>NC_064615.1:373805185-375055185 GCF_023898315.1 Schistocerca nitens | reverse complement strand
ATTTTGAGTTATGACTACGGTATGTTTTGTAACACCCACCTGTTTACGTAGCACTCCATTTCTTACTTTGTCTCTTATTGTTACTTCGCAGTTTCGTCTCCAAAACTCCGTTTCCATTGCTCTTTAATTTCTTCTCGTTGACCTTGGAGAATTTCACAGTTCATCTTCATACAGAGCAATGCTCTCGACTACAGTTTCGAGTATCCTAGTTTTCAAATTTTTTGACGTCGTTTAATTCCAAATAATGGAGTGTAACTGCTTAATTGCCACCTTCCCCATTCCTATTCTGTGCTTGACTTCCTCGTTGCTTCCACCTTAGTGCGAAATGACTGTCCCTAATATTTACGTGAACGGCTACACTTTACTATAGATCCATCATCCATAACAAGGTCCATTCCTATACCTCCGACAACCAAGTAATCAGTCTTTGTGAAGTTAAATTTCATGCCCCACTGTTCATAGTCTTCTTTAAGCTTCCTCAACACATCTTCTTCTTCCTCGGCGAAATTTAGGGAGAACACGATGTCATCATCTACTCTAACTCCCATGTTTCTGCACTTCCTTCAATTCGTCAGTGCTTCATTCAAAAATATTTTATAGAGGGTAGACGCTAAAGAGCATCCTTGTCTCCGTCCTTTGTTAACTTTAAGTTTGTTTGATAGTAACTTCTCAGCTTTAACAGAAGTATTGCCTTAATAAAGCTTTCTAACGGCTTGTACATAACACGTACGAATATTCTGGTTTTTCGTTGCCCTTCCACATCCTAGAAGATGTGTATCTCCAAGTTATGTGCCAGTCTCTTGTCAGTTACCTGTCTAATGCTGCAGATATTATCGATACAAGACCTTCCTGCTCGAAACTCATTCGGTACTACTATTTCCTCAATGTCTCTCTTATTTCAAAGTTGCTGACTATCTTTATATATTCAATCCCAGAAGAACATATATTGTTTATTTTGTTTAATTAAAAAGTTTGAAGTTTATTTTCACTTAAGATTATCTTAGAAAGAAGACTGAGCAATTAAGAAGACTGAGCACTTCGTTGCTGTCACAATTAACAAATTATAAGATTGTTTACTGATTGGTTTTTAGCTTAAGCACATTAAAGGTAAATTTCGCAGAGAACTGTCTGCAAATGAGTATTAATAAACGATTGAAAATACCCAACTGAGTCTATTTCTGTTTACAATAGGTAGTCTATCTTCTAAGGCAAAACGTCCGGTTAAATATAACGCCAAGTACGGCGTTTCTATTTCTGTACCTAGTGAAGGCAATATCTTAGACTGTACTAGTGAAGGCAATATCATAGACATCTGCGTAACCAACAGATTCGCACTTTTCGATTCACTTGACATAGAGGCAGCAGTCGGTACCACAACGCAGTAATAGCATATCACTTAAGTACAAAAAAAAGAAAGCGCTATTCGAGCATCGTGGGTCCATCCCATCGCTCGCAGTCTTGTTTGGAAATATACGTCTGAAGGTCATGTAAGCGCCTTTCGTTGCGTATCGGTATTGTTTTGGTACAATAGTCTACCGCGTTGCCATACACGTACATGGCGTATTACGAAACAATGTGTGCATGACGCAGTTGCGTGTTTGTTGATGTCCAATCCGAGGACGATACAATTTATGTCACTCACCTTGCGACGGCACTTGGGCACAAGCACTCACTGTCCACACCGCAACATGTCGTGCCTGAAAGTGTTGATCACTTAGTTAGGAAGGCTAGTTAAGAATAACATGCCACAAGCCCAGAAACACACTCACGTATGATCTAAAAATCTTTTCATGAAATAACCGGTTGCACTACACATTCGAAAATGATTAATCTCACTTGTGCGACAGAAACTAATTCTTGATCTTTCATTATAGGACCAGTAAGTTCAGAACAGTCTGCGACCTATTACCGCAGTGTGCTGTATAAACATTGGCTTCGTACTGTCAGGTAACACTTCCCTACACAAGAGGCACCGTTCATTCTGGTATCTTCACTGAAACTTTTCATTGATACAGTCACAAATACCTTGAAAGCGATTAATGATCGCGTGTACATGAACACTGTAGGTAACAACACCTTTCTCATATTAGTGGATATCATACACTTCTATAGAAATAAATCCGTCCGATTCTTTACAACATTCAAGCCACACTGCAACAAAACTTATATTGAACAGCAACATTACGACGTTCCGTATAGGAGGATTTACATTCCGATACCGCTTTGTCTCGCTACGGACGCGGATCCTGTCCGACACACACTGCCCCAACTGCCGCCCACGCTGGCGACAAGGCCCAGTTCGGCTTCAGTGCCTCAGTTCAATCCACTAGCGCCGGCGCGCTACTTAAATGTTTGGTTAGTAAGAAAGGCCGGCTGACAGTAAGCTCGCACGTATTTTACACTACTCTTAAATTTTGTCCATTGAAACTTCACATCTCTGTCGTCAGACATGATTATTTGATGTTGACAGCTCAAGCAATATGGAGTCTAGTACTCATCACCCTTGATAAGCAGAAAAACTCCTTAATTTTTTTAACATTTCTTGCTACTTGCTACTATCAGAGACGATCTGTTGCAATGCGGGCAGTGAGTGACTGCAGCCTGTGTGCCGTCGAAAGCTGCGAAGAAGCTCATTCCTGGAGTAAATAAAAGTGGCCCAGAGAACAGAATTTCAGGGTATAGAAAACACACCAGAGGAAAGGAAGTACAGTACTAACCTGACTATAGCAGATGCTGAAAGTGGCCACCATTCATCTCTTGGCACTTTTAGGAACGTTTCGGAATGTTTTTTGACTTGTTTAAAACAGGTCCGTGTCTGATGCCAATTTCAGACTAAGCTTTGGATGCCATTCTTTGTTGGCACGCTGACACCATCAAACTTCTCAGCTAACAACGGACCACACCGTTTCCAGGACTTTGTTATCACGTGACTTTCTGGAACGAACACCCGCTGCTCGACTGTGAGTGCTATAGTCCCCTTTGCACTGCTCCAATCACACTGACAAAGCCCGCACTATGCTCCGAACCGGTGTGTATCACGTGGCGTGCCTACATTCGCGTCCAATCGTATCCATTCGTCCGGAACAATTACACACATCAAAAAAAGTTTTGCATCACCCCCGTTCCCCGAACTCCTGAAGATAGACGTTGACTGTGGATATTGTATCACAGACACAGTCCCTTTGACTGCTCAGAGATGTCACTAAACCCGCCCAAAGATGTAAACATACATGCATGAGCAGCGCCTATTAGACGGAGGGGGTCCGACAGCCGATCAGTTCCAGTCATTCCACCAGGAAGGAGGTACACACCTCGTGTTGTGTGAAGTTCAACGACGCCTAGACGGTCAATACCGCGGTTCGATTGCGTCCGCATTGTTACTTTGTGCAATGTAGGGGTCTCAGCAAGGGAAGTGTCCAGGCGTCTCGGAGTGAACCAAAGTGATGTTAAAAAGCAAAGCGACGTTGATCGGACATGTAGGAGATACAGAGAGACAGGAACTGTCGATGACATGCCTCGTTCAGGCAGCCCAATGGCTACTACTGCGTTGGATGACCGCTATCTACGAATTATGGCTCGGAGGAACCCTTACAGCAACGCCAACATGGTCAATAATGCTTTTCGTGCAGACAAAGGACGTCGTGTTACGACTCAAACTGTGCGCAATAGGCTGCATGATGCGCAACTTCACTCCCGACGTCCATGGCGAGGTCCATCTTTGCATCCACGACACCATGCAGCGCGGTACACGTAGGCCCAACAATATGCCGAATGGACCGCTCAGGATAGGTATCATGTTCTCTTCACCGATGACTGTCGAATATGCCTTCAACCAGACAATCGTCGGAGACATGTTAGAAAGCAACCTGGTCAGGCTGAACGCCTTAGAAACACTGTCCAAGCGCTCTATATGAAAATCAATGACTGTGCTGCGTGCAGTCTGTGGCTGGTTTGCATTGTTGGAATTTGCTATTGTAGTGTTGGACAGTTGGCTGTTAACAGCGCATAGCGTTGCAAAGTTGGAGGTGAGCCGCCAGCAGTGGTGGACGTGGGGAGAGAGATGGCAGAGTTTTGAGAGCAGATGATCTGGACGTGTGTCCATCAGAGACAGTAAATTTGTAAGACTGGATGTCATGAACTGATTTTTTTAATATATATATATATATATATATATATAAAATGACTTTTGAACACTATTAAGGTAAATACATTGTTTGTTCTCTATCAAAATCTTTCATTTGCTTAGTATGCCTATCAGTAGTTAGTGCCTTCAGTAGTTGGAAACTTTGATTTAGCTGGCGGTATTGGCACTCGCTGTATTGCAGTAGTTCGAGTAACGAAGATTTTTGTGGGGTAAGTGATTCATGAAAGGTATAGGTTATTGTCAGTCAGGGCCATTCTTTTGGAGGGATTTTTGAAAGTCAGATTGCGTTGCGCTAAAAATATTGTTTGTCAGTTTAGTGGTGATCAGAATAAGTAAAGAGAGAAATGTCTGAGTACGTTTAGTTTTGCTCAGCTGTTTGAAAATCAAATAACGTAAGGGGTCTACCAGCACAGTAATTCATAAATTTTTCTAAGGGGATGTTTCAAATGCAGCAAGTTGGAGGTTCCCTGCTGTTTTGGGGTGGCATTATGTGGGGCCGACGTGCGCCGCTGGTGGCCGTGGAAGACGCCGTAACGGCTTTACGATACGTGAATGCCATCCTCGGATCGACAGTGCAACCATATCGGCAACATATTGGCGAGGCATTCATCTTCTTGAACGACAATTCGCGCCCCATCGGGCAAATCTTGTCAATGACATCCTTCAGGATAACGACATCGCTCCACTAGAGTGACTAGCATGTTCTCCAGACATGAAACCTATCGAACATGCCTGGGATAGATTGAAAAGGGCTGTTTATGGACGACGTGACCCACCAACCACTCTGAGGGATCTACGCCGAATCACTGTTGAGGAGTGGGACAATCTGCACCAACTTGTGCACTTGTGAACTTTATGAACTTGTGGATCGTATGCCACGACGAATACAGATATGCATCAATGCAAGAGGACGTGCTACTGGGTATTAGAGGTACCGGCGTGTACACCAATCTGAACCACCACCTCTGAAGGTCTCGCTGTATGGTGGTACAACATGCAATGTGTGGTTTTCATTAGCAATAAAAAGGGCGGAAATGATGTTAATGTTGATCTCGATTCCAATTTTCTGTACAGGTTCCGGAACTCTCGGAACCGAGGTGATGCAAAACTTTTTTTGATGTGTCTATTAGCCTCAACCGCTACAAGGCGTAGTTTTACTACCGACCAATGCACCTGTCCTCTCAGGCGCTAGTCGCACATGGCCATTGAAATTGTGCATGGCGTTGAATATGACTCTCCTGAACATACTGTAGAACAATAAAATGCAGTGTCGATAGCCAACGATACTACCGCTGTCGAACTCTAGCAGATGCTGGAAGAAGTTTCTCCTACTTACACGGGGTGTAAGAAAATGTTCTCACAAACAACCAAAACTGAAATATGATTTCTGAATGAAGAAAATAAACCGCTGCATAATCTTTGCTTATATAAAAAACGCAGATGCTCTTACTAAAACCTACATTGTGTTGGAGCGATGAAATGCTCATCATTTGTGTATCCATGCACGTATACACCACCAAAAAACATTTGTTGCAAGCCACCTTCATTGAGTTTGTACCAGGCTGATGCATAGTCTCTAGCTCTATTTTTTTGGACCTTGCTAAGGGTTAATTTATCGACTGTCATTTTTTATTTGTAGTTCACTGTTCCTATTTGAGTTTACGTGTTGTCATTCTGATATTTGGAGATAGTGAATTGAGATGTGAAAGTCAGTAAATGGAGTGACAAGTGGAGAAATCGGAACATGTTCTTCTGTTTGAGTTCAGTTCAGTTCACTTCAGTTCAGTTCAGCGGAAGAAGCCAGAAACATCTGAGCCGTGTATGAGAATAAAGCCATTGGACAGAGCGCAACGAGAAAATGGTTTTCATGTTTTAAGGAGGATCGTTTTGATACTAGTGACTCCACGTTCAGGAAGACCTCCGGAGTTTGATGCTCGTTTAAATGCTTAAGCGAATTAATCGCCAAGGATCCACATCAGTGTACTCGAGAACTGGAAAATGCGATTAATTGTTATCATTCCACCATCGTGCGACATTTTCTTGCAGTGGGGAGAGTTCAAAAAT
This sequence comes from Schistocerca nitens, assembly GCF_023898315.1. Classification (NCBI taxonomy): domain Eukaryota; kingdom Metazoa; phylum Arthropoda; class Insecta; order Orthoptera; family Acrididae; genus Schistocerca; species Schistocerca nitens. The sequence goes on along the minus strand of NC_064615.1, from coordinate 375,048,977 downwards.
AGAATGTATGGGTACCACAGTCTAAGCCAAAATCATAAAAATCATTTGGTGGCTGTATGTGTGCCTCTCTGCTTGCTCGTCATTAGTTGGTTAGTGAACAATACGCACCGTTTCTATCGTGTATAGTAACGGATGGTTCAGCCCAAACAAAGCAGCAATTCCCCGTACAGAGACTTGCGCGCATCCTCAAAGGATGATGTAATACATCTGAAGGAAGGGTGGCGGTGTGGTGTACTACGACTTGCTTCCTCGAGGTGTTACCATCACTGCCGACATTTATTGTCAACAACTGAGACGTCCTGCTGTTGCAGTCCAAGAACAACGACCAGGAAGACTGCGTGAAGTGATGCTACTCCACGGTAACGTCGACCCGCATTCTGCTAGACTGACAAAAAATACTATGTGGGAGTTGGGTTGGTAAGCCATTCCGCACCTGCCTTATTCACCTGATCTTGTGCCCTCAGATTTTTTTTCTTTTCCACGCTCTGTCCAATAACCTTAACGGCACCGAACATGGCTCTACTAGTTCTTCGCCTCAAAACCACGTGATTTCTACAGTCACGCACTCTACAACTTACCCCAGCGCTGGCAGACTGTTGTGTATAGTGAAGGAGAATGTATCATTTATGACTGACGTCTCTGTTATATGTATCTGTTGTGTTCATTAAAGCCGGCCGCTGGTGGCCGTGCGGTTCGAGGCGCTTCAGTCTAAAACCGCGTGACCGCTACGGTCGCAGGTTCGAATCCTTCCTCGGGCACGGATGTGTGTGATGTCCTTAGGTTAGTTAGGTTTAAGTAGTTCTAAGTTCTAGGGCACTGATGACCTCGGATGTTAAGTCCCATAGTGCTCAGAGCCATTTGAACCATTTTTTTTGTTCATTAAACTGATGGAGAAACGCTACGAACTTATGCACTAAGCCAATATTTTAAAGATCAGCACAGTGTAATGGCGTTTCATCCACAACGGCCACCACTTACAAATCATGCGACTACGTGAAGCAGCAAGAGGAGTGAGAGCAGCAGTAGGCAGGAGGACAGCGGTCCAGCATCCGGCTGCTGCAGTTGGCAAGGCGACGGTGTGTGAGTCAGTTGCGCGGTTCCTCGGCGCCGCTGAATCACGGCCTGCGAGCGTGCGAGACGCACACTCATCTCCCCGCTGACTGCAGCTCTGCATTTCGCGACAACGCAGAGTCACAGCGGATACTCGCGAAATAAGCTCAGCGGACAGAATATAACTCACCCTCTTAAACGAGCACACCGATTACTTTATAGCGCAGTAGAAGGCGTAGAACCCGTACCACAGGGTCGTGTGAGCTTGTACCGATGACGTAGGTCGTGGCACTGAAGTGGGGTGCATGAGCCAGTCCGTCGTATGGAAACAGCGTAGATCCGCGGGCCTATATGGAGACGTGGCTAAACGACAGAAAGCAGTTACTGTGTTCCAGTGATCACACTGTAAATGAAGTTGCCCGACTTGTATCAATGCGGACTCTCCGATGTGTCTATGAGGATACGTCATGTAATACAGCATATTTCTAAACAGTGGTCGTGAAAGGATGCTAACCGACAAGGACCGCAGACGAGTATCACGTCTTGTGAATGACAGTGTTTCATACTCGAAATGTATTGCTGCTCTCAGTCAATGCAGGTGGGTATCAACGAGTTTCCGAGTCAACAGCGCGAAAGGAACTGCAAAGGGCATTTGGAGTTCAATTGTAGGAGGAGGAGGAGGAAGGTATCAGGACTTTGTGCGGCATCAGCAGTGACGAATGAAAATGTATGCCGAACCAAGATTCGAACCCGGGACCGCCTGCTTACTAGGCAGTTAACCACTTGCGCCACCCGGACACAGTGTTCATGCCAATTGCACAGAATATCTCGGCACGCCTCTCGGCCTACTCGCATTCCCCCCTGGCGCCACCTATCTGCAGTCCCTGTCAATTTCCTCCAAGCTCGCTACTTGTCCGAAGAACCGACACCACGCATTTACACTGCTGGCCACCGTAAATGCAACACCAAGAAAGACAAGAGGTAGCACAACAAAATTTATTTTGTAGATAACATGTTGACCAAGTATCAAATGATTACGTTTACAGACGTCTGTGACATGTGGTTCCTGCCAGAATCAGTAGCCAGAGTAGCCGCCATTGTTGGAGATCACCGCTGCCACACGTCTCGGCATTGAGTCAAAGAGACGTTGGATGTTTTCCTGGGGTACAGCAGCCCAAGCAGCTTCCACACGTTGCCAAACATCATCTGGTGTGGCAGCTGGGGATGTAATCTGGGTCACTCGTTGAGCAACCATGGACCACATGTTTTCTATCGGCGAAAGATCCGGAGAGCGAGCCGGCCAGGGAAGCAATTCAATCTGGTTATTGACGAAGAACCTTTGGACAATGCGTGCCACGTGTGGTCGCGCATTATCCTGTTGAAATATGGCTGTGGCCGAGCCCTGAAGGTAAGGAAGGACAACTGGCTCCAGCACCTCGGATATGTAGCGCCGGCTATTTAAAGTACCGGCAATGCGTACTAGAGGCGGGCGAGAGTAATATCCAATACCGCCTCATACCATAATACCCGGTGCAAGACCAGTATGGCGGTGCATAATGCAGCTGTCCAGCATCCTCTCTCCACGGTGTCTCCACACTCGAATCCGACCATCGTGGTGCTGCAGACAGAAGCGTGCCTCGTCAGTAAAGACAACGTCATTCCATTCTGCCGTCCACATCCGTCTGTCATCACACCATTGGCGACGGAGACGTCTGTGGTTCTGCGTCAATGGTAGACGAAGCAATGGACGTCTTGCGGACAGACCACTCTGCTGTAAACGGCGTCGAATGGTACGCGCAGACACTGGATAATGCGTTACAGACGCAATGTGCTGTGCTATGGTTCGGGATGTCACTGAACGATCCGTCACTGCCGTGCGCACAATTTGCCTATCAGCACGTGCAGTGGTGCACCGAGGTGAATGCGATCGACCACGTCGGTCCGTCGTACCCTCCTGCACCCAACGATCACATATCCGCACTACAGTTGTTTGGTTTCGTCCAACACGACTAGCGATTCCTCTGTATGATAATCCACAATCTCGGTAAGCCACTATCCTTCCTCTGCCGAACTCGGATACTTGATCAAAAGATGTTCGCTGTTGTCTACGAGGCATAACTGATCGTCTTGTGAAACAACCACAAGGTAAACACACGTGCCGAACGTACACTCGTCGAAATCGCCAAGCCTTAAATGGCGCTATGAGGTGGCGCCACAGGCGCGCGTGATGTGCGTCTGCGCTGAAATTCTAATCAGTTGCATATCTCATCGCTGCAAACTCATGGTGTAAATTTCACTTGATTCGGATGCTTCCTTCAGGGTGTTGCATTTACGGTGGCCAGCAGTGTATATAGGTAATTCGCCTCGATAGGCAGTGGATCCACCACATCCAGTACGGATGCACAGTTGCTTCCGACCTCCTGCGGGAATGTCAGAGAGGTGAGCATAGAGAAAATGGACAGGGACTGCGGACAGGTGGCGTTACGTGGGAATGTGGTTCGGCCGAGAAGTGTGCCGATATAATTCTCACGATTGCGGTACACACTGTGCCTGGGTGGCGCCAGTGGTTAACGCACCTGCCTAGTAAGCAGGAGATCACGGGTTGGAGTTCCGGTCCGTCACACATTTTCACTCATCCCCGGTGATACCTCTCCAAGTTCTGATGCAGCTGATATCAATAATCCCTTCCCTTCCCGTTCCTCTCTGTCCTCTCATCCAATTTAATATGTATCATGAGTGTGGATTCCACATTGTGTTTTCTCTACTGGACATGTCCGAAAGAACAGACACCACCCATTCATGTAATGACATGTCAAGTCGGATGCATTTCAAAGGCCACTGCTCGTAGTGGCACAAACAGCTGCACGTTTACAATGGCGTGAAGACACGAGGTGGACAAAAACATGGGAACACCAAAAACGCAATTCATTTTGATACCTAATCGTTGGCATTCAATAAAGCTTCCAGTCTTCTCGGAAAGGATAAATACAGTTGCTGTATGGCTCTCAAGGGAATCTAATACCATTTTTCCTGCAAAACAGTGGCAAGTTTAGGTAACTATGATGGAGGTGGACAGTGTTCACGCACCGCTTTCGTCAAAGTAGACCACAAAGGCTGAGATTTGGTGACTGTGGTTGGCAAGGGAAATGCGACAATACATCCTTGTGCTCACAAAATAAGTCATGTACGATGCGTGCTGCGTGAAAGGGGGCCTTGTCGTCTTTGATCACAGCATCAGCATTGGGTAACAGACATTGTACGACAGGATGGATCTGGTTAGCCAAAATGGGCACATAATCTTTGGCAGTAATGGACCTCGCAGACTAATTATGACGGCCGTGGATTACTATAGGGCTGCCCAAATTATCAGCGAAGGCCAGCCATGTTTCCATCTTTGAACGTAATCTCGGCCAGAAGTTGAAAACAGTGTGAAACAAGAATCATCTGACCAAATGACATTACTCTATTGCTCCATAGACCAGGTTGTTTTGGAATTCCATTTCCCCCTCCAATTCACTGTTTATGGGGCCCCCTTCGCGTTGTTTTGGTGCTGACCTGATTTTCGAGTGCGACCTTGAGTTCTGAATTGAGTTTTGCAGCTGTCATCCTCTTATTTTTCCTCACAGTCCTCTTCAGTAACCGTTTGTTAAGCTGACTCAACAAGTATTTTAATCTGCGTTGTGACTTAGCGGATGATGTTTTTCCGTTTTCCGTGGACGTAGTGTAAATCTTAAGCATGGTGCCTCTTGAAATACCAAACACTTCGTCTACCACGGTTACATTCGAAGTCAATAAGCTCCGACATAATGCATTCACTTATACAGACAACACTATTCTGTCAGCGCCTGACACATGAAACGTGTTGAGGACATTGCACAGATGCCGTTCGCGGTTACACCGCAGCGCAACCTACAAAAAAATGGCTCTTAGCACTATGGGACTTAACATCGGAGGTCATCAGTCCTCTAGAACGTAGAACTACTTAAACCTAATTAACCTAAGGACATCACACACATCCATGCCCGAGGCAGGATTCGAACCTGCGACCGTAGCGGTCGCGCGGTTCCAGACTGAAGCGCCCAGAACCGCTCGGCCGCTCCGGCCGGCAGCGCAACCTGCAGGAGGGCATCGCTAGCATCTGCATTTATGTCCAAGCACGCATTTCTCGCGGTATTTCAATATTATTCTCCAATCCCTGTAGCACAGAAGGTGGCGTTCTTTGAGCACCTCCACAACCATCCCGTGATGAAACGTGCCGCTCTTCGTGGGATCTTTCCCGTCTGTTCTGTTAGTCCTGCTAGGTAAGGGTACCACACTGGTGATGAGTACCCACGAATCGGTCGACCAATTCTGGCAGTACATTGAGCATAGGAACAGAAAAAAAAAATGCGAAATTGCGCCAGTAATCTATTTTCACATGAAGATGTGGACCTGTCACAAAAAGGACTGGGTGAGTCAGCTCTCCGTTTGGCGGGAAGCAAAAACAGATTATAGAGAATGAATCCCATTAAAGCACTCTACTAGTTAAGTACTATGGCGTAAAAATTAAGATTAGAATTGGTGACTGGTTTCCTTTTCGCCAATTACTAGCCGTCTATAGGTTTTGTCGCATGTCCACTCGTTCCCGCGTCGTGTAGCGTGAGCCCCAGCAGGGTTACGGGAGGCCAGTGGAGGGTCGCTGCTTGAGGCTGCAGAGCACGCACGCCAGCCGTCATCAGCGTCTCTGCCAATGAGCCGCCTCGCGCGTCCCCAGGCTAGAAGAACGGGCGGCCGGTCACACGTCCGTGCACAGCACCGCCGCCGCCTCTCAATACACTACACGTATGGAGCGAGCTGTTCCATTAGTAATGCATCCTGCTCTATTCGCGATAACACGGGTCCTCGGGTCATTATCAATAGCGAGTCAATGTAGACATGCAACACCTACATCTACACTCCTAAAGCCACCTTACAGCGTGTGACGAATGGTTCTTCTGGTACCAACATCGCTTCCTCCTTCCCTGTTCCACTCACGAATGACACGTAGGAAGAATAATTGTCCGTAAACTTGTTTGACAACTCTATTTTCCCTTTCTCGTTGTGTTTATATCGCAGGAGTTATGAGGCCACATACACGTAAACTAAGAAATCAAGAGACATAGCTGAATACATAGTCTCTCTTACCCTAAAGAATGTTTTACAGGACTTTCTGCAGTAAGTTCATAATATAGGTACGATTTTTGATACTCAAAAAAAAAAAAGCCTACAAGTTTGCTCTAAAAAATCATCAGACCAAGACACGAAAGTGTGTTTATCTCTTTCTTGGAGATCTAACTATGTCCAAAATCACTCTGTTCCAGTCTTCCTATGAACTCTGAACCCAGATTAAAACCACAGTGTTGCTGAGATGTTTTAAGGTTGCTACTCATAGCTAACAATCGTTGACTGACTGTACCTAGCTCTTCCCAGTCTCTAATGACTACGGAGTTGACAGGAGTTTAAGCCTGAACATTCCCACCGACCGAGATGGTGCAGTGGTTAACACACAAAACTCGTATTCACACGAACGGCGGTTAAGTTTCCCGTCCGGCCCTCTAGCTTCAGGTTTTCCGTGATTTCCCTAAATCACTGAAAGTGAAAGCCGGGATGCTTTCTTCAAAAGGGTAAGACCGATTTCCTTCCCAACACGAGATTGTTCCCGGGTGTCCATCATACCGTCGTCAACAGCAGATTATTTTCTAGGACATCCTAATGTATAATATTCTATACAGGGTGAATTATAACTGCATTGCCGGCCGGGGAGGCCGAGCGGTTCTAAGCGCTACAGTCTGGAATCGAGCGACCGCAGGTCGGAATCCTGCCTCGGGCATGGATGTGTGTGATGTCCTTAGGTTAGTTAGGTTTAAATAGTTCTAAGTTCTAGGGGACTGATGACCTCAGAAATTAAGTCCCATAGTGCTCAGAGCCATTTGACCCATATAACTCCATCGACAAAATTAGTAGGTCGTAGCATGGATCAAAACTAGAAAAAAAATGCCGAATAGACATGTGCTATAAAACGCGTATCTTAAGAGCTACGCGTACTTGTTCAGTGGAACATTAGCGAAGGTGAACAAGTGCTCGTAGCACTTAAGTTATGTATTTTAGAGACAATGTCAACTCGACACTTTTTTCTTGTTTTGATCCATGCTACCACGTCTGAAAGTTAGAGTTCTGGTTCATCCCGTATGCACGATAGAAAACATTGATAGCAGTTAACGTTTTTATTCGTCACTGAATGTTTCGGAGGGCAATAGAGTTCAATCACTAACATTCTTCACATGCGACTCTACGCGGGACGTCCGTTTAACGTTAGTTTTTTCAGTCGCTGCATAACAGCAGCTTTCTACCTTTTTTAAATAAAGGACGTCTGAACTACACGTCAGAAATCAACACTTATTTGCATACTGTTGTGCTCCGGAATGATCGGTAGGGGACAAGTTAAAACCTTTAGTGTTACTCGAGTAACGAGAAGTTCTGCTGAGCCACGTAATTTCTTACAGTAGTCAAAAACACAGAAATTATAATACTTTATTCATTACTGGATGTTGAGCTCCGTGGCTGTGCATTATAGTAGTTAAAGAAATGACTGGTTGCTATATTACTTTAAAAAAATACAAAAATTGTACCTGTGGTACTGTTAAAATGTTCGTATGTGTTATACATGTCTCTGTTGATACAATGATTAAACTGAGCAGACTGAAAAACTGAAGTGCTGGGTCCGATATTTCTCGTTGAACCGAAATAGACACAGCTGGCGAGATCCACTCCTGAATATATCTGCAGTCAGCGAGGGACTATATGATAAACGCGGAGCTACGACTACTTGTTTTCGTCAGTGGGTGGCCCCCAATCGCGCGGAATGTTCGTCGCAGCTGTGGCCCGTAAAAGCTTAGGGCTGTAACCGCGTCACAGGGGTCAGAGCGCTGTTTGCACGATGTCCCACGAGGGTGTACGAGGGGTGGCCTGGCGCGAGGGGTTGGCGGCGACTGATGAGCGCGGACCCACGGGGGTGGGAAACGACGTGCCTTGTTTCCGAATTCCCTGCCGGTTGCAGGCGGACGCGTCCGTCCAACTTCCGCCATCCCTCGGGTTTGGGGGAGGGGTAAGCTTCCGGTCGCTCCACTCGTTTGTCAGGCGCCTCCAAACTAAAGGCGAAACACTGCACCCCTCATGCGATTTTGTAGGTATTTGCATCCGAAAGGCGATGATACAATCTGCCAATTGTGGAGAGAAAAATGCTGCTGATTTACTTGTTTCTCTCTGATTTCAGACACGCTGAATCTAGTTGGCGCTGCACGGACGATAAGCACGGTATTGCACTGCCTCCAGCAGCCCTCTCTGCTCGCTTACATTCTACCTTGGAAACTCAACAGTTACACTTACAGAGCAAAGCTCTAATTACGTTCGGACTCTGTTGTTTGTACAACCCTCTTGGACGACAACAGCATAGGACTGAATTTTAATGAAATTAATGTGTACGACGTCAATTATAGACACAGCTGGCTCAGAGACTCAGAGGTTCATTCAGACTTGTTATTGCAAGGGTTCAAAAAATGGTTTAAATGGCTCTGAGCACTATGGGACTTAACTGCTGAGGTCATCAGTCCCCTAGTACTTAGAACTACTTAAACCTAACTAACCTAAGGACATCACACACATCCATGCCAGAGGCAGGATTCGAAACTGCGACCGTAGCTGTCGCGCGGTTCCATACTGTAGCGCCTAGAACCGCTCGGTCACCCAGGCCTGCTGCAAGGGTTCCCTTTGCCTTCTGACAGTGGTACATTTATTTCGAAAATTACACTGATGGAGAAAAATCGGAGCACCAAGAAGGAGTTGTGCGACACAACGAAAGTTTGTAGGCGTGTTTCTACAGCTGAAAGTCGATTCTATTCGAATTTCGCGACAGTCGCTTCATAGTGGCGCTAGTAGCGCCAATATGAGGATGAAAATCAGGTTTGCTTTAACTACACGCCGTAACGGTCGTAAGAGTTACCTTTGAGACTGGACGTAGTGACTGATGTTAGTCAAGGATACAGAATGCCTTTAAGGCTACAAATCCATCAGTGTCAACAATTCACTGTGTTCGAACGAGGTCGTGTAATACGGCAACGAGAAGCGGACTGTTCCTTCTGCGGTACTGCAGGAAGTCTTGGCAGGAATGTAATCACAGTACATGACTGCTGGCAGCGGCGTTTATGAGAATGTACGGTCGCGAGAAAACCGGGCTCCGGACGTCCACGTGGCGCTTCCGAGAGGAAATCCATCGTGTTTGGTGTATGCATTCATATCCTTCCGAATTTAGCGTTTTTTAAACGTAATAAGGCTACCACACCATGACCACGAAAAACATACCCACATCGTCTTACACGACCACGTCTCTAAATTTCTGTTAGCACTACACATGCGGCAGGCGATGTTCTCGAGACATTCGCCAAACCCAAACTCTTACATCGGACTGCCACAGGATATAACGTGATTCATCATTCCAGAACACTCGTTTCCCGCCACCCCGTGTCCAGTGTCGTCGTGCGTTACATCACCTCAAGCGTCGCTTACCATTCGCTACAGAAATGTGTTGCTTATGAGGGGCTGCCCCTCTTTAGTACCCCACTCCTTTTAACACTTTTCGGAAGCCACTGTGCTAGCGTGACTGCTGGTAGCACTTTGTAACTCGCGACTGATTCCTTCCGCTGGTTTCGTCCGATTTTTTTACAGTCGCGTTCCGCAGTGCTCGACTGCCCTGTCCCTCAGTAAATGAGATCTGCCTGGTCTTTGTTTAGCTCTCTCTTTTCCAATTCACTATCTCATCACCAACAGTCGGGCAGCTTCAGAAGGGCTGAAATGTCCGCCATGAATTTCTTACTCAGACGACGGTCAGTCACTAGTACACGTTGGACGCTCGCCTGACCGACCCAATCTGCTGTTACTGCTTCCCTGCTGACAACACTGCTGCTGCTGCCTGACAGGGACAGATGACCCCCTGTGGTTTGGTGGAGTCTAAGCCGGAAGGCTATTCCTCCAAACTGACAGTGCATGTGAGTTGTCCTTTCTTCTTGTTTTATGCCCTGTCAGTCTGCTGGGACGGTGTTCTCGATGTGCTGGCAACTTATTGGTCGCGAAGCACGTGGGGCCATCTGGTTGCGTTAAGACGCTGTACCCGGTGGCCCAGTGCTCGAAGGAGCAGATTTTCGGACCGCGCGTTCTTCTCGTAAAAGAGCCGTGCAGCCCGACGAAACCTGTCTCGAACAGTAGGGATGGTGGAGACTCGATTAAGGTCGTCTGACGGGAAGTCCCGAGGGAGGTGCAATGCCAGACGTAGAATCCGGTCCTGACGTCTCTGGAGTCGGTCGACGTGGGTCGCTGCAGCATTGCCCCAAACCACAGCGGCGTAGTCGATGAGCGGGCGTATGAGTGTAAGATAAAGTGCAACCCCCAGTTCTGGTGAGCCCTCTATCCAGCGTCACACCCAGGTACTTGGCTGTAGTGCCCCAAGGTACGGCGGTTCCCCTGATCGTGATCTGCGGTAGGTCGGCTGGGATATGCTTCTTGGTGATGAAGAGGGCTTGCGTCTTAGCCCCATTGAAGCTGAGGCGCCACCTCCTGGTCCACTGACTAAGTGTGTCAGCTGCTGCCTGCGTGCGTCGTTGGAGCAGAGCTGCATTAATGCTTCGCGTGTACATCGCCGTATCATCCGCGTAGAGGGCGAGGTGGACCCTGTCCACTAGCGGCATGTCTAATGTAGAGTGTGGGGCCGAGGACGGAGCCTTGGGGAACTCCAGCCCTGACCCGGCGGCGCGTCGACAAGTCCTCCGTGCGTACATAAAAGCTTCTGTCGGCGAGGTAGGAATTCAAGAGACGGACATGCGACAGGGGCACACCGAGGTCCAGAAACTTCAAGAGAAGCCCCTCATGCCATACAGAATCGAACGCCCGTGAGACATCCAGGAAGATGGCGCCGAAATACTCCCGTCATTCGATGGCATCAAAGGCCTATTCAACGAGTCGAAGCAGTTGGTGCGTTGTGCTATAATAATAATAGCGTGTGACGAGGGCCTCCCGGCAGGTAGACCCCTTGCCTGGTGCAAGTCTTTCGACTTGACGCCCCTTCGGCGACTTGCGCATCGATGGGGATGGGATGAAATGATTATGATTAGGACAACACAACACCCAGTCCCTGAGCGGAGAAAATCTCCGACCCAGCCGGGAATCGAACCCGGGCCCTTAGGACTGACAGTCCGTCGCGATGACCACTCAGCTACCGGGGGCGGACGGTGCGTTGTGCTGACAACAAACATTTTCCGCCTCCTTTCATACTAGCCGGTGCTCCTCTCGTGGCATCTAGTGGTCAATTCCGCGTTACAGATGGTTGTCTGGATACTTTTGATTAGGTAGTGTAAATACTCTGCGCTTAACAACGGCGTTAAGTGGTGGTGCCGATTGGCCCCCAAATTGTTTGGAAAGGAGATGATCTGAATCACGAAATGAACTTCCGTGGAAGGTCTTTCCCACGAGGGATGACGACCCGCGCTGCTCCGTTCCCATGCGACGCGGTAGGCTCCCGGCAGCCCGCGCCAAGTCCCTGCGGCGGAGGCATCTGAAATGAGATCACGGCCGGGGCAGCGGTGCGTGCCCAGAGGCGCGCGCCAGTGGGGCACACTCGGCCGTTATTACACACTGCTGATGAGGCGATCGGCATCTGAGCGGTGCGCGGCACGCCGCGCCACGTGCTGGCGGCGCGACAATGCAGTGGCGCCATTGTCACCGCGGCGGCAGTGGGCGGAGGGTTCGGCGGCGGCCATTGAATGACGATGCCGTCGCGCCGGGTTCAGGGACGGCCCAGCCGCACGTGAAGCCAGGCGACAGCCGGCTGCCAGTGCCGCGGGACTCTAGTGCGTTGCTGTCCGTCACCGAGAAGCGTCGAAGCGAGATGGACTTCAAGCCGTCGGCACGTGGAGCTGCGTGCGGACATTGAACGCGCCGAGTTTCTGACGTCATAGCTTGAAAAAAGAGAATGGGGGAGTTTTTCAGAACGTTCCTAGCAATATCTAGCATGACAGATATTGTGAAGGTGCGTTGGAACGTCGACTCGCCCTTTTTGTCACATGATATCTTGCGAACCATGGATGAAGGGTATCAGACGGATGCCATATTCCTTGACTTCCGGAAAGCGTTTGACTCGGTGCCCCATTGCAGACTCCTAACTAAGGTACGAGCATATGGGATTGGTTCCCAGATATGTGAGTGGCACGAAGACTTCTTAAGTAGTAGAACCCAGTACGTTTTCCTCGATGGTGAGTGTTCATCGGAAGTGAGGGTATCATCTGGAGTGCCCCAGGGAAGTGTGGTAGGTCCATTGTTGTTCTCTATCTACATAAATGATCTTTTGGATAGGGTGGATAGCAATTTGCGGCTGTTTGCTGATGATGCTGTGGTGTACGGGAAGGTGTCGTCGTTGAGTAACTGTATCAGGATACAAGATGACTTGGACAGGATTTGTGATTGGTGTAAGGAATGGCATCTAACACTAAATATAAATAAATGTAAATTAATGCAGATGAATAGGAAAAAGAATCCTGTAATGTTTGAATACTCCACTAGTACTGTAGCGCTTGACACATTCACTTCGATTAAATATTTGGGCGTAACATTGCAGAGCGATATGAAGTGGGACAAGCTTGTAATGGCAGTTGTGGGGAGGCGGATAGTCGTCTTCGGTTCATTGGTAGAATTTTGGGAAGATGTGGTTCATCTGTAAAGGAGACCGCTTATAAAACACTAATACGACGTATTCTTGAGTACTGCTCGAGCGTTTGGGATCCCTATCAGGTCGGATTGAGGGAGGGCATAGAAGCAATTCAGAGGCGGGCTGCTAGATTTATTACTGGTAGGTTTGATCATCACGCGAGTGTTACGGAAATGCTTCAGGAACTCGGGTGGGAGTCTCTAGAGGAATGGTGGCGTTCTTTTCGTGAATCGCTACTGAGGAAATTTAGAGAACCAGCATTTGAGGCTAACTGCCGTACAATTTTACTGCCGCCAACTTACATTTCGCGGAAAGACCACAAAGATAAGATAAGAGAGATTAGGGCTCTTACACAGGCATATAGGCAGTCATTTTTCCCTCGTTCTGTTTGAGAGTGGAACAGGGAGAGAAGATGCTAGTTGTGGAACGAGGTACCCTCCACCACGCCCCGTATGGTGGATTGCGGAGTATGTATGTAGATGTAAAAGTAGATGTAGATGTAGATGTAGACCATTGAGATGGAAGAACCCCACCAACGTAGGGTTGCCGTACGTTGCGGATTTCGCGGACAGTCCGCGATTTTATGCGCGAAGACGGGTGTCCTGGACGAAGACGAAAATGTCCGCGAAAAAAGTGGCTCGTAATTAAAAATAAAAAATAAATAAATAAAAAAAATTTGCGCAAGTTTTGCCACTGGCAACCGATCAAGTGTTTCGTAACTCCTGCAAACTTGACGATAGCCGTTGAAACCTATGCTGATATTCCGTTTAACTTCAGAATCGCTCGGCTATTTTCAGAACAGACTGTGGAAGCAGTGCAATAATCGATTTTTGCGATTGTTTCAGTTTTCCGCTGTTGGTTTACAACGTTTCTCCTGTTGGTATCTTACATTCTTTGGTCGTTGTTTAATGTCAATTGCAATTAATTTTCTTCATCATTGACCACTCCTTTATAGACACCATTAATGCTTGGATTAATTTTCCTTGTTAATTACAACTTCTTTGCTGACAGAATTACTGTTTGAATTATGGTAATTATGAAGATTTGGCTCACGTGCAGAAAGGTGAAAGGACATTGTGTGATTCCAGGTTTCATCCACATCTTCATAATTACCACTGTGAAGTAATGATGAAGATTCAACTGAAACGCAAACCAATGGTCACTTGCACAACATATCGGTCCGTGTTTCAACCACATCCTTATAATCACCGAATTTTGTCCGTGATTTTCGTCCTTGGATTATGGTGACCCTACAGCAACGTCACACGCCCACTATCTATCTTCAGTACAGAGTCGTGGGACGCCATATTGGCTTTCAGTTGAAGCCCGTATGTAGGTATGTATGCCATTTCTAAGCATCAGCATTTTGAGGTTTTCTCGAAAAGTCGTCGTTGAATGTATGATTTGTTGTTAAAATGACGGGAATCGTCATACTGGTGCTTCAAGAATTATTGTAACTTGCGAATTATGAAAGTACGACGTTTCGGGGCGTCGGCACACTGAGGATTCATAAGCAATCCAATGTTCTTGGTATAATTTGTTAACATTAAATGCACGTTAATAAAGTATCTACGATTAAAGTTTTCAAAAGACGAAAACATCTAAGTATGGTCGCGCAAGCATGATGGTCGGTATAGCGCAGTAAGTAGTTCAAAAAATGGTTCAAATGGGTCTAAACACTATGGGACATAACATCTGATGTCATCAGTCCCCTAGACTTAGAACTACTTAAACCTAAGTAACCTAAGGACATCACATACATCCATGCCCGAGGCAGGATTCGAACCTGCGACCGTAGCGTGCATTCTTTCTGAGGAATGAGTTTGCTCGGTTGGCTTGATCTACAAGTGAGCTTGTACTTCCGGAGTGAAGCGCCTAGAGCCGCTCGGCCACAGCGGCCGGCTAGTAAGTAGTAGTCGTAGAATTTTAAGATAATGGCTGAGCTGTTACAGGTTTGAGTCTCACTGGGTCCGAAAAACTTTTTTACTAACTTTCGTGGTTTCACATAGCTTCTGATACTTTTTTGTTTTTATAATAAAAGTATATTCTATATCAATAATATTCGATGTTATGCATATATAAGTGCATTCTTTCTGAGGAATGAGTTTGCTCGGTTGGCTTGATCTACAAGTGAGCTTGTACTACTTGCAATAAGATATTTTGCACTTTCATGTTTTAAGTTTTGTATTTCGCATGTTGTAGATATTCAGCTGATGAATATGAACGGTGTTTAAGTAAGACTTACCTTAGGATTTTACAATAAAGCGAGAACGATGAAATAAATTTTATCCTATGTGGAGAACTATTGTATATTTTTATCTCATCAATTGTGATGGAACTTTTATAAGCCTGTGTCTTTATTGATTGGGCATGCTACTTTCCTTTTTTCCTTATAACATGTCCACGGATATTGAAGTTTTTATTTGTGTATACATCAGTACTATGTGGACAATGGAGGAAATGTGCGTTTTAATAGAGCTAACGTAGGAATTTTACGTCCGTCCATTTCGTAATCACTGATTTGCGAGCCAGAGACAGCCGAGAACTGCCACTGGAGTGCGCTGCTTTCGCGAATACCACGTTAGGGCACACGTGCCGTATGCACGTGTCGCATCGTCTCTGAGCGTTCAGCAGCACTTTTAACTCGCACGCTCAACGTTTACGTCTGACATCGCGGTCCGTGTGCCGACGGCTTTACGTTCACGAAGAGCTCAGTTCACTCCACAGCGAACGTCGGCTGGCATAGCCGCGCTAGTCTCACCAGCAGAGGTTCTGGATGTCGTATGTATTCGATACTGAGTAGCGAATATGCCACGAGACTCTTAACTACTGTTCCGTTTCCGAACTCGCATGTTTTCCTACCCCGCACCGAGCTCGTGCTGACTCCGTGTTTTTAAGATTCGTCCAAGTCGGCAGTGACACAGAGTACCAAACACAAGTTGTCATTCGCCGTGTTTCCTTTTCCACAAGCAGTTCGCATCTTCCTCGGTCCTCCGCCATGGGCCACACGATGGTTTATGGAGTAATTAAACTGCAGATCTTTAAGGAGGTCCAGTGTGGGCTGCAGTTATTATATGGTGGCAAAACTTCGTAGCTATAGTAATCCGTTAATGTGGAACCGATTTACACTGGAAAAAATTAGTTCCAATTTTGGCCACCAGGTGCAAATCTGGCGCTGTACAGTACCTCGTCGACGTCTTAGGTGCTCATATTGAACGAAGTGTAAGCAGCAGTTAATAATAAAATCAATATTATGCCTTTCTCACTTGATTCACCTTTTCTGCCCACATCCCATTGTTAATCCACATATGGAAACCATTTCTGTACGTCTTTCTCACACTGACAGCGCCAGATTTGCATCTCGTGGCCAAAATTGGAACTAATTTTTTTCCAACGTTAAGGAATTAGAATATCTACAAAATTTTTCTGGTGTATGTTCCCGTGGTGAAGAAGAACTATCATGAGAAACAAGCAACATTTTTTGTTTTCTCCAGAAAGATCCAGGAAATGAAGTGAAGTATCGGTTGCGGCGGCAATTATGAACAGACTTACAACGTTCTACAAAACAATATATAATGACATTGCGTAACGAAGGTAACGAGATACGAATACCTCGTGGTGGATATATCGGTCTCGAGAATACCGAATGCGTACGGTACAAAATGTAGTCGTTGCTTTCACAGCACTACTCCGCGAGAGCCAGTTCGAATTCCATATACAGAAGAAATTTTCCTGGCCATTACTGTGACAGTAAGGGCGGAGACATGGTGGTCTAAGCTTTCTAATCATCCAATTTGTATTGATGTCTTGAATCGAACTGCAAATCTCTCCGAACAGCCTCATGCACTGGTGAAAGCATGTGAAAATGTGTATAGCCAAGCTTGATGTCCATAAGAGTACAGTAATAACACTTTGCCGACTAACATTGGAAATTAATAAACGCTGTTGGTAGTACAATAAGCAGATCAATGTAGGCTATTGGTGTTAACGTACTCATATCAATGACTTCGGCAATATATAGCGTGAGGCGCACTAGATATGACCCACTTGTATGGACTGTGTCTTACTGGGTTACGAAGACAAGTATTTCAAATTAAAAAATCACGTACAAATCTCCTGAGTAATTGGAGTTTCTCAAGCAGACACTTTCATTCCCGCGCACTCCCCCTCCCCCTCTTTCTACGTCTTCGCAGTAGAGCAAGGCAAGTGTCATGGCTTGTGTTTTTTATGCTTAGCTATAAAGTTTCCACATTCCTACGGCATCATCTGTTAGTTTTCTTCTTTTTTATTAAAATATTGCCTAACACTGAAGATTGCTACAGTGTATGCTTGAATACTGTGCTTCATCCACATCCTTTTGAACTATCGTTCAGCATGGATGCCTGATAGGTGCAGAAAACAGGAAAAGAAGATAATTCTTGACATATTTCTGATATCAAAACGGGATTTTCACACTAAATCCAAAGAACAAGAACTTGGCGCTACTTTACACTAACAGAAACAAAATCGATAGTCTGACAAGGAATTGAAAGTGCGGAAAAGCATTACAAAGGTCGGAGGAGAAACACCAAATCCAAGACAGAAACAGAAACAAAGGAGCCAAAATAAATCTTGCTTTTGCTGGTGAACAAACTGTGCTTCTTACAGTAGTTATTCAAATAAACTTCCCAGAGAAATATATCTTGTCTTTAAAAGCAACTGGAGAAGTAAATACAATGTATTATAATATGTTTGCTTTTAAATTAAATAAGTTGTGTGTTGCTTGTGTGATTGCAACTGTATTGCCCGTAAATGTGAGAACTTAGTCCAGTCAAATAGTAGATATACCTTGCAAAAGGTGGGGTAGAAGAGTTTATTTTTTCAACTCGTTCATATGATTGGAAAAATTAGAAAACCGAGTTTTGCCAACAAAATTTCGCTTGGGAAAACTTTCTGCAGTCAAAAAACTTCGAAAATTTCGGACCTTTTTCAATTTTTTCAAAATATCTCAGTTTCATTTGATCCTATCGCTTTAACGTCTATTTTCTTTTTTAAAGAGCACAAAATTCTCTACAAATTTGATTGTTGCCATTTTTTTCTACTCCCAATATCTAAGGCGCTTCAGTGCCTCAAAAAATACCAATTTTTCACATTTTGAGCACTATGGGCCACCTTAGCCCTGGTATTTGTAAAACTATAAATATAAAAATACATCATTAAGAGACATAAACATAAACATAAACACACACACACACACACACACACGCACACACACAAAATAGTCTCAGGAAACTGAACTATTATTAGCTGCAATAGGCAACCTAATTAGGTAGGTAATTATTCTTGTGAATAAAAGCCACACAGTTGACATTAAAAATAAGTAGCTTTATTACAATTAAAATGCATTGTCAGTTATTAAAAAATGTTGACAGTTCTGGGTGTGTAATACTTGTAATATTGCACTTAAGCGCACTTGAAACAGATATGAGAATCATTTCCAACGTTTTGATGGGCCAGGTTCCTCAGTGTCACCAGAAATACCTTGAGTTACGGATTCAGGGTCTGTACATAGAGTTGATCCCAGATTGACCTCTTCTTTAAACACCGAGTCAACCTCAGCAAGTTCGTTGGTTTCGTCAGCGGTTTCCTCAACATCCTCCATAACATCTTCTTCACTGTCTTCATATAAAAATTTTGGCACGTTTTCACAGTTGACCCCAATACATTTCTTGCAAATTGAAGAACATTTCAAACCCACTTTTCTGCAGGAGCACGCTCCGCCGCAGTTCAGCTTGCATGAGCATGAAACAATGTGAAGAAGTGCTTCAGGTGCTGGATCTTGGCTCATTATAACGGGTATTGGACCATGGTCACTGTGATTCCAGCCCCATTTCTCAGGAGGTTCCCAGTTTCCCATCCAACTTTGGACTTGTTGGTAAGTACGCAACGAATGATGTTGTGCAGCGTCTTGTGTAGGTGGCAACCGTGCAAGATTCAGTTTGCTTTTTGTGGCAGACTTGGTGAATAGCTGGTACCGCAAATGGTCTAGTGTGTGGGAACTGCTGACACCTCCACTATACAATGCGATAGTAACCTGTTCTCCTGCAATTATTATTTCTTCACGGGTAGCATGTGGTTTATTGAACGTGCAAAGCGCTGAGGTTAGTTGTTCATTTTTCGCAACAATGCTGCAGCACTTAATTTTTCATTGACCATAAAAAGCAAATGTTGTACCACATCCGCTAAAGGCGTGAGTGAACAGAATATATTCACTGTCAAACTTGTAAGACGCAGTGGAAAACCACTTGTCTTCTGCATTTCCTCTTCTTGGCTTTAAGAAAAATAAGTTTTCAATGCCTTGCCCCAAACCGGCCATGTGCACAAGCAGATCAAGATCTTCTCCTACAATAACACTTCCAAAATCTTTGGTTCTTGAAATGGCAGATGTTACAATTATAACGTCAGCATCTTCTTGTGCCTGGTGCACTTCAATGCTACACTACAGAAATTCCATTTTAAGAAATGTGATCAAACGCATCTTGTTTCGTTCGTTGTACAAGAACTTGTCCTGAGGGACTTGGTTCACCATCTCTGATTCAACCACAACGTCAACCGAAGAATGTTGTTTGGACCTACGAAGCCTCTCAGCACTCTTTGTGCTACATTTGTCTCCCTCACATGGATACCCATCAAAAACAATAGCAAACTGTGATCCAAAATGACGTTGCAGGTAAGAAACATAGCTTTGGGCTATTGACTTGAAGCAAACGTTTCGAGTCCAAGTCACTTTGTGGATAAGGTACCCTCCATCAATGACAAAAAATTTACTCGGTCCACCTGACTTCACATCTTCCACTGGAACGACGGCATTGTAGAATGAAGATTTTGTTCCTTTTCGCATGCCTTTTTCTGGGAATAGGGACATTGGGTAAGGAGCAAGTTCATATTTCAGAAAGGCTTTTAACTCTTCTTCACTTTGTTTCATTAAACAAATCCTTTGGATAAGAGTTAAAGGATCAACAGGAGTAATTTTAGTGCTCCCAGCTTTTACAGAATTGAACGCAGAAAGCAGAGTCACAACTTTATCTTTTCTACGGAACTTTACATCGTGGAAATTGTCACCAACTATTCTTTGCTCGAAATTTGAAAAATTGGTATTTTTTGACACGCTTTAGCGCCTTAGATACTGGGAGTAAAAAAAAATGGTAAGAATCAAATTTGTAGATAATTTTGTGCTCTTTAAAAAAGAAAATAGATGTCAAAGCGATAGGAGCAAATGAAACAGATATTTTGAAAAAACTGAAAAAAGTCCGAAATTTTCGAAGTTTTTTGACTGCAGAAAGTTTTCCCAAGAGGAAATTTTGTTGGCAAAACTTGGTTTTCTAACGTTTCCAACAATATGAACGAGTTAAAAAAATAAAATCTTCTACCCGACCTTTTGCAAGGTACAGGCTTTTTTTCTGACAGTTTCACTGGACTAACTGTCCTTCAGTTGAGAGTGTTATCTGAAGTGATTCATATAGTCCAGAAACAACTATGAAGAGCGACAAAGTGTTACGAAATCGCTCCATAGAGAAATTTCTTTGAATTTTGTCGTGTTAAGGAACCTGCAGCTCATGAATGGCCAGCCATGGTGAGCGAAAACCTGGTAGAAGTCGTAAAATTGTCAGTGGACAGCTTTTCCTGGGAACTCTGCGTCACGCGTGTCTGCGGAGTCAAAATGTCCCGCTCCTCGGGCACGATGGGAGGACGTCCCCGGCATGACGTAGCATGGAAGGCACGGAAAGGGTTTCCGTCGGCGACTTTCATCTGCCACCACTGGCCTGCCCACTGCTCTCCAACCCCTCGGCCGGACAAGTGCGCTCCAAGTCGTAAGGCAGTGACGCTCTGCGGAAGTTGGGTCCGATTCCAGGGATTGCCGACTTCGAGAGTGCTCGGAGAGAAGTTTGTTGGGGGGCGGGGAGAAGGGAAGGGACGCGCTCCAGTGGGTGAATCGCACTGGAGGAAGTCGGCTGCAGATCTAGATACAGACCTGACAGAAACTCGGTCGCACTGTAATTGAAAGCTCATGTTTGTTAACACAGATATTACGAGTGGAGGAGATTACAACAACTGGGACAGTAAGGAATGGATGGAAACAATAATAATAAATAATAATAATAATATGCCTGTAAAATACAAAAGGCGCAAAATATCTCGTGTGTTGGAAGATAGCTGAGTGTTAAGGGTCACTCATAATCAATAATAGCTTAACGTCTCCCAAAGCAACGAGATATGTTACATTATCAGAGAAAAGGGGAGCAGAAACTATCGGGGGATATTTTTTAAGCATTCAGCCTGACTGACAATTTAACTGTCAAAATAGTAGACATACTGAACTCGACTCAGTGATTTCAATATCATTTGGAACTTCCGCGCTTTTTCTCTTTTATGTGGTTTCTTAATGATAGCTGAATGGAACTGTCTTACTTTTACTAGCTTATTGAGAACGGTCATGAGGCCACTGTTTTTGGCCTTGTAATTGACTTCAGTCTAGCACCCTCAGATTTCAAGTAATGGATGCGGCATCTCGTAAAGGAAGTGTAGTCAGAGGATTAGCGCCTTTCAGTCCGCGGTAAAACTGAATACTGCGCAGGGAGCCTGCCGAAAATTAAAACACCTCACGGTTTCAGAAATTTCTGGCGAGCAGAAAGCTGATAATTATCTTGTTACGAATGTCTATCAACCTTGGTTTTACTCCTACATACCTACATCGCATGGGCTTAAAGGATAATCTTTTCTGCGACTGTCATAAGAAATAAGGAGGTGATGTCAACTACTTGTTGTTTTCCTCCAGTTTCTTCGAAGCGCACCAAAACTGCTTACTTTGAAACCAAATGAAATTGAAGATGCCTCTTTCCACAAGTGCTCCTATTTTGTTAAGTCACGACGATCCTCAAATATACAAAGCCCCATTTGCTTTTTACGAGATTTTAATGTTCACACATGAAAGTACGTTCTATCTGTTGTATAAACGCTCTAACCTCCAAGTGTACGCCTCCCAAACTCTGTTGAGTTGCTTTTATTTTCTATTTTGTCTCTAATTAATAAATCAAGTTTCTTTACATGTATGATTGTCCCTATGTAAACGTAATAAAATAATTTTAAACCATTGTCCCGACATTTTATATTGTGATTTATCTGTATATATGTTCTATATTCCTGCCAAACCATTGGCAGTATAGCTTAATAAACCGAGAGAGAGAGAGAGAGAGAGAGAGAGAGAGAGAGAGAACACCATCTCTGCTATTGGGTGAGGCACGTAACACGTATCCAATAACAGTCCTCCTTTTAACCCTGAAATGAATCAACAGTCAATAACAATTTACGCAACGGAATCTTTCTGTACACGTGTCCCGCAGCACGTAGACTCATGTAGCGACAAACTTACAACAGATCCTGAAAGAAAATGGTTCAAATGGCTCTGAGCACTATGCGACATTACTTCTGAAGTCATCAGCCGCCTAGAACTTAGAACTCATTAAACCTAACTAACCTAAGAACATCACACACATCCATGCCCGAGGTGGGATTCGAACCTGCGACCGTTGCGGTCGCTCGGCTCCCGACTGTAGCGCCTAGAACCGCACGGCCACTCCGGCCAGCGATCCTGAAAGAAAGAACATTTATGTACCGGGTATGAGCAATGGTACATCCAAGTAGCTCAGTATATTACAAAATGGCGAGATGGTGACCATGTGGAAAGGTAGTCATATGGTTATGGAAGATTAGGCAGTGGCCGTGTGAAATCAGTTGAAAATGGCTATGAGCACTATGGGACTCAACATCTGGGGTCATCAGTCCCCTAGAACTTAGAACTAACTAACCTAAGGACATCACACACATCCTTGCCTGAGGCAGGATTCGCGCTGTTCCAGACTGAAGCGCCTAGATCCGCTCGGCGTGAAATCAGTACCCACAATTTCAATACTCGTGGCCGGCTATTGAAGGCATGCAATGCGTTATCATGAGTTACAGTAAATGCAAGCCTCGCGAACTCTTCCAATGATTATAATGATAAGGAGACATTGAAAAGCACAATGGGAATGGATAGAAGAGATTATAAACTGTTGCGCAAAACGTAAGGACGAAAGTAACTTCGGCATGATGTGCCCCCAAACGTAGTTCAATGCAACTTAAACCATAGTAGAAAGAACTGCTGCAGTACAGTACAGAAGGTAACTGAAAGAATTACGAATGAGCCGCACAGAAGTGACGCTTTTATTCAAAGCCAGTGATTGAACTGACCGATGATGGTCCCCTGGACACTACAAAAGACGAGATATGGTTCTTCATAGGTTATGTCATCACCACAGACGAAAATGCATGCTCTGCAACGTGTTCCCATGCTGGTCACAAGGATGCTAAGGACTTCTTGTGGTAGGACGTTCCAGTCTTCCATCAGCGCGAATGACAACTGCTGGATGGATGATAATGCACGCGTGGACGTGTTGCAGAGCGTCTGCCCAACGCATCCACAGGTATTGATTTAAATTCGGGGCCGACCAGTCCATTCGTCGAATATCCTACCTTTCCAAGAGCGCCTCCACCTAGTTCGATGTGGTCGCGCATTGTTACTGTAAAAACTATGTCAGGTCCGAATGCTCTCCTGGAAAGACGCAGATGGGGAAACGTACAGTGTCACAACAACGTTGACCCATCACACCATGACATCTGGACCACCAAAACAATCATGTTTGAGGTTGCATTAAGTGTTCCTACCTCTCCTCACGGGAGGATCAGTCCTGCACTGTCGAATATGATGGTTTTGGTGGTCCAGATGCTACGGCGTAGCGAGGTTATTATGTTGCATGGTCGTACTGACCTTCAAATCGTTCAGCACTGAACACTTCCCGCACAACGTTATTGTGACACTGCACTCCTTACCCATGTGCGTATTTATATATCAGACTGAATAAGTAATCAGACTGTACATCTAAACCTGAATTAAATGATGTTGAAATATGTAAAATATGTAGATTCTATTTTCATACTGTGTGTGGGGGATGGCTAAGTCGGTAAGCGTCAGGCTATAAAGCCAGATGTCTGGGATTAAATTCTCGGACAGTCTGTGGATTTTTTTTCTTTCATTTATCGCCTCCTTCACCACTGGGAATTAGTCACTAAGGTGAAAAAGTTAAAAACAGATAGTGATACGGAGCCTACGTTAAACTATATGGCTCACTGTAGCTGTCTAGATACGTCAGTTCAAAGCTTGGAGGAAAGCAAAGGCGGTGAACTTACAATGCTACTGTACCAAGTAAAGCACTGATGCGTTCAATCAGATCTGATGGTCGAGGAGAGTTTTACATTTTTATTCGAGCATTAATGAAGTGGATGCATCTGTTTCTCACAAGGGAACCTCTCCATCGCACCCCCCTTAAGATTTAGTTATAAGTAGGCACAGTGGATAGGCCTTGAAAAACTGAACACAGATCAATCGAGAAAACAAGAAGAAGTTGTGTGGAACTATGAAAAAAAGTAAGCAAAATATACAAACTGAGTAGTCCATGTGCAAGATAAGCAACATCAAGGACACTGCAAGATTAGGAGCGCCGTGGTCCCGTGGTTAGCGTGAGCGGCTGTGGAACCAGAGATCCTTGGTTCAATTATTCCCTCGACTGAAAATTTTACTTTCTTTATTTTCGCAAAGTTATGATCTGTCCGTTCGTTCACTGATGTCTCTGTTCACTGTAATAAGTTTAGCGCCTGTGTTTTGCGACCGCACCGCAAAACCGTGCGATTGTTATTGAAATCGCGAGCTATATTTGCTAAATTCATATTGCCCACTGAATATATCTCACGTATTTAATGCACTCTCGTCCAAAGTAGTGAACAGTCAACTGCCAGCCAGGGAGCCTCGTTAGCAGGAATACTCTCTCTTCCGTGCGCTGTAGTCGACTGACGTCGTGTGTTTCGATGTTTGTTTAGGTGTGGCGTCCCCATACTACGGCGCAGTTACCTCGCATCGTACGGACGGACGGACAGATAATAATTGTCTGAAAATAAAAAATTAAACTTTTCAGTCGATGGATAACTTGAACCAAGGACCTCTCGTTCCGCAGCCGCTCACGCTAACCACGGGACCACGGCGCTTTAGAGCTCACATTCTCCTTGATGTTGCCTATGTTGCGCATTGACTACTCAGTTCATATATTTTGCTTATTTTTTCATAGTTCCACACAACTTCTTCCTGTTTTCTCGATTGATCTGGATTCAGTTTTTCAAGGCCTATCCACTGTGCCAACTTATAACTAAATCTGAGGGGGGTGCGATGGGGAGGTTCCCTTGTCAGGATATAATTTAGTAAAAATAAATAAGAAGGAAAACATTGCGTGACTCGCGGAATATTTACTCCAAGCTCCGAGTAATCGATTGTTATAATGCAACCGGTTCTAAAATACAAGTCCAGGAATGATGGCTCTGAAATTGACTACCGTTCCGCATAAAGGTTCTGTGTCCAATATTGCAGTTGAATTTAGTAGATTTTTCGAATGCATTAAGAATAATTTTAAGTCTCTATTACATAGACACCTTCATATCTCACCTGCTAGATACTGAGCCCTCTATCATCCATTCAATAGGAATTATGCCACCGCTAGACAACCTCTGCAGTAGAATATGTTTGGAATGTTAGGCACAGGCACGATGACGGTCTTTTGTAGCCACTAACTGCGATGAGGCCAAGCCTAGCAAGAAAATTTTGTAACTTCCTATGGCGCTCATGGATATAATTATTATCAACATCTCAGGTGACTGTGTGCTGATTTCCTGGTCAGGATAATCACACAGCCTACTGACCTGAATTTCAAAGGGACCACTTTGTACATTTAAGTTTGATCGTAATGTATTACTACTGAACAGCTTCTAAATTCTTTATTCTTATCGTGTCATGAGTTCACGTTTTGTACATAACTTTTTTAAGTTTCCTTTTTATGTGACTTTACCTGAATTTATGGAGCCTTGTTTGTTGTAAGGGACGATCAAAAAGTTTCCGTTTGATGGAGATTGTGGCAGTGCACATGCAACGTAACGTGACATCGATGCGGGAATACATGCTCCGAAATGTAGCCGAGGGTTTGGTGTGGCATTCCTGTCTTTCCGACGTGCCTGCGGCAAATGCGGAAACGTGGACTACGGCGACGTTATTACCAAATGAGTTCAAACAGGCCACACGTGCTGTTATTCGTTTCTTGGCTGCCGAAAGATATACACCGGCAGACATCCATCGGAGAATGCAGACTGTCAAAAGCTGCAGTATTGGAATGGTACGCCAAATTCCGTGCTTGTCGCAGTACCACAAAAGATGCCGGTAAACTTAGAGGCCAGTCAGGAGTTACGCCAGCTGATGTGGAGACACTCGACCCTATAGTCCTGATCTCTCCTCATGCGATTATCAAGCCTTCGGTTCCTTAAAAAGGGCCTCTATGGTCCCTGTCCGACAAGGATGTGCAGCAGGCAGTTAGGGACTTCTTCATTCAGCGAGACACTGTGTTTTACCAAACTGGTTTCTTCAGCCTGGTGCGCTGGCGGTATGATTGACTTTGAGTTCACAACGATTTTGCCCGATTGGCATACCGATTCTGGACTGTAGGGCTATCGAACGGAAACTTTTTGATCACCTCCTTGTTATAGAAAACAACAGCAACAACGAGCTCCTCCCCAAGCCGTGAAGGCCCAAGATGTTTCAGCGGACCGTCGTGCCATACTCTGCCTTGCGTCGTCATGCAGATGCAGTGTGGAGGGCGTGTGGTCGGCACACCAGTCTCCTGGCCGTTTTGCAGATTTTCCAGACCGTGGAGCCGCTAATGCCCGGTCCGGTAGCTCCTCAATTGGTATCACGAGGCTGAGTACGCGCCGTACCAGTCCTTCCTCCAAGGAAAAATTCTTGGCAGTATCGGGAACCGAACCCGGGTCCTCTGCGATGTAGACATCTACGCCGACTACTCGTCTATGGATGCTGGCAAAGGAAGCCAAGGCACATGGAAAATACATTGAAGTACCCCCACCTTGCACCTTATGTCCCCAGTTACGTACGTTAAGTTCGGAGTGAGTTACAGTCTGATGATGACGACGCGGCTCTGCGCTGGAAATCACGTTCCGGGCTCACTGTAACAACGGCAGTGAACGGGTCGCGCAGATAGGGCGAATGAATGGCTGGGTAATTTGGAGGGTGGGGAGGGGGGGGGGGCGTTGGGGGGACTAGTGGCAGCGACGGTAGCCGATTCAGTCGCGCCGCCCACTGGCTGCCACAGATGCTAATTAAGATAGCGTGGACTTCACAGACCGGTCGCCGGGAGGAGCTCGGAAACACTTTCGCCATCCTAGTCGTTTGTTTCTGTGCGTCCACACCTATCGTCCACACACAACAAGCAGAAAGGACAAGCGCTACTGTGCGTCCTGTACCGCCAACACAACTATGGTGTCAAATGACGTGTAGGAGTCCACATTAGGACACTTGGGATGTTCCACGCGGTTCTCTGGTTTGGGGTAGTGTTCATCATCGTTCACCCGTCTACATTTGACCTTACTTCCGCTACCGCAGATCACTTTCCTACGATGTCCTCGTCACAGTGAACTAGTACTTCGAGTGTAATAACTTTTAAGGGGTCTGCTATCGATATAGTATAACTTAGTCAGTTGTACCTTATTTGCTGATCCTCTGGAACACTGGGAGTTGAGTGCGCATTTTCCGGAAGGAGGCACTGTCATGTGTTCCGTTCACCAGTGCCCAACCACTACCGGTCACGCCGCTTTATGCGGGTCATAAAGTCGTTGACTACTTCGGGTTTCGTGCGAAATGGTGGTAGTGCGCAGCCGAGTCGAACAAGAAAGTATACACTGTTTGTAGCTGTTGATGTTATATTAGTTTCGAAGTATTCCATCAAACTGTAGGGAAACAGGGAGTTATTTAGCAATTTATACGCGGATTTGTGTGTACTTACACACGAAACCAGTGGACAAATCAATTTATTACCGTACGTGGCCAGTAGCATACGTTGATGGGCTGTATTACTACTTGAACAATTATTGACGTTACCGCGAATCTTTATAGCTTGACAGTTTGATTAGGAAAATCAGCGGATCAATGGTAATCTTCACTGTGAAAGTGGAACTAAATTTAATCAACAACTGAGCATGGCAGCGTCTAACCTTCATTAGGAGGTGTCTTACTCAAGAACTCAATAAAGGAAGTAAATACGCTGAAGCCATCGGCAACGCCTGGTGAGACAACAAGTAGCTGGCGCAGTTGTTTGATTGTTTCCTGCTGCTACAATGGCAAGTTATCAAGATTTAAGCGAGTTTGAAAGTGGTGTTATAGTCGGCGCACGATCGATGGGACACAGCAACTCCGAGGTAGCAATGAAGTGGAGACTTCCCCGTACAACCATTCCGCGAGTGTACTGTGAAAATCAGGAATCCGGTAAAACATCAAATTTCCGATATCGCCGCGGCCGGAAAAAGATCCTGCAAGAACGGGACTAACGACGACTGAATGGAATCATTCAACGGGTCAGAAGAGCAACACTTCCGCAAATTGCTGCAGATTTCAGTGATGCGCCATCTTCAAGTGTCAGCGGGCGAACCATTCTACGAAACATTATCGATATGGGCACTCTGAGCCGAAGGCCCACTGGTGTAGTCTAGATGACTGCACGACACAACACTTTACACCTCGCCTGGGCGCGTCAACACCGACATTGAACTGTTGATGACTGGAAACATGTTGCCTGGTCGGAAGAATCTAGTTTCAAATTGTATTGAGAGGATGGACATATGCGGGTATGGAGACCTCATGCATCCATGGATCCTGCATGTCAGCAGGGGACTGTTCAAGCTGGTGTGAGGCTCTGTAATGCTATGAGACGTGTGCAGTTTGAGTGATATGGGACCACAGATACGTCTAGATACGACTGACAGGTGACACGTACGTAAGCATCCTATCACCTGCATCCATTCATGTCCATTGTGCATTCCGACAGACTTGGGCAATTCCAGTAGGACAATGCGACACCCCACACGCCTAGAATTGCTATAGAGAGACTCTAGGAACGCTCTTCTGAGTCTGAACACTTCCGCTGGGCATAAAACTGCCCAGACATGAACATTAGTGAGCGTATCTGGGATGCCTTGCAACGTGAAGTTCAGAAAAGATCTCCACCACTCTTACTCTTACGGATTTATGGACAGCCCTGCAGGATTTAGCGTTTCAATTACGTCCAGCACTACTTCAGACATTAGTCGAGTTCATGTCACGTAGTGATGCGGGACTCCTGCGGCGTCATACACGATATTAGCCACTTTCTTTGGTTCTTCAGTGTAGTATGGACTGTTAGGCTTTGAAAGCAACCTTTTCATTCGAACTAGCTAATGAGTTATTTGTAAAGAAAACAGTGTCGTCTTCGTTTCAGGCACTATGATCGTGTTTCGTACGAAGTGTGTTCTTTCTGTTAAACATGCCTGATCGCCGTTCAGAAAACTGTTCGTTTAAGAATCAGCAAAAAGAAAGAAAATAGCGGGAGGATGGCCACTGACTTCGATGAGGCATTCCTTTGCAAAATCATGAAATTCTTGAGCCTGACGGTCCATCGCTTATAAAACCGAGAATGTCACCTGCTGATAGTAGCAGGTAATCAATCAGCAACACGAGCGGTTCTAGGCGCTATAGTCTGGAACCGCGCGACCGCTACGGTCGCAGGTTCGAATCCTGCCTCGTGCATGGTTGCCTTGATGTCCTTAGGTTAGTTAGGTTTAAGTTTAAGCGTAGGCTTCCGCGGCCGTTGTCTTCTTCAATAAAGTTCTTCAGGGTATCAGACCGCATCGTCATAATTTAAAATGCGCCAACGTTTCGGCCAGCGTTGCAGCTAGCCTTCATCAGGGCCTTACGTTAACTGCTAAATGAACACACTTGGTTCCTTAAATAGCCAAAAGACCCGCCAACATGAATAGAGAGGACGGGTACAAGCTTCCGAGGTCTTGGCTGCCTGCAATAGCAGGGCTACGGAGCGGCGGCAGAGCCGTGGCGGCCCATGCAGACACGCGGAGAGCCGCCGTAGTGGTCGCGAGCACACAAAGCAATGGCACGCCGCAGCCGGCTTCAGGACAGCATGGAAACAGTGTGACGTCACAGCCATCACGTGTTCGCTATTCGTCCGTCTCCTCCAATGGGGTGGATTAATATAAAGACCAATAGAAAACAGCTATTTCAGCCAATGACAGATAATAAAGGAAACACCAATAAAGCATACCTTTCACCCCTCCTCCTCTTCCTTTTACAGCCAATCAAGTAACGACACGGTTTTCTCGTGCAGCTATTTAAGGAACCAAGTGTGTTCATTTAGCCCCTCCCCCTCCATCTCTTGTGCCTTCTTTCAGTGTCTCTGCGCTCCCTCCTGCCCTGTCTTCCCTTTTCCTCTCCCGCCCCATGTGTCTCCTGCCTCTTCGTGAACCCACGGTTACCCCTCCTCCCTTCCTCCCGCCGCTTCCCCAGCTGCCCCATGCTCTCCCCTCCTTTTCCATCCTCTCTGCCCTTTCCCTCGGCAGGTCCCACCTGGTAGTTTTATTCTTTGTCGTGTGTGCTCCGAGTGGGTTTTAAGTGTGTTGTTTCGGAGTGTTTTTAATACTGTGGCCGACTTTTAACCTGTGCCTGTGCATCTAGTGACTTCCATGTGTTTTAAGAATCACCAATTGTGTTTTTTAACTTTCTGGTGACTTTTTTAACTGTCCCCAATGAACGTCTACATATCAGTGTATTTTTACCTCCATTTTCTCCCCTTACTCTGTTTTATGTTCCCCCTTTTTACCTCCTTATGTATGTATTATTTTATTCTTGTTTTAATTGTCATATCACTCGGCTGAAGAGCGGCGGATTGTGCTGCTGACAGCCCTCCCCTGCCCGTATGGGGCAGGGGAATGAAATCACAATAAAGAAAAAAAAAAAAAAAAAAAAATTCATTTAGCAGTTAACGTAAGGCCCTGATGAAGGCTAGCTGCAACGCTGGCCGAAACGTTGGCGCATTTTAAATTATGACGATGCGGTCTGATACCCTGAAGAACTTTATTGGTTCAAATGGCTCTGAGCACTATGGGACTCAACATCTTAGGTCATAAGTCCCCTAGAACTTAGAACTACTTAAACCTAACTAACCTAAGGACATCACACACACCCATGCCCGAGGCAGGATTCGAACCTGCGACCGTAGCAGTCCCCCGGTTCCGGACTGCAGCGCCAGAACCGCTAGACCACCGCGACCGGCGAAGAACTTTATTGAAGTAGGTTTAAGTTGTTCTAAGTCTAGGGGACTGATGACCTCAGAAGTTAAGTCCCATAGTGCTCAGACCCATTTGAACCATTTTTGATCAGCAACACGGTTCCGTACGTGATGAATTCGACGCGTGTTACTACCTGTCTGTCTGGCAGAAGCTGCGACTTTGCCTCAGATTCTAAACATTTTTATGGCTGCTAACTACCATATCTTATCTTTTATTAACCAGCTTGTAGGGTCCCAACTGCGCAGTTCCTTCCTTCCCATTACTGAAAGGAGAAGTAAACAGAAAGCAATTGAAGGAGTAGCGACTGGAGTTACTGAATCTTGATTGCAATTATTATATAGTGTCAGTGATCCAGTATTTGATCAAAGGAAATGAGCATGAAAATAATCTGAAATATGTTGGGTGACAGTTTCAGAGGAAGCTGGGCGCCTAACTTCTTCCTGAAAGACTTTGACCCGCCTCTATAGTCGAGGCCACTCACATCCATCTGTAGCACTTGACTCAAGGACAGCCGGTTCGAATCTTGGTGATGGAAGAATTTTCACTAACTGTATTCGACCAGCAAGGGGAGGGATGTGCCGGCACCGGCTATCACCTCTCCCTTCTCTCGCTCCTTCAAAAAATGGTTCAAATGGCTCTGAGCACTATGGGAATCAACTGCTGTGGTCATTAGTCTCCTAGAACTTAGAACTACTTAAACCTAACTAACCTAAGGACATCACAAACATCCATGCCCGAGGCAGGATTCGAACCTGCGACCGTAGCAGTCGCACGGTTCCGAACTGTGCGCCTAGAATCTCGCTCCTTCACAACACAAGCAAGACGCCCCACTACACTTACGAGTTGTGTAAATAAAGTAGAGAGAAGGATGTTTTTACCGGTTTCACTCGAAGAACCTAACGACTGAATGCCTTGGGAAGCCAAATAGTACGGGAGACGGTTCTTTCACTTCTTATATCAGTGGTGGATCTTAACCTTCAGCTGGTCGGTGTGGCGTTCGCTGTGTTATTCAGTGGTTTGGTATTTAACTAATTTGTAATTGGAAATGATAATCTTATTTTATTACATTGAGTAATTACTAAATAATTTTTCTCCCGGCTAAAGATTTGATCAAGTTGCTAAAGAACTCCAAGTTAATGTCGTGTTAAAGTGTTGTCTGTAAGTTGTGTAAGTGTCACTAAATTACACTTCACACAACAGATTCTATACAATTATGGATTATGATAGAAACAGTTATCTTTAGTACAATGATCATTGAAACCACCGAATATCAGCCGCGCACAACACTGACGTATGTTACCTGAAACAATATTCTTCGCAACTCGTGCGTAATTAATTTCGGCTCCACACATCAGCTAGAAAAGTTTGTTATAACGATCGTGCTATGAGCACTATTTTTAAAGAACTAATCAGATTGGAATTATTTTCATTCAAATAAGTTCGGGACCACCGGTGCACATTTATTTTTACACATTTGTATTACGTTCGGCATTTATGTCTGCATAGTTGCGTAATTTGAATTTGCCGCGGAGATAATTGTTAAGATGGCGGCAGACAACTGATAGAGACTTTCTATTGTTAGACCAAATAAGTAAGTATTTGAAATGATTATTAGATTCTATAAACTATACTTTCATACTGTGCAATATTTAGACCTCATCAAGCAAACATTTGATTTGTTTCTAAGGAAAACACAGACAAAAACGTGATACAAATCGCTATCATCAATGGCTGCGCTCCTTGCAGCGGAAAGAAATAATTAACACAGATAATGGTTACTGAGAGAGGAATTAAAGTTACAAGTAATTATTCACTCATGTTTATAATAATAATGAACTCTATTTTCAAGTAATAATTAATAAATAATTACAGTTTCTTAACAGACCTCAGTTCGTATGCGTCCGGAATCTACAAAAGCCAACCAACAAAAGGTACAAACAAAGGAAGACAAACGCAAATCATAAAAGCAATTTACAATTATCACTGTCTTTGTATGATACACATCGATATGTCTAATTACATCATAGAATATTATATAAATAATTAATATTTATACGTTTTCATTGTTTTTTCATACGTCGAATACATAATGTTTATAACTGTTAGAGGCATAATTTCCTCTCGTCGCACTGTAGCCAAAAATTTATATCGTGGATGTTACATTGGTTACAGCCATTTGACTGTTGAGAGGACTCCAGAACGACGTCCCTTGACGTGTGTTTTCAATCCCAGAAAGAAAAAAGACACAAACACTCAAGTCGGGAGAATAATGACGCTGAGAAGCCTCAGGAATGTTCTTACTGCCCAAAAATCTGTTTCTTGAGATAGTTGTGTAGCAAGCCACTTTGTCGTTATACAAAACACTATATATATATATTTGGGCTCACATGCATGGCCGTTTCGCGTAGTGGTGATTCAAATTCAACTCTGCCCCAATTATTTTGGCTATCATCAGATGGTCTGTACGCACGAGATCCTGCATTTTGTAGGCATTTTCAGTTCTTGAAACTGAAGGCCTTCGACAGTTTGGTTCATCTTGAATTGACTATCTTCCT
This sequence comes from Schistocerca nitens, assembly GCF_023898315.1. NCBI lineage: Eukaryota > Metazoa > Arthropoda > Insecta > Orthoptera > Acrididae > Schistocerca > Schistocerca nitens. The sequence goes on along the minus strand of NC_064615.1, from coordinate 375,015,314 downwards.
TCTGCAGATGCCACTCTATCCGTAGGCCTGCCGAAGCTTTGCAAGCATTACAGTGGCACTATATCCAAGTCTGAAGCAAAATCTGTTAGTTTCTCGAAATTATCGTCACTCGTAATCTGAAACAAAACCTTTCTCACTAAAAAAAAAAAAAAAATCCCTACGGACAAATAAACGCATCACATGTTTACCTGCCTCCGCTCCAAGTCACGGCGTCACCAGCGTGGTCGAATCTAACACTACGTTATCAGTCTCATTACTTTATTTACACACCTCATATATCCATTATTGTCACATACACAGAATACATGCACTTAAGATACACCGCAAAGTTGGTGCCATTGTGCACTGAAGAAGAAGGGCTTTTCCAATTAGGCGTCGACACCTGCTGTTCGGGGCCTAACAGTCAATCATTCAAGTACTCAGATGATTTAGGGAAACAACCAGTAATTTGAAGCTAGATAGCTGGATGAAGATTTGAACACTTCTCCTGTGCTTGTTGGAGCCTAGAAGCTGGTTGTTAGGAGATAATATCAGTTTCAAACTCCCCTTTTCTGTCAAGAACTTTACTCGTAATCTTCTTTTTATTTATTAATTTTGCGTTATTGGAATGAGAAGTGACTGATGAACCAGAACAGGGTTGAATCTCCGCCAGTCGACGTCGCGTCTTAATGCAGACGACTACGACTTTTGGAACAAAACGACGGACTGTATAATATACCTGAAGTGCACGAAAATCACTCACTCTCTCTCTCTTTCTCTCTATGTTTACAAGTTGGTGAGAAACAGTCTGAAAAGCTTTTGAGGGTGTTACAGGGTAGGTCCGCCAGATACAGTAAGTGTCAGTTGTTCTCGTAGCATAGATGATAGCGCACCAGACCGCTCAGGTTTTGGCTCGGGTTCGATTCTTACTACTGTTCCATGTCCAATTTTCGTATCGTCCTCTCGTTCGCTTTTAAGACACCAAAAGAAGCACACGTTTGACGACATCGTCTCTGGGCGGGCCGCTTGAATTTGCAAGCGCAATAGCCTGGGTGACTAACTTCAATGCTTATTAAATCGGTAACGTTGCAACGTACAGAAGTTTTTCACAACACTTATTTCTTAGCACAGCTTACCCTGCACCACCTTTACAAGTTATTCAGACTCTTTCTGATCTCCTTGAGTTTTGTTACTTATTTAACATGTCATTCTCGTTCAGGAACAATACCGACAGCCTTATGAGCAATCACTCATAAAAACTGATGTATTCACTCTGTCAACGCGCCACTCGCTGACGGCGTGGGCAGATGCTGCTTTTGGTGTTAACGCATAACGGAAATGTGCAACATGAACGAAGACCTTACTACAAATTCTTGGTTCACCTGACGTCACAAACACTCCAGATAAGGCTGACTTATTTCTGCCCGCACCTTGCGAGGATCGCATAACAGCTGTAGCGCCTGGAATGCTTAGGTAGAGCAGCCATTCCAGGAGTTTAAAAGCGAACCGACAGCCATTAAAAGTAACGGCCGCTGCACTTTGCTCTGATTGCCAGCGAAATGCGTAACCACCTCGCACTTTTCTTCGCCAGTTCTTTTCACTGGAGTTTCGTGGCTGGGCCAGATGGCACCTGTGTGAGCAGAAGTAGGAGATAACAAAAAAGTTGCTTTCATTTTTTCCCCGCACTGGCGAAGCTCTGCATTCTGACATGGAAGTGAGAAACGAGAGCACTCATTCGATGAGGGAAAAATGGATCTTCACATTATTTTCGCGCAGAAAAGCACTACATTATTTGAATCGCTCGCGTTACTACGTAGTCAATAAGGGCTAATGATGTAAGTAAAGAAAAGCGCAGACAGAGAAAAGGTCCCGACAGCGGCACAGTAATCAGAGTTGGTGCATTTCATTAGTTTGAGAAGAAAGAAAGAAGCAATAGGCATGGCCTTTAATGAGGAACAATCTCGCCGTTTGTCTCACGTGACTTAGGAAAAAAACGGAAAACATGAAGTTACTGGTCGGCTGGTGATTTGAACTCCGAGGGGTGTTCATTACACAGAGTATCCCAGGAGGAATGGTCAATATTCAGGGTATGACAGGAGGGATCATTCAAAGCAAAAAGTGCAGTAAACATTGGCTGTAAAGTGCGTATGTTAAGAGGTATGAGCACTTGTTCAGTAGAAGATACGTGTCTCCCAGTAACGAAAACGAACATTCGTTCATAGCTCTTTACATGTGCTTCTTCTTCTTCCTTTGTACAGCCTGCGTTAACAGACGCCACTTCGGTAGCTATGATGCTCATATAGTCATATGCCATTTTCATATGAGAACTCTCATTGGGATACTCTGTCATAAACGTCATTGTATCGTTTAAGCTACGGTTATGATTACGGGTAGATAGTAGTGTGGTGTTCGCCTTGTTCATGACGATGAGGAACGCGGAAGGTGAATCAAACACTGACCTGTTCATTTCGAACAGCATCAAGCGGCCGGCGAGCTTAATGTTTCCATCAGATGGATGAATCACCACTGAGTGACATGTCAACTCTCCTCGAACCAGTATGGAGACGTTTGCTATTTCAGAAATCGTACAACCTGGTGATGTGTGACTCTGCGCTAAACAGCGGCTCTTGTGCGCTAATTACAGTGATAGTATTATTCTAGCAATGGGATTCGAATGAGGCGTCAGTAGGACCGGGTACTGTGAGCTAACTACGAAGGAGAGTGGGAGTGAGTGTGCCTTAGACGAGAAAGGCTGTACGCTGCCATCCGCACTTTGTCCTCATAATCCAGGCCAACACCTGGGCCACAAGACTAGAGCACAACACTCATATCTTTGTTTTGACTTTTCCGAAGCACATACATTCCAACCGAATGTGCAGAAATGTTAAATAGATTTTAATGAGCCGTCAGTGACAACGCCGTTAGACAAGACGCACAAACTCGTATTCAACAAGAATGGGAAGGAAATTGGTCTCGTCTTTACCAAAGCACCCACGTGCAATGTTAACGATTCATGGAAACCAAGAAACATGATGCCAGAATGAAACAACCGTAGTGCGGTGTGGCGTGCGTAGTTTTGAAACCTCCTATCTGACAAACTGTGAGCTGGACCGGGAATCGAAACAGGAACCTCGCGTCTCGAGAACAATGGTGTTCTCATCTGAGCTATCCAACGGTGAATAACAACCCGTTCCAACAGTGTCAATTCTCGCAGTACTTCCCTCCTAATTTCTCGTGCTTAGATTGATGGACTGGCACTAGGAAGAAAAAAGTATATCTCGTAGAGATGGTTAGCTACTGTCACTTTCCAGTAGAGTGTATGATGTTTTGTATGTTCCTCGACAATTAAACTCCTCTCTTCCAGGAGCGCTGGTCTGCAAGATATGCAGGAGAGCTTCCGTGAAGCTTGGTAAATACGAGAGAGGTCTGACTCAATTTAATCTCTGAGGACGTATTACGAGAAGTGTCTGGATAGCTCACACGGTAAGAGCACTTTGCGCGAAAGACAAAGTTCTGAGTCTGAGGCCCATTCCCGCACAAAGTTTTAATTTGCCAGAAAGTTTCGAAATCTGGATGGCTGACCGGAGATCTGAATCCTGCTTTCTTCGAATAAAAGCAGAGACTCTCTCTCTCTCTCTCTCGAGACCGAAATTTAAGTGTACAAATACATGGATAAAGAACATAAAGACTCTTTCAAAGTCTTTGCATCAAACATCTAGGGCTGGCAGATCATGTCATGGGGAATGTGGAATCATGTATCGGTCTGATGCCGACTGCAGTCGCGCGGATCTGGCGGACCAAATGGTGCGTGTCCGCTGAGCCACGCCTCCAACAGCCGTGTACTTGAGCGCCCTCTGCTGCTGCAATATAGGACGGCCGGCGACAGCAGCTCGGCCTACTTGCCCTATACTGGCAAGCAAAGAATTACGGACCAGGACCAAGCTCCGCCTTAATTCTGCAACAGTCCTCCCTGCGCTTCCTTACGGCTGCTAGACATGGGGCAGAGTTTGCGCCTCATCCTTATGCCGCCTCCAGATTGTCCAGAATCGGCGCTTTCCAGCCATACTCCGTGCACCTCGTTGGGCCCGGATCCAGGACCTCCGCTGTGAAATTGACACGCCGCCCCTCAAACAACAGATTCAGATGTCCACCATGAAGCTCCTCACCAAGATTGAAGCATCACGTCCAACATCCGGGCACCTCGAATATGTCGGCTCTGTGGCAACTGCACGGAGGCATAAGGTCAAGGTACCGCGAGCCAAAGTGTAAGATCTCACATAAGGATGCCAACTTGCAGCCGAATGAAGACAAAAATATACGTACATGAAATAAATAAAAAATTGAAAGTTAAAATAAATCAAGAACAACCACCTCAGTAGGATCTACAGACCCAGAGCCCAAGATCCTGCTGAATACTAATAAAGATAAACTTGAGCCATTTACCTTCGCACTCCAGAAGTCCAGCCACACAGATGGTAGTACTTTGGAAACAACACACACACACACACACACACACACACACACACACACACACACACACACACAGCCGGCCGGGATGGCCGAGCGGTTCTAGGCGCTACATTCTGGAACCGCGTGACCGCTACGGTCGCAGGTTCGAATCCTGCCTTGGGCATGGATGTGTGTGATGTCCTTAGGTTAGTTAGGTTTAAGTAGTTCTAAGTTCTAGGGGACTGATGACCTCAGGTGTTAAGTCCCGTAGTGCTCAGAGCTATTTGAACTTTTTTTTTTTTTTTTTTTTTTTTTGACAATTGCTGCACCACTCTGTAGCTCACCTGTCCTTACCGCTGTGTGTGAAGTCTTACACAACAGGAAACAATTTTTGTTAGGCGCACAAACGTTAATTAACGCTTCCCAGCGACGCTAGGCGCCCTTTAGTATTCGTCAGCCCGGCGACGATGATATTTCACCGAACTAGCTGCGTCTACTAAACAGATGTGCTGCATAATACCTGCCCCTGTAAACTGATAGAGTGGTTTTCAATAAGAAAACCGTAAGAATGTCTCTCTATGAGAAGAAAGATACGAGATCCATTCAATAGACAACCGGAAGAGTTTCATAAAAAATAAAAAACTCCGACGAAGTTTGTGCTTCTTTGCCATTTTTGGTGGTGTCCTAGTCCTATGATCAAATGGGGCTGGCACCCCGCCTCGCTAAAGGGTTGCTGGGAGTCAATGAAACAAGGTGGCAGCACTCTTGCAGGTTTGCATCAACGTAGAGCAGCTGAGTGTCATTACATTTCTGTTAGCTAAAGGAATTAAACCAATCGAAATTTCCAGAATCAATCGAAATTTACCGACGGATGGCAGAGCAATATGATGAATGTTGTCCGAGTCGAACAGAAGTGTACTAGTGGGCAGGTAAGTTCAAATGAGGTGTAACAAGTGTTTTAGTCTTGGTTCAGACCACGACACTGTTCATGACGTAGTGACGCTCATGAAAGTCTATGCGAGGTGGGTTCCGAAAGATTTGAAATTAGTAATCTAAGAAAGGCGCATGGGTGTGTACAGAGAAACCTGAAGTTAGTTGGCGTGCCCCTCCCTCGTATTCTCCGGATGTGACATCTTCAGATTATCAAAAATTTTAACCCACTGAAAGAAGCTCTTAGTGGCTCAAGGTTCGCTGATGATGGCGAAGTCCATGCAGCAGTGTGTAACTGGTTACACAAATACCTCTAAGAATTCTTTGCACGTAAAATTTAGAAGCTTGTCGAGTGCTGGCACAACTGCGTAGAACTTGAGAGGGGGGATTACGTTGAAAAATAAATGTGTTATGTTCCATTCTCGCAATACATTCTTTAAACAAATCCGATTTTTTAATAAATTAACTTTATATCTTAGGAGCCAATCGGGAACTTTAGTTTTGCTTCGCTTCCTTCATACCGAGCAGATGACTGGATTGTAGGCAACCCGCAATGCATACACACGCAGAAGAGTGCCTATGCCCTGCTGTCTCTCAGGAGCATAACCAAATCAAAAGGATGCCGGAAAATGTGAGCGAACATTTTATATCCAATAAAACCTGTTCCCCTTAACGTCTTATCTTGGAAGTGAGGACTCAAACACGTTGCATATAACGAAAAAGGACGAAGAGACGTGAGACACACACCATGGAAAACTTAAATCACAATGGCAGTACAGCAATTTGAACGGCCGTCCTCCCAAATACTCGTCCAGCACTGTCTTACCACTGTGCCACCTTGCATGGTAGATATAAAGGACAGTAGAGGAGATGGAATCATCGTTATTAGTTAGGGCGTCTGACATAAAAATATGAAGCCACAAATGGCTTCTTGTAGAAATTTTAAGTGAAAAGGCCATGCTGTCAAGGCGCTGCTACTAACGTATTTAACGAACAGATATTATCTTTTTGTATCAAGAATTTCCACGAGAGTGCCCGCGCTACACGTCCTTAAGTCACAGGTTGAAAGGTCTCTGTTGGATTCCTTTCATGTTAATTTCTTAAATCTGTTGTCATTTACGGCATAAATTCCTCTTCTAAATTTACTGTGGTATTTCTGACTATCTGGGAGGAGACTGAGCTGTGTAACGTTGTTACTTTAATTTGCTATGAAAGCGGTACTGATAGACAATAAAAGCGGGTTAAAAGCTATGAGCTGTCTGGGGAAGTTAACCTTGCATTATTGAGCAACTGTTTCACCAGGTATCCAATCTAGCTTACCAAATTCCCAACCAGACCAACATTAATTATAATCTTTTAATAGTCATACGACAACCGGTGATATATATATATAAAAGAGAATTTAAATAAAAAGAAATAAATCAGATTATATTTGGAAATTTATTTTACCATTGATCATTGAAATTTCAGCATATTAAACGTGAGTCCTAACTAAGCTGGTGCCTTATTTAGGACAGTGAAAATGTGAGTTTGTAATCTTACGGAACACATCAAATAGGGAGCCAAGATTGGGAGACTACATACAACACTGCATTCATAAAATAACACACAAAGAACGTTGAGACATATGCAAGAGGAAATTAACCTCAACCAACCGATACAATTTTCACCCAAAGAAGTTACGTTCGTAGCACAATCCTGTCCGTCATGTAATTACCACACACTGGTATACTACATTCATACTAACTCTGTGTGAAATCTTCCCGAAAAGAATAGCTGAGGGCTACTTTGATGAATACACCACATGCTTCACGTGGTCAACTTGGTTTACACAAAGAGTGTAATTCCACAATAATTTTGGTAATTAAAATAAATTAGATCGAAAAGCAATTTACAAAAGAAAAACCTCGAACTGGTTACTATCGTCTTACTATTAACCTGATGGGTCAAACAATTGTATCAGCACGTGGTACTGGTTTCACAAAGTACACCCCACGTGGGTTGAACACAAAGAAAACTTGCTATATAGAAAATTATTGTCAAGACGAGACGTTATAATCTCACGCACATTCGCATTTAAGATTGATGAACTTAGTTATAGTTACTGATCAACACGTGGTTCCACTTTACTCACAAAGTAGTGACAAAACAACTACCGGAATATATTCTGAACTTCACACTCGAATTACACTGCGCTGCAATTTAAGATAACATTAGATATTTTAGAGCTAAACCTGAAATAAAGGTGATTAAATTTTCAGTTAGGCTGAACTTAAGAAATCCATTGTCCTACGGACTTAGCAGACACACGGTTAGCCGGAGATCTTACCACTTCAGACGCTCGCCACGGACAGACTGACTGGTCCCTTCCTGAGGGGTGGCTCACAAATACAAACGCAAGTGGCCAGAGGGGCAGCTTCCTATACCAACATGACAACAGACGGACAGGACTATACTAAGGATAGAAACCTCTCTGCTTTTAGAAGGCGTAGCTACCTGTTCCGACGTTGGTCCTACTGTTCTCTAGCAGACAGGCTTGTCTGCTACCCTCAAGCATGCAACTAGAAACACATTTGCTCATTCATCCTCTCACACAGAAGGGAAGGGGGATGACAGTATCTTATCATATACAGTATATAAAAGAAAGCGGATGTAGGTTCCGTATGAGACTGTGTGACATGAATTACATATAAACTGTGTTTTAAAGTGTAGTAGTGTGACAGATCGTTCTTGTTTATGTGTAAAAGTAACACGTTTCACTGCTCAGTCTCCTCCCAGATAGTCAGAAATACCACAGTAAATTTAGAAGAGGAATTTATGCCGTAAATGACAACAGATTTAAGAAATTAACATGAAAGGAATCCAACAGAGACCTTTCAAGGTTAGTTTAAAACGTATTCCGTATTTCACTGAGGCCACGCCTCTCAAATCTATGTGGGAGCGGATTATGATTTCGACCAAGGTCCACGACGGACGACTCGTTAAGACAAGTGAAAAACTCGTCGACTCCCTGAAAATTGAGTGATTCATCACGTGTGAGATCTGATTCGATGCCGATAGGCATCGCTGAACATGGTGAACATGCAAGACAGGCGACTCGTAAAAAAGACGACGCGCAGCCAGCGGAGCTTTACGTAATAGGAAAACTAATTTCCCCCGTCGCCCGCTATCGCGCCATCGGCAGCTATCTGCGGCGATCATCGGACCGAGTGGCGCGCGCTTCCAGCACTGGAAGACGTGCCAGCCCTCCAGCGAGGTCTCCAGACCACCGAGGACGCGCCCACCATGTGCCGCTGTAAACGCTTATTGCCGCTGACAGCGAATGCGTTAGCGCTGGCGCGTCGTATATATCTCTTGTCGAACGCTTTTGGAATTCGGTTTCCTCAGGCGGCAGAGCAGGTGCGTAACCGTTACTTTCAAATGAACTTTTACTCAACTGTATTCACATTGTTCTTTTTCGTGGTCAGAGTTATCCTTGTGGACGTCATGTACTTCTTGCTTCACAGATCCATAGATAGGAGGAAGTATGTAGAACAAGTCATAAACAAGAATACGCAGTATCTTTTTTTTAAGAAGTATGATAATGTCCTTGCCACAGATTCTAAGTGAATTAGTCCTCAAAAAATGGCTCTGAGCACTATGGGACTTAACTTCTGAGGTCATCAGTCCCCTAGAATTTAGAACTACTTAAACCTAACTAACCTAAGGACATCACACATATCCACGCCCGAGGCAGGATTCAAACTTGCGACCGTAAGCGGTCGCGGGGTTTCAGACTGTAGCGCCATATGTAGGGTCTTGAGACATATGTCGTCCCACGCTAAGACTATTGCGCAACAAGGGTGACGGTTGCCAGAAGAGAATACATGTTCCGGGTTTCCCGTACACACAGTTCTTTTATGGTACCGGTAACAGGTGCACGTCACAGTGTGCGATGTAAATGGTGCGGCAAATGGAAACATACGAGGGGCGTTCAGAAAGTAAGCTCCGATCGGTCGCGAAATGGAAACGACTATGAAAATCCGATAAAGCTTTGCACAGATGTGTTGGGTAGTGTCTCTAGTATAACCCCAGTTAGCATCACGTCGCTCTTCTCATTTCTGAGCTCGCAGTGAGTGCGTAAAGATGTCTAGAAAATAGTGTCTGCCGCCAAGTACGAGGGCCTGGTGAGAAATTTCGCCTGAAGCTATGCAGCTAACATTACATAACTGTCGTGCTGTTTCTTCTTCAAGACAATTCTCAGCCGCATTCTGCAGGGGCAATGAAGATGCTCCTGCATTGTTTTCAAATGGAAATGTTAGATTACCCACAATACAGTCCGCAATTGTCTCCCCCTGAGTTTCATCTCTGGTCACATGAACCGCTGTCTTTGAAGACAACATTTTGACACAGACAACGAGGTGTAGGCCAGCGTGGAGAATTGGCGGAAAGCACTGGCAGCTGCCTTCTATGATGAGGCTATTGAAAAGTTGGTACAACGCTATGACAAAAGTCTACGTCAGAACGGCGACTACGTAGAGAAGTAGCTGAAAGGTGTAGCTAATTGTTAAAAGTAAAACATTTCTGATGTTCACTGTGGTTTCAATTTGGCAATCAATCGGAGCTTACTTTCTGAACAGGCCTCGTACTTCAACAATTTAAGTACCATGGACAGTAAAATTCCTGTGGGCAAAACGTATAAATTGCATGCAAGTTCTCTGTGAAATTCTACTGGTATGTAGACCACATTCCGTGCCGCGTCCAGCCGTAGTGCCAACAATTTGACCAAGGCCGCACAGACGCGGCTAATGCTGATCGGGAACGTCACATGTTGCACCATGCGATTTCCATCTTTTCGGCAAGCTGAAAAAATATCTCAGGGCAGGGGGTAGAGAGATTTTCCAACGATGAAGACGTTGACACTGCTGTTCTCGAATGGCTCCGTGTTCAATGAGCGGATTTCTGTCGTCGAGGAATTGAACGATAAGTAGAACATTCCGATCACCGTTCACAGACATGGTGACCATGTTGAATACAGGATATTGCGGAGACATGGCTTAGCCATAGCTTCGTGGATGTTCCCAGAATGAGATTTTCATTCTGCAGCGGAGTGTGCGCTGATATGAAACTTCCTGGCAGATTAAAACTGTGTGCCGGACCGAGACTCGAACTCGGGACCTTTGCCTTTCGCGGGCAAGTGCTCTACCAACTGAGCTACCCAAGCACGACACACGACCGTCCTCACAGCTTTACTTCTGCCAGTACCTCGTCTCCTATTTTCCAAACTTGGGTAGCTCAGTTGGTAGAGCACTTGCCCGCGAAAGACAAAGGTCCCGAGTTCGAGTCTCGGTCCGGCACACAGTTTTAATCTGCCAGGAAGTTTCATATCGGCGCACACTCCGCTGCAGAGTGAAAATCTCATTCTATTTCGTAGTATTTACCACAGTTGCAATCGTCAATAACAAGGTCTCCATGCATGTCTGAAGGACACTATATTCTGAAGATAAAGGCTCTGTATGAACAAAGACAGTGTAATCATCAATGCACAGGCAGTCTTCTAAATATAACAATTCTTCTATAACAGTATTTTACTGCTACTCATCTGTATATTTAAATAATACTCTGAGGCGTACGAATAAGTGGCTTTGTACACGTCTGGAAATGTACGTTCTATGAAATAAGGTGCTGGAAAATGTGTTATTGTGGAAAGAAGCTCAAGTTTCATCTCTTACGGAGCGCAAGAAACTGAAACGCGATTAGCCACGGATACTTTCTGCCGCTGCTCCTGCTGTTCGCACTTTTTATTTCAGCGTTTTCGAGTGTGGTGAGTGGATTTCGTCGCGCTTACAGACTTCGAGTTGACGAAATGAGGCTGTGAGGTCCATGACCAGACCCTACTTGGATAACGGCGGAAGACGCCTCCCGCTGCAAATACCCTCTCCAGAAGAGTCTGCGGGGGATATTTTAACACGTGGGCGCGTGCTTCTCTGCTTGTGTAGTGAGCTAGGCAGCTGCCTCGGAGCCCTGCATGCCGAAAGACGACAGCTGTCGACTGCCTTGACCTCTAAAAAAGGATGCCGGCAGTGCTGGTACCAACAGGCTCCATACCAGTTTTGACGAGGCAGGCTTGGCGAATGCTAAGACTAGGAGTTTCGAATTTTAAGCCGATTTTGAATACCGAAATACTTCAAGAGTGTCAAAATTAGAAAGATATAAGCATCGTCTCCAGAGAGTACAGATATTATGCAGATGATTGTGTCTTTACAGCCGTCACGTGGACTGAGGGAAGGAAACAGTATGAAACATCTTTTCAACTACTTGTGAAGAGAATATAGAATAAAAAGTAGAGGAATGGAACTCAAAATTATAAGATTTGAAGACGACGTTGAGGAACACGAGGACAAATTGCCGAAAACGTTAGCAGGAGTAAATAAGAAAAGTATGACGTGAAAATTAATGTGGTGAAGACCGACACTTTAGTATGCAATCGCCAACATATCGCAGTACACACTAGAGTTAATGATATGCCACCCAGGCGGGAAAATACCTTTAACTGCTTAGTAAGCAATATTACACCAGGAAGTTTCACTGCTTCCACCAAGAAACCTAAATGTAAAGGCCAACTACATTTGTTAAGGGCTTTTTGTGGACCATGGCCTTGTATGATTCAGAAATACGTAGTATTGGTACATACAACAGACGTATGGAAGCGTTTGAAATAGGGGCTGGAGGAGAAGGGAAAAGATATCGTGGACAGAAAACCGTTGAAAACCAAGGTCTGCTACCAACAGAGCAGGAAAAAAGATATTCACCAACTGGCCACTTCTAACGAGAAGACAGTTTCCTACTTAAGGTAGCGGGAGGAATGATTCAAGGCAATAATGGAAGAGTAAGATTTACATTGCAATAGTCCAAACACTTCAGATGAGATATAATGTAGTGGCGAGGTCAAATGAGGAAACGAAGAGATTAACAACCGACAGACGGAAGTGGAGAAGAGTGCGTGCCAATCAATCTTCCGATTGAGTCTTAAGAACTATTATGCATCTGGGATGGAGTTCAGAAACCAGCAATTTTCAAATTGTTGAAAATCGGCTAAAAGCTATAGTCACTTTGGTCGTTAATACGGTGCACATTCTACCCTAGGCTGGCTCACCTCTCTGTCATGCGTCCAGTACGCTGTATCTCTATTCCACCAGTAATAATTTAAACTTAGAATATGTCAATACGAAATTTATATCTGTCCGAAATTGGGACTCTGCACTTGGCATATTACAACCAGGTAACTGAAACAACTGCGTCAGTTTTGCTCCATTTTGGTACCAGCGTCACATATTCAGCTTAAATTCAACAGATAATAAATAAAGTTTGCAATAAGGCGAAAATGTTTTGGCCACCCTTTTACGTAAGATCGCTTCACGGCGAAGAACAATGTTTCGCCGTATAGCAAAATACATTTCATTTGGTACAGGAGGACATTTTTAGCTGATCGTGTAGACAGTGGCTGTGCAGCGCCTTACATCAGCAAAAACGTCGGAAAGCATGCACAGCCGGCGTTTGTGCTCGTCGGCGGCCTCTTCTGATGGAGCGCCTGCGCGATCACAAAGAGACGCCGCAGTACACAAGCAAGGTCTGCAACTGTGTGTGTGTGTGTGTGTGTGTGTACGCGCGCGCTTGCAGCCTTGGGGCTGTGACCGCGCAGACGCGTGATGGCCTCTGGCAACAAGGGGCTGCGCTGTGGCTTACGGCAGGCAGTATAACACAACGCAGCAATCAACACCCGACCTGATCCTCGAACTGAAAAAGGGGCGATATTTTCTGATGTGTGGACAGCCTTGAGTAGAACTTGGAAATTGCGGAAGAATCAGTGGTCGATGCAATCTTTGAATCGCAGGCTGTGAAGTTCGCCGGGATAGATCCACTGGAAACAGCGTTGTTAGCCGAAGGCAAGAGTTTCGTTTCGAGTTCCGTTCTTGTGCACTGTGGAAATTGTCAAAAACGTATTGTAGATACCGTTGATATTTATTGAAAGAAATCATCTGTACTGCCTGTCACCGTTTTCCTGTTAGCAGATACAAGAGGGCTCACCTACCAAATCTTCTGTCTATTGATAGTAGAGGCATCGGATCTCTTTAGTGAATCTAAGTGTTTCGATTCCCAGCATTAATAACTTAAAGACTAAAGTCGAAAGGGGGAAAACTACGGACCAGTAACAGACAGCAAATTTAAATAATTCAAAGTATACTGCTGGTATAAACCAGAGGAAGTGCGTGGTAGTCTTCTAGATAGGACTGACGGAGTACATCGAAAAAGTTCAAAGAAAGGCAGCACGTTCTGTATTATCGCGAAATATGGGAGAGTGTCACAGAAATGATACAGGATTTGGGATGGACATCATTAATAGAAAGGCGTTTTTCGTTGCGACGGAATCTTCTCACGAAATTCCAATCACCAACTTTCTCCTCCGAATGCGAAAATATTTTGTTGACACCGACTTACATAGGGAGGAACGATCACCAACATAAAATAAGGGAAATCAGAGCTCGTACGGAAAGATATAGGTATTCATTCTTTCCGCGGGCTATACGAGACTGGAATAATAGAGTATTGTGAAGGTGGTTCGATGAACCCTCTGCCAGGCACTTAAATGTGATTTGTAGAGTATCCATGTAGATGTATATGTAGATGTCGAACGGAATCAACCCGCAAGTGTGGATTACATGGCACGCAGGCATCTCGCTACAGGGCAAGAGAAATTAGAGGAAGAACTATGCGGTGCATCTGCAGTGTTCAGTGAAATGGTTCAGAATGGTTCAGAATGGTTCAAATGGCTCTGAGCACTATGGGACTTATCTTCTGAGGTCATCAGTCCCCTAGAACGTAGAACTAGTTAGACCTAACTAACGTAAGGACATCACACCACATTCATGCCCGAGGCAGGATTCGTATCTGCGATCGTAGCGGTCGCGCGGTTCCAGACTGAAGCGCCTAGAACCGCTCGGCCACACCGGCCGGCTCAGTGAAATGTTTCAGAAAATGGAGGAAACGAGAGTTGCAAACGAAATAACTTTATTGGCCATCAAAACAATTACCATTAGCTGCAACACACTTCTGACATCGGCTATAAAGCTTTCGGAAACTGTCAGCGAACGCTTCTTGCTGAATCGCTCGAACATATGTGGTCACGCCTTGTTGGATACCCGCGTCGTTACAGGAAATGAGACCTGGTGCCATGGAGGTCAAGTGACAGTCAATTACGTAATGCTCATCGTCTTCGTCGCCTCCAAAAACGCCGGGTGACTAAATCCAAAATTAAGACGCTGTCGATCACCTTTTTTTTCCGTTAAGAGCTTGATGCATCATGAATTTCTTGAATTTCTACTGATAATAGGCCGTGAACACGAAACCACACCACTGACTGTCGGTTGGTCTGTGGATCATATTGGTAGTACCAGAGAGCGCTGTCGGCATGGCCCTATTTTACTACGCCAGGTCATGTGCCCTGGCATCGCCCTAGGATATCCATCCGCGCCGACTATTTAGGCCACCGCCGGACCGTCCGCGCATCACCAACTTCCTTCGAGCCCGTCACATGCCAAACTGTCTGTTCGATTATTAAAGGGCTCGGCAACTCCAAGTCCCCTGGTCCAGATGGCATACGCAATCTACTGCTCAAAAACCTACCACCCACAGCACTCCTCTACCTTACATCCTGCCTCCAGAAGATGTATTTCTCATCCTCATGGAAAATAGCTAAAGTAATTACCCTTCCAAAACCCAACAAAAATCCCTTATTCCCCCAGAATTACCGCCCTATATCACTACTCAGCTCCCTCGGAAAAATCCTAGAACGCCTGATCCTAACAGCCCTTAAATCCTTCCTCACTGAACATAATATCACCATCCCAGAACAGTTTGGCTTTCGTGCTGGGCATGGCACCATTTCCCAAGCCACCCGAGTAATCGAACAGATATGTAAGGCAAGGGCCGAAGGGCAGAGCACAGGCGCCGTCTTCTTAGATGTGGAAAAGGCTTTTGACCGAGTCTGGCTCGACGGCTTAATTTACAAGCTCCATCAATGCGACTCTCGTGTACACTTAGTAAAAATCCTGGCTTCCTTCTTAGAAAGTAGAAAATTTTTTGTTATGTTAGAAAGTAATAAAAGTAGCCTTAAGGACATAGAAGCAGGCGTCCCCCAAGGATCTGTATTAGGCCCATTCCTATACAGCCTGTACACAAATGATATACCAAAAAGTCCCAACACCCATATTGCACTGTTTGCGGACGACACGGCCGTCTGTGCAAGCCACCCGAACCTAAATTACGCGACACGCCACCTTCAGAGACACTTAGATTTAATCACACAATGGTGTAATATTTGGAAATTTAAAATAAACGCAGAGAAATGTAATTCAATCATGTTCACCACCAGGAGAAGGCCTCCAAACCGCCAAGTATCCATTGATGGTAGGGACCTCCCCTGGTGTAACGAAGTGAAATATCTAGGACTAACGATAGACGCCAAACTGCTGTGGAACTCCCACATTACAAATGCGTGTAATAGAGGTTCGGGTAGCATCTACAACCTTTATCCACTGCTGAAAGGCAATGGCCTGTCCACCAGCACTAAGCTTAAAATATGGAAGATGGTAGTCCTACCATCTCTACTATATGGCTGTGAGGTCTGGGGAATGGCAGCAGACTGTCACCATAAAAAACTTCAGGTTCTCCAGAACAAGGCACTGAGAATCATTACAGACGCGCCCTGGTTCGTCTCAAATAACACAATCCACAACGATACCAACATGCCAACCATCACCACACTCATCCAACAGAAAACACAATCATTCTATACATCCTCTGAAAACTCGCCGCATCATCTCATTTCCGCACTCGGATCAGATCCATTTCACATCAATTACAAACATCCGAAAAACACAATAACTCGACACTACAGAGTATAACACATTCACAACACAATACATGCACAAACACAAATAACTCATGCAAATAAACCAACATGTCAAAACCCCCTAGCTCATGACAGAAGGCAAAATGGCGAAGTCCACTGGCCCTTCAAACGCTAACGGGCATGACCAAACTGGCCCGACATGATACACCGTCCGTCCGTCCGACGTCAGTTACGCCCTACGCCTCAAGTCGACAGTACAGGCAGTTCCGCCTGGCAGCATCAGCAGATCAGCCTCAACGCTACGAGTTGGCGGTACCAGCAGTTTCGTCTTGGCTCTGCATGCCGCCAGCACCGGTCCAGTGACGCCCTAGCACTTCAAGTCGCTGCCGTCGTGTAGGCTCATCGAAAACAAAACAGGAGACACATTTCTGTTCTACATAGTTGTACGGATATTCAACCAAACAAATTATAACCAAGTTCTGGTTTTGTTATTCTTTTAAAGTGTCTTCGGTAACTCCTCAGCACGAGGATGCGTCACAGAGAGTCCGTTTACGAATGTTACTCGACATAAATTTTGGTCACATTTCACGGAACTGCAATAGCTGAACCTTTTGTTTCATTTCAAGTCATGGCGCTTGAAACGCCGCTCGATGATAAACGTTCGGCTCTGCGCAATTCGAGCGGAATGGTATTGTACGCGCGCGACAATACTGCATGCTCGTGACAGACAGCCCAGATACATGCAGCGCTTTTGTGAGCGCGCCGAATGCGAAACGCTGCCGATAATTGGTACGTGCCACGGAGCGTGAAACTGCGTCCCGTTTATCTTTCTATTTGCCGGCTCACTAATTGATGGACGAGACGAAGACCGGCTGCGGATGTGGCGCCCCTACAGATAGCGCAGCGCTGGCGCATTAATTGACCTCCGTTTAATTTTTCTTCCTTGAATGGAATCTACTGCCCGGCTCCTGGAGTTCACGACCCCGAATAATAAATTATTTAATGACCCTCAAGAAGCGCCGTTTGTGGAGATAATAGGCTGCTCCGGGCCACACACAAGTAACTGATATCTGCAGCTTGTTAACAAACAAATACGAGATGTTTCTGCGGTGCAGTGCACCATATTTGACGAACCTTCTGCCAAGACTGCGTGACTGGAAAGTGCCAATTACGTAATCTTCGGAACCGATTTGGGGATAGTAAAAGAACTGCAGGGCTTTCAGATATTTCTACACTGACGGAAAAAACTCGCAGCACAAAGAACACGTTGTACAGCATAAATCAAAGTTAGTGCGCGTGTTCCTACATCTGAAGAAAAATTCAAGTTTCTCACGGAATTTGCAGTCTCCCGTCCATTACGGCCACAGGCCGGTCACGTGATTCCACCTCCACATGGACAGCAGGCGGGGCGTGACTGCCAGCGTAGAATCATACCTTCTGTGCAATGTTATTCAAAAGAACAAATTTCCGAAACTAATGACACACATATTTTGGATATGCAATAGATACATAAGGTAATTCATAATAATGGCAACAGAGTTTGTCATGGCAGAAAATATATGTAGTTATTATACACAGCTTTTAAGACCATTCAGCAGTTTGCTGAGGACGACTGTATGGAAAATATTGACAGTTCGATAATTATTGTATCCTATTTGAGCAGCAAATGGACAAAATGTTGGAAACTCATTCTTCAGCCGACTGTAAAACTCTGAAAAGTCGTATCCCATGTATTGCCAAACTATGCATTAAATGTTATATCAGCCTAAGACACGGATATATTATGAACATAATGCTTGAAGTATGCGGAATAAAATCTCACAAGAACACCAGCAGACAGCAACTTTAATAAAGAAACGAACAATGAACTGTTTGCGTCTGCTAAAGGTTGATGTACAAAGAAGTAGCCAACTCGATACAGCACGTTAAAGTGGAAATTTCACGAACTTAAGCCTTTTTAATTGCCGTACACGAAATTAAAGCCCACTCCTTCGGCAATTTTGTCACAGACATTTTATTTTGAGCAATAAAAACATCACAGTAGAAACTCATGTTCGTTACACACGGAAGTTAATAAGAAAAATATTTATTTTGAGAAACAAAACGGAAAAAAAGAGTGCAAACTTTCGTTAAGTCACTTAATCTTCTAGGCTCTTTTTGGGCTGTACGTTTTTAAACAACTCGTAGTAAAAACCTGAAAAGAATCTGTGCAATCTGGCTGTAGAGCACTTTACTGGTTTTGCTTACAGACACAAAACAGGCGAGAGTGTGTTTGCTGGCAGTCACGCCCCGCCTCCTGTCCGTGTGGAAGTGGAATCACGTGACCGGCCTGTGGCCGTTGTGGAGGGGAGACTGCAAATTCCGTGTGAAACTTGAGTCTTGCTACATTTGAAAGATCATCTCTATTCAGATTTCGCGCCAGTCGCATAAGAATTGCGATATTAACGCCATTATAAGGATGCAAGTCAGATTTTCTTTAAATTCACGCTGTAACGGATTTGGAGATTGGACGTGGTGAGTTGATGTTAGTCAAGGATGCTTTTAAGGTGATCAAGACGTCCTTATCAACACCTCACTGCGTTTGAACGCGTTCGTGTAATAGGGCTTCGAGAAGCTGGATATTTCTTCGGATATGTTGTAGAACGTTTTGGCAGCAACGTAAACACTGTTCATGACCGCTGGCAGCAGTGGTCATGAGAATGTACTGACGCAAGGGGACTGGGCTGCTGACGGCCGCATGGCACTACCGAGAGGGAAGGCAATCGTGTTCGGCTTGTGGCTCTGGCGCATCGCAATGCATTAGCAGCAGCATTTCGAGCAGCAGTTGGCACCACTGTGAAGAGTTACCAATCGGTCACTTCCAGCACAACTCCGAACCAGACGCCCTTTAGCATGGTTTCCACTGGCTCCAAACCACCACCATTCGCGACTTCAGTGGTGTCAAGCGAAAACTCATTGGAGGACAGGGTAGAGACAGTAAACAAACAGTTTTGGCTACAAAGTGAAATATACGGACACACGTGCCATTGTGTGCATATATCATTTATTTTGAGTTGCCTAATGGCTTGATGCAAGTCTTTCAGCTGAAAGCCACTTCTGCGACTGGTGTGTCTCTGACCTACCTCAGTAATCTTACCGGGGAAAATGGGCGTGTCGTTTCTGGCGGTTCTCCACATCACTGAGATTTGAAGACTAGGTTAAAGGCACATGGAAAAACTTCCGTGGTTCGACAGAGATTCGATCACGCTACTCCTCGGTTTTCAGGAAAATCCTTTATTACTGGACCACCACACTCGACTGTCTTTGATATAAAAAGTTACGTCACAGACTGGTCGTTAGAAAATAACCATAAAGTAGAGAACAAGTGTGTTTTTAGATGGTTTCCCTGCATGATTAACATACAATGTACATACAGCCATGAACCTAGTTGAAGATAAAATTTTTCGTTCATAATATTTCGACGACTACGATAGTTGCCTTTATCAAGTCCATGTAGAGCCAAGATTAGAAGAACGTCTGACGACCACTACACGAGGCATATGACGAAGGCAACTAGTTTAATCATTTCAATTGCAATCGTCAACCAGGCACGAAGTCAAAAAACATATCGTTCTTCCTTAAAGAGACACTGATCAAAACACGGTAGGTATATGTCAAAGATAATTTCTGAGAATAATTAGAATAACTTCAGTACATCAGAGACACGATAAAATGAACGATCCGAAAAAGAAGTATGTTTAGCGAGGAAATTCTAACACAAGGTCTAGAGAGGCTCACTTATCACCTGATGCTACGTGCAGTATCTATAACATCTGAATTTACATATCTGCTAATAGTGGAATTCACTGCTCAAGGTATGGTGAAACACTTCAGGAAATTTGTGCATTATACCAAACCGAAAGTCACTGATTAAGGTCAGGGGCACGTTCTGGTTTTCATCTTTTCTAGATGACGGCTCATATCCTTACTGTTTAGTAATCTGAATAGAACAGAGGATGGATGCCACAAAAGCAATAAGGAAAGTTTTTTTTAAAAAAAAGAGGTCACAATTACATATTTAGCTAAATAAGCCAAAGTGACTATTAAAACTCGTTGAAAAGCACGGTGGAACGTTCATCAAGCGAAATTTCCTTTCTCTATTCTCTCTCCAAGGAGGCGACGTGGTTTGTCATTAGTTCTCAGCAGATCAACAAGGGAACTGTTTGTCGTTCGTACGACTATGAATAATGAGTCCAAGAACTGATAAATGGGTTCTCACGCCGAGGAATTGTTCTGTAGCCCCACATGGTCCTAACAAAATCTAGTGCTGGTTAGCACGGTGGATGCAGCGACATCACAGAGCTATGGAACAATGGAGAGGCGTGCCGTATAGTCATGCATTACAGTACACACCAGGCGCTGTAACGATAGAAGCGCGCTGCTTTAGTGAATATGTGGTGAACGGGGTAGCTGCCTGTGTAGAGCGTGCCTTGAAATGTCCAGATTAGAAAAATGGTTCTGTTCTAAGTGTAACAGGAGCGAGGCAGCAGTGCTGGTTGTGACAGAGATCAAAACTGAGAACTTCATAGCAATGTAAATAACGAAGGAAGTTGATTGATAAAAGAGCGATAAAAGCAAATAATTTTCAGGTTTTGCTTGCCTCTAATTTAACTAGAAGCAGATAGTGGGAAAGTTACTTGTGAGAATGTTTGCATATTAAGTCAATACAGTCACGCATCCGAGAGGCGCTAGTCAAGCGTAGATGATAAAGTATTCTATCCATCACTTCAGAAAACTGCAGTGCAGATAACATGCGACTTCTGAGTACGCGTTGAAATGAAAGGACTTCATGTACTCCATGATGGTTTCGAAAAGAAGGCTCTCTGGCTCTGAGCACTATGCGACTTAACTTCTGAGGTCATCAGTCGCCTAGAACTTAGAACTAATTAAACCTAACTAACCTAAGGACATCACACACATCCATGACCGAGGCAGGATTCGAAACTGCGACCATAGCGGTCGCGCGGTTCCAGACTGTAGCGCCTAGAACCGCTCGGCCACCCCGGCCGGCTATTAACAGATTTCAATTGGCAGGGAGCCGTCTATATAGGCCGGAGTTCCAGAACCAGCAACGAAAGTGACCAGCGCACAGCGGAAAGTATTCTACTGCAGAAAGATAAGAAAAATATTTCGTTGAATATTATAACCCTTCTCGAGTGAGCTGTTCCTCTCTGTAGTATCAGATCATGAAGATGCAGTCGAGTGATATTTACATCGCTAACGCTCCGAGTGTCAGATATGATACAGGATTTGGGCCGGAAATCGTTAAAAGAAAGGCGTTTTCCGTTGCGACGGAATCTTCTCATGAAATTCCAATGACCAACTTTCTCCTCCGAATGCGAAAATATTTTGTTGACACCGACCTACATAGGTCGGAAGGATCATTATGATAAAATAAGGGAAATCAGAGCTCGTACGGAAAGATATAGGTGTTCATTCTTTCCGCGCGCTATACGAGTTTGGGATAATAGAGAATTGTGAAGGTGGTTCGATGAACCCTCTGCCAGGCACTTAAATGTGATTTGCAAAGTATCCATGTAGATTCATTGGAAGAATCCTAAGGAAATGCAATCCGAAAACAAAGGAAGTAGGTTACAGTACGCTTGTTCGCCCACTGCTTGAATACTGCTCAGCAGTGTGGGATCCGTACCAGATAGGGTTGATAGAAGAGATAGAGAAGATCCAACGGAGAGCAGCGCGCTTCGTTACAGGATCATTTACGAATCGCGAAAGCGTTACGGAGATGATAGATAAACTCCAGTGGAAGACTCTGCAGGAGAGACGCTCAGTAGCTCGGTACGGGCTTTTGTTGAAGTTTCGAGAACATACCTTCACCGAAGAGTCAAGCGGTATATTGCTCCCTCGTACGTATATCTCGCGAAGAGACCACGAGGATAAAATCAGAGAGATTAGAGCCCACACAGAAGCATACCGACAATCCTTCTTTCCACGAACAATACGAGACTGGAATAGAAGGGAGAACCGATAGAGGTACTCAAGTACCCTCCGCCACACACCGTCAGGTGGCTTGCGGAGTACTGATGTAGTAGACGTACATGTACATCATGTCTATCGATTTCTACCCCATTCGGATAGTTAATCCGTGATGAGTCTGTGTTTGTGTTTTGTGTGTATAGTGTAGTTACAGATGGGATGTTAAACCGTTACCTTCCCTCTTTTACACTGTTGATACGGTCTTGTTTCATGAGTCTACAGTGTCACTCCCTCAAGAGACGATAAATTCCCGATTCAGAACAGCGCTCACCAGTTCGTATTCACATTCAGCGCAGAGACGCGGTCTCACACTGACTGGCGTGTGAAAGAGGCGCTCCGTTCGCTGCCAGGTATCGGACGTGTGCGCCCACTTTGTATTCTCAAACTATACACTGCTCGGGGTGCTTTTTGTGGCGCCTGTTTACAAATTAATAGCCGCCAGTGTCTAGTATTTGGTAATTACCGTTGGGCGGGGCACAGCAAAACGCAGTCCGTCTCGCGTTGAGACGCCTACTCATCTAAGCACAATCTACCTCAGCTATTAAGTGGTGCCACTCCCAGTGTATTACTAAATAGGTCCGCATTACACAGCCGTCCAAAATTATCTCAAAATATTTTACGCGCCAGTTGTTAGAGGCTACAGGCTAATTTTATGCTGTTAACTCCACCGTGACTTCCATCGGAGCAAGCGCTGGAGCGGGAAAACAGTGCTAGGAACGTGATTTTACTAACACATTGTTTGAGTTACTGGACTGACAGAGGATTTGATAAGCTGGGAGCATTAAACAACGAGAACTGGAGTGACATAAATATAAGTTTTCGAAAATCTATCACTCGCAGAAGACAATGGAGACATTTTGTTTTCACTGGCAAGTAGTTGGATACCAACTTACTACCAATTTGGTTATGTTTTATATAAATGATTTTGATAATCAAACTGAGAGTTGAAGCGCAAAATGAGGAGGTATTTAAAATAATATGCGAGAGAAGAAGCCTAAGGTCCTTTCCACGACAGAAAACAACTTTGAGGATTCTCCTGAGACACCCATGAATATTTATCGATTCGCCGTAAAGAAATGCAGTAGAAGGAAACACTTTTGATATAAGCAAAAATAAACTAACACAGCTTATGGAAAGAATCATTGTAGTAGGTATGTTTACACAAAAAGATTAGAACAAGATAGGAAGAAATATAAGTATAAAAACAGTCGAAAGACTGGCCACTAACAAAAAATAAAGTAGAGTCAGTATTAACATAGTTCATTGGTATCATCAACAAATACAGCCATATTTTTCCGACTGATCTTCACAAATAAGATATAAGAATATCATAGCTTACAACGTATCGCCTCAGAAGTGGTTGTGATTTCACGCATAGCACGTGGGTTGCAGTGTGCAGTTCCGCAGACTGCTGTTTGTGTCTAATATGTTCATTTCCGCGGGGCAGAATCAAGTGAGCGAGAAGTAAACACAAACTTGTCCTATGATGGAAACCTGTAATACTAAATGGATGCAGTTGTGCCATTATTGTGACGCAAGTCTTCCGATTTCACGTCACCATGGGGAATTGGATGTCGATTTCATGCATTTCAGTCACGCGTTTGATTAATGGCATCATGAGACAGAATAGACCCAGATATAGACATATATACAGGGTATAACGGGCAGAAGTGCCGGTGTTTTCGTATGTAGTACCTTAACACGAGGAGGTACACATTTCTTCCCACAAACACGTCACATAATATGCTACCTGACCCTTAATGCATGGCCACAACTGTACCACTAAGTGGACTACGGCTGTCGGTATAGACTTACCGTATTGTATCCACATGTCCACTCTTTAACACCTAACCTGCTGCCCAGGAAAATGAGCATTAATGGCTTGCTCTTGCCATACGTACTTGCAGGTACTAACTAACCTAAGACATACAACTCATAATAGCTACAGTTATTAGTCTGCGAATTATATAAATACTAATGTAATGTCGCTCAGTACTCCGTTCTCAGTCACCAATAGGAATGTCTGCACTTACGCCCGTTACATGCTGTATTGTCTAATTACTATGCCGACCGTTATAATTCGCTTTAGTGTCTTTTGCGGTCCTTTGATGGTGTTTTTATTTCGCGTTCTGAGAAGGCTCAAAGCACTGCTACTTTGCTCTTTGTTGTGACCTATCAGTTGGTATGCAAGGAAAGACAGAACAAGCTTACATGTCAGAAGCCAAAAAACTGGAATAGTTTAATGCACAGTAATCTTCGTGCTCTATTTACTGCAGTGAGGTATTCGGTATTATCGACTGCATTAAATTTTCAGGGAACACAGGACTACATTTTTAATAAAAGCATTTAATTAAATTGGTTCAAAATGGTTCAAATGGCTCTGAGCACTATGGGACTCAACTGCTGAGGTCATTAGTCCCCTAGAACTTAGAACTAGTTAAACCTAACTAACCTAAGGACATCACAAACATCCATGCCCGAGGCAGGATTCGAACCTGCGACCGTAGCGGTCTTGCGGTTCCAGACTGCAGCGCCTTTAACCGCACGGCCACTTCGGCCGGCAATTAAATTGGTACCTTCTTGTCAGTGACCAGCGATGTCAAACACTCGACCACGGAGGCGACTGCCAAAGCAGCGCCATTCTTTCGCCTCCCTCTTCGTCTGTACTAGTTTCGTCTTGTGTAAGCCCTTCTCTCGAGCTCTCTGAATTTATGTTGCTACAATTCAACTGCGTGATTAGCAATATTTCTGTGCAAGTAATATGCTGGCCCAGACGGAAGATGCAATTAAACAAACCATCACCAAAACAGCATCTTGCCTACGAACTTAGCATTGTCAAAAGGTATAGCATGCTTTATGAAATTGTTTTCTACGTATCTACTATTGTGTGGCAACGTTGCTTTGGTAGCGTGAAGCAGGGCTTAACATTTGCGAATATCCTGTATGGACTGCAGACGACTGCTCATCCATCAGAACGATGCAGGTACTCTTTGTATCAACAAGTAATGTTGCTATTTGACAGAGTGCAGCATTTCCGAATTATGGAATCTTCCTTTTCAACTGTGAGGATCGTCTGTCGTACGCATTAGACAACCGGTACGACTGCTGTCGGCACGTGGACCTAGTGTAGAGCTGACACCTGACTAAATGCAGGGGTGTGCGCTTTGGTAGATCGGAAAGTAGCACTACATGAATCGGCGAAGGGAGTCACTAATTAGTCTTTGTCATGAAAGTGACAGCTTAGGGAATGGGTTCGACGGCTCCTCTTGGGAATAGTCTGTTACACTAGTGCCGTGGAGCCGGAATGGAGCCCTAAGACGGGTGGGCCACACACATGACCGTCAGTCGGTTGTCGGTCCTAGGGCACGACTGGTCAGGGGAGAAAATCACTGCACATGGGAGCACTGAGTCGCGGAGTGAATCAGCGAACGTAAAAGAGCTATTATTTAACACAATACTCATCGCCACAGCGTGTCACGAGCGGACCGTCACTTGGACACACCAGCCGCTATTGAACTACCTGTATCGGTATACATATAGCTATTATACCCTATAGAATCACTTAAACAACACTCCTCGATTCACTATCGCTATGGTAACTCTGGCAATAATCAGACAGTGTCGTCACCAATCATCCCCACTGTGGAGTCAGTGAGGACAATTCTGAACCTCTTCCATTACAGGAAGACCATCAAGTCTAACTTGCCAAGTTCGTAAGGCCTAGAAATCTACCTCATCCAAGTGTCGACTTGACCATACTGAAACTCGGTGAGACACTTTCTGATATTCATGATATGAGTAAGTATCGATACTTACGGTAGTATCGTTTTCGATAACTAATGTTCGGTAGTTTCATATTATCATAAGAAATATGATTCTTTAATTTTTCCCGACTTTAAGAGTATTTAATCATGCTTCGTGACTGCAGCGGGATGACGTTGATTTCTTGCCATGATATTTCGGCTTACAACCATTGAGCCTTCTTCAGTTGACTGTTTTGCACTGGAGATTGCTATTTCACGTCACTAACTTCATACCAAGAATTGGTGCGGAGGCGCATGTGCAAAGGCAGCCCCTACATGAGCTACCTCTGCCTAGATAGATGCCCGCTTCAGCTGGATAAGGCGCGAGACCCGGTGACGTCTTTAATATCAACAGATAGGAAACATTTTACTGATAGTGATACAGCTAGCGACTATGTAGTATCATCATTACGCTTGCTCCTAAGCACTAGAGATGGAGGAATATTCGAAGAGGGCGCGGAATTTGACAGAGGCCTCTCATGTAGCGGCGGCCTTTGCTTATGCTTCTGCCAGCCAACTTTTGATATAAAGACCGCGATATGAACTAGCGATCTCCAATGCAAAACACTCACCTGAAGATGGTTGAATGGTTGTCAGCCGAAATATCATGGCATGAAGTCGACGTCATTCGACTGCAATCCCGAAACTTCATGAAATATTGTAAGAAATATTATAGTGCAGGTATAGCTAGTATGGGATGGTGCTGTGCAAAATAATAACCTTTTATGACTAGTTTAATGAGATCGAAAATGTATGCAACATGTATCAAGTGCACAGGGTGTAGTAGTGCAGTAGTATAAAGTACATACGATGCGCAGTCTATAATAAATGTATCAGTTTTCATCAATATGTATCACTAATAAGAAGTACCATACCACT
The DNA here is from genome assembly GCF_023898315.1 of Schistocerca nitens. Classification (NCBI taxonomy): domain Eukaryota; kingdom Metazoa; phylum Arthropoda; class Insecta; order Orthoptera; family Acrididae; genus Schistocerca; species Schistocerca nitens. The sequence continues at coordinate 374,988,350 of NC_064615.1, read as the reverse complement.
GCCTCGGAAAACTGGTGCGACTATTGATTTTATATTCGAGTCAGTTCGTGCTAACGTATAATAATTCCCATATTTTTCGTGTACTAAAAATAAGTGTTTTTACCTGAAAAAGCTTATTGTAAACGAGACAAGAGTAGCTTATAGTGATGCACAGTAATAATGGCCCGTTTGGGTAGCGTAGGCTTTATGTCAAGATAGGCATTTTGTTTGCCACTGGAGTATTTGTCCTTTCTCACTCGCATTTGTATTTGATTTTTTACTCAAGGTTGTTAATCAACACATAGGCAATCAAAGACTGAAAAAGAAATAAAATTCGTTTTTATTTTGCTAATATAAATAGAAAAACGCAGTTTGTTTGTTGTTAAATTTTAGACTGTTCTAGCAAGAAGTGAGGAAAAGAGTCAATAAATATGAAAATATAACTTTGTTTCCATATTTTACGTTTCATTTTAAATAATTCAATGTTTGTAAAGTGAAAACCTAAAAATACATGACCAATTAATACCTTGCTGCCGGCCGGAGTGGCCGAGCGGTTCTAGGCGCTACAGTCTGGATCCGCGAGACCGCTACGGTCGTAGGTTCGAATCCTGCCTCGGGCATGGATGTGTGTGACGTCCTTAGGTTGGTTAGGTTTAAGTAGTTCTAAGTTCTAGGGGACTGATGACCTCAGATGTTAAGTCCCATAGTGCTCAGAGCCATTTGAACCAATACCTTGCTATACTATCGGTATTGATACTTTTGCTCAATTTTACCAAGGTACCGATTCAATTTTAGGCATTACCAGCAATACCTAATATGATATCGAATGTGATACTGGAACGTTCCTAACTCCGTGAGCTCCACGTAATGGTGAATAGTGACTTTCATGTTGCTACATTACCGCTACGGACAGTATTCGTATACCCTATGAGTTAGTAACTCAACGTGTCGACAAAACAGATTTTCAGTGGAGTGCAAGGGTAGTTTACAACACTCGTCGGTGTTTGTTGCAGACCACAAGAACCATTTTAATGTAATGCACTAACTCGACGGAACGTCCACCTGCTTAGCTGAGTGGTAACGTGTTTGTCTACTATACAGCTGTCCCGGGTTCGATTCCCGGCCGGTTTGGAGATTTTCTCTGTTAGTGAATTGGATGTTCATCTCATCATCACCGCCGCGCAAGTCGCCCAATGTGGCGTCACATGAAATAAGACTTGCAACGCGGCGGCCATCCATGCCACACGATCATTTCATGTTTTTGGCCAGAAATGTCCCATGTCCGTACGCCATGAGAAACGCAAAGAGGTTTAACCTAGCGTATTCGCACATAAGCTGGTTATCTATGAATGTACCCCATCGAATGTATCCTCTGCTCCACTCTTCTCTAACATTTCTTCCGTAATCAGGATTGGAAACAGCTACGATCAGCCGACGCACCACAGCGGAGCCGTCCGCTCGTGACCTGACTTTCAGAGATAAGTGAGCTACATATGAGTGACAGACTGATAGCTCCTCTAAAAGAGCACTTCCCTTTATTGAGAACAGTGTACGGCCTCCCTAAATAAACGGGGATCGTCGTCAGTGGGACGTGCCAGCACGAGTGCTGAACGTACAAGAGCGAGAATGTATCTGGAAGGGCTGGTAAAGAGCCTTCGAGTGTTCTAAATTTGTCACTGGCAGGAGCCATCGGAAGCAGTCGCGCCACTGCCCTTTTATAGCGACTCTCCCAACTGGAGAAGAGGTGGCCCTTGAGGGACAGCGCTACTTCTGCCGCGGGCAGTGACAGTGGATGGCTGACTGCCGACCGGCGCCTAAGTGGGCCGCGGTGACACGTAGCAGATCCTGAGGGCGGCAGGCGCCCGCGTGTCCGGCGCTGGCCACGCCACGTGACGTGACGTCACGGGCGCACGCGACTCCCGGTCGCCACAGCGCTTATTTGGCTCTCTTCCAGTATGAGAAGAACTCAAAATCACTGCCGGATGAATCAGTCTTACTGGGGAGCAGTAGGACAAGGTGTCAGTGAAAGGTTGAGACGTGTCCATTGCCTCGCCCATGACCTCTTCCCAAAATGTTACATACAACGTTGGTCTGATAAAACTGGTAAAAAATCAATAAAAATGTTTGTTTCGTTAGCAAGTCATCTTACTTCTCGACATAGTCTCCTTAGAGGCGTATACACTTGGTCCAACGATCCTCCAGCATTTTCATCCCATCAGAAAAATAGGTTCTGTCAAACTCCGAAAAATACGCGTGGACTGAAACTATCACCTCCTCATTTGATGAAAATTTCCCAAGAAACCTAAAGATTGAACTTAGGGAACAAGAAAAAGCCTCTTGGGGCTTAATTTGGTGAACAGGGTGGATGAGGGACTAATTCAAAGCCCATTTCATGAACTTTCACTAAGTAATCTAGGAAGGTTGTACCTTGGGAATAATAATAATAATAATAATAATAATAATAAAGACCAGTGGCAATCACGTTACCAGGTGACCAAATGGTCTTTGCCTTTTTCAATGCACTTTCACCAGTATCTGCCCTTTGTTTTGACTACCGTTTTGAATCTGGTGTGTAATGATGAATCCAGGTTTCATCAACAGCCACAAATCGGCGCAAACAATCTTGCAGATTGCGAGTACACATCGTCAGAGATTGTGGCTGGTTCAAATGGCTCTGAGCACTATGGGACTTAACATCTGAGGTCATTAGTCCCCTAGAACTTAGAACTACTTAAATCTAACTAACCTAAGGACATCACACACATCCATGCCCGAGGCAGGATTCGAACCTGCGACCGTAGCTGTCGCGCGGTTCCAGACTGTAGCGCCTAGAACCGCTCGGCCACTCCGGCCGGCCAGAGATTGTGCTTAAATGTTGTGCCGATGAATAAAAGCAGTCGAAAGACTCTTACCGTCCAGCCCAAATTCTCAACTTGTCGAACACCATACGTGTAGCGCCCACTGCTCATTATCGACACTGCTCGTAGCTTCACCTCAAGTGTTCTAATGTAGTGGGCATCCACCCTGAAGGTATTATTATTCGCCGTCAGACGTAGGTATGTAAATATTTGTGTGTGTGTGTGTGTGTGTGTGTGTGTGTGTGTGTGTGTGTGTGTGTGTGTGTTCTTTCAGACATGTCCAACAGAGCAGACACCTCACACATGTCAGAGAAGAGATTTACGGTGGGATGAAAATACCATAGACACTAGCTAATTTGTTTACACGTCACACACAACTCCCGATCAACGAAACATTCCCACAACATATCGCGCAATTTTCCATTCCTTAGCTGTTAATCTATAGTATCTTACTATTATTTATTTTGTGTGTGTCCATTTTGGAAATACCATTATATTAATTTACTGACCTACCTTGTATCCTTACATACTATTACAGCAACAATTGTATTTATAAAGGCCACTGATGTCATGAAAACGTAGTTTCTCGACTCACCTGAAACAAAAAGAAAACGACTGTTAATGAAATGAGAGAGTAGTCCAAGATAATTTTTTTTTTTTGTTGGACTTAAGATGTAGTTTTCTTACTGCACTTGTGGTAAACAACTGTAGAGATACATAAACAACAGCAAGTACGAGGAGACTTCAAGATGTAAGTATGTCAGCCCAAGTAACTTTTAGTGAATGTTACGCTACGCTTCAAGGTGACACAGATACATAACCCATTTTTCAACACAATTACCAAGTCACTGTAAACAACGGTCGGAACGTTCTACCAATCATTCAATTCCTCGACGATACAAGTGCGTCCTTGGCCAGAGAGCCATTCGAAAGCCACAGTTTGAATGTCCTCGTTGTTGGAAACTCTCTTTCCCTCCAGATGTTTTATAGTCTTGCCGAAAAGATGAAAACTGCGTGGTGCAAGGTCTGGAATTCGCGACCAGTATCATTCACGTGTGGAAGGCCTTGGTCCAACTGTTGACGCTATTTCAATATGGCTACACGCGAAATTACATTTGTTCCCTATGTCGCCAGAATTACACGATGAATCGATGATAAATTTAGACATTTCTGCAGAAGAATCGTACTGTTGCGCGTACTTCAATTTAGAGTACGTTCCCAGTTTCCGCGCCATTTCACTCCATCACTGTGATGCACCTGTTTCCTCGCTGCAGCAGAACTGTGTCTGCAGGACACCTGGAACATGTACTCTCTTCTGACATTGCGCTGTTCTTGTTGCACTTTGGTCTTATCGTGGGACGACATGTTTGAGTAAGTTTCTGGAGTCCCTACATATTTGTGTTTTTATAACTGTGGAATACTTCACATATAAGGGTCTCGTGGACAAGTGAGTATCTTACCTAGAGCTATCAAAACAACAGGAAAGTCACATAGCAGAGGACGAAGTTCAGATGAAATTTTGTAAGCAACTTAAATCATTAAATAAAGGCAAGGCCTCCGGTTTGTGCTGTATAGCAGTCAGGTTCCTTTCAGAGAAAGCTGATGCTCCATGCTTAGCAGTCATATACAACCGATCGTTAGTCGAAAGATCCGTTACTAAAGACTAGAAATTTACACAAATCACACCAATACCCAAGAAAGGAAATAGGAGTAATCCACTGAATCGCAGACCCACATCATTAACGTCGATTTGCAACAGGATTTTGGAGCATAAATTGTGTTCGAACGTAATGAATTATCTCAAAGAAAAAGATTTATTGCCAAATAGTCGGCGCGGTTTCAGAAACTATAGCGCTTTTGAAACACAATTAGCTCGTTAGTCTCACGAAGTAATGAGGGGTGTCGACAGGGGATGTTAACTGATCATATACTTTTCGATTCCTAGAACACTTTTCATACCGTTCCTCTAAAGAGACTTCGTATCGCCTCATTGGTGCCACTGGATTCGTCAGTTCCTGTCAGAAAGGTCACAGTTCGTAGTAATTGACGGAAAGTCATTCAGTAAAAGAAAAATCTGCATTGCCAAGGAAGTGTTGTAGGCCCTCTGCTGCTCTTCTTCTACATAAACGACATCGGAGACAATCTCAGCAGTCTTCTTAGATTGTATGAGATGATTCTTTCATCTGCCGTCTTGTAAAGTCATCAGACGATCAAAACCAATAGCAAAATGATTTATACAAGATATCTGTATGGTGCGAAACGTGACAGTTGAGTCTAAATAATGAAAAGTGTGAAGTCATCCACTTGAGTACTAAAAGGAACAGGCAAAATTTCGGTCACAGTATAAAACACAGAAATCTAAAGGCTGTAAACTGAACAAGATACTTACGGATTACAATTACGAATAACTTAAATTGGAACGATCACATCGATAATGCTGTGGGAAAAGCAAACCGAAGACTGCAGTTTATCGGCGGAACACGTAGAAACTGCAGCAGATCTACGGAAGAGACTGCCTACGCTGCAGTCTGGAACCGCAAGACCGCTACGGTCGCAGGTTCGAATCCTGCCTCGGGCATGGATGTTTGTGATGTCCTTAGGTTAGTTAGGTTTAACTAGTTCTAAGTTCTAGGGGACTCATGACCTCAGCAGTTGAGTCCCATAGTGCTCAGAGCCATTTGAACCATTCTCGTCACTTTCATCAAACACCGCCTCTATCTACTTGATGACACCACGATTTGATACAGGCGTCTACCTACCACGTGCGACCCCCTATGTTGGAGAATCGCTGACCACTCGACATCAGCGCACGATAAATGCACTGGCCAGCTCTCTCGGTTTTCCATAAAGGAAGAAATACTACGTGGGTCACGGTGCATCACTATATCTTCTATTACAGAAATCAATAATTCCTTGGAATCAGCAACCCCGTTCCAGAGTGTTCACGATTTCCAGCATCCAGGAGGTCTGCCGATCGACTTCCCAGTGTGACGATCTCCAAACGCTGCGCTAGTATTGTTTCAAGACTCAGGTCTCTCAATCAGCTTCAGGCGCGGGATGCAGACAGTTTTGCAGGCTATTTCCCGTTACTGCAAATCAGCCATTCTCTGCCAAGGCTTTCGAGAAGTTTATTTCTAACATGTGCTGGAGAAACAACACTTACCATAATGAGTATTAGTTCTTAAGCCTGCGTGATGGGATCTAACTAAAACCGATTTAGAAGGATTACAGAGGAGACCGACACATCATCTCCAAGATGGTCGGGTACAGGCTGCCGGCTCCAGCGTCAATAACAGCCGAGGACGCTGACCACAGACTCGAGTATGATGATACGCTACAAGGGACAGGTAAAATAATGTGAACAATGATAGTAATGGGACGGTTGTGTCTGACGATCAACAACGCAGGTAAGGCACGTGTCGCGCTGGAATGTGCGTGTTCAGTACGGACTGAGCATCAGCGCAGGTTGTTTACGAGAAGTGCGCACTTCGTATTTGCATTCAGAGACCGAGGTCGACATGCAATGAAAGACCTAATAGAGTTCCAAAGAGGGCAGATTGTGGGGGCCCGATTAGCTGGAGCATCAGTTTGAAGACCAACTGTTTCAACAGTCATGACAGCCTACACAAAACATGGAAAGACATTGTCGTGTAAACGTAATAGTGGACGCAAATCTAAACCAAATGATAGAGATCGTCGTACGCTAACACGAACTGTGTCAAAACAACACAAAACTACGGCGGCTAAAGTCTCTGCAGATATCAATAACCATCTTAGAGATCCCGTATCCGCCTAGAATTCCATAAAGCGAATATTCTTGGACGAGCTGTTATACTGAAACCGTTAGTAATGACAACCAGCAAAAAGAAGCGTAAAATATGGTGCCAGGAGGATAAATCCTGGACAGCTGATCGGTGGAAACACGTCATATGGTCCGTTGATTCAACGTTTTAGTTATTTTCAGCACTGGGCCAAGTTAAAGCCTGGAGGACACCAAAAGCAGCGTACAATCCTGACTGCTTGATTCCAACAGTTAAGCAGGGAGCGGAAGTGTGAAGGTGTAGGCAACCATATCATGGTATTCTGCTGGTCCCATCATTACTCTCAAAGGCCGTGTTACAGACAACGGTTACGTGAGCATATTAGATGATCAGGTGCATCACATTATTCAAATGTTGTTACCCGACAATGATGTAATATTTCAAGACGATAATGCAACCATTCAGACAGCCAGGCAATACAATCGTGGTATGAGGAGCATGCAACTGAACTGCAGCGTCTTGCCTGGTTAACACAGTCCCCAGATTTGAACGTAATCGAATCCTTGTGAGCAGTATTGGAGCGCAGACTGCGGAGCAGATTTCAGCCTCTCTCACCACTACAGGAGTTAGAAGAGGTTCTGATCGAAGAGTGACATAACATTCCACTGGAGACTATACAATCATTACATTCCAATATTCAAAGAAGAATCGCAGCTGTATTAAGGGAAACACGGGTTCCAACCCCTTTTTAATAAGCCATTTCCAAGAAAGTACAGGTGTTCACATTATTCTGCATATCCCTTGTACACGATTACTCTGCAATTCGCAATTAAGCGCCTGACAGAGGGATCATCGAACCATCTTCAAGCTATTTCTCTACACAGATGTTAAGTCCCTTAGTGCTCAGAGCCAACCTAGTTGCGGAAAGCCGGCCGAAGTGGCCGTGCGGTTAAAGGCGCTGCAGTCTGGAACCGCAAGACCGCTACGGTCGCAGGTTCGAATCCTGCCTCGGGCATGGATGTTTGTGATGTCCTTAGGTTAGTTAGGTTTAACTAGTTCTAAGTTCTAGGGGACTAATGACCTCAGCAGTTGAGTCTCATAGTGCTCAGAGCCATTTGAACCATTTTTTTGAGTTGCGGAAAGAGGAGCTCTTCGACTCATATATGATGGTGATCTGGAAAGTGAAGCTTCGAATTCTTTATGTGAAAACTCTTAAAGGCTTTTAAATAAAGCAAGCGTTGTTAACATTTTCCATCTTTATTCTTTGTATGTGCATGTTTGCAGCTCTCTACCGCTAGAGGGCTCTGACTTGTAATGCTTAACATGGTGGTGTGCAGTTTAACTGTGTCGGTGCGTGAGAAAGAATGTGCCGTAATCGAGTTAAGAATTCGATGAGTTCGTCCACGTACGGACCGTGACAATGCCAGACCACACACGAGCACTGCCACATTTGCAACAATCCGACATCTTGAGCTCACTGTCAGTGATCATCCTCTATTCAGTCCCGACTTGCCCCCACCCGTTTTTATCTTTTTCCAAAACTTAAAGAACGCCTTCAAGAACTTCACTTTGATAGTGATGAATCGGTGCAAGCAGAGGTGAGGTTGCGGGTCCGTCAAAAAAGTCAACCATTCTACTGTGACGCTATCAACAAAGTGGTCTCTCGCTGGCAGGAATGTGTCTGTTGCCAAAGTGATTACGTTGAGAAATAAATATGTAGTTATGAAGAATAAAGATGCAGAATGTTACTAACGTTTGTTTTACTTAAAAAGCTTTAAAAATTTTCACATTAAAAATTCGGAAGCATGTGGTCACATGGAGGTAGCCTTTGGGTGCAGGCAGAAGTCAAAATAAGAGAATAAAAGACCATTAGGATTTCGTGGTGCATTCTAAAACTTACTAGTACCTTCCTTCAACCAGGGCCATAAGTAGACAAATATGGAACGTCTAGGCCACTCATTTTACACGCATCATAAGCGGCGACATGACATCTCACTCTGGATTATGCTGGAGGATGAGATCAGAGTTTTAAATCCCGACGGCAACGAAGTCATTAGAGACGACGCATAAGCTTCGATGAGGGAATGATTGGGAAGAATGTCGGCCCTGCCCTTTCAAAGGAACCATCCCGACATTTTCCTTAAGCGATTTAGGGAAATCACTGAAAACCTAAATCGTGAGAGCCGGACGCGGGTTTAAACCGTCGTCCTCTCGAATCCGAGTGCACTGTCGGGATTATCCTCTTGAGGTTGCATTTCATATAGACGGTGGTACAGGAAGAAGAGGTCGAGAGGTAATACTGTCGGCTGATTCTTTTTCTTACAATACTCCTTGGAATCCATTCTCAAAACAGGAAACTTTTTTTTCAGTTATGTTTTCTGGAGTGGTATGGGAGTCGGAAAAGAGACCTGCCTGGTGGTTCATCCTTTTCATCATGGAAGAAAATTTACGATAGTGCTCAGATTCATAGTATGAAATGTATCGTTTACGACGTGTGCCACGAAATTAACGAGACAAAGGTTGCAAATTAGTGTACTTACAAAGTATATTATATTATCAAAATAAGATCTAACTGAGTTCACACACGTTCGTATTCGGTCCTTCTGAACATGTAAAGGTTTCAGTGCAGCAAGTCTGTCGTTCTCGGCTTATGTGGTAAACTGGACATCCAAAACCACCAAGCTGATCATACTGATGAAACTTTTGACAGTAAAAGGAAATAGTCGAAGTTCGCAAGACATAAGTACGTAAAGGGTCCGTTAGAAATGCATGCACTGTCTTCGTCTTGGTGACACTTCTGGCTCATCGAATTCATAACTTGTTCTTCAGAAATATTTGTTAGGAAACAGTTACATCCAGATTAATAGCCAAGAAGCGTGATTTTTGATTTTCAGACAGTCTAGTCACCAATCTATATTGTTTCGTAATTTATTTTAAGATCTTCATTGAATTACCTTTGTGTGCAACAGATTTTCGTTTTCAGCTAATTTCAACCGCATCTGTACACTTCGTATTCCGATTTTTGACATTCTTTTACGCATGCAAGGCACATCCACACACAATTTCTCAAACGCAACAATGAACGGGAAATCTTTCCACGGATCGAAACGAAGATGGTCAAACGATGATATATGGCCAGTGCAACAGTTAATAAATGGGTGCAAGTAATCGCTAGGTACACCCATATCCAAACAGCAGAGCCACTTAACTCTCAAAACAGCGGGCAGATGTAGCCCCATCATTAATTGCACGCAAGTGCTGGGTTCGGTAAGGCACTGAATAAATCAAATGGAATTCGTGACGAGTGGGCATGCATTCGAGTGCGTGCGAAGCCCGTGTACGAGTTTGCTTGATCGCGTTGTTAGTACCAATTCCTTTCACAGTCTTTCACTGTCTACGATTCAACAAGTTGGCTCTGAGCACTATGGGACTTAATATCTGTGGTCATCAGTCCCCTAGAACTTAGAACTACTGAAACCTAACTAACCTAAGGACATCGCACACATCCATGCCCGAGGCAGGATTCGAACCTGCAACCGTAGCAGTCGCGCGGTTCCGGACTGAAGCGCCTAGAACCGCGGCAAGTAATTATAACAGGGCTTCCTCCTTCCGTTAGCTGATGTGAGGCGATCTTACACAGCTGCCAGGGACGAAATCTTAGACCAGTCCTATGGTTCTTTGAAGCCTCATCTTCTGTTTGGTTTGCTACACTTTTTCTTCTAGATACAGCGGAGTATTCTCTTGTCTTTTAGATAATCTTTCATTGGTATGATTTATGTTCGATGATTCGAGAACACAGTGTATTGAAGCGTATGGGTCGTCCGTTCTTGGAATCTCGAGAGTGAAGGCTCTGGAAGGTGCTTAACGCGTTTTCCACTGCGGTTTGCTGAGCGTCTCTGTACCACTTTTTGTTGTTGACTAAGCGAACCCTCGACGAAACAAGTAGCTCTCCTCAGAATCTATCTTTTACTCAAGCTCGGTGATCATTCCAGACTGGGGAACAGTACTTTAGAATTGAGCGAATGAGCTTTGTATGGGATCTTCTCCTTAATAGGACTACACTTCCTTAGGATACATGATCTGGATCCGCCAAATGCTCTCAAAATTTTATTGAATTCGTACTAGTTTCGATCATTCACTATCTTATCGAAAGCGTCCGGACGCCCCTGTGTAATGCCAAGTATTGTGTTGTAAGTAAAATGTAAATGTCGTGTGGCTAGGGCCTCCCGTCGGGTAGACCGTTCGCCGGGTGCAAGTCTTTCGATTTGACGCAACTTTGGCGACTTGCTCGTCGATGGGGATGAAATAATGACGATTAGGACAACGCAACACCCAGTCCCTCAGCGGAGAAAAATCTCCGACCTAGCCGGGAATCGAACCCAGGCCCTTAGGAATCACATTGTGTCGCGCTGACCACTCAGCTACCGGGGGCGGACGTGTTGTCAGTAGAGCAGAGGTTACAGCAGAATGGGTCGATCAGGAGAGTTCACTGACTTCGAAAATTGACTAGTCACTCGCTATCACCTGAGTAACAAATTCATCACGTTCACTGCAACCCTTCTAAAGCTGCCCAAGGCGACTTTCGTTGATGTGATTGTGGAAACGCGACGTAACGACTACACCTAAGCTGAGATCAGGCAGACCTTATATACTTACAGACAGGGACAGTAGAGCACAGGGGAGGCCGACTGTCAAAGTTCGCATGACATCAGCGGAAGGAATTATTCGTGAGTTTCAAAGTGATAACAGCAGCCGGGTTAGAACAATGAGTGTCCGTAGGGGGTTAAAAACAATTGGGTATAATGATCGAGTAGCAACTCTTAAGCCACACACGCTTGAGGTGGTGGAAAGAGCAATGCCACTGGACGGTAGGTGACTGCAAACGAGTGATCTGGAGTCATGAATCACGCTACACCCTGTGGCAGTCCGATCGACGGGTTTGGGTCTGGCTGATGCCTGGAGAATGGGCTGTCAAACCTCCACAGTCATTCAGATTCAGATTACGTTACACAGACAGGCATCAATGCTGTTATTACTTGTCACTAATACACTTTTGTTCTCTCTCTTGTCGTCAGTTGTTGTCGAGCGGCTCTAGGCGCTTCAGTCCGGAACCACGCGGCTGCTACGGTCGCAGGTTCGAATCCTGCCTCGGGCATGGATGTGTGTGATATCCTTAGGTTATTTAAGTTGAAGTAGTTCTAAGTCTAGGGGACTGATGACCTCAGATGTTAAGTCCCATAGTGCTTAGAGCCATTTGAATCATTTTTTTCTCTTTCTTGCCTACTTACTTTTATTGTAATGCGAATACTGTAAAGTATTTTTGACACATTTAGAAGTTGTCCGCGACGAGGCTGGTACCGGTGCGCCCCGAGCATGTTTATTGCCACCTGCTGCCGTGTTGCTTGTCGCATCGCTCCTGTGGGAAAACGACCGTCGCACGGATAGACGTCGCGTCGCGCGACCCTTATTGCAACCTGTCGTACTGCATATCATATCACTTCAGCGAGAACTGCCCCCCCCCCTTTTTTTTGTACATGGCTGCACGTTCAGAGACCGTGAATAGTGATAATTGAAAGAAAACAGCCCTCGGTCACTATTTTTAACGAATTAACCTGGTTTCGACACTGCTAGGAGTGTCTTCCACAGAATTTAAATCAAAGAATGGTCTATAACATGGTCACTGAATTATGACTAAAAACGTATGATACAGAATCATCAATCTTTCACTATGATTCTGTACTTTGTATCATACGTGTTTAGTCATAATTCTGTGACCATGTTATAGACCATTCTTTGATTTAAATTCTGAGGATGACACTCCTGCCGGCCGGTGTGGCCGTGCGGTTCTAGACGCTTCAGTCTGGAACCGCGTGACCGCTACGGTCGCAGAATCCTGCCTCGGGCATGGATGTGTGTGATGTTCTTAGGTTAGTGAGGTTGAAGTAGTTCTAAGTTCTAGGGGACTGATGACCACAGATGTTAAGTCCCATAGTGCTCAGAGCCATTTAAACCATTTGAACCAAGACACTCCTAGCAGAGTCGAAACCCGGTTAATTTGTTAAAAATAGTGGCCAAGGGCTTTTTTCTTTCAATTAGAACTGCGCCTAATACGAATGACATTATCGCCGTACGTCGTTCAGAGAGGTAGGAAGGAACTGTGACGAAAGGAGAGGGGAAAAATATTTCAAAAAAATTAGCACCTGTCATATCAGATTTCAGTGTGAATCTACGGTCACGTTTGGGAGAGAATAATCAGAAAGGGCACGTGATTGCAGTATACCAACGGACGCATTTTCTACAAGATTACGTGGCTGCCAGTCAGGAGCCTTAAGTATTCCGCGAGTTATTAAGCGTCAGTTTCGATACGCCGTTCCTATTACATTTTCGAGGCGCATTAAGGCAGATGTCGGACGGTCTTCGCGCGGGAAGTGGCCTAAGTGAGGGCCGCGGGATTAGCACGCGCGTGCGCGCCTGTCGTTATGCAACGCGCAGTCGGCACGTTCTCCGGTGGGAACCTGCCGTGTTATTTCGTCGGTGGATGGGCGTAACCGGCTGCCCCGCGACCGCTGTTCCCTCGGCGTGGGCGCTACACCGGCGGGCAGAGCTGGCGAGGATGCTGTCGGGGGAATAATAACTCGGCCCGCCACAAATAGACGCGCCGCGTGCGTGGTCGGCTGGCGCCAGTCACGGCTGCGGCCGGCGCTTTTTGTTCCGCATAATTCTGTTCTGACTCGCAATCACGCTTCCAGCTCCGAAACAGCGCTCGGTCGCGGAAGAGGAATGTTACGTGTACAGCCGCCGTGAGCATGCGTGTCTGACTGCCAGAGACAGGAAGAATGCGGCGTTGGCGCTCGTATGGGTGAGCAATGGAGGAAACGTGTCAGGGGTAATTCGCCTCGTGAAGTCCAGTTCCGCGGGCCTCCAGTCAAAGTTAAATACTTACCGGCATCCATTCTTGGGAAGTAATTTGTTCCGCTTCGGTTCCGGCGCCGCTGGGAGCTACTGACGGCCAGGTAAAGGTTATGTAGAATAACTCGGCGAGACAATAAATTACATAACCACGTCCACTGTAATTTTCTCTCTTCAAGCCTGTTACAGCACGTTTACTCCGAGCGCTCAATGCATTCTCGTAACTGTGTACGAAAGTACGAGGCAGATGCGGTCTCCAGGTAATGCGAACACTTGATGAGTGCTCCTCAGAATCTGTGCCACAGTTGTGATATATAGCAGATGGAGATAACATACTAAATTCTACATATTTTCTCTATTACAGAGACCTTTTCTTAGGTCTTATCCATCTTTCCTCGATTTATTGTAAGAGAAGTCTTGAGCGGAGGGTGGCGGGGGAAGGAGGAGGGGAGCTGTCGTAGGGTCATGAACGCCCCCCCCCCCCCCCGCCCCCAAAAAAAACAATATTTTACTAAAACCGTTTAATAACGTTTAATTTCGCAACTTTCAGCTAAGTTCCGGAAAATAAAGTATTGTGAGAATCAGGTGTCTCTACATCTACGTCTACGCTCCGTAAGCTACCTTATGATGTGTGGCGGAGCCGGCCGCTGTGGCCGAGCGGTTCTACGCCCTTCAGTCCGGAACCGCGCTGCTGCTACGGTCGCAGGTTCGAATCCTGCCTCGGGCATGGATGTGTGTGATGTCCTTAGTTTAGTTACATTCAAACAGTTCTAAGTCTATGGGACTGATGACCTCCGATGTTAAGTCCCATAGTGCTCAGAGCCATTTCATTTGAGGTGTGGTGGAGGGTACTTCGTGTATCATCGTCACTTTCCCCTTCCCTGTTCGAGTTGCGAAAAATGCGCGTGAAAAATGACTGATAATAAGCCACCGTGTGACCCCGAATCTCCCCTATCTTACCTTCACGGTCCTTTCGCGAGCTGTACAGTGGACGAACCAACGTGTTTGTTGACTCTTCTGGTAACCCAGCTCGCTCTGTTCGTCCACGAGACACAGGAAGCAGTACATACAGGTGCCCGGGTAGATGCCATGTTCCTTGACTTCTGAAAGTCATTCGATACAGTTCCGCGCGGGCGCCTAGCGAAAAAATACGAGAGTGTGAATTATGACACAACTGTGAGACTGGATTGAAGAGTTTCTAGCAAAAGAGAATACACAGGATATGATTCTCAATGGAGAGAAGTCTTCAGGAGTGAAAGTAACTTCAGGCGTGCCCCGGTGGAGTGTTACAGCACCATTACTTTTCACAATAGATACAAATGACGTAGTAGATGACGACGGAAGTTCCATGAGGCTTTTCGCGGATGATGCTATTGAACAAGAGAAGTCGTGACGCTAGAAAATTGTAACGAAATGCAGAAAAACCTGCAGAGAGTGGCAGTTGACCGTCAACATAAACAAATCTAACATACAGCGATTAAATAGGCAGAAAGACTCATTACTGTATGATTATGCGATTACAGGACAATCACTGAAAGCATTTAGTTCCATAAAATGTCTAGGATTATGCGTAAGGAGCAATCTGAAATGGAATTAAGACAGAAAATCAGTCGCGGGTAAAGTAGTTAGCACACTAAGAGTAACTGGAAGAATTCTGAGGGAATTTAGTCAATCATCAAAGAAAATAGCTTACAAAACACTCGTTCGACCAACACTTGATAACTGACCGACAGTCGGAGATCCGTTCCAGATAGGATTGATAGAAGAAATAGAGAAGATCCAAAGGAAAGCAGCACGCTTCGTTACAGGGTTCATTTAGCAAGCGCGAAGCGTCACGGAGATGCTCATTCAACTCTAGTGGCAGACAATGCAAGAGAGGCGTTCTGAATCACATTATCGTCTACTGTTGAAGTTTCGAGAGCTTTCATTCGTAGAAGAGTCAACCAGTACATTGCTTCCTTCCACGTATATCTCGCGAAAATACCACGAAGATAAAATGAGAGAGATTCGAGCTCACACGGAGACTTACCAGCAATTGTTCTTCTTCTTGGTGCAGGGAGTGGCAATTGACCGTTAACATAAACAAATCTACACTGGAAGAGGAGAAGGGGAAGTGGCAGTGGCAGTGGCAGTGACACATTAAGTTTCCTCCGCCACACACTCTAGAATGGGTTGTGGAGTATAGCTGTAGATGTAGAAACGTACGCTCTCGGATATTTAATGGTGGACCACACCGCGAAGCAGAGCGCCCCTGTTGTAGCGTCTGTCATTGAAGGTGGCTGAGCATCTCCCTGGCGCCTTCGCGCATTCTAAATGAATCTGTAACGAAACGTGCTGCTCTTCATTGGATTTTGTCTATTTCCTCTCTAAGTCCTGATCGATAAGGATCCCATATTGAGGACCAAAGATCAAGTATATGTCAACCGAGAATTTTGTAAGCTATCTCTTTCTTTGAGCGCACTTCACTTCCTGTGGATTCCTCCAGCGTATATGTGATTAGTTTTATGTCGCGAAGATGGAAGGGAATTCTAAAAAAAAAAAATAAAAAAAAATAAAATAAAAAAAATCGAAAACTCCTTTTAATACAGAATACTTTCCAGTTGTGTTCCTGAGGTCAGCCCACCTGGATTGCTTTGCGGCCGCACTGGCAATATAAAGCACTCCAGCCAGGAAAAAAGCTCCGTCACTGACCAAACATTTTTCTGACAAAAACAAATGTGATACGGTTCATGAGTGGGAACTGCAAAACACAGGAAGTCGAGGGAAGACAGGACAGGAGGGAACAGATGCTCCACTAAGAAAAAACTGCGTTAAAACTGACTTTACTGAACGTAGATCGGAATGAAAGGAAGACTATCTTAGAGCTAAGTGAAATACTGAAACAGTCAGTGCACACCTCAATTTTTTACCGTATGAATTGTGAACTTGTCAAAGTTTGTTGCTATTACAGTTCTGAATAAAAATAGTCAGTGCCACAGGAACTTCTCAAATTTTAGGACAAATTCTTCTCATGTTACACATTTATATGATTGGAAGTACGATGATGCGACGTATTAAGCATTGAAATTAATCAAGATGTTATAATAATAATAACAATGTTAATAAGAAATCGTTATTAATATTCGTGTGGAGTCCACGAAGATAAAATGAGAGAGATTCGAGCTCACACGGAGACTTACCAGCAATTGTTCTTCTTGGTGCAGGGAGTAGTAATTGACCGTTAAAAAAAAAGTCAGCAAAGCCAAGATTTAAATGACTCAGTAAAACGAAACTAAAACTGGTTGGTGTAGTAGTTGTAGCGAATGCACTTACTTCAAACACACTGAAATGCAACATGAAGTGTGTGAAAAAAAGTGAACCTCACAGAAAAAGTGGTCGTATCTCAAAGAAACCGCGTACACATACACACCATCGGCTGGTATGTAAATGATTAGAGATGAATTATCTATGACAGGTTGAACGTCCACCAGAGTGCATTGTTGTTGTTCGTACTGTTACCAAGCCCTGTTGGCTATTAAGGAGCGTGAACAGTGTCGGATTATGAGTGAGCGTTGTGAAGGACATGGAGATCCTCGTACCAGTATGGGAGAGCATTATCAGCAACTGACAGTTTGAAACGGGTCTCCTGTTAGTCGGCTCAGAGAATCGTGTAAAATCCACATTTGAGGGGCATTCGGATGCCGTCATTGGAGTGCATGGGTAGGTGAAAGGAGAGACAGCTGTCGACCACGTCTGACCAGGAGAAGGGAGAATAGCCGTGTTGTGCACCAAGCAAATTGTATGCAGCCACATCTGCAACTGTCATCTGAGAACATGGATACACTCCTTACGACACTGTGTCATCTCTCACCCCTCCCCTCTCCACCGTTCTCCCAATGATCAGAAACTAGGAACAGCCGGTTTAGGGGCTTTGTCCCATGTGTAGTCTGCCCTTAAGAAAACAACGCCGGCGGCTGTGTGTGGAGTGCTGCCGTGACTGGAAAGCAATGACTGCAGGGGACTGACATCGCGCTCTGTTCTGCGATGAATCATGGTTCAGCACTACTCCAGACGACCATTGTCCGGGAGTATAGCAACAACCTGCGGAGAAGGCATTCTTCCAATGCCATGGAGAGATACCGTGATGTTACTCCTGGTCTGATGGTGTGAGGAGCCACCAGGTATAAGTTAAGGTTACAGCTGGTAATGATTAAGCACAACGATACGTCATGGGAATCCTCTGTCCTCATGTGTAACCCCTGATGTGACAGTGTGGTGGTGTCACTTTTCAATAGGACAATGCTTGCTGACAAATGACTCTTGTTTGTATGACCCGCGTGCGCAATATTGAGGCACTCCTGTGGCCACCAAGATTTGCAGACCAGTTCGAAAGTCAACTCCTTCCTATCACAAGGGGGGCAAACTTTTGTCAGGAGACGATACAGAAGTTTTGTGATAACCTTCCCAACCGAATCACTGCACGCTTGCAGGCCAGAAGCGGTCTAATGTCAGACTCACAAGCATTAGCGTCCGCAACATTTTTTGCGAGAGAAAGCAAAATTCAAAATTTGCCAGTTTTGATATAACTGAGTTTCTGAGTTTAAAAACGTGTTTAACTTTAACAAATAAATTTGGCAAGGTTGTTGTAAGTCATCTACTCGGTATTTTCAAGGTAGATTTCTTTGGTACCTGACTGGTATGCATATTTAGGAAGTATATGCGAGGTACATCTTTTATGTTAATATGAATACAGATGCCACCTTTTAACGATCTGAAATTACGGATACATTCTCATGTGATTAAATCGGCGGTATCCAACGAGCTACGAGATAAAGTTAGAAACAATGTTGGCTGAAACTGCCAATGAAATAACAGTAATAGGGAAAAAAGTCAGAAGACTGAGAAAATTCTGCTAGACATCAACAAAAACGCTACTTCAATACGCCTCGAAGTAGAGAAACAGGGAATAAACTTTCAAAAAGGCTTATTCAGCTTTGAGGTCATCTACAACATTTGTTTGCTTACGAACTTCAAATCTTTTCATGTTACTGGATTTATTCCATACCTTTTATGATTTATAATTTTTAGTGTCTACTATCATAAATGATGTTAAACAGTCTTTTGAAAGCAACATTTGTTTTTGAATTGGTTGCTTAGGTAAAGTGTAACCCAGGGCCAACATACGATTAGATTAATGTCGGGAACCTCGCAAAACTATCCTCAAATTGCCCGGTAAAATCAACTTTTAACAGCGTAGGACAGTACCAAGGTAATCCTCTTCTCTCCAGTTTGAGACATTATTGTGCTGCATACCAAATGGAATACTAAGGCTCGTGACTGTGTGAGGTGCTGTGTTGCATCCACTGACTTTTAGAAGGCCTCAGTCGTGGAGAGCACATACTCGCGACTTTGAGATTTCACTGTTTTTTGCCTTCTTCTCGCACAGATAATGGTATTTTCTTCTCGAATAATGTGTTTGGGATTACGTGTAGATGTCCAGACCAACAATATAACTCAGTGCAAAATAACCAAGGAATCGCGGGTTTTCTTTTGCCACAGGCAAATGGTAAACTACTGCTGTGATTCAAGGGGAGGGGGCGCTCTAACGAGAATTGAGGGCGATCGCTGACACGTATACAGCTTCCACGTTTATGCGTAGAAAATCAGCAGTGGAATCCACGCACCAGCGTGTTGGAACGGGTCCTTTCTGCAACTCAGCAAGTGATGGGCCGGGAAGTGAGAGAAAAAGACTGAGAACATTTTGGTTCGATTGCAACCCACCGAGGAATCTACGTAGGTTCCCGTCAGCAGAGTAACAACCAAGAAAATGTGAGGTACGTAGTGACTGCTAAGGCAGCAGTATTCTGCATCGCAGTAAGCAGCGTTAAATGTGCAGTTTAGTAGAGTCCCAGGCAATAGTTGCTAAAAATTCGAGAGTATTGTGAAATCTATAAAAAACATGTTTCCAGATTCCAGGAGGGAGTAACTACTCCCTGTTGCCGCCCCCCCCCCTCCTTTCTCTTCCACGCCCCACCTTGCGGATGCCTATGCTTACAAGTAGATTCATATTATCAACATCGCTGCAAATCTGGTTCGATATTGTAATCACTGAATTAACGTCACATACAACTCAATATCTGGAGCTTCAAGTAGTTTACTCCTAACCTTCTGGGTGATTCGCTGTTTATGTGAGGCGCCGCACTGTGGAGTTTGGTGTGACGATACGTGATGCCAGAGGTACGGGTGAAAGAAACATTTCAGTATGAGTTTTTCACTGTGCAGCGGAGTGTGTGCTGATATGAAACTTCCTGGCAGATTAAAACTGTGCGGGACCGAGACTCGAACTCGGGACCTTTGCCTTTCGCGGGCAGGTGCTCTACCATCTGAGCTACCCAAGCACGACTCACGCCCCGTCCTCACAGCTTTACTTCTGCCAGTACCTCGTCTCCTACCTTTCTTTCGGGAGTGCTAGTTCTGCAAGGTTCTGCAGGAGAGCTTCCGTAAAGTTTGGAGGGTAGGACACGAGGTAGTGGCAGAAGTAAAGCTGTGAGGACAGGGCGTGAGTCGTGCTTGGGTAGCTCAGATGGTAGAGCACTTGCCCGCGAAAGGCAAAGTTCTCGAGTTCGCGCCTCGGTCCGGCACATAGTTTTAATATGCCAGGAAATTTCAAACATTTCATTGTTTGCTATATCTTCATTTATTCCCTTCATTGTGAGATTGGAATAGCTAGCGGTTCCTGCGACCCTCTGAAGCACATTTTTAGTGAGTCTTTTTGCTTTTTCGCTTGGCTCTTGCAACATAATTTTAATACTTTTGCATATAACGACACATGCTTGATTACAAATAACTATCCATGAGCTACGCTGTGTAAATAGTGTGTGCAGTGAGAACGCTGGAAGTGCGTTGGCCAGCAGGCAACACTCGACCGAGGCGGCCGTCCCTCCGGAACACAGGGTTGGACTCGCTCAGCGCTCTGGTAGGGAGTGCGTTTCTGCGTAGTGGTGACGCTATTTCGCGCGGGCTCCGGAAATGATGCTCTTGCAGGTTAGGAACGCAGTACTGCCGTGATGAGGCTACTGCAGCACTGAGGTAGTGGCACGGTTACGGCAGGTGGCAGGCGATAACAGAGACTGCGGTGGCGAGCGGCGCTGCGCCCCACCTCGGCCGGAGCCCGCGGCCGCTTCCCAGAAGGCAGCGGCGGCACGTGCGGCGCAGCCCAACCTCCGCCGGTGCCTGCCCTGCCGGCGCCCATTATCGGCAGACTCAGCCCAGAGCCCACTCGCTGCCTGCCACCTCGAGTGGCTGCACGCCCCCGGGCTGCCAGATAACATTTGGCGGCTAGGCTCGTGCGAGCAACGCAGTGAAGCGTGCAGACAGGATTCAACCATCTCGTAGCACGTGACCTCTCAGGTTCTCCCGGCGTAACTCCTCCTATTGTGGTGAGCTTATTGGTTTATTGTTTCCATTTACACGACCCACTGTGGCGTCGCGTTTAGGATGCAGTAAGACTTGTTCAAACGGCTTTGAGCACTATGAGACTTAACTTCTAAGGTCATCAGTCCCCTAGAACTTAGAACTACTTAAACCTAACTAACCTAATGACATCACACACATCCATGCCCGAGGCAGGATTCGAACCTGCGACCGTAGCGGTCGCGCGGTTACACACGAAAGCGCCTACAACCGCTCGGCTACCTCGGCCGGCGTAAGACTTGTCTTTATGTCCATCTTTCCAGATGTGGTCGCGGAATCCGGCTGTTCGCTACAAGGTGCCAAATAAAACACCTTCCTACCGCCTAATTTCCAAACTTATTTTATTTGGCTACCAGTTTCGGCGATTCACTACGCCCTCTTCAGGGCTCTGACCGACGTGTAGGAAGATTCCACCTCGGTTCTGGTCAAAACAGGGGCCAGCATTAAAATACCGGTATCTGTAGATTTGGAATGTTTATCTGGCAGTCGGCAGACGATGTTGAAGTGATCGCTATAGGAAAGAGAAGCTTCGCAAAACGTCTTTTTTCCCAATTTTGTCAGTTGTCTTAACAAGAACTGTAAGTAGGCTGTTTAGGTTTTTATGTTAGTAACGCCACGTAGCGCTCTGTATGAAAATCACTGACTGTGCTGTGTGAAATTTGTGGCTGGTTGGCATTGTTGGAATATTCGCTATTGCAGTGTTGGGCAGTTGGATGTGAACAGCGCGTAGCGTTGGGCACTCGGAGGTGAGCCGCCAGCAGTGGTGGATGTGGAGAGAGAGAGATGCTAGAGTTTTGAGAGGTTACTATAAGCGGACGATCTGGAAGTGTGTCCGCCAGAAAAAGGAAATTTGTAAAGATGGATGTCATGAATGACTTTTGAACATTATTAAGGTAAATACATTGTTTGTTCTCCACCAAAATCTTTCATTTGCTATCTATGCCTCTCAGTAGTTAGTGCCTTCAGTAGTTACAATCTTTTATTTAGCTGGCAGTATTGTCGCTCGCTGTATTGTAGTAGTTCGAGTAACGAAGATTTTTGTGAGGTAAGTGATTCATGAAATGTATAGGTTATTGTTAGTCAGGGCCATTCTTTTGTAGGGATTATTGAAATTCAGATTGCGTTGCGCTAAAGGAAGCTGTGTGTCAGTTTAGTGATGATCAGAATAAGTAAAGAGAGAACTGTCCGAGTACGTTCAGTTTTACTCAGCTGTCTCTGTATCAAATAACGTAGAACTTTACCAGCACATTCATTCATACTTTTTCTAAGGGGACGTTTCATAGTACGATATTTTAAAAATCCTCTATAGTTTCCAGTTTTCCCTTGTTTCGGCTGCTTCCATCGTACATCATGAGGCACCCGAAACTAAACTGTAGATGACTCACTTAGAACTGGGGGCGCAATCCGTTGCGCAACGGAAGTGGCAGCACAGTGGGGAGCCGACAGTGCCAGGCTCCTCCCCTTTGTGTCCTGACGGCGGGAGCACTCCAGCCAGTTAGCTGTCAAATGCCAACTAATTACGGTCATACTGCAGTAAGAGTGACGCTCAATATGCCTTCCAATTAGAAGTTAAATCACATTTCTTTCACCCAGTGAGGTGACGCAGTGGTTAGCACACTGGAGTCTCATTCGGTGGACGACGGTTCAAACACGCGTCCGGCTTTCCTGGTTTAGGTTTACGATAATTTTCCTAGATCACTTCAGGCAAATGCCGTGATGATTCAACTGAAAGGGCACTGTGGATTTCCTTCCCTGATCCGATGGGACCTATGACCCCGCTGTTTGGTCCCCTCCTCCGAATCAACCAACCAACCACAATTCTTTTCATGTCTACCTTTTTTCTATGAATCCTACAGTTGACACTATTTTGCTACGATATATTTGTAATCTTAATCTCGTATTATTCAAAGAGTTCCTCATAAGAATGCAGTAGCATACAAAAATGAGCTTACATTGCACAAACTTCACAAAAAGAATAAGTAATTTTAAGGAAAGTTAGTACACCACTACTGCTGTTGAGGTCCGGGGATCGATTTAGAGTCGATCTACAGATTTATGTCCCTCTCAGTTATAGCTTCTTTCACCTCTGGTACCGATTTGGTAATATAAGAAAATTCATGCTGCAATGTGATGCATACTAACCTATAAGTACTCTTGCCATTGGCTGCCTGTATCAGTTCAGAGGTCAGAGGATGGTAACGGGATACCACCTCCAACAGCATCGTGCTTGGTGAAGCAGTGTTACGATCAAATGAAGTTCACAAGAGTTTTACTCACAGTGTGAAACTTCCTGAGGCACTGTACGAGAGCACCACTGGAACGCAAATCTTTGTCTTTGCTCAAACTGAATCTTACGATCCGCCAGTAGCATCAGTCTGTCACGGACCTCTCTCCTCACGAAACGTCTTCAGAATCTTTCATACATCAGGCGCCGACGAACTGTGCGCCACCAAGCGACTTGCCCATCTCGCGCTGGATGTTCACGCCGACAGCCAGTGCAAGGCTCGACGACATCCCAGTCACCTCGCATGGCCAGCTATTACACTCGCATGGCGACAACAGCGATCTCTCTCTCTCTCTCTCTCTCTCTCTCTCTCTCATACAGCCATTACCTCCTCCAATTACTACTGAGTTTGTACTTTAAGCGAATGACATTTGTCTCAGTACCATCAGTACTACCCCTACTCTTAGTATCGAAAGTACGATCGTATGAGGTATCAAGCGAAATTTGTGAATCGATTGAGGATTTCGTCATAGGGAGGAGGCAGCACGATATCTTGATGGAAAGTCAACGACACATCTATGGAGTACTTCAGGTTCACCCCCAGGTGAGAAGTGTCGTGGGACCCTTCCTGTTAATGTTGTATGCTATTGATCTTGCAGATTTTCGCAGATGCTGCAGCAGTACATGGAACCAGCAATAAATAAACTAACAGATGTATTTTCATCTCTCATCTGTTCCAGTGGCAACCAGTTTCGGCATTCCATTATGCCATCATCAGGCCCCCTATGATAACATGGTGGCTCAGCTTATATTTCCAGACAAAATATAACGCAAAAGCGAACCAGTATCTGTACTAGCGGATGTAACACGGCTATAAACTCGTAAACAATCTGAGCGTAACTAAAACTATGTTACCACAGAGGGCCTGATGACGGCATAATGGAATGCCGAAACCGATTGTCTCTGCAATCGATCAGAGATGAAAATAGAGCTATTGGTTTATTTATTGCTGATTATACATCAATCAGTTGTCGTCGTATCGCCTCTCCCACGAAGGATGGACGAAGAAAAATAAGAAAGTACTTTCTAAAAAAAGCTGCACAAACATTTAGTCGGGTCTTGATATTATTTCGAAGTGGTGGAGATACTCGCAGCTCGCTTTAAAGGCTCAGAAATGTAAAATTATGCATATAACAAAAAAACGTAGTCTCCTCTGTCTATAGCATCAACGAATCACAACTGGAGTCTGTCAGATCATACAAATACCTCAGTTTAACAAGTAGTGTAGATATGAAATGTAATGACGACACAGGCTCAGTCGTAGTTGAAGTAGGTGGCAGGTTCATTGATACACTACCAGATAAATGCAATCTGTCTACGTAGGAGATTGCTTACAGAATACTCGTGCAATCCGCATTAGAATATTACTCAAATTAGTTGGATCCATACCAAATAAGCTCACTGGATGAAAAGAAATCAATCCCCCTAGGGAAATTGTTACAAGCGTCATTCGGTAATGTGTAATTCTGACCCTGGACTTGATAAACGCGTGGATTCGACTACGAAGTGAGTCCACAAGGCAGTGCAGGTACGTCGCATCCAGGTTAAGCCAGTCACTGAGGATTTGATAGCTCAATTCCAGGAAATTGCGGGAATGCTGATGTCGGTATTTTACCCGCTGTTCCAACATGTACTTTCGATTTTTTGTGGAGTTCAAGTCAGGTGATTTTGCAAGCGAATCGAGATGTGATATGGTGGAGGAGTGTTCAGAAAACCTGTCAGACCTTCTTCCAGCCCGATGAACTCTGCTATTGTCGTTTTGAAGCATAGAGATATCAAAAGCATGCTTATCGCACAGGCGTTGACTGAAAGGCAACACCTGGTAATCCATAACGGTTACTTGAACTCGCTAGTTATTTTAGTGGTCACCTCAGTGAATGCGCCAAATTTATGATGAGAAAATCACCCCCAAAGTATCACGGACCCACCTCCAGCGTAGGTCTGGCCTTGCACACATCCACGATGATGTGCTTTATTTGGCCTTCGATGCACTCGACGACGTGTGTCATTTGAACATAGGAAAAAACATGATTAGCCAGACCACACTACATTCCGCCTGTCAGATACTGTCCACGTTCGATGTTTTTTTGCCCATTCAAGACGTGCAGCCTTATGTGCCTGTGTGATGAATGGCGTCTTGCGATGTGACCGGCTCCAAATGTTCATTGCATGCACTTCCCGTCACTGTCGTCTCTGACTAACAGGTTAGGTTGTATCTTCATTCACTGCCTGCAGAAATTGGATTTGAAAGATACTTTTATTCACAACCCTGAAACGTCTCTCCTGTCCCTCTCAGTCAGGATCTTTTTCCGATCACAATTATGACGTCGTGTTTCGTGGCCGCGTGTCTTACACCACTGCATACAGACGCGTGGAACAATTCGCGTTGGAACACCAACAATTCCAGCAACTTCAAACGCCATATGGCCATAGGCACGTCCGGACAGGTTTGCCCCTTTTTGCCACTGCCACGTCCTTCCATTCACTCATGTTTACGTATAGTGCCCGCTTGCAACATAAATGTCTCACTGATAGCTAGTGCCTTATGCTCACATAGACGCATTGTGCGCGCGGTTGAGCATGTGATTCGATATTGCGCCATCTGTAAAGGCTTCATGATTCATCTGTGCGTTCGCACTGGGGTGACTAATTTTTTGTATACTACAATCCTCTACGTATCGCTCACGTAGGGATCATGAGGACAATAGTAGACCAGGGATGAGATTTTCTCTCTTCAATGGAGTGTGTGCTGATATGAAAATTCCTGGCAGATTAAAACTGTGTGCCAGATCGAGACTCAAACTCGGGACCTTTGCTTCTCGCGAGTAAGTGCTCTACCAACTGAAGTACCCAAGCACGACACACACCCCGTCCTCACAGCTTTTCTCCTGACTGTACCTCGCATCCTTTCTTCCATGAGTGCTAGTTCTGCAAGGTTCGCAGGAGAGCTTGTGTGAAGTTTGGGAGGTAGGAGACGAAGTATTGGCAGGAGTAAAGCTGTGAGGACGGGGCGTGAGTCGTGCTTGGGTAGCTCAGTTGGTAGAGCACTTGCCCGCAAAAGGCAAAGGTCCCGAGTTCGAGTCTCAGTCTGGCACACAGTTGTAATCTGCGAGGAAGTTTAATGTTAGACTAATTACAGCGCGCACAGTGGCCTTTAAACAGCCATTCTTTCCGCATTCATACATGAATGAAAATGGAAGAAGCCCTAATAATTGCCGCTGTGGGAAGTACCCTCTTCTATTCACGTCATACCGATTTGCAGAATATGTATTTACACTGTCCACTCATATTAACGTGATCAACTGCCAAAATCCTAAAGAACCACATTTTGCAACGCGGAAGACAATCAATGAGATTCTGGAAGGTACCGACAGCGATGTGGGGCCATGTCAACTCCAGTGCCGTTGAAAGCTGCTCTAGATTTCTCGGCTGACATCTATTGCGTGAACAGCCTGCTGGAAGTAGTCCATCAGATTCCCGTTTGGGTCTAAATACAGGAAGTTTGGGGGCCTGGGGAGTACGGTAAATTCATCCTGGTGCTCTCCGATCCGTGAAAGTATATAGAGCTGTGTGGCACGTTGCATTGTCTTGCTGGCAGATGTTATAGTGTTTGTGTTGATCCACTGTGTCTTTCGGAATGATGAGATCACCCATGCAATCCCACGAAAACACTCTTCATAAATTGGCCCTTCCGACGATTGTTGCAAGGTGTTTTACGTACTTTCAGACGTCATACGCAGCAACGGCCGTCTGTCTGATGGAGCATAAAAGAAGAGTCATCTGGAAAGGCCGTTTGTCGCCGTTCAGTTGCGGTACTGGCGTACAGCCATCGTCACTAATGAACGGCAGTCGGTACAGCTGTGTGAAACAGGCGCCTTGCGGAGACACACATATAGGAACGATCGCTGAACGATCGTTGAGGAAACACTACGGGTAGCCCCCTGGTTCATATGGGCTGTCAGTTGCTGAACAGCCGCACGTCTATTGGCCTGTATAGATCTTCGCAGCAATCGTTCACGCCTGCCATGTATGGACCAAGGTGCATCACAGTTACCTCAGCGCCCGTTATAGATGGTGCCGTTTTGTCTTCCACTGTGTACTTTACATCGCCATACGGACAGTTTACAAACTCAGCCATTACGCGAATGCTTTCGACTTGGCCCGAAAGCCAATGATCACGGTCTTATGGACTAGAGATAAATCGCTCCATTTCGTAGTACGGCAAGGACTGCACTGTATTCCGTGTTCCCCCGGCATGCTTCATACACTGAAGCGGCAAAGAAACTGGTGTAGGCATGCGCCTTCAAATACAAAGATATCTAAACAGGCAGAATACGGCGTTGCGGACGTCAACGCCTATATAAGATAACAAGTGTCTGGTGCAGTTGTTGGATCCGTCACTGCTGCTACAATGGCAGGTTATCGAGATTTATGTGAGTTTGAACGTGGTACTATAGTCGGCCTACTAGCGATAGGGCCGGCCGAAATGGCCGTGCGGTTAAAGGCGCTGCAGTCTGGAACCGCAAGACCGCTACGGTCGCAGGTTCGAATCCTGCCTCGGGCATGGATGTTTGTGATGTCCTTAGGTTAGTTAGGTTTAACTAGTTCTAAGTTCTAGGGGACTAATGACCTCAGCAGTTGAGTCACATAGTGCTCAGAGCCATTTTTTTTACTAGCGATAGGACACAACTACTCTGAGATAGTGATGAAGTGAGGATTTTCCCGTGCGACCATTACAGGTGTGTACCGTGAAGATCAGGAATCCGGTAAAACATCAAATTTCCGATATCGTTGCGGCCGGAAAACGATCCTGCAAGACGGGACCAACGGCGACTGAAGAGAATCGTCCAACGTGACAGAAGTGCAACCTTTCCGCAAATTGCTGCAGATTTTAATGCTGGGCCATCAACAACGTCAGCGTGCGAACCATTCAACGAAACATCATCAACTCTGACAGGTGACATACGGTTCAAATGGCTCTGAGCAGTATGGAACTCAACTTCTGAGGTCATTAGCCCCCTAGAACTTAGAACTAGGTAAACCTAACTAACGTAAGGACATCACACACATCCATGCCCGAGGCAGGATTCGAACCTGCGACCGTAGTGGTCTCGCGGTTCCAGACTGCAGTGCCTAGAACCGCACGGCCACTTCGGCCGGCGGTGACATACGCATCATATCTGGTCACCTACATCCATTCATGTCCACTGTGCATTCCGACGCACTTGGGCAATTCCAGCAGGACAATGCAACACCTCACACGTCCATAATGGTTCCAGGAACACTCTTCCGAATTTAAACACTTCAGCTGGCCACCCAACTCCCCAGACATGAACAGTATTGAGCCTTGCAACATGCTGTCCGTATTCTTACGATTTATGGACAGCTCTGCAGGATTCATGGTGTCAGTACGAAACTACTTCAGACATTATTCGAGTCCACGCCACGACGTACTGCGTTATTTCTGCGTGTTCGCGGGGGCGCTACACGATACTAGGCAGGTGTATCAGTTTCTTTGGCTCTTCAGTGTACACATTCCACTGCTAGCGTTGCCATCTGCCATCTGTGATTATCGCACGTTGACCTTGAACACAGGCATTGGTCACATTGAAGTGACTGGATCATGCAGATTTAGATGAGACTTCGAAAAGGTGGCCGGGCAAAGTGCTGAACCCTGCTCTTGTAGACTAGGATTCCGCTGCGCTAGCCACTGCTGCAGCCCGTTCGCTCGCCAGAAAAAAGCAGAAAAGTATGTGCGGGATCCGCCTAGTGAGTGTAGGAGCTAAGAGGCAGCACACTGGTAAGCGAGCCCGCTCTCACTGGGAGGTGCTCGTGCCGCCAATTGAAAGTCGCGGCCGTCTAAACGAGCGCCCTAATGCGCGGTCAGATTAGAGGACAGGCCGGTCGATCCTCGAGCCGCCTGCCTGCAATTTGCGCGCATCGCCTGCTGCCGCGCCGCCCCGTGACCGAGGCGCCGACGCTGCACTTCATTCCCACCGGCGTGAAGTCGGGCATTACGCGCGCCTACGTGACTCTCGACGCCCGACGACTCGCTGCCTTCAGTTCTCCTCCCGTTTCGACGTGCACGGACGCCGCACAGAACAACGCGCTCTTATCTTTCAAGTGTTTTCGCCCAGTACGAAACTAATCGATTAAGCTTTCCAGCGTTATTTAATTCTCTGACTGCTTCATAACTTACCTCTGCAGTGAACGACTTCTCGCATTTACACTACTGCGTTTATCCAGCTCTTGACATTCCATTCCATTTATTCATTTCGTTTATTGCTTACCCTTTTTAATCACACTCTTCATACAGGACAGTACGTCGCTAATACAAAATACTGATAGTAGGAACCGAACTTCCACTCAGATTGAAATAAATAATTTTAAATTATTACATGAAGAAAACGAAATGAGAAACCATGAAATAAAAACCAGTAACTACAGAGTCTAAGTGTAAGTGTCTTGATTGTTATGAATAAATTATTTGTTTTGTGCTGCTACCAGTCACATTATTTATTCTGTTTTAATTTATGACACTTCAACGCGGTTCGACCACGTTTATCTCATCATCATGTATCCTATTCTGCGAACATGTTAAAACAAGTCACTGAGTAAATTAAAACCTAACTAACTGTATCCTACACACCCAACTCATCTTTTCTCACTGCATCAAGACTAATATAATAGATTGTAAAATTATCAGATACATTCGGCCAATTCAGAAACTTTTGTTTTTATGAGTATACAAAAGAAAGATGCCTGATAATGACAAAGACATGCTCGAAAAGCGTAGTGTAACAGCTTCATGAGGATGAAAGTAATCGTTTTATGAAGATTCTAGGAACAGATGGCCTATAGTTTCTGAAAAACGTTGCAGAAACACCGCCGAATGAACGACGAGACTTCGTCAGGAAACTTCAACAGCATATGAAACAAGCGTCGGAATTTGTATCTTTTCAAGGAACAGTGTTAAATACAATTAACAAAAAAATGGTTCAAATGGCTCTGAGCACTATGGGACTCAACTGCTGAGTTCATTAGTCCCCTAGAACTTAGAACTACTTAAACCTAACTAACCTAAGGACATCACAAACATCCATGCCCGAGGCAGGATTCGAACCTGCGACCGTAGCGGTCTTGCGGTTCCAGACTGCAGCGCCTTTAACCGCACGGCCACTTCGGCCGGCTACAATTAACAGCTTTAACTTTCGGAAACCAGGGAGCCTCTAAAGTCTGCCATCATTAAAAAGAATATATTTCCCCCTTTTCGCTACAACTTTCAGTTCAAAGACATTAGGTGCTCAAAGTTTTCACAATATTCCAGTTTGAATTAGAAGTACTATTCTAGTTAATTGATCTAAGGGCAGTATGGAGCTATTTCAACAGCGAAGCATTGCATTTAAACAAAATGAATAATGTGATTGGGCTGAATACAAACTAAATAATTAAAGAAAATAACTCGGGGGAATTTCTAGCAAGAAGATAAGGAAAAAGAGCCATTGTAGAAGAACCCTTCACTAACGAACCCAAATGTTCCCCTACATTAAACATCGATCTCCTGTGGCACTGAATGACAATAGATTTGTACACGTCATTTCGAAACATCGGTGTTCTGTTGTTTAGGACGGCAATATGTTCGATCCTGACTTAATAGATGACCATGCAGTATGACGTGATCTTCGCTATCAGTGAAGCGTCTGATGGAAGTTCCGCAGGACGTTGATGATCCTGTCGGATTCGGGTGCTCTCTTTCATCTGCAGAGGGAAACTGCTGGGTTAGTCTTCTCTAATCCACAAAGAATGGATTGTCACAGACATTCAAAAAAACGTGCTGAATGTCGAGCTGGAAATTCACTAGGCTCGCTTAAGACTTAATCTTTTCACTGCCACAAGGAATTATTTCAGTAACAGGCAGTAGTTAACAAAAATGCGAAAATTTCTGTGAAGTGGCAATACTTATCAGAGAAGCCCTTATTTGCGGGGCAAATGGGACTAGCAGTCAGAATGCACGCGTTAGAGTCAAAAGCTGATCATTTTACCCCTCCAGGTTCGTAAAACCTGAGACTCGGTCGGCAGATCTCACAAGTGTGGAATATGAATGGCAAACTGGTTCGCAATCAACGATCCAGAAGACAAGAAACAAAATTGTTAAAATTCGACATTACATAGAACAAATTATCCGTTGTGAAGCCACAGTATGGCTGTACCACGATGTCAGCACAAGTAAGACGTACCAGTTCTCTAAATGTTTGGTAAAAGTACTTAATGTAACATGTTCGAGGACAAAATTTCCCATTATCAAGATCTATAAAACAGGAAAAAAAAACAAATAATCACTTCGCATTATCACACATAGTAACATAACTGTAACTGAAATCAAGAAATTATGCTACTCCATAAACACAAAACTGTAGTTTATTGACAATGCAAGGCATGGGATTCATACTACCCCGTTAAACAGTAAGAACGAAAATGGAATGAGGAATTCCGTCTTACAAGACACCTTTTTTCTCGTTTTGTTTCACCCATACATGTTTCAGAACTTTTCTGCTATCATCAGTTTATTTTATTTTTAACAGTAAAACTGTAGTTGCATATTAACATTTTTGTTGTTTATAACATTATCTCAAAGTTCCATTTAGACCTTAATTGGCGAAAAGTGTATGCATGCATTAGTTAACATACCTTACATGATGCTATTGTCCATTTATTTTGGTAACTATTCTGCTACACAATATACAACTTGTCATCTGCAAACAGCAAAACGTAATTTATTTTTCTGTTTGTTATGCATTTACGAACGGAAATGAGTCTGTATCACATTTTTTGTGTGTAACTTACAGTTTTGAAGTTGTGGTGCTTTCTCCTCTGTTGCTGGCGAAGTAAATAGGCTTACTTCGTGACCTATGGTCGCTTGGGACTGCACTTTTTCGATTTCTCAAAACATAGGCAGAGTTTTCGCCGCCATTACGTGTTGTTGTGGCTGTGCGGTATTCATTTAGTTCGTAGCGTGTTTGGCTGGTTGAGACGCGCGAATTTGAATTGTATTTGGCGTCAGTGGTGTACGGTTTGTGTGGGTGTGCGTGCGTGCGTGTGCGCGCGCGCCCTTATATAGTTAATGTTTGGTATAAGATGCTATTAGTTTTTATGATGTGTAAGTCAGCTTCAGTGTTTGTTGGGTGGTGATTTTGTGCTATCAGATGGTCTGCAAATGGTGAATGTGAGCTACTGCTTTTCAGTGGTGGTGGTGGTGGTGGTGGTGGTGGTGGTGGTTAGTGTTTAACGTCCCGTCGACAACGAGGTCATTAGAGACGGAGCGCAAGCTCGGGTTAGGGAAGGATTGGGAAGGAAATCGGCCGTGCCCTTTCAAAGGAACCATCCCGGCATTTGCCTGAAACGATTTAGGGAAATCACGGAAAACCTAAATCAGGATGGCCGGAGACGGGATTGAACCGTCGTCCTCCCGAATGCGAGTCCAGTGTGCTAACCACTGCGCCACCCCGCTCGGTGCTTTTCAGTGCTCTGAGGTGTTGTGTATACCTGGTTTTAAAATTCCTGCATGTTTGGCCCACATATACAGATTGACAGCAGTTGCAAGTAAGTCTGTATACACCAGACTGGCTATATTTGTCAGTGTCGGTAGTATTTCTTCCAAGTTTGCTTTGTATTGTGCGATGTTGAGTCCTTGTTTCACGCTGTGTGTGACTTTGTTGTTGTAAGCCATTATGTGCCATTTACTGCTTACTGTCTGCTGATTTGTTGAGTGTTGTGTTGTGTTTGTCTGTGTGAGTGTTCCATGGTTATGTGTTGTTTGTTTTTATATTTTGTGGTTTATTTTGTCTACTCTCTTGTCTTCATATGCATTCTCCTGTGCAATTTATTTATTGTGTTCAGTTCTTGTGTGCAATCATGTTTGTTCATGGGTATTTTGTTCAGTCTGTGAAGTAAATATCTGAAGCTGGCTTCTTTGTGAGTTGTGGCGTGATTGGATTGGTTATGAATAATGGTGCTGGTGATTGTGGGTTTTCTGTCGATAGTGAATTAAATGTTTAAACGAAAAGAGGGAAGTGTCCAATGGGCCTATCTGCGCCCACTTTTCCGAAGTCCTTGCGAAAAGCAGCCAGCAAATTCATCTCCTTAGTAGTAATTAAGTTTTAACGCTTCTAAATTGTGAATTATTATGTAAGTTGTGACCACATTTTGGAACGTGGATCAAGCGTTAATCATGAGGATTCGATAGGATGCTAAGGGCTGTCTGTGTGAAATCTATGTGCCGTCGAATCTCAGTAGATGCAAACACTATAAGGTAGGTATAAAAATCTGAGTTTGGTATCACTTGACGTACAGACGCTCAAAGGTTTGTTTATCGACAGCAGTGCTGTCAGTGGCACTGTTGTTATACGTAACAATATTTAATTTTTTATCTAATTGGCAGTTGACTTTAGTTAGTAAATAGAGCTCTGTGAGAATGTTCAGCGCGAATGGCATTTATGAACGTAGTATCATCAAGTGTATAACTGAGTCTTGTGTGTTTGACAATGCATGTTTGCGGTTGTTATTTTTGACTTTCTCTAATCCCATATTAATTTTAAGCTGCTTAATACTACAAGGCAACACAGACAGATTTCCATTACTTGTATGTTATGTGTAATAGTGCGAAGCAATTATTTCTGTTTTACTTATTTTATTTAACTTGATAATGCGATCATGCCATCCCGCAACATATTGTGTTAAAGAAAACACACATTCGCACAAATGGTGCTGACGCAGACTAAAGTTTACACGCTTCACAGACAGATGGCACAGAGTACTTGTATCCCGTATGTTAAATGATGACAATGGTAGCATGAAGACCATTCGGCCACAAAACTACATATAAATAATACTTGTTAAATCATGAAATAAGTAACATGCGAACCCGGCGATCATGAACGTTCGCTAGAAACAAGGTACCGCAGAGTGAAATTAAATAAACATTCATGGTTTCAAACGACTTCAAATATCTTCTTCCGAACATCGAAACAGTAGGCTGTGTAAGGTGGGCTCTCTATTGTACACAACGTTCCAAGTTCACTACATTTTACACCTGGATTCAGCATTACATCCAAAACAGTGAGGGTACCAAACGCGGAAGCATTACGCTTTCCATCTACATACAGCGATCACGTAATTTAGAAAAATTATAGACTTTACTTAAAGTGTGATGAAGCTAGGAAATGCTGTTCGCGGTAATATATATATATGGGGGCCGGGGGGGGGGGGGGGGGGAGGGGGTCGATGAAACTAGGAAAGAAGAAGAAGAAGAAGAAGAAGAAAGGTTTCAATGTTAAATACTTCAGCAGTTCGAATAGGAGTATCTTGAAACTTTTTCTAGATCATTCCGGGGTTGGTACAGCAACGAGTATGTATGACATGAAGAAACAATCAGTCTTTGTCGCCGTGTTAATAATTTTTTATTCTTTTCCAGTGATGCGTTCCACCTTTATTTAGGCATCCGCGGACATATTTGGTAGTGATGGATACACAGGATACCACGCATACAATATCCAAGCAGGTAAATGCCCATTGTCAAAGCCTCAAAGACACTGCGCGGTGTCCTTATTGCGGTATATGGCGCAGTCCAATGCAAACCAAACGGGATCAGGCCTACAGTCAATCTTTACATCATAAACCTGCCAGATGTATAGTGCATATTGTGGCTACACTCATCAGCCAGAATATGCACTACACCTCCGGGATGTATTTTACTGGAGTGAAAATCAGCTTATTTGGGCAGCGATGAACGACCTCGTAACCTTTCTGTTACAATACTAGGGCGCAGTGATAAGACACTAAATTCGTATTCGGAAGAACGTTAATCCACAATCTTCCATCGTAACTATTACAACATGTAGTGAATGTCCCGTGGGTTGCTCGCGCAGTTACACTTCTCGTTCATCATAGTCTCAACAACACCCTCTGGCGTGAAACATTTAATGAGATGAGGAACACAACACACTTTTCCTCCGCTTTACAGCTATATCTACTTCGCAGTCGGAAGCCTCAGATTTCTAAAATTTGGAGCCCATCACATTCGCTGCACAGACGTTGGATGGTATGAGATGAAGCCTGCGCCGTCCCTTCTTCCCCGGTTGCCGAGACGTGCGAACTGCCTCTCCCGTCATTTCGACGCCTCTCACGTGCACCTGAACGGCGTACGCACACTCGTAAACGAACCGTATAGCTCCCTCGATGTTCGGCCGCGTGCACGCTATTGTGGCAGCAATATATTGCGCATTCCGTGACGTACGCAGCAAATGGACACTCAGCCGTTTTATGGTACAGAGATTGCACTTCAGGGGGAGTCTAATGGCAGCCCACGTGAAATTTGTTTATTAGCACTCAATTTTAATCAGTACTAGAGGAGATTTAATGCAATTTCCCATGTAATTTCTTTTTTTAAAAAAGATAAATATATGTCGGCTTAGGTTGTAAATGCGCGAAGGGGAGAGGCGTCAAATCGTAACTGGTAATCGTAGATACAAGAAGCGTCAGAAAAAAAAACACATTTTTATCAGGCTTATTTCACTGTGTCAAAATAACTACTATCGCAAGTAAACACTAACTTTCAACGCAAATATTTTTGGTTATAAAGAGGCACTGGTTCCCTCCCGGCTTTAGAAACAATTTTGATATATTAGCTACATTTCTTACGTGGTAATATGTGCCGTAAAGTACATCGAACGTAAATTTGCCAGCGACTACATCTTTCACTGCAAACTTTTCTAAATATGGTTCAAATGGCTCTGAGCACTATGGGACTTAACATCTTAAGTCATCAGTCCCCTAGAACTTATAACTACTTAAACCTAAGTAACCTAAGGACATCACACACATCCATGCCCGAGGCATGATTCGAACCTGCGACCGTAGCAGTCCCGCGGTTCCGGACTGAAGCGCCTAGAACCGCACGGCCACCGCGGCCGGCCTTTCTAAATATCCGAGGTGCTGTAGTTTACTTTGAAGTACATAGGGCGTTCAAAACCTGTTGCACAGTCGTCCCTAATTTTTTTTACTTTTTGCAGGAGAAGAATCAAATTTTTTGTGAACATGCTTCCAACATTTAGCTATACATTGAGCCTACTAAATGTAACCCCCATCAGCTGTGACGCATCTGGCCCAACGTTTTTTCCATGACGTAAATGCACTCTGGCAAAATTCTGGTGATTGACTTTTACAGCATCGCTTGACACAGGAAATAAGGTCTTTCTCACTATCAAATGTTTTACCTCGCAGGTAGGCCTTCAGACGACCAAAGATTTAAGAATCAGACGGAGCCAAGTCCGGACTGTAAGGAGGATGAGGAACAATTTTCCAACCCATTTTCCTGATTTTCTTCTGCGTCATAAGGGCTGTATGGGGCTTGGCATTGTCATGGTGTAGTCTGATGAGCTGATCCTGAAGCTGTGGTCTGTGGGTCTTGATGGCACGTCGCAGCTTGTCCAGTGACAAACAGTAACGGTCCCGGTTAATTGTGCAGCCAGGTTCCAAAATGTCAACGAAAGTGACACCACACTGATCCCAGAAGAAGGAGACCATCACCTTTCGTCCTGCTGTTCGTGAAAGTCTTGGTCTCTTCTTCCGAGGCGAACCCAGATGACGCCACTCCGTGGGTTGGGTTTTGCTCTCAGGTTCGGGCATACACAACAATGTTTCATCCTGGGTAATGACACCGTCAAAACACTGTTTCCACTCTTCAGTATACGTCTTCATGAGACCCTCGCACATATCCTTCCTCACTGTTTTCATTTCTCTTGTCAATAATTTAGGCACCCAACGTGCACAGATTTTTCTGTACTCTAGTGACTGTACGAGTGATACCACACTACCCAATGACAAACTAGTCATTTCAGCAAGCTGTCGTGTCGTCACAAATCTGTCATTTTGGATGATTTTATCAATGGTCTCACATCACTCACTGCCGTCGATGGTGTACAGCATCGTGGATTGTTCAGTAGAGAGAAACCACCTCCTTTAAGCCTCTGCAAACACCATTGGATACTGCTGCGATCCACTGTGTCCTCCCCATAAACAGGGAGCAATTTCCTGTGAATCGATGTGCCATTGTCATCGCCGGTCTTGATGAGGAACTCCATCACCGACAGTTGTCGCAACCTGGCGTCTACTTCACGGTCCATTATGGCTCACCTGTAAAACGCACGAATCCCAAGACAGTGTGTTTCTCTCTCTCTCTCTTTTTTTTTTAAGTGAAAACAAAAAGTTTTACGAAGAATAACAGAGACGGATGTAGCTATGCTTCATCTACATAAAACATTTTTTTTAGGCTAATCGGATTACTTGATGGTGTGGTACGTTTCTATGGGACCAAACTGCTGAGGTCATCGGTCCCTAGGCTTAACTTAAACTAACTTACGCTAAGAACAACACACACCCACGTTCGAGGGAGGACTCTTAACATCCGACGGGGGGTAGCCGCGCGAACCGTGACAAGGCGCGCCAACCGCGCGGTTACTCCGCGCGGCCGGATTAAGTGAAATTTCACACCCCACGTATCGTACGATATTAGTTCCGTGGACCGACCAGCACTTTGAGTTGCGCCGAGCGATATGCTAGAGATACGTATCGCTGTCGTCCCAGTGTGAACCAGGAAAGTCGCTTCGATTACGTTTCTCTGTGCTCCCTCGAGATGTGTTGCTTCTGCATCGTATCACGCATCGTATCGCATACCGTTCAGCCTCAGTGTGAACCGCGCCTTACTGATATCGAATGATAGCAGTTCAATAGAAACCCTAACTTTTCCACAATTAAGCTGATAACATCTGACGCAATGTTGACTGTGGCGAACTATCTAATCAGGTTTTAACTGCACTTTAACAACTACATTACCTAAGTGTGCACACAGTAGTCAGTTCCAGAATTTCAGTTTACGAAGTAATTCGTGACAGGGAATGTTTTCTGTCTTCATGCCGCACCATATTCAGATAAAATCTGAAACTTTCGACGACTCCCTTAGTGAGCAGTAAAAAACTGATTGCAAGACATGCATCTAGATTCTCCTTCTATGCCCAGTTAACCCACGGTTGGCCAGATGTCATGGAAATAGCGGAAATCTACCTGTGATGGACCTTGCCGTTGGTGGGGAGGCTTGCGTGCCTCAGCGATACAGATGGCCGTACCGT
Source organism: Schistocerca nitens (assembly GCF_023898315.1). Classification (NCBI taxonomy): domain Eukaryota; kingdom Metazoa; phylum Arthropoda; class Insecta; order Orthoptera; family Acrididae; genus Schistocerca; species Schistocerca nitens. The sequence goes on along the minus strand of NC_064615.1, from coordinate 374,949,925 downwards.
AGGTGCAACCACAACGGAGGGGTATCTGGTGAGTGGCCAGACAAACGTGTGGTTCCTGAAGAGGGGCAGCAGCCTTTTCAGTAGTTGCAGGGGCAACAGTCTGGATGACTGACTGATCTGGCCTTGTAACAATAACCAAAACGGCCTTGCTGTGCTGGTACTGCGAACGGCTGAAAGCAAGGGGAAACTACAGCCGTAATATTTCCCGAGGACATGCAGCTTTACTGTATGGTTAAATGATGATGGCGTCCTCTTGGGTAAAATATTCCGGAGGTAAAGTAGTCCCCCATTCGGATCTCCGGGCGGGGACTACTCAAGAGGACGTCGTTATCAGGAGAAAGAAAACTGGCATTCTACGGATCGGAGCGTGGAATGTCAGATCCCTTAAACGGCCAGGTAGGTTAGAAAATTTAAAAAGGAAAATGGATAGGTTAAAGTTAGATATAGTGGGAATTAGTGAAGTTCGGTGGCAGGAGGAACAAGACTACTTCTGGTCAGATGAATACAGGGTTATAAATACAAAATCAAATAGGGGTAATGCAGGATTAGGTTTAATAATGAATAAAAAAATAGGAGTGCGGGTAAGCTACTACCAACAGCATAGTGAACGCATTATTGTGGCCAAGATAGACACGAAGCCCATGCCTACTACAGTAGTACAAGTTTATATGGCAACTAGCTCTGCAGATGACGAAGAAATTGAACAAATGTATGATGAGATAAAAGAAATTATTCAGGTAGTGAAGGGAGTCGAAAATTTAATAGTCATGGGTGACTGGAATTCGACAGTAGGAAAAGGCAGAGAAGGAAACATAGTAGGAGAATATGGATTGGGGCTAAGAAATGAAAGAGGAAGCCGTCTGCTAGAATTTTGCACAGAGCATAACTTAATCATAGCTAACACTTCGTTCAAGAATCATAAAAGAAAGTTCTATACATGGAAGAATCCTGGAGATACTAAAAGGTATCAGATAGATTATATAATAGTAAGACAGAGATTTAGGAACCAGGTTTTAAATTGTAGGACATTTCCAGGGGCAGATGATGACTCTGACCACAATCTATTGGTTATGAACTGTAGATTAAAACTGAAGAAATGGCAAAAAGGTGGGAATTTAAGGAGATGGGACCTGGATAAACTGACTAAACCAGATGTTGTACAGAGTTTCAGGGACAGCATAAGGGAACAATTGACAGGAATGGGGGAAAGAAATACAGTAGAAAACGAATGGGTAGCTCTGAGGGATGAAGTAATGAAGGCAGCAGACGATCAAGTAGGTAAAAAGACGAGGGCTATTAGAAATCCTTGGGTAACAGAAGAAATATTGAATTTTTGATGAAAGGAGAAAATGAAAAATTCAGTAAATGAAGCAGGCAAAAAGGAATACAAACGTCTCAAAAATGAGATCGACAGGAAGTGCAAAATGGCTAAGCAGGGATGGCTAGAGGACAAATGTAAGGATGTAGAGGCTTATCTCACTAGGGGTAAGATAGATACTGCCTACAGGAAAATTAAAGAGACCTTTGTAGAGAAGAGAACCACTTGTATGAATATCAAGAGCTCAGATGGAAACCCAGTTCTAAGCAAAGAGGGGAAAGCAGAAAGGTGGAAGTAGTATATAGAGGGTCTATACAAGGGCGATGTACTTGAGGACAATATTATGGAAATGGAAGAGGATGTAGATGTAGATGAAGATGAAATGGGAGATGCGATACTACGTGAAGAGTTTGACAGAGCACTGAAAGACCTGAGTCGAAACAAGGCCCCGGGAGTAGACAACATTCCATTAGAACTACTGACGGCCTTGGGAGAGCCAGTCCTGACAAAACTCTACCATCTGGTGAGCAAGATGTACGAGACAGGCAAAATACCCTCAGACTTCAAAAAGAATATAATAATTCCAATCCCAAAGAAAGCAGGTGTTGACAGGTGTGAAAATTACCGAACTACCAGTTTAATAAGTCACGGCTGCAAAATACTAACGCGAATACTGACCTTACGACTTATCTTAGAAGAAAGATTAAGGAAAGGTAAACCTACGTTTCTAGCATTTGTAGACTTAGAGAAAGCTATTGACAATGTCGACTCCAATACTCTCTTTCAAATTCTAAAGGTTGCAGGGGTAAAATACAGGGAGCAAAAGGCTATTTACAACTTGTACAGAAACCAGATGGCAGTTATAAGAGTCGAGGGCATGAAAGGGAAGCAGTGGTTGGGAAGGGAGTGAGACAGGTTTGTAGCCTGTCCCCGATGTTATTCAATCTGTATATTGAGCAAACAGTAAAGGAAACAAAAGAAAAATTTGGAGTAGGTATTAAAATCCAGGGAGAAGAAATAAAAACTTTGAGGTTCGCCGATGACATTGTAATTCTATCAGAGACAGCAAAGGACTGGGAAGAGCAGTTGAACGGAATGGACAGTGTCTTGAAAGGAGGATATAAGATGAACATCAACAAAAGCAAAACGAGGATAATGGAATGTAGTAGAATTGAGTCGGGTGACGCTGAGGGAATTAGATTAGGAAATGGGACACTTAAAGTAGTAAAGGAGTTTTGCTATTTGGGGAGCAAAATAACTGATGATGGTCGAAGTAGAGAGGATATAAAATGTAGACTGGCAATGGCAAGGAAAGCGTTTCTGAAGAAGAGAAATTTGTTAACATCGAGTATTGATGTAAGTGTCAGGAAGTCGTTTGTGAAAGTATTTGTATGGAGTGTAGCCATGTATGGAAGTGAAACATGGACAATAAATAGTTTGGACAAGAAGAGAATAGAAGCTTTCGAAATGTGGTGCTACAGAAGAATGTTGAAGATTAGGTTGGTAGATCACGTAACTAATGAGGAGGTATTGAATAGGATTGGGGAGAAGACAAGTTTGTGGCACAACTTGACTAGAAGAAGGGATCGGTTGGTAGGACATGTCCTGAGGCATCAAGGGATCACCAATTTAGTATTGGAGGGCAGCATGGAGGGTAAAAATCGTAGAGCGAGACCAAGAGATGAATACACTAAACAGATTCAGAAGGATGTAGGTTGCAGTAGGTACTGGGAGATGAAGAAGCTTGCACAGGATAGATTAGCATGGAGAGCTGCATCAAACCAGTCTCAGGACTGAAGACCACAACAACAACATGGTTAAGTGAATGTGCGCGGTAGAGAAATACGTTGAACAGTTAATATTTTGATGGGTGATATAATGTCACAAGGGACAGCGTGAATGCCGCAACCACCGGAAGCTTTTCTCTGTCGATCCATTGCGGTTGTGGGACAGCGGCTGGTCAAATATTTAACAAAGAAATTTGCTAAACAGTTGTGAAAGTTGAGGAGTTGTTTTATTTTATTTTCGCTACCAGTTTCAGCAATTCAATATGCCCACCATAAGCACCTGTCAAAAATTATCAGTATTGTCATATTGGGTTCAAATGGCTCTGAGCACTATGGGACTTAGCATCTGAGGTCATGAGTCAAAAATGGTTCAAATGGCTCTGAGCACTATGGGACTTAACATCTGAGGTCATCAGTCCCCTAGAACTATTAAACCTAACTAACCTAAGGACATCACACACATCCATGCCCGTGGCAGGATTCGAACCTGCGTCCGTAGCAGTCGCGCGGTTCCGGACTGAAGCGCCTAGAACCGCTCGGCCACAACGGCCGGCAGCATATTGGGGTCATCTGTTTCTGGATGTCGTGAATTCTTCCTTCGAAGGCTTGACTAACTTCAGTTGGAGTCACGTATTCGAAGGCAGCACCTGAGAATTCACGACGTCGAGAAACAGATGGCCCCAGTATGCCAATATCGGTAATTTTTGAAAGGTGCGTATGGTGCCTGAAGATAGCATATTGAATTTACGTCAACTGGTTACCAAAATAAAATAAAATAAATTCTCAATTTGCACAGCTGTTTGGCGAACTTCTTTGTTAAAAAAGCCATAATATTTAATCGAGGGAGCGGGTACCGCACCATATTTGTCACTAGATCAAAGAGCGTCACTAGATCAAATAGAAATTCTCGCCATCCCCGTGACTTAACGGTGGTGTTTCTCGGCAAATAACAGACTGATTACTGGATATAAAAGAAGATGTGCAGATGAGTTCGTGACGAAATCATGGGAGGGGAGGATAGGAGAATCGTCAGGAGCTTTTACCTAAACTTGCTTTGCAAGAGAACCAAGAATGTTTTACCCGTAGTATATGTCACCTCAGCAGTAGGCCTGTATGCAGGAATTTCACTTAACTCCTGCGTACCGTGTTCCATGCTGTCGTCTCCATTATTGCCATCAAGCCACTGTTCATCATACACAGCATATCCGGTCGAGTACAAAATTACTCAAAGGGCCGTCTGTGAGGAACGCAGCGTAGTTTTCTTTGTAAAAGAAGTGTCGACAGAATCAGAGTGCATGGTCTAGATATGCACTGTACGCTCAGCCGATAAGCACTAGACCACTGAAAGAATACCTACTTAACTCTCGCAATTTCTTACAGGTTAATTTCGGTGCTGATTGAAGAATAACTTGTCTCTGTCAGTCAAGATATCTGGTGAATGGGCCTACGTTAATGCTGTATTGGTTGTGGAGAAATACGAACTTTCTTACCAAAGAAACTACGCTTTTGCATGTGGCAGCTCTCAGCAATTAATATCTTGATTTGAAGGTAGTTAAGCAAACACCTCTGACTTCGAGGCTGAGAGTATTATTCCTATTTGGGATTATTAGAAAACGACTGCACAGTAATGCAAAGTCGGTGTAAGTGAGTGGTCATCTAATCTGGGAACTTATTAATGTTGACAACGAGCTACAATGCTGAGTATGTGTTTTAATGCGTCTATCGTTATTACACATCTACAGTCATAAACGATATTCCCGTGTACTCTGTCATCAGAACGAAATATACTAGAGTATAATTTCATCGGGTATGAGTCTAATAATGAACTCATGAACTCTCTTAATCGATCTGTAAGTCAGCTTGCGTCTTTTTTTTATAAATACGAACTGTTGGCGACCGCTCTTGTAGCTATAATACGACATTTGCTGTGATGATGTGGTCTGGTGTTAAAGTAAATACCATCGGCATTACAGTACCGCTATGCTGCACGTTTTAACTTTGTTCTCGCATTAACAGTGCGAACATAACAGCACTGTCGAGTTGCTAGCTCAGACAGACATTCCCGTTCGACTAAGAGTAGTAGCTGCATGTTTTGCTCTTATTCTGCTACCTCACGTACCTCGCGCTGTTACTGTTAGTTGCCAATGTCGTGCAGCAAGCTACTGCGTGAGTAAGGTAAGCGGCAGACCGCTTGTTGAATACTGGAGAACAGCCTTTCGTAAAAAAACAAAAACCAGGTGATGGAATACTTCATTGCGTACAGTTCACAGCAGACTGGACCTTTTGCTGTCGAAAGTGATCCAACAACCAGCTTGCTATACATAAAGATCGAAAACAGAACATCATGCAAATAAAATGGCATCGAAACTAAATGTTAACCTTGGTGCCAGTTGTAGGTTCATGTCGTCACCGGTTCGGGTCACCCTGGTACCTCTCGCTCGGTCCTTTATCCCCAATGTACGTTAAAGAGAGATGACGACAACTCAGGAACTGAAGGTGTTTTACGTTCCCCATTACAACAGGTGGTCACAACTGTCCTGCAAGAGTACGCCTACAGCGGAAGGGGCGAACAAATCGGATACTACACCACTGCCGCCACGGTACTGTATTTTAAAAATGACCTGCCGCCTAGTCACTAAGACAGGCCCTCTTTCCACAATATTAAATTCTACATATGCAGAATATGAAACTGATTTGTTTCCTTATTATTTTAACAAAGCTCAACACTGTTGGAGCTTTAGACTGACATAGAGAAAGGCAACAGCAAAAATTAATTGTAGCGTGATGAAATTTCGGGAATACATTTGTCTAGGTAAAATATTTAAGTGACTAACATTGCAAGCTCACACCTTAATGTAAGCGCGAGATAAGCCATTGAAAATGTGAAATGCTGGTAAATTAATAACAGTTGTAACCGCCAGAATATTGAATGCAACCACATCACGCACATGCATTGTGCTGTACATGTGCCGGATGTCAGTTTGTTAGGTAGAGTTCCGTGCCTGTTGCGCCTGGTCGGTCACTACAGAGACGGTTAATGCTGGCTGTGGATGACGCTGGAGTTGTCGCCCGATTATGTCCCACATGTGCTCGACTGGAGGCAGATCTGGCGATGCAGCAACTTTTCGACGCTCTGTAGAGCACGTTTGGTTACAACAGCGGTATGTGGGCGAGCGTTATCCTGTTGGAAAACACCTCCTTAGAATGCTGTTGATGAATGGCAGCACAACAGATCGAGTAACCAGATTTACGTACAAATTTGCAGTCAGAGTACGTGGGACAACCACGAAATCGCAACTCAAACCATAACTCCAGGTGTAGGTTCAGCGTGTCTAGCGCGCGGACAGGTTGGCTGCAGGTCCTCAAGTGTCCTCCTCCTAATAACAGGCGGCCATCACAGGCACTGAGGCAGAACCAACTTTCATCAGAAAATACAACAGACCTCCACCCTACTCTGCAATGATATCTCGCTTGATACTACTGAAGTTGTGCTTTGGGGTCGGTGGAATGCGCGCTACAGGGCATCTGGCTCGGAGCTGTTACTGAAGTAAGCAATATGCAACAGTCCATTGTGTCACTGTGGTGCCAACTGCCGCTCAGGTTTCTCCCGCAGATGCCGTTCGATGCGCCGGAGTCATAGGCCGAACACGATGGTCTTCCCTCTCGGTAGTTCAAATGGTTCAAATGGCTCTGTGCACTATGGGACTTAACTTCTGAGGTCATCAGTCCCCTAGAACTTAGAACTACATAAACCTAACTAACCTAAGGACATCACACACATCCATGCCCGAGGCAGGATACAACCTGCGGCCGTAGCGGTCGCGCGGTTCCAGACTGTAGCGCCTAGAACCGCTTTGCCACCTCGGCAGGCCCTCTCGGTAGTGTCGTGTGGCCGTCCGAAGACCGGAGCAGGGTTTTCTTGCGACCGCACATTCTCTTGACCACCGCTGCCAGCAACCATGTACAGCATGGCTGCATTTCTGTCAAGTCTTCCTGCGATGTCACAGAAGGAACATCCAGCTTCTTGTATTCCTACTACATGACCTCCTTCAAACTCAATGTGATGTTGATAACGGTGTCCTTGTCACCTTAATGGCATTCTTGACTAATATCGCTACTAGCGCCACTCTTAAGCGACTGGCGCGAAAGTTGAACAGACATAGTCTTTCAGATGTAGGAACACACCTACCAAAATTCATTTATGTCCCATAAGTCCTTCTTGCTGTTGCGTCCCACCGACGTACCAGACTAAGATGTCCGTTTGATAGAACACAGTGTCCTGCTGAGTGACCAAGTCCGTAACTGCCGGCTGCACATCCTCGTCCGACAGGTACCGTAGAGCCTTCAGATACTTTTTTAAGCGACAGAAGGCGCAATAATCGCACGAGGAGAGATCAGGACTATAGGAGGTTGCTGGAGTGTCTCCCACTTCTTGTCGTCGTCCGTAATGGACAGACGCCTACAGTCGAATCGGGACCACCACGGAACTTGGCGCATCATTCCACAATGGTGGTTCTCGAAGGACGTGCTTCCCCATATACATTCTTCATTCACCGATGGATGTCGAGCGGTGTTTGCCCTTCGGCAGCAAGAAACGAATAACAGCACGTTGGTCTTGCTTGGACGCATTTGGTAATAACGTCGCCACCGTTCATACTTCCGACTTTACCACACGCACATCCTACACTAATCCCTTGCCTGTACCTCTTTTCGTGTATACCCGCATATTAGTAGCGCTACGTTGCGTATGCGCTGTACAAACGCCCTCAAACGGAAACTTTTTGATTGCCTCTTGTAGTTTACTCGAGTTGGTGGCTTCACACGTAGTTTATAATGTATGGCGTGAAGTGGATTATCGCTTACATATTGTCCAAATGGTGAAGGGTAGTCAATGGAACACATATAAACTATGTAAAAAAATTGGGACTTCCCTTTACACTTTCTGTAATTTTTTTTTTTCGTTGTATCGCTTTGTGTTAAGGGGCTCCGGAACGCCCTATACTTGCAATGTTAAAATAACGATTATAAATTACATCTTTCCTCACAAAGTATTTGAGGTAGGAAGTTGAACATTTTACAGATTATTTATTGGAATATGGGCTACAACTTAACACAGGGATTTTACAAAATTTTTGTTCAGTTATTAAAGATGATTTTTTTCAATTGTAATGAAAATTCACAACATTTTTTTGCAATTTTTTATTTATATATTCAAAAATATACAGTTTTTTGGAAAAAGGCTGTGTTAAATTATGCAGAAGGTACTGTGTAACATTTACTGAAAGTTTGAAACAAATATGTTTGGAAGATCCTTAGAAAACATGTAATTAGTATGAGAAAATAAAAGTTTTGGGAATCGAGCGACAAAGATTGGATTAACTTTTTAGTGCATTCCAGGTCCATAGGATGGATTATCTTCATCCTCTGCAAACTCCTCCTCCAGCTTCCTCTTGTTCCTCCTCCTGTTTACTCTTGCTTGTAATTCTAGACTCTTTACAGTCCTGTCTGCAGCCCGAAGGCGTTCCTTGTCTAAAGCAAGCATCGCTCGTACCATGTTACAACCTATCTTCATTCCCATATTTCTAAATACCTTGCACCTTACAATGTTGCCATTATTGAAAGTCGCAACAGCATCATACACACCAAAGTGAAGTGTTTCTATTCCAACAAATACAGTCTTGGGGATTCTCGACCATATAACACTATTTACACTTTCATTGGGGTTTTGAGTTTTTCCGTGAATACACTTTTTCAACAGTTCAGGTGCTGCTAAGTCTCTGAAAATAGGTTTTATCACCTCCATTATTGCATGAGGCAGACTATGCTTATGAGTGTACACTTCACCAGTTAGCAATCCTTTGTTATATTTACACCAACTGTCTTCTTCTTTGGGACACAAGCTATGTTGGGGATTTTCATCGTCTTTATTGTTTACAGTAATAACACATACCTTTGGCTTTCCAACATTTCTCCTTTTCTTAAAAGCCTTCAGAGGATTTCTAATAACTTTACTTTTACTCATTATTATACTTCAACAAAACAGAGACTCAAGAAACAGAATTAATTACGAATATTTTCGAGATAACGACAGAGTAAATAAACATGAAACAATCGACAATCACACCAGTGATATATATTGAACCATCACAGGTTAGCCACAACACATACTTTATCTCACATCACTAAAATGTACCTGATGAACACGGACGTTAATAATAACACCATTTGACAGCAGTTTAACAGCGCCACAGTGGGTCACGCCCATGTAGAACACATTTCAAAAAAAATTTAAAAATAGTTGTAGTCTTCGGAATTGAATAAATTATATATCTATTAAAAGGTAATAGTCTGCAGATTCAGAAAACGCAAAAAAGTAAAAATTGAACTTTTGATGATTTTGAGCCTTTCCGGAGCTCCTTAAGTAGTTACAGCCGTTTCTAATCCCTATACGAGACGTAACAAAAAAAAAAAAAAAAAAAAAAAACGGGAATTTAATTTCGCGTGCTTCATACATCCGAATTTCAATTTTTTTCCTTCTTGTTGGTACACATGTTCCTGATGTATGTTTGCGTCTTCAGCTGTTTTGAATATTTAGCTTGTATGTGCTTTCGAGTGCTAGGCGAATTTTTACTTCTCAATAACATAGATCAAAGAATTTGCTTTTGTCAGTTTGAAAACTGGAATAAAGTGGAGCACCACATTCGTAATGTTCACTGTAGCTGCTGAGGAATTTACGATGAATAAGACAAGAGTTTAACAGTAGTACAAACGCTTCAAAGAGGGTCGAGAAGACGTTGAAGACGACGACCGCCTTGAACTGCCTAGCAGAACGTGGAAGAAGTGAGGAAAATGCTACCGGAGAATCACCAAATCACCATTAGAGAGATTGCTGATGATTTGAGCATATTCTTTGGCTCATGCCACGCAACTTTTTCGGATGTTTTGAGCGTGAACGTGTAACAGCAAAGTCTGTTTCGAAATTGTTGAATTTCGAGCCAAGACGACTCTGGTAGATATCTCTCAGGATTTGCTGAATGAAGTCGACAACGATCCAGAACTCAAGAGATGACGATACATGGATACACGGGGTTGTCGTAGAAACCAAGGCCCAATTGTCCCAATGGAATATGCCTGAAGAGCCAAGACCGAAAAAATTCGATAACTTCGGTCACATATGAAGGTTCTTCTCACTGTTTTCTGCGATTACAGAGGGATAATGCTTCATGTGTTCCTGCTTTATGGTCGTACGGTCGGTAAGGATTACAACCTTCAAGCTATGCGCCGTTTGCGTGAAGCAATCTTAAGGGAGCGAACAGAATTGTGGCAAACCCACTCGTGGAAATTTCATCACGACAATGCTCCCGCTCACACCTCAGTGCTTGTTTGTGATTTTTTGAAGGAAAAAAATAAATAAATAAACAACAAGACCGTTGTGTTGCCTCGTCCACCGTAGTCACTGGAAACGGCTCCCTGCGACTACTTTCTGTTCCCAAGGCTGATGAGAACTATGAAAGGACATCGTTTTCCCACCAATGATGAGATAAGAACAGAATTCATGAAGGAACTGAACACCATGACGAAAAGTAAGTTCGAGAAGTGCCTCCAAGATTGGAAAAAGACGCTGGCGCAAGTGTATCACATCTGAGGGGGATTATTTTGAATGAGACAAAGTTGAGATATTGATGAACAAATAAAGAGATACTTTAAGAAAAAGAAAAATTCCTGTTCCTTTTTGATCGCATCTCGTATTCATTTTGAATAGCCCTGTCCATCAGCATACCATTAAATGCTAATGAGATCATGCCACACGTGGCTAATTATTGTCCACAGACTGGACAAAGAGGGTTTTGGCTGATTCACAATAAAGTGACCCAAAAATTCCGACGTACCTTAAATGGCAAGATATCGAACAAAGAACCTTACTGTTGGTAAAAATCCACTTTTGTGGACAAAGCTTGAGATTTCTCCATTTACCAGTCCCACAATTAGGTGATAACATTACATTATTAATCCCATATGAAACAAATGTAAAAAAATTCATTTCACCTTATTTGGTTACAGAAGATTGACAGCGTGGACAGGCTTTTTTTTCCCGAGAGGCCCATGACAAGTTAATAGATTGGAATGAGCAATGCACAGATGAGGTATAACTGACAGTTGACATAAGTCACGAATATATCGTTGGCCGCAGTTGCTGATGTAGCAGGACTTTACTGCTTTTAGACTATTGTGGCACAATTTCTGGTACGTCAAGCTTCACTGTGAACCAACAGACGGCCACATTGCATGTCAGGAGGAGAAAGAAGTGAGTAGCTGAAGCGAAATTGCGTGATGTCTCCACACAGTTACCTTTCTTCCCTTTCCCACCCCTCATTCCACCTTTCCACAGAAGGTATAGTAAGTCACAAGACACGGTATAAAAGGCATCCACAGTTTCTCTACATGGCTCTGAGCACTATGGGACTTAACAGCTGAGGTCATCAGTGCCCCAGAACTTAGAACTACTTAAACCTAACTAACCTAACGACATGACACACATCCATGCCCGAGGCAGGATTCGAACCTGCGACCGTAGCAGTCGCGCGGTTCCGGACTGAAGCGCCTAGAACCGCTCGGCCACCGCAGCCGGCTTTCTCTACATCACAGCTGCTTCTACGTGTTTCAGGTCTGCACCGTAGTTGAGTCTTAGTAGAACCGGATTCTCATCCAGGTGCTCTGAGGCTTCCTTGTGGCACGCATTCTGTAAAGAGCGTTACGGTTGTGAAGTATTTTACCGCTTTCTACTGCTGTTGGTCTCTGCTACGTCGCAAGAGACGTACTTCTTTCTGCTTCTATTCGAAATAGAATTTTTTTTCATCTTCTGTTACATTTTGTATTTTATTTGCATCTGCTAGCTCATACGTGCGTTGCAGCATATATTTTATATTAAGAATATCGCATCTTCTATTTTTCGCTTTGGCTCCCATCCATTACGGATTCTTTCACAAGATACCGAATAGGAGTTATACGTAGCAAGTCTCCTTTGAAACTCTTCCAAGTATCCGAATAGAGAGAGTATTAAGCAATGAAGTTTGTAGCTTTGCATGGTTGAGCCCGCTTTCAGTGTAGATGCGGAATTCTTGATCATTTAAGGAGTTTTTCGCGTCTTGGAAGCATGAGGCGGTTGGCTGAACACTCGTTGAGAGTATACTTTCGAATGCGACCTATAGTTTTAAATGGCTCTGAGCAGTATGGGACCTAACATCTGAGGTCATCAGTCCCCTAGACGTAGACTACTTAAACCTAACTGGCCTAAGGAGATCACACACATCCATGCCTCTTAATGATCCAAACATGGCAGCCATATCGGAGTATTCTAACTGAAGTCGCGCTAAGTTCTATTTATTCATAACAGGTGTTGCTTAAGTTAGGAAGGATGTGTTGATAATGGAGCAGGACAGGCAACGGTAAATTTAATCATGCCAAATAGACACAGTCAGAAAAGAAACAACAGCCGTCTTTCCGTGAATGTAACTTATAACTGAAAACGTAAGTTTAGAAACTAGCACAATATTAAATGTCTTACTTCTCTCAAGCACCTCTACGCTGAACACAAGCTAAAGCAGCTTACGGAAATGGTCAGTATTCTGTATTTTTGCTCGTAGACTGATAGCAGGCATCGAATATGACCTATATGAGCAGGGAATGAACACACTGACCTGCTTTTTCCCAGGCCTCTAAATAGGACCGTATGATTGGAAGTACGAGTAGGCCTGTATTACACACAAACGAATCTGGCTATGAGACTACAGTACGTCGCATTAATGGAGGTGACTACAGAATTTCCCAGAATATACATCCTTCCAGCAGACCAATATTACGTGCCATACGTATCTAAACAGATCATTAAAGTAATTGGATTTTCCTAGAAAGAAGGTGCTGAAAGTAGATGAGGAAGACTCAATACGCTTCTTATACTCTAGAAATTAGCTGCCTGAGTAAGAGATCTCTTGGCTAAAAACCAGCGGCGATGAAATTTTTCTCTGTTTCACGTTTACTTCACTAATGAATGGTCAACAGGGAAGTATACAAAAATTGATGCGCGTGTAAAATAAGAACGAAGCTGTTAAAAAGAAGGAACGGATGACGCTTCATTATGTTTTTACAGGAGAGTTTAAAATAATTGACAAGTTATATAAATAACTTCAACAGAGGAACAAACATTTAAACCCAGGAGCGGCTATCAATTAAACCGGCTTATGAAACTGTGTCAGCTTAATTGGGTCTGTGGGCCATCGCAGTCTCGCTGTCGAAATGATACATGATCTCTCTTTTTTTCTGAACAAGCCGTCGATTCGTCCCTTTCATAACCTATACTTCCTCAAAGGGCATGGCGGCGGTGTCAGCCTGGTGTAGTGTGAATCCTCTCCGTCGTGCGTGTTTCGCACCTCTGATTTACTTGTACACGGAATTTGGGTAATGTTAGCTCCGCAAATTCTAACCGCTCTTCGACGACAAGAAAAGTGTGAACTGGATGCTGCCTGGTGCCTATGGAATCGACAAACATTCCCGACGCCGGCCGGTGTGGCCGAGCGGTTCTAGGCGCTTCAGTCTGGAACCGCGCGAACGCTACGGTCGCAGGTTCGAATCCTGCCTCGGGCATGGATGTGTGTGATGTCAAATGATTCAAATGGCTCTGAGCACTATGCGACTTAACTTCTGAGGTCATCAGTCGCCTAGAACTTAGAACTAATTAAACCTAACTAACCTAAGGACATCACAAACATCCATGCCCGAGGCAGGATTCGAACCTGCGACCGTAGCGGTCGCGCGGTTCCAGACTGAAGCGCCTAGAACCGCACGGCCATTCCGGCCGGCGTGTGTGATGTCCTTAGGTTAGATAGGTGTAAGTAGTTCTAAGTTCTAGGGCACTGATGACCACAGATGTCAAGTCCCATAGTGCTCAGAGCCATTTGAACCATTTTTTTTAACATTCCTGACGAGCTTAAGCACGTTTCTTTCTGTTTATTCCTGCATCCGTACTATACTGGAAATTGGTATGATCAGCTTATCAGATCTATCACAAACTTTCCTTTCGTAGCAGAGGATAAAGTAAACACAATCAAGGAAAGAGACAGTATAGTGAACATTTCACTGTATTTCCGGGACTTTCAACTTTTTGTTCTAATAATACACTTTTTCCTCTCTCTCTGCCTATTTCATATAACCTATACTCTTACGTTTCTGTTGCAGGTCGTAGATATACAAATATTATCTACAGTCTTCAACCATATAATTTTTATATGCTGTTAATGAAAGAGTTCGGAAATACACACTGATAGCATAAATATTATGACCATCTGCTTAACATCTCGTTTGTCCTTCTTTGGAACGAATTACATCCCTGATTCTGCGTATCAGGGATCCGATAGGTTGTTGGTAGGTTTGAGGATCATGTGCCATTAGATGTCTACGCACAGGTCATGTTATTCGCATAAATAACGGGACGCTGATCTTCGTATGCGTCGATGGCGCCCGATAGCGACCCAGATGTTTGATTACATCAGTCGAGTTTAGTCGCCGAGACATCAACGCGGCCGGCCGGAGTGGCCGAGCGGTTCTAGGCACTACAGTAGGGAACCGCGCGACCACCACGGTCGCAGGTTCGACTCCTGCTTCGGGCATGGATGTGTGTGACGTCCTTAGGTTAGTTAGGTTTTAGTAGTTCTAAGTTCTAGGCGACTGGTGACCTCAGAAGTTAAGTCCCATAGTGCTCAGAGCCATTTGAACCATTTGAACATCAACGTGAGTTCACTGTAATGTTCCTCGAACCGCTGTACCACGGTTCTGGCTCCGACAACGGGACAATTATACTGCTGAAAGTTGACATCGGTTTCGGGGAAGACATCAAGCATGGAGGATTCAGGTGGTTCGCAGATGTCAGCCTGTCTTCAATGACTACCACAGGTTCCATGTAAGCGCAGAAAAATGTCTACCATAGCATAATATTGCTCCCATCAGTATATTTCATATACTTCATTATGTACGATGTTATAAGGTTTACAACTATATGCAGGAATGGTTTACATGGCGATTACTTCTTCGCATCCTATAGCCTAATTGCTAATACTTGATCGACATAAATACTTAGAGTGGCTAAAAGCGATCAACAGATGTACTCTGACACAAATAAACAGTAGAGTAGAAATGGCTTCTAGTTCATGAAGAACCCTTCAGTAAACTGTACGTGCCGGCCGCTGTGGCCAAGCGGTTCTAGGCGCTTCAGTCCGGAACCGCGCTGCTGCTACGGTCGCAGGTTCGAATCCTGCCTCGGGCATGGATCTGTGTGATGTCCTTAGGCCAGTTAGGTTTAAGTAGTTCTACGTCTAGGGGACTGATGACCTCAGATGTTAAGTCCCATAGTGCTCAGAGCCATTTAAAACTATAGGTCGCATTTGAAACTATACTCTCAACGAGTGTTCAGCCAACAGGTACACCAGAAGATTCCTAAAGAGACCCCAGCAGACAGGTCGAAATAAGTTTGGACCTTTTTGTAGCCTAATAGCTTAGAAGTCTTCTTTTACGATCTGGAAAGCCTAGTATCTTAACGTGTCTAAATCGGGGAAAGTCGTGAGTAAAACCAGCTTTAACATTAGTTATGAGGCTTGGAGTTTAAACTGAGAGTTTAAGGAGGGTGGAGAGAAGGATACGAACGATGTTAACAGTAACGGATATCGTTTGGAATATTATGAAATTTAAATGCTGGTAAAAGGAGTACGTAACTGGAAGAAATAGAGGTTGAATGAAGTGACGAAAATCTTCGCTGGATTCATAGTGATAGGAAGCTACGTTGTAACTGGGTAGACAATATTAGGAAGCAGGCGTAACGTACATGGATGCGTAAAGCTGAAGATCAAATACGTAGATAAATCTGTATCAATCAGCATACAACAGTGGATTGCGCTGTTTATAAGCGATAGTGTTTTAAAAAGAGACTGTAAGTTGATTATCAACAAAAGTAAAAGAAGGGTGATGCAATGTAGTGAAATTAAAGCAGGTGACGCTGGTGGGGGGGGGGGGGGACTAGATTAGGAAATGAGACGCTAAAAGCAGTAGATGCGTTTTATTATCTGGTCAGGAAAATTTGTGACGATCGTCAAGGTAGGGGAAGGGGGAGGGGGGGAGATATAAAACACAGACTAGCAATAGCACGAAAAGAGTTTCTGGAAAAGAGAAGTTGGCTAACATGGACTATAAATTTAAATGTTAGGAAGTCTTTTCTGAAGATATTTGTCTCGAATGTAAACTTTTGCCGAAATGAAACATGATCAAGAAGGGATCAGAATCATTTGAAAGGTGGTGCTAGAGTAGGCTATTGGCGATCAGGTTAGTAGAGCAGGTAACTGAGAAGGTCCTGAATCGAATTCAGAGGGAAAGAAATTTATGGCACAATATGACTTTAAGAAGGGATCCGTTGTTAGGGTACATCGTGAGGTCTCAAGAAATCGTCAGTTTGGAAATGGAGGGGAATGTGGAAGGTAAAAATTGTAAAATAAGGCTAGGGATTGACTACAATAAGCAAGTTCACATGGATGTAGTTGCAGTAGACCCCACGAACGGCAACATAAACGCACAGATAAAAAGCCTTGCCAGTTAAACACTTGCCAAATACCAATATCACAAGAGGGGATTCACCCAATGGAGTGTCAATTGTTGTTCGATTGCCTTTTTATAGCTGCCCGTGACGAACAGTGTTATGTCTGGCATTAGTTTGGGAGTTTTTGTTATTTTTTTTATTATTTATTTTATGGCCTTCATTGGACCACTGTAGTCAAAAATACAAAGTTCTAAACAAGTTGTTACACATCGATACAATTTGGTTCAACAATAATATATTTAGGTAATATAATTATTAGAGGCTATTCTTATATGAAAGGTGTTTTGCTCTTCTGTCTGCCCAATATTTCTTCATTCTTTCCGATATTTTCTTTCTTTCTTCGTCTGAGACAACTCTTCCTGTACTCCTTTTATTGATTTTCATTTGTAGTCTGGTTTGCGGGTCTTGCAGTATTTTGGTTTCCTCTGTCTTGTTTTTTAGGTCATCTACTGTAATTTGAAGTTCTTTTATATCTTCCTTAATTTCTGTGATCCATTTAATGTCGCTCTTGCTATTCCACAATTTTTGTATTATTTTTTTACTAATTCTGTTTTCTGGAGTTCTCATCAGATGTCCAAAGAATGAGATGCGTTTCTTCCTGATTGTGCTCATGACTGGTTCTATTTTCTTATATACTGTTTCATTTGATGCTATTCTCCAGTGTCCATTTATTTTATACTGTTTATTTATACATGTCCTAATTATTCTTCTTTCTATTTTTAGTATTCTGTCAATTTCTGCTGTATTAGTTGTTTTGAAGATAGTTTCAGCTGCATACGTTATTTCTGGTTGTGTAACTGTTTTATAGTGTTTTAATTTTGCATCTATAGATAGGCGTTTTTTGTTGTATGTAGTTTTGGTAATGTAATTTGCATAGTTCAGTTTTTTTATTCTATTTTGCCATGATGGCTTCTCATTTAAATTGTATGTTATTATTTCGCCTAAATATTTAAATTTATCAACAATTTTGATTTCCTGTTCTCCTACTGTAATTTTGTTTGCAAGTGGTGGATCAGTTAGCATAATCTCCGTTTTTTCAAATTATATTCTAAGGCCTACTTTCTCTGCTATTTCTTGTAGTGATTTCACTTGTTGCCTGGCTTTTTGAACGGTGTTGGCTAGGAGAGCAAGATCATCAGCGAATCCCAAGCAGTTTAAGCTAATATCATCTTTTGCACTTCCAACTCTTATCCGCTTTGGATTGTCCTTGTACCATTCTCTCATTATGTATTCCAACGCACAGTTGAAAAGTAATGGTGATAGGCAGTCACCTTGTCTTAAGCCTGTTTTTATGAGAAATGGTTCCGAAATTTCTCCTCTAAACTTCACTTTTGATTTGGTGTTGGTTAGAGTTTGTATTATTTTAATTAGTTTTGGATGGAGTCCTAGATTTCTTAAAATTTTTAATACTGAAGGTCTGTGGAGACAGTCATATGCCTTCTTAAAATCTACAAATGTTATCGCCAGAGGTTTGTTCCGTTTCTTGTAGTATGCCATAATCAATTTTAAACTAATTATCTGCTCTGCACAGCTTCTCCATGTTCTGAAACCTCCCTGATATTCCCCTAACTCCTGTTCTAATTGCTTCTTTCATATAGGATCTTGGATAGAATTTTATATGTGCAATCTAGGAGAGAGATTCCTCTGTAGTTGTCTGGGTTGCTCTTATCTCCCTTTTTGTGTAGTGGGTGGATGATAGCTGTGGTCCAATGTTCGGGAAATTGTTCTGTTACCCAAATTTTTGTTAGAGCCATGTGTAAGGAGGGATTGACTGTGTCACTTGCATATTTCCACATTTCAACAAAAACCTGATCTTCTCCACATGCCTTATAATTTTTTTGTTCTTTAAGAATTTCTTCTACTTCTTGGAAAGTTGGAGGGTCTAGTTTGTTAGGTTCGGTTTTTATTGGGGTATTTATGTTGATTTGTAAGGGTTCTTTGGGTTCCTCGCAATTCAGAAGTTTGTAAAATGCTTTTGCCATGAGTTCTGCATTTTCCTTGTTACTGTGTGTCATTCTTCCATCTTCATCTTTCAGTATTAGTGTAGGGGCCTCATATTGTTGTAGTTGTTTCCCAAAGATTTTGTAGTAGTTCCTGGAGTTGGTTTTATGATAATTACCTTCTACAGACTTTATAATATCTTTATGAAATCCTCTCTTGATTCTTCTAATATTTTGAGTGAATTTTTTTCTTTCATTTTTTAGGTTGATGGCATTTTCTTCAGTTTTATGTGTTTGAAACTTTAACCACGCTTGGTGTCTATCTTCATGGAATTTGTCACATTCTGATGTCCACCATGCATGTTTCCTTCGTGGGTTCAAGGGAGCTAGATTCTCTGCTTCTTTTTAAAGATTAGGCACTAGTTGTTCTAGATCATCTGTTAATTTGATGGTTTGTGTTATTTGTTGGTACTTATTATTTTTAATTAGCTGATGTGGGTCAAACCTCCTTTTTATTTTATAAGTTTTTCCGGTCCTCTTCTTTTTAACGGTGTGAATTTGATTTTAATTTTAACCATATAATGGTCTGAGCCTGTGTCTACTCCTCTCAGTACTTTAACATTGTGGATCTCCTTATGAAAATTTTTGTCCATACAGACATGGTCTAGCTGCCACTCGCCCTTCCTCCAGTCTGGATGTTTCCATGTTTTAAGTTTACTTTGTTTGGCAGTATAAAGAAATGTTTGAGCTTTACTACCCCCACCGTTAATCCGATGATAGTAGGTATCTTGAAGGAGTTAGCACGCTTGTAGTTCTGTGGAGGGAGGGTTCCTCTGATTAAGGAATGAAACCAACTGGAACGTTTCAGAGTTAATGCTCCGCCTCTAATGACTGTTTTCGAGGAGAGGCTAAACCCTAATCTTCCTACTGTTCGAACATGGGAAGTATGTAGTCAAGTAAAGAGTTCCAAACGTTGCTGTTTTTCGTGCTGCCGTAAGTTTACGGTCAAGGATCGTCATGTCTTAGCTTCGTCGGAGTTCGTTGTAGTATAACCTGTATGATTTGACTTTTAAATTCAATGTCATAATCAGCTTTTATATAAGACAAACTTTTACAGCACATACGAATTCTTTACAGACGAATGAAAAAACTAGTAGAAGCCGATCTCGGGGAAGATCAGTTTGGATTCCGTAGAAATACTGGAACACGTGAGGCAATACTGACCTTACGACTTATCTTAGAAGAAAGATTAAAGAAAGCCAAACCTACGTTTCTAGCATTTGTAGACTTCGAGAAAGCTTTTGACAATGTTGATTGGAATACTCTCTTTCAAATTCTGAAGGTGGCAGGGGTAAAACACAGGGAGCAAAAGGCTATTTACAATTTGTACAGAAACCAGATGGCAGTTATAAGAGTCGAGGGACACGAAAGGGAAGCAGTTGTTGGGAAGGGAGTAAGACAGGGTTGTAGCCTCTCCCCGATGTTATTCAATCTGTATATTGAGCAAGCAGTAAAGGAAACAAAAGAAAAATTCGGAGTAGGTATTAAAATCCGTGGAGAAGAAATAAAAACTTTGAGGTTCGCCGATGACATTGTAATTCTGTCAGAGACAGCAAAGGACTTGGAAGAGCAGTTGAATGGAATGGATAGCGTCTTGAAAGGAGGATATAAGATGAACATCAACAAAAGCAAAACGAGAATAATGGAATGTAGTCGAATTAAGTCGGGTGATGGTGAAGGAATTAGATTAGGAAATGAGACACTTAAAGTAGTAAAGGAATTTTGCTATTTGGGGAGAAAAATAACTGATGATGGTCGAAGAAGAGAGGATATAAAATGTAGACTGGCAATGGCAGTTCTTCTGAAGAAGAAAAATTTCTTTACATCGAGTATAGATTTAAGTGTCAGGAAGTCATTTCTGAAAGTATTTGTATGGAGTGTAGCCATGTATGGAAGTGAAACATGGACGATAAATAGTTTGGACAAGAAGAGAATAGAAGCTTTCGAAATGTGGTGCTACAGAAGAATGCTGAAGATTAGATGGGTAGATCACATAACTAATGAGGAAGTATTGAATAGGATTGGGGAGAAGAGAAGTTTGTGGCACGACTTGACCAGAAGAAGGGATCGGTTGGTAGGACATGTTCTGAGGCATCAAGGGATCACCAATTTAGTATTAGAGGGCAGCGTGGAGGGTAAAAATCGTAGAGGGAGACCAAGAGATGAATACACTAAGCAGATTCAGAAGGATGTAGGTTGCAGTAGGTACTGGGAGATGAAGAAGCTTGCACAGGATAGAGTAGCATGGAGAGCTGCATCAAACCAGTCTCAGGACTGAAGACAACAACAACAACCTCTTTTAAACACCAACAAGACTATTCACGATTTATCAGCGGTCTTGGGTAAAGATTTCCTTGCAACCTCATCTTATCTTGTGCGCTACGGCACCGCGATGCAGGGGAAGACGTTATCTCATTTCCCAGAACAGCGTATTTTCATGTCGCCTCCGTGAGCGTTGTAAATACCAGTGGAACGACGCTGCCTATGCAACAAATTCTTCACACGTTATCTGGCGGCTGCGCGTCCCCCTCGGCGGGCAGCCTGATCTGCGACTCCAGCCAGATGGCACCAGACTAGAACAACCAGTAGCAGCGGTGGCCAACTCGGCTGCCAGGCAAACCGGTTTGCAAAACAATGGCGGCAGCGGAGACAGTGCTTCCAGAGCATGCCAACTGTGGCTATAAAATAACAAATAAGCTAGTCCCTTTATTATCATTCCGCGAAGGCCTTCTCGTCGTCTACAACTGTAATCTGCGAATCACTGGCAAAGGGTTCTTTTTATAGTACCGCATAAATCAGGTTTCCTTTAGTTCATTTCGCGGATGGACCGTGGGAAGTTTAATTTCTTGTACGCCTCTGAGTCACCTGTTACTAGTCTGATATTAATTTCACGACTGCTGTGCGCCTGATACTCAGTTACCGCTCTGAAAGCCAATTCTTATAATTTTCTAAGCGTATCTGTCAGAAGCCCTGGAAATCAATAAATATTTGGCCCACAGTCCTGATTAATTATTAAATGATCAAACACAGTTCAATACTTCCCATCTGACAAACTTCTCTTAATCCTCGCATTTTTCCAATTGTTTCCACATTTTTTGTTACATTCTGTTCGCTCATTATTGTCTACGCACTCCATATATTCTGTCATTCTATAAGACGTACATCTTCCCTACAGCAAGGAAAGTCTTCACACTACTTATATGTAACTTAACTTATATATTTTCTGTTACAAATGTCAATTCCACCTTTCATTCTGTTTGTGCGTCACCTTCGGTATGTAATACCACTTCAAGCTAGTCTTCAGTATTCTTCTCTTGTTTTCATTTTATTTGATTGTGACTGTTGAACTTAAATTGTTGCGAAGGCTATTATGTTGTTCTACCAAACGCGCATATCCCTCTTGTCCACCCTTCCCAGGTAGCCCGCGTGTTAACGCGATCGCTTCCGAGATTGGGAGATAAGCTGTCCCAGGATCCAGTCCGCCTGGCGGCTTGACGACGCGGAGTCGGTGTGCTGGCCAACCTGGATGTGGTTTTTAGGCGGTTTCCAAATCCCACAAGTTGAATACCGGGTTGGTTCCCATATTCCGTCCCAAACACACGCTACGCAAACATTTACAATACTACCTGCTTTGTACACAGCATGTACTGTATACGCAGAAAGGTACGGTACACTGCTTCCGTCCTGGGGAGCTGAATAGGATACTGATAACACTAGCTGTCTGATCTCCCTGAACACCTACTCAGCAGGGCTGTTCTGTTGAATGCCAAGGTATTCTTTGGTAATGTGTGCTCCCCTTCCTCCCCTCCACTTGTAGTGTTGGTTTTTGTTGGGCATGGTTTAATTAATGGAGGTTTAATATTGTTCCCTCGTTACCATTTAGTTGCTCGATCGGGCCTTGTATGGAAGGTTTCGTATCGTCCTTACGTAGTTTCTTCCGTAAGGAAATGTAATACTTTCGTGTTTATAATTCGTCTATTGTCCATAAAAATATACAACATCAAATAGATGATAACGAACTTCTGTCAAATGATATCGTCTAGACAGAAATCTATCCTAAGAATGAAAGAATCTAGATGACATTTCGTTCACATTTCATTTGACTGAGGAAACATGGTAATTGTTGCCAAAGGCCGGCCGCGGTGGTCTCGCGGTTCTAGGCGCTCAGTCCGGAACTGCGCGACTGCTACGGTCGCAGGTTCGAATCCTGCCTCGGGAATGGATGTGTGTGATGTCCTTAGGTTAGTTAGGTTTAAGTAGTTCTAAGTTATAGGGGGCTGATGACCACAGATGTTAAGTCCCATAGTGCTCAGAGCCATTTGAACCATTTTTTGAACTGTTGCCAAAAATATTTGCAGGGTGGTCAGAAACTGTGTGAGAAGCTAGGAAGGATGTTACAGGATAGGTTGTGCTGAGAAATAATTCTTAAGGAAAAAATTCGATATGTTGCGCCTTTTTCGAGTTAATTAGCACTGAAATTAGCCAGCCAGGCCTTTGAGCGCGCAGATTCAAGAAGCTTGATAGATACAATGAGTGTCAGTTGTTATCACAGCACAGATGATAGTGCACCAGACTGCTCAGCCTTTGAATCGGGTTCGAGCCGTACCACAGCCTCATGTCTAATTTTTGCATCGCTCTCTCGTTCGGGTTTAAGAAACCTGACGAGGAACACGTTTGGCGACACCTTCTCTGGCACGCCACTCAAAGTTGCGCGCGTAACGGTGTGACTGGCTTGCTTCAATGCTAATTAATTAGGAAACTGCGCAACGTATCTAATTTTTTTCGTATCAGTTATTTCTCAGTACAACCTACCCTGCGGTACCCCAAAAGCTTTCCAGACTTACTGATCACCCTGTATATTGTTCGAGGACTTGGTGCTTTCCTACACTAAGTCGGCGATACTAGAAGGTTGTATGTTCGCAACCGGGCAGGTTTCCTCTCTTGAAGTTACTGTAGTCGCTGTTTCAACTTGAAGACACGCATCGTCCCTCGGCATGGTTCTCCACATACATGTAAAATAACAAATCCGCGCAATAAATTTTTCGTTCGAGATTATCATTCACCGGTAAAAATAACTAGGGATGAAACTTCCTGGCAGATTAAAACTGTGTGCCCGACCGAGACTCGAACTCGGGACCTTTGCCTTTCGCGGGCAAGTGCTCTACCAGCTGAGCTACCGAAGCACGACTCACGGCCGGTACTCACAGCTTTACCTCTGCCAGTACCTCGTCTCCTACCTTCCAAACTTTACAGAAGCTCTCCTGCGAACCATGCAGAACTAGCACTCCTGAAAGAAAGGATATTGCGGAGACATGGCTTAGCCACAGCCTGGGGGATGTTTCCAGAATGAGATTTTCACTCTGCAGCGGAGTGTGCGCTGATATGAAACTTCCTGGCAGATTAAAACTGTGTGCCCGACCGAGACTCGAACTCGGGACCTTTGCCTTTCGCGGGCAAGTGCTCTACCAGCTCAGCTACCGAAGCACGACTCACGGCCGGTACTCACAGCTCTACTTCTGCCAGTACCTCGTCTCCTACCTTCCAAACTTTACAGAAGCTCTCCTGCGAACCATGCAGAACTAGCACTCCTGAAAGAAAGGATATTGCGGAGACATGGCTTAGCCACAGCCTGGGGGATGTTTCCAGAACGAGATTTACACTCTGCAGCGGAGTGTGCGCTGATATGAAACTTCCTGGCAGATTAAAACTGTGTGCCCAACCGAGACTCGAACTCGGGACCTTTGCCTTTCGCGGGCAAGTGCTCTACCAGCTGAGCTACCGAAGCACGACTCACGGCCGGTACTCACAGCTTTACCTCTGCCAGTACCTCGTCTCCTACCTTCCAAACTTTACAGAAGCTCTCCTGCGAACCATGCAGAACTAGCACTCCTGAAAGAAAGGATATTGCGGAGACATGGCTTAGCCACAGCCTGGGGGATGTTTCCAGAATGAGATTTTCACTCTGCAGCGGAGTGTGCGCTGATATGAAACTTCCTGGCAGATTAAAACTGTGTGCCCGACCGAGACTCGAACTCGGGACCTTTGCCTTTCGCGGGCAAGTGCTCTACCAGCTCAGCTACCGAAGCACGACTCACGGCCGGTACTCACAGCTCTACTTCTGCCAGTACCTCGTCTCCTACCTTCCAAACTTTACAGAAGCTCTCCTGCGAACCATGCAGAACTAGCACTCCTGAAAGAAAGGATATTGCGGAGACATGGCTTAGCCACAGCCTGGGGGATGTTTCCAGAACGAGATTTACACTCTGCAGCGGAGTGTGCGCTGATATGAAACTTCCTGGCAGATTAAAACTGTGTGCCCAACCGAGACTCGAACTCGGGACCTTTGCCTTTCGCGGGCAAGTGCTCTACCAGCTGAGCTACCGAAGCACGACTCACGGCCGGTACTCACAGCTTTACCTCTGCCAGTACCTCGTCTCCTACCTTCCAAACTTTACAGAAGCTCTCCTGCGAACCATGCAGAACTAGCACTCCTGAAAGAAAGGATATTGCGGAGACATGGCTTAGCCACAGCCTGGGGGATGTTTCCAGAATGAGATTTTCACTCTGCAGCGGAGTGTGCGCTGATATGAAACTTCCTGGCAGATTAAAACTGTGTGCCCGACCGAGACTCGAACTCGGGACCTTTGCCTTTCGCGGGCAAGTGCTCTACCAGCTCAGCTACCGAAGCACGACTCACGGCCGGTACTCACAGCTCTACTTCTGCCAGTACCTCGTCTCCTACCTTCCAAACTTTACAGAAGCTCTCCTGCGAACCATGCAGAACTAGCACTCCTGAAAGAAAGGATATTGCGGAGACATGGCTTAGCCACAGCCTGGGGGATGTTTCCAGAACGAGATTTACACTCTGCAGCGGAGTGTGCGCTGATATGAAACTTCCTGGCAGATTAAAACTGTGTGCCCAACCGAGACTCGAACTCGGGACCTTTGCCTTTCGCGGGCAAGTGCTCTACCAGCTGAGCTACCGAAGCACGACTCACGGCCGGTACTCACAGCTCTACTTCTGCCAGTACCTCGTCTCCTACCTTCCAAACTTTACAGAAGCTCTCCTGCGAACCATGCAGAACTAGCACTCCTGAAAGAAAGGATATTGCGGAGACATGGCTTAGCCACAGCCTGGGGGATGTTTCCAGAATGAGATTTTCACTCTGCAGCGGAGTGTGCGCTGATATGAAACTTCCTGGCAGATTAAAACTGTGTGCCCGACCGAGACTCGAACTAACTACTTATGACTCTCCTGCAGTGGTACGTAACACCTACTAATCGATCACAGTGGGCGCGAGCGCGAACACACACACACACACACACACACACACACACACACACACACACACACACACACACACACACCTTAATATTTATTGTTCCTTTTTCTTTATTTGTTGTTTACCACATTTAATAATGATATCACTTCACTGTCAAAGATGACATTTACTCCGTGTTTGTGTACCACAATCATTGTGTACCATATTTTTCAATGCCGTCCACGAATGTTGTACCATTTTTGACACCGATAGTGAGTTAAAGATTGATGGTGACCTAGTAAACCGAAAATCGGTTGACAAGTAAAGTACTACTGTAGAGCCTCCACAATATTGTGCTTTTCAATGTAAAAAAGCTTCCAAAATAGAAGTTTTACTGCCCAGATCGCAGTTGATACATATACTGATTACTACTTTCAGTAATGTTACGTTGTCATCTTCAGATCACCGTGTAAGTGAATTATAAAGCCTTTACATGTGGCACATAGCTATTTGGCCATTGAAAACACGGAGTTGAACTCACAGAAAAGTTCATGGTAGTTTCCTTTCTGTGAGTTTACGTCCACGTTTCTAGTGGGCAGGTGACGAAGTGCTGATGTTTGGTTTGTGTGGCGCTCAACTGCGCGGTCATCAGCGCCTGTACGAATCCCAATATTTTACACAGTCCAGTTTTTTCTGCAGCTACATCGATACTCTGCAAATCACATTCATGTGCCTGGCAGAGGGTTCATCGAACCACCCTCACAATCTCATATTATTCCAATCTCGTATAACGCGCGGAAAGAATGAACACCTATATCTTTCTGTACGAGCTCTGATTTCCCTTATTTTATCGTGGTGATCGTTCCTCCCTATGTAGGTCGGTGTCAACAAAATATTTTCGTATTCGGAGGAGAAAGTTGGTGATTGGAATTTGGTAAGAAAATTCCGTCGCAACGAAAAACGCCTCTTTTTTAAAATGATTTCCAGCCCAAATCGTGTACCATTTCTGTGACATTCTATCCCATATTTCGCGATAATACAAAACGTGCTGCCCTTCTTTGAACTTTTTCGATGTACTCCGTCAGTCCTATCTGGTAAGGATCCCACACCGCGCAGCAGCATTCTAAAAGAGGACTGACAAGCGTAGTGTAGGCAGTCTCCTTAGTAGGTCTGTTACATTTTCTAAGTGTCCTGACAATAAGGCGCAGCTTTTGGTTAGCCTTCCCCACAACATTTTCTATGTGTTCCTTCCAATTTAAGTTGTTCGTAATTGTAATACCTAGGTATTTAGTTGAATTTACGGCTTTTAGATTAGACTGATTTATCGTGTAACCGAAGTTTAACGAGTTCCTTTTAGCACTCATGTGGATGACCTCACACTTTTCGTTATTTAAGGTCAACTTCCACTTTTCGCGCTATTCCGATATTTCTTTTAAATCGTTTTGCAGTTTGTTTTGATATTCTGATGACTTTACTAGACGATAAACGACAGCGTCATCTGCAAGGAACCTAAGACGGCTGCTCGGATTGTCTCCAAAATCGTTTATATAGATAAGGAACAGGAAAGGGCCTGTAACACTACCTTGGGGAACACCAGAAATCACTTCCGTTTTACTCGAGACTTTCCGTCAATTACTACGAGCTGTGACCTCTCTGACAGGAAATCGCAGTACAATGGAGCTACTGTCACGAATGATGATGATGAAATGATGAGGACAACACGAAGACCCAGTCGCTGGACAGAGAAAATCCCCAACGCGTCCGGGAACGGAACCCGGGACCCCGTGATTCAGAGACTGCAACGCTAGCCACTAGCCCACGAACTGCGGACAGATGCAAAGTGACCCTCGTAGGGGCTTTATAATTCGTATATCCTATGATCTGAAGTCGGCAATATGACTTTGCTGAAACTAGTAATCAGAATATCATCAAGTGTGATCCGGGCAATAAAATTTCTATTTTGGAAGCTTTTTCAAACTGACACAGAAATCGCTCTCCTCCTGTCAATGTCAAGCAATTACACTTTGATGCTCGTTCACGACTGGGAAAACTTTTCCCGTTGGCGGCCGGTGTTGCTCATCAGTCTTGCAAGTGGCAAACAATGGTGCAAGTGAGAAATAATCGCGGACGTCCCCTGTTGGGGCCGCCGCAGACGGCACGTAATGCTGAGGCTGCTTCTGCGAAGCCGCCCTCCCCCGCCCGCGCCGCCTGAGGGCAGATAGCAGGCGGCCAGCAGGTGGCTGTAACCCGACCAGGCTGGCTGGCTGGCTGGCTAGCTCGCGGCCGCCGCTCAGTTCCGCTTCTCACAGCCGCCGCCCACGCCTGCCCGCAGCAGACAGCACAACTCGCAGACTCTTCTCCGCCTAGCCAGTAGGCGTGACTCCCCGCATTCCTAGCCGTGACGGATGCGCGTCTTTTTCGTGCGCCCGTGCACAGGTCACGGGCAACGTATATACGCGAGCACCGGTCCCCATATTGAATCAAAGAGTCAGTGACCTCTCTGACTCCATTTCTTGCTACACACATTATCCGGAAGCGAAAGAAGCAGTAAAGAGAACGCTTCTCTCTGTAAATTCTTGCCTAACACGTCGTCCCACATGGCGGAGAAAAACGATGGCAATTGACAAAAACTGGTCGCACTCGTCACTGTTAGAGGCTCGAGGCACGCTTCCTTCATTAACAAACCAATCTTCCACTGCTAGATAAACACACAGCAGAGTGCTTCGAAAGAAAAAAAAGAGTTGCGTGATTGAATGTGTACATAATAAAAACCTTTGCAAATCCACACCACCATCTCAGTCATTTGATTATGTACAATGATGAAAGATAATTCTACTTATGACAAGACAATAGGAGTTTATGGAGATTAAACTAGATGCTGTAGAGCGCACCAGTAGTGGGAAGCGTTACATGTCGGAGAGCCTGCAGAAAACCACGATTCCTTGCCGACAGTAGAGTGATTAACACAATAGGTTCGTATTCTGGAAGAGTAACTTTAAATCCCTGCTCACCTATCCACATTTGGGTTTACAAAATGGTTCAAATGGCTCTGAGCACTATGGGACTTAACTGCTATGGTCATCAGTCCCCTAGAACTTAGAACTACTGAAACCTAACTAACCTATGGACATCACACACATCCATGCCCGAGGCAGGATACGAACCTGCGACCGCAGCGGTCGCGCGGTTACAGACTGTAGCGCCTAGAACCGCTCGGCCACTCCGGCCGGGTTGGGTTTACAGAGGCTTCTCTAAATCACTCCATTCACCACCACATTCAAAACAAGCTTGCGTTGCGTCCCTAGCGCCTCATTGTAAGCGGAACATTAAATAATTGTAATCTTCCTTTTCCCCCTAGTCTTTCACGTAGCCCACAGCGTCACGTTTTTACAGGAAATACTTCCCTCGTGCCGAATACGGTATGTTTAGACATTAGATTTTGAAGTTCCATCAACGAAGCTGAGGGAAAGAAACCAACTGCGTCTTCCCGGCACTCACTTTTTGCCCTCTTTCCGAATACTGGATACAGCGCCTGACTACTGTGGATACTAGCTGGGTTCTCAGGGGGAGGAGGTAATGGAGGATGTCTGAGAATACTCACTAGGTCCAACGTAAAAAGACAGAAGCCATACTTATTCGTCTCCCAATCCAGGCTCTTCGAAAAAGTCCAAACGATAATAACTGGAGGCCCGAGGAAGTTACATGCAACGCAATGCAGAGTGTGACTGACACCAGTCACAAGTTTCTGTGTACTGCGACATTTCAGGCTCTTACAGCCATGACCATTTTCTTGTCATCCGAAGTATCCTAAGTATTATAGCGCGCAACTGGCGTCACATGAAAGTATTGATCGTTATTTGCGCCCAAGGAAAACTGTTACGTGTCAGTTAGCACGTGGCACTAATATTCAGCGAGCTCCTGATTTAGCTGAAGTGGAACCAACGGAGCATGCTACGTCCCGATTAGCAACTGGAGAACAGATTACGCGCCAAAACCTATGGCTTCAGACTAAAAAAGACGACAAATAAAAATTTGCAAAAGGGTGAAATTCTCTTTCTTATCAGTTCATTAGCCGGCCGGTGTGGCCGAGCGGTTCTATACGCTTCAGTCTGGAACCGCGCGACTGCTACGGTCGCAGGTTCGAATCCTGCATCGGGCATGGATGTGTGTGATGCCCTTAGTTTACTTAGGTTTAAGTAGTTCTAAGTTCTAGGGGACTGATGACCTCAGATGTTGAGTCCCATAGTGCTCAGAGCCATTTGAACCATTTTTTAACAGTAACATACAACCAGTTGCTCGTCGAAAGATCCGTATCAAAATAGTGGAAAGTTGTACAAGTCACACCAATACCCAAGAAAGGAACAAGGAGTAATCAGATAAATTACAGACCAATATCACTAATCTCGATATGCACTGGCCGCGCTGGGTAGCCGCGTGGTCCTGGGCGCCTTGCCACGATTCGCGCGGCTTCCCCCTCCGGATTTTCGAGTCCGCCCTCGGGCATAGGTGTGTGTGTGTGTGTGTGTGTGTGTGTGTGTGTGTGTGTGTGTGTGTGTGTGTGGTCCGTAGCGTAAGTTACTTTAAGTTCCATTAAGTAGTGTGTAAGGTTAGGGACCGATGACCTCAGCAGTTTGGCCCCATAGAATTTACCACAAATTTACAATTTCAATTTGCAATAGGATTTTGTAACACAGTTTGTGTTCTAACATTATGAATTATCCCGAAGAAAACGATTTGTTGAGAAGCAGCCGTCTCGGATTCAGAATATATCGTTTTTGTGAAACACAACCAGATCTTTATTCCCATGAAGTAATGACTGCTATCGACAGGGGATTTTAAATTGATTCCGTATTTTTGGAGAAGGCTTTTACACCGTTCATCACAAGTGACTTCTAATCAAATTGCGCACCTACAGAGTATCGTCTCTGTTGTGCGACTGGATTCGTGATTTCGTGTCAGAAAGGTCCCAGTTCGTAGTAACTGACGGATAGTCATGCGTAAGACAGAAGTAATATCTGGCGTTCCCCAGGGAACTCTTAAAGGTCCACTACTGATCTACATAAACAATTTAGGAGACAGTCTGAGCAGCCATCGGAGATTGTTTGCAGATGATGCTGCCATTTACCGCTTTGTTGAGTCATCGGATGATCAAAACTAACTGCAAAATGATTTAGACAGGATATAAATATGGGGCGAAAAGTGGCAATTGGTTCTAAATAATGAAAAGTGGGGAGTCATCCCAAGAGTACGAAAAGTAATCCTCTGAATTTCAGTTACACAATAAATCACACAGATGTAAAGGCTGTAAATTCAACTAAATAGTCGGAGATTACAACTGCGAATAACTTAAAATGCAACGATCACATACATAACGTTGTGGGGAAAGCAAATCAAAGTCTGTGATTTATTGCAGAACATTTGCCATTTAACAGGCCTGCTAAAGAGACTGCTTACACTACACTTGCCGTTTCTCTTCTGGAGTACTGCTCCCGCAATGCGCTGGGATCCGCATCAGACAGGATTGACGGAGGACATCGAAAAAGTCCAAAGAAGGGCAGCTCGTTACGTATTTCTGCGAAATAGGAGAGAGAGAGCCACGGGTATCATACGCGAATTGGGGTGGTAATCACTCATAAAAAGGCGTTTATCGTTGCGGTAGAAACTTCTCATGAAATTTCATCAAAAGGTTCAAATGGCTCTGAACACTATGGGACTTAACTTCTGAGGTCATCAGTCCCCTAGACGTAGAACTACTTAAACCTAACCAACCTAAGGACATCACACAATTCCATGCCGGAGGCAGGATACGAACCTGCGACCGTAGCAGCTGCGTGGTTCCGTACTGAAGTGCCTAGAACCGCTCGGTCACAACGGCCGGCTGTTGGAAGATTTGTTTGTTATTATGATGTTGATTTCTACATTATTTTTTCGATTTCGGTATATTTTTTCTGTTGTGTGGTGAAACGCTAGCGCTTGTGTGTGTATGTGTGATGTCATTTAGGTGCTACTACGATTCAGAGGTTTCCGTAGTGTTTCTCTCTCTTCACTAAATGCCACAGAGGGGATTTTGCCTGCCACTCTACTACAATTTATAGGGATAGCTGATCGGTGTTTGCTTTGTCTGAAAGTCCTCATGGATAGTACCACTTAATAGTCCCCGTATGAAGACATGGTCCTTGGAATTCTAACTCACCGACGGGCTATCTCGGTTCATGCTCAATCAGCGTAACCATTGGGTGTGTAATATGTTATAGTCCTGAAAATAAATACTGATCACTGTTGCTGTTACGATTGAGTTCAAAAGCACCACATTAAGTAACTTGTTTCATGAAATGACAATTTCAGAGACTTTATGGTTTCATACAGATATGATTTTATGTCTGTAGACTGAAGCGGTGAATGAAAACTTGTACCAAGGCAGGGAATCGAACCCGGGTCTCCTGCTTACTACGCAGATGCGCTAGCCATAAAGCCACCTTGGCACGGAAATTCGCACAACTGCATGAATTACCCTGGCGCGTCAAGAACATGGAGAACCTCAGCAATTCTATTCGTGTGTAGGGTAAGGGGGAATTTAAAGTAGATGGGGGCGGCTATGAGAATTTGGATCGAGGAGGAAGGCGAGCCAGGATAATCCATGCAGTTCTGCGAACCGCTGTGCCAAGGTGATTTAGTGGCTACCGCACCTGCCTAGTAGGCAGGAGACCCGGGTTTGATTCCTGGGCTTGGTACAAGTTTTCACTCGCCACTTCAGTCTATGCAGATAAAACTTATTTCATCTCCGCTGTTTATGACCGAGGTAGAAGCAAACTACTGAAATGTATATATGTGCTATTAGCACCATGTATCACTGCTTTAACCTGTAATCTGCATAATGATTCACTTTGCCATGATTTCGTTTAATGTAACTGCTAAGTTACTTGCGTATCATCTTTGCTTGCCCGGATTTCTGCCCTTTCTTCATTTATAAAATGACACAAGCTACTTCTAATTCTATGTTTCAAGAAAATGACAGAAAGCTACATCAGAGGCATGGGGTGTTTGAAAATTTATATGCAATATCGGCTTTCGGTTTATCATTTCGTGGACGTCCGCGGCATTGAATCTGTATGGGCGCCTGTCCATTATTTATCCTTTTAATCTGTTGAGCAAGGATGAAAACATTTTTATGATAAATTTACGGCTTTGGTTGCCAAATAATAAAAATCTTCCCAGAGGAAAGGTAGTTCGTTAATTTTCACCCAAGTCAAACCGCCTCTAACATTTTTCACACTTGAAAACAACTCTTTGAAGACTGAATTGACGGGCTTAGAGTTCATATCCATCCCACTAAAGCTCTTACAGTACCGAAATTTACAGTCACAAAAACGCAACTGGGGAAAGATACGAGTGCAATTAACGCCCATTGACGTAAAAACCGTCGAAGCGTAACTACCGCTCGGCTTTATACGGCGCTTCCCGTTGCAGATGACTTCAACCTCTTTTTTGTGAACCTCTATCGCCATAATTGTGTCTGTCGCTTTTATTCATTGCTTTACTACAGCAGGTTCTATTCAACAAAAGTCCTGTTCTGATGGACTATCCTGCGAGTGAATTATTCCGTTCTGTACGATTTTTTCTGCAATTCGCCGACTGCAGTACCGAGCGTCATGTCCCTGTAAGCGTTTGATGGCTATGTGGAAGCAGTCACTCTTCAGCCACGACACAGACAGACATAGCGAATCCCAGTACGGACATTACTTTCCACATTTTACTGCGTTTGTTCTCTCTGAAGCGCAGTTCCTTCGTTAATCTCATAATTAGTTCTAGAACAACAATGCTCTCACACAAATAAAAGTAAAGTATTGTCTCTCTGTAGGAGGCACGAGAGAAACCATTATTTTGCTCTATGCAGGGTTCATTGTGTTTACTGTGTAACTGAGACAGAAAAACTTGTTTTCAAATTCAGCAAGCTAAACGGAACCTAGGAAAATTCAGAAAGCTAACATTTCTTCTCGGCTCGAACTTGAGGGTTCCTTCCCTTATCTTCAAGAAACATCTAACGTACATAGCATTTAAAGTAAACAGTGAGGTAGCTGCCTTATACCCCTTAATAAACAGAATGTCACCTCTAAATAATAAACAAATTGACAGAGTGTTCGGAAAGTTGCTGTGCAGTTACAACATATGTTGAAAACGACAAGGCTTAACCCACTTAATTTTATTGGAAAACACTTTCTGCAGATTTGATTGTGATATGCTTCTCACGTATTCAGTTACTTCATTTTTGAGTCACAAAAGCGTGCGTTGGTGACTGCGATACACTAGATCTTTTGCAGCCCAAAAGGGAAAAAAAAAATCCTCGTGGAGTAAGGTTCGGCGAGTGAGGGGGCCGTTGGCTTCTTGAGATGGTACAACTCCCAAAAACTCTCTCAGAAAATGCATTGTATTATCAGCTGTGTGTCCAGTAGTGCCATATTGTTGAAAACATGACTAGTTGATTTCGTCTTCCTTTAGTTGCCCAATGCAATCGTGGCTCATTATACAATAACGTTCACTTTTCACGGTTTCTTCAAAAATTAAACATCCGATATATCGCCGTCTGGATATTGCTACTCAAACTCCAATTTTGTGAGATGCAGTGGCGCTGCACGTACAGCACGAGAATTTTCGAGGATTTTCTGCTGACCATAATCGTGTATTAACATGACTAGAGACTTTTAACCAGGCTTCGTAGGTATAGAACGTTACATCAAGAACATCAATGGTATTCCTCTCAATAAAAGATGTAAACCATTTGCAATAATAGATCCGCTTTCATTATCCACATCTTTCAATTCTTGCACTTCTGTCACTTCCTACGGGAACAGTTTCAATGTTTCTCTAACCGCTTTATGTGCGGTTGCAAGTTCGATATATTTTTCTTCTGCCAACTTGTGCAAAGTTTTTGCTGGGCTCTGCTGCCTAGTCAGAAATATCCAGCAAAGTCTGTTCGTTTATTTTAAATGGTCTTGCAGTTTGTTCGGGTTCCAACAAACACTGAGTCTGTCTCTCGAAATTTCTCAAGAAGTCCACTAACTGATTTGCAATGTGGTAGGACTACAGCTGCTTCCGGATATTTTTCAGCAAATGCCTCTTACACATGTGGGAACAACAGCATCGCTGACCAGAGAGAGCTTTGAGGAAGACTCACTGATTTGGCAGTGCTGCCTTGGACATTGTAGTGTGCGGACGTATGGTGCATTTTCCTTATTAAAGTGGTTGTTACGCGTCGCGCCTACGGCTTCATTTACTTCCCGCCACCAGAACGCACCGGAATTCCACGCACTGAAAGCGTGTGTTTGTCTTGGGGAAGCACACGTTCGACAAGAAGAATGCATTTCTCAAATGAAAGCATCAAAGGCCCCACTACGCTGTTTTCAAGGGCGAGTAATTTTCCCATGACGGATAGTGTTTTCCAACACCCGTTGCAGTGAAACATACGAAACTCCCGGCAGGAAGCAGCACGTTATATAAACGGGTGCCGGAAATTGTCAATGAAAATGTTTCACTGCAACGGATGTTGGAAAACACAAACCGTCATGGGAAAATTACTTGCACTTGAAATCAGCGTAGTCGGCTTTATGGTGCTTTCATCTGAGAAACGTATTCTTCTTGTCGAACGTGGGTTTCGACAAGATAATAAACACACGGATCTAGTGTGTGGACGTAGAACAGATAATCGCGAGGCACTGACTGTTCTAAAATTCCAGAGCTGCTATTATGCCCACCA
Organism: Schistocerca nitens; assembly: GCF_023898315.1. Taxonomy (NCBI): domain Eukaryota; kingdom Metazoa; phylum Arthropoda; class Insecta; order Orthoptera; family Acrididae; genus Schistocerca; species Schistocerca nitens. The sequence goes on along the minus strand of NC_064615.1, from coordinate 374,914,171 downwards.
TAAATTATCACCAGAAGACCAGAGTGTTGACTCTGTCTCTGGCTCTCTATAGTGCAATGCTAGAATTGCATTCTGCAGACTTGAACACTGGACAACCAGTCAACCGCTGCAGTGGAGACCGTAACCTGCACAGATGTGTTCAGCGCCAAGACTCTTTTTCCTATCAGAACTGATCAGCTTGCTCTTTCCTTTCGGCCAAGACAACATGATCACCAATCATTTTGCAAGCACTCTCTGTCCACCAACGGGGTAATTATTTCTGGAGCAGAAATCCCAACAAGAAAGCGTATCACGTAAAAACTCCAATGATTTCTCTAGCCCCCCTGCACGTCTTCTGTAAAAAAGCTTCCTCCCACGTGATCTGGACGCATAATCTCAAATTATTTTTAACAATAGCCTAGCTCCTAGATTTTGCAGGTACTGGAAAAGTTAAAAAAAGAAACTGTGCCAGAAGCCAGCCGCTAATTCAGCGGTTTCTTCAGGTTTCTTGAAGAGCTGGAGGTTCTTATCTGCTGGAGGCACTATTCAGAACACGGTCAAGTGACAGCCTCCTGCTGATACAAGTTCTTTGTCTCGTCCTACAACTCTGCTCGCGCAGCCTGAATGGAAACGTGCTATAAAGCTAAACAAAAGCTGCCGTCCACTTGGGAGCCTTCCGGTGATTCAAATTTCACCTCCCCAAATCACTTCTGCCTAATTGTCGATTCCATTAACTCCCGTGTCACTGCTGTAACCCAAGCCAAGTTTTGCAGTAGACCTGGCATCACCTGTCCTCAGTCCATCATGCGTGCAATGCCAGAATTCTCACAGAAAAGCAGAGGACGGCCACAGCCAGGTTAGATGTGAAAATGCAAATTAAGAGAAGAAGTTACTAGGAAGCCAGTACATATAGTCATTGCAATCAAATTTAATCTTCAAAGCTGCTATCCTTAGACCCTGTCTCATCATCCTCTAGCTGAAATTTATTGCCATATTGAATGAAACAGACAACGGAGTGACTTATTGCCTTTCAAGGATCTCAAGCAAACTTGCGGACTCTGAGACAACCAATGTCTAGTGTGGAACTGCAGCAAGAAAGCTGTGCTCAAGGTGGGTTCCAATTCTGGGGTGGCTCCCTGGGTACATTCGGCGCATTCGGAAGATGCAGTTTGTGGGAGTTGATCCCTGACTCATGGTCTTGATGGTGCCTTAGAGTTTCAGGAACCATTTGAGATGTACCAAGTACCTATTCAGCATGGTTTTCCATTTGATTGAAACGTGAGAAATTTAGCACCTTGTCAAAAGTATTTTCTGTTCCGTCGATCATGTGAGTCGTCTTCCCTTCTAGATACTGTGTACTTCATGAACCAATGATAAAAGAGGATTCACATTTGGTACCAAACTTAGAAATTTTCTGCTATATCAATAAAACGTTTGCAGCGTTCCCCCCCCCCCCCCCTCCCCCTATTTTCATGTTTCGAGGCACCTTTGCGGCGTTCGTCATTTCGTCACATTGGCTACAAGCTTGCTGCCGACCCTCCGAAGAGTGTTTGGGCTTAGCAGAGAAAACTTGTCATTCTTGTAATTTGTTTCCTGGGAACAGTTCCACGCCATCATTCGCTTCCCGGTTGTCGTCCCGTGCTGACTGCACTGTTTGAAGTTACACTTTTTGCTATGGAATGAGGCGTTATCTTCACACATTAGAGTCCACAAACTCAGTAACTCGCATTTACCCCGTTTTTTGTGCATCTTGGTTGTGGAGTTTATTTGGTTATTTCTCTTGTTGACCACGATGGCACCGAAACAGAGGACGACCGAAGAAAGGCAGAAATACTGAATTCAGTGTTCCGAAACTGTTTCACTGCGGAAAATCGTAACACGGTCCCTGACTTCAGCCGTCGCACGGACGCCAAAATGGAAAATATTGAAATAAACGATATCGGAATTGAAAAACAACTGCTATCACTTAGTAGCGGAAAAGCATCCGGACCAGACGAGATACCCGTAAGATTCTACAGTGATTATGCTAAAGAACTTGCCCCCTTTCTATCAGCAATTTATCGTAGATCTCTGAAAGAACGTAAAGTACCTAGCGACTGGAAGAAAGCGCAGGTCGTTCCCATTTTCAAGAAGGGGCATAAATCAGATGCGAATAATTATAGGCCTATTTCGCTTACGTCAATCTGTTGTAGAATAATGGAACATGTTTTATGTTCTCGTATTATGACGTTCTTAGATAATACAAATCTCCTTCATCATAACCAACATGGATTCCGCAAACAGAGATCATGTGAAACTCAGCTCGCCCTATTTGTCCAAGAAATTCACAGTGCCGTAGACACTGGCGAGCAGATTGATGCCGTATTCCTGGACTTCAGGAAGGCATTTGATACGGTTCCGCACTTACGTTTAGTGAAAAAAATACGAGCTTACGGAATATCGGACCAGGTTTGTGATTGGATTCAGGATTTCCTAGAAGAAAGAACACAACATGTCATTCTTAACGGTTCAAAATCTGCAGATGTAGAGGTAATTTCGGGAGTACCGCAAGGAAGCGTGATAGGACCTTTATTGTTTACAATATACATAAATGACTTAGTTGACAACATCGGTAGCTCCGTGAGGCTATTTGCAGATGACACGGTTGTCTACAAGAAAGTAGCAACATCAGAAGACTCGTACGTACTCCAGGAAGACCTGCAGAGGATTAATGAATGGTGCGACAGCTGGCAGCTTTCCCTAAACGTAGATAAATGTAATATAATGCGCATACATAGGGGCAGAAATCCATTCCAGTACGATTATGCCATAGGTGGTAAATCATTGGAAGCGGTAACGACCGTAAAATACTTAGGAGTTACTATCCGGAGCGATCTGAAGTGGAATGATCACATAAAACAAATAGTGGGAAAAGCAGGCGCCAGGTTGAGATTCATAGGAAGAATTCTAAGAAAATGTGACTCATCGACGAAAGAAGTAGCTTACAAAACGCTTGTTCGTCCGATTCTTGAGTATTGCTCATCAGTATGGGACCCTTACCAGGTTGGATTAATAGAAGAGATAGACATGATCCAGCGAAAAGCAGCGCGATTCGTCATGGGGACATTTAGTCAGCGCGAGAGCGTTACGGAGATGCTGAACAAGCTCCAATGGCGGACACTTCAAGAAAGGCGTTACGCAATACGGAGAGGTTTATTATCGAAATTACGAGAGAGCACATTCCGGGAAGAGATGGGCAACATATTACTACCGCCCACATATATCTCGCGTAATGATCACAACGAAAAGATCCGAGAAATTAGAGCAAATACGGAGACTTACAAGCAGTCGTTCTTCCCACGCACAATTCGTGAATGGAACAGGGAAGGGGGGATCAGATAGTGGTACAATAAGTACCCTCCGCCACACACCGTAAGGTGGCTCGCGGAGTATAGATGTAGATGTAGATGTAGATGAAGTGCGCAGACGGGAACTCTGATTTCTTCGTTTTTCTGTCTTACTATCGATGAATTGGAAAGTCTCGCGTAATTAGCTTCATTTTCCTGTTAATTTGGTGTCTTTTTGTTTCCCAGGGGTAACAATGGAGCAAAATCTCATGTAGCTTTTAAATCTGAAAGAAGTTTAATAATTTGTGCATCGACTTTCATTTATTAACGCTACTTCCTATGACATCATCTACGAGTAAGCGACTTTAATTTACCAAATATGATTAAGAATACACTAAGGTGTTGTTTCGGCGTGATGGTGTCTCTGTTGTGCACAATGGCCAAATTGTTAACGGAAAGATGCGTAACATATAAAGTTGATTATTGTGAAGACTGGGTAACGCTGGCAGGTTTTTATTTCGGAGTTGAAACCGCTACTAATGCAGGTTAGTTTCAATACCAATGATGCTTAATCATGGCTGAGGACAGGTTCACGCATGTCTCCTTCCCTTGCCCTGCGCTCTAGTAGATGGGCCGCGGCGTTACTATCTTTGCAACGGTAGCTGCAGTCGAACGTCAACGTTGAGCGTGCTGGGTTCAACGTGCTGGTAAACGCTCAGAAACGATGCGATCTGTGCATGTGGTACGTGTGCTTTAAACGCGACCACAGCGCACTTCAGCGTGTATAAGTGCATGATGAAAGACCCCAGGATGCCACTAAGTTATTATTTATTTAAGAACAAAACAAAAATTAAACACCGATTGAACGTAAGAGTTGGCAGAGACGTTAATTGTGAATGCGCGGTGGGGCGCAGACAAACGAAGGGACTTCCATTCAATTATTTGTATGTGATTTTTTTAACTCTTACTCTCGTATGTAGAAGGACGATGAAGATGTGCGACTTTAGATGTGAAGTACTGCGAGCTTTATGTACCACATGTGTGTGTGAATAATATTATAAGGAAAAACAGTATCAAGTATTTTTATTTATTGAAGTAAGTGCCGCGTGGGATTAGTCGAGCGGTCTAAGGCGCTGCAGTCACGGACTGTGCGGCTGAGGTTCGAGTCCTCCCTCGGGCATGGGTGTGTGTGTGTTTGTCATTAGGATAATTTAGGTTAAGTAGTGTGTAAGCTTAGGGACTGATGACCTTAACAATTAAGTCCCATAAGATTTCATACACCTTTTTTTTTTAAGTAAGTGAAGAGGAAAATTACAGGAAGAGGATTTTCGTGATTACGACAAGCGCCAGTGTTCCCGGAGTCCTCCTCTGCCTGCAGCTTCAACTAGGAGGTCAGCGAAGTCCGATCGCCAAGGAAAATTAAGATAAGCGCAAACGTTTTAAAAACGCAATCACATTCAATTATATCTGTTTAATTAAAAAAAATTATATTAGAAGCGGCGATTCTAGGCTGTGTCTGGCTCGCAAATCACAGTGATTACGAAATGGACGGATGTAAAATTCCTACGTTATCTCTATTGAAACGTACATTTCCTCCATTGTCCACATGCTTGCGATGTCGTCCTGTCTGTTAGTATACATAAATAAAAACTTCAATATCCGTGGACATGTTATAAGGCAAAAAGGAAACTATCAGGTCCAGTCAATAAGGACATCAGATTATAAAATTTCCATTACAACTACTGCGAAAAAATTTACAATAGTTCTACACATAAGATAAATATTATTTCATATTTCTCACTTTTTAGTAAAATCCTAAGGTCATTCTCACTTGTTCACCGTTACTATTCACTAGTAGAATATTTACAACGTGTGAAATACGTAACTTTAAATAAGATAGTGCAAAATATCTTACTGCAAGTAGTGCAAGCTGTGTTGTAGGTCAAGCTAATCGAACAAACTCACTTCTCAGAGAGTGATCTTGTATTTACATAACATCGCATTTTACAAAATATAGTGTTCTTAAACTAATAACAAAGCATCAGAACCGATCAGAAATCGAGAAGCCCGGCGGGGTCAGGGATTTTCTCTGCCTCGTGATGACTGGGTGTTGTGTGATGTCCTTAGGTTAGTTAGGTTTAAGTAGTTCTAAGTTCTAGGGGACTGATGACCATAGATGGTAAGTCCCATAGTGCTCAGAGCCAAATCGAGAAGGATAATAAACATTTTTTGGATGGAAGGGGCTCTAAGCAGAGCCCGATCAACTGGTATCTTACAATTCAACGACTGTTGCGTGACGATAACTTGCGTGTTACCGTTTTCTGAAAGCGTTGTCGTAGCTTTGTTATTAACTGAATGTTTTAATCGGAGATATGTTATTAACTGGCATTTCATTATAACAAATTGTAAGAAGAACACTGTAATTCTTATGGATTCTCGATGCGCCGTCGCCTTGGAACGTCGTAGTTTCATTATATGCAAGTTGCAATAATTCTTTAACCACGAACATGACGGTTCCCGTCATTTTGTTGCAACAAATCTCACAAATAACGACGGCTTTTCGAGAGAGCCTCAATTTGCTGATGCTTAGAAATGGCATATTATATATATATGCTTCAACTGAAAGCCAATATGGTGTCCCGCTACTCTATACTGAAGAGAGGTGGCGTGCATGTGACGTAGGTGGGGCTCTTCCATCTCATTGGTCAACGTTCAAACTCACGTTCAGGATATCTGACATGGTCGATATTGCTCTGTACGTCCGGAAAGAGCCTCCAACGTGCTTTTTCCACACTATGACGTCAGAAACTCGACACGCTCAACGTCTGAATGCACGGTCCGTGTGCCGACGGCCTTAGGACCGTTGACTGTACGTCCCCAGCGTGCTGCAAGCAGAAGACAGAAAGGAAGGAAGCGGACGTGGCGCCAGAGGCCCCTGGCGCCAAGGACGCAGGAAGCTGGTCCGCGGAACCCGACACATGTCTGCGCGCCGGCGCCGGCACGTGACTGCCATACCAGGCATCAAAGCGGCCGCTGCGACGGCTAAGGGCCGCGCTGGACTGCACTGGCGGCGGTCTTCATCCAGCGTGGCTTTCACCGCCGACTTGCGAGAGCCGGCCTCGAGTCGCGGTCGCACTGGCGCCGGCTCCCCAGACGCCAGTAATCCGAGATTTGCATCGGGCGCGCGTGGCGCTCCCTACCCTATCTCAATTAACGCCGGATGGGATTTCCGCGTCGTGCCCCGGATTACTCCGCCTCTGCCGCGTCAGCGCTCCCTGCCAGACAAATCGCCGAGCAGCTGCAGCCGAGAGGGGGTGTGGTCTACAAGGCTCACAGTGCAAAACCTGCCCGGGGCTCGGGAAGCGAGGTGCCAACGACGAGTCCTGGCCGTAATGAACACGCGAGACGACAAAGGCCGCAGCGGCGAAGACGCCCGGCGCCAACGAAACTGGGCCGGCTGATAAGTACACGCGCCCAGGGAACTATCTTTCCGCGGCTGAATCATTCTCGTAAACCGTGGCGCCTGAACCATACAATTAAGACAACCTAGTGAGGAATCCCAACATCTAGAAGCACAATGAACAGGTTTTCATGCTTGATGATGATGATGAAGAGGTCCCATACTGCGAGGAGCGTAGGGAACGATGCGGGATACCCACACCGCCGACTAGGCATGGTCCTAGCGGAGGTGGTTCGCCATTGCTTTCCTCCGACCGTAATGGGGATGAATGATGACGAAGACGACACAACACCCAGTCATCTCGAGGCAGCTACCGCAACACCTCGAGCTGCGGACTTTTGTGCTTGGACGGTATTAATACACAAATGTTTACACGTGATTGTATTAACAGTCGAATCCCAAAAGCAACACTAGGCTCCATGGTCGAGATCGCTAACGCGGCTCTTGGACAGTAGGTAGCCTGTTCGGAGCCTGGAGGTAAAAGAAATTTTTTCACCAGCGCGAGGAGTATTCATAATGTTCCAATTATCATCTCAAAAAATAATCTTATGTAATTTTTTTTCTTTTTTGCTTTACAGGTATATGTCTGTAGTGCCGGTACACATTGATATCCCCGCACCACAGAGCCGTAGTACAAAATGGCTCTGAGCACTATGGGACTTAACTTCTGAGGTCATCAGTCTCGTAGAACTTAGAACTACTTAAAACTTATTAACCTAAGGACATCACACACATCCATGCCCGAGGCAGGATTCGAACCTGCGACCGTAGCGGTCGCGCGGTTTCAGGCTGTAGCGCCTAGAACCGCTCGGCCACTCCGGCCGACAGGGCCGTAGTACACCGCTAGGGGTGCCAAAAAAAATGGTGTAGTCGTGATAAAGTGATAATGGGCTGCACAGTTTCCTTTCGGCGTTTTTGTCAGCATGCTACGGTACTGTGGCGTGGCGATTTCAGTGTGTACCAGCACTGCAGACATGTACCTGTAATCAAAAATTAATTACATAGCTTTATTTCATCGAAGTGATTATCAAACCGTTATGAGTAACCTGGTTTTTGTCCAACAAGAGAAGGGGAGAGAGTGGCGTACAGTTGCTGGTTACCACAGTGTGTAGTGGGTAACCGTCTAGTAGGCAGAAGAAGGAATATGTAGTTTCACAACTGTTACAGAGTACATCATTGAGTACACTGCGATATGGTGTTGGGAGCTGCGCTTCTATTAAAGCCGTCGATCTGATATTTTTCTTAATGTTTCTACGAAACCAAAGAAAATGATAAACTGGGCGGTCGGAAGGGTATTTAGATTCGGCTCTTCCCGATAGTTAGTCCTCTATTTTAACCACTGAGCTACCTCTCTCAGTAAGACTGTTTCGGTGCATTTCTTGTTGACAACGAGTTCTCTGCAGTAACTGAGGACTGTATTTCATTTCTGCGTGAAGTAGGCATCTTAATGGAAGAAATAATGTAGTAGAATCTGACATATAACAACGAATATTTGTTAGTAGACTATGCATTTCTGTACCATGCATCCAATGGCGATGAAGGCTCCGGCGAGTCGTCGTGAACCTGCAATTGGTTCTATGAGGGTACGAAATAACTATCACTCATAAGAGTGGGGATGAAGAGGGAGTGATTGAGAAGCTTAACTCAGGAACTACTGGAGCAATGTCAACCAAATTTTGTGTAGATATGATTCATTATTTTTATAAAAATATTGTGGGGGGGTAATAAACGCCAACCAACCCTATAGATGGCGGTGGGGGTTGGGGTGAGAAGTCGTGACATGTAGGAATGTTAGATAACGTCCGATATTAGTATCAAATCCTTTGGTGGCAGTCACAATGACGCTTCAGCACGAGAGTCGGGGTAAGATGTAACGCCTGAAGGAATTTCTACCAAAACTACCACAGTATCACTTGCGATCCGGAAAAATTCACTGTGACAATAAGACACCCGTAGAACCCCCACAGCTAAGAGCTTGGGGTCAAAAGACTTTGAACAACTTCAATAAAATTTAGTATTATCCGCGACTGACTATTTGTACGAAGTACTGTGGTATTGCCACGGGCGGAGGGTGACGCTGAGACTGACTGACATGTAGGAACGTCCAAAATCGATCTGTTGGTATTTCTTTCCAAACACGTCTTGAAAACGAGTACTGCAGCAAAACAATTATTATGCTAGCGTATTTCGGAGCCAAAGTTCACGCCAAACGGCTCAATTCCACAGATACTTTTAACGTCCTCTCTGGAGCGGCATAGTGTAAAACAGCGGAGAATCGGACAGTTACCAGCTACAATCATCTCGAAGCGACAATCAGATCCTGTTAGGTTTAAGAGTTTCCTCAGAATTCAAATGAAACTGCAGGGCTGAATTCGCTAGACATACGAATGAAATGTGTGTGCAATATGTTACACACACACACACACACACACACACACACACAGAGAGAGAGAGAGAGAGAGACACACACACAGAGACAGACAGGATGAGTCACGTAAGACGTAACACCCCTTCTATTTCGTGAATAGTTATACAGATCGAAATTTGGTTTACGGCAAAACAAATGACAGACCTTCGAGGGGCACGTACGTTTCTGTTTGGTTAATCTTCGTAGCGTTGGTATTAACTGAGATATTGAAGTTAGTATGTTTTTTTTAAACTGAACGGCATACTTTTTTATAACTGCATTCGATAGCTTTTGAGAAGACAATTACAGTGTTATAGCATTAGTTAATGTTGGCGTTGAAACCTGTCGTAAAAAATTCGAGAAATATGCTAGCATGTGAGAGCACGGTGGCCGGAAATATTATTTGCGGTGCAAACACTGCCAAGCAGGCGCCTCGGACCACGTTGCGTAGTTGTGGGGGAGGTAGGCCTGCGCTGCGAGAATGAAGCTTTATTTCCCCTTGAACCAACTTACGACCTAGATGCAGGTTCAACTACGAATGTTATGTATGGATATATGGCATATGAGAGAATCTAGCGTATTACAAAGGGCTTAGGAAAACTCTTTCACATTTGTGTATCCTCCAAGCTTTACATGAGCTGAAACAGATAAATCAACTGTTCATTCTTCAAAAATGAAGAGGTCTTATACGTTGCAATATGCAACTGTGTATTAAATATCTAAATGTGAGAAGGAAGATTTCGCCTATCTTTCCTTGTACATGGTTGTGTGCTTCTTAGAGATAAAATACATGTCGTCTGACGACCGTCTCTACCTACACTGCTCTAAATTACATCACACCATATAAATCGTTGAACTAAACATTTTACTAAAAATACTTTGGTAACCACCTGTACACCGCAAAATAAATATCCTTGTTAGTGAAATGTCGTTTCATGCTGAACGTAAGCGCGTAATGACAGTGTTACGAGCTACGCACTGTTGACTTATTTGACGCCGGCCGAGGTGGCCGACCGGTTCTAGGCGCTACACTCTGGAACCGCGCTACCGCTACGGTCGCAGGTTCGAATCCCGCCTCGGACATGGACGTGTGTGATGTCTTCAGGTTAGTGAGGTTGAAGTAGTTATAAGTCTAGGGGACTGATGACCTCAGAAGTTAAGTCCCATACTGCTCAGAGCCATTTGAACCACTTTGAACTTATTTGACACTACAGTGGAATTTCGTATACAGGTAAATGAAATAAATAATTTACTGGTAGTGATTTAATAACCACCCAAATCACATAACGTAAATTTTGATTACCAAAATGTAATTTTATTCTTTATTTACGCATGTGTTCATATTGTTGACCATGAGCTGAAAGGCACATTTGCAATCGCCGTTCGAAATAACGATGAACAGATGTAATTAATAATTGGTATGGTAGAGCACGCACTGGCGACTCTACTACACATATTGTGTGGCGTAGTTGGGGCATCTTCATAGACTTCATGTTTGAGTGCTCCCCAAAGAATGAAATCAAGGGGAATCAAATCGGGGAACCTCGCAGGCCATCTGACAACAGAATTTCGTCCTATCCAACGTCCAGGAATTTCTCATTCAGTATTTGCATCACGGGACGAGTGAGCTGGAAAACCGTCACGTTGCAGCCACATACAACGTCGAATAGCCAGTGGCACCTCTTCTAGAAGAAGAACCTGTAGCATATTCACCAGAAAGTGTGCGTACGAGTGTCCAATTAGAATGCCAGAGATGAAGTAAGGTCCCACAATGTAATTTCCTGATGCCGCACCATACGATTACGCTCCAGGGCCGCTGATATTGCACCTGACGAAGTCAGTACTAATTTTCGGCAGCCCAGTAGTGCATATTATGCAAATTTACGTTAGCGTGGCTAGTAAACGTTGGTTCATCAGTAAAGAGCACACGTTGGAAAAACGTAGGGTCGTCTCTCAGTTGCTGAAGGGCAACCCGACAGAATTCTGTACGACGTCCGAAATCACGGGCGTCGAGTGCCTGACGTAGTGACAGATGATAGGAATATAAATCCTGTCGTTTCAATATGGGACTGACTCTCTCCGGCTGATTCCACGTTCCTAATCCACGTTCCTTGGCAATGTCTCGTACCACTGTGCGGATTCATTAGCGTCGTAGCCAGAACCTCTTCTTCGTGTTCTCTGTCAGTTCCAGTCTTCTTTCTTGTCTTGACGTTCAAGAAGCCTGTCCGCTCTAGCGCCATAATTATCCGTGAAATTGTTTGGGGCATCGGGCATTGGCGACCCGGATAGATAGCCCCACGCCGCTGTACTGTTTTTACGGCATTTATTTTACATTCCCCACATATAAGTAGTACTAGTGTACATGCCTGGACGTAACAAACGTTGGGGGAGGAATGAGCTGGCTGCAGTACAGACAATTAAACAGGCAAATGTGTTGACATTCTGAGATAGCGTAACACGAGAGCCCTGCAGTGCTAATGCCGATTCCGGTCACCGTGCTCTCAAATTCTAGGACATTTCTCGATTTTTTTTCTGTCAGGTTTCAAAGTCAACATTAACAAACACTATATCACTGCTACTGTCTTCTCAAGAGCTATCGAATGCAGATACACAATGTGTACGGTTCCATTAAAAAGACTATTGATATCAGCGCTAGAAAGATTAACCAAACAAAAAAATGCGGTGTACTGAACAACATCACATCGGTATTTATGTAATTTGCAGACTAATAATTACAGCAATCACCAGTTGTATGGTTAGTATCTGTATGTGTGGCAAGAGCAAGCAATTAATCCTTATTTTTCCCTGGGCAGCAGGTCAGCTGACGAAGTGTGAACACGTGGAGACAACATGGTTAGTTCAGCTAATGGGGCAGTTACAACCATGCAGAAAACATCAGGTCGCAAAAGTTTCTGACGTGTTTGTGGGATGACTGTTTCACACAGAAAAAAGCAATCAACACAACGATGTATGTTGGTTGGTTGGTTGGTTTTGAGGAAGGAGACCAGACAGCGAGGTCATCGGTCTCATCGGGTTAGGGAAGGACGGGGAAGGAAGTCGGCCGTGCCCTTTTTGAAAGGAACCATCCCGGCATTTGCCTGGAGCGATTTAGGGAAATCACGGAAAACCTAAATCAGGATGGCCGGACGCGGGATTGAACCGTCGTCCTCCCGAATGCGAGTCCAGTGAACGATGTATGTACATACTCTTATTAAGGTACCACATACAAAAATACACTACTGGCCATTAAAATTGCTACACCACGAAGATGACGTGCTACAGACGCGAAATTTAACCGACAGGAAGAAGATGCTGTGATATGTAAATCATTAGCTTTTCAGAGCATTCACACAAGGTTGGCGTCGGTGGCGCACCTACAACGTGCTGACATGAGCAAAGTTTCCAACCGATTACTCATACACAAACAGCAGTTGACCGGCGTTGCCTGGTGAAACGTTGTTGTGATACCTCGTGCAAGGAGGCGAAATGTGTACCGTCACGTTTCCGACTTTGAAAGGTCAGATTGTAGCATATCGCGATTGCGGTCTATCGTATCGCGACATTGCTGCTCGCATTGGTCGAGATCCAATGACTGTTGGCAGAATATGGAATAGGTGGGTTCAGGAGGGTGATACGGAACGCCGTGCTGGATCCCAACGGCCTCGTATCACTAGCAGTCGAGATGACAGGCATCTTATCCGCATGGCTGTAACGGATCGTGCAGCCACGTCTCGATCCCCGAGTCAACAGATGGGGACGTTTGCGAGATAACAACCATCTGTACGAACAGTTCAACGACGTTTGCGGCAGCATGTACTATCAGCTCGGAGACTATGGCTGCGGTTACCCTTGACGCTGCATCACAAACATGAGCGCCTGCGATGGTGTACTCGACGATGAACCTGGGTGCACGAATGGCAAAACGTCATTTTTTCGGATGAATCCAGGTTCTGTTTACAGCATCATGATGGTCGCATCCGTGTTTGGCGACATCGCGGTGAACGCACATTGGAAGCGTGTATTCGTCATCGCCATACTGGCGTATCACCCGGCGTGATGGTATGGGGTGCCATTGGTTACACGTCTCGGTCACCTCTTGTTCGCACTGACGGCACTTTGAACAGTGGACGTTACATTTCAGATGTGTTGCGACCCGTGGCTCTACCCTTCATTCGATCTCTGCGAAACCTTACATTTCAGCAGAATAATGCACGACCGCATGTTGCAGGTCCTGTACGGGCCTTTCTGGATACAGAAAATGTTCGACTGCTGCCCTGGTCAGCACATTCTCCAGATCTCTGACCAATTGCTAACGTCTGGTCAATGGTGGCCAAGAACTGGCTCGTCACAATACGCCAGTCCCTACTCTTGATGAAATGTGGTGTCGTGTTGAAGCTGCATGGGCAACTTTACCCGTACACGCCATCCAAGCTCTGTTTGACTCAATGCCCAGGCGTATCAAGTCCGTTATTACGGCCAGAGGTGGTTGTTCTGGGGACTAATTTCTCAGGATCTATGCACCAAAATTGCGTGAAAATGTAATCACATGTCAGTTCTAGTATAATATATTTGTCGAATGAATACCCGTTTATCATCCGCATTTCTTCTTGGTGTAGCAATTTTAATGGCCAGTAGTGTATCTGCACTCACACCTGCTACACCCTGTACACGCGACAAGTGTTTACGCGGCTGAAACTATGTTTTAAAAAAGTATTCTATAATTCACTGGAAAATGTCGACCTATTACTTTGCATGTCCAAGTTATCTACAGGAGTATGAGGGACGCCAGCACTAGGCGCCTCGTGTTTGTGGGTGCGATGACCTCACTCTGTGATGCATTCTTATCCTCCGACGACTGAAATTCCGAGACGGAGATCAAAGCAGTCTCCTGAATTCCGTCGGCACAGATTCCAGGACAAGCCGAAAAATATGCAGTCTGGAATTCTTGGCACTGCAGTTCACCCATTTGTTGCTCTAAGTGGAGACACAACTCACAGTTATTCAACTCGTTGATATGCACGTACAAACAATGAAATTTATTATCATCTGACAGTCGCTGTTAATATTTTCCTTTCACTGCAGTTTGTTAGCCGTAAGTTGCATTCTCTTGTTTAATCTATTTGATGCAGTTCCGTACGTTGGTCTACAGTGGCACCGTAAGGTACTGGCATACCTACACATACAAATAAATTACAAACAAAAATGAAGGTGTAGCCGAAACAGTGTTATATTTATTGAAACGCCCAGTAGTAAACGTAAGTTCCTTTCAGTAAAATTGGTTTCTCACAAGAAAAATATTAGTTTAAAGACAGAAATTAGTTGCCCTACACATCAAACAAGTATTGGCACACTTATATAGAAATGAAATTAAACTCTCTCTAATTTACGTAAATCAATTCTGGTGGGTGTTTGCATACCGTTGGCACTGATGACAGCTTGTAGACGCCTTGGCATGTAAGTGGACCAAGTTGTGAGTAATAGCTGGTGAGATCTTTGACCATTCCTCTAGCAACACTGTCTAATACTATCCCTTCCCTGTAGAACGACGTTTCCGAAGTTTTGTTTCCAAGTGTGGCCAAAGATTCGCTATCGGGCTAAGATCATGGCTCTTTGATTTAAACTGCCCACTGTAGTCAAGACTTGATCTTTTTACAATTTTTACCTTTCACGCTTCCTTCTATTACAAGACTGACAACTCGTTGATGCCTCAGCGTGTTTCGTATCAACCAATTTTTACTTTTAGTCATATTGTGCCACAAAGTACGTTTATCTCCTATTCGATTCAGCACATCCTCAACAATTATCCAATTCATCCGTCTACTTTTCAGCATTCGTCTGTAGCATCACATTTCGAAAGTTCCTGTTCTTCTCTTTTTGTCTGAACTGTTTATCGTAGCAATTTCACTTCCGTGCGAGGCTAAAATCCCGATAAATAACTTCAAAAGGCTGACTAATAGTTGAAGTTACATCCAACGTTAAAAATTTTTTCCTTGTCATAAGCACTCAATTGGCTGTTGCCATTGTGCATCTCATGTTGTCTCAACTTCGGCAATCATCAGTTACTTTGTTACCAAAATAGCAAAACTTCTTAGTACTTTTAGTGTCTCATTTGCTAATAAAGCTCCTCACTCTTATTATATTTCAGAGTTTTTACGACTCCGCTCAGAAACTACTTGGGTCATGTTACGCCAGATGCCCTTTGTATTAATAACTCTACAGAAAACCCTTAACTTGTACAAAATCCTAAAGAAAATCAAATCTGGTTTAAGAAAGGACGTTCGTGTAGTGACAATACTTTGCAGTAAAATACTTTTACAGTAAAACGAGAATTTCATCTTAGAACCCATATTTGCTTAAAAGTATTTGTAAAATAATGAGTATCAGTGTCTATAAATCGCATCTCGTAATATCAGTCCAACGCATGTATCATGAAACAAACCATTAATAAATGCAGGAGAGGAAAGAACAAATGAGATAAAAATCAGAGTGTGAGACACAGGTGCTCTTTTTCACCCACTCTTTCTACCCATATATTGACAATGTCCTTAAAAATCATGAGACAATTCACGAATTAAATTAGGTTAACTAATCTCAGGGCATTACTGTTTGCAAATGATGAAGTATTAACAGAAGTGAGTGAAGATGACCTCTAGTTAGCAAAAGGTCGGTTAGACCAAATATATACAGAATGCATCTTACAATTGTATTACGTAAAACGAAAGTAATGGTATTTCAAGGTAAATACCTAGTACCGTCGAAAATGGCAATTAACAACGCAATAATCGAAAAAGTGTCACTTATTAATTATCTATAAGGGGCAGTCAAATGAAGACGAATGGTTCCAATTGGCTCTGAGCACTATGGGACTTAACATCTGAGGTCATCAGTCCCCTAGACGTAGAACTACTTAAACCTAACTAACCTAAGGACATCACATACATCCACGCCCGAGGCAGGATTCGAACCTGCGACCGTAGTGATCGCGCGGTTCCAGACTGTAGCGCTTAGAACCGCTCGGCCACCCCGGCCGGCCAAATGAAGACGAGGCAGAAGGGGAAAAAGTGAGTAACCCGTTTCATATTTCAGAGGTAATCGTCATAACTGTTAATAAATTGAGTGCACTGTGAGACAAGGCCTTTCCTTCATGGAAATGTGAACCATGACAGTACCCAGGGGTTTACCTCTTCGTCCGAAGCAAATCGACTGCCACGAAAGTCTTTCTTCAGGACACCAAAAATATGGAAATCACGTGAGAAGATCTGTAAAGCCTTCCCAGCGAAACTTCTGCAGCGTAGGCGCAACAATCTTGGCAACATATCGATCCGCTGCTGAAGTTTCGTTGGAGAGGCCTTACACATCGTCCATACAGTGCCGATCTCTCCCCACGTGATCCCCTTACTTTTGGGTCCTTGAAGAAAGACATTCGATTTACTTCGGACGAAGAGATGCACGCTTGGTTGCACTCATAGTTCGGTAGGCAACAGCAAACATTTTTCCATGAAGGCACTGACTGTCTAGTCTCTCAGTGAGGTAAATCGATTAACAGTTATGGTAATTACTTTTGAAATAGTAAACTGTTTACTTATTTCTTTGTCTGCCTCGTTTTCATTTGACTGTCTCTTGTATGATGACGATAATGATATAGATGTGAAGCTGTACAAATTGCGAACAATAAATACAACATATAACTACAAAAACCGAGAAGGTACAAAAATTAAATTTTATAAAACTATAACTGTACCATTATTATTACGTGGAGAGGAGAGGTGCGTAAATAAAAAGTAAGGTGACAGCCAAATACAAGCAGCAGAGATGAGATTCTCGAGAAGAATAAATAAACAACATTCGAAATCAGTTAAATGTGCATACTAATTATGAAGAGACAGGTGGAGAAAACATGTGAACAGAATTGGAGATGAAAGAGTACCCAAGAAAATACTAAACTGAAACCTAAAATAACTGACGTACCTGGTTCCAAACTGACTAGGTAATAAAAGGGAAGTGTCGACAGAAGTGCCTCGACGAATTATAAACGCCAATAGCATGTACTATGGTCTGGACAACTTATTCAAATCACGATTGATATCACAGAAGAATACGATCCACCCGTGTACGACACTCGTACGGCCGGTACTTTTATATGGCTGTGAAACCTGGACGACATCGGCAATAACTGAATAACCAATTTGCGCCTTCGAGAGGTAGGGACTTTGAAAGATGTATGGACACATCTACAATATCATGGAAGACCAATCAGAACGAAGGAGACACCTGTACCAGCGATTTGGAAAGCCACGCACTGGCTAAATATTGGGGCACAAGAGGCTGTAGTGGTTTGGCCACAGTCTTCGAGCTGATAGCTCCTTGCCATACGAGTCCTTCATTCTCAGCTTGCTTGAAAACGCCCAACGGGATTTCTAAGCACGAGATCGAAGGATCGAGTATTATCAATACTTAAAGAAATGGAGCCGACAGTTGTGGAAAGTGAAGCTGAAGGCCGGCCTTGATCGACTACCATATGCAGTAGACATCTTCTCTATTGTGACTGACTAACCTCCTTTTTAGGGTTCCGTATTAAATCAGTAAAAACGGAACTCTTACAGGACCACTTTGTCGTCTGTCTGTGTGTCCGTTCGACTGTTCAACACTGTTTATATCAGGAACGGGTGGGCGTATTAAGTTAAAATTTGTGTCACATATCGAGGTCTACAGTCCCTTGGCGATGTAAGAAAGTGAAGCTTCTAAATCGATGCAATCAAGAGTTACAAGTACTTATGTCATATTTTGACACTCGCAAACTCACTCATCAGAACTTACAGGATACTTTCCGTTGACCTAGAATCATGAAATTTTCCAAGAAGCGAAGTTTCATATTCGAAGGAAAAAATCAGATAAGTGTTGATTTATAACTAGTCCACGCGGAACAAGTTTTTTTTTCTTTTATGATAAGACAGTCTGTCTGTTCTCCTGTTACGACCCCTTTTTCTCACGATCTGCTGGACGTATCAAGCCGAAATTTATTTCACATACTAATATCTATGGCCCCTTGGCGCTATTATAAATGGTATCTTCTAAATAAATGGAATCAAAACAAACGGCCATTGATGTCATATACAAGCTTTATGGACTAACTGCGGTCCATTGCAGGTGTAAAGAAGTCTTATTAAGAGCAGACGCGTACTTCCATTTATGTCACATACAAGTTTTATAGACTAACTGACGTCCATTGTAGGTGTAATAAAATTCTTATTAAGACTAGACGCATTTCGCAGCCGGCCGCAATGACCGAGAGGTTCTAGCCGCTTCAGTCCGGAACCACGCGGCTGCTGCAGTCGCAGGTTCGAACCCTGCCTCGAGCATGGATGTGTGTGATGTCCTTAGGTTCAAGTGGTTCTAAGTCAAGGGGACTGATGACCTCAGATGTTAAGTCCCATAGTGCTTAAAACCATTCCAACGCATTTCATTTTATTCTAAAACATCTTCAGTGGTCACTGTAATAATATGGTTCTTTCTTTTATAATATTCTTTGTGCTGATCATGAAAAAAGAGGCCGAATCGCAAAGATGGGAACATGTTTGTGTCCCATATTTTGACACCCGCAAACTCCTTATCAAAATCGTATAGGCTACTTCCCTTTGACGTATAATCATGAAACTTGCGAGAAGAACGGTTTCACTGTACAGGTAAAGAAAAACAAATTCGAAAAATATGAATCTGTAATTATATCACACGAAAAACATATTTGGATTGATTGATAGTTCCGTCGGTTCTTGGTAGAACACCACATAAATTATGAATGAAAGCCATAGTTACAAGGTGAAACGAAGTATTGTATCACATACACAAACGAAGGAAAATGAACTATCTTGAAGTAATGGACATCAGTAAACTCATGTCCACTCCATGATTAGTACTCAATGGCCTCGCTGTTAGGGGCGCCATGTCGCGGATTGCGCGACTCCTCCCTCGGGCATGAGGGTAGGTGTTGATCTTAGCATGAGTTAGTTTAAGTCGTGTGTAAGTTTAGGTACCGATGACCTCAGCAGTTTGGTCCCTTCGGAATTCACAAGCATTTGAACTTTTTAGTACTGAATGACCAGACACAGTTCCCTTACCACTTCTAACTGCAGATACTATTCACAATCCCATCCAGGGTACGTTGTACACTACCTCTTTTACTCACATAGCCCATTTCCCTTTATTTCAGTTATTGTAATTTATCTAGTTGTGTAAAAAAAAAATTTACTTTGTATTATCACAGCTGCTTCACTCACCTGTTTATCACTGTTATACCTTATCTGGATGTAATATAGAGAAGATTATTTTGATGAGCCACATCTTTTGAATAGGACGCGAAATTTTACTGTTCAGTTATACGAGGGGCGTTTGAAAAGTTCGTGCAGAGTCCGAGAGATGGCACCCTCGGTGCATATCGAGGCCATGTTTAGTTAGTAGCATCTTTGGAAAGAACGCACACCAAGTTTCAGCCATATGGGTCTATTTCTTTGTGTTTGGCATTCGTGTGAATCAACGAACTCGAGTGATTGTCAAAAATGGACGAAGAACAATTTCGTGTGTTGATTAAACATTACTTTATGAAAGGCAAAACGCATCAGGAGACTAAAGAGAAGCTTGATAAACATTATGGTGACTCTGCACCTTCGATTAGAACAGTTTATAAGCGGTTTCAAAATTTTCGGAGTGGCCATATGAGCACAAGTGATGCTGAACGTTCTGGACGCCCTGTGGAGGTTACGGCTCCAGAAATCATTGATGAAATCCGTGATACGGTGATGGATGACAGAAGAATTAAGGTGCGTGAGATTCCTAGTACTGTGGGAACTCGAATGAACTGGTACATAATATTTTGCATAAACATTTGGACATGAGAAAGCTATCCGCAAGATGGGTTCCGCGATTGCTCACGCTTGACGAAAAACCGAATCGTGTGAAGTGTTGCAAGGATAGTTTGCAGCTGTTCAGGAAGAATCGGGAGGACTTTAAGCGTAGTTTCGTCACTGTGGATGAAACATGGATACATTACTATACTCCTGAGAGCAAAAAACAATCTAAACAATGGGTTACCAAGGGAGAATCTGCACCAAAAAGGCGAAGACCATTCCTTCGGCCGGAAAGGTTATGACGACTGTCTTTTGGGATTCGCAAGGGGTAATCCTCATCGACTATCTGGAAAACTATTACAGGTGCATATTGTTCATCGTTATTGGACCGTTTGAAAACCGAGCTGCAAGAAAAACGCCGGCGATTGGACCGCAAGAAAGTCCTTTTCCATCAGGACAATGCACCAGCACACACCTCAGCAGTTGTGATCGCAAAGGTAATGGAAATAGGATTCCAGCCCGTTTCACATCCCCCCTATTCTCCAGACTTGGCTCCCTCGGACTACTATTTGTCCCCTAATATGAAGAAATGGATGGTGGGACAAAGATTTTATTCAAACGAGGTGGTGATTTTAGCAACTAATAGCTATTTTGCAGACTTGGACGATTTCTATTATTCGGAAGGGATCAACAAATTGGAACAGCATTGGACGAAGTGTGTAAGTCTAAAAGGAGTCTATGTCGAAAAATAAAAAAGGTTTACCCCAAACACGTAAGTAGTTTTTATTTTTGCATAGACTTATCAAACGCCCCTCGTGTTATTGTATGTACAACTGTTGTAATTTGTCTATAGTTTATTAGTTAATGAGTCACATATATTATATCAGTAAAATAATCTTACATCGAATTTACACTGAAATAATCCCGCTTGTTTTATTCCTAATTCTAAATTAATGTTTTTCATCTCCGGAAATTGAGATGCTCTGTACGTGCACTAATTTAATGTACCGGATAACGGAGTAACAGCCGAAAACCAATTAGTGTAACAAATAATGAATATTGTAGAATATTACACCAGTATTGTGTTTGTTTCTTTCATAACAACATATTTCTTTTGTGATTTGTTTTCCGACTTCAGAGTTGAAATTAAAAAGTTCTAGAAAGCCTTGAAACCCCTCGGACCGATGTCTTGCCAATACCAGTGCTGATAACAGGAAAAAATCGTCGAGATCCTCGACTGCCAGAATGCATGAACTGTATGAGTACATAATTATGTTTGTACGGAAACCTCAGTGCGCGAATCCTAGTCGCACCTGGCCAGTTTTTTATTGTGCTTTTTAGTATGTGGTCTTTTATAATTCTTTTGCAGAATGCTATTTTTCTCCTTTGTAGTTTGGTTATTTCTTTTGTTTTCTGCCGCAGCCCTTAAAGGCCAACTAATGCAATAAATGATGATGATGAAAACCCGAAAGGAAGGAGAGACCGAGGCTGACCAAGGAGATGATGCACATGAACTGTGTGAAGAGCGAACAAGTAGATCCCCAATCCCCGAATGGCATTTTTAAGGCAATCAGTGTTCATTCCTAGTGTCTCACGCAGCATGACTCCGCCGCTTCACCGCGTGAATGAGGACGTGGGCGGTGATGGACAGGTTGCTTACGCCCCGAGCCGGGGCGCCGGTCAGCCCGCGGTAGCGGGCCATTACGGGCGTTGTATGTTTGTGTGCAGTGGCCTCGAGAAACAGTAAACACGCTGGCTGGGCGGGGGGCGCGTACGCCGGTCTAAACAACACGGCCGGCCCGGGCAGCCGCGCTAATGTTTTGAGGGCCCTCGGCCGCCGCTGTTGGCTCAGCGCCTCCGGAAGGGTTTGCCTTCCGCAAACACGGCGCCGCCGCGAATACTCGCCTCTTCCTGCTGCTCGCGTTACTCGTCAGGCCAGGTACGGTCGAGAGCGAGGGTGGGCCGTACCCGCCGCTGATCTGATAATCTGATAAACCCGTCAGCTACTCCCTTCGTCGACATTGCCCCCAACGTAATCAAAAAACTTTTTCTCAAATCTTATAATCATTTAGCACAATTCCTGGTCAGCCCGTAACGTCTTGTACTTCTGTCTTTCTGCGAGTGCAGTAGTAAGCATACTCTGTAATACCGCTGCCTATCCCCCAGTGGCATCGAAAATTACAACAGAGTAATTGTTAGAGGGAGAGAGAGAGAGAGAGAGGGGGGGGGGGGAGTCGTGCCTACAAATTTTCGAATTGCTATATTTGATGAAAATGTTAAAAATTTTCACCACGAAAATTATGTCTCTTGCGTCAGTTCCAATTAGATTTGCACTCTAGCAAAACTATTCTTCGGTAGTTTTGGTACACTACACAAATGACGATGTAAATTGTAGGGTTACCGGTAGTACTCACAGAACTGTTAGGGACATCTACATCTACATCCATACTCCGCAAGCCACCTGACGGTGTGTGGCGGAGGGTACTTTGAGTACCTCTATCGGTTCTCCCTAATATTCCAGTATCGTATTGTTCGTGGAAAGAAGGATTGTCGGTATGCCTCTGTTTGGGCTCTAATCTCTCTGATTTTATCCTCATGGTCTCTTCGCGAGATGTACGTAGGAGGGAGCAATATACTGCTTGACTCCTCGGTGAAGGTATGTTCTCGAAACTGCAACAAAAGCCAGTACCGACCTACTGAGCGTCTCTCCTGCAGAGTCTTCCACTGGAGTTTATCATCTCCGTAACGCTTTCGCGATTACTAAATGATCCTGTAACGAAGCGCGCTGCTCTCCGTTGGATCTTCTCTATCTCTTCTATCAACCCTATATGGTACGGATCCCACACTGGTTAGCAGGATTCAAGCAGTGGGCGAACAATCGTACTGTAACCCACTTCCTTTGTTTTCGGATTGCATTTACTTAGGATTCTTCCAATGAATCTCAGTCTGGCATCTGCTTTACCGACGATCAACTTTATATGATCATTCCATTTTAAATCACTCCTAACGCGTACTCCCAGATAATTTATGGAATTAACTGCTTCCAGTTGCTGACCTGCTATATTGTAGCTAAATGATAAGGGATCTTCCTATGTATTCGCAGCACATTACACTTGTCTACATTGAGATTCAATTGCCATTCCCTGCACCATGCGTCAATTCGCTACAGATCCTCTTGCATTTCAATACAATTTTCCATTGTTACAACCTATCGATATACCACAGCATCATCCGCAAAAAGCCTCAGTGAACTTCCGATGTCATCCACAAGGTCATTTTGTAAGTAGGCTGTTTAGGTTTTTATGCTGGTAACGCCACGTAGCGCTCTATAGAAAAAGCACTGGCTGTGCTGTGTGCAGGCTGTGTGGCTGGGTGGCATTGTTGGAATATTCGCTATTGCAGTGTTGGGCAGTTGGATGTGAACAACGCGTAGCGTTGGGGACTTGGAGCTGAGCCGCCAGCAGTGGTGGATGTGGAGAGAGAGAGAGGTGCTAGAGTTTTGAGAGGTTACTGTAAGCGGACGATCTGGAAGTGTGCCCGCCAGAAAAAGGAAATTTGTAAAGATGGATGTCATCAATTGAGATATATATATCAGCATGCCAACGCTTTCGTTTGGTAAGTTACATCATCATTGTTTTTAGATATATTTTTCCCACGTGGAATGTTTCCCTCTATATATATATGATGACTTTTGAACATTATTAAGTATTAAGGTAAATACATTGTTTGTTCTCCATCAAAATCTTTCATTTGCTAACTATGCCTATCAGTAGTTAGTGCCTTCAGTAGTTAGAATCTTTTATTTAGCTGGCAGTATTGGCGCTCGCTGTATTGCAATAGTCCGAGTAACGAAGATTTTTGTGAGGTAAGTGATTCATGAAAGGTATAGGTTATTGTTAGTCAGGGCCATTCTTTTGTAGGGATTATTCAAAGTCAGATTGCGTTGCGCTAAAAATATTGTGTGTCATTTTAGTGTTGATCAGAATAGGTAAAGAGCGAAATGCGAAATGTCTGAGTACGTTCAGTTCTGCTCAGCTGTTTGAAAATCAAATAATGTAAGAGGTTTACCAGCGCAGTAATTCATAAATTTTTCTAAGGGGACGTTTCAATTTATGTATATTGCAAATAGCAACGGTCCTACGACACTCCCCTGCGGCACACCTGAAATCACCCTTACTTCGGAAGACTTCTCTCCATTGAGAAGGTAACTAACAGAAACATAAATGAATGTGAAAGAGATAAAATGGAAGCCCACGACTTGTCAATTTTTTTCCCTTTAGCACACAACTAGAAACGCAGATCATTCAGTGTTAATCCATCGTGTATTTTGTATCATTGCAGAATACATGGCGTTTCTTGGCGAAAACGAGTTTTCTGCAGGACCTGAGGACTGTATTTCATTTCTGCGTCAAGTAGTCATCTTAATGAAAGAAGTAATAAAATAAAATCTGACATATAATAACGAATATTTGTTCGTGGTCTATGCGTTTCTATACCACGCATCCGACTACAGTGAAGGCTCATAA
Organism: Schistocerca nitens; assembly: GCF_023898315.1. Classification (NCBI taxonomy): domain Eukaryota; kingdom Metazoa; phylum Arthropoda; class Insecta; order Orthoptera; family Acrididae; genus Schistocerca; species Schistocerca nitens. The sequence goes on along the minus strand of NC_064615.1, from coordinate 374,889,632 downwards.
GAGTGGGGGTGAAGAGGGAGTGATACAGAAGCTGATATAGAAGCTTAACTCGCGAGCTTCATTATCGTGACCACCGCTGCCAAGAATCACGTACAGCGGCTTCTGCATTATTGCAGAAGGAGCATCCAGCTTCTCGTAATCCCGCTAAACAACTAATTCGAATTCAGTGACGTGTTGACAATGGCATCTTTGTGGCTTTAAAGGCATTCGTGACTAACATGATCTCACCACGTTCAATCTCAAAGATAACTAACACTCACCACCGTTGCAGCGTGTATTTGAAACAAACCTCATTTGTATCCTTTTATTGGAGCGATTAACGTCAGTCTTACGCGACTGGCGAGTACTTGAATACACATCATGTTTCAGAAACACTCCTACCAACTTTCGTTTATGTCGAACAACTGCTCTTTGGTGCTGCGATTTTTTTCCGTCAGTGCATAATGGCTGTTATCATAGTGCAGAAGTATTCTGTTATGTTTGAGGCGCCGTGAGAAATGCCTTGACTGTCGCTATTTAGGCACTAAAGTAACTGATGCTAGTCGAAGTAGAGAGGATGTGAAATGTAGATTGAATAAGAAGAAGCGGTTTTCTGAAAATGAGGAAATTGTTAGCATTTACTAAAGAAGAGAATCCAAGGGCTTGTGTTGTGGAGGTGCAGAAGAATGTTGAGAATTAGATGGGTTTATAAGACAAGAAATGATGAGGTTCTCCGCAGAATCGGCGATGATAGGAACATATGGAAAACATTGGCAAGAAGAAGCGACAGGATGATAAGACATATGTTAAGTCATCAGGGAATACCTTGCATGAAGTTAGAGGGAGATGTAGAGGGTAAAAACTGCAGGGTAAGACAGAGACTGGAATATATACAGCAAGTAATTGAGGCAAGGATGCCAGTATTACTGTGAGACGAAGAGATTGGCACAGGATAGGAATCAGAGGCGGGCTGCATCAAAACAGTCAATAGATTGAAGACTAAAATATAAACAAATAAAAATAATAACGAAAAAGAGCGGTAGGTAAAAACTTCCGAAGGAAACCAAGACACGAATACAGTAAGCAGGTTCTAATGGATATTAGTTACAGTAGCTATTCGGAGAGGAACAGCCTTTCACAGGGCAGACAGCATGGGGAGCTGCATCAAACTACGCTTCGGACGGAACAGCATAACAACAACAATCTTTACTATCGTGACAGAAGCCTTCTGGGAGAAAGTGAGGGCGCGAGTGAGCGGGTAGGACAGCCATTAATCACGTGTCACGAGAGCCTTCACACGGTGTTGCGCTATGGGCTCGGCGGTCTTTGGACTTGGAAGCGGCCGTGTCCCACGGGTTAACGAACCGCCTGCCGCCCATTCAAGTGGTGGCGAGTAATCCCCTCGTCAGTGCTATCACCGCGGCGCCGGCAAACACCGGCAAGAAGCTGGGCAGGGCCCGATAAGCGAGCCACTGTGCGGATAGGCACGGCGCCGTATCGCCGCCTCTAATTGCCCCTGCTACTGCCGCGGCCACAGACGCTGTCAAACCGTGGCGCCCGCTCCCTCGTTAACCGACGTCTTCCTCTTGGCGTGTCTGGCCGTCTAATTAAACCGACGCCCTGACATGGAGACAGCCCCTCGTAACACCTCCGCTAAGAGACTTAGCAGCGCCTAACGAACCAACGGTAGCCGTCCAGGGAAACGGACAGAGCGGTCGGAAAGGTAATGATTAAGTCTAAAGCCTGTTACAACCCAAGTAGGAGACGCACCAGGCTCGTAGGTAGATTAGTGGATGCGATAGTTGGAGATCCCACTTCATCACGACAGAAGGGGAAGAAGATGAGGGTTCATCACGTTTTGGTCTCGACGAGGCACTAGCTGAATCGAAGTAGGAACCATATAAAACGAAGGTTAGTGTTTAACGACACGTACACACAGGATCGGAGTTTTGCGTAGTCCCAGACCTAGTGGCTTAGAAGACAGGGGGCACCGAGGGACCGCGTTCGAAGCTTGTGCTTCCTGTATACTAGATCACAAAAAAGATAGGTACTGTATGCTGTTTCAAAACATGGAAAGCAAGCTAGCTTGTAGCAGCACTGTTGCTAGCGTAGCGCTCGGCTCATTGTCGAGTTCATTTGGGGGACGAGAGTTAATATAGCTGGTCTCAAGTGCTGTATACACTATCTGATGAAAAGTATTAGTGGAAATTAATATGGTGTGTGCACCTTCTGCCTTTATGACGATTTGAACTGTGCCTTCAATGAAGGGTCTGAATGTCTTTGGATGAATGGCAGCTCATTCTTACTCAACAACTGAAACCGGAGAAAGTACTGATGTTGGATACTGGGGTCTGGAAAGAAATCGACGAACTAGTTCATCCCGAAGGTGTTCCATTGGGTTCAAGTTGGGACTCTGGGCAGGGCAATACATTTCAAGAAATGTTCTTCACGAACCGTTGCCTCACTGATGTCGCTTTACGAGAGGGTTCACTGTCATGCGGACACAATCATCCTCTCCCTAATGTTCCTCTACTGTAAGCAGCACGTAGTACTGTAAAATGTGTTCAATCCTCCTGCCTCGAGCGTTTTCTTAAACCAATAAGGACATCACACCCTGACCAATGAGAAAGCCCAGTTACAGTAACACCACCTCTTGCTTACTTCATTGTCGGCACTACACATGACGATAGGTAACGTTCGCCAGGCATTAGCCACACTCAAAGCCTTCCATCGGATTCACGCAGGGTATAGCGTGCTTCATCACGCCAGATAACTTTTCCAGTCACCCTCATTTAGTGACGTCGCTCTTTATAACTCCTTAAGCGCGGCTTAGCATTAACTACAGAAATGTTTAGCTGATGAAGAGCTGCTCGACCACTATACCCTATTCTTTTAACTCATTACATACAGTCAACATGTTAGCTGGACTGTTCGTAGCACTTTGGAGCTCACGATTGAGTCCTAATCAGGATTCATGCGATTTTTTATAGTCACGCTCCACAATATTCGACGGTCCCTATCCGCCAGCACATGAGGTCAACACGGTTTTAATTTAGCTGCGGTTATTTCTTCACTTTTCCTTTTCACATTCACGTTACCAACAGTCAAATATCCGTACTGGATTTGTTACTGAGACGACATCCAATGACTGGTCCAAGTTCAAAGTCACAAAGCTCTCCTAATCGACGCATTCTGTAGATACTGCTCCTCTACTCACAAATTGTAAATTAAGACCTTATGGGACCAAACTGCGTAGGTCATCGCTCCCTAAGCTTACACACTACTTAATCTAACTTATGCTATTGACAACACACACACACCCATGCCCGAGGGAGGACTCGAACCTCCGACGTGGGGAGCCGCACGGATCTACTCACAACAAGGTACTCCCGCCTCCTTTTTATGCTGGTGAGTCCGCCTCTCGAGGTATCTAGTGGTCAATTCTGCATTAAAAAGGGGTGTCCACATGTTTTCGATCGCATAGTGTGCTTTTGCATCGATTCATGTACAATCTGACATTCTCTTGGTTGTCAGATAACATCACTGCTCCTGTTAAATCTTAGCCTTTTTTTTAATCACCCCATACATAGTTCCAAAAGTTTAGTTTCCCTGTCACTCATCATCAGTAACGTGTAACACATTAAAATGGCAGTTTACTTTTCCATTCTGTACATAATTTTCCGCAACATCGGAGTGCGGTTGATGCATATTAATGAGTATATCGAGCGCGTGATTGTCAATTATCGTCAGAGTAACGCTCCACATGGATATTGCGTGACCTCCATACGCGTTGAACACCTGTCGAATGACGCAAAATCTAATGAAAACCCTATCCGTTCGTGGCTAGGAAATTTGCACCGTACTTCGCTCCATAAGAACTGTTGGTTCGAAGTGATACTGTACAAAGACTACAGAACAAAGATTACAGTTTAAGCTTGAAAGTCTCTTTAGGTTCTTTGGGTTTGTTGCCGGATCCTAATTTGCAAATTTGTGGTAAGTTCTTATGGGACCAAACTGTCGAGATTATCGGTCCCTAGGCTTACACAATAGTTAATCTAAATTAGAGTAACTGGCGCTAAGGGCAAGACACACACCCATGGGCGAGGGAGGACCAACCTCCGACGCGGGGAGAAGCGTGAACCGTGGTTAGGCGCCTCAAACCGCGTGGCTACCCCGCGCGGCCCGGATCCTAAAATTCGGCAGCAAACCCGAAGAGACTTTCAACACTTACTACGCCGGGAAGTTACAATGTAAGCTTCCAGTCACATCAGTTACTACGGAATTTACGCAACGAAACTTCCTTAAAACTAGACCGAGCGAGGTGGCGCAGTGGTTAGACACTGGACTCGCATTCGGGAGGACGACGGTTCAATCCCGCGTCCGGCCATCCTGATTTAGGTTTTCCGTGATTTCCCCAAATCACTCCAGGCAAATGCCGGAATGGTTCCTCTGAAAGGGCACGGCCAACTTCCTTCCCCATCCTTCCCTAATCCGATGAGACCGATGACCACACTGTCTGGTCTCCTTCCCCAAAACAACCAACCTTCCTTAAAACTATACATTCCTTGGAATTATTTACACTCAACATATTTACACAATCTTGACAACATAGCATTTCATTGAAAACATGTGATGCCGTCAGGTGCTGATTTTGGTTTTGGAAACGCAGATAATAAAAATACCTGAAACCAAAGAAAACCAAAAGGAATATCTTAGACAAATTCAAAATGAGAAGACCCAGTGTAGTCTCACACCACTAAAGGATTCCCATAAGACATCAGAATAGAAAACAGGTTAATTTTCGTATCTCAAAAGCAAACTTGGCTTTGCTAGTGTATTCGCAATGTTTCGTGTCTATCTTGCAGTTCAACATAATCAGTACCGACTTCTTCTTGTGTGACCCGAGGATGGAGGAATATAATTAATGAATTTTGCTATGCGGATTTGATTTGATTTATACTGTAGAGAGACTTCATTCCGCTCCATGTCTACAAGAGGATCCGAGTAAATACAGGGGGGTGTTCAATAAGTAACCCAACATTTTTTTTCTGAAAACAGGTTGTTTTATGCAAGATTCCAGTACACCATTTTATTTCCTACTCTTCTGGCTACAAAATCCTATTTTCCAACGTAATCTCTGTTCAGTGCGTTTGCCTTACGCAGCCTCAGTGGGAGGGCCCGTATGCTCGCATGTTATCACTCTACTGCTCGACGTCGGAGCCACCGCCTTGCTGCATCTATGACCTCCCCGTCATCCACGTACTGCTTCCTGCTGAGAGCATCCATCATTGTGTCAAACACATGGAAGTCGGAAGATGTTAGATACGGTCTGTAGGATGGATGAGCAAGAACAGTCCAATAAAGTTTTCTGAGCTCCTCTTGGGTATACAAACTTGTATGAAGCCTTGCCTTGTCCTGGAAAAGGAGAAGTTCGTTTGCATTTTAGTGGCAACGAATACGCTGAAATAATTTCTCAAATTTCCTGAAAGTAGCACAACACCCCTCGGAGTTGATCGCTCCACCACGAGCGAGGACACCAAACAGAATAACCCCTTCGGAGTCCCAGCGGCTGTCGCCATGACTTTACCGACCGAGCGTGTGGCTTTGAACTTTTTCTTCGCAAGTGATGAACCCATACTTCATCGCCTCTGACGATGTTCGACAGAAAAAATGTGACGATAACTCTCGTAACGCGCAAGCAGTTCCGCACAAATGGTCCTTCGTTGCTCTTTACGGTCTTCTCCTAGGAGACGGTGAATCGAGAGGGTACACACCTCTGAGTACCCAGAGTGCTGAACAAGTATTGCAGCACTAACAGAGGCGTCCAGTTGTGTAGAGAGGTGTGCGTTTGTGATCCGTCGACACCTCAAATGAAAGTGTCAGCACATTCCAACGTTTCAGGAGTAACAGCTGTGAACTGCTCGCCGGAACGTGGCAGATCGGACAGCTTTGCGCGACCTTGCCATGATGATGCCTCGCCCAACAATTCACCATGCTTTTGTTCACTACCATATCTCCGTAGACCTTCTGCAAGCGCCTACGAATATCTGAGATACTCTAGTTTTCCGCCAAAAGAACCTCAGTAACAACCCTCTGCTGCAAAACTGAAGAGCCGTAATAACCTTCTTCAGCGTCTAGCTTGTACATCATTGGGAGCTGACGCCAACACATTGAGAAATCTGCTCTAGCACTCGTCTACTCCTCTGCAGAGTACTGCTCTGCAGTACGGTTTAATAGCTGCCATACCTTCTGGACATTCAACTTCGTCACACTATGCGTATCATATCTGAATCATTACTTGCTACTCCAGTCCAATGTCTGCAGGTGTTGTGTAACATACCACCCCCTCACATCGGAAGACAAAAACATCTTGGTCATCTGTGGTCAAGAATACTGAATAACTCGTCGCTCCCAATTCAGGAAGATGTGAGACAGCTAGAATCATCCAGGTTGAAGTCCCGTACACCGGCATGTAAAACGGCCATGGAATTGTTAAGCAACTATTTCGACCCCAAAGGCAGCTGGCGGAAAGAATGAAAATCTACTCCACAGGGCATCTTGAAAGTTGAAGATCCAACAGTAAGGCTCAATGGTTTCACCATGCCAAGATACACTTGGAGCAGGCCTAACCGTTTCAGATGTGGTGTGGGAGGAAGTGCTTCGATTCTACATAAATGGGGTTGGGTGGACACCCCATACTGTGACTGTGCTGACGTTCCACAAACAATGAAGCATATAGCAGTGGACTGCCCCCTCCGTGCCTTCCCTGGAAATCTAGTGGATTCGAACCTGGTTACTTCCGAAGTGGTGGATTGGATCAATGGCTTAGATATAAAGATCTCAACTGTATTTTAAAGTGTCTGTGGTACTGTGTTTTATGTGTTATTGTGATTGTTATGTATCATACGCTTGAAAAAAAGCTCTCTGCTTGGTACACACATCCGTTACTGACGCCATTTCGAAGGCTACGTATAGCGCCGCCACTTGGAACTTCATGAAACTATAGGGGCTGAAGCGGGAGTATTTCATAACGTCCCACAACGAATTCCGCATTTTTTCAACCGTAACTGGCAGAAAGAAAAGTGTGTTGCATTACTTATTGAACGCCCCTCGTTTCTAACTAGCCGTCTCAGACTAATCAGTCATCAGCCCACAAACATTTGGCGCATATGCTCCCCAGTTTTTGAATTTCACTAATTCTTCTCACAATTTTCAGCGATCGTCAGTCACACCTACGACGCGCTAAATCTGTCGGTAGGTTCCACTAAGCTGATTTTGCAGAAGTTCCCTGTTTCTCTGTTTAATGACGCGGCATACCACTAGCGAGAGTCCACTGCAGTTTCTGGAGCCGACAATGTTATCAGCTTGAGTACGGTTCGTTCCTTCTTTGGGCAGTTTCCATTAAACGCTCGTGTTTTTGGTTTCTTCGCCAGTGACGGAGAGAGTGAAACTCACTGAATCACTGAGCTTTTCTGCGGCTGGAAACCGGAAAAAAATGATATTTATCCTGCACAATGCACGCAGGTGTTTTGTATTTATTGTGGTGCGCACTCATGTTCAGCGGCGGTGGCACGGGCAGCAGCTGGTCGCTGCAATTACGCTGCGGAGACCTGCATGCGGTGGGCGATGCGTGTCTCGTTCTATATATAGCCTCTGATGACAGGCAATGCCTGGACGCCTGAGGAATTTTCATGGCCGTAATTAATAGGTATCAAGGGCGTGCTATCTACCAGTACCGCTCGCCCCCCCCCCCCCCCCGCCACGCCGACCCCTCTCTCTCTCTCTTTCTCTCTCTCTCTCTCTCTCTCTCTCTCTCTCCCCCCTCCCACCCCTCTCTCTCCCACACACACATTCTTCCCTAATGCTGCCCATGGAGCTTCGAGTACAACAATGTCGCCAAAATGACACTGACTTTCAAAGTGTTTTTGGCAAACATATCATTAGAAATAGGGAAAACATCTGCTCATCGATATCAACGGTGGCCATTTCCAACATCATGATCATCATCATCATTATCATCATCATCATCATCATCATCATCATCATCTTTAAAAAAATCGCTTTTTCTGTTTCTTAAATCGAGCAACTATATTCTTGTCAGATTTGGTCTTCCATTAAAAGTCAACGCATAAAATTTAAAAGCGGAATAAATGGAGTGAAAAAGTGCCAAAGCAACCAAATTCAATAGAAGTGCTAAAAGAGGAACTGAAAACGCATATTCGTATATTTCTGTTTCGTAGAGTACTGTAGTAGAATTCACATAGATAAATTAAGAAAAGTAGGAGAGGAGATAATGTGAGGTCCCATCCAAGGATCACTAACTTGGCAAAGATGGTGAGAGCGTGCCGGGCCAACGGCATACCAATGCTGCTTTCTGACACCATATTCCAGGCGGCTTTAACGCTAATACAGAGACATACGCCTTAGCCTTATTCAGTTCGAAATATTCATCCTCTCTGGCATTCTGAATATTGTAACACATTTGGTAGGTTTCTCATTGCTCCTCAATCTAAAGGAATGCTTCATCCGCAATAATAAGTTTCAAAAAGGAAAAAGAAATACGAAAAGCTGTTAAATGACTATTAGTTTCGATTTAGGAAACATAAAGGTATGAGGGAGGTAGTTCTGACGTTGCGCTTGACAATGGAAACAAGACTTTAGAAAAATCAAGACACTATCACCCGACTTTTCGAACTTAAGAGAAAAGCTATAGGGAAAAATGGGTAATACACAGTATGTACAGAACAAAGAGGGAACAATAAGAATGGAAAATCAAGAACGAAGTGCTCACATTAATAAGGGTGTAAGACAGGGATGCAATCTTTCTTCCCTACTGTTCAATCTGTACATCGAAGAAACAATGGCGGAATTAAAAAATTCATGATGAAAGAATATCAATGACAAAGTTCGCTAGTGACGTTGCTATTCACAGAGAATGTGAAGAAGAATTACAGGATCTATTGAATGGAATGGACACTGTAATGAGTATGTAGTATAGTCTGAGGGTAAACCGAAGAAAGACGAAAGTACTTAGGATAAGCAGAAATGAAATCACCGATCAAATAAACTTTGCGACCACGAAGCAGACGAATGAAGGAAATCTGCAGTCTTGGAAGCAAAATAATAAGTTATGAACGAAGCAAAGGTGACATAAAAATTAGACTGTCACTGGCAAAGATGGCCTTCCTGGCCAAAGAAGTCCTTACTTTGAGGAAGAAATTTCTAAGTAGGTTTGGGGCACAGCACCGTATAATAGTGAATCATAAAATGTGGGAAAACCAGGAATGAAGAGAACTGAGCCATTTGAAATGTTAGAAATATTTGGAAAATACTCACAAGAATCGGTGGTTCACATCTCGCAACGCGTTGCGTAAGCCTGATGGGCTTCATTCTGGTGTCCACAATCGGAAATACTTAGCAACCGCACATTATGATGTCACAAAAATTGTCATGGTCTACGTTCATGTTCATATTCATCTTGTGTGTAATGACAACTTTATCAGTGATTTCTCTTCCCGAGTTATTCCAAAAAATTCAAGTTATTTAATCCTACTGCCTGTCGCAGCACACACTTTCGTATTGTCAGTGGTTTATCGCTGACGGGTGATCAAAGCAAATGCAGTGTATACAGTGAACAGTCCTGTGTTCAAACACATGCAAGTTCTCACTTGCCGTCTCAAGTGGAAAGAGCATTCTTGCTGTTTGATGTTCTGCCTCATCGTCAGGTGACCGCGAAACCGAGTCATGCGTAAATTCCTGGGCTGTGAACGTAATTTGTGTTCACTTCTTAAAACGCCACAACGCATCTGACGTCAGGTCGAGGTGAAAGCGAAAGCGTCGATGATACACATACATATTTATAGACACTCTTCTCTCTGTTCCATTAAACCTGTCCTTGAGGAAATGCAGATGTCGGCTGCAGTGTGGCGGTAAGGTGAGGTAAGGTAAGAAACCAAAGAATGAAGGTAAGACGGCCGAATATTACACATAAAAAGGAATAAAAGTACAGCGTTGTGTAACGAAGCGTAACCACGTGCCTCTTTATAACGTGCTGGACCGCCATGCAGCAGGATGTGGCTAGAAGAAATAATATCCGCTATGTTTTACATGAAATTTGTACCTCGTAACTGCGCTTTACGCCTCTGTTGATAGGAGCCGTAATGAAGCTACTGCCAAAATTAAGCAATTTCACGCAAGTTTACCGCGCAGATTAATCACTGGGCAATACAAAGAAAATAGGGGGCATAAAAGGTACACAGCGTGGTGCTATCTTTAAGTATAAAGCAAATACATGCAAACGATTTATTTTTGTGGTATCAGTAAAACAAAATATGACGGCGAAGATGAGCATTTTGACGTAAACCAGTGAGTTTTTTTTAACGTCGGAATCCCTGTGCTGTTGCCTTTAAAGCAAGGTTCTGATATCTACACTGTATTTAAATACCATGTTACAGGTATCAGTGATAATAAAATGGCGTTATTGCACTTCTAAAATAATAAAACCAATAATTATTCCAACTTTCGAGTCTTATTGATTGTAGAACGCCAGCTTCATCACATTAAATTTGTGTTCAGATTCGTTTATTTAGTTTTCACTAGTGCTGTCGATGGTTTTACCTTGAATGCAACAATGTCTTTTTCCAGTTTTTTATTAAACTGCGTACTGCTTATATAATGACACAGGGGGAATAAAAACATGCTGTCCATGACCAGCAAAAACAATAAACATCAAATTCACGAGAAGAGAGGCTATATACAGAATGTAACACTTTGTGTGCCGTTGGTGACAAAATCTTAAAAAAAGACTTAAAACAATCGAAAACCTGAAAAATCGAGTTTCAGTGGCTCTGCCGTAAACCAATAAAAGTGGTCCCTGCAGTTCTTCGCACATGGGATGCAGAACTAAAATATCTCAGTGGACATTTGAAAATCATTGGTAGCCCTGAAATATACATCCACCAATTACAAACAGCCAATTTTTGCGGTCTGCGGTAATAACTACCTTTTTCAAGAAACGATGACAAATTTTGAGAACTCCAGCAGCAAGAGAAGAAGCACTTATATTTTCTTGTACACAAGTGCAATGCGCCTGTCTTTTCTTTCCAAGAAAAAGTCTATAATTCGGTCTGCAAAGATCAGATCACTGGATAGCTCTCGAAGTAGTCTCTTTTTCTATTGCTAACGTGCTCAAACACGACAGCCGGGTGTTGGACATTGAATTCCTTAAATAATTCTTCACTGATTTTAAGACTACTCATACTTCGTTCACTGCTTGCTGTAGTTGCGGGTAGGGTCAAAATCAAACGCAGAAGCTTCGTTGTTTCTTCGTAAACAAAGTCTAAATCATTGTTGACAATGTACTTTAAGAGGATCCTTCGAGATAAGTGTTTTCTCTCATCAGTGTATATGTTGCACAGTTCTTTTTCAAGTTGTTCTTGTTTGAAAAAAGGATACCTTTCTAATAACTGAAGCATTTTCAACTTTCGGAATTCTTTTTGATAGTTCGGGAAACACATTTCCTTCAAAAGCTCAACAAACTGAATTTGGGGAAAGTATTGAAATCTTTCCATCTGAACAATTTGTAAATCCAGTATCTCTGAAGTTAGTGCCCTCAGAGATGTCTTTTGACACTCACAGAAAGATAAGTCGCCATTCAAACACAAGCTGCATTTCATGCATTCATCAACGAACGTTTCCTTTCTTAATTGTCGTAAGTTTCTCAAAACAGTTCTTATTTCGTCGTGGCAAGCAGTTATACTGACAGCTTTTGACTGAATAACATTAAAGAGATGGTCATCAACACAAACAAAGCACGGTCGCTAGAAGCAAAGCATGTAGACAAACGTAGGATCCTCCAACGGTCGTTTCATTCCCACAGCACCGCTCAAAGAGTCTGGGGCCCACTGAGAGTCTGTATCATCAATTATATAATTAAAAACACTATATAGCCCTGCGAAATGACTAGATGTTGTTGAAACTGCCCTGGAATGAAAGTTTCAGCGAGTATTGCTTGCTTGTGGCAGTTTAAATCCTTTCTCAGTTAACAGTACAGTTCGCTTTGATGATTTGCTGAAAAATGAATGGAATGCAGTAAGATCACCTATAAACATACGCACTTCTCGTATGATTTTGGAGGCATGTAACAGTACCAAATTCAGTTGGTGTCCGTAACAATGAATAAATAGCGCATAGGGACAGTACTACGTGAGCAGTTGTTGTAGTCCTCTTTCTCAGCCCGCCATTACTGAAGCGCCATCATTTGTTTGATAACCATTTTTCTTTCCACATGCCAGTCTTTCAATACTGCATGAATGATGTTTGACAAACCTTCAGCAGTTTTATCTCCAGAAACATCGTAAAATCCAACGAATCTTTCTTCAATTTTGTCTGCAATACAGTATCTGAATATTATGCCCATTTGACTCTTGCATAACACGTCTAATGTTTCATCAGCTTGAATCGAAATGAAATTGCAGCTCTGAATTTAAGCTTTTATTTTCTCATTAACTGCCAGATTTATCATTTCTATTACATCATTCTGTACATCTGGAGAAGTTACTTTAAAGGTTGAATATGATGGCAGATCGTCTCGGATTAACTGCTATCCTTGAGCTAGTAAATCCAACAATTCCAGATAGTTACCTTTGTTGCCAGAGGACTCGTCTTCTCGATGGCCGCGAAAGGCTAGTTCTAGTTTACAAAGAAATACTGTTGCCTGAATAAGACGAGCCAATACTCTCCTGTTGGATGCAACTTGTTCGTTTTATTGTGTTTCTGTCAGACGAGCGGCTTCAGAAAGGGAGTGCTCAATTCTACTTTTACCCAATAATCGAAATAATTCTTTGTTCTGCAGGTGACGTTTTGATATCTGATGCTTTTGTGCCTTCCTGTCAAAGTTCTTTATTGTACAAATACCCTCATCGCACCATTCCTTTTCACCACCCAACAGAAGACATATAAAACATTTTACTTTGTTATTAACTGCATTCGCATTCAGGCAAGTATACTTTTCGTATTAGGCCGTCTGATAAGTGCGCTTTTGTTTCGCGTCACTTACAACTACCCTGAGTATAGGAGCAGGTCATTTGTACTTCAGTTCACACTTTTTTCGTACGTTAGTGTAGAAAAAGGCGTTTTCAATTTCAGCTGTTCAATTGTGTGTGAATTCCTAAGGGACCAAAGTGCTGAGTTCATCGGTCCCTAGACATACACACTACTTAAACTAACTTAACGCTAAGGACAACGCTCACACCCATGCCTGAGGGAGGACTCGAATCTCCGGCGGGAGGGGCCGCACGATTAGTGACATGGCACCTCTAACCGCGTTTTTAATAAAAATTCTATAAGGTGTTCAGTTCCTGGCTCAGTCATGTTGGCGACACAACGAAAATATGCACTATTCAGGCAACAGTATTTCTTTGTAAACTAGAACTAGCCTTTCGCGGCCATCGAGAAGACGAGTCCTCCGGCAACAAAGGTAACTATCTGGAATTGTTGGATTTACTAGCTCAAGGATAGCAGTTAATCCGAGACGATCTGCCATCATATTCAACCTTTAAAGTAACTTCTCCAGATGTACAGAATGATGTAATAGAAATGATAAATCTGGCAGTTAATAAGAAAATAAAAGCTTAAATTCAGAGCTGCAATTTCATTTCGATTCAAGCTGATGAAACATTAGACGTGTTATGCAAGAGTCAAATGGGCATAATATTCAGATACTGTATTGCAGACAAAATTGAAGAAAGATTCGTTGGATTTTACGATGTTTCTGGAGATAAAACTGCTGAAGGTTTGTCAAACATCATTCATGCAGTATTGAAAGACTGGCATGTGGAAAGAAAAATGGTTATCAAACAAATGATGGCGCTTCAGTAATGGCGGGCTGAGAAAGAGGACTACAACAACTGCTCACGTAGTACTGTCCCTATGCGCTATTTATTCATTGTTACGGACACCAACTGAATTTGGTACTGTTACATGCCTCCAAAATCATACGAGAAGTGCGTATGTTTATAGGTGATCTTACTGCATTCCATTCATTTTTCAGCAAATCATCAAAGCGAACTGTACTGTTAACTGAGAAAGGATTTAAACTGCCACAAGCAAGCAATACTCGCTGAAACTTTCATTCCAGGGCAGTTTCAACAACATCTAGTCATTTCGCAGGGCTATATAGTGTTTTTAATCATATAATTGATGATACAGACTCTCAGTGGGACCTACAGAATAACTATGAACACAAACCTCGCAACTGGAAGCCAGCATAGAAGCGGCAGAGACTAGTCTCGATACGTGCTAGCAAATGCAGCGCACCAGCCTTCGTAGAAGAGGGGTAGAGGAGGGGAGCCAAGAATTCCACTACAGCAGAGGCGCACACAGGGAGGCTGAGACTGATAGCAGTCGAGTCTCAAGCAGGCAAATACACCAATACTCAGGGTGCGGCGCGGGCTACAAAACTGATGTCTTGGCACATTTAGAGCTCTTATTAGAAAGTTGTTCGTATTTTTGTTATGAATTAATATTTCATAATTTTTTAAGCACAAATACAGAGGAGACTAAGTCTCAAAGTCTCCCCTTACGCTACGCCACTGATAACCATAAGAGCTTTAGGAGTGCCACACCTCTCCAGTGAATGGCACAGGCTTACTTCTAAAATGCTAACGACAGGTGTATGCAGCACTATACTGTGCGATCAATGAATACATACCGACCAAAGAAGAGATGCTAACGACGCCACAGATAAAAGATCATATCTCTTAATAGACGTGTCAGTCCCATGTGAAGAGAACAGTCAAAAAACATATGGCACTATTACTTTGCCGAGACGAAGTATTACACAGTACTATGTGCACTGCACTCTCTGGAACTGTAACGTCTACATCTACATCTACATTTATACTCCGCAAGCCACCCAGCGGTGTGTGGCGGAGGGCACTTTACGTGCCACTGTCATTACCTCCCTTTCCTGTTCCAGTCGCGTATGGTTCGCGGGAAGAACGACTGTCTGAAAGCCTCCGTGCGCGCTCTAATCTCTCTAATTTTACATTCGTGATCTCCTCGGGAGGTATAAGTAGGGGGAAGCAATATATTCGATACCTCATCCAGAAACGCACCCTCTCGAAACCTGGCGAGCAAGCTACACCGCGATGCAGAGCGCCTCTCTTGCAGAGTCTGCCACTTGAGTGTATTAAACATCTCCGTAACGCTATCACGGTTACCAAATAACCCTGTGACGAAACGCGCCACTCTTCTTTGGATCTTCTCTATCTCCTCCGTCAACCCAATCTGGTACGGATCCCACACTGATGAGCAATACTCAAGTATAGGTCGAACGAGTGTTTTGTAAGCCACCTCCTTTGTTGATGGACTACATTTTCTAAGCACTCTCCCAATGAATCTCAACCTGGTACCCGCCTTACCAACAATTAATTTTATATGATCATTCCACTTCAAATCGTTCCGCACGCATACTCCCAGATATTTTACAGAAGTAACTGCTACCAGTGTTTGTTCCGCTATCATATAATCATACAATAAAGGATCCTTCTTTCTGTGTATTCGCAATACATTACATTTGTCTATGTTAAGGGACAGTTGCCACTCCCTGTACCAAGTGCCTATCCGCTGCAGATCTTCCTGCATTTCGCTACAATTTTCTAACGCTGCAACTTCTCTGTATACTACAGCATCATCCGCGAAAAGCCGCATGGAACTTCCGACACTATCTACTAGGTCATTTATATATATTGTGAAAAGCAATGGTCCCATAACACTCCCCTGTGGCACGCCAGAGGTTACTTTAACGTCTGTAGATGTCTCTCCATTGATAACAACATGCTGTGTTCTGTTTGCTAAAAACTCTTCAATCCAGCCACACAGCTGGTCTGATATTCCGTAGGCTCTTACTTTGTTTATCAGGCGACAGTGCGGAACTGTATAACTGTATCGAACGCCTTCCGGAAGTCAAGAAAAATAGCATCTACCTGGGAGCCAGTATCTAATATTTTCTGGGTCTCGTGAACAAATAAAGCGAGTTGGGTCTCACACGATCGCTGTTTACGGAATCCATGTTGATTCCTACAGAGTAGATTCTGGGTTTCCAAAAACGACATGATACTCGAGCAAAAAACATGTTCTAAAATTCTACAACAGATCGACGTCAGAGATATAGGTCTATAGTTTTGCGCATCTGCTCGACGACCCTTCTTGAAGACTGGGACTACCTGTGATCTTTTCCAATCATTTGGAACCCTCCGTTCCTCTAGAGACTTGCGGTACACGGCTGTTAGAAGGGGGGCAAGTTCTTTCGCGTACTCTGTGTAGAGTCGAATTGGTATCCCGTCAGGTCCAGTGGACTTTCCTCTGTTGAGTGATTCCAGTTGCTTTTCTATTCCTTGGATACTTATTTCGATGTCAGCCATTTTTTCGTTTGTGCGAGGATTTAGAGAAGGAACTGCAGTGCGGTCTTCCTCTGTGAAACAGCTTTGGAAAGAGGTGTTTAGTATTTCAGCTTTACGCGTGTCATCCTCTGTTTCAATGCCATCATCATCCCGGAGTGTCTGGATATGCTGTTTCGAGCCACTTACTGATTTAACGTAAGACCAGAACTTCCTAGGATTTTCTGTCAAGTCGGTACATAGAATTTTACTTTCGAATTCACTGAACGCTTCACGCATAGCCCTCCTTACGCTAACTTTGACATCGTTTAGCTTCTGTTTGTCTGAGAGGTTTTGGCTGCGTTTAAACTTGGAGTGAAGCTCTCTTTGCTTTCGCAGTAGTTTCCTAACTTTGTTGTTGTACCACGTACGTACGTCATGAAGACAGTACGCAACAAACGTAAAATTGGCACTTGAAAATGGTTAAATTTTCAGTGCCACCGTTGATAACAGTATGGCCACCTACACCCTGTGTTTAAGTAAAGATTGCACAGTGGGTCTCTGAATTTAACAGCGGGAGGACCGTCGCCTAGCGGGACTACACTATCGTTCAGCGATGTTGCTGCTCCCGTTGGTGGGTATCCGATGTCTGTCATGTGAATGTGGAATCGATACCTTCAGAAGAGCCGTACTCAGCGCCGGATGAGCTCTCAGCAGCCCTACGCCACTAGCGCCCGAAAGAACAGACATATTGCTGGCTCGGCCATGCTAGATCGCACAGGAGCATCATTTTTCTTGAGTCAGGAAATGGGCTTGTTTGCAGCAATACATGTATTCACATAGATAATGTGATGACATGTGGAGCACCACGGACTGCAACCATGGCGACCACTGTTGCGATTCCCTTGAGGAGACAACAAAGAAAGGCGTGCGGACAGTGGTGAGTGCAATGACGACACTCGACACAGGAGAGGCACCACCTCGTCTTTCCAGGCGAGTCCTAATTACACGTACGGCATCTTGAAGAGCGTATCCGTCTCCAGACGCTCTGAGAAGAACTAACGCTGCTACCAAGCATTCTTCATCGTCATGCATGTTCAACACATGGTCTGACGATGTTTAGGGGAGGGGGCGACATCGAGTACACAACATGTTTATCTCAGTTCTCATACTGGTAATTACATTTCGTGGGCGTTAATGCCTGTGGATATGGCACATATTCAAGGTCTTTATAACTTTAACTTTTGACAAGATTAGGAACGCACTAATCTGCTGTGGTGGTGCCACAAAACGGTTTCTAAGGAAAATGGTGAATGGCCATGAGGGCTGAGTGGACGACGGCAAAACGTACACAAAGGCAAATCGTGCGAAAGGCAAATCGTGCGAAAGGCAAATCGTGCGAAAGGCAAATCGTGCGAAAGGCAAATCGTGCGAAAGGCAAATCGTGCGAAAGGCAAATCGTGCGAAAGGCAAATCGTGCGAAAGGCAAATCGTGCGAAAGGCAAATCGTGCGAAAGGCAAATCGTGCGAAAGGCAAATCGTGCGAAAGGCAAATCGTGCGAAAGGCAAATCGTGCGAAAGGCAAATCGTGCGAAAGGCAAATCGTGCGAAAGGCAAATCGTGCGAAAGGCAAATCGTGCGAAAGGCAAATCGTGCGAAAGGCAAATCGTGCGAAAGGCAAATCGTGCGAAAGGCAAATCGTGCGAAAGGCAAATGGTGCGAAAGGCAAATGGTGCGAAAGGCAAATCGTGCGAAAGGCAAATCGTGCGAAAGGCAAATCGTGCGAAAGGCAAATCGTGCGAAAGGCAAATCGTGCGAAAGGCAAATCGTGCGAAAGGCAAATCGTGCGAAAGGCAAATCGTGCGAAAGGCAAAACGTGCGAAAGGCAAAACGTGCGAAAGGCAAAACGTGCGAAAGGCAAAACGTGCGAAAGGCAAGATGAGAGGAATCCAAAAACTAAAAGCCAAGAATTCTCAACATCGTAGGGAGAAAGTCACAATATCAAACCGAGAGAGATAACAAAGACCAAGTGATTGCGTGCAAACAATAACGTTGGCGACTAGAAAGCTTCGGATAGATCTACACGAGTGGACAAGGAAAGGTCGCGCTCTTTCCCCCTAGCGTACGCCGCCAGAGCGACTTGCCAACAGACGCGAAGTCCATGCAGCTCGCTTTCGATCGTGACCACAAACAACTGGATGGCCATAGCCGGTACGTTTATCTCGATATCGATGTTAGAGCCTGACGACGATACTAAAACAAGATACACTGAAGTGACAAAAGTCGTGGGATAAAGATGAGGACATACACAGGTGGCGGTGGTATCGTGTACACAAGGTGCAAGAGGGCACTGAACTGGCGAAGCTGTCATCTGTAATCAGATGATTCATGTGAAAATTTCCCGATATGATTATGGTCGCTCGAAGAGAATCAGCTGACATTGAACGCGAAATGGTAGTTGGAACTAGACGCAGGGACATTCCATTTCGGAAATCGTTAGCGTATTCAGTATTCCGAGATCCGCAGTATCAAGACTGTGCATTACCCCTCACCACAGACAACCAGCGGTTGACGGCGATCACTTAACGATCGAGAGCAGTGGCATTTCCTCAGAGCTGCCAGTGCTAACAGACAAGCAACATTTCGGAAAATAACCGCAGAAATCAATGTGGGACGTACGGGAAATGTAATTGTTAGGACATTGGGGCAAAACTTGGCGTTAATGGGCTATATCAGCAGACCACTGACTTTAATGTCTTTGCTAATAGCACGGCATCGCCTGCAGTACCTCTTCTGGGCTCGTGACCATATCGGTTGGACCCTACGCAGATACCATGAAGCCCTGGACCGAAGTTGCCAATAAGGCACTGTGCAAGTTGGTGGTGGTTCCATAATGGCGTGGGCCGGCCGAAGTGGCCGTGCGGTTAAAGGCGCTGCAGTCTGGAACCGCAAGACCGCTACGGTCGCAGGTTCGAATCCTGCCTCGGGCATGGATGTTTGTGATGTCCTTAGGTTAGTTAGGTTTAACTAGTTCTTAGTTCTAGGGGACTAATGACCTCAGCAGTTGAGTCCCATAGTGCTCAGAGCCATTTGAACCATAATGGCGTGGGCTGTGTGTACATGGAATGGGCTGGGTCCTCTGGCCCCAATGAACCGATCTTTGCCTGGAAATTGTTGTGTTCGGCTACTTGGGGACCACTGGCAGCCATTCATGACCTTCATATTCCTAAACAACGATGCGCCATGTCACAGCGGCAGAACTGTTCGCGACTTGTTTGAAGTACATTCTGCACAATTCGAGCGAGTGATTTGACTACCCAGATCCCCTGAAATGACTCCCATCCAACATTTATGGGACATAATCGAGGGGTTAGTTGGTGTACAAAATCCTGTACCGGCAATACTTTCACGATTATGGACGCTGTAGAGACAGAAAGGCTCAATATTTCTGTGGAGAACTTCCAACGACTTGTTGAGCCCGTGTCACGTCGGGTTGTTCCATTTCGCCGGGAAAAGGGAAGGCGAACACTATAGTAGTTGGTAACCCCTGACTTTTGTCACCTCAGTGTGTAATCTCTAACAACACATTCCTGTCCGGAGAACTGTGAACGAAGAAGGCCTGGGCACACTGCAACCCAAGTACACTACTGGCCGTTAAAATTGCAACACCAAGAAGAAATGCAGATGATAAACGGGCATTCATTGGACAAATATATTATACTAGAACTGACATGTGACTGCATTTTCACCCAATTTGGGTGCATAGATCATGAAAAATCAGTACCCCGAACTACCACCTCTGGCCGTAATAACGGCCTTGATACGCCTGGGCATTGAGTCAAACAGAGCTTGGATGGCGTGTACAGGTACAGCTGCCCATGCAGCTTCAACACGATACCATAGTTCATCAAGAGTAGTGACTGGCGTATTGTGACGAGCCAGTTGCTCGGCCACCATTGACCAGACGTTTTCAATTGGTGAGAGATCTGGAGAATGTGCTGGCCAGGGCAGCAGTCGAAC
The DNA here is from genome assembly GCF_023898315.1 of Schistocerca nitens. Taxonomy (NCBI): domain Eukaryota; kingdom Metazoa; phylum Arthropoda; class Insecta; order Orthoptera; family Acrididae; genus Schistocerca; species Schistocerca nitens. Next base: position 374,869,254 of record NC_064615.1, on the reverse strand, counting down.
ATTTTCTGTATCCAGAAAGGCCCGTACAGGACGTGCAACATGCGGTAGTGCATTAACTGCTGAAATATAGGATTTCGCAGGGATCGAATGAAGGGTAGAGCCACGGGTCGTAACACATCTGAAATGTAACGTCCACTGTTCAAAGTGCCGTCAATGCGAACAAGAGGTGACCGACACGTGTAACCAGTGGCACCCCATACCATCACGCCGGGTGATACGCCATTATGGCGATGACGAATACATGCTTCCAATGTGCGTTCACCGCGATGTCGCCAAACACGGATGCGACCATCATGATGCTGTAAACAGAACCTGGATTCATCCGAAAAAATCACGTTTTGCCATTCGTGCACCCAGGTTCGTCGTTGAGTACACCATCGCAGGCGCTCCTGTCTGTGATGCTGCGTCAAGGGTAACCGCAGCCATGGCCTCCGAGCTGATAGTCCATGCTGCTGCAAACGTCGTCGAACTGTTCGTGCAGATGGTTGTTGTCTTGGAAACGTCCTCATCTGTTGACTCGGGGATCGAGACGTGGCTGCACGATCCGTTACAGCCATGCGGATAAGATGCCTGTCATCTCGACTGCTAGTGATACGACGCCGTTGGGATCCACCACGGCGTTCCGTATTACCCTCCTGAACCCACCGATTCCATATTCTGTTAACAGTCATTGGATTTCGACCAACGCGAGCAGCAATGTCGCGATACGATAAACGGCAATCGCGATGGGCTACAATCCGACCTTTATCAAAGTCGGAAACGTGATGGTACGCATTTCTCCTCCTTACACGAAGCATCACAACAATGTTTCACCAGGCAACGGCTGTTTGTGTATGAGAAATCGGTTGTAAAGTTTCTCATGTCAGCACGTTGAAGGTGTCGCCACCGGCGCCAACCTTGTGTGAATGCTCTGAAAAGCTAAACATTTGCACATCACAGCATCTTCTTCCTGTCGGTTACATTTCGCGTCTGTAGCACGTCACCTTGGTGGTGTAGCAATTTTAATGGCCAGTGGTGTATTTCCGCACTGCTCCGTTGTTCTCCCATGCGAGTGGTTCTAACAAGGAATATGCACAGTTTTCTTCTTTAGGGCGTAGACCGCCCCTGTGTCCGGAAAAGTTGACTTGCTTGCAGCAAAGAGGCCACTGTTGCTGACACGACAGCCTCCGTCACACTCTAAGGCAGCGATCCGTGAAGCGAGCATGCAGCCGGGGTGGCTCACCAGTGCTGGACTTAATGGCCACTCGGGTCCTCTCGGCAGCCGGTCATAAAGCCGCCGTGACTGACAGTTCCGACAGATACGCCAGCCCGCCCACTGGCGGACAATTACCGGCTCGCCGGGCCACTTCTCAATCACGCGGTCGCAGGGGAGTCGAGGCGCCCACCGCCGCCTATAAATAGACGCGAGCTATGCGCCGCGTAATGGCAGTGCAGTACATCAAGCGTCCGCCAGTGGGTTACTTAACCGAAACGACCCGCCCGCCATCCGGTCCGGTCCGTCCGCTACCAAATCGGACGAGGCAGCCGCCAGCCGCCAGCCGCCAGCCACCAGCGGCCGCTTTTCCGGAGGGCGAGGGCAACCACGAATTCTTCCGCTGCCCGCCTGCCGACGCCGCACGTCGTCCGCGCCTTATGTGGAGACAGCCCAGACTCACTACACTGTTCCTTTTTTCTCCGCCCATGAGTTACGACCACTGCGGTTCGCCAGACCCGCGTCGTCGCGTCGGTTCTACACGCACGAAGTCGAAAAGTGCATACGTTCGGACGCGGTACTAAATCAACGTCGGTTGTCCGTCGTTTCACGACGACAGTTCCGAATACACTCAAATCTTGTGGAAAGCTATTGACAGTCAATTGATGCACTGACTGAGAAAAACCAAATCGGTACGAGAGATTCTAATCTCGGTCACGTTCTGCCTTAAGTCATTCCTTCAACGTGTATTCAAACTCTCTAACAACTCCACTAACAAATGACGGCTGTCTTTACCGTAGCCGTTCGCCCTAGTGCGCGAGATAAATATCTGTTCCGAAGCTGTTTCGCAGTCGATGTCAGCCTGCGATAGCCGGCGACGACAAGTACAGTGCACATGTTGAGCAAGTCACCGATTTTATTATGTACACTCATAAACAAATACACACTGACATACACTATAGTCCGATTTAATACACTTCGCAATTGACTGCTCCCGTCACCAATACACCTACTGGACCTCGACAATGCCGACTCCCAATGTGTTGCCACTTCCGCTGCTCAACCCGCTTTCCCTGCTTCCCTGCCGGTTCTCTGCAGTAGGAATTCACTGTAGCATTTAATTTCGCATGCCTTATGGTGTGTCGTCGAAGTAGTCGCAAGGGAGACGTTTGGGAGACATTATAGAGATGTACGCCAGAAGTAAATTTCTGATTTTTGTTGGAGATAAATATTAAAGCGATTTTCTACCATTGTGGAAAGGGGAGCGCAGTGGTGGCTGCATACAGACACTATAGCTCATGACGTCGTCTCAGCTTCGGCACTAACTGATTTAAATTAGAGTATAGGCTCTGCTGATTTCTGAGTGCGATATACCGTCCCAGATTTGTAGTGCCTGATAAAAAAAAGTGATGCATACGGAAGAGAACTAGAGAACGAAATGAAACTTGGCGGTTTGAGATAATGTGATGTTACTCCATTGATTACAAAATTGTATCAGATTTGCACTGAACTTGGTAGTGTGAGCCCACTCATCTACAGGGTGTTACAAAAAGGTACGGCCAAACTTTCAGGAAACATTCCTCACACACAAAGAAAGAAAATATGTTATGTGGATATGTGTCCGGAAACGCTTACCTTCGATGTTAGAGCTCATTTTATTACTTCTGTTCAAATCACATTAATCATGGAATGGAAACACACAGCAACAGAACGTACCAGCGTGACTTTAAACACTTTGTTACAGGAAATGTTCAAAATGTCCTCCGTTAGCGAGGATACATGCATCCACCCTCCGTCGCATGGAATCCCTGATGCGCTGATGCAGCCCTGGAGAATGGCGTGTTGTATCACAGCCGTCCACAATACGTGTTGTGGATTGGCAGGAGACCAACCCACTAAATTTAGAGGAAGCCGAAAGGCACGCGTTTAAGCTCACGCAGGCTGGCGTGAGGTCTGTAACAGGACAAGGAATTTAGACTTCAGAAAAAAGGAGGTAACTGGTGGAATACTTAACTTTAATCCATTAATGTTGAACGTAGCTCTTGTCTGTACATTATTTACAATATCAATAGCAACTGAACATGCCGCCTTGCTAGGTCGTAGCAAATGACGTAGCTGAAGGCTATGCTAACTATCGTCTCGGCAAATGAGAACGTATTTTGTCAGTGAACCATCGCTAGCAAAGTCGGTTGTACAACTGGGGCGAGTGCTAGGAAGTCTCTCTAGACCTGCCGTGTGGCGGCGCTTCGTCTGCAATCACTGATAGTGGCGACACGCGGGTCCGACGTATACTAATGGACCGCGGCCGATTTAAAGGCTACCACCTAGCAAGTGTGGTGTCTGGCGGTGACACCACAATACGAGCACGAAGAGTCTCTAAATTTGGTACCGGGGTTGCGTAGACAAGGGCTTTCAAATGCCCCCACAAATGAAAGTCAAGAGGGTTGAGGTCAGGAGAGCGTGGAGGTCATGGAATTGGTCCGCCTCTACCAATCCATCGGTCACCGAATCTGTTGTTGAGAAGCGTACGAACACTTGGACTGAAATGTACAGAAGCTCCATCGTGCATGAACCACATGTTGTGTCGTACTTGTAAAGGCACATGTTCTAGCAGCACAGGTAGAGTATCCCGTATGAAATCATGATAACGTGCTCCGTTGAGTGTAGGTGGAAGAACATACTGACGAAACTAAAATGAGCTCTAACATGGAAATTAAGGGTTTCCGGACACATGTCCACACAACATCTTTTCTTTATTTGTGTGCGAGGAATGTTGCCTGAAATTTTGGCCTTACCTTTTTGTAACACCCTGTATATGAGGTTGCATCCCCTCTGGACTGGATGCATGCACCGATCAAGTTCGAAAGGCCGTTGTATCCTCTCCGGAGCTAATCTGGCCTAGAACTGTTGTAATTGGCCCTTTTATATACTGGATATTGACACTGAAATAGAGTTTACGTCTGAGCTTGTCCCAGACATGTTCTATCGCCGAGAGATCTCAGGATCTCTGCTGGTCACGGGAGCACTTCAGCACGGCGGTGACAGTTCATGGAGACACTTGCCATGTGTGGGTGAGTATGGTCCCGTTGGGAGAAAGAACATATGAAGTAGCAGGAAGTCCGTGACGTACCGTTGTGGAGACAGAATCCGTTTCATCATTACTCGCCGTGACCTGAAATCATCGGTCACGGCTGTCTACATCATGAAGCCAGAACGTTGTAAGAATGAGACCTTTCTTTTCCCAGGTCACCGCAATACACGCCGGTGATTGTCATCCGGGGTGGTGTATATAAAAAGGGTAAAAGAACGGACCAGTAAAGTTACAGACCAATATCCTTAACATCGGTTTGCTGCAGAATTCTAGAGCATGTTCTGAGTTCGAACATAGTAAGTTTCCTGGAGGCCGAAAGGCTCATGTCCACGAATCAGCACGGCTTTGTCCGCCCCCGGTAGCTGAATGGTCAGCGTGACGGATTGTCACTCATCTGGGCCCGGGTTCGATTCCCGGCTGGGTCGGGGAATTTTCTCCGCCCAGGGACTGGGTGTTGTCCTGTCCTCATCATCATCCTATCATCCTCATCGACTGCAGGTCGCCGAAGTGGCATCAAATTGAAAGACCGGCACCCGGCAAACGGTCTGCCCGACGGGGGGCCCTAGCCATACGATTAAATTAAAAAAGTGCGGCTTTAGAAAGCATCGCTCGTGCGAGACGCAGCTTGTTCTTTTCTCACACGATATACTGCGAACTATGAATGAAGGGCAACAGGGAGACTATATATTTCTAGATTCCGGAAAGTTTTCGTCACGGTACCCCCCTACAGAGTGTTAACGAAGGTACGTGCATGTGGAATAGGCTCCCAGATACGTGACTGGCTCGAAGACTTCTTAAGTAAAGAACGCAGTATGTTGTCCTCCACGGCGAGTGATCATCGCGGACAGTGGTAACATCAGGAATGCCCTAGGGAAGTGTGATAGGACCGTTTCTGTTTTGAATATACATGAATGATCTGGCAGACAGGATGGGTAGCAATCTGCGGTTGTTCGCTGATGATACAGTGGAGTACAGGAAGGTGTCGAAGATAAGTCACTGTAGGTTGATACAAGATGACGTAGACAAAACTTCTAGTTGGTGTGATGAATGGCAGCTGGCTCCTAACATAGCAAAATGTAAGTTAATGCGGATGAGTAGGAAAAAGAAACCCTTAATGTTCGTATACAGCATTAGTGTCCTGCTTGTCACAGTCACGCCGTTTAAATATATGGGGGTAACGTTGCAAAGCGATATGAGATGGAACGAACATGTAAGGATTGCGGAGGAAAGGCGAATGGTCGATTTCGGTGTATTGGGAGAATCTGAGGAAAGTGTGGTTCATCTGTAAAGGAAACTGGTATACGACGCTTCTGTGACCTGTTCTTGAGTACTGTTCGAGTGTTTGGATTCAGCGCCAGGTCGGATTGAAAGAAGACGTCGAAGGAGTTCAGAGGCGAGCTGCTAGATTTGTTAGCGGTAGATTCGATCAGCATGCAAGTGTTACAGATGTGTTTCGGGAGCTCAAGTGGGAATCTCTGGAGGGAAGAAGACATTCATTTCGAAGAACATTGCTGAGAAAGTTTACAGAACCGGCATTTGAAGGTGACTGCAGAACGATCCTGCTGACGCCAACATCCACTTCGCGCAGGGACTCGAAGATAGAAGTTCACTCTATCTGCGAGTGGAACAGAAAAGGAAACGACTAGTTGTGGTAAGGGGTACCCTCCGCCAAGCACCGTAAGATGGCTTGAGAAGTATGTATGTAGATGTAGATATAGTGCAAAACCGCAAATCACTGCTGAACACAATACGACGCCCTTCATCAAAAAATGGTTCAAATGGCTCTGAGCACTATGGGACTCAACTTCTGAGGTCATTAGTCCCCTAGAACTTAGAACTACTTAAACCTAACTAACCTAAGGACATCACACACATCCATGCCCGAGGCAGGATTCGAACCTGCGACCGTAGCAGTCGCGCGGTTTCGGACTGAGCGCCTAGAACCGCTAGACCACCGCGGCCGGCGCCATTCATCAGCAGTCCATGCTTTCCAGACACGGCACCACTCCGAACGCAGCTGTTCGTGTTTTGCCGTTAATGGCAGCCTACGCATGGGTAAGTAATTCCTCAGTGCGGCTGCTGATATCTCCGACCAATGGTGCGGAATGACACAGAATGTTGCAAAAACTATACTACTTGTTCAAAAATGGTTCAAATGGCTCTGAGCACTATGGGACTTAACATCTGAGGTCGTCAGTTCCCTAGAACTTAGAACTACTTAAACCTAATCAACCTAAGGACATCACACACATCGATGCACGAGGCAGGATTCGAACCTGCGACCGTAGTGGTCTACATCTAAATCTACATCTACATCCATACTCCGCAAGCCACCTGACGGTGTGTGGCGGAGGGTACCCTGAGTACCTCTATCGGTTCTCCCTTCTATTCCAGTCTCGCATTGTTCGTGGAAAGAAGGATTGTCGGTATGCTTCTGTGTGGGCTCTAATCTCTCTGATTTTATCCTCATGGTCTCTTCGCGAGATATACGTAGGAGGGAACAATATACTGCTTGACTCTTCGATGGAGGTATGTTCTCGAAACTTTAACTAAAGCCCGTACCGAGCTGCTGAGCGTCTCTCCTGCAGTCTTCCACTGGTCGCGCGGTTCCAGACAGAAGCGCCTAGAACCGCAGGGCCACAATGGCCGGCTATATATTACTTGTTCTCAGATCGCACGCACTTACGTGAAGGGTGACTGTGTGCTTGGTGCACAATACAGCAATCCTCTCTCTTGTCAAGCGTGGTCCACAAGAACCTGGATAATGGGCATGCCGTGTCACTACATTTCCATGCAGTTCAACATCGGGCGACAAATGTTCATTCCCCTAACCCCTAAGAGGGGACCTGTTTAATAGAGAAAGGCTGGTGCTCACTCTGGATCCGTGGCTACATGGATTGTCCCTGGTAACCACAAGTCACATCTAGGACGGGACTTCAGGTATATTCGTGCCCCATATTGTATTTTATTATCAGAATAGATTTTCCTTATTTTATGTCGCTAAAAAGAAAGTGCAAAACAATATACATTTGAACAATAGTCTGAAGTATACGAATACATAGGAACAGCGTCACATTTTCCGACACTGTACTTTAACCCATTATCTGCTGCTCTGGAACAAGTTGTGTTAGAGCATCAAAAAACAAAGAAGGACGCTGACTATGTATAATTCAATTCTCATTTACGCTTACGATGCGTGACATAATAAAACAAAGAAACCAACATAATCACAGCTAGTTAAACCCAGTCTTGAAACTATCATTCTTATCGTCCATCCATCTGACTACATGTATATAATAATTGTGTACGTAAGTAAGTAGTAAGTCCTCCTCCTTAGCTGAGAGGTCAGCATACATGGCTGCCATTTGGAAGAGCTGGGTTCCATTCCCGGTACAGTCAAGGATTATTCCTTGGTGGAAGGAGTATTACGGAGTGCACTCAGCCTCGTGATGTCAACTGAGGAGCTACTTCACCGAGCAGCACCGGCTCCACGGTCTGGAAAGTCTCCAAAATAGCCGGAAGAGCGGTGTGCTGACCACATGCCCCTCCATATACCTCAGCCGCAAGGCAGAGGATAACATGGCGGCCGGTAGACATCCCTTGAGCCTTCACGGCCTGGCGGGAAGCTCGTAAAGTAGGTACTAAAAATGGCTCTGAGCACTATGCGACTTAACTTCTGCGGTCATGAGTCGCCTAGAACTTAGAACTAATTAAACCTAACTAACCTAAGGACATCACACACATCCATGCCCGAGGCAGGATTCGAACCTGCGACCGTAGCGGCCGCGCGGTTCCAGACTGTAGCGCCTTTAACCGCTTGGCCACCACGGCCGGCAAAGTAGGTACTAAATCTTATTTCTACAGAAAGACGAAATATGTTGTTGCTATTCACTTTGACCATTTATATGTTTATAAGAACCACCTCCTTTTCGATGATCACAGACCCCGCAGACCACGCGCTGCATCAAAGATCCGCTTCCATCTTCTGTCTCCAGCTGTCTCTCTTGTTTTAGTTCTGTTGGCAATTACTACTTGCAGTACTGGAATTAATGCATGAATTATTGTTGATACTCAACTGGTGCCATGAGCAGTTTTCCTCGCAACGTAAGAAAAATACGATGCAACGTACCAATACTGGAGTCACACAAACCGTATTTTGCAGCAAACTTTGTGCTCTAATTTACTCTGGTTGCCGATCATACATTCCATCCACTAAATCTTGATGATTAGCACATATATATTTTTAATGTCTTGCGGGATGGAATAAATTACTGCCTCTTCTTATGATTGCAGGCAAAGGTCATGCTTGTGAACTAATATTGGCGTAATAAATAAAAATGTTCTTGCGTCTAAGATAACACTTAATATACGTATTTTCTAGCATTTTTTTACCACACATATCGTTTACTACACATACTGTTGACGCACGAGTAAAAATTCCACTTTCTTTTTGTTGAAATCTAAAATGTACGTATCTCAAGAGAAATTGAAACAAAAGTTGTTAAACTTCAATATTCTCCGGACATTGTACTTTTATTACAAAGATAATTTTAAAACACTATCTTTGCCGTCTTCTGCGGCAATGCACATATTTCTTGTTACTAATGAGGAAAAGAAAACATTCATAGAAAATAATAACGAGAAAAAAATTGAAAAGGGATGATATTGCGACAAAAAATAAACAAGGTATTACACACGCTCTACCTTTCGGCGATTCCTAATGCTGTGGGGTCCTTCTTTGTGTCGTCTTCCTACTGTGTGCGAGGTCGGTCCAATGATGGTATGCCCGCAGCTCGTGGTCGTGCGGTAGCGTTCTCGCTTCCCGCGCCCGGGGTCCCGGGTTCGATTCCCGGCGGGGTCAGGGATTTTCTCTGCCTCGTGATGGCTGGGTGTTGTGTGATGTCCTTAGGTTAGTTAGGTTTAAGTAGTTCTAAGTTCTAGGGGACTGATGACCATAGATGTTAAGTCCCATAGTGCTCAGAACCATTTGAACCATTTTGAACCAATGATGGTGTTGCTTGGTGAGTACCGTCAAATGCCTTTTCAGGAATTCTGTTAGTTTCCATTCTAGGCACATGACCAGCCCATTGCAATCTTCTAATTTTTAATTTTTGAAATAGCAGGGTGCTTCATAAACTGATAAATTTCAGTGTTCTTTCGAACGCTCCATATCTCATTCTCCAACAGAGGTCCCCAGACTTTTCTCATCGCTTTTCATTGGAAAACATTCGGTTTTTCTCTGTCTTCCTTGGTAAGCGTCCAGTTTTCCGAACCATACAGTACTACTGGGCAGACGGTGGTGTTATGTTTCTTCATCTTAGTGTGCTGTTTAGAGCGTAACATCTTGATCCTGAGGCTGTTCTCTCATTTATAACCAGTGTTATGTTATTTTTACTGGTGAAGCGCGATCCAAGGTATTTAACCTGATGAACTATTCTGAATCTAAAATGGTGGTCAATTTCAGAGAGTGCATTTGGGTTTATGACTCGACCTATTTCCATATATTATGTTTTTTCTTGGTTTATCAAATGTCCCATTTTGCTGGCACTGTGCCTAAGAGACCTGTACATGTCCTTCAGTTCTTTTTCTGTTTCATTGAGTAAGAATACATAGTCTGCGTGTGCCAGAAGTTTTACTTCACAGTGTTCGAATCGGAGACTACTGTATAGCTGTAAATTACTCTGTCGAATCACTTTCTTCATTGCAAGGTTGAAGAGAACACATGAAAGAGCATTCCTTGTCGTAAGGCTGTTTTGATTGGGAAGTTGGGTAGATTTCAGTGGTACCACGTTCAATGTACAAGTATTGCGATTTTTATATAGCTGTTTCACCTTTATTGACTTTTTTGCGCAAACTATCAGTTTAACAGGTAGCGATGAATGAGAGCAACTGTGTCTTACTGTGTTGAATTGCACGTACTCACTCTTACAAACGGACCAAATGTGTGGATATAGATAAATGCGACGCTAAGTAGTGATATAGACATCACATTTATTCTGCATAAAATGTACGCTATAGCACTGAACGTATCTTGGAAACAACAGTTGATACAAAGAAGGCAAAAAATTATGTAGAGATTTCAGCTGCTTCTTACCCAACTTTCATAACCGTGGCCACATCAGCGACATACTCACCTGAAACAAAGAGAGAAAAAAATTAATTCTACAAAGAATGCTTAAATTTCTCGTTGCTAATATGGCCGATACTTCTGTTTCCCGGCGATAATGCAAAACTGTTAAGCTGGACGGCGAGGTCATTAAAGCAAGAAAAATTTTAACAATCTTCATATCAAACCCGACACAAAGCTCGTTAACCGCTGATCTGATCTTAGCAAGCACAAATCCAGTTTCAGAGAAATCATGTAAGAAAGCTATTAACGGTGGCGCAACTGTGGAGAAACCTGCTACTGTGTGTGTGTGTGTGTGTGTGTGTGTGAGAGAGAGAGAGAGAGAGAGAGAGAGAGAGAGAGAATTAAAATGTATTGAAAATAAATACAAAAAAAAAAAACGATGAGTTCGTAGAACTAGTGCCTTAGAAGACGATCAAAACAACATAACAGTTCCTCCAAGCGTAAAATATCAAATTACGTTACAAACATCTCGATGCAGTGTGTTTTCAACAGAAAAGAGAAGACAGAATTATTAGACAACAATGATATGTGCAAAATTCCACTTTTGACATTGATACGTTTTATATTGGTCAGTCATGTTGGTTGTCTGGTTGACTGCTTGGTTGAACATAACGTAGCTGGCGTTTGCAAACGTCTGATCCTGCATTTGCTAACTTACTGTCGAAGGTGCTAGACGTTACGCCATGTCGACCACTTCACAACCAACGACTCTGAGGGAAAACCTTAAAATGAACATTATCTGGCGCTCAGCCTGCAAAATTTTAAATAACTGAGCTCAGTATATCTTTCCCGTTGAACGATGATGCGGCTGTATTTTAGGGTAGCCACTTGAGGTGTCAATAGTTTACTAGTATCCGTTATACCTTTGAGGCCACGATATAATCCGTATGCAAACTACGCGGCGTTTACCCATACTTTCGCAAGAGGGTAAGGGGCGTACACTAACAACATGAATGTGTTTTAGAGGTAATGCCTAAGCGTCCTGGCTGAAATTCGTCATCGTGCTGATAATGATCCCCACAAGACGAATTCTCTATTGCAAGTACTATAGGGTCGACGTAAAATCAGAGCCTGGGTTCGACAGTAGGTCGATCCTGAGTTCACGCTACAATCTTGTTATGTTAGATTGTTATGTTTGGTTGCGAATGTAAGAGCAGCTGAAGTTATCGCTAATTTCAAAGCCAGAAATCCGACGGGTTCGGATCCGGTGAACGGGGAGGCCATGCTACCTACCGTACCACCTATACCAATCCGTTGCCTGTGGGCACGGGCTGGCGGCTGTCACTACTGCTTAGGTGCACTTCTCTGTGGGCTGACTTTTCTTGTCTGGTCACTACCGACACATTGATTGACAGGTGTCTGGAAAGGATTTAACTACGATCGTTTAGCTTCTATGCACAGACGGGAAGATCCACTACCCTCTGAAAACGAAATACGTATTGTCACTGTATGGCATACGACGGAATTCCGTAGCGTGCGCTGACACGGGTTGGCCAAAATAAAAGTGGCCCAAAAAATAATTGATGCACCTTAAAACAATCCTCCCCAGTTGAAGTTGCCTGTCTTAAGGTGCATCAAATATTTTCTAGGTCACTTTCATTTTGCCCGCTCTGTATAAATTTGAGCGAATATCGTTAATCGGCGTACTAGATTACAGAAAAGTTAAAAATGTGTTAAAAGAATGAGTTCTCCTATACATTAAAGATGTACTGAGTAACTGACGAGATTACTTGCAGATGTTATGTTTGGTTGCGAATGTAAGAGCAGCTGAAGTTATCGCTAATTTCAAAGCCAGAAATCCGACGGGTTCGGATCCGGTGAACGGGGAGGCCACGCTACCTACCGTACCACCTATACCAATCCGTCACCTATGAAGCGTTGCATAAACGAAAGTTGTCGTCTGTCTTCAAGCACAACGTCCACCAACAGCGCTCAAAAATGGTTCAAATGGCTCTGAGCACTATGGGACTCAACTGCTGAGGTCATTAGTCCCCTAGAACTTAGAACTAGTTAAACCTAACTAACCTAAGGACATCACAAACATCCATGCCCGAGGCAGGATTCGAACCTGCGACCGGAGCGGTCTTGCGGTTCCAAACTGCAGCGCCTTTAACCGCACGGCCACTTCGGCCGGCCCAACAGCGCTGGTAATTCAACGCGCGGAAGTCGGCGATACAGAGCACCTGTTCAGAAATGGCTGCAGGCACTATGGGACTTAACACCTGAGGTAATCAGTCCCCTAGACTTAGAACTACTTAAACCTTACTAACCTAAGGACATCACTCACACACGTCCATGCCCGAGGCAGGATTCAAACCTGTTGCTGCATTATGTTTGCTGCATTATGAAATGTAAATCCATAGCGTATCGGGATGTGAATTTATTTTATTGAACTTAAACCTCTTGACATCAGACCTTGGAATTAAAAAAAATATTTATCAGGGAGAATGTGTGATGCTGAGAATTTTTTTAAATTCTGTATTCGGAATAGCAGAGCAGGCTGTTTGTGATCCGGTTCTTTCTAGCAAACTAACAGGGGAGCTGGCAGTATTGCAGAGGAGTTGTGCATTGTAAATAAAGAAATAAACAGCGAGGGAAGGGGTTACCAGCTATCGTATTTTCTTTACAATCAATGGAAACCATCAGATGTTTGGAGTCAAACCGCACCGTAAATACAGGCTACTTAAAAACAGTCACACGTTCCTGCAAGAGGTAGTATTGGTCAACACTGGAAGAGAAGTTCCTCAACGGCTGTTGAGACATGTGCCGTTCTATCTGTGACGAGTAATGTGTAGTATCCGGTGGTTCAAATGGTTCAAATGGCTCTGAGCACTATGGGACTCAACTTCTGAGGTCATTAGTCCCCTAGAACTTAGAACTACTTAAACCTAACTAACCTAAGGACATCACAAACATCCATGCCCGAGGCAGGATTCGAACCTGCGACCGTAGCGGTCCTGCGGTTCCAGACTGCAGCGCCTTTAACCGCACGGCCACTTCGGCCGGCATATCCGGTGGTATGAGAAGGATTTACAAGATATGGCATAGTACATTTATCGCAATACGCAAGTGTGGACAGATGCAAATAATCGAACAGTCGCCGGCCGCTGTGACCGAGCGATTCTAGGCGCTTCAGTCCGCTGCTGCTACGGTTGCAGGTTTGAATCCTGCCTCGGGCATGGACGTGTGTGAGTGATATCCTTAGGTTAGTAAGGTTTAAGTAGTTCTAAGTCTAGGGGACTGATTACCTCAGGTGTTAAGTCCCATAGTGCCTGGAGCCATTTCTGAACAGGTGCTCTGTATCGCCGACTTCCGCGCGTTGAATTACCAGCGCTGTTGGTGGACGTTGCGCTTGAAGACAGACGACAACTTTCGTTTATGCAACGCTTCATAGGTGACGGATTGGTATAGGTGGTACGGTAGCATGGCCTCCCCGTTCACCGGATCCGAACCCGTCGGATTTCCGGCTTTGGCCACATTTGAAGACAGTGATGTACGCTCAGCCCATCGGCAATTCGCAGACTTTATATGAGCGTGTTACCAGTGCATGTGAGGCAATCCGAATGATGCCAGGTATATTCGAAAGAGCGTGAGACACTCTGCGTAGGAGAACTGAAGGTTGTATCAGGATGTGTGGTAACCACATGCTCCAGTATCTGTAGTGTCTACTTCTACGAAAAAAGCGGTAGCGTTCTCGCTTCCCACGCCCGGGTTCCCGGGTTCGATTCCCGGCGGGGTCAGGGATTTTCTCTGCCTCGTGATGGCTGGGTGTTGTGTGCTGTCCCTAGGTTAGTTAGGTTTAAGTAGTTCTAAGTTCTAGGGGACTTATGACCACAGCAGTTGAGTCCCATAGTGCTCAGAGCCATTTGAACCATTTTTTTCTACGAAAAAAAGCACATGGGAATGGGAGGACAGATTGCCCCATACCGGAGATATTAGGAACTTTTCTTTTAGTTTTGACCGATACTACAACCTGTAGGAATATCTGACACTGTTTTTAAACAGCTTCTATGGCAAGAGTAGCTTTTTATGAATGTGGGTAGGGACATTTACCCTTTGACGTAATTTTTCTTTCTTCAGTGTTTGTGAGAAGACGACTACCGCGAACCGACGGGAGAAGGAAGGCACACTCTACTTAACGGGCTGGCAACAGCCGCGCTGCAGGCAGTGTTTGGTAAATCTGGCTGGCCGCTGCCTTTTTTCCCCCCCAGCCGGCCGGGCAGCGCCAGGAACAACAGTAGCGGTGCTGCTCTGGTGTGCTCGCTCGCGGGGTGAGAAAAAGCCGAGAGGCCCTCCGCATGACGTCATAGGCGCGCACATGTGAGGGCGGCGCGACAGCGCGTGAGAACAATGCGCTCCTGTGGCCATCAGCGTTCCGGGTCCTCCCGCCGCTACTCGCGCCTGCACGGTCTGCCGGCACCCTGGTCGTGACGTAGCGCTGCGCCGGAGGCGCCGCTGCGGCACGCGTCTTCAGTAGCAGAACCTGTTAACACGCTGCAGGGGAGGGGCATTTGTGTCTAAAGACGGGTTTCCATGTGCGACAACATTTACGCCACCCGAGTGACGTCACTTTTTAGTCATGCCACAAAAGTTAAAGGCGCTTTAACTTTCTGATGCCATTTTCCTACCCCCACCACCGATTAACGTCAGAAGTGAAAAAAAAAAAAAAAGTTCAAATGTGTGTGAAATCTTATGGGACTTAACTCAAAGGTCATCAGTCCCTAAGCTTACACACTACGTAACCTAAATTATCCTAAGGACAAACATACACACCCATGCCCGAGGGACGACTCGAACCTCCGCCGGGACCAGCTGCACAGTCCATGAAACAAACAGTTACCATCTTGATGCCATTACATATTTGTTGTATTTGCTCTTTATGTGTATTACGTAAATATGCAGTTTCAAGGATACATCGCATTCAAGATCTCTCGAAAATGCGTCGTTTTTATTAGTGTCTGTTGCGGTACGGTGGTAAGAAGGGCGACTTTGGATATAAAATCTTAATGAGCACATAATGGTTGATTTACGTGGTGAAAGTATATGATGTTTCTACTACATAATGCATGGATAAGGTTTATGTATGAGTGAGCAAGTATTATTGAGTAATTAATGAAACGTCCTACGTAGTTTCACAGATGCTCACTTACTTCTACAAATGGTTAAAATTAATGAAAAAATTGTTTCAATGGCTCTGAGCACTATGGGACTTGACTTATGAGGTTATCAGTCCCCTAGAACTTAGAACTACTTAAACCCAACTAACCTAAGGACATCACACACATCCATGCCCGAGGCAGGATTCGAACCTGCGACCGTAGCGGTCAGGCGGTTCCAGCATGTAGCGCCTAGAACCGCTCGGCCACTTCGGCCGGCAAAATTAATGAAATACTGGCAGTACATTCAGACACTATAACCCGCAATTTCCATGCTCTTAAACACTTGCTCGGTGGATTTGAGAAAGGAAGTGATGTTTCTGGAGGCAGTTTAATTTCAGATTGGGTGTAGCTTTTAGTAAATTAAATCAACTATATTTAAGTGTTTCTTAGTGTACATGCACCAAGTATAAATCCAAAATTCGGTGTAGAATAACTTCAATATTTCGTCATTATCAACTGATGGGAGCTGTAAGAGTGAATATATTAGCTTTCAAATGAGTGTCGAGAGAATTGTGAATACGATCCATCACATCACAATATTGAAATTGTATTTTTTTTATGATTTCACGATGTCTTCAGCTACCATTTCATCTAAAATTTCGGTCTTATGCCATTTTCAAGTATCTAAAACGGAAGTATTATGTATCCCATACGTTGGTGACACTTGCGATTTTGACATAGGAAGAAGTCATTTGCCGAGCGGTTCTAGGCGCTACAGTCTGGAACCGTGCGACCGCTACGGTCGCAGGTTTGAATCCTGCCTCGGGCATGGATGTGTGTGATGTCCTTAAGTTAGTTAGGTTTAAGTAGTTCTAAGTTCTAGGGGACTGATGACCTCAGAAGTCAAGTCCCATAGTGCTCAGAGCCATTTGTGTAGATATACAACGAGTAGACGCATTATAACTTACTTTATGGATGATTCTTTAGCAGTATATTATGCCATGTACGTCCTTGTTTCTGTGACTGCATGTAATGGGTCTACTCATAAAATAAATTGGAGAGGTTTGCCATTTTAGGAGCACGTTACTTTCGAGAAGTTGTTACGAAGCTTTGCAACAACTTCTCGAAAGTAACGTGCTCCTAAAATATGAGCATTACATGCAATCACAGGGACAAGGACGTACATGGAATAATACACTACTAAAGAATCATCGATAAATTAAGTTATATATGCACCTAGTATATCTACAAATATGACTTGCTCCTGTATTAAAATCACAAGTGGTACTAATGTATCCAATGGATAACGCTTCAATTTTAGATACCTGAGAACGGCCTATGGCCGAAATTGTACAATTGTACATGAAGTAAAGAGAATGGCAGCTGAAGACATCATCAAATCATTCAAAAAATTCTTCGTACACCCTATCCTGATGAAGTAACTTTGAGCACGCTGTATAAATATTGGAGTGAGGATGGGTAATAACCAGATATCTAATATGGAAGTGTCACTTATAGTTACACACGAGTAAGTACTGCATCACTAAGGTGAGTCTGAATATTTTGATAGAACTCGATGTGCGGCTTAACAAGTAGTCGAAATTTACTTTTGTTATCCGAAAGTGGCTGAGGAATGGATTTTAGTTTGTGTGTGTTGCTTCGTTTGTAAGTGTTTTTGATACCCTTCTGTTATTTCTGCACAACACGCATTTCCAAACCCAATATTTATACTTTCTCTTCTTACTGAATTATTGTCTCCATTTTAATTCCTAACCTAAATAACAACACCAATGTCTGTCCGAATAAGCCCAATTGTCGCCGTATTAAAAAACGTGCAACTAAAATTTTGACAGGAGCGTGTGGGAACAGTAGTAGACAGCACTTTTGCCGTATCAGCCGTCACATCATTTCGCGTGACGTCGTTTTAGTTGCATATGGAAACATGGCTTAACACGCTGTCTGTTATACGAATGTATACTGACGGAAATGAGTGGTGTTACCCCACAAGGCTGTGTACAAAGTACTGAGCGACCTAGTTTGTTTGATGACAATGTTGTAGAACTCGTTCCAAACGGCCTACATGACCCGAGGAAGTGTCGCTGCCTCTTGAAGTGAAGTGGAGGTAGCGAGTTCGCCTCTGCCTCAAGCATGTGTGTCGCAATCGGTTATGTTACTGTGTACGTCTCGTGTATAAGATGGTTACTCCTGACTCGCCCCAGCATCGCACGGACAGTACGCAGTAGCTACGATCGGACGACGTGTCTGGGGTAGCGGTAGTAGACTATACCAAAAAAAAACCCCTGTGCTATAAAGAATCGAACTCCCATGTATTAAAGAGATGAATAGTTCTGATTACTTTACAAATGGGTTAATGTGTTAAATATTTTACGATAGGGATATAATCGATTTCGTACGGTTTTGGAATTATGTGTAATATTTGTTGGAAGTCGCAAAGTGCTCTCATTCTCCAATAATAGAGCATATAGTCCGAGTAATCTGCTCGCTCTGAGTTAGGCTGCCACGAAACATACACAGTTTCTAACTTTAATACCCTAGTTATTGTGTTAAACATGTAACATAAGATGATAGGTACTAATGAGAAGAAAAAAAATGGCTCTGAGCACTATGGGACTCAACTGCTGAGGTCATTAGTCCCCTAGAACTTAGAACTAGTTAAACCTAACGAACCTAAAGACATCACAAACATCCATGCCCGAGGCAGGATTCGAACCTGCGACCGTAGCGGTCTTGCGGATCCAGACTGCAGCGCCTTTAACCGCACGGCCACTTCGGCCGGCCACTAATGAGAAGATTGTAACAATATTTTAAATGTTTAAATTCCATCCATCATCGTATGAAATACTGAACATCAGAGTTTTGATGCTCCTGGAAGCCGTCAGCTAGGCAATCTGTAGTTCACGAGCCAAGTTGACCGTTAAGTGATATTAAATAAGCAAACCTTCCTTCTGAATCAGTCAATCTATTAGTGAAAATCTAATTCAAATATCCACCATAGTCCTGAGGTTAGCTTTCACTTACAGACAGAAAAAAAAAAAACGCGTCGTGGGACTTACATACAGTAACATGTATAGAGTCACATTTTTTGTGGAGATATTCATCACATAAACGGCTATTAAAAAATTGAACTTTCATTGCATTGTGAACATTGGTAGCTGGAGTCGTTGCGGTATTGTTACTGTACTGAATTCTTCTTCCATTTTCTTACTTACTTCTTTGAACCTACGAGTTAAACAAAAATGGCGAAATTATCTAACGATCTTATTCCTGATTAATACGCCTCTGTTTTTCCAATGTCCCTCGATCCCTGTACCAACGTAAACCTTGAAACGAAGCACAAACAGTCGTCTGCAATGTGGTCGTTACATTGGAGTTCTTTACAGATTCTACTCATGTTAGTATGACGTGCAGCCACTGTTCCCCGATGAAGGTCGTCATGAACTTTTACTTCAGCCCAGATACCATTGTAATAAACGGTCAAACGGTCGCACCAGAGGGCAAACGATGCGTTGCTCCAATTCAAGTTCCTGACGTGTCAGGAGGTGTACTTATTTCTACAAGAACTGCCATTGTTCACAGTTAGCAGTAATTCGCAGAGTTCTCCGAAATGGATGCGTGAATGCTAGTTACAACGATCGTAAAGGCGGAAGAGTCCATAAACGGTGAACTCAGACCCCATTATACCGTCGAGAAGCAATGCACGAGTCACGTAGATCCACTGGAGTCCAGAACAATTACCTACCAAGTGTTCCTTCTCGCTGCCGGACTAAGACTTCCGTATGTTGTTTTTCAGAATTAACAGTTCTCTGAGATTACGACTGGCGCCTCTATGGGTGACTTTCCAGTCAAGGAAAGAAAAATATCGAACATATGCCAACGACATAACCATTCTGCCAGAGTGTTCCAAGGAAACATTCAGATTAAGAGTATTCATTAGACAGATTAGTTTCTTTTTCCTTCTTTTCCCTGGCCTCATACCGAGTCTACGGTTCACGGGCTCTGGATCTTATTCCAGATATCGCAGTGTTGGTGGTAAAGGGTGGATGGATTGCTTGCTGGGCGTCACCCCTTGCTCTCCAGAACGGAATTGTGTCTCCCGGCTGTGTGTGTCTAGTGTTATCCCATGTGAAAGTGAGAGAACGTTTTCGAAATATTTGCGAATCGAGTAACTGAGACAGGACGAGTGTAGCTGCCCGTTATTCACACAGGCGGTTCATCTACATGAATACTCTTAAGTGCCTGGCGGAAGGTACATCGAACCACCTTCACAATAATTCTCTATTACTCCACTCTCGAGCGGAGCGCGCAAAAAAGAACACCTACGTCTTTCCGTGCGAGCTCTGATTTCTCTCATTATATTATTATGATCGTTTCTCCCTATGCAGATCGGCGCCAGCAAAATATTTTCGCATTCGGGGCAGAAAGCTGACTATTGAAACTTCGTGAGAAGATTCTGCCGCAACGAAAAACCCATTTGTTTTCCGTTAATCCTATCTGGAAAGGATTCCACACCGCACAGCGGTATTCCAAAAAGAGGACGGACAAGCGTCGTGGAGGCAGTCTGTTTAGAACATCTGTTACAGTTTATTAATGTTCTATCAATAAAACGCAGTCTTTGGTTTGCTTTCCCCATAAAATATTCTGTATGGTCTTTTCAATTTAAGGCCGGCCGGGGTGGCCGAGCGGTTCTAGGTGCTACAGTCTGGAACCGCGCGACCGCTACGGTCGCAGGTTCCAATCCTGCCTCGGGAATGGATGTGTGTGATGTCCTTAGGTTAGTTAGGTTTAAGTAGTTCTAAGTTCTAGGGGACTGATGACCTCAGATGTTAAGTCCCATAGTGCTCAGAGCCATACTCCAATTTAAGTTGTTCGTAATTGTAATTCCTAGATCTTTAGCTGAATTTGCGGTATTTACATTGGCTGATTCATCGTTTAACCGAAGTTTAAACGATTCCTTTTAACACTCATGTGGATGATCTCACACTCATCACCATTTAGGGTCGACTGCCAATTTTCGCATCATGCTGATATCTTTTCTAAATCGTTTTGCAATTTGTTTTGATCTTCTGATGACTTTACTAAACGATAAACGACAGCATCAGCTGCAAATAATTTAAGGCGATTGCTCAGATTGTCGTTTGTATAGGTAAGGAACAGCAGAGGGCCTATAATCGCTTCTGTATTACTCCATGACTTTCCATTAATTACTACGAACTGCGAGGTCTTTGACAGCGAATCACGAATCCAGTCACATAACTGAGACGATATTCCATAAGCACGCAATTTCATTACAAGGCGCTTGTGTGGTACAGTGTCAAAAGCTGTCTGAAAATCCAGAAATACGTCATCAATTTGAAACCCCTTGTCAATAGCACTCAACACTTCGTGTGTCTAAAGAGCTAGTTGTGTTTCCCAAAAACGCTGTTTTCTCAATCCGTGTTGACTGTTGCCAATAAACCGTTGTCTTCGACGTAATTCACAATGTTCGAACACAATATATGTTCCAAAATCCTGTTGCATATCGACGTTAATGATATGGGCCTGTAATTTAGTGGATTCCTCCTACTGCGTTTCTTGAATATTGGTGTGACCTGTGCAACTTTCTAGTCTTTGGGTACGGATCTTACGACGAGCGAGCGGTTGTATATGATTGTTAAGTATGGAGCTATTGCACCAGCATACTCTGAAAGGAATCTAATTGTTATACAGTCTGGACTAGAAGAACTACTTTTATTATGCGATTTAAGTAGCTTCGCTGCCTAAAAACCATATCCTGGTTGGTCGGCAACTCGGCCCTCATCGTTAATCCGCCAGGCGGATTCGATTCTGTGCCCTATTGTCATTTATATTACAACAAAAATATAGAGCACGAATACAATATCAGTGTAGCTTCTGAGGAAGGGCTTATAGCGGAAACACTCTCGATGTTAACATGTCGTCAGATTTTAAACTTTCCTTTTCCGTTCCAAGCAAGGATACTAATCAAAGTGGCCCAGTATGTACTATTTTGTATGTGTCAACGATACTGCAGTGTGGCGCAGGGAAACTGGATATTTTGAAAGCAGTAGTGGCAGCCAGGAGCAGCTGGTAGAAGAAGTGGGAATGGCGGCTCCCTGTGAGCAATTCTTTGACGTCTAGTTATCACGAAGCAGTGGGTCAGTTCACAAAGTGCATTTGCCATGAAGGCAGTTTACAACAATGGTGTCAGTGTGACCGCTGTTCGATGGGAATTCCGACCTCAGTACAAGTTTGAATGTTATGGTCTCGTTCCATCTTGCCACGCCATAAAGACGTGAGTTGAGGATTTTGAGGAGAAGAGTTTAGCTCTAAGAAAGAACCCAACAGGAGGTCAACGCACTCATTGGATGCCTGAAAACATTATAGGACTTCGGACGTCAGGCAGAAGGAGCGATCGGTAAGGAAACACGCGGCAACATTAAACCTAAACCCGAGAAACCGATGGTCAATATTTAACGACTTGAAGTTCCACCCTCACAAAATTGATGTTGTACGGGAAGTGAAACCGTCAGACCACGTGGTATGACAATTCAGTGGGAGAAAGAATGGAGGAGATTAACGACGACGACAAATTTTGTTGCCAGTTCTTTCATATCCAATGAAGCTCGTGTCCATATCAGTGGACATGTAAACAAGCAAAATTTCAGAAATTAGGCATGTAACACCCTTGTAAGTTGTACAAACGACCATTACACAGCATAAAGATTACAGTTTGGAGCATCACATCAACGCGGGATGTGACGGGATCGTACTTCTTTGAAGTTGAGAGAGGGAATGCAACGACTGTAATACGTGGGAAAATATGGATATGCTCGTGAATTTTGAGCCAGAAGAGATTCGTATCTTTCACGACCTTCCCAGTGTGACTTCAAAAAGATGGAGTCGCTGCCCGTATTGCTACAGCATCGTTGGCAGCCGTTCGCCAGCTCTTCGGTATCCACGTAATTTCACGGTATGGCGACCCCCAAATACCACGAGGTTTGTCGATGTGTAATTTTTTTTCTTGTGGGACTACCTCAAAATCAAATTGTACACTACTTGCCCAACTCGCTGGGTTGAAAATAATAGTTCGAGAAGAAATACCTGCAATTGTCATGAAAGTGTTTCAAAGTGCCATGCAAAATCCCAACATTCGCTTCCAGGAAACCATTCATTTGAGCTGCCATCGTCTTGTGAACCTTAGTTTTAGAAATCAACTTTTTTGTTGTTCAAAGTCTTAACAGAATGTAATTTACTGCTACTGATGTAGCCCTTCGGTGGTTGTTAAATGTGCAGTTTCCAGTTCAAATTCTGTGAACGGCGACAAATTTCCTAATTTTATAACGTGTGCAATATGCGATCTCTCTTGTAGGAGGCTTAGCAGAATACTCATTCCCACGGACACACTATCCATGGTTAAATAACGTGTGTAAGTATGGCAGTGACAAAATGCAGTTCATAACAGGTGTGAGAGATGTAGGATCGTAAGGGGCCGAAAACGTAGAGCATCTGCCACGGCGCTTCCGGCAGCCTTCGTACTCGTCGCTTACAAAAAGCGTTGAGACGACCGCTTATCTTGCTGTCTGTTTACGGTGCCAGCTTAACAGCCGCAAGTAACTTCTGTTCCTCACTGTAGATATGGTTGTAAAAATTGTTTATTTGCTGGTGTCACACTGCAAACTTCACGCCTGCTCTAAATTCTCTCCCGTAGTAGGTAGATATACTGAAGTTACGCAGACCATTACTATCAAGTTCTCCTGTCCACAGTTGTGTACTTAAGAAAGAGTCATCTTAACGATTATCGTAGTTGAGTCTTGTGTATTTATTTTATCTTTTGTATCTTCCACAGGTGACCCAATTTGCTCAGTTCTATTCCAAAACACCAAGAAATACAATTTATTCCTTTGGACGTTCTCGTACCATCCATGCAATTAGAAAAATTAACGTCGTGGCACAATGCAGAAATTAAATGCTTAAAGTTTTCCATTTCGGTTCTTACGTCTATTTTATTTTTGGACGGAGTGAGTCAGTAAGGGATAAATCTTTGGATTTAGAACAAAAGGGCAAGATAAATTACACTGCTGAGATTACTGAGATACTTATCCCAAGATTATCTCCATAATCAAAGATGTAGCACTGACGTCTTCCTTTAGTAAATGCACGACTAACTCAAGGGGGCGAGAAGAACTGTTCCGTTGCAGCTTCAATAACAGTAACAAATATTCAAAACCATTGCGTCCTGTCGACAGAATACCAATTGTACGTGTTCCATCACTTTCATGTGCAGATTTATTTTTGTGCGTCTGGCGGGATGAATTTACAATAGCTGGTCGACTAGAAGGAACTATTAGCAGTCTACGTACTGTAACTGCCGTGCGAGAGTTCGAGTTCGAATCTCGGTCCGGCACAGTCTTAATCTGCCAGGAAGTTTCAACTGAACTGCGGTTGGCTTCTAACGAAAATTTATCAGTTACATGACAAGTCACAAGGAACATGTCTGTTAACATGTTAAGTATTTACCACGAATAACTAAGCTTTCTATCTCCTAGTCATTGTGCAGGATATATTATACTTTTTTGACGATCACTTCACTAGAGTTTCATCTCCAGAACAGACGCCACGTTAATAATTCAGTCATCAAGCAAGTGGAGCAATATTTATAATATTAGGACGGTAACTGTGCCACGAGAATTTAAAATCCCCGTCAGACAGTGGTAATTTAGGTTTACCGTCGTTTCCCTGGATTAATACAGGTGAACTACGGGGTAGTCTCTACAATAAAGCCACGGTCTCTTCCGTCATCAGTGATGACCTTGACTTTAAAATGTTAAACCGTAGCAGTCCATCCTTCCGCTGATCTTGCATCACATGCGATCTTCATTTTTCACGAAACGGTGCGCGCAGTATATAAAATTGACTTAATCAGAGTATATTAACAGTAAAGGAAACAACATCCAATATGAACAGAACTCGTTGCTCTTCGGAGATAGTTCAGGAAATTTACTACAGACGAAAGTTTGGCATCTCTGCTGTGTACAAACAGAAAACTAATTCGTGTAGTGGATATAATCAGACAGTGTCTAACTTTATAGTTCAGCCTTTCGAACACCAATATGTTAAGTAATATTTTAGGATGTTACAGTTTTTAAGAATCGACAGTGGTGAAACAGTTTTCAAGTATCTGATGCACTGGTCGATTGTTTTACCGATCACGTCAATCAAATGCACCTAACGACATCGCCCCATTTAGCAATTCACACCACAGTAGCCAAATACAACTTACAACGCGCAACATGAAGGGCAGTGTTGTATTTTTGTTGTTGATGGTGGTAGTAGGAAAAAAGAAGAAAGAGTAACAGTCGAAGATAAAAACTACGTCTCTGATTAAGATGAAAGAAGTCAAGTAACGGTGAGTCCCCTTGGTCAATATACATAGCAGAAAGGTTTGAACTTTAAATCCACGGCACTATAGCGCACTATAAGGTGACTCTGGTCACCATGGTGTCATGTTTTCACGTCGTTGCAATTTATGGCTATCGTCTACAGAGGCGAGTTACCCTTGCGATCAAACCAGCTGGTCCGGTTCACCTCCGTCATTTGTACATTATTATAATCTCGTTTCCAAAATACGCAATAAATCAGTGGGCGTCGTGAAGGACTACGGCTTTCAACGTAATTCTTGGCCTCCACTCGTACAGCGGCTTGTTTGATACGCAGGGCGTGGCGGCTTTAGACCTGCAGTTATAATTACCATGAATTCTAGGAAGTTGTGGAGGGGTGTGATATAGTAAAATGACAAATCAGAGGAGTGACGACACATGAATATACTGTTTCCGTTTACATTGCACTTTCTCAAAATCCGTCTAATAACAAAAGTTAATAATTTAATTTTATCTTGCAATTATTGCTGGATGTTAAACTTTTCTTGTCAACTTGCTTTGGAGCTGCTATATAGTGAAGAGCGTGAAGTTGAACTATCATGTATGTCGTTAGAGGTTACATACCGACGCCTACAGCACAAGTTCACAAACGGTTATGTGAATACACCATACTGCAGAGCTCTGTTCGAAACCACCCATAAACGAAGTTTAAAATGAGTGTTGCGGTGGTCAATTATTAATGGCTTTAAAGGAGAGAAAATTAATAGTAAGGGATCTCTAAGACAGACTAAACAAATTGAAATGGATGACGTTATGGGCTCTACAGCAAAACTGATCTGCTCATCTGCAGTAAACTCTTTCTCCGCGTAGCACTAAGTTCTTTTTCCAACACACCAAAGTAAGAACGGGGGTAGTCATACAGTTTCAGTTAGCACTTCGAAGCGTTCGCGGTGTGACCATGGAACTTGTTGTTAGCCCTTAAGCACACATTCACATTTTAACAAGACACATTTTTCCGACTTGATGGAGATCGTAATTGCAGAAGTCTGCAATTCGGCTATTAAGAAAACGTTCCACCTTGAAAGTCATCCCAACGTCGTCATGGAAATGCGTGTGATGCAGTGGTCTCTTTGTCCTAGGAAAAAGGAAGTCGCGGGTACCATGTCGGAATAATACGGGAGGTGGGGGGGGGGGGGGGGGGGGGTAGGAAAATCTGATAGCTCAAAGCAGCAGCATGTGTGACAGTTCTCTGCTTAGAATGGACTGTGATGCCGTCGTGGACCAAAAACACCCGCCTGGACAGCTTCCCGCACGCTTCGTCTTGAGAGTCCCCCCCCCCCCCCCCCCCCTCCCGTAAACTCTTCAGGAGCTTTCGATAGTATTCTACTGTGATAGACTCTCTCTTAGAAGTCTAATTTATTAGCACCACACCATGGGACTTCCCAAAACACACAGCTTGACCTTCCGAGGAGAGTTGGACATCGACTAGCATTCGAGAGGACGACGGTTCAATCCCGACTCCGGCCATCCTGGCTTAGTTTTTCCGTGATTTCCCTTAATCGCTCCAAGCAAATGCCGGGATG
The DNA here is from genome assembly GCF_023898315.1 of Schistocerca nitens. Taxonomy (NCBI): domain Eukaryota; kingdom Metazoa; phylum Arthropoda; class Insecta; order Orthoptera; family Acrididae; genus Schistocerca; species Schistocerca nitens. The sequence continues at coordinate 374,842,764 of NC_064615.1, read as the reverse complement.
TTTCCTTTGAAAGGGCACGACCAACTTCCTTCCCCGTCCTTCCCTAATCCTATGAGACCGATGAGCACGCTGTCTGGTCTCCTCCCTCAAAACAACCCCAACCCAAAGGTTGGACATCGGCCTTTTCCGGTGGCGGTGATCCCGCACATGTTTCCACTACTTGCTTTGTCCCTTTGCGACATAGGAGTTATTCAACCATGGACAGTAGGTGGCTAAAGATGTTATCTGGACTGGCATGACACAACTGCAACATTTCCCCTGTTGCCTTGGTTTGCCGAGCCTTTTGATTGGGCATGAGCAGTCACAGAACACTGGTGGGCTGCGACCTCTGTCATGTTCAAAACGTCGTGCAAGATGTTGATAACTATTCCACTGATCCATGACTTTGTCACTCTTTCCGCTACTCCGGCCTTCCAGCACCAGGGCCTAGACTGCTTTTGCAATTCTCGGTTACTCTCATGGAGGCGGAGTGCCACTTTGACCTTCGTCATTCAGACTTGTTCGACGACACTGCCTGCACCACCTGACCACTGAGTCATGGTATGGTGAATTGTTGTAGCACACTTCCACCAACTCAGCATGAATTGCTGCAATGTTGTTCCCCGTCAAATACAGGAATCGAATTGCAGCACTTTTTGTTTTAATCCTAATCACAATAAGTGTGTAATAATGCAGCTGAAGTGGTTTTGACTAATCATTGGCATATTTTGTTTTGACTCCGTTTGCTGGCTGGCCTCTGTGGCCGATCGGTTCTAGGCGCTTCAGTCTGGAACCGCGCGACCGCTACGGTCGTAGGTTCGAATCCTGCCTCGGGCATGATGTGTGTGATGTCCTTAGGTTGGTTTGGTTTAAGTAGTTCAAAGTTCTAGGGGACTGATGACCTCAGATGTTAAGTCCCATAGTGCTCAGAGCCATTTGAACCATTTTTTGTGACCTCTCTGACAGGAAATCACGAATGCAGTCACATTAACTGAGACGATATTCCAGAAGCATGCAATTTCACTACATGCCACTCGTGTGGTACAGTGTCACAAGAGTTCTGGAAATCTAGAAATACGGAATCAATTTGAAATCTCTTGTCAGTAGCACTCAACACTTCGTGTGAGTAAAAATCTAGTTGTGTTTCACAAGAACCATGCTTTCTATATCCGTGTTGACTGTGTGTCAATAGAGCGTTCTCTTCAAGGTAATGCATAATGTTCAAACACAACACATGTTTCAAAATATCGACCTTAGTGATATGGGCCCAAAATTTAGTGGATTACTCCTATCTTTCTTGAATGTTGGTGTGACCTGTGCAACTTTCCAGTCTTTGGATACGGATCTTTCGTCGAGCGAACGGTTGTATATGATTGTTAAGTATGGAGTTATTGTATCAGCATACTCTGAAAGGAATCTAACTGGTATACTGTCTGGACCCTAAGACTTGCTTTTGTTAAGTGATCTAAGTTGCTTCACTACTCCGAGCATATCTACTACTACGGTACTCATGTTGGCAGCTACTCGTAATTGGAATTTTGGAGTATTTACTTCGTCTTCTTTGATGAAGGAATTTCGAAAGTTTGCTATAAAGCGTACTTCCACAGCTACGAATGCCCCGAGCTCGTAGTAGTTTGAAATAAATGTACAGTAGCATGTAGCAAACAAAGTATCACATTAATACTGCATCAGCCTGAGCGTTTCTCAGGGTTCCGACGTGAATCGTGGATACGAAATACATTTTTGAAACTTCACTTCTATTTGATGTGCAACTTGCATCCAAGCCGGTATAAAACTATTGCCAGCTATAATGAGATGGCGCTGAGAATCTCTAAGAGCGCTCTAAATGCCTCGCCACACCGCATCTGGCAACTGGCTCGCAGATACAGCGGCAGCACTTTTACTGGCCGAATGCAGATCAACGAAATTGTTGTATGCGAGCCAGCAGAGCAGACATGCGTTAAAATTATGCAGAAAATCCCCGCTGTCCAGCGGTTTCTGGAAACGGGCTCGCTGAGTTGTGAAACCCACTTCAAGACATTTCTGTGCCGTTCTCCTGCGTTTACGGACGAGGTGCGCAAAATACGAAGTCGATGTTATCGCAAACCCGCGCAGCGTGCTGACCCGTTTCACATACCTGTCAAAACAGTCCGGGTGTCCGCCACCATATCTCGCGGTGAAAGTATTGTGCTTCGGACGGCTTGTTGGAGGACATCTGATTTGTGCCACTATAGAGAGTTAACTGGAAACGTGTCAGAGAATGTGAATCTCGAAGTGCTTGTTTTGTATCCCGCCTGGAAAGCGGCGCGTGGGTAGGAGAGGTAGCAGGAAAAATACGTCGGTACTGCAGTGAGTAAAAATGGTTTACTGGTGCGAGAAAGAATACATAGCTTTGTACAGTTGCGAAGTCTTCGACCGGTCATATGGAGAGCAAACTGAAGCGAAGTTTCCTTGCTGGCTGCACCTGATTAAATGGGCGAAGCAGTCGCGGAGCTCGTAGAACTCGACAGCACCGGCTAGAGGGGGCTGTCGTCTGTGTCTCGTGGTAGTGCCAACCTTTGAAACTATGCGTTGCTATCGATACCACAGCTTGCACAGCAGGCAACGTGCATGTATGAAGTACAGGAGACATAAAAGTTAGTGCTAAAATACGCTCTTGAATTTGTAAATAATGTAAATATTAAGGTAACCTAAAACAAAAGTATCTCAAAATAAAATAAATTATATTTTACTAAACGGTTAACCGGGGCACGTCACCCGGACGCAGTTGCGGGTTGCCTCTTTAACGTGTTGCAGGAGCAACAAGTTTGATTTTCAGTATTTCATACAATTATTGACCGAATTTCAAAAAAAATAAAATGCTGTCCTAATCTACTCATGAAAAGATACAGTGTTATGTTAAGCCTCTAACACAGTAAGACAAGTAATGCAGCTAGAAACAGTGTACATGTGATGACACGCAAATTACCCAGACCTCAGTCATCCAGTATTCGACAGTGGGCGAACTTTGCGACTTCCTATAAACTTTACACATAATTTCAAAGCTTTACAAAACTAACTGGCTAGCACCTCCCACAGAACGATGAAAAGAAAAAAAGAAGTTCATCGCTTACTACATTTTTCGAGTTCATGCAGTAAGATTTCAGTATCAGGTATTATGTATTGTTTTATTACTTCTTTACTACTTACTATTTGCAACGTACCGGTTGTCCCGGAAGTCTTTCCCTGATTATATACGTAAGGCATAAAATATGACACGTAGACAAAAACTTTTTATCTTGAATTGCAAGTGGCATATTGAACTCTTTGTGTAACAATATACTTACTGTTACTTGGTTTGTTGCAGGACCCAGTGACGGGGAATTGGACACAATTGCAAGCAACACGTACTCAAACCGAGAGAAAACCCAATATGTCTTCTGGAATCACGAGACAAAGTCACCGAAAACAGTCGAGAGAAAATTCCAGACGGCATTCCAATGACAGCCACCAGACGGTAAATGCATCAAGATATGGTATGCGAGGTCTAAGGAAACAGGCAGTGTCCGTATTATCCTTATAAAAGCCATGTCTGAACCTAGAGCGCAGACAATTTAGACAGTGAGAGATACTTTCGTGAGAACTCCTAAGAAGACCGCAGAGCCTCACGTGCGTTGCAGATTCCAAAGACATCAGTGCACAACATCCTACACCAACGACTTCTTTTCCGCGCGCACAAAGTCCACCCAACGGATTACGGTGCTCGTTATGACTTTGCTGTTGCCAAATAGGCTGAGACTGAGGAAGAGAATGACCAACTGAAACGTGTCCTTTTCTCAGATGAGACAAATTTCATTTGTCTACCGGCCCAATGCTGTGATCTGGGGGTCTAGTAATCCATACGCTGTGTCTGAGGCAGTTAGAGACAGCCATAAGCTGAACGTGTGGTGCGGGCTTATGCACAATAAAATCATAGGACGTTTCTGCTTCAATGAACGAACAATCAGTCAATACCTGTCTTGATACATAGCAGTTATTTATTGTGCCACAGATTCAGGACATTTCGGACATCATTTCAGGAAGCGTGCCCCACCTAGTTGGGGGTTCGATGTTCGTGGCTATTTCGATACATTCCCGGGAAGATGGATCAGGAGTGCTGGTCCCACCAACTGGCCGCGCGTTCACGAGACATAACAGCACTTGATTTCTTCCTTCGGGGTGTTGTTAAGGACCAGATTTAACAAACACCAGTGAATGACACAGCAGCGTTGCGCCGCACAATTACGGACTTCGTAACATCTATCCCTCACGATATATTGACCAGAGATCAACTGGAATATCGCATGGATTCCTTAGGGCAACGAAAGGAGGCCACATCGAAGTTTATTAAACGTGTGTGTGTGCGCACAAAAACTTGAATATGTTACGTGCACTTAAAGATAAAAGATGTGTGCCGATGTGTCATATTTTCTGCCTTATGCATCTTTGTAATCAGGGAATGACTTCTGGGACTTTGTCTTTTGCAGACAGTATCCTTATATACACTACCTAATCAAAAGTATCCGGACACCCCCAAAAACATACGTTTTTCATATTAGGTACATTGTGTTACCACGTACTGCCAGGTGCTCCTTATCAGCGACCTCAGTTGTCAATAGACATCGTGAGAGATCAGAATGGTTCACTACGCGCAACTCAGGGACTTCGAACGTGGTCAGTCGATTGCGTGTCACTTGTTTCATACGTCTGAAAGCGAGATTTCCTCACTACTAAACATCCCGAGGTCCACTGTTTCCGATGTGATAGTGAAGTAGAAAAGTGAAGGGACACGTACAGCACAAAAGCGTACCGGCCGACCACGTCTATTGACTGACAAAGACCACCGACAGTTGAAGAGGGCCGTAATGTGCTATAGGCAGACATCTATACAGACCACCACACAGGAATTTCAAACTGCATCAGGATCCACTGCAAGTACTGTGACAGTTAGGCGGGAGGTGAGAAAACTTTGATTTCATGGTCGAGCGGCTGCTCAAATGCCACACATCACGCCGGTAAATGTCAAACGACGCCTCGCTTGGTGTAAGGAGCGTAAACGTTGGACGATTGAACAGTGGAAAAAAGTTGTATTGAGTGACGAATCACGGTAAAAATGTGGCGATCCGATGGCAGGGTGTGGGTATGGCGAATGCCCGGTGAACGTGATCGGCCAGCGTGTGTAGTGCCAACAGTAAAATTCGGAGGCGTTGGTGTTATGGTGTGGTCCTGTTTTTCGTGGAGGGGGCTTGCACCCCTTGTCGTTTTTCGTGGCACTATCACAGCAGAGGCCTACATTGATGTTTTAAGCACCTCCTTGCTTCCCACTGTTCAAGAGCAATTCGGCGATGGCCATTGCATCTTTCGACACGACCTAGCACATGTTCATAATGCACGGCCTATTGCGGAGTGGTTACACGACAATAACATAACTGTCATGGACTGGCCTGCACAGAGTTCTGGCCTGAATCCTACCGAACACCTTTGGAATGTTTTGGAACGCCAATTTCGAGCCAGGCCTTACCGACCGACATCTATACTTCTCCTCAGCGCAGCACTCCGTGAAGAATGGTCTGCCATTCCCCAAGAAACCTTCCAGTACCTGATTGAACGTATGCCTGCGAGACTGGAACCTGTCATCAAGGCTGAGGGTGGACCAACACCATATGGAATTCCAGCATTACCGAAGGAGGACGCCACGAATCTCTAAGTCATTTTCAGCCAAGTGTCCGAATATTTTTCATCTCTCAGTGTGTGTCACTGAATACACCTCCAAAATCACTGTACGACACATAGTTCATGAGATAAACACGGACATGCGCGAGAAACTAGCTTTTGCTTAAAACTGATCGCCAATTACGGAGTCAATGCTCATCCAGTGTTTGATAATATAATGAGAGCTCTTGGCGGCTTCTATCAAACTTTAAACATAATTCCCAATTCTTTCCTTCTACATGTTTAGAATCAAATATTTATGACGCTAACTCATCTGTGAGGTAATCAGATATCTAAAGCTGTTTTACATAGGCGAGTTCGATTCTTCAAAGAATGCGGGGCTAACTGGTTTATAGCTAAGCAATTCTCTCTTCGTACTCCACGGAAAATGCCTTCCACAACTAATGACACTCTGGAAGGTTACAAGCCGTCTGGCTTACCTCCTTCCATTTATACTAAATTTATCTGCCACTTGTCACGACTGGCGATAGGCGGGGCACTTTAATGGCATCTACGTCAAGTCTCATTACATTTTTTTTTCAGGGAAATGCATATTACAAAATATCAGTGTTCCCCGGTAAAGGGGCTGATGGTTTGTCTGTGAATACGTGAGAAATGCACAGCCCGCTCACTGTTATGAATGCTGCAGGTGTGTCGCAGGCTCTCAAAGCTTTGTGGTGGCTTGCGCGTGTCAAGTGGCCACCGACGGAGGCCCACGGAACCTACTGTTTTTTTTCACTAAGCCTGAGGCACGACTCTCCTCTTGGGATGGCCGAATCCAACAGTTTCAAGTGCTTTGTGGGACACCACAATTTACGGCGGGAAAGTACGTGTCCGCGAATGTGGTTTGGCCTCGAAAAATTCGTAAGTGTTGAACTACGCTCTGATTAGTCCCTCGCCGGCTGATATTAGTCGGGCATTTCTAGCATGAATTAGCGCGCAGAGATGTGCTCCGATTGGCCCGTGACTGAAGACATTCCAGTGTGGGGATCTGTTAAACGTGGCATCGACACGCTATTGGTGGAAAAGAGTAACATTCTTCCTGATTGGTGTTTGCGGGCAGATTGGCGATAACTGCCTAGTCTGGATCTGGTGGGAGAGTAAGGGACACTCTTGGTTTGGTGGTGGATGGAGGCAGGTCGCTGGGTCGAGAGGTCGTGGCGCTTTGATGTGTCAGAGTCCTGAGCAGCGAGATTCTGATTCTTCACAACGACAACGGTACTACGAATTACCGCCACAGCAGACTGGTGAGGGTACACAGCCAAACAGCTCACTATATGGGGGTTAATGTTTAGATAGGAAGCGTACCGTTGCCACAGCTCCGTTAAACCTGATTCATGATTTATTATCGTTTGATGTGGTGTTCAATCGACCACTGGAGTTTCTAACTTAATTGTTGAGTTATATTGGATTAATGATTTAATGTGCAGTTGTGATACTGTAGCCATCCCTCCGCTTGACTATTTTATTAATTGCAATTAACTTTTTTTCGTAGGATGTTGGTACCAATACTTCGTAATTGGGTAGCACAATAAATAATAGGGTTATGTTTCATTTGCACTTTTATTTATCCCTTCAGTTCATATATTTATTCTGTAGATTGAATGGATAGTTAAACAGTAGGATTATTACGATTTCCCAACTTATGATTCTATGTTAGGGCATTTCAAGCCGGCCGGAGTGGCCGATCGGTTCTAGGCGCTACAGTCTGGAGCCACGCGACCGCTACGGTCGCAGGTTCGACTCCTGCCTCGGGCATGGATGTGTGTGATGTCCTTAGGTTAGTTTGGTTTAGGTAGTTCTAAGTTCTAGGGGACTGATGACCTCAGAAGTTACGTCGCATAGTGCCCAGAGCCATTTGAACCATTTTTTGGCATTTCAAGATAGCGATTCCGTTGGGTAATTTACAGTTAACGTGGAGTCTTGAGTGGAGTGTAACGGAGTGTGGGGAGGTCCATTAGTCTGATAGCTCTTAGAGTCTCACACACCGCGAGATGCTGGAAATTGTTCGGTAAAAAAATCGGACAGAAAAAGTAAGTAATAGTAATTCTTACACAGTAGACAAACCGCATTACAGAAATAATAAAAAACATCACTACACTCATTTAGACGAGTGTTGGATAATGGGAGTACTGTTGAAGTACTAGAGCTTTGGAGGTTATTGATATTCAGTACTACACGTAAGATCAACTAGGAGGCTCTCTTTCGCTAACGAGAGTAATCGACCCAAGATAATTAATCCGACGAGGGGAACTAATGCAGCTCTGGTTCTCCCTATCTTAGTGTCTAATGAAGGACGGAAGGAAGATTTGGGTTTAACGTCCATTCGACAAGTTAATTAGTGACGGAGCACAAGCTCGGGTAAGGGGAAGAGTAACGAAGGAATTCGCCATGTCCTTTCCAACGGAACGATCCTGGTATTTTTATGAACCAATTTAGGGGAACCTAATTCACGATGATCTGAGATGGACCTGAACCAGCGTCCTCTCGAGCGCAATTAGTGACGGAGCACAAGCTCGGGTAAGGGGAAGAGTAACGAAGGAATTCGCCATGTCCTTTCCAACGGAACGGTCCTGGTATTTTTATGAACCAATTTAGGGGAACCTAATTCACGATGATCTGAGATGGACCTGAACCACCGTCCTCTCGAGCGCAAGTACATTTCCAGAGCCAATGTGTAGTTCAAGGTCTCATTTCACATGTCAAATAAACCAAACTCTGACAAGACAGTTGTGGAGAGGAAGAAAGCCATTGGGAAAGTGTACTATTAATAGAGTGAGGACGAGTCTTTCAGAGCTAAACGAATGATCGGAGGGACGCTAGCGACGGCAATTAAACGAGTGATTACGAGTAACGCTTGTTCTTCGTAGACACTAGGTACCGAGGCTGGAGCAATAAAACTACGTTAGTATCCGGCGCTCGTACTTTTTCTTGGCAGTGGAAGCAGTAAATTCTGCCTCGCTGACAGAATGTGACGACATTACACACAATGAAAATGGAGACAGTTCCTACTCCAACATGGAGCGAAAAATACGTATTGAGAATCTATGAAGGCGGAAGTGACACTCGCGACCTAACGAATGCATAGGTACGGCGTGATTCAGAAGGTTACGCTCAAATTTAAAGACGTGACAAATTTAAACATGAACTCTGACCACAGGCCCTGGATATTCCCATCGGTACAGACCCACCGCCGTGTCACCCTCTCCCAACAGCGCCATTACACGCAGTATGGAGGAGCGTGGGGTTCGGAACTCCGCTATATCTGCCGTTGTCAGTTTTCGTCACCTGTAACCGCTACTACTCAATCACATAGCTTCTCATTTGGCATCACGAGGCCGAGTGTACTCCGTTCTAATGTTCCCAACAAGAAAAATTCGTGCCAGTACCGGGAATCGAACCCAGGTCCTCCGCATGGCAGACAGCCGCGCTAACTTCTCAGTTACGGAGGCAGAGGAAGGAGCTCAGAGAAGAGTCGAAATATGACTATGGAACAGGAATTTATGGTCTTGAAAGTAAAGCTGAATCAGTGAAAGCTTTGGAGTGTCAGGAACAACAAGGACGCAAGGACACACGCTCCTGAAGTCCAGCAAAGATAGTGTACTGTTTCAAAAATGGTTCAAATGGCTCTGAGCACTATGGGACTCAACATCTTAGGTCATAAGTCCCCTAGAACTTAGAACTACTTAAACCTAACTAACCTAAGGACATCACACACACCCATGCCCGAGGCAGGATTCGAACCTGCGACCGTAGAGTGTACTGTTTTCCCAGCAACGTGGTACACTACGGAATATCCTCAAAACGCCGACCACCACATTCAGTATATTCATAAAATCTGTGCAAAAATTCTGGCGTATTCTACCAAGTACACCAGGTATTTTAAGAGCCACATCAGACGCTGCAAGTATCATTACGAGAAGTGTTTCGTCGTCTGGAAGTGGTGTTACGTACACGAGATGACAAGATGTACGTACACAGGAACAGTACCGCATCTCTTATAAACTTTCGGAGTGTGTGCACTGATTAGCCTTGTTGTTCCTGACATTCCAAAGCTATCACTGATTCACGATTACTTCCATGACGATAAATTTCTACTCCAAAGTTGTATTTTGACTCCTCTATCAGTTCCTTCAATGTGAATCACCCTATATTTGCTGTCTTCGGAATGGATATCCTTTTATACGTTGACGCGTTAAACAGGGACAAATTTTCTGCAGGCAGTGCTCCACAGCTCTTATACGATTCGTGAAGGACATCTTAAAACCTCCAAAAACTCTCATACCGATAATTTCTATTAATACCATCTAGTTTTGATCTCACACTATCATAAAGTAGACTAATATCATCAATATAACATGGGAGAACGATTCGTTGATATCAGAAGGACAAGTAGTACACCGGTGTCATTATACCAAGCATTGTGATCGTACAATACAGTTCAGTTAACGTCAGATGAATATATTTTGAGTGCCTACTATACAGCGTGAAAGTGGCTTCCAATACTTGCATTAAATGACAGAAAACAGGAAAATCTTTGAACACCACAAAGCCGCAAATACGTTCACACACCAAAGTAGAGTCCAAGTATATTTACGAGTGTTGCGTTCAAATTGTTCAAATGGCTCTGAGCACTATGGGACTTAGAATCTGAGGTCATCAGTCCCCTAGAACTTACAACTACTTAAACCTAACTAACCTAACGACATCACACACATCCATGCTCGAGGCAGGATTCGAATCTGCGACCGTATTGGTCACGCGGTTCCAGACTGAAGCGCCTAGAACCGCTCGGCCACATCGGAAGGTACGAGTGTTGGAAAAAGAAATCTGTCATGTAAGCCGTTAGAAGAAAAAACCACGCCCGACAACGCACCGGCAATGCCAGTGTAATATGTCGTATTAGTATGACGGCTTTACGTTGTTTTAAGATTTATGTTCTGAATAATTATGTACACTAAAGAGCCAAAGAAACTGCTACACCTTCCTAATATCGTGTAGGGTCCCCGCGGGCAAACAGAAGTGCTGCAATAAGACGTGTCATGAATTCGACTAATGTCAGTAGTAGTGCTGGAGGGAACTGAAACCATGAATCCTGCAGGACTGGCCATAATTCCGTAAGAGTACGAGAGGTGGAAATCTCTTCTGAACAGCATGTTGCAAGGCATCCCAGATATGCTCCATGATGTTGGTGTCTGTGGAGTTTGGTGGCAGGCGGAAGTGTTTAAACTCAGAAGAGTGTTGCTGGAGCCACTCTGCAGCAATTCTGGATGTGTGTGGTGTCGCATTGTCCTGCTGGAATTGCTCAATTCCGTCGAAATGCACAATGGACATTAATGGACGCAGGTGATCAGACAGGATGCTTAAGTGCATGTCACCTGTCAGAGTCTTATCTAGACGTATCAGAGTTCCCGATATCACTCCAAATGCACACGCACCACACCATTACAGAGCCTCCACCACCTTCAACAGTCCCCAGCTGACTTGGAAGTTTGTGGTAAGGTCTTATGGGACCAAACTGCTGAGGTCATCGGTCCCTAAGCTTACACACTACTTAATCTAACTTAAACTATCTTACGCTAAGGACAACACCCACACCCATGCGGAGAGAGAACTCGAACCTCCGACAGGGGGAGCCGCGCGGACCGTGTCATGGCGCCTGAGACCACTCGGCTACACCGCGCGGCCTGCTGACATGCAGATCCCATGGATTACTGAGGTTGTCTCCATACCCGTACACGTCCATGCGCTCGATACAATTCGAATCGAGGCTCGTCCGACCAGGCAACGTATTTCCAGTTATCAACAGTCCAATGCCTGTGTTGACGGGCCCAGGCGAGGCTTAAAGCTTTGTGTCGTGCAGTCATCAAGGGTTCACGAGTGGGCCTTCGGCTCCGAAAGCCCATATCGATGATGTTTCGCTGAATTGATCGGACGCTCACACTCGTTGAAGCCCAGCATTGAAATCTGCAGCAATTTGCAGACGAGTTGTACGTCTGTCACGTTGAACGATCCTCTTCAGTTGTTGTTGGTCCCATTTTAGCAGGATCTTTTTCCGGCCGCAACGATGTCGGAGATTTGATGTTTTACCGGATTCCAGATATTCACGGTACACTCGTGAAATGGTCGTATGGAAAAATCTCCGCGTCATCGCTACCTCGGAGATGCTGTGTCCCATCGGTGGTGCGCCGACTACATCACCACGTTCAAACGCACTTGAATCTTGATAATCTGCCATTGTAGAAGCAGTACCCGATCTAACAATTGCGCTAGACACTTCTTGTGTTATATAGGCGTTGCCGACCGCAGCGCCGTATTCTGACTGTTTACATCTCTCTGTATTTGAATACGCATGCCTATACGTTTGGCGTTTCAGCGTATATCGATACAAAACTAGTTTTAGTTCTCAGAAGCAATATAGCTACTGGTGCACTACAATACTGTTTAGGTTTAATCGTAATGTTGGCTGCGACCATAGCATAAAAGTCACCGGCCGGCATGTTCTAACTTGTATCGCCTGAAGACAAGGGGGGCAAGTGGCCAGAGAGGGAGCCCGTACTCTGCTCCTCCGCCAGTGAGTTGCTTCGATGACGTCACGTGGTGCACAGACAGCCAGGGGGGGAAGGCCCAGCCCTGCCAGCGTTACCATCTGCACTCTGGCCAACCAGGATGCGATTCTGCAGTCGCTCCAGCACAACTTTCGCATGCGACGCTGCGCGTGTACCCGTAGACAGGGCCCCACACTCCGTTCCATGTATCTTGTCTGCGAGCCGAGTGGAACACGCCATAGTCTGCGATGCGAGTCTCGCACAAGATGCAAACAGCATTCACTCGTACGTGCGGTGCACGAGCTCTAAGGTCGTGGGAAAGAACACTGACTCCTCGCACAATCGAACAAACAAAAGGTGGCATCTGCCAGTGCATCCACTGCATTTACACACTGAAGTGTAGTCACACCGAGTAACGAAAGTAATCTGAAGATCTCGCCCAGCTGGCAACAGTATAAAATTTCGTAACCGCTGTCAAAATACAAACTACGTGGTTGTCAATAAATCTGTGACTGTTTTGACGAACGTTATGTATGTTTCCTGTACTTTCGTTGTATCAGGTGAAGTACAACCAGGTACAGCTCTCCCCACTCGTTACTATCGGAAAGTGAGCCTGTGCGGAAAAAAAGAGTGTTTCTCGCATAAATGAATACATGCGAGCCTGGAGCACGGAGACGTTGGACGCCGTCAATTTGTCCCATGTTCGATACATATTGTCATTATTATTTGATTATTATGTAGCAAAAATACGACTTATTTGACTAAGGAGTAAAATCGAATAGTAGCGTGGCTATATTTTTCATTCCGAATACTTTCTTTTTTTTTTTTTATTCGCCAGATATTACGTAATTCACATTTCATTAGCGTTACCTACAACCAAGTGAATCAATGACATCGTTAGAAAAACTGTAGCACAAATAGTCCTGTTACGGCAGTACATGACCATTTGTAATTGTTGTTATTGTGAGGCCGTGGTGGAAGAGCGATTCTAGGCGCTACACTCTGGAACCGCGCGACCGCTGCGGTCGCAGGTTCGAATCCTGCCTCGGGTATGGCTGTGTGTGATGTTCTTAGGTTAGTTAGGTTTAAGTAGTTCCAAGTTCTAGGGGACTGATGACCTCTGTCCCATAGTGCTCAGAGTCATCTGAAGAACGACTGCCGGAAAGCCTTCGTGTGCGCTGGAATCTCTCTAATTTTACATTAGAGATCTCCTCGGGAGGTATAGGTAGGGGGAAGCAGATCAGGCTGCCCGCCGAGGGGGACGCGCAGCCGCCAGATAACGTGTGAAGAATTTGTTGCATAGGCAGCGTCGTTCCCCTGGTATTTACAACGCTCACGGAGGCGACATGAAAATACGCTGTTCTGGGAAATGAGATAACGTCTTCCCCTGCATCGCGGTGCCGTAGCGCACGAGATAAGATGAGGTTGCAAGGAAATCTTTACCCAAGACCGCTGATAAATCGTGAATAGACTTGCTGGTGTTTAAAAGAGGTTGTTGTTGTCTTCAGTCCTGAGACTGGTTTGATGCAGCTCTCCATGCTACTCTATCCTGTGCGAGCTTCTTCATCTCCCAGTACCTACTGCAACCTACATCCTTCTGCATCTGCTTAGTGTATTCATCTCTTGGTCTCCCTCTACGATTTTTACCCTCCACGCTGCCCTCTAATACAAAATTGGTGATCCCTTGATGCCTCAGAACATGTCCTACCAACCGATCCCTTCTTCTGGTCAAGTTGTGCCACAAACTTCTCTTCTCCCCAATCCTATTCAATACTTCCTCATTAGTTATGTGATCTACCCATCTAATCTTCAGCATTCTTCTGTAGCACCACATTTCGAAAGCTTCTATTCTCTTCTTGTCCAAACTATTTATCGTCCATGTTTCACTTCCATACATGGCTACACTCCATAGAAATACTTTCAGAAACGACTTCCTGACACTTAAATCCATACTCGATGTTAACAAATTTCTGTTCTTCAGAAACGCTTTCCTTGCCATAGCCAGTCTACATTTTATATCCTCTCTACTTCGACCATCATCAGTTATTTTGCTCCCCAAACAGCAAAACTCCTTTACTACTTTAAGTGTCTCATTTCCTAACCTAATTCCCTCAGCATCACCCGACTTAATTCGACTACATTCCATTATCCTCGTTTTGCTTTTGCTGATGTTCATCTTATATCATCCTTTCAAGACACTGTCCATTCCGTTCAACTGATCTTCCAAGTCCTTTGCTGTCTCTGACAGAATTACTATGTAATAGGCCAACCTCAAAGTTTTTATTTCTTCTCCATGGATTTTAATACCTACTCCGAATTTTTCTGTTGTTTCCTTTACTGCTTGCTCAATATATAGATTTAAAAACATCGGGGAGAGGCTACAACCCTGTCTCACTCCCTTCCGAGCTTCTGCTTCCCTTTCATGTCCCTCGACTCTTATAACTACCGTCTGGTTTCTGTACAAATTGCAAATAACCTTTCACTCCCTGTATTTTATGCCTGCAACCTTCAGAATTTGATAGAGTATTCCAGTTAACATTGTAAAAAGCTTTCTCTAAGTCTACAAATGCTAGAAACGTAGGTTTGCCTTTCCTTAATCTATCTCCTAAGATAAGTCGTAGGGTCAGTATTGCCTCACGTGTTCCACTATTTCTACGGAATCGAAACTGATCTCCCCCAAGGTAGGCTTCTACCAGTTATTCCATTCGTCTGGAAAGAATTCGCTTAAGTATTTTGCAGCCGTGACTTATTAATCTGGTAGTTCGGTAATTTTCACACCTGTCAACATCTGCTTTCTTTGGCATTGGAATTATTTTATTCTTCTTGAAGTCTGAGGGTATTTCGCCTGTCTCATACCTCTTGCTCACCAGATGGTAGAGTTTTGTCGGGACTGGCTCTCCCAAGGCTGTCAGTAGTTCTAATGGAATGTTGTCTACTCCTGAGGCCTTGTTTTGACTTAGATCTTTCAGTTATCTGTCAAACTCTTCACGCAGTATCATATCTCCCATTTCATCTTCATCTACATCCTCTTCCATTTCCATAATATTGTCCTCAAGTACATCGCCCTTGTATAGACCCTCTATATACGCCTTCCACCTTCCTGCATTCCCTTCCTTGCTTAGAACTTGGTTTCCATCTGAGCTCTTGATATTCATACAAATGGTTCTTTTCTCCAAAGGTCTCTTTAATTTTCCTGTAGGCAGTGTCTATCTTACCCCTAGTGAGATAAGCCTCTGCATCCTTGTAATTATAAGCAACATATTCAACTCATTTCCACCTCATACATGCTTACAATGTCAGAACGAGAGAAAGAGAGGGGGGAGGGAGGAAGGGAGGGAGACTATAAAAGATCATTAAAATTTAGACCTCAGAGGTATGTATCATACATCACTATAATCGCTCCAAATGTAGTTACAGGAGCTTTTTCGTTTCAATTTAATTATGATTAATTTTACGCAGTCCAGTGTTCGATGCAGCAGAGATTTCTATATTTCTTGGAGGAAACACGCTATTAGGTAATTACTGATGGTACTACTCTGACCTATTAATAATATGTATTTGCGTGAAAGTTAACAGTGGGGAAACGTAGTGAAAATAAGGATTCCTCTGCCAACAGGGCACATTTAGCGCGTAACATGGTTGAGATCTCCACCATCTACTGGATCCTCACTACAGCAGAGAGGGAGTCCAACACTCTGATCCTAACGGATGTACAGTGTGTTAAGTGGGCTCCAACCTCATTCGTATAATTGCCGTCACATATTCCCTCGAAAAATTTTTTCATGCTGCTATATCGTTTTTCTGTTTCCTGGTGTGTTATGTTCCTTGAAATGTGGAGAACGTAGGAAGGAAGCTGAGTGGCGGTTTCCCTTCTTTAATACTAATACTATTTCTTGATACGCCATCTTCCAATTCTTCGAGTCAAATAGAGGAACACTTTCACATTCGTATTCGGCTTTATTGCTTAACCACACCACGTTAAAAATATAACTATTGGTATACGACTTCTGCTTCGAGTGTTTTAACTGCTCCAAAGCACGTCTAGCGACAATACGAATTAGTGTTTTGCATTCCTATGGGATGATAAACTTATTTAAATACTTCTTTCACGACAACTATGTCTGCAATGTAAACACTAACAGCCTGCCGGAGTGGCCGAGCGGTTATAGGCGCTACAGTCCGGAACCGCGCGACCGCTACGGTCGCAGGTTCTAATCACGCCTCGGGCATGGATGTGCGTGATATACTTAGGTTAGTTAGGTTTAAGTAGTTATAAGTTCTAGGGGACAGATGACCTCAGAAGTTAAGTCCCATTGTGCTCAGCGCCATTTGAACCAATTTTTTTAAACACTAACATCTTGAGGGATATGCCGCGGAGATTGAGCCAGGTTTATGAGCACAACGTCTTACGCTGAAAACTCAAATCACGTTGTCAACCGTAACGTGAACCAGTCTTCGCCAGTACGAATCCAGTTTTACAGCACTCTAACCGTAGGTACGAGTTGAACGAAACATACAGCTTTCGAATGCGACTCACGGCTCAGGTGTCGCCGTCACCTGTTACGTCACGCCTCTTGGAAGTGTGCACAAGTCGAGCTCTCACTACCGTGGGACCTAGCTTAAACGGCGAACATGTACAGCAAGTGTTTCCACAGAAAGTCTGTGGCGACGTGCCCAGTATTCTGCACCGAGGAGCGGCGCGACGACCTGTTAGCTCGCGGAGGATTTACGTGAGCACGCCGGCACACGCGCATGCGCGCTGCACTCGCTGGACACAGGCCCGGCTGCGGCTGTCAGAATGATTGGTGGCCGGCGCCGGCTACACGCCCACACCTGTCAGCCAGCCCGCGACCGCGCCGCTTTACTGCGTCGAGGCGTCTGCGAGCGGCAGCGGGCTCCACCGCTGACAGTGAGCGTCCGAGTCCGCTCGCCGCAGAAGTAACTACGCCAGAAATTCTTCCAAGGACAGTCACAGCACATTACGGACGTACTACCAAGGGTATTTTTTTTTCAACCTTCTCTCGGTCGCGAAATTAAAACCACAGTGAAATTCCGACGTAGCTCAACTCAAATGTGTTGCGCAGTGTTTCTAGCGGGGCTGCTGATAAGACATCAATTTATCGATTTTTTTTCCAAATGATATCGTATACATGGGCGGTACTTCTCCCGATATATTCATATAAATATAGCATATCGAGTGCTAATACTTCTATTTTATATTATATTTTTTTCACACTTTTTGATAAGTACTTAGAGCTGTTCTTTTGAAATTCTTGTAGAACGTAATTTACTTTCACTGTGTGAAGGTGTCTTACTAATTTTTGACCTTTTATCAAGTCCAATCTTTATCTTTGATTGTGTGAAGCAAGTGTATGTGGCACAGAAGAAGTAGTCCAGTTCCACTGGGGAGGTGGCGGTGTGAATGGAATAAGAGCAAGATATTCGATGTGAAGAAATACCATACCAGTTGCGTAAAAAAACAATTTTTAACGCGACTAATGTTGCTGAAAATGATAAACTGCAACATTTAGCTTCACCTCGAAATTCTGACACTACAACTGCTAGGTCGCTGGTGTTGGCAGAAATGAAGAAAAAAATAGGGAAGTGTTCAGACAAATCCGATATGTGACGAAACCGAACGACAGACCCATCGGACATCTTTTACTGTGCCACTTACTTGCAGCTACCATTGTTAGCAAAGTGGTTATCGCCTAGCGTGAAGGTCCATCTTTTGCTTTAAATTCTTGCTCTAAGTGGGATAGGCAGGCTGCTAGCTTGTTGATGCACAGAAAACCTAATTATCAATCAATACATAAATATACAGCTCTAAAACGGGCAGTATATTTATAATGGGTAGCCGATATTTTTAGAGGCAGATACGTAGACACATTTCCTTCGATATACTGATACCAAGGTATTTTTCTCGATATATCGATATGCGATTAGATATCTTTTTAAATATCGATACATAAGATCCACTATATGTTTAAAAATATCAGCAGGCCTCGTTTCTAGTATGCCCTTCGACCGCCTTAGTTTACAGCAGCGTATCAGCGTAGACTAAGGTAGATTTCCTGGTAGCTTCCGTCAGTTAACGTCGTAATTCCGTTACCTGAACGTTAGGTGTGTTGCATACCTATCTGGCATTACATTCGATCGCTTTTTTTTGCGTATGCGATTTGTCTCGTACTAAGGCCCCTATAAAACTTAAGTTGTGAACCGTTTAGTAACTGAGTGAGGATATATAAGGAGCCGCGTAAGGTACGGATCATTTTTGTTCTGTATAGTTACCCTCCAGTCTATTACTGTATTTATACCAAAACTGAAATCGTGAAAGTTTAATCTGATTTTATTCGAAAATTGTTTATCTGTAACGTGAAACGGACGAATGTTGTAGTAAAAATGAAATGAATACATATTAGAAAAGACTATTTTCTAAAAAAAAAAAAAAAAAGGGGGGGTGGAGTTGGGGGAAGTAAGGCGAAAAAAAAAAAAAACGCAGAACAGAAGCAAAGCAAACATTGCTTCAGTACTTTCTCAACCTCATATAAAAGATGTTTCTGTTATTCATAAACAACTTTCACACTTATCAATAATAACAGGAAACTCATCTACATCTACATTCATCTACATTTATACTCCGCAAGCCACCCAACGGTGTGTGGTGGAGGGCACTTTACGTGCCACTGTCATTAGCCCCCTTTCCTGTTCCAGTGGCGTATGGTTCGCGGAAAGAACAACTGCCGGAAAGCCTTCGTGCACGCTCGAATCTCTCTAATTTTACATTCGTGATCTCCTCGGGAGGTATAAGTAGGGGGAAGCAATATATTCGATACCTCATCCAGAAACGCACCCTCTCGAAACCTGGACAGCAAGCTACACCGCGATGCAGAGCGCCTCTCTTGCAGAGTCTGCCGCTTGAGTTTGCTAAACATCTCCGTAACGCTATCACGCTTACCAAATAACCCTGCGACGAAACGCGCCGCTCTTCTTTGGATCTTCTCTATCTCCTCTGTCAACCCGACCTGGTACGGATCCCACACTGATGAGCAATACTCAAGTATAGGTCGAACGAGTGTTTTGTGAACCTCCTCCTTTGTTGATGAACTAAAAAAAAAAGGGTTCAAATGGCTCTGAGCACTATGGGACTTAACTTCTGAGGTCATGAGTCCCCTAGAACTTAGAACTACTTAAATCTAACTAACCTAAGGACATCACACACATCCATGCCCGAGGCAGGATTTGAACCTGCGACCGTAGCGGTCGCGCGGTTCCAGACTGTAGCGCCTAGAACCGCTCGGCCACTCAGGCCGGCCGATGGACTACATTTTCTAAGGACTCTCCCAATGAATCTCAATTTGGCACCCGCCTTACCAACAATTAATTTTATATGATCTTTCCACTTCAAATCGTTCCGTACGCATATTCCCAGATATTTTACAGAAGTAACTGCTACCATTGTTTGTTCCGCTATCATATAATCATACAATAAAGGATCCTTCTTTCTATGTATTCGCAATACATTACATTTGTCTATGTTAAGGGTCAGTTGCCACTCGCTGCACCAAGTGCCTATCCGCTGCAGATCTTCCTGCATTTCGCTGCAATTTTCTAATGCTGCAACTTCTCTGTATACTACAGCATCATCCGCGAAAAGCCGCATGGAACTTCCGACACTATCTACTAGGTCATTTATATATATTGTGAAAAGCAATGGTCCCATAACACTCCCCTGTGGCACGCCAGAGGTTACTTTAACGTCTGTAGACGTCTCTCCATTGAGAACAACATGCTGTGCTCTGTTTGCTAAAAACTCTTCAATCGAGCCACACAGCTGGTCTGATATTCCGTAGGCTCTTACTTTGTTTATCAGGCGACAGTGCGGGACTGTATCGAACGCCTTCCGGAAGTCAAGGAAAATGGCATCTACCTGGGAGCCTGTATCTAATATTTTCAGGATCTCATGAAAAAATAAAGCGAGTTGGGTCTCACATGATCGCTGTTTTCGGAATCCATGTTGATTCCTACAGAGTAGATTCTGGGTTTCCAGAAATGACATTGATCACGACGAAGAACGACGTTCTATTGAGTACATAATAATAATAATAATTATTATTATTATAATTATTATCATTATTATTATATAGATATATTTACGTTTGTAACAGCCACGGTTAAGCCTAACCTAAAACGTTCGCATAAAAAAAAAAACGCACATTCTGTTAATCAGTTTTCAGTATGTAAATTCCTAACTTATTCCCTAATGGACTCGAATATTAACATTACTGCCGGCCGCGGTGGTCTCGCGGTTCTAGGCGCGCAGTCCGGAACCGTGCGACTGCTACGGTCGCAGGTTCGAATCCTGCCTCGGGCATGGATGTGTGTGATGTCCTTAGGTTATTTAGGTTTAAGTAGTTCTAAGTTCTAGGGGACTAATGTCCACAGCAGTTGAGTCCCATAGTGCTCAGAGCCATTTGAACCATTTTATTAACATTACCTCGATAGAAAAAAAAAAATACCTGCGCGATGTCAGAGCAGAGTGTTCCCTGACAGAGCTTCCGCACACTCTGACGGCACCCAGTAAATTACGCAGGCAAGCCGGGAAGTGGTTTTCCCAGACCCTGCAGCGAGCGACAGCTGAATACAGGCCGACGCGCCGGCAGCTCATGCCCCGGACGCAGTGCGTCACCTGGGCCAAATATATCACTTAGTAGGATGCGCGCCCAGGAGAGGGACGCGTATTTCACTGTCGTCGAGGCAGTCCATCTCTTCAGCAGGTGATATAGTGTTCCGCCACTAACGCGGCTCCTCCTTTCCTGCAACTGTATCCATTTAATGTGCTAATCACGTGCAGTACCGGTTTTCTATATTCATGTTTCCCCTCTTACTTTTGAAACGATCATAATTAGGGTGATATTTACCTTTTAGCAAATATTAAACAACCGAATATAATGAGGACATTGTTGTAGCCATTTCACCAATTCAAGTCGTGCCAAGTCTGCCGACAGCATTCTTCTTCTCCTGGCGCAATACAGCGAACATTACCGACTCGGTTGAAGGGAATTATTTCACATTATGGGAGGAAGTGTGAACAATACCGAGGACAACATATTCATAATCGATACAAGAGTTGGTCTTCTGCCATGCTGAGCATTCCAGTGTCTCGTAAGAGCTCCCCTGAAGTCTTCCTTTTTCGCGACACGGATCTGTGGTAAGTAACCAGCTTTGCTGGCATATACACTCTCTACGTTTCACTATCCGAACCCCCCTGAGTAATGCGGAACTGACCACCAGGCGCCACGAGAGGCGGACCCGCCAGTATAAGAGGAGGCGGGGAGTGTTCTGTTGTCAGTAGAGAAGCAGAAACAGCATAATGGGTAGGTCAGATGATCTCTAAAGTTGCCCAAGTCGGCTCTTTGTGAGGTAACTGAAGTGGAAGTGCTAGGGAACAGCTGCAGCTAATCCGTGCCCAGGCACACCTCATGTACTGACCGACAAGGACCGTCGAGTACTGCGGAGGATGGTTGTAAAAAATAGCATCAAACCAGTGGAAGGAATCACTTGTGAATTCCAAAAACCCACCAGAAGTTCAGCTAGCGTAATGACTGAACGTAGGGAGTTAGGAGAACTGGTCGAGCAGCTCCTCCTAAGTCACGCATTTCTGTAGCCAGTGCTAAGGGACGCTTGATGTGGTGTAATGAGTGGCTTACTGGACGATGGATGACTGGAAACGAGTGATTTTGGGTGATCAATCACACTGTTCCCTGTGGCAATCCTATGGAAGGTTTTGGGTTTGTCAAATGCTTGGAGAACGTACCTGCCATCATATGTAGTGCCAGTCGTGAATACGGAGGAGGAGGTGCGACGGTATGAGGGTGTTTTTCGTGGTCAGGGCGTGGTGCCCCCCTACTGCGTTTGAGAAAATGCTAATCGCGGTACGATATGAACACATGTAACAGTACTCTGTGCTGCGTGCAGCACAGGAACAGTTCAACGACCACGATAGTATAAGCATGATAATGTGCCCTAATGTAAAGCAGTATCTTTGAGTGAGTGGTTTGTGGTCAGTAATATTCATCAAACGAAATTCCCATCTGGAGTACCGATCTGAACCAATACAACTCCTATCTAATGCTCATACAATGTAGGCTAACACGACCGATATTGTCCTCACATAAAACTTCCGAGCTGATAGGCTGTGGTCGATGTCAAAAGCTCTCGCCTGACGTTTCGTCTCCGATTGAGAGAGACATCCTCCGAGGTAAATCTGCGAACTGCAAGGAGAACCCGAGGAAGCGCTGATTATATAGGCAGTGCAGAGGGCGCCACTGTCCATCACGTGGCGTCGGCTATGAGACTGAGTCCGGCAATGCCAATATTCTCTACTGAAAGCAATCTATCGTCACGCTTCCGATGCAACGCTGACATCCACATTTTATCCAATTTAGTACCTTCCTCTTTCCTGTTAAAATTATTACAGTGTTTATCAATATCGATAGCCAATCTAGACATGCGCGCATAATAATGCGAGGTTTTAGATATAACGCTCGTCTCGCTGAATTTTATTTCATGATTACCTTCCTGGTAAACATGTTCATCTACGGCCGATTTATCCGTGTGACCGAGGCGGCAACTCCTCTTATGTTCAACAAGCCGGGTGTTAACAATTCTCTTTGTGGTACCGACATAAACCTATCCACAACTACGAGGAATTTCATTTATCCTCGGTGTAGCCAAAGGATGTCGTGCTCTTTTGCCGATCTCAAATATTCTTTTATTTTCCTGGTGGGTCTGAAAGTAGTTTCCACCCCATACTTGCTTAACACTTTCCCAATGCTATCTGCGACCTTACTAATGAACGGAAGAAAAACTTTGCCGTTGGGTGGCTGCTGTTCTTCGTTGTCCCTGATTCTCTGCCTAGAGCGAAGTGCTCCATCTGTCTCCTTGCTGGAGCAGCCATTCTTCGCCAAAGTCGACCGTAGTAGATGTTCAATTTCATCTTTTAAATAAACAGGTTCACAAATTTTGTGCCGGCCGGAGGGGCTGAGCGGTTCTAGACGCTACAGTCTGGGAGCGTGCGACCGCTACGGTCGCAGGTTCGAATCCTGCCTAGGGCATGGATGTTTGTGATGTCCTTAGGTTAGTTAGATTTAAGTAGTTCTAAGTTCTAGGGGACTGATGACCTCAGAAGTTAAGTCCCATAGTGCTCAGAGCCATTTTTGAACAAATTTTGTACACCGTGTCTACCAAAGTGTTTTTATTACATCACTTTTTATTGTCTAGGGTGGTGGTTTGAATCTTTATGCAGCTACACCGGGAGATTATAAAATTCCTTTTAGTTGTGGTACGACAAAGAGAAGTGTTAACACCCGGCTTGTTGAACGTAAGAGGAGATGCCGCCGCGGTCACACGGATAAATCGGCCGTAGGCGGACATGTATACTAGGAAGGTAACCATGAAATAAAATTCAGCGAGACGAGCGTTATATCTAAAACCTCGCATTATTATGCGCGCATATATAGAGAGGCTATCGAGACTGATGAACACTGTAATAATTTCAACAGGAAAGAGGAAGGTGCTAAACGAGGTAAAATTTCGATGTCAGCGTTGCGTCGGAAGCGTGACGATCGACGACTTTAAGTAGAGAATGTTGGCATTGCCGGAGACAGTCTCATAGCCGACGCCACGTGATGGACAGTGGTGCCCTCTGCACTGCCTATTTAATCAGAGCTTCCTCGAGTTCTCCTTGCAGTTCGCCGCTTTACCTCGGAGCATCTCTCATGCAGTCGGAGACGAAACGACAGAGGAGAGTTTTATACATCGACCACGGCCTATCAGCCCGGAAGTTCTAAGTGAAGCTCCTTTGTGATAACATCTGCTTCGCTCCAAACCCCAGGGTCTAACATAACTTTTTTTCTGTGGTTTCGACTGTTGAGAAAGAAGAGGCTGCCACTCCCCACAGACATTCAGACACCTCACTGAAAGTGTCCCCAGCTGAGTTCAAGCTGTCATAAAGGCGAAGGATGGACACATCCCATATTAATGTCCACGATTAGGTGTCCGGATACGTTTAATAAGATAGTGTACATAAGATCGATAAGACAGTGGAAATGCAACGAGCTACATTCAGGTGTATCAACATTGGATAGGCGGCATCGCTAAGAGACTGGGAAAGATATTACTTTCTCTCAATGCTTCTGCAATTAGTTCACGTTAGAGTTTCATTCGCAAGGTCGACACATTGACAACAGCTGTAGAGGTGCACGACTAAAACGAAGCAAAATTTTTATGTCACGGGTATACGCACGAGACGAACGGCATAAAGGGAATAAGGTTATGTGAAATACAGCCGACCCACTCTCAGTTTATACCGCGACTGCATTGCAGGAGAAAATGAATATGAAATATAAGAGCTAGAACTTCGAGGTCGGATGATACTAACTACTTTGCATTTAGGGAAGAGTTAGACATTATATTTGCCAAAAATACAGCCCCTTCGTGCTCATACGTGCCGCGTACGAAACGGCGTTCTTATGAATAATTTATGAGGTTCTGCAGATACGCACTTCTACGTCTCCCGATATGGCAAAGGCGATATTTCGTATCTTTATGACGACACCCAGGCTCGTAAAGATTGCACGGATCTACCACGGAAGGAACAGCATTCTGCCACGTTAGCGGTGATAAATAATGCCCTAGTGGCTACCATTCCAAAAGAATTATTGCAATCGGCACTGTGCGTAAACACTGGGAGACGATTGCGGCAATGAGCTGATAACCCATCTGCACTCAGCTGATACAACTATCTTTACTGGCTCATCATCGGTCGTTCGACGTCTGCGGTTGTTTCATCAACCTCTCATTAGGTTACATTCTCTGTATTTTCGTATGACTTGAAACGCAGCAAAGAACTTCCTTGGTGCAATCGAATGGCTTATTGTACGACTACCTCCAGTTCATTTTCATTGCATTTTCATTGCAGCTGTAATGGTGTCGTCCAGTTCAGTCTGTTCCCTGATTCACTCCTTTGTTTTCCTGTCTCTCCTAATAACTTCCAACATGCATGACCCCACTTCTCGCTTATAAGCTCTCAGTTTCTGAATGATTTTCTTAGTGAAAGTTCATACCTCATTGTCATAAATAAGAACTACTAATAAATACTGATTGTAAACGTATCTTTCCAGGTAACTGGGAGAGAAGACAATCCTTCCTCTTATGTTTGTATCGCACATGGTTCTATGACATCAATTCCAGATGGTGTGATGAATGGCAGCTGGCCCTAAGTGTGGAAAAATGAAAGTTAATGTGGATGAGTAGGAAGATCAAACCTGTACTGATCTCATACAGTCTAGTCGTTTAAATATCTAGACATAACGCTGCAAAGCTATATGAGGTGGACGAGTACGTGAGAACTGTGGTAGGGAAGGCGAATGGTCAGCTTCGTTTTATTGGGAAACGTTTAGGAAAGAGAGGTTCAACCGTTAAGGAGATCACATACAGGACGCTGGTGAGACCTAATGTTGAGTACTGCTCGAGTGTTTGGGATCCGTACCAGATCGGATTGAAGGAAGACATCGAAGCAATTCAGAGTCGGGCTGCTAGATTAGTTACCGGTACGTTCGAACAACACGTAAGTGTTACGAAGATGATTCGGAAATTCAGATGCGGAATCCCAGGAGGGAAGGCGACCTTATTTTTCGAGAAACACTATTGAGAAAATTTAGTGGGCAGAACGATTCTACTACAACCAACATACATAGCGCCTAAGGACCACGAAGATAAGATATGAGAAATTAGGGCTCATACGGAGGCATACAAACAGTCGTTTTTCCCTCGCTCTATTTGCGAGTGGAATAGGACAGGAAATGACAAGTAGTGGTACGAAAATGGTTCAAATGGCTCTGAGCACTATGGGACTTAACATCGATGGTCATCGGTCCCCTAGAACTTAGAACTACTTAAACCTAACTAACCTAAGGACATCACACAACACCCAGCCATCACAAGGCAGAGAAAATCCCTGACCCCGCCGGGAATCGAACCCGGGAACCCGGGCGTGGGAAGCGAGAACGCTACCGCACGACCACGAGATGCGGGCAGTAGTGGTACGGGGTACCTTCTGCTACGCTCAGTACAGTGGCTTGCGGAGTATCTAGTAGATGTAGATGATCGTTAATTTGTTCTACTTACTATTAGTTTTGTTTATTATACATTACTTTACTCTCGTTGCAACTGGTTTTTCGGCCCACGTTCAAATTTGCTCTATTGTCTCTTTCCCCACTATTGCACTGTACCTGGTTCAATCGTCATGGACAAAAGCGGGACCAGTAGCTAGGCGAATGAACGGCAGATGGAGCAAGGAAGTTCTTTTTTCGGTTCCAAGCGGCATGAAAAGACAGAGATGACTGACTAATGGAATGAGGACAGCAGAAAACGTGCTTTAACAACGTGGATGCGTACAGGTCAAGACTGTGATGCATAGAAAAGTGTTCGACCAGCAGAGGATATTAAACGGTTGATATCGCCGATAAAAATTCAGCAGTAAAAATCATGCATAGCTGGCAGAGCATGGAGTTACCACAACCATAATAATGCCAAAGAGTTCCTCCTCTCAGAGATA
Source organism: Schistocerca nitens (assembly GCF_023898315.1). Lineage (NCBI taxonomy): Eukaryota > Metazoa > Arthropoda > Insecta > Orthoptera > Acrididae > Schistocerca > Schistocerca nitens. The sequence goes on along the minus strand of NC_064615.1, from coordinate 374,815,887 downwards.
TTTCGATGTATTCATACATATGAAAGTAGGAATTTACAAACTGCTAATGTTCCATTACTTACTATTTACATTAAAAGAGAACTGATTAAAATTAAGATAAACAAATAGTTTGATTAAAATTAAGATAAAAAAATACAGTTTGCCTATCTTAATTTTAATCATTTCTCTGTTAATAGAAATAGTAAGTAATGTAATATTAGCTATTTGTAAAGTACTAATGACACATCTATGTATATATCGAAATATCTCTGACAGCGGAAGTCTTTGGCATTGTTATGGTTGTGATATATCGCCTTCTTTGTATATATATACTTCCATGTGGTGAAACATCTTGGCGTGTGAGTGCTGCTTTAGATTATGTGTATAAATATACATAAAGAAAGTACTTCATACAATTTTCATTGCTGCATGATCACAAGCAGTCAGCACAGGAACGTAATAGTGTGAATTCTGCAACGCAAGTAACCAAAACACCTTCACTTTAATAATTTGTTTATATCTGTTAAATTCGTTGTGAGGCATAATTAAAAGTTAAAAGACATTGTCTCACATCTGGCTTTGGCTTTAGAGCACCACTATTCTAAGTAAATTTCATCATCTGGGAGGAAAATTGTGAAAGATAATGAAAAATGTATATTAACGTGAACTAGCCATCTGAAAATGAACCTGTCTGTTCGAAACCGATAAAGGCGCTATTTAAATAAATAAACAACTTTGTATAATGTGACTTGTTGCTGTTATCTTCTCTGTAAGAGTCAGCCTATATTTAGTACACAGTCACGGGCTCAGAGTGTGTGTTTTCGCCAAAATAGCATGGGCCAAGTTATTTTGGGGGACCTGTACCTGTGGGCTTGATTCGGAAACTTTGGTTCGGAGTAAGTCACACGAGTCGGTCGCCAACTATACGCGTCACGTGCCCTCCATCTTCCCTACGCCCTCAGCAACTCGAACGTTCCCGCCTTTTACCCTTACTCATTTTCGTTGTTTGTTGTGTGCGCCAAAAGAGGGATATCGTGAAAATGGGTTTTCGTCTCAATAGAGCAGCACGATATGAAAAAAAAAAGATGGAGCAGGAAATGAGAAAAGTAACTTGTTCGATCCCCACAGGGCAAGGAATGAGAAATTTCGCGGCCAGCGGCCCCCGACAAGTCGAACACCTGGACACGTCTGCGTCATCCGCTGTCTGAAGACAGTGTTTCTAGAATGTTTTAGACTTAATTATCTGTAGGGCGTAGCCTCTTATGAGCGACAGGTGTTTACTGATTACGTTGCCCTGCTATCGGCAGAGAGTGTTGGCCAGACAAGCGTCACGAGCAGTTATCTGGCAGCCGACTCGGAAAGCAAGCGACGGTCGCTTCCGTCTGCAGGAAGCCAGCGCCTAGCGACCCCCCACCCTCTGTACGCCCACGGACGCTTTTGTCTCGCGTTCCCTGAAGGCCCTCCCAGCAGCAGCGTCTTATCTCACCGACAAACTTGTAGCCTGACACTCAGTGACGTGGCTTTTTGCGTCGTTCCGGAAATTGATGTGCTGCACTCCTGCTTACACAATCTACTCTGACCCTCTCCCCTTCCTCTCTCTCTCTCTCTCTCTCTCTCTCTCTCTCCCTCTCTCTGTCCTTCAAACTGTTCTTTTTTTCCCCTTCGGCGAAATGAGACACACTACTTGTTTCGGTGCTTGAAGCAGAAAAGGGACGTGAGATAATATCACAAATCAGCAAGTACCCTATTACCAGTGTTAATCCCGACATAGGACTGAACACATAACCTCAAATCGCGGACAATCCAAAATTCACGTACTTGCTGGGGTTGCATGTACAACAGCTTTCTTACTTACTATCATTCGTCAGCACCAAACTACTGCAAGCGAAGCTGCGGTTAACAGCTTGTATTATAACATCAGGTCAAAACATTTCAGCGTCTCGCTATGCTTGATAAAATGTGGGTACCATGTATAATGGGATTATCTAAACTAAAATATTTGTTCTAATTATGACAGAAGAGTGCATGTAACTTTTATTTTTTATTTTTTTAAAACTCACCAAACTATGCACGGATAATAACCCACAAGCCGGATTACTGGGACCTTCCAGTACTTCACATTATACCACTGTGTGTACGAACGTACATGCTGTGAAGTGAAAAACAAAATGAAGTCATATTTGAGATACTGTATATCAATATCATCCTGTATCACTACCCGACTTTTAATTGACATCGCTATGGACGATTATTTTTCTCATTTTTGAAGTTCTGATAAAAAGTCTGATAATTCAAGCACTGTCTCACCCACCTAAATTTGTTAGTGCCCACGTTGATCAGTTTCAATACCTGCTACCCTCAAAGCCACCGAAAACAAATTAGGCAGCTCCTTGTTTCTTTTCTTTTTTTTTTTTTTATTGGGTTTAAGGGCGCTCAACTACTGAGGTCATTAGCGCCCAGTCACAGTTGTTAGAGCACAAGGGATCTAGTAAAACTCAATCGGAACACCAGAAAGACCTGACAAAGATGCAGATAAAATAAGTAAAAAGGTTAGATGTCTTTGGACAAGCCAGTCAAAGTTATAAAACGCAGAACACGAGCAGCTGCTCGAGCGTCATCAGCTAAAATATCTGGTAAGGTAGACGGCAGGGACAGGACAACACGAAATTGATTAAAACGGGGACACGACAATAAAACATGGCGCACTGTTAAGGCCTGTCCACAAGGGCACTGCGGGGCTGGGTCACCGGAGAGCAGGTAGCGGTGGCTAAACCGGCAATGCCCAATTCTCAACCTGGTCAGAAGGACCTCCTCGCGTCGAGATGGTCGGGAGGATGTTGTCCAAGGAGTTGGGACCGGTTTTACTGCCCGGAGCTTGTTTCCCGGGAGGGATGACCAAGCATCCCACCACAACGACACAAGCCTCTTACATACATCCCCCCGACCGTCCGATGACGGGACACAATGGGAGGCTGGCCGAGGCAGGAGGACTGCAGCCTTGGCTGCAGCATCCGCAGCCTCATTCCCAGGCACTCCTACATGTCCGGGAACCCACAGAAAGCTGACGGAACCACCATTATCAGCCAAAGAATGGAGGGACTGCTGTATCCGTCGAATCAAGGGATGGACCGGATAGGGAGCTCCAAGGCTCTGAAGAGCACTGAGTGAGTCAGAGCAGAGTACATACGATGAATGGCGGTGGCGGCGCGCATACTGAACGGCCTGATGGAGAGCGAAAAGCTCGGCCGTAAAGCTGGAACATTGGTCGAGGAGCCGGTATTTAAAGGTGGCGGCCCCGACGACAAAGGCACAGCCGACACCATCGTCAGTTTTGGAGCCATCGGTGTAAATAAAGGTGTGTCCGGCAAGTCGAGCACGAAGTTCGACAAACCGTGAGCAATACACTGCAGCCGGAGTACCCTCCTTCGGGAGTGAGCTGAGGTCGAGATAAACCTGAACCGGAGCCAGGAGCCAAGGCGGTGTCGGGCTGTCACCCTCTCTGAAGGTGGTAGGGAGGGCAAAATCCAATTGTCGAAGCAGGCGACGGAAGCGAACTCCGGGGGGCAGCAGGGCAGACACATACAACCCGTACTGACGGTCAAGAGAATCGGCGAAGAAGGACTTGTAAGAGAGGTGGTCGGGCATAGACAACAGCCGGCAGGCATACCGACACAGCAGTACGTCGCGCCGGTAGGTCAATGGTAATTCGGCAGCTTCAGCATAAAGACTCTCGACAGGACTAGTGTAGAAGGCTCCGGACGCAAGACGTATCCCCCGATGGTGGATGGAGTTGAGCCGGCGTAAGAGGGATGGCCGAGCGGACGAGTAGACGAAGCTCCCATAATCCAGCTTCGATCGGACTATGGACCGATACAAGCGAAGCAGGACAGTGCGATCCGCTCCCCAAGATGAACCACTAAGAACTCTGAGGACATTAATGGAACGTGTACAACGGGCCGCCAAATAAGTGACATGTGGAGACCAACACAGTTTCCTGTCCAACGTGAGCCCCAGAAACTTAGTTGTGTCCACGAATGGGAGAACAACGGGACCGAGATGTAAGGACGGCGGAAGGAACGCTTTATATCGCCAAAAATTGATACAAACCGTCTTCTCTTCAGAGAACCGGAAGCCATTTGCCACGCTCCATGAGTAGAGGCTGTCGAGACAGCGCTGAAGGCAGCGCTCCAGGAGGCATGTTCTCTGGGCACTGCAGTAGATCGCGAAGTCATCGACAAAGAGAGAGCCTGAGACATTAGATGGAATGCAATCCATAATTGGATTGATCGCTATGGCAAAAAGAGCTACGCTCAAGACGGAGCCCTGAGGCACTCCGTTCTCCTGGAGGAAGACGTCGGACAATACGGAACCCACACGTACCCTAAACGTTCGATCCGTTAAAAAGGATTCAATAAAAAGGGGCAGGCGACCGCGTAGGCCCCACCCGTGCATAGTGCGGAGGATACCTCCCCTCCAACAGGTATCATAAGCCTTTTCCAAGTCGAAGAACACGGCTACCGTTTGGCGCCTTCGCAAGAAGTTGTTCATGATGAATGTCGACAAGGTCACAATGTGGTCAACAGCGGAGCGCCGGCGACGAAAGCCGCATTGGACATTAGTAAGTAGTCGTCGAGATTCAAGAATCCAGACTAACCGAGCATTAACCATGCGCTCCATCACCTTACAGACACAGCTTGTAAGAGAAATGGGGCGGTAACTAGAAGGAAGGTGTCTATCCTTCCCAGGTTTGGGTATAGGAACAACAACGGCGTCACGCCAACGCATGGGGACTTGACCTTCGGTCCAGACGCGATTGTAGGTACGAAGAAGGAAGCTTTTGCCCTCTGGAGAAAGGTGTGCCAGCATCTGAACGTGAATGGCATCTGGCCCCGGAGCAGAGGACCGGGACAGTGCAAGCGCACGTTCGAGTTCCCGCATAGTAAAGGGGGCATTATAAGTTTCCAGATTCAGCGAGTGGAAGGAAAGTCGCCGAGCCTCTTCTGCCTCTTTCCTGGGAAGGAAGGCAGGATGGTAACGGGCGGAGCTTGAAACCTCCGCGAAAAAGCGGCCAAAGGCGTTGGAGACAGCCACAGGATCAACAAGGACCTCATTACCTGAGGTCAGGCCAGGTACCGAGGAGTGGGCCTTAATGCCCGACAGCCGGCGCAGGCTACCCCAAACGACGGAAGAGGGAGTAAAACTGTTAAAGGAGCTGGCGAAAGAGGCCCAACAAGCTTTTTTGCTGTCTTTGATGACTCGACGGCATTGCGCTCGGAGTCGTTTGTATTCAATACAATTCGCCAACGTAGGATGGCGGCGAAACGTGCGTAAAGCACGTCGCCGAGCACGGATAGCGTCCCTACAAGCCTCGTTCCACCAGGGAACGGAAACGCGACGTGAAGAAGAGGTAGTGCGAGGAATGGAACGTTCGGCAGCATTGATGATAACGGCCGTGAGGTATTCGACCTGACTGTCACAACTAGGAAAATCGCGGTCCGGAAAGGTCGCCAGGGAGGAGTAAAGTCCCCAGTCTGCTTTCAGTAATTTCCAGCTCGAAGGACATGGGGATGGGGTGTGGTGCAGGAGACGAACGACACAGGGGAAGTGGTCGCTCGAATAGGTGTCAGAAAGGACATACCACTCGAACCGACGGGCAAGAGTGGTAGAACAGATCGAGAGGTCTAAGTGGGAATAGGTACGAGTAGAGTCCGAGAGGAAAGTCGGGGCGCCGGTATTGAGGCAGACAAGATTGAGATGGTTGAAGACATCCGCCAAGAGTGAGCCTCTTTGACAGGATGCAGGAGAGCCCCAAAGGGGATGATGGGCATTGAAGTCGCCAAACAATAAGAACGGCGGGGGAAGCTGAACGATTAGGTGCATCATGTCAGCCCGACTAACAACAGATGACGGTGGAGTGTAGATGGTACAAACTGAAAAAGTAAAAGCAGGAAGAGTAATGCGGACAGCTATTGCTTGGAGTGGGGTGGTCAATGGGATAGGATGATAATAGACATCGTCCCGAACGAGCAACATGACCCCACCATGAGCTGGGATACCGTCCACAGGGGTGAGGTCATACCGCTCCGAGGTATAGTGGGTGAAGGCAATATGGTCAGTTGGGCGCAACTTGGTTTCCTGGAGACCAAGGACGAGCGGACAGTGCAGGCGGAGGAGCAGTTGTAATTCCTCCCGATTAGATCGAATACCTCTTATGTTCCAGTGTAACAAGGCCATCGCTAGTCAAAAAAGAGGGGGAACGAGACGGGGGAAGAGCTGGTCACCTCGACGGCCGCGGAGGGCCAGGTTTCGAGGGAACAACGCTACAACCGGCGGGAGGCGGATCCTGTTCCATCGAGTCGTCGCCAGCTGCGGCCGCTGTCCCGGGTTGTGTAGTTTGGGCAGCATCATTTGCCGGCGAGGGGCCAGCTGAGCGCCTGGCAGCTGAGCGTCCCGGCGAAACTGAGGACGGCCGGGAGCGGCGACTTACGGATGGAGCGTCAGACGAAACGCGCCGGGGTGGAGAGGGGGATAGAGATTTCTTCTTGGAGGCCTTCTTGGAAGGCCGAGGAGGCACAGGGATGGTGGGCTGGACCCGAAGAAGGTCCTCACGCGCGGGGTCCGTTTTGGAACGCCGGACCTCAGAAGCTGGGGTCCGGGACGTTTCCCCGATGGACGCCTGAGAAGAGGAACGCTTCTCAGGTGGCGTGGGGGGAGGAGGAGGAGGAGGAAGGGTGGCCCCTGGGGCAGAGGGGGTGGGGGCCACGGGGGAGGAGGATTTGGAAGGGAGGGATTTGGGAGGCGGAGGCGGAGCCCCCTGATGGGCGGAGGAGGCGTAGGGGGGACAGGATAGGGGTGAGGATACCGCGGAAGGAGTGGACACAACTGAGGCAAAAGAAGTAGTCAATGGCACGGGATGAAGACGGTCATACTTCTTCTTGGCCTCAGTATAGGAGAGCCGATCCAAAGTTTTGATTTCTTGTATCTTCTTCTCCTTCTGATAGGCAGGGCAGTCTGAGGATCTAGGCGAGTGGACGCCAGGGCAATTAATGCACCGAGGTGGTGGGGTGCATGTATGTTCCTCACGAAGAGGGCGGCCACAATCGCCACAAAGGGGCTCAGCCTCACACCGTGACGACATGTGCCCAAAACGCAAACACCTAAAACATCGCATAGGATGCGGGACGTAGGGTCGCACGTCACACCGGTAGCACATCACCTTTACCTTCTCCGGGAGAACGTCCCCCTCGAAGGCGAGGATAAAGGCCCCAGTGTCAATGCGACGGGCTTTGGGGCCGCGCTGGACTCGCCGGACGAAATGCACGCCTCGGCGCTCCAGGTTGGCCCTGAGCTCCTCATCAGATTGTAGCAGGAGGTCACGATGAAAAATCACCCCCTGCGTCCTATTTAGTGCCAGATGTGGGACAATGGATACTGGGATGTCCCCTAGGCGGTCGCACGCCTGGAGCGCCGCCGACTGTGTGGCGGAGGTGGTCTTGATAAGAACGGACCCTGAACGCATCTTGCTGAGAGCCTCGACTTCCCCAAAGACGTCCTCAATGTGCTGAACAAAGAACATCGGCTTGGAGGTGGCGAATGTCCCCCCATCGGTTCGAGAACAGACCAAATAGCGGGGGAAGTACTTCGCCCCAAGCCGACGGGCCTGTCCCTCCTCCCATGGAGTGGCCAAGGGGGAAAGGGCAGGAGAACCTGGACTTGAAACGGTACCTTTTCGTTTGAAAGACTCGGCCGCAGAGCGACCTGGTACATGTTGACGTTTCATCTGCGAAACGTCCGCCCCGATACCACCCACTCCGACCAGGGGCTCTCCCCACGGGCGCCACCCAGCCGCAGCAAGGGCCACCTGGCAGGATGACCATTGCCGGGAGTCCTGATGCCCCAAGGAGACGGGCATCTACTCCTTGGCCAACGTGGGGAGGGTGCAGCTCAGGTATCGGCAGTACGATCCCTGTGTTGTCAGGGGGCTACAACCTAGAGGGTACATGACGACCCCACCACAACGGGCTGGCTACCGTGCTGGATTTCTGGTGCCATGGAAAGTCCATCATGATCGCTGGGGCAGATGGAGATGCACTATGGGCGTAACTTGGACAACCCATCAGGCGTTGAGGCCCAATTGGAGGAATAGTGGGTAGGGGTACAACGCCGGTTCAATACTGAGTGCCAAGGTCTGAGAGCACTTAGGACCAGTGGTACACCACGTAAGGTGTCCTTCCCCAAAAGGCTCGTACTTATGTAGAATTTTGAAAAATGTAGGTCAAACCCCAAGGGGGACCATCACATGAAAGGCCGAAACGGTTGAAACTCCTTTTAGTCGCCTCGTACGACAGGCAGGAATACCTCGGGCCTATTCTTACCCCGGACCCGCAGGGGGGGGCTCCTTGTTTCGTCGGGTCCTTCACGCACCTACGACGTGACGTCATACTCGCCTACCGCAGAGGGTATCTTTACTAGCCTTCTACATATGCAAATATACCTATGACAGACTCTGTGAAAATCAACTACTGACTAGATTTATGTGGAGGCTGTGTCCCGTGGCAAACTTTGTATGGTCAGATAATGAATATGATGTACTTTGCAAGTAATACGATATGGGTTGTAGTTTCGAAAGGTATGTTAACAAATGGCTCTGAGCACTATGGGACTTAACATCTGCGGTCAGCAGTCCCCTAGAACTTAGAACTACTTAAACCTAACTAACCTAAGGACATTACAGACATCCATGCCCCAGGCAGGATTGAACCTGCGACCGTAGCGGTCGCGCAGTTCCAGACTGAAGCGCCTAGAACCTCTCGGCGGTATGTTAACGATTAACGAGAACTCTGTAACGCTTTTCATATTGTAAACTTTATTTCTCTACTAATGTACAAAAGCTGAAATCTGTGTGTTAACTGTGTAAAGATGTGGAAATGGTTGTGAAACAGAAACTGCAATACTATACCCAGAAGGAAAAAGAATAACAGTCAAACGAGGAAAGCATTACCATACAGGCAATTCTACGTGACTCACTCTTAACAATAATAAAAAGACCAGGACACAATTACAGCTCCATCTCCACCATCTCCACCTACACTATGCAAGACACCTTACGGTGTGTGGTGGATGTTACTTCTGCTACCACTGTCTAATCCACCTTGTCCCCGTTTTGCTCGCGAATGACGAATGGCGGTAGCTTTCAGTATAAACCCTAATTTCTCTGATTTTTTGATCGTGGTCATTTTGCGAGATGTCTGTGGGAGAAAGTAATGTGTTATCGGACTATTTACGGAAAGCGATCACTCGAAATTTCAATAGTAAACCTTCCCGTTATGCACAACAAAACGTGCCGCGCTTTGTTCGATAGTCTGTCCCTCCCTCCTCTCCCTCTCCCTTTCCCTCGAATTGATCCAATCTGGTAAGGGTTCCAGACAGATGAGAAACATTCAAGAATCTGCCCAGCAAATGTTTTGTGAACGACTTCTTTTGTAGATGAATTATATTTCCTTAACAGTCTCTCAATGAATCTGAGGGATGATTACTCTTAGGATTTTTCGTTAGTTGTTGGTCCCAGCGATTTGTCGCCATTAGTATCGACAGTAGTGGATTTCTTCCTCTATTTGTACGTAATGCATTACTTTTATTTGCGTTCAGGATCAATTGTCATCCCCTGCCCAACCATCCATTCTGCGCACGTCTTCACTCAATTTGCTGTAGCCTCTTGGAGTTTGAAAAACTTGGAAACTCCGCGTCTGCGAGCTGTTCAATGGAGATTCCAACGTTATCCAATAAAGATTAGACAATGCCAATAGCCAGTAAAGAACTGTTTTTAAGTGTAGCCGCATAAGTGAGAATAAAATATGTTCATTATGTTAAAGGTGATCATGCATATATACATATCCTGTAAACTGATTAGTTCCACATCATCTCGATAAAAGAATCGTTCAAATGATCCATCGAACATGTAACTAACTAACTCTCCATGAGACTGTTCGCAAACAGTGAACTTGGCAGTCACTGTTTACTAATAGTGACGGCCCTACCACACGTCACTGGTGTACTTCCAAGAGTGGATTTATATCTGCCGATTTATTTTCGTAAAGAGCGACGTATTGTGTTCAATCCACAAGGAACGCTACCTAATCAAAAATCGGTCACGACATTCGGTAGCTCATATTTCATTGTCTAATCTATATTACTACACTATGTGATCAAAAGTATTCGGACACCCCAAAAACATATGTTTTTTCATATTAAGTACATTGTGCTGCCACCTACTGCCAGGTACTTCATATCAGCGACCTCAGTGATCATTAGACATGGTGAGAGGGCAGAATGGGGCGCTCCGCTGAACTCACGGACTTCGAACGTGGTCAGGTGATTTGGTATCATTTGTGTCTTCTGTACGCGAGATTTCCACACTGCTAAACATCCCTAGGTCCACTGTTTCCGATGTGATAGTGAAGTGGAAAGTGAAGGGACACGTACAGCAGAAATGTGTACTGGCCGACCTCGTCTGTTGACTGACAGAGACCGCGGACAGTTGAAGAGAGTCGTAATGTGTAATAGGCAGACATCTGTCCAGACCATCAGACAGGAATTCCAAAATGCATGAGGATCCACTGCAAATACTTTGACAGTTAGGCGGGAGGTGAGAAAACTTGGGATTTCATGGTCGAACGGCTGTTCATAAGCCACACATCACGCCGGTAAATGCCAAACTAGGCCTTGATTGGTGTAAGGAGCGTAAACATTGGACGACCGAACAGTGGCGTGACGAATCACGGTACAAAATCTGGCGATCCGAAGGCAGGGTGTGGGTATGGTGAATGCCCGGTGAACGTGATCGGCCAGCGTATGTACTGCCAACAGTAGAATTCGGAGGCCGTGGTATTATGGTGTAGTCGTGTTTTTCATGGAGGGGGCTTGCACCCGTTGTTGTTTTGAGTGGTACTATCACAGCATGATGTTTTAAGCACCTTCTTGCTTCCCGCTGTTGAAGAGCAATTCGGGGATGTCGACTGCATCTTTCAACACGATCGAGCACCCGTTCATAATGCACGGCCTGTGACGGAGTGGTTACACGACAGCAACATCCCTGTAATGGACTGGCCTGCACAGAGCCGTGACCTGAATCCTATAGAACACCTTTGGGATGTTTTGGAACGCCGACTTCGTGTCAGGGCTCACCGACCGACATTGATATCTCCTCTCAGTGCAGCACTCGGTGAAGAATGGGCTACTATTCCCCAAGAAACCTTCCAGCACCTGATTAAACGTATGCCTGCGAGAGTAGAAGCTGTCATCAAAGCTAACGGTGGGCCAACACCATTCTGAATTCCAGCATTACTGATGGAGGGCGCCACGAATTTGTAAGTCATTTTCAGCCAGGTGTCCGGATGTTTTTGATCACGCAGTGTATGTAAAGACCAGACGTTGATTAACGCTGTTCCCAATTTTTTGGTAAAGTTATTGGCCTATTTACTTCAAATTTTTACACGCTATTTTAATAAACATTCAGACGAACGTCCACTGTATGTATTTTTAAATAACAATGCGCTGGTTTTCCGTTATAACCGACTGCACAAAAGAAAATGCTGTGCTGTATTGTCAAAATGTTTAGTACAGTTTTCTTTCTGACAGTCAATTGTAACTACAATAGCGGGGCAGTTGAACCATTAGACCAATTACTTCTCTCGTACATACTCTTTCACCTTATATATAATTTTAAACAAAAACTGTGTACATAACAATGTGCTGTTGTTTTCTTCTTCGCAGTCGGTTTTAGCACAAAAGAAAAATGTTATACTTATGGATTATCGGCTTATGATTAAAGTACTACTGAGGATTCTGAATGGTCCGACTCTTTGTAATCGTACCAGTTTGCAGACTAAGACTATGTTAAATACAGTCACTGAAGCTTCTATCCTCACAGATCCAGCAGTTGGAGAGATATTTCTCGTACACTGTACACAAATGACCCAATAGATCTACCCACGATTTTGGGAGAGTTTAGTTCCCAATCAGGTTTCGTATGCAATAACAAAAATGGTTCAAATGGCTCTGAGCACTATGGGACTCAACTGCTGAGGTCATTAGTCCCCTAGAACTTAGAACTAGTTAAACCTAACTAACCTAAGGACATTACAAACATCCATGCCCGTGGCAGGATTCGAACCTGCGACCGTAGCAGTCCCGCGGTTCCGGACTGCAGCACCAGAACCGCACGGCCACCGCGGCCGGCTGCAATAACAGAATCAGAGCTGAAGGTCAGAGAAAAAGGGGGGGGGGGCAGATGAACAGACGGGAGGGGAGAGCAGAAAGAGGAGACGGAAAAAGGCAAGTAGGAGTAGGAAGAGATGGACAAAGACAGGGAGGAGGAGGAGGAGGAGGAGGAGGAGGAGGAGATGGACCAAAAGAGGGCGCAGGAGCGGATGGACATAGAGAGGCGGAGAAGCAGATAAGGACGTAAATCCAATTCCAATACATATTTTGAAACTGCGGAGCATTGGCGTGTTCACCAGTTATTGTACATAGACACAATAAACCATGTCTCAGACAAACCGCAGAAGATAGAAAATATAGACAGCGATAAACGAGAGAACAGTTTGCGGGTATGTAGTGAGGACCACTCTCAGCTTAAGTTAATAGGAATTGATGAAGTCTGCGAAACTGCAGAGTGCCCTCATAAGCCGCAGTGCGTATACTGCGGTATTGGCTTTCAGAGGCGGCGCGCCATCCGGCACAGCGGCCGGGCTGCGGCTGCGTTTGATCCGGAGCCGAGGGCGGCCCTGCTCTCTGAGAGCTGCCAAAGCAAACACGAGGACCGCCCGCCGGAAACAAAGGAGCAGCGCTTTGTTCCGCCCCGCTCGGGAACGGCGCCCCCCTGCAGACTTTGGGTCAAGCACTCGCGAGGCGGATCCACCTGCAGATACTCGCATAAGCCACTCGCTGCGCCCCTCTCCGGCAGACATCGTGAGTGGTCATGCTGTGCACAGAAGGTTTTGAGTAGTACAGCAAACGTGGAGATGGGACCACTCGCAAGCTACAAGTCTAATTAAAAATCTTAAGATGGCATGTGCTGACAGGTGGGAATACTACCGAACCATCCGTTTAGTAAGTCATGATTGGAATATACTGATATACTGACACGGAGTATACACAGAAGAAGGGAAAGACTGATACAATCCGACTTTGAGAAAGACCAGTTTGGCTTCCGAAGAAATATAGGAAGACACGAGACGATACTGAACCTTCGACTTACCTCGGAACTTCGTTGAAGAAAACTGAGAGCTATGTTTAAACCGTTTGTAGATTTGGAGACCGCTTTTGATAATGTTGATTGAACTATAGTCTTTAATACAGGGTGTATCAAAAAGAATCATACGATTCAAAGAGATCATAACTATTATGTCCCAGAGTGCCTGACACAAACGCCGAACGCGTCTGCCATAGTTTCACAAAGAGTCCCCAGAAATCCGTTCGCCATGCAGCTCGACAGCTCAACATGCCCCCGATGTCCGCCTGGCGTGTGTTGCGCCTACGTTTGCACATGAAACTATACAAAATTCAGCTACTGGAAGCACTTCGTGAAGGTGACAAACATCAATGAGTTGAGTTCTGTAATTTCGTTCTTGGTAAGATGGAGGACAGTTTTCTTCTACAGTTATTGTTTAGTGACGAGGTAACATTCCATTTAAACGGGAAGGTGAACCGTCATAATGTGAGAATTTGCGGTACGGAACAACCACATGAAGTTGTACTACATGAAAGGGACACACCAAATTTTAATGTGTTTGTGCAGTTTCACGGAAAAATGTGTATGGTTCATTTCTCTTTCCCGAGAACGCTGTTACAGGAAGCACATATTTCGATATGCTTGAAAACTTTCTTTTCCCTCTGTTGGCGACTGATTCGAACGACTTCATTTACCAACGGGACGGGGAACTGCGACACTGGCATCTGGAAGTACGGGAATTTTTAAATCGAAGGATTACTGAACGATGAATCGGTCGCACTGGGCCAAATGATTCGGCCTTACAACACTGGTATCCAAGGTCATAAATGCAAAATATAACCAGCTTAATTAATTAATTAATCTCCCCTCTCGCCCGCATCTCGTGGTCGTGCGGTAGCGTTCTCGCTTCCCACGCCCGGGTTCCCGGGTTCGATTCCCGGCGGGGTCAGGGATTTTCTCTGCCTCGTGATGGCTGGGTGTTGTGTGCTGTCCTTAGGTTAGTTAGGTTTAAGTAGTTCTAAGTTCTAGGGGACTGATGACCATAGATGTTAAGTCCCATAGTGCTCAGACCCATTTGAACCATTTTTCTCCCCTCTCTTCTCGCCCATATTTCTCTCTCTCTCTCTCTCTCTCTGTCTCTCCTTCCCTCTCCGTGTCAAACACACACACACACACACACACACACACACACACACACACACACACACACACACACGCGCGCGCGCGCGCGCGCGCGCGCGTTCAACACACAGCGAAAAGTTAAAGTGTTGTAATAAATGTGGGCGCGAAAACTAATATGTGGAGTATGGAGACCGAGTAAACTCATCTCCAGGATGAAACACATGAAGTAACAGCAATGGAAATCGTACATAACGCATTTAAAAGCATGTATTACAGGTCACTGAAAATAGTTCATAAATAAAAGTAGCAAAGCGCCTATGGCAATAACCAAACTGCCTTTCATTTAGTTGCAAAGACGGAACGAATCTCCATGAAGAAGTGGTCAGTTGACAGGACACAACCTGAGGCATAAAGGAATCGTCAGCTTGGTAATGGAGTAAAGTATGGTGGGTAAAAAATGTAGTGGGAGAACAAAATACAAATACAGTACGCGGGATAAGTTGCAGTAGTCGTTCAGAGAAAAAATGCGAGCACAGAATAGACGCATGAAGAGCTCATCAAACCAATCTTCGCACGGATGACCACAACAAAAGAATAACAAAGCCTAAATGATCGTCATCCTTTTAAAGACTTAGAAACGTTATCTGGTTTTATATGCCACAAGTGAAGAGTATTGGAACGGGTCCGCGTGTTTACCTATCACCGCCGCAAACTGAACAACCGAACACGTTTGGTGGAAGCGGGCGGGGCGCCTGATTTTGGCACGGCGGCAACCCGCGCAGCACGCATTCCTGTCGCGGTCGCCATCCTTGTCTCGTCCGGATGCGCCGCGGGCCACGTGACTCACCGCAGACCGGCCAGCCCATACCCGGCAGACGGCGTCCTCCCCTGCGATTGCGAGACCTGCCAGCTTGGTTACGGAAGCTCCTCCCTGCAGACGCCGCCCTCTGCCACCTCTCTACTTCCTGGTCGCTGGTGCTGGTTTACTGTCTGACCCCCACATGGTAGAAAACAATTCTCACCTGGCACGTAGAACCAGCTGCTCTTAATGTATGATCACAAAACGGCTTTGTGACGTCTACACTGCCCGACAAAAAAGTGAAGCACCAAGAAGACATGGTCGGATGTCTACGTAACTTAGAACACGCACACAACGTCGATGGGAGTATAAGCGATTAGCGTTCCAGTTCTCTGTGGCGGGAACAAAGACCGCCAGATTGTCGTGTGTAGTGTTTTAAGGCCTGGTAGGATTGGTAAGAGTCGTGAACAGCGTCACATAACGTGTATTCGTATGAGTCAGCGTTATCAGCAACTAGCGTCATTGTGGGCCTCGATTTCGCCTGCTAATCGACTAGCGCAATATCCAGTTTGGTGAGGCATTCGGATACTGATATTGGGCTGCATGGGATCCTGAGGCCAAGCATACTTGTTTCTGTCGACCACGGTTGAGGGAGGATCGCCGTATTGTGCGCCCCTTCACACTTGCGCCTTCCATCCGAGAACAAGACGTAAAGGACTCCCTGCAACGTTCTGTGTCATCCCGCACTATTGATGTGGACTAGCTGCAGTCGTATTAGAGGATTACCATCCCAGGCATAGGCTGCCGTTAGCAACACAAAAGTAACTGCTGCGTTCTGATTGGTGCAGTAACCAGGAAGTACGGACTGCTGATGAATGGGTTCGGATTGTGCTCGGCAATGAGTCACAGTTCTCCAGAATCCTAGATGAAAATTGTCTGCGAATATGACGGTAACATGGGAAGAGGCCCCATTATTCCATTGCTGTGGAGGGGCACGGCGGGTTTACTCGTGATGTCATGATGTGGGAGATACCGGGTACGACTTCAGTTCACGGCTGATATTGATAGAGATAACTCTGACGGCACAACGGAATGTCGCGGGCATTCTGCATCCTTCTGGGTAACCACATGCGACAGTGTCGTGGTGCCATTTTTCAACAGGACAATGTTCGAAATTGTGCACTGCCTGGAAAAAAAAGAAGAGCCTTCAGAAAATGTAACTTCATACACATACATACAATCGGCGGGTGTGTAAATGATACAGAGCTGTAAAATTCTGTGATGGGTAGGACGGCCAGTAGATTGCGTTAGTGTCGTCGCTATTTAGTGTTGTTACTAGCCTTAATGTGATAGAACGGGTGTGAACAGCATCAGATGTTGAATGGTCACTATGATGCCGCCTATTCGTGTGGGACAGTGCTATTATCAAATGACAGTCTGGAAGAGGTTTCACTATTGGTGTCCATTTGTGCGACTGGTCAATTCCTGCAATATCCAGGTTTGTGTGGCATTTGGATGTGACAGTGGGCCTATGATGGACTGGATGGGAACGTGAGGGCAGACATACACGTCGTGAAGGCTCCAGTCGACCATGTCTGACAACCACGAGGGAGGACCGCCCTACAGAGCAGCCGTAAGCCCTTGAAATCTCCATCTGCAATTTGAGAACGCTTAATCAACTTCCTGCACGCTTTTCTGTCACCTCACACCATTGGGCGGAGACTCGCAACAGCTGGACTAGGGAATTACCGTCGCATGGGTAGACTGCCGCTAGGGCTACAACACAGACGGTTGCGTTTAGTGTGGTGCCTTGACAGAGAAGCATGGATACTGGACGCTCCTTCGTAGAGTGGGATGTGGGAACATGCAATGCACCAAGGAAGAACTATCGAACACGATCATTTCGGTGATCCAGGTGTTATGGTGCGGGAAGGCATAATATTGCATGGGGTTACTGACCTCCCAATCTTTGAACACGGTACACTTGCTGGTCAACGTCACATTCACGCTGTAGTTCTTTCACATGTGCGTCGTTCCAGGGGTACAACCGGCCCAGACATTATTTTTATGGATAACAACGGGCGACCGCATCGATCAGCGCAGATGGAGAAGCTCTTGGAAGGAGAGGATATTCGGTGAATGGACTCGTCTGCTCTTTCCTCCGACTAAAATCCCACGAAGTACATAGCGGATAAGCTGGGGAGACGCGTTGCAGCACCTCCACATGCCCCAACGACAATCCAGCAGTGGTCAACCGCGCTGGTGAATGAATGGAACGCCCTGCCCTACCACACGAACTCCTTACCAACCTTGAGGCCAATATGGGACTGCGTTGCAGAGCATGAGTTTCTGTCTGTGGTATTGAGCGGTTCCATGCCCTCTTTTGCATGTCTCCTCTCATTTTCATTAATTTTATTAATGTTCTATGTCATTGTACGTTAGTAACAGACCGAGTAAGGTTATTGTAATAAGAGTATTTGTACCGAGAGCTCAAAAAAGTACTTTTCACTTTTCACTTGATTCCTATACATGTTGGGTTACTTCCCTGGGTGGCTTGTGCGAGGCAAGCATCGGAGGACGCGGCACACGGCATTTCCGATTGGGGGCTGTACTTCCCTGAATTCTCAGGGGTTCGTACAATAGGCTTAAGCGCCTGGCGGAACGACTGACGTCGGTCGAGTTTCGCCTATTGTATACAGGGCGAAACGACCTGCGAGACGTCTGAACGTCACCGAAGTTTGTGTGTTTACCGTTTCGGCGCGTCCGGAACGAAGATTCCTGGCACTGACTGACTGCATTGTCCTCTTGATTCTGAGAATACTTGTGGACCGTACCCTGCTGGGTGCGACTGTCTGGCGCCAGATCGCTGGTGATCTAGGCAGGTTTTTTTCGTAGCCGGTCAAACAGCAAGTTCAGTGCTCTCAGCTGAATAGCAGAGGCATGATTGGTCAACTTAAACTGAGGCTAGTTGACGTCATAAAGCCCTGCTCGAAATTGGAGGGAACGGTAGCTATTGGCGCAAATGATGTTCTGGGACAGTGCGGGGAAATTTTGGAATCAGAACTGAACGCTGATTCGCGGTTTTCGAGGAGAGTAGGGAGTAGATCAATGTTGGCTTCGCTCTTGCGTTGCGCGGGCAGGGAATTCGGGATCTGATCTTCGTCGTAGTCGGACGGTCTTGCGACTTGGTTGCTCTTTTTCGAAAGAACTTAGAATTCTTCGGACTGCCTTCGAGGCCAGGGGTTGACACAGAGTTGCTGCACGGCAGAAGTCGGCGGCTACATCATCAGGACGCTGCCAACCGACGACGTGCTGCAGATTTCAGTACTGGTACAGTATTTTGCGGCTCCGGCATTGTAGGACCTTATCAATTTTATACTGAATCCCTCAGCAGCACCCGCGCTCGCTTTGCTACAAGTTTACCTTGCTTGTTTCTCCATGTGCTCCCATTTCAGCTCTCACTACTAATTGCGATGCTTCTATATAGTCGGTAGATTAATATTTGATTCATTAGGACCTCCAGTCATTATCGTCAATCTATTGTATCACACAAGGTAGGAGCCCCTTGCTCTCGAGCCAATTCTTATTCTCACAATGTTTCAGTATGCCCTATCCTTTAACCCACTGTTTGTCTCGATAATCATGTGCATTTATGTTCTGATGTATAATACATCTCATTGTAATATTTAATCCGCATATCATTTCGTCGGTATATGCAGAATCACATTTCCTGTTGTTTATTATGATAAAGTTCTCTTTTTTCTGAGTATATTACGATTTTTATTAAATTATTGTGAGTGTGCACTCCTTCTTTTACCAACTAGCAGGGTCCACCATCATTTTTTCCGTTACCGTTTTGCGTATAATTAATTAGGTGGTAGATAAGGAGGGGGTCGAGTGGATGTCTCGTTCTCCTGCAAAATTCGTCTGAATTAAAGAGGTACAAACTCTTCTCCACCCCGTCACCTCGCAGTATCACACACCATATTAAGACAATGTCCCGCCTTTTGTAATGTTTAGGTGACCATCATAAAACGCTGTGACTTCAGTGTAATTATTGTTTTTAAATAAAAGTGTCATTGCTGTTCGTCTCATCATCACGTATTTCAGTTACCTTCTGCACTATAGTGTAGCAGTTCTTGCTACGTATGTTCCAAGTTTCCTCGAGCTACGTTACTTGTCACCGACATGTCATTCGAAAGTTACTTTGCTCCTTACGTTTCGCACAATTGTGTATTTGAGTGCCTAAGCTATGTGCAGGCTGGACTAGTCTCTGCGCCCGTGCAAAATGTGAGGCTTTTGGTGAGGCCTGACTTATTACGCTTTTTGAAACACTTTCACATGCGCTTGTGTTTTAAATTAGGTAGGTACCACAGTGGTTCAGAACTTGGTCTTGTATTCAGAAAGAGTGTACGACAAATTAGCACAAGCGATCTTGATATAGGTTTGACTGTTTCCATATATTGCTTACCCCTTCAAGAGACCCAGCTGTTTCTTCTATGTAAGTATTGATCCATCTCTACAACCTCGATGTGGTTGTTGAGGCCGGTTGTGCTCTGCAGTCTGCTGTTCCTCAAATGTTGGCAGCTGTACCGCTGGCGGCCACTCTGGTTGCAACACGGCGGAAAACCGTGTTCAGACAGGGTGCGCCCTGTTCTGAGCAGACGGCCTGGAAACAGCTGGACGGTGCGTGGGCTCGAGTGGGCGCGTCTGGAGCGTAACCGGCCCAAGGAGGGCCGCAAAAGCGCCGCGTAGCAACACGAAATGCTTGGCATGCAACAGGGCTGTGTGCACCACAGAGTGCCCTTCACCTCAGAGAGAGCCAGTGGCTAGCAAACGGTCTTGCCTAGCTGAATACACCGGCTCTCGTCAGATCACAGAAGTTAGGTAACGTTGAGTGGGGCCATGACTCGGATGGGTACGCCACGTGCTGTTGGCGGATTTCATTTGCGTTTCCGGCAAAGGGGAGGAGTGGTGGTGGCGTAAAGTTCTTTATCACCAGACTTTGCGCCAATGCCCTGGAATAAACTCCGAACTATTGTAGAGTGTCTCATGGAGTGAGAGCGTATGACACGCTATATGGTGATCCGTTAGTGGGATGGGGACTTTAAGATAGGTGGCCTACGTGTAACTGTTTGAGAGGAGTAGGCTATGTACCAGCACAAGATATCACGCTCTCCTTTCCCTCATCATTCAACATAAACATGGCACCACACTACGCGCTCACATCCATTACAATCACCAAAACTTACCGGATACACTTAAACACACAACTAACATACTTCACGAAGGGAAGATGCCGTTAGTGGACGAAGCATGCAGTGTGATTTAGCTGCCCCTACTGCTGCGTATTATGCAGCCTGCAAGGCCATCAGATACCACGCGCGTCACTTTCATATTTCATCGCTCGCCACGTGCAAACTATTAGACCTACATTAAAAATGAAAGGGAACTTTTTTTAGCAAATTTTGTGTTCTTAAATTTTGTATTGGGATACGTTTCCGCTGAAAGCCACAATTTTTCGAGTTATTGAGAAAAAAAACGCGTTTAAAGGTCACTTCTGTACAATTTTCTTGAATGATTCGAAAACTACGGCCGGTAGCGATAAAGCATCCCTGTAGAAAATGTAACTGCATTAAATTTTCTACAAAAGAGTCGTGTTCATTTCTTCTGTAGGACTAACAGTTTGCGCCTAGCGAGCTAGATAATATGAGAATCTTGCATGTGGTATATGAAAGCATTGCAGGTTGCATAAAACCCAGTGGTAGGGGCAGCTGAATAATCATGTATAAAAACATTTCCAAACCTGCTCTTTGAGGTCTCCCAGCCAACTACGCTATGCAGTTTCACTTACAACCGCTCTCTTGGCTCCGGAGGGATCCAAATAATAGGCGTCCCAGAGCTCACTCGTATGTAGGTTCATGTTTTGTAAGAACAGCATACGATATCCATAACTGTACATTTTTTCGTCTTTAATTTTTTGAAATGGTTATGTTGCAATTTTTTTAGTGTGGGAGGGGAAGAAGGGAAATACTTGTAATGATATATTAACTCATAGATACATTAACTCATAGATACATTATAACGCGATGAAGACATTTGGTGATGTTCGTCTTTCCCGATTTCACCGTAAAGAAACGATAACGTGAATTTGCATGTGGAAAGCTGAAGATGTAGATCTCGCTCGACGGCACTCAGTAAACTAGGTTCCTAGCCTATAGATTACCAATGTCATGGGTGAAGTACTAAATCTATGCCCAACGTTTTTCACGCAATGTAGGCATGTGACACTGTCGATGACGTTCCGTCCGTCAGGTGTAGACATTCAACTCGGTGACCACGATAGATGTTTCCCCAGAGTTGGAGGCTAAGTACCTGAATCACGTTTCACTCGCTCTCTCTCTCTCTCTCTCTCTCTCTCTCTCTTTCATCAACGGGATCAACAACATTAAGTCTACACTTACTCATCACAGTGCTTTGCACCAAACAATTACGTACATTTAGATCGCGCTATTCGCACTTCACAAAAGAAAGATCCCACAGTAGGGAATACTGAAAATCTATTTAGTTATGCGATTGAGCATACTAATCGGGATCTGTCCCTCAACAACGAATTATTAGTCTTTTTCTTTCAAATATTTAGTGTAACACTTCTATAGTACACTATCTGACAAATAAAACTATCGATTGTTTTATTTTTACGTACAATATGTGATATAGGAAGGCAAGAACAGTCAGGATATTAAGTACACCCTGCGCCGAAGCACGTAACACATGTTTCTGCAATCTCTAATCTCTGGCAAAAGTTCGTGTACCCTGAGGCTAGTTTACACTGGGGTCGATATAGTTGCATTCAACGCGAATTCCTATGTTACTGTCTCTTATCCTGAGAGCGCTTGCTGCAAGTGTAGCTAGTCCTGTATTATCATCTTCCTCACAACCAGCACCAACCAGAAGTGTTCTGCAGGTACCGGCCTACCTGATTATCACCTTGGATCTGTCGTAGCCTGTTCCTGAGTGAGCGTCGTCACTCGCTGGTTTGGTGGCTCACTGCTGCTGGCGGTATGACGCATATTGGCAGTGACTGCACCGGTATTTATTAACATAGGAATGAAGTAACAGTAGAGGCAGGCAGCATTACAGGTACATCCTGTTTCGAAATATCAACCTACTATTGAATCCTTCTAGGTTACTAGCATAACATTGTAATTCTTATCAACAACTCTCCTAACGGGGCTCTTAAATGATGAATTAAATAGCAATGTTTTATCAAGTAGTAGGTTTTGTTAGGCTGAAGGAGGACATATGGACTATATCTAGACCGATTTTACGACCCAACTTACACCATGTCCCCCCCCCACCTCCCCCTCCCCCCCCCCTCTCTCTCTCTCTCTCTCTCTCTCTCTCTCTCTCTCTCTCTCACACACACACACACACACACACACACACACACACACACACTATCTCGCTCACTATGTTTCTCTCTCCCGTCGTCACTCACACCCGACTCCCCCCCCCCCCCCCCCCAAATCACCCACCGTTACTTTTCCTCGTTTCCGAGAGAAATCCTCGTCAGACGAATTAAATCATTATCTATCTCATTAGACGCTAACACAACGCAGGATATATGTGGAAATTTGGCTACCGCTATGCACAATCGCAGTCAGAAGACATCACATGGGCGAAAGACATGAAAACAAACTTGACAGCTACGCTTGCGCTGGGACTGTAAGGAAGTTTATGATTTAACGTCCTTGCGACGACGAAATTACAGGGCCGCACATTCCTCTGTAAATGAAACTACCCAACATTCGCCTTAATCGGTTTAGAGGAACCACGCGCAGCTTACACGGAAAGTAAGGTCCGATCGATCGCACAATGGAAACGATTGTGAAAATCAAAAATATTTTATTTGCAACAATTAGCTACACCTTCCAGCTACTTCTCAACATAGTCGCCCCTCGAACTTTCCAACCCCTCGTCATGGAAGACAGCCACCTGGGCTTTCGCCAATTCTCTAGCTGGTGTACAGTTCGTTGCCTTTGTCAAAATGTTGTCTACATAGTCAGCGGTTCATGTGTACGGAAATGAAACTCAGGGGAAGCCAGCACGGGCTGTATTGGGGAGCATCTTCATTACACCTGCAGAGTGCGGCTGAGAATTGTCATGAAGAGTTCTGTTACGTGGGCTGCATGACACCAGGGGAAATCTCTCAACAGGCCCTCATACTTGTCGGGAGGCACTATTTTCTAGGTATCTTTACGTGCTCATTGTGCGATCAGAACTGAAAAGAACGACGTGACGCGATCGATGGGGATACTAGAGACACTGTCCAACACATTTGTGCAAGGCTTCCACGGATTTTCACTGTGGCTTCCATTTCGTGCCCGATCGGACCATACTTTCCGAATAGCCCTCACATGTGGAAGGCCAATGGAGGTTCGAACCCTGCTTCTCCGAATGCGAGCCGAGCGACGTAACCTGTTTTCCACGTCACTTGGTGCGAGGATACCTTTTAATAGCAGGCCACCCACCGTAAGGCCGCGGCTAACTGAGCCGGTAAAGGAACAATCACAAACAAGAGTCGGGAGTGACGATTGGTTTTACTACTAACTGACAAATATTCCACAGAGCGATGCGTCGGCTCGAACGGTTGTCATATAATTTGCCGCTCTAGTGTATACAACAGTATCGGTTTTCCATCATACGGCCATAATTTTTCAAAATAAGTACGCTGCATTACCGTTGCGCAGGATGAGGAGGAAGGTAGGAGCTGTTGAGCATTCTCGCGGCTCGCTTCCGTCCTTCCCATTACCGCGGGGAATACGTGAACAATGGCCCGTGTGTCGGGTGCCGCTCGCTTCCGAAAAGCGGAGACAAAGGCCGGTCTTCCGAACATGCTAATGCACGCCGACGGGACGCTCTGGCGTACTGCGGAGTCTGCAGCGGCAGCAACCGAGTACCTACTCGCAGTGCCCGGTGCTGCCAGCTCGTTCTTCTACCATCTCCACAGACAGTCCATTTTTGTTTGGATCACTTACCCCGCCAGCCGCATGTCGTTGCTTAAAGGCTACCCGCTGAATCGTTGGAGGACCTGCTGTTGATAGCTGCCTGTCATCCTTTATTATTTGTACTATAGCGAATTAAATTCATCCGAAACTTCTAACTTTTCTTATTAACCGAAACGTACTAGGAAATACCGTGGCTTCTATCCATCATGCGTCGAGCAAGGAATTTCATTTCCGTACAATAAAACTGCATTTTTTAGTGAGACCGAATGTATCACACCAAGTGCTTGTAAATAATGGCGCACTGCTTGTGAAAATTGCTATACCACTGAAATACAAACCAAATGATATCCTACTCAGAAGTCAAGAACGCGGGGACATCTCAACGACTACAGCAACAAAACGAGATTGTATGAGTTAGTACAGAGTCTGCCACTTGCTTTATCTACTACTGCGGCTATGCGAAGATCATTGCTTTTCATATCCCTAAAATGTGTTACATTCAGGTATTTGTACGAGTTGACTAACTCCAACTGTGACTCATTATCATCATACTAGACTACGGTTTTTCGTTTTGTGAAGTGCACAATTTTACATTTCTGAACACTTAAGACAAGCTGCCAATCGTTGAATTACTGAGTTTTGAAATCTTAAGGATTTGACTAAATATTTACGCAGTTCCTTTCAGACAGTATCTCATGATAGATAACTGCATCATTTGCGAAAAGTCTAACGTTACTGTTAATGTTGTCTGAAAGGTCATTAATATACCATATGGAGAGCAAGGGTCCAAACACACCCCCTGGAACATATTCGAATCTTGAGTTCTACCAAACTGTCGGCGGCTGTCGATCCAGGATAACTTGCTGCCTCATCCACCAAAAAAAAAATCTTGAATCCAGCTACAAATTTCGCTTCCCTTCATACGATAATAATTTTGACTATAAGCGGAAATGTGATACTGACGCAAATGCTTGTCGGTAACCGAGAAATACAGCATCTACTTGTCACCCTTGATCCATGGTTTTCATTATTTCTAGTGAGAAAAGTGCGAGGTGGATTTCACAAGATCGATGTTCCGAATCCATATCAGTTAACATGGAGTAGGTCATCTCATTATGTTTGAGTTAATATTTTCTAAGATTCTACATAAAATCCATCTCAAGGATACTGGACGTTAGTTTTGTCGATCGCTTCAACCGCCATTCTTGTAAACGGGTGTGACCCGGTTTTTTTTTCTCCCCTAGAGAGATCAACGATAGATTACAGTTACAAGAGGGGCTAACTCAGCCGCAAATTCAGCAGTGAATCTCACAGGAATTCTATAGGGACCCTGGAACTGCGTTTAGTTTTAAGGATTTCAGATGTTTCGCAGTACATATTTTATTCATATTTCAGTGACACAAGGATTAAACTGGGTCAAATAAGCTGCGTTTTCCTTAATTAAGAAACATTTCACAACGGAGGCATGATTTAATAAAATCTAGGTTGCTGTTTTAGAAGTTTAATGATGTATTTATTGCGAAGCATCCATTTTGGCTGAATTGCCATCTTCAAAGGATCTGCGAAAGTTGTATAACATTTTTTTTGTCTGTTATAATATTGATTAATCGTATTTTCGGATACTCGAATTTCATACTTACGTCCATATATCAGTAGTCGCTGTCACTGTCTAATGTAATCATCCTATTTTGCAATTTTTATAATTTGACGTTTGATGATCAGATTAGACAGACTGACTGTTTTAACAACTGGCCAAAGAATTGAGTTTCCAACCAAAAGTAACAGATAGACACAAAGGACAACACATCGATTACAAAGAAATTACATACAGACCAAAATAATATCAACACTACTGTGTAATCAACACACCATAGGAGCTGTAGCCATATAGCATCTATGGCCGACTGCCACAACTATCAATCTGTCAAATATGACGATAAAACATCAAATTTTAAAAATGACAAAAAAAGAACGATTAACAGGAGAATACCACAAAACAGATTATAGTATACGAGTCCTCAAATCTACATCACGTTGTACTACAAACACAGTGACTGCGATTTCTGTTGGTAAGTGGACGTAAGTACCAAATCTTTATATCCGAAAATACGATGAACGAACATTATAATAAATATAACCAACATTATAATAAATATAATGAAACATATTACATAACTATCACAGATGGTCTGAAGATGGCAACCTGGCTGAAAAGGATCCAACACAATAAATAAATTATTGAACTATTATAACAGCACTCTGTATTTGATCACATAATATCTCTAATACGTAGATCTCTTCAACGCAGCGGGCCCACCGGATCGTAAATTTGAAAACTGAGTTTTGCATTTCTCCTTCTGCTTTGCTAACCGCAATTTCTCATGATAATGATTGATGAAGCAATTCCCGGGGCTACTTACAAGTCAGTCGCGAGAGCTAACTGTACAAAGTGTTAAAAAAACATGCTTTCTCTGCACTACTCCTACCCTTAGACGCATTTGCTTCACCAAAGCCATGCATCAAAAAATGGCTCTGAGCACTATGGGACTCAACTGCTGTGGTCATTAGTCCCCTAGAACTTAGAACTACTTAAACCTAACTAACCTAAGGACATCACACACATCCATGCCCGAGGCAGGATTCGAACCTGCGACCGTAGCAGTCGCACGGTTCCTGACTGCGCGCCTAGAACCGCGAGACCACCGCGGCCGGCAAAGCCATGCATCCTCATTTAAAATCCATCTAGTTAAAGCGTGTGCACTGTAGTTACTCTCTGTAAATCACTTGACTGCTGGACTCTGCTTCTGAAGTGACAGACGTTGCAAGACTTCAGGCTGCTAACACTTTGTTTCTGCCCACTGTAATAACAATACTATGGTAATTCTGTGTACAGCAATACAGCAAAGTGTTGTGCTGCCAATTACTTCATACATCTGTTTCAAAAGTAAGAACTGAAGAACTTTCTGGTCAATTGCAGGAACTATCAACAACTTGCACAATAAAAAATGGTTCAAATGGCTCTGACCACTATGGGACTTAACTGCTGAGGTCATCTGTCCCCTAGACATAAACTACTTGAACCTAACGACATCACACACATCCATGACAGAGGCAAGATTCGAACCTGCGACCGTAGCAGCAACGCGGTTCCGGACTGAAGCGCCTACAACCGTTCTGCCACATTGGCCGGCCACAGAGTACATTTTCATGAGATATTTGGCGTTTGTTACGTATATCTTACTTTTACTTTCATAGATGTATAGTTCAAAGTACAAACTACATTACTGGCCATTAAAATTGCTACACCACTAAGATGACGTCCTACAGACGCGAAATTTAACCGACAGGAAGAAGATGCTTTGATATGCAAATGATTACCTTTTCAGAGCATTCACACAAGGTTGGCGCCGGTGGCGACACCTACAACGTGCTGACATGAGGAAAGTTTCCAACCGATTTCTCATACACAAACAGCAGTTGACCGGCGTTGCCTGGTGAAACGTTCTTGTGATGCCTCGTGTAAGGAGGAGAAATGCGTACCATCACGTTTACGACTTTGATAAAGGTCGGATTGTAGCCTATCGCGATTGCGGTTTATCGTATCGCGACATTGCTGCTCGCGTTGGTCGAGATCCAATGACTGTTAGCAGAATATGGAATCGGTGGATTCAGGAGGGTAATACGGAACGCCGTGCTGGAACCCAACGGCCTCGTATCACTAGCAGTCGAGATGACAGGCATCTTATCCGCATGGCTGTTTCGGATCGTGCAGCCACGTCTCGATCCCTGAGTCAACAGATGGGGACGTTTGTAACACAACAACCATCTGCACGAACAGTTCGACGACGTTTGCAGCAGCATGGACTATCAGTTAGGAGACCACGGCTGCGGTTACCCTTGACGCTGCATCACAGACTGGAGCGCCTGCGGTGGTGTACTCCACGACGAACTTGGGTGCACTAATGGCAAAACGTGATTTTTTCGGATGAATCCAGGTTCTGTTTACAGCATCATGATGGTCGCATCCGTGTTTAGCGACATCGCGGTGAACGCACATTGGAAGCGTATATTCGTCATCTGCCATACTGGCGTATCGCCCGGCGTGATGGTATGGGGTGCCATTGGTTACACGTCTCGGTCACCTCTTGTTCGCATTGTCGGCAGTTTTAACAGTGGACTTTACATTTCAGATGTGTTACGACTCGTGGCTCTACCCTTCATTCGATCCCTCCGAAACCCTACATTTCAGCAGGATAATGCACGACCGCATGTTGCAGGTCCTGTAGGGCCTTTCTGGATACAGAAAATGTTCGACTTCTCCTGCGGCTAGCACATTTTCCAGATCTCTCACCAATTGAAAACGTCTGGTCAATGGTGGCCGAGCAACTGGCTCGTCACAATACGCCAGTCACTACTCTTGATGAACTGTGGTATCGTGTCGAAGCTGCATGGGCAGCTGTATCTGTACACGCCATCCAAGCTCTGTTAACGTAATGCCCAGGCGTATCAAGGCCGTTATTATGGCCAGAGGTGGTTGTTCTGGGTACTGATTTCTCAGGATCTATGCACCCAAATTGCGTGAAAATGTAATCACATGACAGTTCTAGTATAATATATTTGTCCAATAAATACCCGTTTATAATCTGCATTTCTTCTTGGTGTTGCAATTTTAATAGTCAGTAGCGTACGTGTGTAATCGTTGGTCTATGTGATGTGTCCATGACCAACATATAGTATCATGCGTTAATGGTAGTAATTGAGTAAAAAGTAATTATTGACGACTTATATAATCGGTATTGAAGTCCTACAACATTATGATAATATTAATGATGTTTTAAAAGTAATTTAGTTTAGTGACAAACACGATCACACCGTTTTGGTTTTATACCCCTTAGAAAATCTCATTTTACCCTTTAGGGGTTACTCCAGAATGGGAATCACTGGTGTGGACGCTGGACGTCAAAGAAACGCGTTAGAAATGTGATTCCTTCAGTTAGGAAGCTCCACTGCACCAGCCAGAATGTAAGAACGCGATAAACAGTATAATTAACATCTGACTGAACGGTAAAAAACAATGAGAAGTAGTGGAAGTGGGAGGTATACGGGATCACCAGTACCTGCCTCGGAGCGCCACGACCCTGTGTAAAGCTGTAAATGCCGGCGAGCGGGTGAGCACGCACGTGATCACAGCGCCACGTGAAGTGCTGCGGTCCCACGATGTGGCAGAGCAGGCAGCAGGCAGCAGGCACGACGAGCTGGAACGCTGGCGTGACGCGGCTGGCCTTTTCTCAGGGCAGAGCTGGGCTAGGTACTGCCTCGGGAGGATTGTGGGGCAGAGAGAGAGAGAGATAGAGAGAGAGATAGAGAGAGAGAAAGAGAGAGAGAGAGAGTAAGCCGTCGGAGCCGACTCCACGGTTCCCTGGAGGGCGCGTCTCTCGCCGGCTGAGAGCTTACCTCTGTTATAAGGTGACTGCCTCAGTTTCATCACTGCCGTCCCTCGGGGGAAAACAGCGAAACCAACTCTCGGACAATCTGCGTCTGCAAGCTGGAGCTGACTGTCGTATTGCGGTACTGATTTACTATCACAAAGGTTACAAAAGTATTTGCGACCTGACACTGCGAAACTTCGAAAGGCGTTTGACGGAGGTTATACTGCATAATGTTATCAAATGTTAAAACGAATGCAGCAGAAAAGGAGAAACCACAATTGCATCCGAAAGAAGGCGGCAGTAACAACATACAGATGTTACGAACGAAGTGTGTTTATGGGTTCCCTTCCCGAAAAAAGTGAAACAAAATTAGTAACAAGTAGAAGACGTACGCTAACAATTTCAGTACTGAAAAGTGATGTGTGAATGTGTTTACGGTGTACATAATCTATACCACTATATAAAGACAAGTCGTCGTTTTAACATTGTTACCAAAAATTTAGAAAAGTTCGTAGCCAATTTACTTCAAATTTATACACGATACTTCCAATAAACATTGAGACATATATTTTTTAAATAACAATATGCAGGTTTTCTGTTCAAAAGGACTGCGAGAAAGAAAATTCTGTGCTGTGAAAATGTGCGGTTTCGTTTCCATCCTCTCAGTCACTTTTAACTACGGCAGCAAGGAATTTAAACCATTAAACTACTTGTTTCTCCAATATATATTTTTTCCTCCTCATATATAATTTTAAATAAAAATTGTATACACAACTATGTGCTGTTTTGTTTTCTTCCCGCTGTCGATTTTAACAGAAAACGAGAAGGTTGTATTTATGGCTTATCAGCTTATGATTAGATTAGAATACTACTATGGCATCTGAATCGTCCGAAACGTAGCAACACTACCAGTTTGCTGATGAAAACTATGTGAAATTCTGCCACTGAAGCTACTATCCTGACAGATAAAGTAGCAGAGAAGATCTCTCATATTCCGTACACAAATGATTCCAACAGGTTTTGCCCATTTATTTTAAGCGATTTTAATTCCCAGTCAAGGTTTAGTTGGAATAAAAGTAACAAGGCTCAAGGTAAGTGACTGGTGCGAAGAGGAAGAAGTCGGAGAGTGTAAAGGGGAAGGAAATGGACACAGAGACTGAGAAGGAGATGGACAGAGAGAGGGAGGAGGAGGAGGAAGAGGAGGAGGAGGAGGTGGACAGAGGGGCAGTAGGAAGAGCCAGGCAAAGCGAGGGGAGAGGAGTAAGTGGATAGAAAGAGGAGGGAGAAGGAGCAAATCCCATACATATTTAGCAATTGCGAAGCTTTGCCGGGTTCGCTAGTTATGTATAAAACGAGTTGTTTTCGGTTTTTTCGTAACATGTGAAATTTTTTATTTGTGAACCAAAATTTCGTAAAAAGAAACGAGGTTTTTAGGTGACTTTCCACGCTTGTTTGGGCAAATACGAAGCACAAACAGTTAAAATACGACGACATACAGAACTAAGTCCACACAATTCACAGAAGAGCGAGCATACGATTTCTATCCCTACGATCAGCTGAGAGCTGATGCAACTTGTAAGACATCAGGCCACACAGTTAAAATAAAAACAAATTTGCAAAATCTTGAAAACAATGGACCCAATGAGACGAGATATACACTAGTAAAGGTTACAAAAAGTGTTTACTAACTGTTAAAGACACCTGCGTCAGTAAATTAAATTTTAAAATAATAATGTTTAATACATAATTACAAAGCCTTCGGAACAGGGACAATATTCTGTACAGATACGTTTCTGCGAAACTGAGAAATTCTCAGGGCTGTTTGGGACACTTTGCAGAAATTTGTGTCAGTATAATACTCGTATGTGGAACACACGACTGGTAGAGACCAACCAACTCATCGAGCGACGGCTGACGAATGGAGGCGCAAACTATTCCTTGTATAACAGCCTTAAGCGTATATTTTCGCAGTTAACTACGTCACTGGACAACTGTGGCTGTGCTGTTGTTGTTGCTGGATTAATTGCTCTCCGTGTGAAGAGGGAAGTCATTTTGCACCCACAAGCACCAGCTTCTTTCTCAAGGGGGAAAAAAACTATTTGCGGCGGGTATCTGTTAGTAAAACAGGTTTCCGTCCTTGGTTAAACACTTTTTCAGGTAGGCCTAACAAATAACAAAAACCTTTAGTTTGTAAGTTTCCTGTAAGTATTAGTTGTGCAGTAAACACCACAGCAGGTTTTAACGCTCTGCAGATTGCAAATATCTTTCCTTTAAATTGCCATTTCCCCGCAACCTGCAAGTTTTTCCGATCTTTGTTTCCTGTACAATACTGTGTGTTAAGCTGAAATAATAATAATAATAATAATAATAACAGCCTGTTATTACCAAGCAACAAACCTAGGAACCAACACAACTGGATGCAGATCACAAGTATACACTACATTTATTACCAGATACCCAGAATTAAAATTTTTAACAGAACAACGACTAGCTGATTAGATCCGTGTAATAATCAAAAATAACAGAATACCCCAGTCAGAATTAGAAAACATCAAACAACAAGTACAACAAATACTGGAACAAAATAATGTGCAATCAGAAGAAGAAGAAGAAAATACAGTAATGGACTCAAACATCCCAGAGCAAACAAACAAAGAACAACAGGCATCAATTAAACAATCAGAGGAAAACGAAATCTTAAGACAGCCACCAGAACAGTACAAATAGAACAAGAAGTGACACACATGTTAGAAGAAAAATTTCAGCTGACATATATAGAGTACAAAGACACAAATACAGACATTAAACCATTCTTGCATAGACCGCCAAATAACCCACAAGTCGAAACAACAATAAAAACTGTCAACACAATCATACATAACAAAATAAATGAAAACACAACTATGGAAGAGTTACAACTATTGGTTTATGTAGGAGCACTCACTACACTAAATATACACACTAGGCAGAGAACAGAACCAACCAACACACAGAAGAAACCCACAAAGCCAGCATGGCAACACAGGCTACAGATCAGAATAGAAAAACTGAGAAAAGACATCGGACAGCTAACACAATTTATAAGAAATGAAATGTCAGAACAAAAAAAAAAAAACGAAAAAAGTTAGGTAAAATCTCACAAGAAGAAGCGATAGAGCAATTAGATGAAAAGAAGCAGAAATTACAAGCATTGGCCAAACGACTTAGAAGATACAAAAAAAGTGAAAATAGAAGGAAACAGAACCAAACATTCAACACAAACCAAAAGAAATTTTATCAGACAATAGATAACACACACATTAAAATAGTCAATCCACCAAACATAACAGACATGGAACACTTCTGGAGCAACATATGGTCAAACCCGATACAACATAACAGGCATGCACGGTGGATACAAGCAGAAACAGACACATACAAGTTGATACCACAAATGCCTGAAGTAAAAATTTTGCAACATGAAGTCACCCAAGCAATTAATTCTACTCACAATTGGAAAGCCCCTGGAAAAGATAAAATAGCAAATTTCTGGCTAAAGAAGTTCACCTCAACACATTCACATCCAACTAAATTATTTAGCAGTTACATTGCAGACCCATACACATTCCCTGATACACTTACACATGGAATAACTTATCTGAAACCTAAAGATCAAGCAGACACAGCAAACCCAGCTAAATATCCCCCCCATAACATGCCTACCAACAATATACAAAATATTAACTTCAGTCATTACACAGAAGTTATTGACACATACAACACAGAACAAAATTATAAATGAAGAACAAAAAGACTGTTGCAAAGGAGCACGAGGATGTACAGAGCAACTGATAATAGATGCAGAGGTGACATATCAAGCTAAAACCAAACAAAGGTCGCTACACTACGCATACATTGATTACCAAAAAGCTTTTGATAGTGTACCCCACTCATGGTTACTACAAATATTGGAAATATACAAAGTAGATCCTAAATTGATACAGTTCCTAAACATAGAAATGAAAAATTGGAAAACCACACTTAATATCCAAATAAATTCAAATATCATCACATCACAGCCAATAGAGATTAAGCGTGGAATATACCAAGGAGACTCATTAAGTCCTTTCTGGTTCTGCCTTGCTCTGAACCCACTATCCAACATGCTAAATAATACAAATTATGGATACAATATTACTGGAACATACCCACACAAAATCACACATTTGCTATACATGGATGATCTAAAACTACTGGCAGCAACAAATCAACAACTCAACCAATTACTAAAGATAGCAGAAGTATTCAGCAATGATATAAATATGGCTTTTGGAACAGACAAATGTAAGAAAAATAGCATAGTCAAGGGAAAACACACTAAACAAGAAGATTACATAATGGATTACCACAGCAACTGCATAGAAGCAATGGAAAAAACAGATGCCTATAAATATCTAGGATACAGACAAAAAATAGGGATAGATAATACAAATATTAAAGAAGAACTAAAAGAAAATATAGACAAAGACTAACAAAAATACTGAAAACAGAATTGACAGCAAGAAACAAGACAAAAGCTATAAATACTTATGCTACACCAATATTGACCTACTCATTTGGTGTAGTGAAATGGAGTAACACAGACCTAGAAGCACTCAATACACTTACACGATCACAATGCCACAAATATAGAATACATCACATACATTCAGCAACAGAAAGATTCACATTAAGCAGAAAGGAAGGAGGAAGGGGATTTATCGACATAAAAAACCTACATTATGGACAGGTAGACAGTTTAAGAAAATTCTTTCTAGAACGCGCAGAAACTAGCAAAATACACAAAGCAATCACTCATATAAATACATCGGCTACACCACTGCAATTTCATAACCACTTCTACAACCCTTTAGATCACAAAACATCAACAGATACGAATAAAGTAAATTGGAAAAAGAAAACACTACATGGCAAGCACCCGTATCATCTAACACAGCCACACATCGATCAAGACGCATCCAACACATGGCTAAGAAAAGGCAACATATACAGTGAGACGGAAGGATTTATGATTGCAATACAGGATCAAACAATAAACACCAGATATTACAGCAAGCATATTATTAAAGATCCCAATACCACAACAGATAAATGCAGACTTTGCAAACAACAAACAGAAACAGTAGATCACATAACAAGCGGATGTACAATACTAGCAAATACAGAATACCCCAGAAGACATGACAATGTTGCAAAAATAATACATCAACAGCTTGCCTTACAACATAAACTTATAAAACAACACGTACTGGAGAATGATGAATACAAATTATACTGGAACAGAACCATTATAACAGATAAAACAACACCACATAACAAACCTGACATCATACTCACCAATAAAAAGAAGAAATTAACACAACTAATCGAAATATCCATACCCAATACAACAAATATACAAAAGAAAACAGGAGAAAAAAATTAAAAAATACATCCAACTGGCTGAGGAAGTCAAGGACATGTGGCATTAAGATAAAGTTGACATTATACCAATTATACTATCAACTACAGGAGTCATACCACACAGTATCCACCAGTACATCAATGCAATACAGCTACATCCAAACTTATATATACAACTACAGAAATCTGTAATTATTGATACATGTTCAATTACCCGAAAGTTCCTAAATGCAATATAACACATACCGTACAGTTAAAAGGAAGTGACGCTTGATCAAGGTCCGCGTCACTTTCCATTTTTAACCAGACTTAACGTCTGAGAAAGTAAAGAAATAATAACAATAATAATATATAAATATATAAATAACCGTACAGTTAAAAGGAAGTCACGCTTGATCAAGGTCCGCGTCACTGTCCATTTTTGACCAGACATAACGTCTGAGAAAAGAAAGAATAATAATTATACCACTCTTATTAACTTTGCCCATCATAATTATTCCGATCTATTTATTATGTTGTTATTGTAATTATTATTGTAATTATTATTATTGCTAATATACTATCAAAGCGGAACACGCCAGAAGTAAGCAGAGGTATTGTTGAACAAATTCTGAAGAGGAGATGAAGTTTTATTAGTTCAAGACTCTTGAGTAGTAAAATTTAGGTAAATGAAATGTACTCTGCGAAGAAAAGGAACTTGCTTAACTCTATAGTTATTTAGTTATTGCTTCTTATTAAGGAAATATTACACAGTGTAAAACACAAAAAAAACTGTTATTGGGTGGCTTAGTGGATAAGCGTCACACTACAAAACCAAAATTCAAGCAGAGCAAGTCAGTCCCAGGATTTTTATCTGTCACTCGTCAGTTCTTTCACCTCTGTCAAAGTCTGTTAGTATGAAAAGAAAATGTATCTCTGCACCGTGGTTCGAAATCAACGTTATAACTACAGCCGTCCGTCGCTCCTTTATAATTGACTAACTAAATTGGAGGAAGACAAGGGCCCACCACCTTCAATACGGCCACGCCTGATGACGCACTATGGTGTTCAAACGAACCTATGACTTTACGACAGCTTCACCTTGTAACATAAAAACCTCGACCAGCGAGATGATGCAATGGTTAGAACAATACACTCGCGTACGTGAAGTACTATCTCCTAATATCTGTGTTGTGAACTATGGCTGTTCTCTGCGAGCTTCCCAAATCATCTCAGGCAAATACCACGACACGTACTAAGAAAAGGCCTCGACCGATTCCTCCGCTCGCCCTTGTCCAATCTCACTTAGTACTCCGTGGCCAATGACGTCGACTGGACGTTAAACCCCAACCTTTATCAGTAACACCAAACCTCGCAGCAGCTAAATGTGTGACAGTCCATCGCTACGATGTCATTCACTTCGCGTCAAGCGTCTAATACACGATGGAAATGCGAAATGAAAGGGTCGGACGGTGCCAGTCGATTGCGTTCTGTATGGTCGGCTCCCGTCCGGGGCGCACAAAAAAGAAGTTAGGCGCCGTCGGAATTGGGCGCCGGCCCGCGAAGGCAATTTGTTATTTTGTCTGGAGAAACAGTCTGCGACTTTTTGCCATTCGGAAGATGGAATGGTTCCCGATTGAAAGGCCGTGGTCCGAATTGAAGGCCGAATCAATAATGCGCAGCTGTGCTCTCGGCAGACTTCAGCCTTAGCGGTACACAGTAGTCGCGAGTTCTTCCACGTCATCAGCCACCTTGCGGCGATTGTCCGAGAACGACAATAACAGTCTGGCGGGTGTGTGTTCACACTCAGTGCAAATGGTAAACTGAAGTTTAATATGCTTCACCCAACGACTCAAGAATCGTTTTTAGTCTACGATGGAGAATGTAGCGATCAGAGGAATATGGAAATGCACACCGTTATATACACGGTGTTATGGGTGTAAGTGCATATGTTTTTGTTGGTGACTGAGGACAGTGTACTGAACAACGTTACATTAGTATTTTCTTCATTTGCAGACCAATAATTATACCTATAAGAAGTAGTAAGTCTTTAGATTCGTTAGTACCTCCAAGAACATGTGGCAAAAACAATCCAGTAATGCTCATTTTCCCCTGTGCAGCAAGTCAGCCATTGAAGTGTGGACACGTGGACGGAAAATGGTTAGTCTATACTGAGAGGTGTAGTTCACTTATTGGTGCACTTTTGACCGTGCTGAAAACAGCAGGTAGTAAGTTAGGTGTTGTTTGCAGCAGGGTCAAAAGTGCACCAATAAGTGAACTACACCTCTCAGTATAGACTAACCTTTTCACATCCACGTGTTTACAACTCATCATCTGACCTTCTACACAGGGGAAAACGAGCTGGCTTATTTTTACCAGGGAAATTGTTAGAGAGAAAAACAAGAAACAAAAAAATAATTCAAATGGCTCTGAGCACTGTGGGACTTAACTTCTGAGGTCATCAGTCCCCTAGAACTTAGAACTACTTAAACCTAACTAATCTAAGGACATCACACACATCCATGCCCGCGGCAGGATTCGATCCTGCAACCGTAGCGGTCGCGTGGTTCCAGACTGAAGCGCCTAGAACCGCTCGGCCTCACCGGCCGGCCAATCAACACACTTAAGTGGGCACTATTAAGGTATACTAAAGTATACCCCGCAGAAAGGAAGAAAGCACCACATCCACCCGACTTGC
This sequence comes from Schistocerca nitens, assembly GCF_023898315.1. Lineage (NCBI taxonomy): Eukaryota > Metazoa > Arthropoda > Insecta > Orthoptera > Acrididae > Schistocerca > Schistocerca nitens. Next base: position 374,778,197 of record NC_064615.1, on the reverse strand, counting down.
ATAGCCCTACTCCCAGCCTTTATTTGAAGGAACAGAGTACTACAAAAGCCCGCCAATCTCTCATGCGAATCAGAAGATGTTGAAAATAACAAATCCACCAGCGACATACAAAGTGACTGAACGTTTGTTACCACTCAAACGGCATGAATATGTATCTATTAACCATGCATCAAACATGTACGTCATTCAACAAAAGTAACTGCAGCTCATACACTAGTCAACTATGAGCGCTACGAGATTTACTGTTTTACTTTTTTATAGGTGAGGTTCTACGATGGCTGACTAGATACCTTTAGATCACCTATTAGAAACACTGCACTTGTCGAGCAAGACAGACTTTATTCCGTATATTCGTAAATATATACACTAAAACATACACTAGGCATACATACCACTGTCTGCACCGTCAAGATTAAACTGAACATACTCCCATCCCCCAATTCTGACCATCGTTTTGTTTGGATGCGACACGAATTCTGGAACTGTAAATTTTCTCCCACATATATTTTCAACTAGATTAACCTATGGCCGGTTACCTGTTCACCTTATATTCAGCAGAGAAGTCCCTCGCTGTACAGTACGTCAAAACTCGAACAACCCGTAGTAGTCAAGGAATATAATAGTAACAGGCAAAAACTTTTTCCGAAGTTCATCTGTCGATGATCAAGTTTACGCAGTGGGTAAAACGGTTTTCTGCGTAGGACAGTCTTCACGGTTGTAGAAAGCCATAGTTCGACGCCGCATTCCTTCACGCGTATGCGGCGTCCTTCGTGACGCCATCTGGCTGCGACGTCATATCCTTTGAAATGTGGCCTTCTCCCTGCGCGGAAAAATCAATCTAATTCCCCACAGTTTTTCAAAACACTATTCGGGAATATTATGAACATACTCGTACGTGAATAAGTAAATACAGATGTCATGATAGCGATAATAGTTTCTCTAGCAGAAACCTATGAAACAGACCTTTGTATTTAAATACTTCTGGAGTGTTCAGTCAGATATAGTCGTTTGTACTGTACAATTTTCGTCGACGAGACTGGCTGCTTTCTTCATGTGGCTGCTCAGGAAATTCCGTTGCCAAACATTTCTGCAGTATCAACGACTATACCCGGCAGAACACACGAGAACAGTTTAAATTACATATGCACCGGGAAATATCTCCGATCGCCTAACTATAAAATTAACATAAAAAGTTTCGGTCTTTCGTACTGCTTGCAGTTAAATTTTTTCTTTTCAGCATGATATTATTTGGTCATTAGAGGCACTATTAAAGACAGTGGCTCAATACCAAAAAAGGGGAGGACGACGGTTCAAACCTGCGTCCGGCCATACTGATTTAGATTTTCCGTGATTTCCCTAAATCGCTTCAGGCAAACGCCGGGATAGTTTCTTTATAAGAGCTCTGCCGATTTCTTTCCCCGACCTTCCTTAATCCGATATCCGATGGGACCGATGACGTCGCCGTATGGTCCTCACCCCCAAATCAACCAACGAACTAAAAAAGGCAGGGAGGATTTTTCAAGACGAAGAAGGATATCAGTGAGCAAGGCCAACTCGACGCGGTCTCTATTCGCACTTCACGGCTCTCCGGTTCGAAAACTACGCTAGCAGATCTGGTGGAGGGGGGGGGGGGGCTTTGTTGCTACACTGCCCAACATTAACGTGACATTCTTGTTTCTAACAAGGGAACCTCCCCATCGCACCCCCCTCAGATTTAGTTATAAGTTGGCACAGTGGATAGGCCTTGAGAAACTGAACACAGATCAATCAAGAAAACAGGAAGAAGTTGTGTGGAACTATGAAAAAAATAAGCAAAATATACAAACTGAGTAGTCCATGCGCAACATAGGCAACATCAAGGATGCTGTGGTCTCAGTAGAGCCGTGGTCCCGTGGTTAGCGTGAGCAGCTGCGGAGCAAAAGGTCCTTGGTTCAAGTCTACCCTCGACTGAAAACTTTTACTTTCTTTATTTTCGCAAAGTTATGATCTGTCCGTTCGTTCATTGACGTCTCTGTTCACTGTAATAAGTTTAGTGTCCGTGTTTTGCGACCGCACCGCAAAACCGTGCGATTAGTAGACGAAAGGACGTGCCTCTCCAATGGGAACCGAAAACATTTGATCGCAAGGTCATAGGTCAACCGATTCCTCCACAGGAAAACACCTCTGGTATATTCTATACGACACTGGTGACGGCATGTGCGTCACATGACAGGAATATGCTGTCGACCCACCTACCTGGTACACTTGGCGAATGGGTGAAAAAAATTCTTCTACCTTGCCCGATTTAGGTTTTCTTGTGGATGTCATAATCACTCCCAAAAAAGTGATGAAAACATAAGAGTTTGTCACAAACTGTAACAAATAAATGCAACAGTTTCACAGTCGCACAGTTTTCCCTGTGCTCTGTCAAAACATATGTTTTTAACGTTTTCAAATTTTTCCGTGTGTAGACTGTCAAATCCTGCATATGTCCAAGCAAATCTGAACATGTCCTGGAATTTTGGAGAGCGAAGTTGATTATGTGTGAGTACCTGAACTTTGATAATTGTCTGAAAATAAAAAGTTAAACATTACACGCGAGGGAAGACTTGAACCAAGGACCTTTCGTTCCACAGCTGCTCATGCTAACCACGGGACCACGGCACTACTGAGTCTATAATATCCTTGATGTTGCCTATGTTGCGCATGGACTACTCAGTTTGTATATTTTGCTTATTTTTTTCATAGTTCCACACAACTTCTTCCTCTTTTCTCGATTGATCTGTGTTCAGTGTTTCAAGGCCTAGCCACTGTGCCAACTTATAACTAAATCTGAGGGGGATGCGATAGGGAGGTTCCCTTGTAAGTACCATAGCGTACTCTTTCTTGCTGCTTTTAACTGTTGGCCTGCCTTGACAGCTTCTCCTGCCATTTATCTTCATAGTAAGGCAGTTCTCCCCTGTTCTTCTCGACATTTCAGAAAATTGTTCAAATGGCTCTGAGCACTATGGGACTTAACATCTGAAGTCATCAGTACCCTAGAACTTAGAACTACTTAAACCTAACTAACCTAAGGACATCACACACATCCGTGCCCGAGGCAGGATTCGAACCTGCGACCGTAGCGGTCACGCGGTTCCAGACTGTAGCGCCTTGAACCGCACGGCCACTCCGGCCGGCGCTATGCTCACAGCTAGTCGAAATACTCCCTAGCAATAATAAACCTCTCATATGGCTGAATATTCTGGTATTTGTCGTATCTATTACGCCGCTGAAGTCTTAAGAGATGACTGTTGGTTTACAGTCATTAATTAAAGAAAATTTATTCTACATGCGTAAGTCTTGCCGTGGCCGCGGGTGTGTGCATTTAGGTGTCTTTCTGGTTGTGTGTGTAATTGTCAGTACTATTTCCAGAAAAAAAGCTAGTACTGGAAAGCTGATGTGAATGCTGTTTTCTGTTGTCTCACTGTGCTCCACGCTTCGATCCGCTGTACACGAGCGGGTACCTTTCCTTTATTTGAGTAATAATTCACAAAGTCTGATTAAATCCAAGAAACCAAATACATTCTTCCGACAAGAATACTTCGGGCGTGTAAAAAAGAAGCTTCGTCTGCTAATTTGGTCCATTGCTTCCTTTTGAAGAGGACAAGCAGAATTACCACTTGCCTCTCTGAGGAAAATTTGCAACTGCAGCGCTGGGTAGAAGGCCGCTGCCTCCACTTGACTTCGCTGTAGGTTTAATGGGTGACTCAGTCCACAAGAGGCGCTTCAGTCGTTAAAATAGAATCCAGGAGGCATGACAGGCGTTGAGTTTTCGGGTGCTAAAAAACACGGCGTGGATTTGGTGGTCTAACGGGTACAGCACTACACTCAGGCCTTTGAGCTTCGAGGTTCAATTCCGGAAAGGGGCAGGGAGTTTTCCTCGTTGTAAAGCATCCAGAAATGTCCCAGCTCCACTCGGCCTTCTATCAAATGAGTACCGGAGGGACTTCCTTGGGTAAAAAGCGGCCGGGCCGATCGGCCAGTCAGACTTCCATTCCCCTCCTACTACCGCGGCGAAGGAAGACTGTACTCTTAACTACAGACAGGCCAGGAGCGCGGTCACAGGCTTGTGTCACTGACTTTACCTTTACTATTTACCTAAAATATGCGGCAGAAGCACGCAAACGAAAGAACTGCTCACGGCCGTAAATACCAGTTGGTTACAATTAAGGTCCAGTGTGGGCTGTAGTTATCGTATGACAGGGAACCGATTTGCGATGGAAAAAAAAAATAGTTCCACTTTTGGCCATCAGGTGAAAATCTGGTGCTGTGTATGCAAGACAAACGTATAGAAAGATTCCAATACATAATTGAGAAATACTGGGAATTCAGTAAAAACATCCACTGCCTCTTCATTGACTTCCATCGAGCCTATGACAGCATCCACAGAAGTAGCCTCTACAACACGTTACGAGAATTCAGTATACGCAATAAAATCATTAGGATACAACTGTGCATGGATGGCTCCCAGGCAGCAGTGAAGTTCAGAGGATCCATATCCCTAGCCTTTCCAATTAAAACAGGCTTACGACAAGGAGACGCTCTTTCATGTGTCCTCTTCAACCTTGCATTAGAGAAAGTGGTTGGGAAGAGTAATTTACATCTATACAATGGTCTCCGAAACGAACACAGTGAAGTAAAACTCCTGGCTTATGCACATGATATAGTGTTGCTGAGTGAAACTGAAGAAGAACTGAAAGACATGTACAGATCTCTCAGGCTCAGTGCCAGCAAAATGGGGCTTTTGATTAACCAAGAGAAAACAGAATATATGGAAACAGGGCGAGTCATAAACCCAAATCCTTACTTTGAAATTGACCAACATTCTAAATTCAGAAAAGCTATTCAGTTTAAATACCTTGGATCACGTTTCAACAGTAAAAATATAACAATGGATATAAACGAAAGAATAGCCTCAGGGTCAAGAAGTCTGTACTCACTAAGCATCCCACTCAAAAGTAAAGCTTTGTCAATCACCACAAAGATGAAGATATACAACACTATCATCTGCCCAATAGTACTGTGCGGTTCAGAAAGCTGGACGCTTACAAAGAATGAATGAGAAAAAATGAATGTTTTCGAAAGAAAAGTAATGAGAAAAATCTGGGGACGTGTGTTGGAGAATGGTGTATGGAGAATTCGAAAGAACAATGAAATTTTTTCAGCTAATGAAGCACCCACTATCATCCAGAAATTAAAAAGTAGGAGACTGCAATGGGCTGGACATGTGGCTTGAATTGAAATCAACAGAATCACAAAAAAAGGCATTTGAAGCAACTCTCCAGGCAAGGTGGGAAGATGTCATAGAGAAGGACATCACAGCATTAGGAATTTCCGCAGGGTGGAGAGAGACTGCGAGAGATAGAAGGCGGTGGAAGCAGATAATTGATGCAGCGCGTGGTCTACAGGGCCTATGATCGCTGATGAGAAGAGAAGAATTGTTTAGGAACGGGACGCTGGCAGAAAACGCCCAACAAGTGAGATTTTATTATTTTATTATTATTTGATTTTCTTATTAACCGCCGCTTGCACCGTTTGTTGATTATGAGCAGCAGAGACGTCGACGAGATGCTGCATCCGTAAAACGACGCGATCAAAACATTTGGTCGCAGCAGTTCCAGTGGAATCTGTGCAATGAGTACCTGCATACTGGCCTTCAGATCAGGTAGATACCGAACGTGTCCCTGGTAAACGGGTCGTTCTAGATATACCCAGTGCCAAAATTCACATGGATTCAGATCAGGTGATCTAGCGCGGCATTTATCTGCAAAATCTTTGGAGATAACACATTTGTAGAAGCAGATCTTTCACTGGGCGAGCAACATAAGGTGTTGTCCCCACCTTGCATGAAGACAGTGGTTTCCACATAATTTCGCTCTTCCAAAGAAGGAATCACGTGCTGTACAAGGAGATCTCGATAACGTGTAGACGCCACGGTACATCTGACAGGTCCTCTAAGTGTATTGTCCTCCAGGGTGAACGGAAAGAGATCAAAGGTTCTTGTGAACCACGCCACACAGTCACGTATGGCGAGAGCAATGACGTTTTCATAGTACCTCAAATTTAGCAGTTCTCTGTATTCACTGCACCCTGTAGCGGCCCGCATCTCGTGGTCGTGCGGTAGCGTTCTCGCTTCCCACGCCCGGGTTCCCGGGTTCGATTCCCGGCGGCGTCAGGGATTTTCTCTGCCTCGTGATGGCTGGGTGTTGTGTGCTGTCCTTAGGTTAGTTAGGTTTAAGTAGTTCTAAGTTCTAGGGGACTTATGACCACAGCAGTTGAGTCCCATAGTGCTCAGAGCCATTTGAACCATTTTTTTGAACCCTGTAGCGTAAACTGTGCCTCTTCACTTCACAGAATATCGCCCAGCCAAATGTCACCACCTTCTATCAGTGCCGGAAACCGAAGAGCAAATTCAGAACGTTGTTGCGGATCATGAGGTTTCAGTTGCTGCAGAGCCTGGATCTTGTACGGATACCAGTGTAAAATAGACTTCTCGTGACAATGTACGAACACTAGCACTACCTGGAGCACGTGCTGCATGGTCAGTTACAGCAACAGCAACCTCGCCAATAACTTCCACGGTACAAGACCCCATCCCGTTCCAGGTGCCACACCAAATCACCCGTGTTTTCGACTTTCATTATGATTTTGTTTAAGCCATTTTATGACATATGGTATCTCCTTGAACCTTCCAGTCGGCGATACTCTCACAATGCAGCACTGTAAACGCTGCCATTCACATAAAACAGTTCCACTAATTGCGCACGGCCTGCTTCCTCGACAACAATACTGTTCATTTAAGTTACGGCTCGTCAAATGACAGCGTGGATGTCTTACCGTCATACAAACCGATTACAGCGCCATATTTACAGCTAAACGCCAAGACTGGAACTAATCTTTTTATCAGCGTAAATCGGTTCCGAATTAACGCGTTAGAATATCTACCAATTTTCGCTGTCACACGATAATTATAGCCCACATTGGTCCTCCGTGAGTAGCTGCACATTATTTACACTCCTGGAAATGGAAAAAAGAACACATTGACACCGGTGTGTCAGACCCACCATACTTGCTCCGGACACTGCGAGAGGGCTGTACAAGCAATGATCACACGCACGGCACAGCGGACACACCAGGAACCGCGGTGTTGGCCGTCGAATGGCGCTAGCTTCGCAGCATTTGTGCACCGCCGCCGTCAGTGTCAGCCAGTTTGCCGTGGCATACGGAGCTCCATCGCAGTCTTTAACACTGGTAGCATGCCGCGACAGCGTGGACGTGAACCGTATGTGCAGTTGACGGACTTTGAGCGAGGGCGTATAGTGGGCATGCGGGAGGCCGGGTGGACGTACCGCCGAATTGCTCAACACGTGGGGCGTGAGGTCTCCACAGTACATCGATGTTGTCGCCAGTGGTCGGCGGAAGGTGCACGTGCCCGTCGACCTGGGACCGGACCGCAGCGACGCACGGATGCACGCCAAGACCGTAGGATCCTACGCAGTGCCGTAGGGGACCGCACCGCCACTTCCCAGCAAATTAGGGACACTGTTGCTCCTGGGGTATCGGCGAGGACCATTCGCAACCGTCTCCATGAAGCTGGGCTACGGTCCCGCACACCGTTAGGCCGTCTTCCGCTCACGCCCCAACATCGTGCAGCCCGCCTCCAGTGGTGTCGCGACAGGCGTGAATGGAGGGACGAATGGAGACGTGTCGTCTTCAGCGATGAGAGTCGCTTCTGCCTTGGTGCCAATGATGGTCGTATGCGTGTTTGGCGCCGTGCAGGTGAGCGCCACAATCAGGACTGCATACGACCGAGGCACACAGGGCCAACACCCGGCATCATGGTGTGGGGAGCGATCTCCTACACTGGCCGTACACCACTGGTGATCGTCGAGGGGACACTGAATAGTGCACGGTACATCCAAACCGTCATCGAACCCATCGTTCTACCATTCCTAGACCGGCAAGGGAACTTGCTGTTCCAACAGGACAATGCACGTCCGCATGTATCCCGTGCCACCCAACGTGCTCTAGAAGGTGTAAGTCAACTATCCTGGCCAGCAAGATCTCCGGATCTGTCCCCCATTGAGCATGTTTGGGACTGGATGAAGCGTCGTCTCACGCGGTCTGCACGTCCAGCACGAACGCTGGTCCAACTGAGGCGCCAGGTGGAAATGGCATGGCAAGCCGTTCCACAGGACTACATCCAGCATCTCTACGATCGTCTCCATGGGAGAATAGCAGCCTGCATTGCTGCGAAAGGTGGATATACACTGTACTAGTGCCGACATTGTGCATGCTGTGTTGCCTGTGTCTATGTGCCTGTGGTTCTGTCAGTGTGATCATGTGATGTATCTGACCTCAGGAATGTGTCAATAAAGTTTCCCCTTCCTGGGACAATGAATTCACGGTGTTCTTATTTCAATTTCCAGGAGTGTATAATCATACGGTACCGGGCGAAATGACAAAAATGCAGACTTCGGTTCCAAAGTTTCCTAGGAGAATGGCACACCAAATACGAATACTGCGATGCCAGAGACAGCCTACATGTCTTCTGACAATCTTCGTAGTGTCCAGCGAACATCACCGTCGGAAGCTTCTTTGGTTCAAATGGCTCTGAGCACTATGGGACTCAACTGCTGTGGTCATAAGTCCCCTAGAACTTAGAACTACTTAAACCTAACTAACCTAAGGACATCACAAACATCCAAGCCCGAGGCAGGATTCGAACCTGCGACGTAGCAGTCGCACGGTTCCGGGCTGCGCGCCTAGAACCGCGAGACCACCGCGGCCGGCGGAAGCTTCTTTGATAACACGTCGCAACTGACTAGACAGCCTAATACGTGAAGGAAGTTGGGCAAGAACTGTGACAGTAGATGGCGGCACGATTCCAGACTATAATAGTTTAAAGACGTGTCGCACTGTAAACGTTAGGCTATAGTACTAGCGATACCTTCCACTCAGTTCCTACCGAGATGGCTGCGATAAGGAACTTACGCAATGCTCTAGCGAAAAGAACAGTCTAAATCTCTGGAACGTAACATTTCTACAATCAAAGACAGACAGATCTGACAAGATTCCTGACAGATTAAAACAGCATAACGGACCGGTAATCGTACCCGGGCACCTGCAATAAGCGAAAGAGAATTATGAGATGAGCCATCCGTCCACGGCATCTCGCAACTTCTGCCCGTTGCTAGCCGTCTCCTTCCACACCAGACTGCGCAGAGCCTCTGGTGTCAACCCTGGGGCGCACCTCCAGCTGTGAGATCTATCTCACGGAGATACGCCCTCGAGGTGTAGGACAGTAATTTACAGGCTGTTCCTGGGCTCGACTTCTGCCGCCTGAAGATGGTCGGTGGCGAGCAGGATTTCCGTTTTGTGAAAATGTACCACTCAGATCGATGTGGACGTCCATGCCTGAAAGCGACATGTACAGCACGTTAACATCATAGGGCCGCATTTGCACCGGTACTCAGTGAATTCCCACAGGGCTTTGTTGAGCATCCCAACGGCGCCCTCGCTCTCACTAAAGGAAAATAATCAAGTGGCACCCTTCATTGGTAATTACACTCCCTTATGATTCTTTCTATTATCTAACAAGGGAACCTCCCCATCGCACCCCCCTCAGATTTAGTTATAAGTTGGCACAGTGGATAGGCCTTGATAAACTGAACACAGATCAATTGAGAAAACAGGAAGAAGTTGTGTGGAACTGTGAAAAAATAAGCAAAATATACAAACTGAGTAGTACATGGAGCACATAGGCAACATCATGACAGTATGAGCTCAGGAGCGGCGTGGTCCAGTGGTAGCGTGAGCAGCTGCAGAACGAGAGGTCCTTGGTTCAAGTCTTCCCTCGAGTGAAAATTTTACTTTCTTTATTTTTGCATAGTTATTATCTGTCCGTTCGTTCACTGACGTCTCTGTTCACTGTAATAAGTTTAGTGTCTTTGTTTTGCGACCGCATCGCAAAACCGTGCGATTAGTAGACGAAAGGACGTGCCTCTCCAATGGGAACCGAAAACATTTGATCGCAAGGTCATAGGTCAACCGATTCCTCCACAGGAAAACATGTCTGATATATTCTATACGACACTGGTGACGGCATGTGCGTCACATGACAGGAATATGTTGTCGACCCACCTAACTTGTACACTTGGCGAATGGGTAAAAAGATTCTTCTACCTTGCCCGATTTAGGTTTTCTTGTGGATGTGATAATCACTCCCAAAAAGTGATGAAAACATAAGAGTTTGTCACATAAACTGAAAATAAAAAATTAAACTTTTCACTCGATGGAAGATTTGAACCAAGGACCTTTCGTTCCGCAGCTGCTCACGTTACCACGAGACCATAGCGCTCCTGCGTTCCTAATGTCCTTGATATTGCATATCTTCCCATGAACTACTCAGTTTGTATATTTTGCTTATTTTTTCACAGTTCCACAAAACTTCTTCCTGTTTTCTCAATTGATCTGTGTTCAGTTTTTCGAGGCCTATCCACTGTGCCAACTTACAACTTAATCTGAGGGGGGTGCGATGGGGAGGTTCACTTGTAAGTGTGGTATCTGGTTATCCTTCGGCAGGTGACCCAGCAACGGGACACAGTGGTTAAGACACTGGTTTCGCAACCAGAAGGACCATAGTTCGAATCCCCACAGGTACATTCACATTTAGGTTTCCTGTGATTTCGTGAAGTCCCCTAAGGTATTGCCGCGATGGTTCTACACCAAAATAACATGGCCATATCCTTCCTCCTCCTTTCCCAATCTGATTTTGCTTTCAGTCTCTAATGACCTCATTGTCGACGGCTCTGGACTCTTAATTTTCCTATTCACAGCTAGATTTATGTGGCCCCTCCATCGTAAATAGTTCCAGACATATACTCTATGATTTTCGATCGGAGTTACTGTCCCTGATCGTGGACTCAGTCTATATCGAATTTATTGTTTCATCTAATTACATTCATATATGTTTATGGCTCTTTTCATCAAGCTATCATTATAATGCTTAAAGTCTTGCTGCAGTTCGTGGCCATTTTTAAACCGTAATCTAAATTCTTACAAGTGCTTCATTTGGTAAGAAATCTATAATCGCATGCCTGTTTGATGTTCCTTAAAGACATATTTTCTTAACTGCTGTAGTACTGGTCGCAAGTATCCGGGTTCCAGTCCCAGACTGGCAAACAGTCTTATCAATGCAGCGCGTACTTTGCAACAGAGTAGAAAGACAATGGCGGAAAAAAAATCCCAGCACCAAGAAACAATTAATGTAGAGTGATGCAATCTCACGAATACATTTTGTCTGGGTAACACATTTACGTTATTAACGTTGCAAGATCACAGGTTAATGTAAGCGCGAGATAAGCCATTATGAATGTGAAATGCTGGTACTACTACCGTAACCAACGGAATGCTGAATCCAAGCATGCAAATGTACAGGTGCCGGATATCAGTTTGTGGGTTGAAGTTCCATGCCTGTTGCACTTGATCGGTCATTTCAGGTACGGTTAATGCTGGTTGCGGATGACGCTGGAGTTTTTCCAACATGTGCTAGATTGTAGACAGATCTGGTGATCGAGCAAGCCAAAGCAAAATATGGACACACTATAGAGCATGTTGGGTTACAACAGAGGTATGTGGGCGAGTGATATCCTGTTGGAAAACATGTTCATGAATACAGCAGAACAGGTCGAATCACCAGATTGCCGTACAGATTTGCTGTTAGGGTGCGCGGGATAACCACGAGAGTACTCCTGCTGTCGTATGACATCCCACCTCAGACCATAACTCCAGGTGCAGGTCCAGTGTGTCTAGCGGGCAGACAGGTTGGTTGCGGGCCCTCATCTGGCTTCCTCCCAACCAGAAGATGGCCATGACTGGCGCGGAGGCAGAACCGGCTTTCATCAGGAAAAACCATAGACCTCCACAGGGTTCTGTTTTCGCTCGACACCACGAAAGTCGCAAATGGCGGCGATTTCGGGTCAGTGGAATGCGCGCTACAGGCCGTCTGGCTCGGGGCTGTTCTTGAAGTAACCGATCTGCATCAGTTCATTGTGTCACTGTAGTGCCATCTGACACTCGAATCGCCGCCGCAAATGCAGTACGACGAGCCACAGCCGTACGCCGAACACGAAGATCTTCCCTCTCTGTAGTGCCACGTGACAGTCACGAGCCCGGTTTTCTTGTGACCGTACCTTCCCGTGATCGCCGCTACCAGCAATGATGTAAAGTAGGTACATTCCTGACTAGTCTTTCTGCAATGGCAGGGAAGGAATGTCTAGCTTCTTGTAGCCCTCTTACATGACCTCCTTCAAACTCTGTAAGCTGTCGGTAATAGCGCCTCCGTCATCTTAAAGGCATTCTTGACTAACGTCAGCTCACTACGTCGTATCCCCATAGCGGAGCTACTAGTGCCACTCTTCTGCGACTGGCGCGAAACTGAACAGAAATCATTTTTCAGATGCAAAAACCAAGCCTACCAACTTTCGTTTATCTCGCTCAACTACTCCTTGGTGATGGAATTTTTTCCCGTCATTGTTCGTTCCTCCTCTAGTTCAGTGTCCTGACGAGTGTATTACTTAGCTCGGAATGGAGATGCAACCTTATGATAGCACACAGGCAAATCCTACAGAACTGTAAGACGACAGCCGCCAATTTTCGCGTTTACATTCGGCGAATGGACCACCACCCGACGTCTTCACTTCGTAGTGGACTGACAACGAAAAGGAGTATAAATTAACGCCTCCTCAACGTTGACGTCACAAGTCAAGAACTCAACTGAGGAAGAACTGGGGAAGTAAGCAGACCTGCCCTTACCAGAGTATCCTTCTCACGAATTTACCTCAAGCGACTTTCGGAAGACAAGGGAAGTGTAAATCTTGATGACGGCATGAAAATTTAAAAACGGCTCTGAGCTAATTCCGCGTCTGTGCTGTAACCAATGTAACATAACCCTCGATGCTAGTGAGAGATTTGGCATTTAAGTTGAAGCGGAGAAACACCCTTCCGTTCAGGAACTGTGAACCACCACTTCCCGTACCGTTGCCAGCCTGTCTCACGCGAAGAAACTTTCTTATAGCCCAAGGGTTAAAAACGGCTACGCATGCCATGCATCAGCGACCTTTTCTTATAGAATTGAATATTTAAGCTTATTTATTTATCGGGGAAAGAGAAAATCACTCTGCATAGTGTCGTAAGTGAAGGTGGCAGCGTTTTGTAAGCAGCTGTTTGCCTCAAGGGTTTGAAAGAAAACATCAGCAGCAAGTAAATACTTGTTGAAAATGTCTCTCCAAAATCTGGTAAAAGAACAACTAAAAACAATATTTAGAGACAAAACAAAACCTCTCTCTCTCTCTCTCTCTCTCTCTCTCATGTACAAACATGCAATTCGAGATAAAAGCTTACTGAGAAAACGCTGCATGTGCTATGTTAGACAGAATCTATATCGTTATTGCAGCACTAGAAATATAAGATTTTTTGATGTTTGGAGGAACAGTGCCTGCAGATAGTACAAAGAATTTGAAGATGAAAGTTCCTCTTGAACTTTTTCTATTTGGGCAATAAATAATGCCGAAGATAAATATTTATAGGAGCGACCTTTGTAAATCGCTTGTGTCCGCAAACGCGAGGCAGCGGGCGGATATCTCAATTGACGTGCGAGTCAGTCGCCTTCAAAGAAAATTATGGTGCTGTCGTCCACACCCGTAGGAAGTATGATGTTTTGGAGAGGTACTGCTCCCTTCCGCTTCGTACATGACTAAAATCTCTCATGCATTTTGCACCCAGTGTGCTTTGTTGAGGCAAAGTCGCTTTATGAAATCTGTACAACCATTTTAAGAACAGGGTGGTTATAATTAAACCTTCGCTACTGGAGCCAGTGTAAACGGCAAACTGTTTACCGCGTGGGTTCAAATGTGTGTGAATTCCTAAGGGACCAAACTGCTGACATCATCGGTCCCTAAACTTACACACTACTTAAACTAACTTATGCTAAGAACAGCACACACACCCATGCCCGAGGGAGGACTCGAACCTCCGGCGGAAGGGGCCGCACAATCAGTGACATGGGGCCTCAAACCACGAGGCCACTCCGTGCGGCTACCGTTTGGATACCGAAGTTCAGATTGTGTGATTTAGTTAGTTTCATTTCTGTCCAGTTTGTCGTTATTAGGTAATAGAAAATTACTGACAGCATCGTAAGTACCGTCTTACGTGATGAATGACGCATACAGTATCTGATGAAAAATATGTGGACACCTGTTAGTGAATATTAATATGGGTGTGTCCACGCAAATGAGGATTTTAACTCTGCTGGGGAAATTCAGTGAGGCGTCTGAATTCCTGTGGAAGAAAGACATTCTATTCTTCCTCAAGAGATGAAACCAGAGAAGGTAATGTTGCATGTTAGGATCAGGAGCGGTGTCCACATTCTAACTCATCCCAAAGGTAATACATTGGTTCAAATCGGACTCTGGGCAACTCCGCCCACGTCAGGAATATTTTTGTCCACAAACCATTGCTCACAGATGCTACTTATGACAAACAATAATCGACTTCGAACTTTTCCTGTACTGTACACAGTGCGCAACGCTGTAAAATGTGCCCACACTGGTCCTCATTTAGCGGTCTCTTAGGCACAATACGGGTTCAACACACTGTCCGCAAAAGCAACACCAAACCTAACACGACCTCGTTGGCATTGCACTTTATGACCGTTAATGGATTCCAGGCATTCTCCAAAACCAAACCCTTTCATCGGATCCCCACAGGGCGCAGCGTGATTCGCGACTCATTCCTAGTCATTCACTGTCCAGCGGCTTCGGTCTTACAGCATCTCAAGCGTCGCTCAGCACCGAGCAAAGAAATGTGTGGCTTATGAGGAACTGCTCGACCGTCTTAACCCATTCCTTTTAACTTTCTGTACACAGTAACTGTGCTAGCAGGACTTATGGTAGCACGCTGGAATTCACGTGTGATTCCTTCCTCTGATCCCATGCGATTTGACCGCGTGAGATGGCGCAGTTGTTAGCATTCTGGACTCGTATTCGGGAGGACTACAGCCATCTAGATTTAGGTTATCCATCACTTACCTAAATCGCTTAAGGCAAATTCCGGAATGGTTCCTCTGAAAAGCATATGGTCAACATCATTCTCCTTCCTTCCAAAATTCGAGCATCTGCGCCGTCTCCAGTAACCTCGTTGTCGACAGCATGTTAAACGCTCATCTTCATTCTTCCATTGTTTCCTGTCTGACGGTCTCTGTTGGTCAGTACATGAGGTCTCCCTGACCTTCGTTTACCTGTTGTTACTTCACGTTTTCACTTCACAATTACATCGCCACCAGCCGACTTGGTCAGCACTAGAAGGGTCGAAATGTTTCTGACGCGTTTGTTTCTTAGGTAATTCCATTGTCTTGTCCACGTTCGATATCTCTGAGCTCCCCTGACTGTGCTGTTACTGTGTCTACAAACTATGGAATACTCCCCACCTACTTTTACGCCTTTTGTGCTACCGGACCCATCTCTTGTAACATCTAGTGGTCTGTTCTGCATTATATAGCAGTGTCCGGATATTTCATATCTTCAGAATGAGATTTTCACTCTGCAGCGGAGTGTGCGCTGATATGAAACTTCCTGGCAGATTAAAATTTTGTGCCGGACCGAGACTCGAACTCGCGACCTTTGCAAAGTTTGGAAGGTAGGAGACGAGGTACTGGCAGAAGTAAAGCTGTGAGGACTGGGCGTGAGTCGTACTTGGGTAGCTCAGGTGGTAGAGCACTTGCCCGCGAAAGGCAAAGGTCGCGAGTTCGAGTCTCGGTCTGGCACGCAGTTTTAATCTGCCAGGATGTTTAATTTCATATCTTAATGGGTATGAGAAGGGAACACGTGTAAAAATAAACTGCCATGCCTGGAGCCGTTGTATACATGTGGCTTATTATCTGAAAAAAATTCGACTATAACAACCTTAACGAAGGGGCCGAACCGCACTGGGTTCGGTGTGGGGCGGCGGAGGGGTGAAGTGGACTGCGGTAGTCGTCGTGGGGTTGCGGGCCACTGCGGCTGCGGCCGGGACGGAGCCTCTCCGTCGTTTCTAGGTCCCCGGTTAACGTAACATAACATAACTACCTTAGTGAAGGTGGTGCGCAGGAAAGAACTAGCGTGTACAATTATTCGAAAAGCGCAGTATTAGTGAAGAATTCATAGTTCCATAGCCGGCCGGAGTGGCCGTGCGGTCCTAGACGCTACAGTCTGGAACCGAGCGACCTCTACGGTCGCAGGTTCGAATCCTGCCTCGGGCATGGAAGTGTGTGATGTCCTTAGGTTAGTTAGGTTTAATTAGTTCTAAGTTCTAGGCGACTGATGACCTCAGCAGTTAAGTCGCATAGTCCTCAGAGCCATTTGAACTATTTGAACCATAGTTTCATACGTCATCACAACAGAAAATTCGGAGACACCTAAGTACAAATTAAATGGAATAGGACTCTCGGTAACCTTCTGTTCTTCTTTTAAAGAAACGATCAGATCTGTACAGAGTATTCTAGCATAAATAAATGTCCTTTCTCACACATTTATGTTACAGCAAAATAGCAAAAATGACATACTGGCAAATGACGGGTAACCTGGGAGTATTGAAATAACCCTCACTGCGTATTGCGTTGTCGCACCTGTCAGAAAAATTCAGCATATAAAATGTAAAAGTATGTAGGTGCCCCTACTGACACGACGACAGAATGAAACACGACGTGACAGGACTCGGGTCGTAAAAGACCCTGGAAATGGGCACTACGTCTAGCGTTTCAGTGCAACGGTGTATCCCTTTCTTTGTGCTTTCCCGTGACGCAAATGTGGCGGGTTGATGGACGCTGCGATGGATTCTGGTTTCGTATTTAAATAGGATTATTCAGTGGTCTTCTTTAAGAATGTTCAGGACTAAGCGGAAACGATTTACTTCGTAGAAGCCAACCGGATTCTCAGGACACATCTGCAACATTTCCGTTACTGTGGAAAACCAATCACCACACGATACTCCAACTTATCAATAGACTGCCATATCTTTCTCTGGCTCCACCAGCGGCTTGCTACAGTACTGGGGATGGAGATCTCAGTGTGACCAGGACGGTAAACACTAAATTATCATTCGTACCTTTATTATGTAGAGGTGATAATTCAGTATCCAGAATGAGATTTTCACTCTGCACCGCTGAGTATGCGCCGATATGAAACTTCCTGGTAGATTAAAACGGTGTACCGGACCGAGACTCGAACTAGGGACCTTTGCCTTTCGCAGGCAAGTATCCTACCAAGTGAGCTACCCAAGCACGACTCACCGTCCGTCCTCACAGCTATACATTGGGTAGCTCAGTTGGTAGAGCACTTGCCCGCGGAAGTCAAAGGTCCCGAGTTAGAGTTTCCGTCCAGCACAAAGTTTTAATCTGGCAGGAAGTTTCGATAATTCAGTCTTTATCCCCCGTGTACTCGACTTTGAGAATCACCACTGTCGACTAGCTATTGTGAGAAGAAAAAAGTGACTGCAAAACACCACTAATGCCGGCACTAAAATGTCGATGTTCGCATATGTAATTCCAACTGCGGGTAACACTTCGCATGTTGGTGCCTCGCGAACAGTCTTCATCTCTCCGCAAGGGTCGGTGATCGAGTCCTACTTTCCTGTTTTAATTTCAGAGAAACTATTAGAATTCGCAGGACATTTGAGGCGATTCAGGTAGTCAGCATTCCGGCTGCAGAATGATCGTCTTGCTTCTCGGTGACGGACCTTTACGACGAAACTTCCTCTTCCTACTCGGTGCTGCCACCTATTACAACCAACTTGTAACCTACTTTTATACAATGAAGAGCAGGAAGTTTCCTTTCTATTCACACAAAACCCTCTGAATACTGGTGTCCCAAAGAACTAGCCTTGAAACTCCGGAAAAATAGTAACCACACGCTGGAAGTTTGCACGAGCCCTATTACACTCACATTTCAGTAACATCCACCTCATCGCCGTTGTAATGATCTTCGTTGACTCTTGATCCACGACAGTATACTGCGCTCTATTTCAGTCGATCTGGAATTTTAGTTGTGTCTTCCGTACGAACACTTTCTTTCAGTAGGCGACGTTGTAATACCGCATCAACAGCATTCTGAAGGCCTAGAAATAGTGAATTCTTCTACTTAGTTCCTTATCTGTGGCCCTTAGGTCATCGAGGGCGAGTTTCCGGTGATTAACGCTTTCGAAATCCGTACTGCAATACTGTTGAGAAAAAAAATATTAATTTGACGATAATATTTACATGCTAAGGGATTTGCCAGCATCGACACTTCCCACTACCCCACCATTAGCGTTTCGGCGCTCTGGCCTATCTTCAGTGCCATTCGGCAGCTGCTACCATCTTCAGTGCCATTCGGCAGCTGCTACCGGAACACGAGGCGAAGGAGAGGCGAGGCGTGGTGTGGTGTCGGTGTGGAGGGCGTGTCGCTCGCATTAGCATTTATATCATGGTCACCGGCGCCGCCGCAGCCTGCTAGGTCGCTCGCGGGAGGGATGAATAAAAGATGCGCGACAGCCAAGGGACAGCGACGGCTGGACTCTTACACTGCCGCATCAAGGCTGCCTCTGGCAGCACTTCGCATCACCTGCGTAGGTCCGGCTACTAATTGAATAACTATGACGTTAACTCTTAACTTTGACTGTACATTTTTCAAAGCAACTGGCGTCCGCTCAATATCTCCGCACATAGGCATATGCGAGGGGCGTTCACTAATAGCAATGCAATACCTTTTCCTCGGCCAGTTTCAGCTAAAAATGCAGCGTTTGTTCTGGAATATTATGGAACATCCCCGCTACAGCCCCTCTAGTTTCATGAAGTTCACACATGTAGCGGCGCTATACGTAGTCTTCAAAATGGCGTGTGTAGCGGAGATGCGTTCCTAGCAGAGACCTGTCACAGTTACTTTTGGCGGAAAACCAGAGCATCGCAGATTTTCAAAGGCGCTTGTAAAATGTTTACGGAGACCTGTCAGTGAACAAAATCACAGTGAGTCGTTGGGAGAGGCATCTGTTATCATTGCAACAAGGTAGCCAAAAACGTGTCAAATTTCCCAGGTACCGGCCGGCCGCACGCAACTGTGTCTTCTGCAATGTTGGGACGTTCGGACACACTCATTTAGCGTGTTCGTCGCCACAAAAATGCAAACGAACTTCTCCTTCTCCATGACAAAGCAAGGCCTCACGCAAGTCTGCGCGCCATAGAGGAGCTCGCGAATCTTCATTGGACTGTTCTTCCTCATCCACCCTACAGCCCAGATCTCGCATCTTCCGACTTCCATCTGTTTGGTCCAATGAAGGATGCACTCCGTGGGAAGCGGTACGTGGATGGCAGGGAAGTTATTGATACAGCTAGACGCTGGCTGCAACGTCTTCCAGTTGAGTGAGGCCATACGGGCATACAGGTCGTCCTAGTAATGTGGTGTAACGCCATCGCACTGAACGGAGATTATGTCCAAGAACAGCGTTTTGTAGCCAAAAGTCCACTATTTCTTATGAGTTACATGAGGCTACTCTCTTTCCAGCGCTATAGGGGCTGCAGCAACGTATTTCTTAAAAAATTATTCATAAAGCCGCAGAAGGCTGGTGTATGGCTAGTTATAATAGTGAAGTTTCTTTGTTTCAAATTCGACAGGTTACGATGCAACTGTAAAAATGGTATCTTGGACAGATGTGTATTATAACTAAGACTCTTGAAGCCTTATAAATTTATATTATAAACCAATTGTAACTTGAACCAACTGTAATTATAATAATTTCTTTAAATATATCTTAAGATGGGCAGCTGGCCCGAAACCTGTCATGCTGATATAAACGAAAGCAATCTGGAAGTGGTTATGGACACTTATTTTATAAATAACGATCGTAGTAACTCCATGGAGACGAATACGTCTAGCTTGGAGGGCTAAACAATGCAAGTGTCGACCACAAAAATTTTTATAGTATTTTTGTGTGCTGAGTCAGGAAGCTGAGCAATAGAACACCAGCTGCCTAAAATTAATTTGTGTGTCCAGAGATAACTGTTATTGTATTTAAGTACGGTTCAGAGTGGTTTCAGACTATACAAACCGCAGAAACAGATGCATTGGACGGACGATCCTCTATGAGATGATCTCCATTACACTACGAGGTCATAATCTTCGCAACCTCTTACTTTCACCTATCCCTTTTGTAGTGCTAACTAATCGTTTCCTTGTGAGATTAATGAGTCTGCTTGTGATGGTTAACTGTTGTCACCACATAAAATAGTGTCAGATGCATTTTCAATAGCGATTGCTGAAAAACTGAGTGCTGTTTCCATTCCTCTTAAGCACTGACACAACAATGTACGAATTCTCGGCTCCTGATACGTACGCCGTACGTTCCGCGTTAGTTCCTTCTGACACGAGCCCAGAATACTCTTGAGGGTGGCTGTCCATGCTTATGCTGGAAAATCTCCAGGAAAATCTGCGCACCCAGTTAACAACAGTCAGAGAGAGAGATAGAGAGAGAGAAATTTCAGAATCAGACGTAAAATGGAAGAGGATCTTAAAGAAAGAGAAAGAAAGATGGAAAGACGAGACGGGCTACTAGAGCTCCCGCGATAGCGCACTGTGGATCGTTGGCGCAGTGACATTAGGAAGAGGAGGTGCTGTAGGCCGAGCTGGGGGAAGTGGAGACGCGCCGATGCTATCAGTCTCGCGGCCGTGAACCGGCAGCCGCAGACGCTCCAATTACCGCGGCCATACAAGGCGAGGGTTGGCTGCAGCGGCCTTGCTCGGGGCACGCTACATTACGCTACACTACAGTAGCGCATACATACAGTGCACTTCATGCGGTACCGCCGGACAAACTGCTCCCCTCAGCTATAACAACACATTGGGCAACTGAAACGCTTGCTGGCAGTTACTAAACAAATAACTTTGAGAGGTTAACCGTTATTACTGAAGACTAACAAACCTGAGAGTAGGAATTTTGAGTAAGAACTAAAATCCAGGGAGAAGAAATAAAAATTTTAAGGTTTGCCGACAGCATTGTAGTTCTGTCAGACCTGGAAGAGCAGCTGAACGGAATGGGTAGTGTCTTGAAAAGAGGATATAAGATAAACATCAACAAAAGCAAAGCAACGATAATGCAATGTAGTCGAATTAAATCAGGTGATGCTCAGGGAATTATATTAGGAAATGAGACACTTAGAGTAGTAAATGAGTTTTGCTATTTGGGAAGCAAAATAACTGATGACGTTCACAGTAGAGAGGATATAAAATGTAGACTGGCAACGGCAAGGGAAGCGTTCCTGAAGGAGATAAATTTGTTAAAGTCGAGTATACATTTAAGTGTCAAGAAGTCTTTCCTGAAAGTATTTGTATGGAGTGAAGCCATGTATGCAAGTGAAACATGGATGATAACTGGTTTAGACAAGAAGAGAACAGACGCTTTCGAAATGTGGTGCTACAGAAGAATGCTGAAGATTACATGGGTAGATCACGTTAACTTTTGAGGAGGTATTAAATAGAATTGGGGAGAAGAGAAAGTTGTGCCACAACTTGACTAGAAGAAGAGATCGGTTGGTGGGAGACGTTCTGAGGCATCAAGGGATCACCAATTTAGTATCGGAGGGAAGGGTGGAGGGTAAAAATCATAGAGGGAGACCAAGAGATGAATACACAAAGCAGATTCAGAAGGATGTACGTTGCAGTAGGTACTCGGAGATGAAGAAGCTTGCACGGGACAGAGTAGCGTGGAGAGTTGCATCAAACCAGTCTCCGGACTGAAGACAACAAGAACAGTAAATCCGACAATGCCTTCACAATTGATAAATATATATGGGAATTGGAATTACGTCCTAACCTCCGTCTTCCTCCTCCCTCTGTTTATCTCCTCCTTCTGCCCCATCTTCCTCCATCTCCTCCTCCTTCTCCTTTTTCTGTCCATTACCTCCTCCCTCCCTCTCTCTGTTCATCCCCTCCTCCCCCTCCTTACATACATTTCCTATTCACTCTCTGTCCACCTCCTCTTCGCCCTCTCTCTTTAAGCCTTGTTTATTGGTGATGCAAAGAAAAACCGCGACTGGAAATTGAACTGGTTGGGATCATTGATATACGAGGTATAACACAGAGCTCACCCACTGCTGGAGCTGCGATGACTGTAACTTCAGTGACAGTATTTCATTGTTTTAATCTGCTAACGAGTAGGATTACAAAGTTTCGGACGATTCAGATTCCGTAGTAATATTATAATCGTAAGGCGATAAGACATAAAAACAACTTTCCTGTTTTCTGTTAAAACGAAACAGGACATTGTTGTATGTGCAAATTTTGTTTACAAGTATATGCAACGAGAAAGAATATACAGGAAAACTATTTCTCTTGTGGTTTAAATTTCCTGGTATGGTGGTTAAATGAAAGTTAAGCCACATATTTTTGAGCCCTGCATTTTCTCTCTCGCAGCCCGATTTAACGAAAAACAGTGTTGTTTAAAAAATATATAGCATATGTTCGTTTGAATGTTTATTAGAGTATTGCGCAAAAACTTGAAGAAAATAAATCAAGAACTTTGCGAAATTTTTGCCAACATTGTTTGCGTATTGTGTCGTATATATTTTTAGGCCTATTCTAGTCTATGGCTCTCCAAATTTTATTAGAGTTTCGTGTGAAAATGGCAAGTAAACAGGTAAAGAACTTTCCGATATATTTGCTAACAACGTTTCCTCGTTATATGTTACACCTATATTTATATACAATGTGTGCTTCAAAATATGTAGCCTCTATCCGTCTGAACTTTTAGTAAATTATCGTGTAAAATTTTGAGGGAAATCTGCCAGAAACTTGTCGATATTTCTGATGATAACGCTAAACGACCAATTGTCTTCATATAGTAGTACAGATAATTTTTTTTGGGTGATCGGACGTCGTTAATATCCTACTTCAACAAACAATACATTTAGACTCCTCTGCTACCGGACTGATGACCATAGATGTTAAGTGCCATGGTGCTCAGAGCCTCTGCTACCGCCTATTTCAGGTATCTTTTGCCGACCACAGGTGTCTTTCGACATTGTTCCTCTCCACCTGTGCACCACAGAAGACTCTTGCACAAGACGGCAGCAGAGCGTTCTAAACATGTAGTTTGTTGATGAAGAGGGAGAGGACGTGAAGTAATCGTCAAGCATATTTTACGCCTTTAGAAATGTCACCACGTAAAACCGTAAGCTGCTGTTTCATGTGTTCTTTAATAAGCGGGCGGTTTATGGCACACACCATTTGCCGGCACGGCTTGGGTTAACAGCAACAGTTACACAGCAGCAGTTACACAGCAACAGTTATACTGAACTACAGTGACGTCAGAAACGGTACACGACGTCTAAGAGTCGACGTCTAAAAATGGAATCTGTGAGGGTTAAGGCCGGCCGCGGTGGCCGAACGGTTCTAGGAGCTTCAGTCCGGAACCGCGCAACTGCTACGGTCGCAGTTCGAATCCTGCCTCGGGCACGGATGTGTGTGATGTCCTTACGTTAGTTGGGTTTAAGTAGTTCTAAGTTCTAGGGGACTGTTGACATCAGATGGTAAGTCCCATAGTGCTCAGAGCCATTTGTGGGGGTTAAGCATGCTTATATGGTACAGAATATGTAAATGATTACGTAATCACATCTCCAACTTTTGTAGTCCTTCGTCCTCAGTTGCGTATAATATTACTGTATGCTGATAATTTTTGTTTTGAGACCGTTTAGTTACAACCGAATGAACTCTATATGCACAATCCTAAATGTAAACTACACAATATGAATAAAAATATGTACATATTACAGACCACTGAAGATGGCATTTCAAGAATTAAGGTGAAACGCTTGTGTCGCAAAAATTTTGTTCATTCAGTTAATTAGACGGGGCTAAAACAAAAATTATCCAAATCGTAAGATTACGTAATCATTCACGTGTTCTACACTGAAGTGGCAAATGTTATCGGATAACCCTAATATCGTGTTGGACCTCCTTTTACCCGGAGAATGCAGCAACTCGGCGTGGCATGAACTTAACTAGTTGCTGGAAGTCCCCTTCAGAATTACTGAGCCGTGATGAGTCTACAACCACCTGTAGTTGCGAAAGTGTTGCCATTGCAGGGTTTTGTGCACGAACGGACCTCTCGATTATGTACCACAAATGTTCAACAGGATTCATGTTGGGCGATGTCGGGGGCGAAATCTTTCGGTCGAATTGTCCAGAATGTTCTTTAAACCAACTGCGAACAATTGTGGCTCGGTGAGATGGCGCATTGTCATCCATAAAAATTCCACTGATGTTTGGGAACATGAGCTCATGGATGAATGCAATGGTCTCACTTGGTTCAGTTGCATGAGAGGACCCAGTCCATTTGATATAACCACAGCTCAGACCAGGATTGGGCCACCAGAAGATAGCACAGTGGCTTGTTGACAACTTGGGTCCATGGCTTCATGGCGTCTGCACCACGCTCGAATCCTATCATCAGCTCTTACCAACTAAAATCGGAGCTCATCTGACCAGGCTACTGTGTTCCATTGGTCTAGTGTCCAACCGATATGGCCTGCAGGCGATGTCATGCTGCTAGCAAAAGGACTCGCGTCGGTCGTCTGCTGCAATAGCCCATTAACGCCAAAATTCGCAGCAGTGTCCCAACGGATGCGTTCGTTGTAAGTCCGACATTGATTTTGGCTGCTATTTCACGCAATGTTTCTTGTCTATCTGCACTGTCAACTCTATGCAGCCGCGCGGGATTAGCCGAGCGGTCTTAGGCGCTGCAGCCATGGACTGTGCGGCTGGTCCCGGCGGAGGTTAGAGTCCTCCCTCGGGCATGGGTGTGTGTGTTCGTCCTTAGGATAATTTAGGTTAAGTAGTGTGTAAGCTTAGGGACTGATGACCTTAGCAGTTAAGTCCCATAAAAAAAAAAAAAAAAACTCTACGCAAACGCCACTGCTCTCGGACGCTAAGTGAAGGCCGTCGGCCACTGCGTTGTCTCGTGAGAGGTAATGCCTGAAATTAGATATTCTCAGCACACTCTGGACACTGTGGATCTTGGAATATTTAATTACGTAACGATTTACGAAATGGAATAGCCAACGCGCCTAGTTCCAACAACCATTCCGCGTTTAAAGCCTGCTAATTGCCGTCGTGTGGCCATGATCACATCGGAATCCTTTTCACATGAATCACCTGAGAACAAATGACAGCCCCGCCAATGCACTGCCCTTTTATGCGTTGTATACGATACTTTACCGCTATCTGTATATGTGTATATCGCTGCCCCATGAGTTTTCTTACATCAGTGTATATCTTTCAAGTAAACTTACTGTCTACACAGCTTTCAGTACACTTTTTCACATTGTGCTACTTTCTTGACATTATTGACTTGTAATGTAACTCTTGCCATTACCAAGCTGCCTGGAAAATGATCTTTGATCGAAATCGGTTGCTTATTGAAGACAGCTCGTACGTTTTAACATGGGGTGATTTCTAAAGCCGTAAAATCTACATGGCGACTACAAATGTACACTAAATTCTGTCTCTTAAGTCATTTCTCTTTCTAAGCGTATTTAATTTTGCTACTAATACGGTACATTCCACAGGAAATAAGCGAAGAATTATGTGAATAATAATATATATTAACAATATTTCTCAGAATCTCAGAGTAAGTCGTGTCACTCATCCGCAATTGTAACATATTCTTGCCCTATACACTGGACAGTGAAACCAGTCAGATAGATACATCAGATTTCGGAGTCTACTGGTGTAGCTATCTTCTGAACAAAACCGATAAGAGACGTTCCTTGAGGCCATTTCTATTACACATAAATTTATTGTAATTAAAACTGTAAACGCTTTCACAACGGCAAGAACGCATCATTTGCGACAAAGCTGAAGATGATGATTAAAAAGTCATTGCTAGCTTCGAAAGTAAGATTATGCCGCACAAGTAAATGCCTGATCTACGAAGCGATCTGAGCCTGCAATAGCTGGGACACTCCGTAGCGTTATCTGTAAACATTTTTAAATGAAGTAATATATTGCTGTTCTGAGCAGCGGCAGATTAATTGAACGTGCGTGTAATTTTTAACTCCCTTCCTTTCCGAAGTAAACTGTGCATTACAACAAGAAACATTATCAGCCTGTAAAGATGTCAGAGCGCGTACAGGGGTGAGCGAGCAAGAAAAATGACAGATTATCTAAGATGTTTTGTACTTATCTCTCACGTGATGTCCACACACTTTACTCATGCAAGAACTTAAGAATTAACTATGAGACTACAGTACTGAATGAGTAATCACCATTTCTGGATGTACTGAACACTCAAAGTTTCCTGCTTTTCGTCCAGTGTCCTTCGGAATTCGGCATGGGTCCTGCGTCCACCTCTCACGGGGTGATATCGATTGCCTCAGCGATGGAAACCGCTCCTGTGGGTCCATTATGCTCTTAGGCGATAGACGCATGCTCCTGCATAATGGCATCCATCGTCACCGAAAATTGCTATCTATTATTCCACGTCACGAACTTGCGAAAGCAGTCAGCCCCTTGCACTTACCACCGCGTTTTGTACAACGTCAGCCAAGCGAAGTTAGAGCAGTTTCGACATCGATTTTCCTCTTCCTCCCCTGTCTAGTCTATTGTATGCTCTCTCTCTCTCTCTCTCTCTCTCTCTCTCTCTGTGTGTGTGTGTGTGTGTGTGTGTGTGTGTGTGTGTGTGTGTGTGTGTGTGTGTGTGTACCCGCGCGATTCCATCATCTATGTTTTGAAAGCGCGAAGCGTTCATGCTATGTAGGAACATGGCGGTAGGTGAATAGAATTATTTAAGGCGAGCGTGGAAAATTTCTTAACATTTTGCTTACGCGCTTGTTATGTGTTATTCATATCGCACGCCATGTACCTGATGTTTCTGGACATTTGTATGTCGGTCAGCATTTTACTTTGTAGGCGTCAAGAACGGCGTGTTTCTTTTATGACGCACATATCTCTGACGAGTCGGGAGTTCACTGCAAAACTTACCGTGTCTTGGGTTTACTTGCATACTGCAGGGGGCCTAAAATAAGATTAGCTTGCAAAGTGTTTGGCTTTACGTGACTACGTAATTTAAGAGCAAAGAGATCATTAGAAAACTACCCGAAACGACTCTGATCATTAAAAAAAAATTGCTGAGGTGTAAGATAGGCTGCAGAAAATTTCGATAAAGTCGCAACGATAGTTTGCTGTGAAAGTGGAAATTAGAGGATTGTCGTATCAGTATATTACCTAACAGGACCCATACATTTGTGCCTACCAATTTTCTGTTGTGCATCACTAATGCTCTCCCGGCAATCAATATGTGAGTAAGTTTTGTGTGCGAATTCGCAACCCCAGTCTCATTTCTTCAGATGGAGTCTGCTTCAGCCCGTTCTGGTTTGTGAACTTACGGAACACTACTCATTAGAAAACGCTCGAAAAAAAACTTTAAGATCGTTGCAGAACTTCGGATCAGTTTAATTTATTCGAATTTATATTATTCAGTCTGTAACTTGGTATAATGGGTTTCGACGAGCGTTTTGGTGTTTTTCATGCCATGTCCTTATATACTTACTAGCCGGATATTAAATTAGATGCCACTGTCAGTAACTCTTCAGGAGTTTAACCGGTTTTGTGTACTTGACTGCTATATCCGAGAGAGCTGTAACATAGTTGCACACAGTATCAATGGAAAAAATTGCAGAAATCAATAGATGATTAATTCTATTGAGTGAACTCTGTCACACTCATGATAGCACAAACCAAGTATTACATTGCATTATCCCTCATTTTAGTCATCTACAAGATACACATAAAAGGGTGGCCTTCGATAAGTATCAAGAAAAGAATGCATCCATCTCCACATGCAACAAAACACTCTAAGAATGGTAGTCACACAATCGTTAGCTTGTTGTACTGTTCGCGTCACCCAGCAGCCACTGCCGTTGTTTCACGGAACTGAATACTAATCGAGTGTTCGTAGATTCCCTAAGAACGTTCCGATGCGCTGATTGCTGATTGCAAAACATGGAGACATCATGCACAGCTGAATTCTCAAAATCAGGAGAATCCGATCCTGCACAGTTTTGCGTATCTAATCATTTGTTTATTTTCGTTTGGGAAATTTGAGGCATAAAATTCATTTCACCCACACCCGCGGTGATATGTATGGCCAGACGACTTGTTTAGCTAGCGGTGATTTTGTTTAATTTTGGTTCTCAACATCCTTGGGTTTGCTCCCCATTTTTTGTTAGCCAATTTTCTCAGTATGTTATTTCTTGCTGCGACTTTGTGTATGTAACATTAAATCAAATGGTTCAAATGGCTCTAGGCACTATGTGACTTAACATCTGAGGTCATCCGTCCTCTAGACTTAGAACTACTTAACTACTTAAACCTAACTAACCTAAGGTCATCAGACACATCCATGCCCGAAGCAGGATTCGAAGCTGAGACCGTAGCAGCAGCGCGGCTCCGGACTGAAGCTCGTAGAACCGCTCGGCCACAGCGGCCGGATAAGATTAATTTCATCCATTACGAAACTGTGTGACTGTTTGAAACTCCCCGGCAGATTAAAACTATGTGCCGGCCCGAGTCTCGAACTCGGGACCTTTGCCTTTCGCGGGCAAGTGCTCTACCATGGAGAAATGTAGGCATGTAGGAGTGTCTTTCCGACGTGCGTCTGATAAATGCATAGAAGTGAACTATGGCGACGTTATTACTAAATACGTCGAAACTGGACCAGCGAGTGTTATTCTTTTCTTTGCTGCCGAAGGACAAACACCGGTAGAGATGCATCGGAGATTCAAGAATGTGTGTGAGTCATTATGTCCTTCGGAAACCACCGTTGTGGAATGGTGCGCCGATTTACGGGCTGGTCGCGCGACGACACAATACGCCGGTATATCTGGGAGAAGTTACTTGAACTCAAGTGGGAGGCACTGGAGCACCCGTCCTACAGTCCTCATCTCTCCCCAAGCGATTATCATGGCTTTGGTGCCTTAAAAAGGCCTAGAAGGGTCGACGATACCTGTCGAACGAGGATGTGCAGCAGGCAGTTACGGACTACTTCACACAGCAGGACACAGCGTTTTATCAAACTGTTTCTTCAAACTGGGGAGTCGGTAGGACGACTCACTCAGTTTTCACCGGGACTTTGATTGGCGTACCGATTCTGGACTACACAGTCTTAGAACGGAGACTTTTTGTCACCCGTTACACAGGGTATTCCCCTTAAAAAACTTCTAGGACTTGTAGACAGTAGTAAGTATATAATATTTTGATCAAGAATCCATGTCCGGGAACGTCATCCAATGACGACACAGAAAGTCAAAGTTATAGGCACCCACCGGAGACCGTAAATGTGTGTATATATGTACAAGGTGGTTCCGTGATGATGTTACAAATTTTTAAGGATGGTTTGTAACGCCGTAAATGCATATCCTCCTATTTCCATCTATTGTACTATAAATTTGTTTCCTTATTTTGTTACCTGAAGATATGACGTTTCTATGTCTTTGTATATTGTAATTGTTTTACTATTTGTATATATATATATATATATATATATATATATATATATATATATATATATATATATATATTTATGCATTTATGACGATGTATAATTGGTTGTTTTGTAAAAACTATATGTATTTTTACGCTGGGTCTGGCCTAGGGAAAACTATGCTATCGAACGATTACATCGATAGGTCGTGTGAAGAACGAAAGTGTTTACGATCTTTGGTAGTGTGAACTCGGCCGCGTGGAGCGCGGGCAGAGAGAGTCTGGCTGGAGTAGTGCAGTGGAGCAGGTGTGTTGTGTGACACTCCCGCGAGTTGCCGCGCGTTCGGGGCTTGGCAGCATGTAATTGCGCTCGACTTGCTATGTTAGTTTCTGACACGGTGTCGCGGACGGGAAGCATTAGCTGGCGCACATCAAGAGCCCGTTTCGCCTGGTGACAGTGTCGAGAAGAAGGCGCGCTAACATCCAGCTTCTGCAACAGCGACGGCCGACAATGAGTGTCGCCACCTCCTCGACCGACGGCTTCAAACCTTCAATCAACCAACAAGGAAGACTGGAAGCACGTAAAGTTTTAGAACTGTATGGCAAATCTCAGCTTTTAAAATGGTTGAATCACAAAATTACAGAAACTTAGCATGAACCTTTGTTGCTCATTGTCCCAATTGCATTACCAAACAGGGTCCCCTCCTTTTCCGGAATGAACCCGAGTGTCGTTGAAATTCAAACGCCAGCATTAAAGTAATAGCATTCGATTTCACTGCTTTAATTTCAAAGTTCAGTTAAGGTATTCATAGCTGGCTACAATATTTAGATTACACAAGCACAAATTAAGAGTGCGAGTTTTGTTACCGTATTTTAGCTTACCTGTGACTGCAGCTCAGCTTGGTACGTACTAAATGTTACTATTGTTAATTGTTTAGAATCATTTAGTTCAAGTTCAAAGTTAAATCTCTTATTTCTAAATTGCGTTGATTCAAGTAGCTTTTGAAATGATTGTTGAGGTAACCCAAGACTAACCGTATTTTACTGAATTTCGATATGCTTCAGACACAAAGCTCACTATTAATTTCAGTCACTAAATTAACGTTCAATTTTCCGGTTTTATTAATTCTTTTGCTAAATTAAGTCAGAGTGTAGCGAAATTTATTACTTCTGACAAACTTTCAGTTTTCACACTACACGTGTCAACCTTCAGTTGCCACGCTTCTAGTGCTAATTATATGTGTAATAACCTTTCTTTTTCAGTTACTATAGTAATTGTCCATAGGACTGGCGACCGTAATTTCCCCCAAATCTCAAATATCTAATTACCACTAGTTAATTGTTAACGTTACGGCCGCACATTTACTTTCTTTATTAACTTTACCCCTTTTCAAAATTAATTTCCACTAGTTTCATTTGCATTTTTCCTTTCATTTAGATGTAACCCTTTCCTCCCTCTTTACCGACAGATTAACTTCGGTGACGATTGCTTTTCCCAAATTTCCATTAGGTACACGCAGTTTAATTTTTCACTGTCATTAAGGTCGATAAGCGAGGGGGAGGTTACACGTTTACTTCGATAATTGTATCCATTTGAGGTAATGGTCCCTGTACGGGAAACGAACAGGTCGAAATTTATAAGAGAAAATCAGTGTGATACCTCTCAAAGTTGAATACGTGGACGGGTACTGTTGTTACTTAGAATCTAGGGAATGTAACTAAGAGGTGGTAGTATGGACCAAAATAAGAAAAAAATGTCCAGTAAACATGGGCTCTAAAATCTAAACGCGAGGAGCTATGAGCACTTGTTCATCTTCGTTAATGTGAAGTATATCCCGTTTGTTGAACAAGTACTCATATCTCTTAAGGTATACACGTTAGAGCCCATTTTACTAGAAATTTCTTATTTTGTCCCACACAACCATCTCTGAAAGTTGCTCACCCTACAATCTTAACAACAACAGTACCGGTACACGTATTCCAATGTCTCAGGTATCTGAAGGGTTTTCGCTTACAACTTTCGACTCTGTGGTTTCCGGACCAGTGTCCCGTACATCAAATTGAAATATTTACCCATCATCCTAGAAAGTTAAAAACATCACGGAATCAACTTTTATCATACATATATTTACAGGCACCGGCGCATGTAACGTTGACACCTGTAGCGTCGCTGGATGTCGTTCCTGGACACGGGTTCCTATTCAAAATATTAGGTACTCACTCCCCTCTACAAGTCCTAGAAGTCTGTAACAGGAATTTCCGTACACCCTGTATGTATAGATATATAGGGTGTTTCCGTAAGAGCGTGCAAAATTTTAACAGGAAATAGAGGATGCTCCGCTGAACAATTAGAGGTAGGGAACCTAGGGTCAGAGAAACCAGCGTAAATAGGTAACAGGAATAAAACCTCATTATTGTGCACTTTTTTGTTTACATTAGTTACAGTTGACTGCAGATACCATCACTGACACACAATGAACGGAGCATTTGTACTATATTTTAAAAATGTGTTGAAACTGACGGCCATCAACCTCAATTCAAGCGCAAGCATAACATCGCCGGACAAGATTCTGATGCACGCTGACATATCTCAGGAGGCACCTACAATTCAGGCAACTAATACCATCTCCGCGTCCACAGGAGTTTCATACACACTTCACCGTAATAAATAATGAAGGGGATTCAGGTCATGTGACCTCGCAGGCCACGGAATAAGGCCTCCCCTTACAATCCAGCGATAGAAATTGCAGCATTGAGATGGTTGCAGACATCCACTCTGAAGTGAAGCTGTGAAGGGTCATGTTGTGTCCACATCCTCTCACGAACAGCCTAGGGTACGTTGTCCAGCAACTCAAGGTAGAACCCTTGCACCAGCCTCAAGTACGGATGGCCATTCACATGGCATTATGACTACACAGTAATCAGGCTCGTCCTCCTTGCTTCCTTGCAGTAAGTAAAAAAATGTGCATGTAAATAAACAGCACAGTACGTCTAAACTTGTATGCATGTTAATTGTAAATAAGGTGGAAAACAGCGATGCTAGCCAAATCGGTAGAGAAGTTTATTAGCATCTCTCTTTAAGCTGGCTTCTCCGACTCCAGGTTCCCTGCTTCAAATTGTTCAGTGTACCGTGCGACTGCTACGGTCGCAGGTTCGAATCCTGCGTCGGGCATGGATGTGTGTGATGTCCTTAGGTTAGTTAGGTTTAAGTAGTTCTAAGTTCTAGGGGACTAATGACCACAGCCGTTGAGTCCCATAGTGCTCAGAGCCATTTGTTCAGTGTAGCACTATTTCCTGTTTCATTTTTGCATGCTCTTAATTAAACACCCTGTTGATAGGAGATATAAATAGAATATAAACAAATAGAAGATATAGACAGAATATACACTGAAGCGCCAAAGGAACTAGTATGGGCAAGCGTATACAAATACAGATATTTGTAAACAGGCAGAATACGGTGCTTCGGTCGGCAACGCCTACAAAAGACAACAAGTGTCTGGCGCATTTGTTAGATCGGTTACTGCTGCTACAATGACAGGTTGTGAAGATTTAAGTGAGTTTTAACATGGTATTATAGTCAGCGCACGAGCGATGGGACACAGCATCTTCGAGGTAGCGAAGAAGTGGGGATTTTGCTGTACGACCATTTCACGAGTGTACCGTGAATATCAGGGAAACACCAAATCTCCGACATTGCTGAGGCCGGAAAAAAGATCCTGCAAGTACAGGACCAACGACTACTGAAGAGGATCTTTCAACGTGAAAGAAGTGTAACCCTTCCGCAAATTGCTACAGATTTCAATGCTGGGCCGTCAACAAATGTCAGCAAACGAAACAAACGAACCGTTCAACGAAATATCATCGATACGGGATTTCGGAGCCGAAAGCCCATTGGTGTAGCTTGACGACTGCACTACACTAAGCTTTATGTCTCGCCTGGGGCCGTCAGTACCGACATTGGACTGTTGATGACTGGAGACGGAATGCATGGTCGGACGAGTCTCGTTTCACACTATCGAGCGGATGGACGTGTATGGGTATGGAGACAACCTCGTGAATCCGTGGATCCTGCATGTCAGCAGGGGACTGTTCGAGAATGTGGAGGATCCGTAATGGTGTGGGGCGTGTGCAGTTGGAGAGATATGGGACCCGTCATACGTCTAGATACGTCACTGACAGGTGACACGCACGTAAGCATCCTGTCTGATCACTTGCATCCATTAATGTCCATTGTGCATTCCGACAGACTTGGTCAATTTCAGCAGGACAATGCGACACCTCACACGTCCAGAATTGCTACAGAGTGGCTCTAGGAACACTCTTCTGAGTTTAAACACATCCGCTGGCCACCCAACTCCCCAGACGTGAACATTATTGTGCATATCTGCCTTGCAACTTGCTGTTCAGAACAGATATCCACCCCTTCGTACTCTTACCGATTTATCGACAACCCCGCAGGATTGATGGTGTCAATTCCCTCCAGCACTACGTCAGACATTAGTCGAGCCCCTTGCCACGTCGTGTTGCGGCATTTCTCCGTGCTGCCGAGGGCCCTACACGGTATTAGGCAGGTGTACCAATTTTTTTGGCTCTTCAGTGTAGAGAGACTGATTGGTTTGCCTGAACAAAATGCGATGTTTTGTCGGTGGAGCGTGGGTTCACCCAGTGCAGAGTTTTACTGCAATTAAAAGCTAGCATATTAGTCTCTGAGTGACAAGCTGATTCATTTCAGTACAGCATTTGTTTTATTAATCACTGCTGATCGCACCTTGGCCGCGGACATTGTCCTCGTTAATCCCTTTATGTTCAGTGAGAGCTCCCGCTGACCATCTGGATGGGACGACGTGAAACGCACAAAAGTGAGTGCAGTACGAACAGAACAGAACGCAGCGGCGGCATATCGCAGCGCGCCACGCCACGCCCTGGGCGGCCAGCTGCAATGCGGCGCTTATCAAAGCCGCCCTGTGCGCTGCAGGCCCGCCAACATCGAAAACAGCGGACCCCCTGTTGCAGTCATCCGCGCGCCATATGCACCCAGCACGCTCGTAACCGACCGCCGCCGCTTGTTGTGCTACCGCAGCCGCAGTAAAACTCGCGTCAGGGAAACGCTGCCGCTACTAATTCGCACCGAATCTCTCTCTCTCTCTCTTTCTCTCACTCTCTCACCTCCACCCTCTCCCTCCCTCTCTCCGCGGAACCCATTTTTGCACTGAATCCGGCCTTACACAGAGGTTGGACGAAGTAATGTAAATGCGCCGGAAAATTAAATTCCTGTGCTTCCCTTCCGTATTGTGCAGGCCACTTTGCGGTGTGTCGCAGGGGCTAGTCAATGTACTAACAGTTCCTCCTTTACCTGTTACATTTTAGAATGATGACGCGTGGGAAATGTTGGTGAGCCCCCGTTGTTTTTGCTGCTGCTGCTCCTGCTGCTGCTACTGATGATGATGATGTTACGATCTTCAGCCCAAAGACTGGTTCGGTTTAGCACTTCACGCCACTCTTATCGTGTGCATATCTCTTCATCTCTGAATAACTACTGCAACCTACATTCATTTGAAGCAGCTTCCTGAAGTCTAAATATGATTTCCCTGTATTACTTCTACCTCCCCCCTCTTTCACTACTGACTGTGGAAGCATGTGCCGTATCAACAGATCCCGTCTTTCAGTCAGGCTATGCCATAAATTTCATTTTCTCTCAGATGGGTTCAGTATCTCCTCACTACTTATTACATCTAGTATCAGTCTGATTTTCGTATCTTTTGTAGTACCACAGTGCAAAGGGTTCTATTTTCTTGTCTGAACCGTCTATTCTGCACATTTATCTTCCAGACAAATACCTTCAGAAAAGATTTCCTAATACTTACATTAAAACAAAAAAAAAAAAAAAAAAAAAAAAACTGAACTCCGCACTCCAATTAGAATATGCTCCACCCCCCATTTTTAACGTGTCACAGAAGGTTTAAACGATACGTCAGTCGCTACAGTCCACCAAGCCTTCACATCAGACTGCCAGCTGGGAAGATAGCTTACCATTAACTAGACACCTGCCAGTTTCCGGCGAAAACCTTAAGTTTACTTATCAAGCAACCAAACTCTCAACCACGGACCAAAGAAGAAGTGATATAAATAATCCAGTACTTGAAAAACAGTAAAGCATTTGTAACAGATCTGAAGATGGCAATGGCCGAAGCCGGTATTTGTGGATTGTACAATTTATGTTATCAAGACGGACATCCAAAAATGAAATGCAAATATGCTTCTTTCAAGATATTAATTAGTCTGAATAGGAACTCATTCAAAGGATGGGCCGCGCGGAATTAGCCGAACGGTCTAGGGCGCTGCAGTCATGGACTGTGTGGCTGGTCCCGGCGGTGGTTCGAGTCCTCCCTCGGGCATGGGTGTGTGTGTTTGTCCTTAGGAGAATTTAGGTTAAGTAGTGTGTAAGCTTAGGGACTGATGACCTTAGCAGTAAGTCCCATAAGATTTGACACACAGTTGAACAGTTGTCAAAGGATGGAGCAGTGAAGGCCAGGAACTCCCTGATCGACTCCCGCACACCTCTCTCCCCACGCCTGTCGCTATGAGATCCTCTTCATATATGGCCAGTCTCTCTACAATCTGTCATCCATCCGTTCTATGCAGGAGCTTAAGTGTAAAATTTAGAAACAAAAAAAATTCAAATGTGTGTGAGATCTTATGGGACTTAACTGCTGAGGTCATCAGTCCCTAAGCTTACACACTACTTAACCTAAATTATCTTAAGGACAAACACACACACCCATGCCCGAGGGAGGTCTCTAACCTCCGCTGGGACCAGCCTCGCAGTCCATGACTGCAGCGCCTTAGACAGCTCGGATTTAGAAACACTTAACATCTGAAAAGATCAAATTCAGTTATTATAATAACAGATGTTGCGGATGACTCACGGCAAAACATCAAATGAATTTTGCAATGAACCTATACCAGCAAAAAATTACAGAGTTGAGATAAACGAGGCGAGGGCGAAAGGCGTTCTCGAGTCAGGGGCTGTACGGAGTAATACAGCGTTCCGTTGAACCGTGCGCGTGACTAATAAGGAACTATTTATCTTCATTAAGTCGCGCCGGAAATCGTCTAACCAGGCCTCACCCAAGCATACATCACTAGAGCAGGCAGGACCTGGAGGACGAAATAAAAGTAATCATCATTCAGTCGTCACCACGGGCAAGGAGACCGGACGCACTGCTAGCGGCCGCGGTGACAGAGCGAAGTGGGGATGGGGCGAAATTTTGGCACCACCAGGATGGCGATTCTGGCGAGCCTGTCGTGCAGAGAGGCTGCCGACGTGATGAGGTTACATCCAGAGTTGTGTTGCGGGAACGGGCAAGCGGGCAACGTGAAAGGGCGCGGTCGCAGGCGGCGGAGCTCACTTTGTGGCCGCGACATTGAGTGAGGCGCTGCGATCGCTCTTCATTAGGGGGCGCGCTGGGAAGCCTCCACCCCGTAACACGGCCACCCCGGCAGATGTGCCTGGTGTATAATTACCGCAGCCAACTTCCCTCCATGGAAAGCCGCAGCACTGTACCCCGGGGGCCGGGCCGGAGTTCACATTAACAACGGCTGCAGATGAACCTGCGGCACCAGGACTAGTCGCCGAGGCGTTTGGTGTTAAGTTAACTTATCTGTTGGTGCAGCCGGCGGAAGGCACAGTAAACTGAGCCGCAGCAGGAGATTAATTTTCTTTTTCGAGGGTCTCCACTACTTAGAATTCTCTCCGATTGCACTACTTTGTAACGTCTCTTCTCCTTCCACGTACTATTGTAACATTCACTGTTGTCACACAAGCACAAAAAATGTACGACGCTGTTATTACTTGACCGCGAAAAAAAAAATTACCGGAGGACACCAAAAGACAGATGGTTATTAAATATATTTATTTACTTATTTCCAAGATTCTGGTATGCATGGCGTCAGCAACTGTAAGGGGTAAGTGTGTCAAATTCAGCCCTGCACTAATTCACAAGATGTGTTCAGCTGGAATGTATAGCCATGTGAATATTGTATCTGGTGTCACTGCGTAGTTTAGTAGGTGATTTGATAATAAGCTTAGGTTCGAAACTAGTCATCAAGTAATGAAGAGAAGTGGTACCGCAACTTTGACGGTTTTCTGCAATTTATTGCGTAACTTAGTAAATACTTATATACGATGGTGATTTCCCTATCGCGCCGTTCTCTACTCATAGCTCATTATGAAATGCGTCGCTGAACGTTCATTCCTTTTAAACATTTCGCGTCGTGTGAATAATAAAATAAAACAAGTCTTCTCATCTATACAGAATGTTAAAAAAGTTCTGTATTTTGAGGGAAAGTAATATGGACCAAACAAGAAACAATGTCCAGCAAACATGAGCTCTAAGATGCAAACCGTAATAGCTAGGAGCTCTTGTGCATCTTCATTACTGTGAGGTAAATCACTTCTGCCAAGCAAGTGCTCATAGCTCTTAAGATACGCATTTTAGACCCCATGTTTGCCAGAGATTGTTTTCATTTTGCTCCATGCTACCACATCTAAAACTATAGAATACCTTTTTTAACATCCGGTATAATATTAAAAGTCATCTTCTATAGACCAATACCTGTACTAGAAACGTTTTATTTGACAAAACCAGTTTTCGGGTTCCTCGTTATCAGTCAGGTCTGATACACAGGAAGGAACAGCTGTATGTAAATCGATTTCTACAAAATAACTATACATATAGTAGGAGTAGTATACATCTACTTACATTACATACTTCTATAGCAGTGAAAGACAAGTCAGTTGATACGATAGGATCTCAGATCTGTTCTACACACATCAAAAACGTTTTGCATCACCTCGGTTCCGAGAGTTCCGGAACCTGCACAGAAAATTGGAATAGAGATCAACATAAACATCATTTCTGCCATTTTTATTGCTCACGAAAACCGCACATTGTATGTTGTACCACCATACAGCGAGATCTTCAGAGGTGGTGGTCCAGATTGCTCTACACTTCGGTACCTCTAATACCCAGTAGCACGTCCTCTTGCATTGATGTATGCCTGTATTCGTCGTGGCTCACTATCCACAAGTTCATCAAGGCACTGTTGGTCCAGATTGTCCCATACCTCAACGGCGATTCGGCGTAGATCATTCAGAGTGGTTGGTGGCTCACGTGGTCCATAAACAGCCTTTTTCAATCCATCCCAGGCATGTTCGAGGGGGTTCATGCCTGGAGAACACGCCGCCACCCTAGTCGATCGATATCTTTATCCTGAAAGAATTCATTCACAAGATGTGCACGATGGGGGCGTGAATTGTCGTCCATGAAGACGAATGCCTCGCCAATATGCTCCGATATGGTTGCACTATCGGTCGGAGAATGGCATTCACGTATCGTACAGCCATACGGCGCCTTCCATGACCACCAGCGGCGTACGTCGGCCCCTCATAATGCCACCCCAAAACAGCAGAGAACCTCCACCTTGCTGCATTCACAGGACAGTGTGTCTAAGGCGTTCTGCCTGACCGGGTTGCCTCCAGACACGTCTCCGACGATAGTGTGGTTGAAGTCATGTGTGACATTCATCGGTGAAGAGAACGTGAATCCAATCCTGAGCCATCTTTTCGGCATGCTGTTGGGCCAATCTGTACCGCGTTACCTGCTGTCATGGTTGCAAAGATGGACCTCGCCATGGACGTTGGGGGTGACGTTGTGCATCATGCAGCCTATTGCGCAACGTTTGAATCGCAACACGACGTCCTGTGGCTGCACGAAAAGCATCATTCAATATGGTAGCGTTGCTGTCGGAGCTCCTTCGAGCCCTAATCCGTAGGTAGCGGTCATCCACTGCAGCAGCAGCCCTTGGGTGGCCTGAGCGAGGCATGTCGTTCACTGTTCCTGCCTCGCTGTATCTAAAAATGGCTCTGAGCACTATGGGACTTAACGTCTATGGTCATCAGTTCCCTAGAACTTAGAACTACTTAAACCTAACTAACCTAAGGACAGCACACAACACCCAGTCATCACGAGGCAGAGAAAATCCCTGACCTCGCCGGGAATCGAATCCGGGAGCCCGGGCGTGGGAAGCGAGAACGCTACCGCACGACCACGAGCTGGCCTCGCTGTATCTTCTCCGTGTCCTAACAACATCGCCTTGGTTCACTCCGAGACGCCTGGACACTTCCCTAGTTGAGAGCCCTTCTTGGCACTAAGTAATAATGCGGACGCGAGCGAACCGCTGTATCGACCGTCTAGGCATGGTTGAACTACAGACAACACGAGCCGTGTACCTCCTTCCTGGTGGAATCACTGGAAATGATCGGCTGTCGGACCCCCCCTCCGTCTTATAGGTGCTGCTCTTGCATGATTGTTTACCACTTTCGGCGGGTTTAGTGACATCTCTGAACAGTCAAAGGAACTGTGTCTGTGATACAATATCCACAGTCAACGTTTATCTTCAGGAGTTCTGAAAACCGTGGTGACGCAAAGCTTTTTTTGATGGGCGTATAACATCGTACAAAGTTTGTCATATTACCTGTCATGTAGAATAAACATGGAGCCGACAGTTAGCGTAGACTCCTTGAACTGTTAATTCCATGTTTACTCAAGAAGACAGTTGCGTCCAACGTTATCAAAAATTGTCACTGCCTAAGATATTAGCGCACTAATATGCATGAAAAACTGTGTAATATGTTACAGAACAGATTTCAGATCCTATCTTATCAAATGACATGCGTGTCATTGCTGTAGGAGGACACAACGTAAGCGGACTTATAATTACTGCTACTAAACGTAGTTACCATTTTGTAGTGATCCATGTACATACAGTTGTTTATTCCTTTGTATCAGATGCCAATGATTATGGGCTATAAACCCGTAAACCGGTTTGGCAAGTAAGACATTTCAAGTGCAGTCATGGCGTACAAAAGATGTCCTTTAATAAATATGTGAAAGCTGCGGAACCCCAAGATTTTTATATCATTTATTCATGTCACACTCTGTTCTTATTTACAACGTGGTAACTCGATAGAAATTAGTATCAAAAAGATCATACCCGGCAGGGACCGGGGACTAGTGTCACCCTTTGTCAAGGGCAATCGGTTTCAAATCCACGAGGCATCGTTGCAGTCAGCGAATAAGATCCATGTCAAAACACTTACAAACGAATACTGCGGAGAGAACAGCATGCAATGGACATTTGAGCTCGGGCACCTCGCGAAAGGTCACTGCTGACAACGACACGAAGCTGAATGTCCTCGATGGGTCAAAAACTCAACAATAGCCGACTGAACACCTAGAGTGCTATCCAATGACTCGCGATATTGCTTCTTTTTCGAAATGAGGCAAGGCATCGACGCGTTTAAACCGCAGCGACTGTAGTTCAGGGCGGAGGCGGTTCTGCGATGTTTTGCCTGTGTTTCCCGTATCATGTCTTGGGTCCACCCAGTTAAGTAACAGTGAGCATGAACCAGGATGTTCACTATTGACCCTTCCTGTCCATCTTTATGAAGGGTATGCTATGGAATCTCACGTCTTCCAGTGTGACAATCCTGTTCTCAGGGATGCACGCATACGTTCCTGGTTTGAAGAACCAGTGTCGGCAGTTTCATGCGGCTTTTCGCGGATGATGCTGTAGTATACAGAGAAGTTGCAGCATTAGAAAATTGCAGCGGCGAAATGCAGGAAGATCTGCAGCGGATAGGCGCTTCGTGCATGGAGTGGCTACTGACCCTTAACATAGGCAAATGTAATGTATTGCGAATACATGGAAAGAACGATCCTTTATTGTATGATTATATGATAGCGGAACAAACACTGGTAGCAGTTACATCTATAAAATATCTGGGAGTATGCGTACGGAACGATTTGAAGTGGAATGACCATATAAAATTAATTGTTTGTATGGCGTGTGCCAGGTTGAGATTCATTCCTTAGTAAATGTAGTCCATCAACAAAAGAGGTGACTTACAAAACACTCGTTCGACCTATACTTGAGTATTGCTCATCAGTGTGGGATCCGTACCAGGTCGGATTGACAGAGGAGATAGAGAAGATCCAAAGAAGAGCGGCGCGTTTCGTCACATCGTTATTTGGTAAGTGTGATAGCGTCACGGAGATGTTTAGCAAACTCAAGTGGCAGATTCTGCAAGAGAGGCGCTCTTCTTCGCGGTGGAGCTTGCTGTCCAGGTTTCGAGAGGGTGCGTTTCTGGATGAGGTATCGAATATATTGCTTCCCCTACTTATACCTCCCGAGGAGATCACGAATGTAAAATTAGAGAGATTCGGGCGCGCACGGAGGCTTTCCGGCAGTAGTTCTTACCGCGAACCATACGCGACTGGAACAGGAAAGGGAGGTAATGATAGTGGCACGTAAAGTGCCCTCCACCACACACCGTTGGGTGGCTTGCGGAGTATAAATGTAGATGTAGAACACTGACACACACTATCGCATCCCAATTGCTCCGCTAAATCGCCCTATCTTAATCGTATAGAAAATGCCTGGGACTGTCTGTAACAGCGGTTAAAACGTAGCACTGAACGTTCTCACTACGTGATAGGTATACGGGATCCAGGTGTTGAGTGGTATCTGCGGGATATGGCATACAAGGAGAAACTTGACTTTCTTTCTCCCCATAAATGATGCTTTTACGAGGTGTGGCTAGAAAAAAACCGGACTAGTACTGGTGAAACAATAAAACGAATGCAATAAGGCTGAAAGTCGCGTGGCCTGTCACGTGACTCTCGCTCCGCCTACTGATCGAGTTTCATCTGCCTCCTGCACTCAGTCTGCCCGTGGCGTCTGTTTTAAGTAGTTGACGTTTTGTCTGTGCGTCGGAAAATGTTGAGTGTACA
Source organism: Schistocerca nitens (assembly GCF_023898315.1). Lineage (NCBI taxonomy): Eukaryota > Metazoa > Arthropoda > Insecta > Orthoptera > Acrididae > Schistocerca > Schistocerca nitens. Next base: position 374,735,782 of record NC_064615.1, on the reverse strand, counting down.
GAAAGAACAGCGTGTTAACATCAAATTTTGTTTCAAACTAGGAAAATCTGCAAGTGAAACGTTTGTAATGTTACAACAAGTGTACGGCGATGATTGTTTATCGCGAACACAAGTGTTTGAGTGGTTTAAACGATTTAAAGATGGCCGCGAAGACACCAGTGATGACACTCGCACTGGCAGACCATTGTCAGCAAAAACTGATGCAAACATTGAAAAAATCGGTAAACTTGTTCGACAAGATCGCCGTTTAACAATCAGAGCAGTGTCTGAGTTAACAGGAGTTGACAAGGAAAGTGTTAGGCAGATTCTTCATGAAAGTTTCAACATGAACAAAGTGTGTTCAAAAATGGTTCCAAAGTGTCTCACAATTGAACAGAAGGAACGCCGAAGAATGATTTGTTCTGACATCCTGGAAAACATTGAAAGTGATCCCACCTTCATACAAAATGTTATTACTTGCGATGAATCGTGGTTTTTTACTTACGATCCCGAAACTAAACGCCAATCGATGCATTGGAAAACTCCTGGTTCTCCACGACAAAAAAAAAAAAAGCACGAATGTCAAAATCGAAATTCAAGGCAATGATGATTGTTTTTTTTTTTTTGACATCAAAGGGATTGTGCACATTGATTGGGTACCAGAGGGACAAACAGTGAATCAGCATTACTACATTAGCGTCCTGGCTACCCTACGTGAGCGAGTACGGAGAAAACGGAACGATTTGTGGAGAAAAAAGTCATGGATGCTTCACCAAGACAATGCCCCAGCTCACAGTGCGTTGTCAGTGAAGACGTTTTTGGCAAAACACAACATTCCCATCTTAGATCATCCACCCTACTCACCTGATTTGGCCCCCTGTGACTTTTTTCTTTTCCCTAAAGTCAAGTCAGCTTTGAAAGGAAGTAGATTTGAGACTGTTGAAGCAGTAAAAGAAAAAGCGACGGAAGTAATGTATGGACTTACCGAAAATGATCTGCAGCATTGCTATGAACAGTGGAAAATTCGTATGGAGCGGTGTAGAGACCGAGGAGGAGAGTACATTGAAGGAGATAACATGAAATTGTAAATAATTGTAAATAAATGTTTTTTCCAGCATCAGTCCGGTTTTTTTCTAGCCGCACCTCGTATCAAGGTGTTAGCGATGTCTCCCGGTTTCGAGTAATGTGTCGTCCAGTGTGCTCATGTAGATGACGATAGTACGGTAGTGGACTGTAAAACGTCAGCGATGGGTATGTGATGAATGTGTGTAGTGCAGAAGACAGTGGGATAATACCCGAGAGACGGCCTTCACAGGCGCCAGCCAGCTCGGCCGACTTGGCGCGCGTAATCGGAGTGCCACCCCGGCAGGTGACGCATATGGGACAGTGGGGCGCTCTGATTCTAGGAGACTAACGGGGAACGGGCCGTGCAGGACCTGCGCTGGCCGCAGGGTAGTAGTCCGAAGAAACACGTGAAACTTTCAGTATATCGATTATAGATGACGAACTGCAACTGTGATTTAAATTAGCTATGTATCTGGGTATAAAAATGCAACCAGTTGCTTTTTTGGATTTTAGATACGTTTCAATGTTCCGTTAACTAGTTTTCGATCCGCTGAAGGCTTATTATCTTATGGATTTGTTACAGGAACATTATATTGTGGACCAAGAGTAGCTAAACGCTGTGGTGATGGAGGGTATACGGCATCGCGGTATCCGTAGCAAATGTTTACTCGGAATGTACGTTATGAGGTGTACAGACAGATAAACACAGTATTTAGCTGCATTTGATTTCACATTTATTCACATCCATAGCAAATGCTTCCCCATAATGTGCACTATAAGCTGTACACACAAATACACTGATGTCAAAAAGAGTCATGAGATACGTACGTGCACATATACAGATGACTATAGTATCGCGTACGCAAGGTATAAAAGGCAGCGCGTTGCCGAAGCTGTCATTTGTACTCAGTTGATTCAAGGTCAGAGGTTTCCGACGTCATTATGGCCGCACGCCGGGAATTAACAGAGCTTGAACGCGGAATGGTAGTTGGAGTCAGACGAATGGGACATTTCGTTCCGGAAATAGTTAGAGAATTCAATACTCCGAGATACAAGGTGTCAAGAGTGTGCCGAGAATACCAAATTTCAGACATTACTTCCCACCGCGGAGAATGCAGCGGTCGACGGCCTTCACTTAACGACCGAGATCAGCGGCGTTAGCGTAGGATTATCAGTGCTAGCAAACACGAAACACTGCCTGAAACAACAGTAGAAATCAATGTGGGACGTTCGACGACTGTATCTGTTAGGACAGTGCCGCGAAAAGCGGCGTTAATGGGATATGGCAGCAGACGACCGACGTGAGTGTCTTTGCTGACTGCACGACATCGTCTGCAGTTCTTTACCTGGGCTCGCGACCATATCGGTTGGATCACAGACTACTGGAAAACCTTCGCGTAATCAGATGAGTCCCGATTTCAGTTGGTAAGAGCAGATGGTAGCGTTTGAGTGTGGCGCAGAACCCACGAAGCCACAGACCCAAGTTGTCAACAAGACACTGTGCAAGCTAGTGGTGGCTCCATAATGGTGTGGACTGTGTTTACGTGCAACGGAATGGGTTCTCTGGTCCAACTGGATCGATCACTGACTGGAAATGGTTCTGTTCGGCTACTTGGAAACCATTTGACCCGTACCACGATGCAGTGCAGTCCGCATAACTACAGTGTCTAACTACACTTAATCCACAATATAATCTTCCCGTATCATCTCCATCTGATGATTAGCCTACAGCGGCTCGAAAACTAGTTGATGGTCCAATAAATCGTATCTAAAACCCAAAAAAGTGGCTGGTTGCATATTTACACGCAGATAACTCGCCAAAAGCGTAAAACGACACATTGAAGGGAAATTCGTACCTAACTGTTACTGGGCCTAACAAAAGAAACGAAATCTTTGGAAGGAAACACGTATACGCAGCGTGACAATTTCCATAGCTAAGCGTGCTGACGAAAACGATCGTAAGACTATTCAGTGGCACAACTTTCTTTTATAAGACTAATAACTAATTAAAATAGTTTTCCAAAGATTGCTTCTGCAGAGGCTTCTGCGGTAATAGAGCCTGTGAAACGTAGGATTAATCAAAGCTAGCCGAATCAACACGTAGGGTTAAGGCACGTTTGGTCGGGTTCATTGACTGTCTTGCTCTTGGTTTTAGCCTGATTTCCTCGTCTTGCATTAATTTTCACCACCACTATTTGGTCGACAAGGGGAGGAGAAGTCGTGGCGCGGAGTTGATTGCCACCAGGATTCCCGTCAGTGTCCTAGATAAATTCCGAACTTCTTTGCAGTGTCACAGGAGGTGAGGGAGTGTGGCACTGTTGACAGTGATCCTCCGTCGGATGTGGCTATGTGCCAGGTTTCACTCACGCCCTTCTCTCATCGACGTTAAGTCCCATAGTGCTTAGAGCCATTTGAACTCTCATGATTATACAACACAAACATGACACCATATTATATGAACACCCATTACATCAGCTGTAATAAACATTTACACCTAAGTCAGAGTACTCATACATCACGTGGGAAGAGGCTACTTTGTGCGAAGGAATACAACCCTTTCCATTTGGGCGGATGCACAATGGATTTAATTCACATCTCCATCTCCGTTATCATTAATTTTACCTGATTTGCTCAGGAAGACAAAACGCAGTGGTTTCATCCTGAAATCGTGTTAATTTAGGGTTGCTCTCCCCGCCATGCTAGTAAACCCAACCAGTACCCTTAAACAGTAACTGGAGACCCTTTATTAGGTCTTTATTAGATATAGGAATTAGTAATCCGAATGTTCTGTGTCTCTTGGCCTCTAGTGATTCGCGGTGTGGTTTCATCCCCCACACAAAACACTGTGCACTTACTGGCTTCTTTCTGTGTACCAATCGTGAGCAGGCTTTTTGTGAAGTCCCTATGGCCAGTCATTAGTTCTGCCGTGAGTATCATCTTTTTTTGTTCGGGATCAGTACTGCAGAACTTTTCTTAAAACTTCATTAGTTTGGCATGTTTTTGGATTTGAGTCCAATAACCTGCGTGCTATCTCCTGGTTCAGCTACGTAGATTTTATTTTACCATCGCCATAGTGGTGATTAAAAAAGGTTCTGGTGCAACAAATGGCGTTATCGCTCCTGTTCTGGCCACCCTATCAACTTCTTCTTCACCACTAACCAGGAACCCTCAGCAGGCTTACCACGCTACTTTGTCTTAGCCTCACAAGGGATTCATGGCTTTCTGTAACTATCTTCAGGAGCTGATGGAGATTTCAGAGCTGCTTGACTGCCTGAATTGATATAGATGCCATGACCCTTGGATTACGTACGTACATTCTCTCCGCGCACACTCTGACAGGAAATATTACCGCCTGGAATACCGTGGCCAGCTTCCGTTGAGAGACTGCTCTCTCTCTTGTCAACGCTGTACCTCAGTCCAAGTAACGTCGTCTGTTTCCGACCCGCCAGTAGATCAGACTGACCTCCTGAACGGTGTCAAGGTTCGTTCTTCCACTGCTACTTACTTCAAATTGCTACGGTGAAAGGTTTCTTGACCCATCTGGAAGCTACTGTATAGTCAGCTGGCATTTCACCGGCTACTCCTATGTTTACCACATTCATTATATTAGTGTAGGAATCTGGATATATAAGAAGTTTCCAATTTGAACTTTTAGTCTCCTGCCGGTGCCTCCATTGTAATCCAAAGCCGTAATAGCGGCATGTACAGCTTGGTCTCCATCCAAAGAGTGAGTATGCTGCTACTGATTTCGCCCGTTTGAGTGCACATTCCACTCTTGGCGCTGAGCACTATGGGACTTAACAGGTATGGTCATCAGTCCCCTAGAACTTAGAACTACTTAAACCTAACTAACCTAAGGACATCACACAACACCCAGTCATCACGAGGCAGAGAACATCCCTGACCCCGCCGGGAATCGAACCCGGGAACCCGGGTGCGGGAAGCGAGAACGCTACCGCACGACCACGAGCTGCGGACCATTCCACTCTGTGCACCTTCCCAGGGTCCTCAGCAGGCATCTTCCGTTATACTTTATTCCACCATAATGCAGCAACATCAATTATCATGGCCTTATTAAAGAAGTGTACATCCAGTACATGCGCCTGGAACTTAGATCCCGGCTTTTACCACAGACCCCACTAGTGCACATGAGAGCATCTTTTTACCTTTGAGCTTAGAAGCAGTTCACCAGACAGTCTTTACAGAACTCTACAAAAGATTATAATGGTAACCGTTTATTATAAAATGCTGTGGGATCCTGTAACAGACGGGCGTCAGCGATATCTGTCTCCAATTTTGTGCTTCGGATCTTTCTCTTTTTTGTAACCTGGGGTGAACAGTTCACTTTTCCAGTAAGCTCATTTGCAGCCAAATATGCGGTACAAAGGGAGCTAATTTCCCAGCACATTCAATGTAAAATGTAACTGGAATTCTATCAAGGACTGTTGCGTTGTTCGCCCTTTGAGTACTCTAACTTTACGTATGAGAAGGAGTTTCTAAGATTTTCTGATAGTGAACTGCCCGATACAAAAACGAAGTACACAGAAGGCGCAGGGGGATCGAAATGAAACTACATGGGTTGCGAGAGTATGTGATGTTATAGCAGCGGTTACAATGCAATATCACATTTACAAAGAACGTGACAGTATGAGTCCACTTATCAGTATGACTTTGCACTCCTTCTGGTAGTGATGCATCTTCTGATACGGTTGGGAAGGGCGTCATAAAGCCGTTGCATCCTCTCCCGAGGCAAGCTAACACACAAGTGTAACTGGTCCTTGACGCTCTCGATTCTGCCACTGCGAGAAAGGTGTCATACGAGATGGTCCCAAACGTGATCTATTTATGATTAATCAGGGGATCTTCTTTGCCACGGGAGCACCTCAATGCCACACACTGTTCATTGAGAACATTTTCCTGCTGAAACCGTTTTAACTTCCTTCGCACGCTTTGTGGTTCTTCAGTAGTTGCACGAAAGGAACAGATGCGATTCGTGGACAGAGAATTTAGGTATTAATTTATTCTACATCTAACATCAAATAGTAAAACTAATACGTAACTTCGTTTGCTGTAGTTGAAGCTTCAGTTGGTAAAGTGGATTTGAATGTTGAAATACAATGAAGCGCCAAACTAACTGGTATAGGTATGCGTATACAAATACAGATGTATGTAAACAGGCACAATACGGTGCTTCGGTCGACAACGCCTATACAAGACAAAAAGTGTCTGGCGCAGTTGTTAGATCGGTTACTGCTGCTACTATGGTAGGTTATCAAGATTTAAGTGTGTTTGAATGTGGTGTTATAGTCGGGGCACGAGCGATGGGACACAGCGTCTTCAGGGTAGCGATGAAGTGGGGATTTTCCCGTACGACCATTTCACGAGTGTACCGTGAATATCAGGGATCCGGTAAAATATCAAATCTCCGACATGGTTGCAGCCGGAAAAAGATCCTGCAGGAACGGGACCAACGAAGACCGAAGAGAATCGTTCAACGTGACAGAAGTGCAACCCTTCGGCAAATTGTTGCAGGTTTCATGCTGGGCCATTAACAAGTGCCAGCGTGCAAACCATTCAACGAAACATCATCGATATTGGGTTTCTGAGCCGAAGGCCTACTTGTGTACCCTTGATGACTGCACGACACAAAGCTTTACGCAGCGCCTGGCCCCATCAACACCGACATTGCACTGTTGACGACTGGAAACGTGTTGCCTGGTCCGAAGTGTCTCGTTTCAAATTGTATCGAGCGGATGGAAGTGCACGGGTATGGAGACAACCTCATGAATCATGTACCCTGCATGTCAGCAGGGGGCTGTTCAAGCTGGTGGAGGCTATGTCATTGTGTGGGGCGTATGCAGTTGGAGTGATATGGGACTCCTGATACGTCCAGATACGAATCTGACAGTAGCTTCTACTTCAAAATTTTCTTTTGATGCCTTTACTGCTTGCTCAGTGTACAGATTGAATAACATTAGCGATAGGTTACGGCCCTGTCTCACTCCCTTCTCAACCATTATTTCTTTTTCATGCCCCTAGACAATTACAGCTGTTGTCTGGTTACCGTACAAGTTTTAAATAGTCTTTCAAACTCTGAAATTTACTCTTGCTACTTTCAGAATGTCAGAGTATAGAAGCTATAGGGCTGCTGTGGCTCCAACATAAACCACGTGACTGTTAGCAAAACGTGGCGGTATTTCAAATCAGCGGTCTCTTTGTATCGTATTTTACTCACATTTCTCAATTGACTGCCAAACGCTTTATTTGCGAAAAATTATGTCACAACTACATTTGACCTGGATTTGTTCACAGTACGATTTATAAAATCTAAAAAATACATCTAACGCCCCTCTGGTGGGCAGTGGGACGAAATTACTATAAAATGTCAATTAAAGTAAAATGTCGTTAAAATTCTTTTTAACAGTAAGAGTGGGCTCGTGTCAAAGCTTTAAACTTTCGATTCGCCGCGTTCTGAGCTCTAGACACTTATAAAAGAAAATGGGATATGGTAAGTATGTCAACTATAGGTGCCAAAATTGTCGACTTTAGGAGCAGGTCCATTTCAGAGTATCAATTTTAGGTGCACTTCAAAGGTTCAGTTCCTACTATTTTTAAAAAAATGATATTTTAGATGAAAGGTGAGACTTTGAAGTTTCAGAAAATAATTTTGGAGCCTACATTTATGTAATAGTATTAGAAAGTAGAAAAAAATTCTCCTCATGTGTCGACTATAGGTGCTCTTACCTTATTATAATCTCACTTATATTACTATCGTTAATTCCCCATTAAGGAGAGTAAAGTTTTTCCGTTTCAGGGCCTGTATCCAAAGCTGCCTTCGGTTTTCATCCTTAGGGAACCTATGAGTAGGAACGAGAAACAGTTATACTTACTTCTGTAACCTAATTATCACAGACACTTTCCAAAATGTAATCTGAGTCTGACTTTACAGGCATCACTTTCAACACTTTAATTTACGTGATACTCTATTTCAAGTGTAAAAAACGTATACAAGTCACTTCAGCAGATTTCAATAAACGCATCTGCACTATCATAGGAACACTTACACCTGAAATGTAATGCCATTTCCCGCGACAAAACGCTGAGTACAGCCGTAAGCGCAACACGAAACAACCATGTTTTGCCAACATTCACGTGACTTTAGCCCAGAGTTGTTGTAGCCACGAAAATGACGTCAGGGGCAGTCTATTATGTTTATGGTCGAATATCTGCAGATGATATGAAAGTAGGCTTGCCTTTCCTTAACCTATCTTCTAACAAGGGAACCTCCCCAACGCACCCCCCTCAGATTCAGTTATAAGTTGGCACAGTGGATAGGCCTTGAAAAACTGAACACAGACCAATCGAGAAAACAGGAAGAAGTTGTGTGGAACTATGAAAAAAATAAGCAAAATATACAAACTGAGTAGTCCATGCGCAAGATAGGCCACATAAAGGAGCGTGTGAGCACAGGAGCGCCGTGGTCCCGTGGTTAGCGTGAGCAGCTGCGGAACGAGAGGTCCTTGGTTCAAGTCTTCCCTCGAGTGAAAAGTTTAATTTTTTTTTATTTTCAGACAATTATCAAAGTTCAGGTACTCACACATAATCAACTTCGCTCTCCAAAATTCCAAAACTTGTCCAGATTTGCTTGGACATATGCAGGATTTGACGGTCTACACACGGAAAAAATTTGAAAACGTTAAAAACATATGTTTTGACAGAGCACAGGGAAAACTGTGCGACTTTGAAACTGTTGCATTCATTTGTTGCAGTTTATGTGACAAACTTTTTTGGGAGTGATTATCACATCCACAAGAAAACCTAAATCGGGTAAGGTAGAAGAATCTTTACCCATTCGTCAAGTGTACAAGTTAGGTGCGTCGATAACATATTCCTGTCATGTGACGCACATGCCGTCACCAGTGTCGTATAGAATATATCAGACGTGTTTTCCTGTGGAGGAATCGGTTGACCTATGACCTTGCGATCAAATGTTTTCGGTTCCCATTGGAGAGGCACGTCCTTTTGTCTACTAATCGCACTGTTTTGCGGTGCGGTCGCAGAACACAGACACAAAACTTATTACAGTGAACAGAGACGTCAATGAACGAACGGACAGATCATAACTTTGCGAAAATAAAGAAAGTATACTTTTCACTCAAGACTTGAACCAAGGACCTCTCGTTCCACAGCTGCTCACGCTAACCACGGGACTACGGCGCTCCTGAACTCACGTTCCCCTTGATGTTGTCTATCTTACACATGGATTTCTCAGTTTGTATATTTTGCTTATTTTTTTTCATAGTTCCACACAACTTCTTCCAGTTTTCTCGATTGATCTGTGTTCAGTTTTTCAAGGCCTATCCACTGTGCCAACTTATAACTGAATCTGAGGGGGGTGCGATGGGGAGGTTTCCTTGTAAGGTAAGTGTCAGTGCCATTATTGCCTCGGGTGTTCCTACGTTTCTATGGAACCCAAACTGTAGTTACTCTATAACGTTGGAAAGTAGTGGCCGTCCTGGTCCACCTGGGGCTAGCCTCGTATGCTACACATTTACGGAGATTGGAGAAAGACCCAGTTCATTACATCTAGGCTGGAGAAAAACCTCTTTCCCTGGCGTACATAGAAGCCATCGTGACGAGCAAAAAGGCGTCGTCTAAAAATAATACGTTACGAATTGACGACGTGTAATCGGGTCTGGATGCTGTGAGTTGCCAATGTTGCTGTAGGAGGACTGGTCAGGGCTGGGAGGCGCAACATGAAAGCCCGCAGCTAAGGCGGCAGGCGAGAGAGGACTTGGCGGCAGACGGCGACTCCGCAGCCGGCGGACACCCGACACCGCGGCCTGGCGGCGGCAGCTGTGGCGGCTGCGGCAGTGCCTCTAGTGCCTCTGTGTCTCTCCTCGTGCGTGCCACGGGGAGCCGCCGCTCGACTGCGGCGCGTGACCGGCAGCGCCCCGCCGGCACGTCCCGGCCGCTGTAAACCCGAGACCCACAGCCACGCCGGGACACCTGCCCCAACGTGGCTCGCACAACCTGCTGCTCGCCCACACCACTTCTCCGAAGTGCGCGACTGGCCCTCGAGCACCCGTAAGGAGGGCCCGTGCGTGAAGTCTGCGATAATGGTCACTCGTGTACACCGTCTGACAAAAAAGTAGAGCGCCCAGAAGACATGTCTGGGCGTCAGTGTAACTCCGTACATGTACACACATTCGGGGCTATGTAAACAATTAGAGTTGCAGCTCTCTATGAGGCATAAAACATCCACTAGAGTGCATCAGTGCCGTTTGTATTTATTGCAGTTACCAGGTCAGGTAGGGCACACACTCGGGTGACAAAAGTCGTGCGATACCTCTATACACATATACAGATGGTGTAGTATCCCATACACTAGGTATAAAAGGACAGTGCGTTGGATGGGCTATCATTTGTTCTCAAATGATTCAAGTGGAAAGGTTTCCGACGTGATTATGGCCGCACGACGCGCATTGACAGACTTCCAACGAGGAACGCTAATTGGAGCTAGAAGCATGGGGCATTCAGTTTCGGAAATCGTTAGGGAATTCAATATTCCGAGGTCCACAGTGTCCAGAGTGCCGATAGTACCAAATTTCAGGCATTGCCTCTCGCCACGGACAACGCAGTGGCCGTGGCCTTCACTTAACGACTGAGAACAGCGACGTTTGCGTAGAGCTGTCAGTTGCTAACAGAAAAAGAACACTGCGTCAATTATCCTCAGAAATGAGGGTGGGACGTACGACTAGTGTATCCGCTAGGAGACTGCGGCGAAATTTGGCGTTATTGATCTATGGAAGCAGACCTGTGACACGAGTGCCTTGGCTGACAGGACGACATCGCCTGCAGCGCCCCTCCTGGGCTTGTCAACGTATCGGTTGGGCCCTAAACGACTCTAAAACCGTGGCCTGGTCAGGTGAGTCCCAATTTCAGTTGGTAGGAGCTGATGGTAGGGTTCCTGTGGGGGGCAGACCCCAAGTAGCCGTGGACCCAAGTTGTCAACAAGGCACTGTGCAAGCTGGTGGCAGCTCCGTAGCGGTGTGGGTTGTATTTACGTGGAATGCACTGGGTCCTCTGGAAATTCGGCTACTTGGATACCATTTTTAAGCCTTTCACTGACTTCGTTTTCCCAAAATAGGATGGAATTTTTATGGATGGGAACGCGCAATGCCATGGGCCACTGTTGTTCGCGATTTGTTTGAAGAACATTTGGCCGAATAGTCGAATATCGCAATATCTTGATTGTTGGGGCATGGAAGTGTGACAGTGGCCCGAAGTCGTACTGTACTGTACGGGAACGCTAGGCAGGCACATGCGTTGTCAAAGTTCCGGTCGGCCACGACACACTGGCCCACTGAGGGTTGGGAGAATCGCCGTATTGTGCATTAACCATACGTTAACCCTTTCACATCTCTTACATGATGCTCGTGAACAAGTAGTGGATTCCCTGCAGCATTTGTGACGCAATTCTTCAGCTTCTCCTGCCGTACTTCATGTCGAAATAGCTCACGGGTGAACTGCTGTATGTCGGTGTGCAACGGGCCCGTTGGACACCGACGTCCGGCAGTTCACCCATGAACTATTTCGACAACATTTATGACATTATGCACTACTGGTCGGACTCTATTAGCAGCCGGACTAAGGAATTACCGTCGGACCACAACAAAACCGACTATGTTTTAAGTGGTGTCATGAGTGGGAAGCGTGGACTGTTGATGAATGGCGTCACGTTGTACTCAGCGCTGATACGCGCTTCTGGACTACCCTGTACGACCATCGTCGGCATGTATGGCGGCGACCTTCGATTATTTTGGAGAGGCATGGCTCTGATATTCCTGAAGTCACAGTATGGGGAGCTATCCGGTATGATTTGTGCGAATTGATATGCACATTAGTACGTTACGGATTTGCTTAGTCTTCATGGGCCAAACCTCATGTGACAGTATCGCGCTGCCATGTTTCCGCGGTATCGGCCGATATCCGGTCCTCCGCACTTAGAAATACGTTCGCCGCCACCGTGGCATGAGGTCGCTGCCACGAACGGTTACGCCATTCCCATTCCCTCTCAGGAGCCCCAGCGGCGGGTCAAACATCGATGCACATAGCCCGTTTTGTGTGAACATCGATGTACATAGTCCGTTTTGTGTGTTTGCCATTTCATAACATTTAGAGACCTTATAGCCGTCAGGGCTCGTCATGTACGGAATAGTCATTGTATTGAAGACCGACTGAATTGTAAATCTTTGTATCTGAATATGGACTGAAGAGCCAAAGAAACTGGTACACTTGCCTAATGTCGTGTAGGGCCCCGGCGAGCACGCAGAAGTGTCGCAGCACGACGTCGCATGGACTCGACTAATGTCTGAAGTAGTGCTGGAGGGAACTGACGCTATGAATCTTGCGGGGTTGTCCATAAATCCGTTAAGAGTACGAGGGGGTGGAAATCTCTTCTGAACAGCACTTACAAGGCATCCTAGATATGCTCAATAATGTTCATGTCTGGGGAGTTTGGTGGTCAGCGAAAGTGTTTAAAATCAGAACAGTGTTCCTGGAGCCACTCTGTAGCAATTCTGTACGTGTGGGATGTCACATTGCCCTGCTGGAATTGTCTAAGTCCGTCAGAAAGCACAATGGATATGAATGCATGCATGTGATCAGACTGGATGCACCAACATGAAAATTTGAAGTAGAAACTAAAGTTCAGGCAGAAGAAATACAAATATCGAGGTTTGCCGATTGCATCGTAATTCTGATAGAGATAGCGAAGGACAGGGAAGAGTAGTTGAATGGAATTGATAGTGTCTTGAACGGAGGATATAAGATGAATGACAACAGAAGCAAGACAAGGATAATGGAATGTAGTCGAATTAAGTCAGGTGATGCTACAGGAATCAGATAAAGAAACGTGTCACTTAAACAAGTAGAGGAGCTGTATTATTTGGGCAGCAGAATAAATGAAGATGGCCGGAGTAGAGAGGACATAAAATATACACAGAAAATGGCAAGAAAAGCGTTTCTCAAGAAAAGAGCAATGTTAACTTCGAATACAGTTTTAAACGTCTGGGAGTATCTTCTGAATGTATCTGTGGGGAATGTAGCCATCTACGGAAGTAAAACGTGGATGATAAACAGTTTAGACAAGAAGGGAATCGAAGCTTTTGAAATGTGGTGCTACATAACAATGACGAAAATAAGGTGGGTAGATCACTTAACTAATGAGGAGGTACTGAACACAGTTGGGGAGAAAAAAAATTTGCGAGACTACCTGATTAGAAACAGGGATAGGTTGATAGGACATTCTGAGACATCAAGGGATCACCAATTTAGTACTGGAGGAAAATGTGTGTGTGTGTATGTGTGTGTGTGTGTGGGGGGGGGGGGGTAAACTGATTCTGAAGAACGTAAGTTGCAGTAGTTATTCGTAGATGAAGAGGCTTGTCCAAGATAGAGTAGCACGGAGAGTTGCATAAAACTTCGGAGTGAAGACCACAACAACAATAACAACAGAGAAACTACTACGAGTCCCGAGAGGAGGCAGCTCCTTACAGAAACGCTGTAACCAGAAGCAGGAAACAGCTAGTGACACTGCTTACGTTCTGCTCCTTATTCGGATTGTCTGAAATGTCTACAACTTCGCCGGCCGGGGTGGCCGAGCGGTTCTAGGCGCTACAGTCTGGAACTGTGCGACCGTTACGGTCGCAGGTTCGGATCCTGCCTCGGGCATGGATATGTGTGATGTCCTTAGGTTGGTTAGGTTTAAGTAGTTCTAAGTTCTAGGGGACCGATGACCTCAGAAGTTAAGTCCCATAGTGCTCAGAGCCATTTGAACCATTTTCTACAACTTCAGCATCTTTCGTGGAGAGGTTTGGAGACAGCAAAATCAAAGAGTCGGCAGGCAGCCCTCGTGAAATGGAGAGGTTGTGTACCCTCGGGGAGGGAGGGATTAAGGGACGCAGAGAGGAGGTGGTGTTTCTTATTGTGTACTAGCGACCCGTTGAGGCTTCGCGTTGACACCACTAAGTATCTAACAAGGGAACCTCCCCATCGCCCCCCCTCAGATTTAGTTATAAGTTGGCACAGTGGATAGGCCTTGAAAAACTGAACACAGATCAATCGAGAAAACAGGAAGAAGTTGTGTGGAACTATGAAAAAAAATAAGCAAAATATACAAACTGAGTAGTCCATGTGCAAGATAGGCAACATCGAGGAGCGTGTGAGCACAGGAGCGCCGTGGTCCCGTGGTTAGAGTGAGCAGCTGCGGAACGAGGGGTCCTTGGTTCAAGTCTTCCCTCGAGTGAAAATTTTTATTTTTTTATTTTCGCGAAGTTATGGTCTGTCCGTTCGTTCATTGATGTCTCTGTTCACTGTAATAAGTTCATTGTCTGTGTTTTGCGACCGCACCGCAAAACCGTGCGATTAGTAGACGAAAGGACGTGCCTCTCCAATGGGAACCGAAAACATTTGATCGCAAGGTCATAGGTCAACCGATTCCTCCACAGGATATATTCTATACGACACTGGTGACGGCATGTGCATCACATGACAGGAATATGTTGTCGACCCACCTAACTTGTACACTTGGCGAATGGGTAAAAAGATTCTTCTACCTTGCCCGTTTTAGGTTTTCTTGTGTATGTGATAATCACTCCCAAAAAGTGATGAAAACATAAGAGTTTGTCAGATAATAATTGTCTGAAAATAAAAAAATTAAACTTTTCACTCGAGGGAAGACTTGAACCAAGGACCTCTCGCTCCGCAGCTGCTCACGCTAACCACGGGACCACGGCGCTCCTGCGCTCATACTGTCGTTGAAGTTGCCTGTCTTGCCATGGACTACTCATTATGTATATTTTGCTTATTTTTTTTCATAGTTCCATACAACTTCTTCCTGTTTTCTCGATTGATCTGTGTTCAGTTTTTCAAGGCCTATCCACTGTGCCAACTTATAACTAAATCTGAGGGGGGTGCGATGGGGAGGTTCCCTTGTAAGCACCTACAGCCAGACGCCTCATTTGCCATAGCGGTAATGTTGTTTGGAGCTTAACGCTGCAGAGCTGTGATTAAAACTCAGAGAACAGCGTTAGGCGGCTGAATGTCATCAGTTTTCTTTAAGTTAAACAAGTTCAGCAGGGCATGCCAAGAGAGTTCTCAGCAGTCACGGATGTTACCTGTTCCACATGTAGCAGATATCTGGAGAGACATCTCACGGCAACGATAATACCTGCGAAATGCTGCGCAACCCGGTCTGCAACTGCAGCACCGTTCACCGCGAGTTACGAACGCTTCCTGGCCACGCGACTCCAGCGCTACTATGGTGTAAGCTATATTTTGTGTGTTATCTTGCCCCTCATTTCCTCTCACACCCGTTAAATATCAATTCTATAGGATAAAGTCTGTTCTTACCCCCTTCATATCTGATATGTCTTTCATTGCAAGTTTTGTAGGAAGATAGTGCCATAATCTCTCAATCTTTCCTGGCGATTTGTTGTCATCTCGTTTCTTCCCTATTAGGAAGACGAGGATCACTCGCAGGAGCCGGCCGATGTGGCCGAGCTGTTCTAGGCGCTTCAGTCCGGAACCGCGGTCGCAGGTTCGAATCCTGCCTCGGGCATGGATGTGTGTGATGTCCTTAGGTTAGTTAGGTTTGAGTAGTTCTAAGTTCTAGGGGACTGATGACCTAATATGTTAAGTCCCATAGTGCTTAGAGCCATTTGAACCATTTTGAACCTGCAGGAGACCAGATCTGGATGAGACGACAACATGGTGGTCGTTCACGTCGACCTGCCAATAGCAGTAATCGTGGCAGCCTCACACCTATCCACGTGAAACAGTGTATCTATTAGTTAATACTATGGGAAAATCCCTACAGTTCTTCCTGAGAACAGTCTTCACATACAGAAAGAAAAACACGGTACGGTACTTTAAATTATATGTATGGATGTTTCCAAGGAATTTTGCCATTCACCTCTAGATGGCGATGGTTCATTTTCACAATGGTAGAGGAATTTAATTCATTATAGCTCAGCCAATTTGCTCGAAATATTTATAAATGATACACACAAACCTTCCATATGAATCAGTAAATCTATGAGTGAAAGCCGAATCAAAATTCCGACATTATTCCCTGAGATTAACCCGGACATAGAAACTGCAGTTGTAGACTTTATACGTGTACAGAAGATATCAGAAGTCGGGAGAAGACAGTCCTTCGGGGAGAAGGTGATACTTTCTGCAGTATGGACGACTCAAAGAAGCCGGAGTGCGTTCTGTGCTGTAATCAAGCCTGGGATACATTCAGTGCCCTTCAATACTGTCGGATATCGGTAACTTCATTTTATAAATTTACATGTGCGTATGAAACTGCTGCCACGAAAGTTAATTATTTCATACAAAGCTATATATTTGTTATATGTTTAGGGAAAATCTTTACATTTAAGGTAAAAAATCTATACATTTAAATTTAGCAGGTTTGCCTAATAGTTATAGGATAAGGTCTTTCATAATCATGTAATCCTCTTTGTTTTAAATCTTATCTTCGGAGACAGGTCGTGTGTATTATGCGACAGAAAGCAGGTATAGTAGTTGGAATTGGTAGCTCAGGATTATCATATCTCTATAGGAAGACAAAGTTCCTTTGGACACTCATGCACTGCGCTACAATATCGTATTTATGCGCCGGCACTGGGCAAGCGACTTTCAAGTAAAATCTCACCCTGTACGGGAATATATTGAATAGATGTAGGAGTACAGGTTGTAGACACATGGTTGACAGCATACGGAAGTTTAGGTCTGGCTAAGAGTCGCACACGGATAGGCAAATGGTAAGGCGACCGTTCGCAATAAGCGGGAAATCAGAGTTCGAGACCCGGTCTGGCAAAAATTTTCATTGTCGACATTCCATTCTGCAGCCAATGAGTGTCCATATTCGCAACTGCGAATAAATTGAATGTACAACATCAAGACAACCTACGAATACCAAACTTCTAAATGAAGTGATTATGCCTTCAATGCAACTTCAGCCAGAAGAAAGAGAAACATCCGTTCTATGGACAAGTCATTGTGTAATCGTTATTGAAACGGTATATTACAATTCCCGGGCGTGGGTGTGGAATTCTACTTAGCAGATTATCAGGTTTATGTTGGCGAGTATTGCAGAATAATCGGCACGAACCTATTGGGTAAAAGGTCTCGGAGCGGAGCGTTGAGACATTAGCCAGCTGGAGGTGGTGCTGGATAAAAGTGTCTGACTTGGCTAGGGTTAGCTGGTCGAATAAATTTCACTTGTTTCTGTGCAAAATTCAGCGTGGTGTTTTGCGTGATCTTATCCCTTAGCCCGCATCTCGTGGTCGTGCGGTAGCGTTCTCGCTTCCCACGCCCGGGTTCCCGGGTTCGATTCCCGGCGGGGTCAGGGATTTTCTCTGCCTCGTGATGGCTGGGTGTTGTGTGCTGTCCTTAGGTTAGTTAGGTTTAAGTAGTTCTAAGTTCTAGGGGACTGATGACCATAGATGTTAAGTCCCATAGTGCTCAGAGCCATTTGAACCATTTTTGATCTTATCCCTTACAACTTTGAACTGTGTTCCTGTTTCGTTTTTATGCTAGTTATCAACGGCAATTGCTAATAGACGGTTGAAGGTGCGTTAGCTGTGAATATGTTCTGTTCCAGTAGTTGGACCTCGGAATATTTCCTGAAAGCAGTTGGACAACTTACATGCGTTTTAATTATCGACTGTCCAGGATTAAATTAAGGAAGAAGAGATCGATAACCACAAATTTTTCTCGTTTTAACAATCGAGCACATTTCCCCGCCATAAATTCACTTCTTTTCCAAACATACACTGTCCAGTCACATTAATGTAACCACCTGACAAAAGCCTGAAAAGCCACCTTTTGCAGCAAGGATCGCTGCGAGACGTGCAGGGAGGTAGCCAGTGAGGTTCTGTAAGGTACCGACATAGGTCTGGAGCCATACCGACTCCAGGGCCGTGGCCAGCTGCGCTACATTTCTCCGTTGAGGGTCTATGATACGAAAACCCGATCGGGGTTGCCCCGGCTGGCCGCGGTGGCCGAGCGGTTCTAGGCGCTTCAGTCCGGAACCTCGTGACTGCTACGGTCGCAGGTTCCAATCCAGCTCTGGCATGGATGTGTGTGATTCCTCAGGTTAGTTAGGTTTAAGCATTCTACGTTCTAGGGGACTGATGACCTCAGATATTAAGTCCCATAGTGCTCAGAGCCATTTGAACCATTTTTGAGGTGGTCCCCCAGATACTCGACTGGGATTTAATTTGGGGGGGGGGGGGGAGGGGCCTGGAGACCAGGGCAGTATTATAAACTCATTATGGCGCTCTTCAAACCACGCTGTGCTATGTGGCACGCTGCATTGTCCTGCTGGTAGATATCTTGCTGAGGGAAAACAAATTGCCTGTACGCGTAGACATGGTACCTGAGGACAAAGTCATATTTGTGTTGATCCATTGCCCCAGACCATGACGCTGTCTCTTCCGGCTTGGACCCCTCCGACTGTTTCACGGCCGTACACGACAAAGGCCATCTGCCCGATGGAGCAGAGAACGTGATTAATCTGAAAAAGCCACCTGTCGCCACCATGGAGGCCCAGCTGCGGCACTGACGTGCAAATTCCAGCCTTCGTCGCCGATGTACAGCAGTCAGCGTGGGTACGTGAACCAGGCGCCTGCTGCGGACGTCCAGATGGAGCACCGTTCGCTGAACGGTCGTTGAGGAGGCATCATTGTTGGTAGCAGCTACTATCATCTGGTCGGTGAGTTGCTCAACAGTTGGACATTATTCGCCGGTACGCATGTCTGCAGC
This sequence comes from Schistocerca nitens, assembly GCF_023898315.1. Taxonomy (NCBI): domain Eukaryota; kingdom Metazoa; phylum Arthropoda; class Insecta; order Orthoptera; family Acrididae; genus Schistocerca; species Schistocerca nitens. Next base: position 374,716,900 of record NC_064615.1, on the reverse strand, counting down.
CGCCGTTCACGCCTGTCACCTACGGCCCGTGGTGCATCACAATTGCGGTGGCGCCGATTTTTGATAGCGACATTTCACCTCGCACTGTATAGTATAACCACGGCAGCACGAAACACGTAACCGTTTCGGAAATGCTTTCATCCTTGATCCGAAAACCAATGCTCACGCCCTTCTGGAAGACAGGTAATCGCTTTGTTTCCGCATTACGTCAACAACTGCACTGTCCTCCGCGTCTCCGGACACGCTTTATATATCCTTCACTGCTAATGCTGCCACCTGCCGTCCGTGAATCGTTGTTGTACATTGACGTCGAGTACATTAATGTGACTAACGAGTGTAACTGCGCACTGGTATTTTTATATTCAAATTTTCTAATTATTTTCGGATAACTGTTTTATGCATCGATGCCACACATTTCAGACTACATAAAAGCTAAATGTCAGTTAAAACGTTTTTACAAAACGTGGACTTCTTGTCAGTATCTAAGTAATTAGCCACGCGGGATAGCCGTGCCGTCTGAGGCGCCTTGCCACGGTCCACGCGGCTTCCTCCCCCCCCCCCCCCCGTCGGAGATTCGAGTCCTCCCTCGGGCATGTGTGTGTGTGTGTGTGTGTGTGTGTGTGTGTGTGTGTGTGTGTGGTCCTTGGCATAAGTTAGTTTAAGTAGTGTATACGCCTAGGGACCGATAAATGGTTCAAATGGCTCTGAGCACTATGGGACTAAACATCCGAGGTCATCAGTCCGCTAGATGGTGATGATGATGATGATGATGATGATGATGATGATGATGATGTTGTTGATTGGATTGTGGGGCCCTCAACTGCGCGGTTATCAGCGCCCTTACAAATTCCCAACCGTGTCTCAGTCCAATCTTGCACTTGCATGAACGATGATCAAATGATGACAACACAAACACCCAGTCATCTCGAGGCAGGATCAATCCCCTAGAACTTAGAACTACTTAAACCTAACTAACCTAAGGACATTACGCACATCCATGCCCAAGGCAGAATTCGAACCTGCGACCGTAGCCGTCGCGCGGTTCCAGACTGAAGCGGTTAGAACCTCTCGGCCACAGGGGCCGGCTAGGAACCGATAACCTCAGCAGTTTGTTCCCATAGAAACTCACCACAAATTTCTAAGTAATCATCTTTTCCAAGGCGTCTCTGCTATTAAAATTTTGATACTCATTTCTGGCAATACATAGTACAGTGTTTGGCTTATCAAACACAAAGAACGTAAAGTATCTTCTCATCATGATAACCTAATCACTTAAAAGTGACAGGCTGAAATGATTCCAAATTAATGATAATGTTTTGTCATACAAGGTTTAGGATATATTAACCACTCTATAAAATCCTAAAAATCTCCACCATTCTATTTTACGGGGGAGTTCTGAGGAACAGATCAAAGTTTAAAACTGTCGTTACACATACACTATTTTTAAAATGATGGGGAGGATCCATTTTAAACTAAAGCTCTCTCTCGTTGGTGTATATTTCACTAGAAACAGCACGTCACATGTTATCAGACACGCAGGAGGAACCTATGAGCACGAAGTCATGCGTCGATGAAATAGGTCACCAAAGAAAAGATCGGATGGGAAGAAATTTGCCTCTTCTTGCCAGCTGTTCGGTGGTAGTCCACGATCTTGTTGTATGTTTCAAAAACTGAAGTTTATTGTCTTCCCATGTCATTTTATCGGCGCTCGTTCATTACCACGGTTTATGTTTTTAATCGTATGGCTATGGCCCCCTATCGGCCAGGCCGTTCGCCGGGTGCCGGTCTTTCAACTTGACGCCACTTCGGCGACCTGCAGTTGATGATGATGATAGGATGATGATGAGGACAGCACAACAGCCAGTCCCTGGGCGGAGAAAATTCCCCGACCCAGCCGGGAATCGAACCCGGGCCCAGAGGATTGACAATCCGTCACGCTGACCATTCAGCTAACGGGGGCGGACATTACCACGGTAAACGCCTGTTACGCACTCTGCTCCCACCTAGTTTCCTTTCCGATTTATTAGCTCTCTCTTTCCCCCCAACATGTACCAGCAGAAGGCCATTACGTACTTTTTCTTCGCTGCTGTACCCACAAATAGGGGAAAATTTTCTTTAGTATACTTAATGTACTGCTATTATCCATCGCGTAATACACCTCCGAAATAACAGTACGCTAGCAAGGGAACCTCCCCAACGCACCCCCCTCAGATTTACTTATAAGTTGGCACAGTGGATAGGCCTTGAAAAACTGAACACAGATCAATCGAGAAAACAGGAAGAAGTTGTGTGGAACTATGAAAAAATAAGCAAAATATACAAACTGAGTAGCCCATGCGCAAGATAAGCAACATAAAGGATAGTATGCGCTCAGAAGCGCGGTGGTCCTGTGGGTAGCGTAAGCAGCTGCGGGACGAAAGCCCCTTAGCTGAATTCTTTCCTCGAGTGAAAAGTTTAATTTTTTTATTTTCGCTAAGTTATTATCTGTCCGTTCATTCATTGACGTCTCTGTTCACTGTAGTAAGTTTAGTGTCTGTGTTTTGCGACCGCTCCGCAAAACCGTGCGATTAGTAGACGAAAGGACGTGCCTCTCCAATGGGAACCGAAAACATTTGATCTCAGGGTCATAGGTCAACCGATTCCTCCACAGGAAAATATTCATTGACCTTGTTATTGAAGTCGCGAGCTATATTTGCTGGATTCATATTGCCCACGTAATACATCTCACGTATTTAATGCACTCTCGTCGAAAGTAGCGAACAGTCAACTGCCAGCCAGGGGGCCTCGTTAGTAGGAATACTCTCCCTTCCGTGCGCTTTTGTCGACTGATGTCATGTGTTTCGATGTTTGTTTAGGTGTAGCGTCCACATACTACGGCGCAGTTACCTCGCATCGGACGGATGGACGGGCAGATAATAATTGTCTGAAAATAAAAAATTAAACTTTTCACTCGAGGGAAGACTTGAACCAAGGACCTCTCGGTCCGCAGCTGCTCATGCTAACCACGGGACCACGGCGCTCCTGAGCTCACACTATCCTTGATGTTGCCTATCTTGTGCATGGACTACTCAGTTGATATATTTTGCTTATTTTTTTCATAGTTCCACACAACTTCTTCCTGTTTTCTCGATTGATCTGTGTTCAGTTTTTCAAGGCCTATCCACTGTGCCAACTAAATCTGAGGGGGGTGTGATGGGGAGGTTCCCTTGTAAGTAGTTGAACACACACACTCTCTCTCTCTCTCTCTCTCTCTCTCTCTCTCTCTCTATTGTCGGCATACTATCAATATTAATTATGGACTTAATTTCGACCTCATAATACTGAACAGCGAAGGACACTTCGGTTAGGTACTCGCTGCCACCATCGACACCGAAAGATGGACTGGAAGAATGAAGCGTTTTTCGATGAGAATTTCTATGACGAAAGCGAAAATAATGCTGCACACAAAGAACGCTTTCCGTCGTCACTTTCAATCAAGGCTGACCTCGTCACCGGAATGAAGTCGATAAATTATCTGATGCCGGCAGAGCCGTTTAACCCGGCCGGTATAATGTTTCCATTACGCGCACACATTGTCGCGGATGCTCCTCCAGTCAAAGGCGTGCTGCTCTCTCCGCGTGGCCTCGTACTGCTACGCCTCACTGACTCCTTTGTATTCTTCCAGTGAATGGCCAGCTACAAGATACTTAATAGGGAGTCTTGCTACTGCTTGTTTCATCAACAACTACGTACATAAGTTGGGTAGTAATGCCAATATCCTTTTCAGTTTTAGGCGTACAGGTTTTACATTCATATGTACTTGTACTTTTCTCCTGCAGAGTTGCTAACACAAAAGACTAATTTCTGAAGTGAGCGAACATATACCGACTAGCCAATAAAAAATATATTTTTATTAATGTTATAGTTAGCCAAGTTCCAGACGTGGAAGAAATATTTAAGGTTTTTTAATTGACGTGAATTAATGTACTGCTTCATCACTTGTTTTCCTCTGTTTTCTTTGTTTTCCCTTTACTGAAGACGTCTTACATCCTAAAGAACGTGAAATACCCACTTCGCAAACCATCGCCATGTATTCTGAATAAAAAAATGAGGATTTGCTTCAGATAACATTAAAGAACTGCTCGATAGTTCAGCTATTCCACAAAACATCCTGTAATCGTGATTTAGTTTGCATACAGGATGTATCTTGGTAACATCATCGCTTCGAATTAAGGCATTCTGTCTTTGTAGCCAATGATTTTGTGCGTCAGTTTTAAGTAGGCTGTTTAGGTTTTTATGTTGGTAACGCCACGTAGCGCTCTGTATGAAAATCACTGGCTGTGCTGTGTGCAGTCTGTGGCTGGTTGGCATTGTTGAAATATTCTCTATTGTAGTGGGCAGTTGGCTGTCAACAGCGCGTAGCGTTGCGCAGTTGGAGGTGAGCCGCTAGCAGTGGTGGATGTGGGGAGAGAGATGGCGGAGTTTTGAGAACAGATGATCTGGACGTGTGTCCATCAGAGACAGAAAATTTGTAAGACTGGATGTCATGAACTGATATATATTATGACTTTTGAACACTATTAAGGTAAATACATAGTTTGTTCTCTATCAAAATCTTTCATTTGCTAACTATGCCTATCAGTAGTTAGAATCTTTTATTTGGCTGGCAGTATTGGCGCTCGCTGTATTGCAGTAGTTCGAGTAATGAAGATTTTTGTGAGGTAAGTGATTTGTGAAAGGTATAGGTTATTGTTAGTCAGGGCCATTCTTTTGTAGGGATTATTGAAAGCCAGGTTGCGTTTCGCTAAAAATATTGTGTGTCAGTTTAGTGTTGATCAGAATAGGTAAAGAGCGAAATGTCTGAGGACGTTCAGTTCTGCTCAGCTGTTTGAAAATCAAATAATGTGAGAGGTTTATCAGCACAGTAATTCACTAATTTTTCTAAGGGAACGTTTCACAGTTTGCTACTTTTCCATCGACATCATGATATGTCTTCACTCGTTTGCCATAGGCTCATGTACTTCACACAGTTGGCTGTGACTTTTTGCAGCACTGTGCCCAATTACGTTCAGAAATTGATAAGAGATTGAATTTAAGAGTTATTATTACTTCACCATTTTAACACACTGTTCTGCAAAGGCAGACAACAATGAATTGACGGAAAGTCGGAGTTAATATTCCCAGAAGATCAGTTAACACTACTAAGCTTCGATAATACCCTTCGGTTTTTGTAACTGATTGTTCATTAATTTGGAATCACTTCTGTTTTTCTCTTTGCACTGATTGTCCTAATGGTAAATTAAAATCGGTACACTCTGAATTATTTTTCGAATTCAGAAGTTCAATCTGTGTTTTGTGTGCGAGTCTCATATTTAATAATCAATAGTTACCTTCTCGAAAAGTATCCGTGGCATGATTCTACATGTTTCCTTATAATAAAGAGTTGCGGCATATCGAGATCACAAAGATGTTGCAGAATACAGCAGGCAAAGGTCGCTGCAGCAGTCTGTCTATTGCTACGTCTGCTTTTACCACCCCTCCCCCCCCCCCTACTCACTGTGGTCACATTAATTACCAGATGCAAGAAAAATTTCATAAAAGAATGTTCAGGAAATTCCACCTTCAGTTAATCATCTCATTTTATCAATTTCACAGGTCGTGGTTGTTTCTTTTAGGGTAGCTAAAGCGGAAAAATTGATGTAAAAACCAGTCATAATAAGGGATCTAAGCAAAAATTAATAGTGATGAGTCAAATACTTGACACATATGATTGAAAGTGTTCTGAAAGTAATGCAGCATCATGAAAAGATAAATCGCGCTCATTTAGGTGTCATAATATTCCATACACGTCTTATATGATCCATGGATTTAGACGCTACTGTCAAAGGGCAGCGATATTTGTAAAATTAAAAGCAATTCTCTTCTTCTCGTTCTTATTTTGAATTCCATAAATCGCCTTTCCCTTCGGTATTTAACATCTGCCCAATAGTTTCACATTCAGAGTTCTTCTCTTAAGTTCTCTACATACATTTTGTGTTCCATCATTCGGTTTTACAAAGACAGCCTGGTGTTCCTTCATAACCTGCCAAAGTTTGAAGGCTTTCTGCGTTGGTACTGATCTCTTTTAGACCTCCTGTCACTTCTCAGTGTGCGCATCATGCTAGTACCTCTCGATCATGAGCGTTAGCTCGAGACTCTGCAACCTTATACAGGATCAGCGAGGTGTCTCAGTGGTTAGCACACTGGACTTCCAACTACGGTTTAAAGCCGCGCCTCACAATCCTGATGTGAGTATTCCGTGATTTCTCTAAATCGCTCCAGGCAAATGCCGCGATGGTTCCTCTCAAAGGGCACACCCGATTTCATTCCCCTTTCTTATAACAAAACGAGCTTGTGCTCTTTCTCTAATGACCTCGATGTCGACGAGACGTTAAGCCCTAATCTTCTTTCCTTCTTTCAGTCTTACACAAGGCCGCCAGAAAAAGTCTGGAGAGCTTGTAAGGCTGTTGCAGGGTAGGATGTGCTAAGCAACAATTGTTAAGAAAAAAGTCCATCAGTTGCGTCGTTTCCGAGTTCTTAGCACTGAAGCTAGCAAATCAGGCCGTTGCTCGTGAAAATCCAAGTGGCCCACCACAGACGATATTGCGAAACGAGTACTTTGTTTAATTTCCTAAAACTGAACACGAGAGCAATACAAAAGTTGGACATGGGACGATTGTAACGATCGAACCAGAGCCAAAGGCTAAGCAGTCTTGTGTGCTGTCATTACGGTATCAAAACAACTGACACTAATTGTATCTGACGGACGGCTTGAATTCGCCCGCGCCAGGACGCCACTGGCTATCTTCAATGCTAAATAACTTGGAAACGGCGGAACGTATCGGATTCTTTTCTTAGCAATTATTTCTCGGCATAACTTACTCTGCTTTTCAGGCTGCTTATGACCACCTTTATATTTACCACTGTCCTTGGCCAGACTCAGTATTGTCTTAACGTCTCTTTCTTTGGTCTTTAGTTTCTTCCTGAGACTTTTTGTATCATTTTAAGGCACTGTATTACATAAAGGGTCCATCATTTTATAGTGCTGCATCTGTCATTCATTGAAATTCGACAAAACCCAGGGTTAAATGAACCACTTTCTTTTTTTATGTGCGAAGGTAACGACTTTCTTCTTCGATACGTTAGGGTTTGTCCAGTAACCTATTTGAATGTTATTGGCCTTCTACTTTTCCCTATTTCCACTACAAGCTTGAAACGGGTGCCACGAAAACTATATTCATACAATAGTGTAAACAGCATGTGGAAGCTACCTCACTGTAATGTCATATACACTCCTGGAAATTGAAATAAGAACACCGTGAATTCATTGTCCCAGGAAGGGGAAACTTTATTGACACATTCCTGGGGTCAGATACATCACATGATCACACTGACAGAACCACAGGCACAGAGACACAGGCAACAGAGCATGCACAATGTCGGCACTAGTACAGTGTACATCCACCTTTCGCAGCAATGCAGGCTGCTATTCTCCCATGGAGACGATCGTAGAGATGCTGGATGTAGTCCTGTGGAACGGCTTGCCATGCCATTTCCACCTGGCGCCTCAGTTGGACCAGCGTTCGTGCTGGACGTGCAGACCGCGTGAGACGACGCTTCATCCAGTCCCAAACATGCTCAATGGGGGACAGATCCGGAGATCTTGCTGGCCAGGGTAGTTGACTTACACCTTCTAGAGCACGTTGGGTGGCACGGGATACATGCGGACGTGCATTGTCCTGTTGGAACAGCAAGTTCCCTTGCCGGTCTAGGAATGGTAGAACGATGGGTTCGATGACGGTTTGGATGTACCGTGCACTATTCAGTGCCCCTCGACGATCACAAGTGGTGTACGGCCAGTGTAGGAGATCACTCCCCACACCATGATGCCGGGTGTTGGCCCTGTGTGCCTCGGTCGTATGCAGTCCTGATTGTGGCGCTCACCTGCACGGCGCCAAACACGCATACGACCATCATTGGCACCAAGGCAGAAGCGACTCTCATCGCTGAAGACGACACGTCTCCATTCGTCCCTCCATTCACGCCTGTCGCGACACCACTGGAGGCGGGCTGCACGATGTTGGGTCGTGAGTGGAAGACGGCCTAACGGTGTGCGGGACCGTAGCCCAGCTTCATGGAGACGGTTGCGAATGGTCCTCGCCGATACCCCAGGAGCAACAGTGTCCCTAATTTGCTGGGAAGTGGCGGTGCGGTCCCCTACGGCACTGCGTAGGATCCTACGGTCTTGGCGTGCATCCGTGCGTCGCTGCGGTCCGGTCCCAGGTCGACGGGCACGTGCACCTTCCGCCGACCACTGGCGACAACATCGATGTACTGTGGAGACCTCACGCCCCACGTGTTGAGCAATTCGGCGGTACGTCCACCCGGCCTCCCGCATGCCCACTATACGCCCTCGCTCAAAGTCCGTCAACTGCACATACGGTTCACGTCCACGCTGTCGCGGCATGCTACCAGTGTTAAAGACTGCGATGGAGCTCCGTATGCCACGGCAAACTGGCTGACACTGACGGCGGCGGTGCACAAATGCTGCGCAGCTAGCGCCATTCGACGGCCAACACCGCGGTTCCTGGTGTGTCCGCTGTGCCGTGCGTGTGATCATTGCTTGTACAGCCCTCTCGCAGTGTCCGGAGCAAGTATGGTGGGTCTGACACACCGGTGTCAATGTGTTCTTTTTTCCATTTCCAGGAGTGTAGTTACAGAAATCAGCAAAGGTCACAGATACGCGTTTCTGGTATCTTGTCATCGCAATGAAGATCCTTAGGTAACAAACTGAAGTCTTGGGATGAAACGGTGCTTCGAAGTGTACTTTAGTAAAGTAAAACCGCTATGAAAAGACGGTACACTACATGATCAACAGTATCTGCAAACCTCTACCAGGTGCGACAGTAAAATAATGAGACTTATTTTCTTTGCAAGATGTGGCAACTCTGCAGGCTTGTGTAGGCACAATATCTTTGACCTCCTTGTAGTCCAAGCGGCACATCGATACAACTGCTCAGTCGTGAGTTGTGCTGTAATAAGTTAACATGTGTTTGTGTGTCTCGTCACGGAAATGGAACCGCATAATATTGCGCAACGGTATGCCATTTCTTTTTGCGTTAAATTGGGTGAAAACGCGACAACTTACGGTAAGCTTCAGAAGGCTTTTGGAGATGAGGTTATGTCAAGAGCTCAAGTTTTTTTGTTGGCATAAAATGTTTAGTGAAGGCAGAACGAATGTTCAAGATCCGCAGTGGACGACCATCAACCTCACGGACGGATGTCAACTTGGGCAGGGTGCATGAACTCATACGATCTGATCGAAGATTATCCGTGAAAATGATTGCAGAAGAACTGAACAGCAATCGAGAAACGGTTCGTCTGATAACAACTGAAGGTCTTGGTATGAGAAAGATTTGTGCAAAAAGGGTCCCCAAAAATATCACACCACAACAGCGAGGAACACGGAAACACGGAAAAATATGGCAGCCGATCTGTTAGAGCAAACGGAAATCAATGCAGAATTGTTGAGCCGTGTTATCACTGGTGATGAAAGTTGGTTTTTTCAGTACAATTCAGAGTCAAAACGCCAAAGTTCGCAATGGTGCTCAAAGGGATCACCCAGATCAAAAAAAGTGAAATGCATGCTTGTGTGCTTCTTCGATTCCAAGGGAATTGTTCATGAAGATTGGGTGCTTCCTGGACAAACAGTTAACCAATATTACTACAAAGAAATTTTAGAAAGACTTCGTAAAAGAGTTCGTGTCCGTGCCAACATTGCTGATAATTGGATTCTGCGTCACTATAATGCGCCATCCCATACTATTCTGTCAGCACAGCAATTTTTAACCTCAAAACGAATTTCGGTGTTACCACAGCCACCTTATTCACCAGATATCGCTCTGTGCGGCTTTTTTCTATTTCCAAGAGTCAAAATGGTGGTCAAGGGACACCATTTTCAAACAACACAAGATGTCCAAAAAGTTGTGATGAAGGTCTTGGAGGATATTACAGAAGATGAGTTCCAGAAATGTTACCATCAATGGCTGAAGCGCTGGAAAAATAGTGTGCAATCAGAAAGGAACTACTTTGAAGGAGACAACACTAAACTTGACTGAAACGGTAAGCAACATTTTTTTTCACATCAGTCTCGTTACTTTATTGTCACGCCTCGTATATAATGCGAAACTGAACACTAGATTTCACGAGAGGCGGGTCTGCCAGTGTGAAAAGAGGCGAGGAATGTTGTGCTGTCGGTAGAGAAGTAGTATCGGCAGAATGGTTCGGTCAGGACAATGCAGTGGATTCGAAGGTGGCCTAATTAGTGCATATAAGCTGAATAGAAAAACCACCAGGGATATTTTAATCATTCTAAAACTGTCGAAGTCGACTGTTGACGATGTAAATGAAGTAAAACGCGAAAGAACGACCACAACTAAGCCAGCATCAGGATGAACTCACTTACTGACGGAAAGGCGCCGTCGAGCAATGAGGAGACTGCTTTTTAAAAAGTCACATCATATCAACGGAAGGAATCACAAGCGAGTTCCAAACCACTATCGGCAATCTAACTAGCACAATGACTGCGCGTTGGGAATTTAAAAAAAAAATAGGGTACAACGGCCTGTCAGCTCGCCATGAGCCGCACATTTCTGTAATCAGTGTTAAGTGGCACCTGAGGTGGTGTCAGGAGGGACACCACTGGACAGTGAATGACTGGAAACGAGTTATCTGGAGTGATGAATTAGCGTATACTGTGCGGAAATCTGTTGGAAGGGTTTAGGGTTGTGCGAATGCCTGGAGAACTTTAGCTGCCATCATGTGTAGTGACAACAGTAAAGTACGGTAGAGGTGATGTTACGGTATGGGGGTATTTTCTGTCGTTAAGGTGCGCTATCCTTACTGCAGTTAAAAAACGTTACTTGGAAGGATATGAACACATTTTACAGCGTTGTGTACCGCATACAGTAGAGGCATAGTTGGGTGACGATGTTTTTGTTTCAGCATGCTAATGCACCCTGCCATATAGTAACATATGCAAGGCAACCGTTTGTGGGCTGTAACATTTCTGAAATGGACTGGTCTGCCCAGAGTTCCGTCCTGAACCCAATGGAACACCTCTGGGACGAGTCATAATATCGATTTCGCTCCAGATCCCAGCGTCCAACATTAATACCTTATTTGATTTCACCTCTTGAGGAAACAAGGACTGTTATTCCGCCAGACAAAAAAAAAAAAAAAAAAAAAAAAAAATGGCTCTGAGCACTATGGGACTTAACTACTGAGGTCATCAGTCCCCTAGAACTTAGAACTACTTAAACCTAACTAACCTAAGGACATCACACACATCTATGCCCGAGGCAGGATTCGAACCTGTGACCGTAGCGGTCACGCGGTTCCAAACTGAAGCGCTTAGAACCGCACGGCCACACCGGCCGGCATTCCGCCAGACAATCGGACATCTTATTGAAGGTGTCCCTAGCAGAGTTTTAGCCTTTATTAAAACGAAGAGTGAACACACCCGATATTAATGTCCACTAATATGGTGTCCATATAGATGGTACATACGTTCGATCAGATTTTACAATTACTGAGGTGACAAAAGTCATGAAATATCTTCTAACATTGTGTCGGACCTCCAATTGTCTGGCGTAGTACAGCACATCGACATGGTATGGATTCAACAAGCTGTTGGAAGTCTCCCGCAGAAATATTGAGCCATGCTGTCTCTGTAGTCGTCCGTAACTACGAAAGTGTTGCCGCTACAGGATTCTGTGCGTGAATCTGACCTCTCGATTACGTCCCATAAATATTGGATGGGATTCAAGTCGCGAGATCTGGGTGGCTAAATCATTCGCTAGAAATGGCCACAAAGTTCTTCAAACCAAGCGCGAACAATTATGGCCCCGTGCAATGGTGCATTGTCATCCATAAAAATGTCTGCCCCGATAGCTGAGTGGTCAGCGTGACGGATTGCCGACCTACGGGCCCGGGTTCGATTCCCGGCTGAGACGGAGATTTTCTCCGCTCAGGGACTGGGCGTTGTGTTGTCTTCATCAACATTTCATCCCCATCCGGCGCGCAGGTAACCAATGTGGCGTCGCACGTAGTAAGACCTGCACCAAGGCTGCCGTACCTGCCCCAAAAGGGGCCTCCCGGCCAATGACGCCAAACGCTCATTTCCATCCATAAAAATTCCATTGTTGTTTGGGAACATGAAGTCAATGAATGGCTGCAAATGGTCTCTAAGTAGCTGAACATAAGTATTAGGGAGCCACCATCAGCTTACAAAGTGCCTTTTTTACAACTTGGATTCGTGGCTTTTTGGGTGTCTGCGCCACGTTCGAACTCTAGCATCAGCTCTTATCAACTGAAATCGGGACCCATCTGACCAGGCCGCGGTTTTCCAGTCGTCTAGGGTCCAATCGATCGGTCACGAGTACAGGAGAGGAGCTGCAGCCGATGTGCTGTTGGCAAAGGCACTCGCGTCGCACGTCTGCTGCCATAGCCCATTAAAGCCAAATTTCACCGTTTGTTGTAAGTTCCACATTGATTTTTGCGGTTATTTCAAGCAGTGTTGCTTGTCAGTTAGCACTGACAACTCTGCAAACGCCGCTGCTCTCGGTCGTTAAGTGAAGGCTGTCGGCCACTGCGTTGTCTGTAGTGAGAGGCAATGCCTGAAATTGCGTATTCTCAGCACACTCTCGACACTGTGAATCTCGTAATATTTAATTCCCTAACGATTCCCGAAATGGAGCGTCCTTTGCCCCTAGCTCCCACTACCTGTTAATTCCCGTCGTGCGGCCATAATCACGTCGGCCAGTGTTTCGTTTTGTTGTCCAAACTTCTCGTTACTTGCAGCTGGCACAGTTGTGCAGCGTTTGCGCACAGTGTTTTGTTTACCTGCGGGAAACCCAGCAGCCCACGGCAAAGACTTCGGCTGCGGACTGCGCCGCTTCCAATGCGCGGCACACGCCCGAGATTAGATCTGCTCGGAGCGCTTTCTTATTCGGCCGGCGTCGCCCCGCGGCACGGCCAGTGAATATGTAATACGGCCGAGTTGCATGTTGTGCCGATATCGCTATTGCCCAACGAGCATAAAGGGCTCTTTATGTGCGGTGGCGCCCAGCACGCAGTCCCGACGCAGCGCGTGCTACAGAACACTTTTTGCTGTGTGGGCGGCTCTTGTTAAAACCGTCGTGAGTGGAGTCGAGCTATTCACAGCATTGCTCTCGAGACATGGTGCCCAATATAGCCGCGTACTCGAAAGTGGCCTCTGACTTCCCTCACATTAGCGCTGGGACGTGCCGACTACCTGCACGTCATGCACCCAGCAGTACACGTGGAACCATTTCTTGAAGTCACACAATCAACAATTTTTTATAATAGTTTTATTTTTGCCAAAACGTCCTTTCACTCATTTCACCAAACTGAATTCAGATCTTTATAATATTTGTTTTACTTTGAAAACAGCCTACGCGGGAAAATAATTCCCTTCACGAAACTCAAAGCGGATGTGGATCATTACTTACAAAACAATAATTTTTTTATATAAACAACCGCCCTAAGTCCGCCACAAGGCGAATGCTGCGCTTCGTCAGTAACGCTAAGTGTGTGTGCTATGCACATAAATTGGAAAAAAAGGAGCCATAAGTTACGAAGCAAAAATAAGTGCACCTATTAATGAAACGTTAAATAAACGACGCGCGAAGTGTGGAAATTCACGAACCGTTATTTTGCAAAGGTCAACTGCAGCGCCCAAAATGCCGTCGTCAGAAACATTGTATTTGTGAAGATACACTACGTGATCGAAAATATCCGCACACCTGGCTGAAAAAGACTTACAAGTTCATGGCTCCCTCCATCTGGAATTTAATATGGTGTTAGCCCACCCTTAGCCTTTATGACAGCTTCTACTCTCGCAGGCATACGTTCAATCTAGTGCTGGAAGGTACCTTGGGGAACGGCAGCCCGTTCTTCACGGAGTGCTGCACTGAGGACAGATATCGATGTCGGTCGGTGAGGCCTGGCACGAAGTCGGCGTTTCAAAACATCCCAAAAGTGTTCTATAACATTCAGGTCAGGACTCTGTGCAGGCCAGTCCATTACAGGGATGTTATTGTCGTGTAACTTCTCCGCCACAGGCCGTGCATTATGAACAGGTGCTCGATCGCGTTCAAAGGTGCAATCGCCATCCCCGAATTGCTCTTAAACAGTGGAAAGCAAGAAGGTGCTTAAAACATTAATGTACGCTTGTGCAGTGATAGTGCCACGCAAAACAACAAGGGGTGCAAGCCCCCTCCATGAAAAACACGACCACACCATTACACCAACGCCTCCGAATTTTACTGTTGGCACTACACACGCTGGCAGATGACGTTCACTGCGCATTCGCCATACCTACACCCTGCCATGGGATCGACACATTGTGTACCGTGATTTGTCACTCCACACAACATTTTTCCACTGTTCAATTGAGCAATGTTTACGTTACTTACACCAAGCAAGGCGTCGTTTAGCATTTACCGGCATGATGTGTGGCTTATGAGCAGCCGTTCGACCATGAAATCCAAGTTTTCTCACCTCCCGCCTACTGTCATAGTACTTGCAGTCGATCCTGATGCAGCCTGGAATTCCTGTGTGATGGTCTGGATAGATGTCTGCCTATTACACTTTACGGCCCTCTTCAACTGTCGGCAGTCTCTGTCAGTCAACAGACGAGGTCGACCTTTACGATTTTGTGCTGTGCGTGCCCATTCACTTTTCCATTTCACTATCACATCGGAAACAGTGGACCTAGGAATGTTTAGGAGTGTGGAAATCTCGCGTACAGACGTGCGACGGAAGTGACACCCAATCACCTGACCACGTTCGAAGTCCGTGAGATCCGTGGAGTGTCCCATTCTGCTTTTTCACGATGTCTAAAGACTGCTGAGGTCGCTAATATGCAGTACCTGGCAGTAGGTGGTAGCTCAATGCACCTAATATGAAAAACGTGGATAAATTACAGCATGACACAAGGCTTTCTCCCAACAATATTGCACTATCTAAACTCGTAGAAAATTGTGTCCAAACATGTCGGCTGCTACATGTGTCTGCTCACCAAATGTAATGTAAATTCTCTGTCTAGTAGCGTAAAAGAAAACAGATAGGGTGTGCTGTCGTAAACTGAAGCAGTGAAACCGCAAAAACGGCTTGTATAACCTGTACTTCCTGTAAGGATGGGCCGTTGACTCCGTAGCGATACCTACAAATATCAAAAATAATGGTTCTGTGTCTTCTTTTCTCCATTATCAGTTGCAATCGATAGCCACGGACACAACGTTCATATTGCAACATACACTGCGCAACACAAAGTATCACTTTTGGAAACGCCCTTACTAGTTCCCATTGCGACGTAGAACTTTGAAATTTCGCTCAAAGGTGCCTACAATCTTTCTCTTTACTGGTGCAGAAGCATTGCGCTCTTCGACGTCACCCTCGTGATCGGCGACGCTTCAGATTGGAAGGTGTCGACACATGGGAAAAAAGGAAGAGCGTTCAGAAGTTTATGTGAGGTGTAAAATGGGTTAATAATGTCACATTGGCCCCAAATTTCACCACAATTCCGCTCAACACCGCCTTGGGTGAGTGCACTTTGAGTAGGTCGTTACACCACCTCTTACCCACATTTCATCCCTTCTTTGACGCCTCTGCGATGTAGGTCACAATCGCGACGCTCAGTGTTGAAGTCATACGGTTGGTGGCTGAGGAAAACATATCAGACACAGCGCCGCTCAGAACAAACATGTAAAAGTCTCAGGGGTTGGCATAGAGGATGCCAGTAAAACCACCCTTTTCCCATAAAAGACATCATTAAAACCATCCCTTTCCTTGAGGCCTTAATTCTTACTCATTTCGAGGTCGAAACCGACATTTCGCAGTGTGGTCAGCAAGAGGACGACGTTCTTGACAACCTCTGACACTGTTAACACACCGCCCTCGGACGATTCAACCCTTTCGCTAAGAACATTGTGGGCCAGCACCCCCTCTGGAGTGCAGTGCTACCACAGTTTTTGCTCTGTTGTACAGGGTGGAACTATCAGGGACTGCTCAAAACCATTCGACGACACTGCAACGCGATCCGAAGCAGCAAAGGATACTTATGCTTTTCAGCGCTACTGTTTCACTCCCTCTTGTGAAGTGATCACGGAGGGGTGCAAAGTTTACGCATGCGTGAATAAAACAGAAAACGATCCGTCTAAGATACCCAGTACAAGTATGTTCCGAATAAGGTCTTAAGGGGTGGGAAAGATCCCATCATGGTTTAATAGCTGTGTTAGAAAACTGCTGCATAAACAAAGAGAACTTCATCTCACATTGAAGATAAGTAAAAACCTAGCCGATAAACAAAAGCTGAACGAAGTGTTCAATGACTTTGAAAGCAAAAGTTTGTCAGTCGACCTCTAAGAGGTTTTGGTCGTGTATAAAATCAGTAAGTGGGTCAGAATTATCTATTCATTCACTCGGTGACCACATTGGTACCAAAACGGAAGGCCGAAATACTGAATTCCGATTTCAAAAATTGTTTCACCGTGGAAAATCGTAACACGGTCCCTCCTTTCAAACGCCGTATAAACTTGGTAATGGCAGATATTGAGATAATCGATTGCGAAATAGATAAACAACTATAAACGCCTAGTAGTGGAAAGGCGTCAGGACCAGAAGAAATACCTATAAGTTTCTACAAAGATTATGCGAAAGAACTTGCTCCGCTTCTAACAGTAATTTTTCTTAAATAGCCTGAGCAACGAACGATACCTAGCGACTAGAAGAAAGCGCAGGTCATTCCCGTTTTTTGTTCAAATGGCTCTGAGCACTATGGGACTCAACTGCTAAGGTCGTAAGTCCCCTAGAACTTAGAACTACTTAAACCTAACTAACCTAAGGACAACACACACATCCATGCCCGAGGCAGGATTCGAACCTGCGACCGTAGCGGTTGCGCGGTTCCAGACTGTAGCGCCAGAACCGCTCGGCCACCAGCGGCCGGCATTTCCGTTTTTAAGAAGGGCCGTAGGACAGATGCACACAATTACAGACCTATTTCGTTGATATCAGTTTATTGTAGAATTATGGAACAGGTTTTATGCCAAGAATTATACCGTGTTTGGAGAATGAAAATCTCTTCTACAAAAGTGAACGAGGATTCCGTGCCGGCCGCGGTGGTCTAGAGGTTCTAGGCGCGCAGTCCGGAACCGCGCGGCTGCTACGATCGCAGGTTCGAATCCTGCCTCGGGCATGGATGTGTGTGATGTCCTTAGGTTACCAGAATGAGATTTTTACTCTGGCAATTTAAAACTGTGTGCCCGACCGAGACTCGAACTCGGGACCTTTGCCTTTCGCGGGCAAGTTTGGAAGGTAGGAGACGAGATACTAGCAGAAGTAAAGCAGTGAGTACCGGGCGTGAGTCGTGCTTCGGTAGCTCTGATGGTAGAGCACTTGCCCGCGAAAGGCAAAGGTCCCGAGTTCGAGTCTCGGTCGGGCACACAGTTTTAATCTGCCAGGAAGTTTCGTCCTTAGGTTGGTTAGGTTTAAGTAGTTCTAAGTTCTAGGGGACTAATGACCTCAGAAGTTAAGTCCCATAGTGCTCAGTGCTATTTGAACCATCTGAGGATTCCGTAAACAGAGATCCTGCGAAACTCAGCGCGCTCTGTTCCTCCACGAGAGCCACACCGCCGTACACAACGGCGCTCAGGTTGACTTCAGGAAGGAATTTGACACCGTCCCGCACTGCCATTTAGTGAAAAAATACGAGCTTATCGAGTATCGGAGCAGATCTGCGACTGGATTCAACACTTCCTTGTAGATAGAGCTCAACAAGTCGCTCTTATCGGAACAAAATCGATAGATGTAAAGGGTACTTTCCGGAGTAACCCAAGGAAGTGTGAATGGACCGTTACTGTTTACAAAATATACAAATGATGTAGTAGAAAGCGTCGGATGCTCTTTAAGGCTGTCGCAGATGATGCAGTTGACTGTAACAAAGTACACACGCCAGAAAATAGTAACGTTTTGCAGAATAACCTCCAGAGAACTGATGAATGGTGCAGGCTCTGGCGGTTGAACTCGATCGTAAATAAATGTAACATTGTCCATTCATAGGAAAAGAAATCGACTACTGTACAGCTACACTATTGATGACAAATCGCTGGAAACAATATATACTGTAAAATATCTAGGAGTAACTAACTATCCATTATATCGACCTTAGGTGGAATGACCGCATAAAACAAGAAATGCGAAAGGCGGATGCCAGACTAAGAATTCATAGGAAGCATCTACAGGAAATTTAACTCCCCAACGAAGGAAGTGGCGTATAAGGCGCTTGTTCGACCGATTCTTGAGTGTCGTTCATCTATTTGGGATCCCTGCCAGATAGTAGTGATAGCAGAGAGAGAGAGAGAGAGAGAGAGAGAGAGAGAGAGTAGATGCAACGAAGTGCAGCGTGTTTCGTCATGGGATCGTTTAGCCGGCGCGAGAGTGTTAGGGAAATGCTCAACAAACTCCATTTGCAGTTGCTCCAAGATAGGCGTTGTGCACCACAACGAAATTTACTATTGTAATTAGGAGAAAGCACCTTCCAGGAGGAGTCTGACAGCATATTACTCTCTCGCCCTCCCCTCCCCTACATATCTCCCGCCTACTGACCAAGTGGAGAAAATTCGAAAAATTAGAGCCAACACAGAGGCTTACCTACAATCATTCTTCCCACGCACTATTCGTGAGTGGAAAAGGGTTAGAGGGCTCAGTTAGTGGTACAAAAAGTACCTTCCGCCATCCACAATTAGGTGGCTTGCGTAGTACGATGTAAATGTATGGAAACACACTTGATGTCACCCACACACCTTTGTTGAGTACTTTAGAAATTTACCTGGACAGAGACAAACTGTGATGGAGTCCTGGGGGCTGACAGACAGGTATCCCCTTAACACCCTTCTGATTCTGCATGCCCATTGGTAGGGGCAAGAGAAGCCGCATAGCCTGCTTGCAGGCGCCTACGACTCTTGCCACGCGGTATTGCGTTTTAGGAGTCTTAGAGGGACCGTTTTCTGTTTTATTCACACACGCGTAAGTTTTGCACCTCTCCGTGCAGGCGCGAAACAGTAAGGCTGAAAAAGCATAAATATCCGTTGCTACTTCGGATCGCGTTCAAATTTCGTCTAGTGGTTTTGTACCATCCATATCGATTCCAAATTGTATACCAGAGCAAAACCTTCGGTCGCACAGTACTCCAAGGGGGTGTAATCACGTTCAAAATGGCGTCCCCCAACGTCAATGCAGGTATAGCGTCGTTGTACAAAGTCCTGCCGTGCCCATTCTAATATCCTTTGAGTGTTTATAACAGTGTAACAGGATGGGAGAATTCTCGCCAGGAGATCCTATTCAGTCTCGACAGCCGTCTCGTACACAAGACTTTTCACTTGGCCCCACAAGAAGAAATCAGGTGAGGTGACATCGGGTGAACGTGCTGACCACGAAACAGGACTTCTCTGCCTATCCACTTTTTGCGGAATGTCTGATGCACGTGTTCACGAAGCCTCACTTGAATACGAGGTGGGTCTCCACCATGTTGGGATGAATAACAAGAGGGATGTGTTCCAGAAACATGGATAGTTTATTTTGATCCAAACGGGAAGGAAGAAGAAACGGCCCTAGTACGTAATCAATGATTATGCATGCCCACACGTTGACTGATAATCTGTGTTGATGGCTCTTCACAACTGTAGCATGGGAATTTTCATCAGGCCAAACGTGATTATTGCAAATATTCCGTTTCTGGTGAAACAGGCTTTATCCATGAAAAGTACATACGCAGGAAAGTGAGGCTCGACTGTAAACCACTACAAGAATCAGTGACTGAACACGAGACGGGGCAGGAGTCAAAGCATGCACTTTCTGTGGATGGCAGCGTGTAGCCGTATTTCCCGTAGTAATTGCCACGCAGTCCTCTGCGGAACACACATTTCACGTGCAATTGATCGAGTGCTAACTGCAGGCGCCTCATCTATTCGAGCAAGCACTGCTTGTGATAAATCGGGAGTCCGTGTAGGTCGTCGCCCTCCTCAATCGTTATTCTGTGATATGAACAGCCCTGAGTTTCACTTAATCGTCGGAACTGTCTTGGAAACACAGTATGAGCCACATGTCATGTACACGGCTACTTCGACCTGTACACCCTTTCCGCTTCCCTGCTGCTTCCATTTGCTTGTCGACACACGAAAATCTTATCTGCAAGTTCCGTCACCGGTTACTAAAGCTCGTAAACAGTAATGCATGAAATAGTACTTCAATCTGTAACACAGACTGCAGCCTACTAAAGTAAAGGCGAACTGCAACATTTCCCGTTCTCCGGCATACCTGCATCCGTCTGTATGTATGAGAGAGTAAATTTTACGACCCGTGTGACACATACTGGATAGACTTCGTGCACTGGACATGGTAAGTTGGAGGTTTTTATGGTTCAGAGTCTTTCGCTCTTACTCTCATGTGTAAAGGCGGCCACTGGTGGAAATATTTGCAGCAGTTGGTGAAGCTAGGTTAATTTGATGTTTTTCATAAGAAGTAGGGTTGACCGTAATTCCTAATTTCTTCCCTTTTCTGATGGCGTTGCAAGACGCATTTCGTTTACCCGTTACTATGGGGAAGCAACTCAACACTTTATATTTATGAGCTTTTCTTTTATCTGTCATTGCCTCCTCAGAAGAGCTGGGAGCGGGGGGGGGGGGGGGTTGTTGTAGAACTTTCCATTTCAGAGTTAAATATATCAGCAGGCTGCAAGTGGAACAGAGGGTATTCTAATTGAAATCAGTGTCTCAATCAAAAATTAAAATTTCGTGAAGTATGTATATATGATGAGTGTTTACATCGTTATTTTCATCAACGTAGATTATTTGTCTCATATGACATTGAGAAGCAAGCATAAAACAAGGTTAAGAGGTTCAACGTGATGCGTGAAGAACTGAAAAGACACCGGGTAAAAATTTGTGAACAACGACATAAAAAACTCTCAACTCCGTCTGAACAGGTCTCTGAAGGATCAACGGGACGGACGGACGGACGGACCGACCGACCGACGTGTCATCCTTAGCCGCTGGACGTCGATGGATGCCGATATGGAGGGGCATGTGGTCAGCACAGCCCTCACCCGGCCGTTGTCAGCTTTCATGATCGGAGCCGCTAATTCTCAGTCAAGTTGCTCGTAAGCTGGCCTCACAAGGGCTGAGGCACTCCATTTGTCAGCAGCACTCGGCACATTCGAACGGTTACACATCCAAGTGCTAACCAAGCCCGGCAGCGCTTCGGTGATCTGACGGGAACCGCTGAGATAGAAAAGAAAAACCAACAAATTCATGCTACTGGGCTATAAAACTCTAAAAAATGACGGGTAGAAATAACGGTGTGGGCAGGGGACAATTAAAATTAGAAGAAACCGAGGGACAAAAATGCGTACATACAGGGATTGAATTCTGAAATAATGTGAAGCGAAATATTTCGGTGTGAAAGCACTGAGAGAGCCTATTGGTTCAAAGAAAAGAAGTGTGTCACTATATGCAATAAATCGTCTAGTAAGGTAAGTGAGAAAGTTAAATCATTGTATAAAAACAGAAGTTAGAAAAAATCTGTCGAAGGCCGTAGGCAATTCTTCAGCGTCGTTAATGTCTCCATCACTCTTTCTTAAAAGCCACAGAAATTCTTTTTGTGCAGCCTGTCATTAAGTGCCTCCTTTAAATTGTAAGTAATATGCCTCAGACCATTAATACGACGCAGACACGAGATCAGAATTTGCTGCCTTCTTTAATTCCGAGCGCTGTAAATTCCTTACAGAGGAGCCTGCTTTTTTTTGTTGACGTGCCCCGACGGAAAGAGCGAGGGGCAAACGAATAAACGGTTTAAGTGAATTATAACCATGTCCAGTCGGGGGAAAAACGACGCGAGAGGCCGAGATGTCGTCGGCTGCAGCTCGGGAGGACAGGGGCTCGATGGCGGTCGCAGCAATTATGGCGCAGGCCCTGCCCGTGATTAGCAGACGAACACAAGCGAGGACGCGCGGCCCGGCGCCACGGTCACGTCGCGCAGCGGGCGTCTGCGCCTTCCGGCGACGCCGACAGCAGCCAAACAGAGGGGGCGGGCCGGCGAATGAATTTGTGAGCCGGGCTGCCCCGGGATCAGGGCAGGGGCTGCTAATTGGCTCTGGGGCAGAGTGTGACACAGCGCGCGTGACGTGGCCGGCGCCGGCGTGTGCTGCTCCGGCCGACATCGGGGCAGCCGCACCGCGCCGGGGGCGGAAGACAGGTCAGTGACTGGGCCGAGGTGGCGCCTCAACTGCTAGCTATAGCCTGTCTGTAAACTCAAGAGCGAGCAGCGCTTTTGGTGGGGGAAATGGCCTTTCCCGTAAGAACGCTGCCACCGGCCTACAGGGGCACTCAAAATCTGTTGCCTGTTATCTGTCTAGCAGTGGAGATCGGCGTGCAGTGATATACGTCGTTTCTGTTCGTGAGATCTTAGTTGTCAGTGTCAGTGAGTTAACTTTGTGTACTTACTGATATACTTCGATATCCGAAAGTGATTTATAATAGTCTAGCGTTGCAAGAAAATGTGCAGAGTACTAAGAAGAGGAGGTATTTGCGGAGTAACGAGCGTTCGACCGTCTCTAATGTTATTACAGCGTGTATTAGAGGGGCGACACAAAAAGAACTGTTGGCTAATATTACCAGTCCCAGTAAAAGGCCTGCAATTTATGCAAACGTCAGCCTCGCCAAGTAGGACGCATAAGGAAGGAACGCAAAAATAAGCCGCATGGTTTACTGGAATCGCCACGAAGGAAAGCTAATAATTTTGGTAGGAAACCCATCATTATAGACACTTCCGAAATCACGTAAAACCTTTGATGCTTATGGAACACTAAATCTCTATCTCTGTCACTATTCATCTGATTCTAAGACATAGTGCTTAAATCATGTGAGCAACAGCTATTCTAAGACACTGGTGAAATTTCCTTCGAAACATGTACACTGATTCTGGAATTCTAAGAAAAAAGCTTGACGTACGAGTTACGTTCGCATATTATTTTTTATTTTTTGGTAAGAACTTTATTTTTTAATCTACAGCAATGTTATCTTCAAAATATTCCTCCTTACATACTATACACTTATGCCAGTGCTTTTTCCAATTCCCGAAACCCTTTTAGGAACTGTTTCTTCAGGATAGTTTATAGTCTCTTAACTGTGCTTAACTGTGCATTTTTAATCTCATCCATGCTTGTAAAGCCGCTGTCCTTAAAGGTCTGCTTTGAAATGTTTGTAGGCCCTACCACTTGTCTTCCCTTGGTTTACCCATAACATGCTCACCAAAAGCAATGTTTATTATTTCTAAAAATTCCACACACTTTATTCCATTCTTATAAAAAAATTTAATACAGATTCCCTAATTTATTTTTATACAAAACAAGTAAACGTTGATGCTACCAAAACTCATGTAACCTTTCTGACAGCTGACAACAGATTAAATACCCAATATGGGTAACATTGTACACATATTTTTGAGGCATTTTTATGAAGATAGTGACAAAAAATAGTGCAAATCTGACTAATACAACACATAAAATTATAAATTTCTTTTTACCTTTTAAACACTCTTCATGTTACACGAGTTGTTAAGTTTCAATGCAGTCCTTCAAAGAAAACTACTACATTTTAGTAGGAACACAAAGTAAGAACAAGCCTTAAATTCTACAGACTGATTACACTATATGGGGTTCGTTTTACGAATAGCAATAGAGAAACATACATTCAGATGAACAGGCATTTTGTTCTATGTTTGCAATAGAATCCTGACTTCCATCCTTATGTTAATATTATTTATTCTATAATGTTGTGTTTCGGAAGAAGCTATCGTTTTTTGTATTCTTTATCGTTTTAATGCATTTACATAAAAATAAACGCAGCCGAGATGTATCTATCTGTACACGGCGTCGCCACAGATGTAAAGCGCACGCCGCGGCAGGGCCGGTACTACGCTGTGAAACAGCCTGTAGAAGCGCCTCGTGACGTAGCTGGGTAGGCAGAGTCGGGACTCGCTCGCTCGCTCTTCCGTTTACCGACAGACTATACGTCTGTCTCCGGCGTCGTGTAACTTTTGCGTAAATACACTGCCCGCCTTTTTAATTTCAACACCAGGAAGAACAGAAAATAACGAAATTTTACTTTTTGTGCTGTAATCTACCATTTATATTGAAGAGCCAAAGACACTGGTACACCAGCCTAATATCGTGCAGCCCCCTAAGCACGCAGATGTGCCGCAACATGACGTGGTATGGACTCGACCAATGTCTGAAGTAGTGCTGGAGCGAATTGACACCATGAATTCTGCAGGGCTGACCATAAATCCGAAAGAGTACGAGGGGGTGGAAATCTCTTCTGAACAAATAGTTGCAAGGCATCCCAGATATGCTCAGTAATGTTCATGTCTGGGGACTTTGGTGGCCAGCGGAAGTATTTCAACTCAGCTGAGTGTTCCTGGAGTCACTCTGTAGCAATTCTGGACATGTGGTGGGTCGTATTGTCCTGCTGAAATTACCCAAGTCCGTCGGAATGTACAATGAGCATGAATGGATGCAGGTGTCCAGACACCACGCTTACGTACGTCTCACCTGTCATAGTCGTATCCAGACGTGTCAGGGGTCCCGTATCACTCCAATTGCACACGCCCCACACCATTACAAAGCCTCCATCACCTTGAACAGTCCCCTGCTGACAAGCAGGGTCCATGGATTCATGAGGTTGTCTTCTTACCCGTACACGTCCATCCGCTCGATACAATTTGAAACGAAACTCGTCCGACAAGGCAACATGTTTCCAGTCATCAACAGTCCAATGTCAGTGTTGACGGGCCCAGACGAGGCGTAGAGCTTTGTGTCGTGCAGTCATCAAGAGTACACAAAGGGGCCTTCGGCTCCGAAAGCCCATATCGATGATGTTTCATTGAACGGTTCGCATGCTGACACTTGTTAACGGCCCAGCATTGAAATCTGCAGAAATTTGCGGGAGGGTTACACTTCTGTCAAACTGAACGATTCTCTTCAGTCGTCGTTGGTACCGTTCTTGCAGTATCTTTTTCCGGCCTCAGCTATGTCGGGAATTTGATGTTTTCCTCATATTCACGGTACACTCGTGAATGGTCGTACGGGAAAATCCCCACTTCATCGCTGCCTTGGAGATGCTGTGTCCCATCGTTGTTGCGCCGACTATAATACCACGTTCAAACTCAGTTAAATCTTGATAATCTGCCACTGTAGCAGGAGTAACCGATCTAAAAACTGCACCAGAAACTTGTTGTCTTATATAGGCATTGCCGACCGCAGCGCCGTTTTCGGCCTGTTTATATATCTCTCTCTATTTGAATACGCATGCCTATACCAATTTCTTTAGCGCTTCAGTGTAAACATAGAACGACTACTTTAGACTGATGTCTAAGATTATGGAATTCATCCTAACAAGTGCTAAAAAAATCCCGAATGAGAAACTAAAGTAAACTCAAGCAATACGTATATGTTCCAGTATACAAATGTTCCATGTCTAAAAACAGTTGTCGAGAAACGTATTACATTGCAGAGACTTCCTCATTAAATTACGTGCTCTTACACCAAGTCTTACCAATTCTATATTACAGCTTTTGAGCTATTTTCGTGAGCATTAGGTAAGTTTCTGCACCAAACGTCATTTCTGAATGATAAACAAAAGTTGTTGTAACTCGGAAACGATAAACGCGGCTGTAATATATCGCAGCTGTACTAATAGCAAGAACACAGTTGCAAATGAACGAAAAGTAATTTTGGTCCTTCTCCTTGTGCAATGCTGAAGGAAAAATTCATTATTTCAAATTCCAGGCGATACGGTCATGAAAGAAGAGATGCAACATCGTGCTATAATAAGATGTTGAAAGAATTTTCTTAACGCGCGAAATTGAGATCACTGCGCAAGAACTTGGTAAAAGAGAACAAGAAACTTTACGGACCTTTTATGAAATACACAAGTTCCAAAATTGACTCGGGAATCAATTTTAACGATTTTTGCACCATTACCTAACTTTCTGTGGTCAGTCACGCTGTTCTATAATTATCTATACTGAGTAATTACAGTATAGTGCGTATTGAGATGTAGTCAATACATATTATGAACTCTCGGATACCGATGGGTATCGATATTTTTATTTGTGAATGAAAAAGTTCGTAAAAAGTAGGTTTACTAAGATTTTTATTTCATAGACTTCGGTGTTTATATTTTATGTGATTCGTGTAATTTGTAACTTATTTAACACAAAATATATAAATTTATTTTCACTAAATTTTGTTATATACCTAACAATAAATGAAAATGATGTCTGTAACAGCCACGTAAATCAATTAAAATTCTTTGCCGCAAATTTAATGTATGTTCTTGTCAGCACTTGGCGAGAAGAGTTGTTGCAACAAGTAACTGATTTTTAGCCATTGCAAAGAGTAGACATATTTTGTTGGAATCTGAAATCCAGGACAGCGAATGGATGTTAAATTTTGTCCTGCAGATACCTGAAGGATTTAAAATGCATGAATGTCTGGAGGACATTGTATAGTGCCATACAGGCATTGTAAAACAGAGCCTCTGCAGACTTGTACTCCGTTCCAAGAACGGCTTGAACGACCGTAACATTGTCTGTCTTCCTGTGCGGGAATCTCAATTTTTACGAGGACTAAGGGACGTAGACACTGTGACATATGGAGATTTGAATCAGTCTGGGAGGTGCACGGATAGTCGAAGTGGTTGAGGCAACTGCTCCCGTTAAGTACCAAATTCGGGTTCGAGTCCCGGTCGGGCACAAATTTTTATCTATCACTAATAAACTGTATAGCAGATGCTATATAGTTTTCTCAATTCTCGAATACATTTCGTCTAGTTATTTTTGTCTTCTCAGTTACTTTTCCTCGCAGTAGGTGAGTTGCTGTTGATAACCCCAGTAACATCCATTTCAAATTACTAGCACTATTTCGTATCTTTAACACTCTCTAACCGTATAACCTACTACAAATTCAGTTTACTACACACAATAAAAATCATAACAAATAACGGATCGTAAATATTTACAGTAGTCATCGGCAAAAACTGGCTCATTTGCGGCCTCGACGTACCAGCTGTCGGACCTATTCCTTCTCCGATAGCTACAAAACGAATCAAAAAAGGTTTAATGTCCCGTCTACGAGGAAATCATTAGAGACGGAGCACGATCTTAGAATGGAGAATGGTGGGGAAGGAGATAGGTTTTCTCCTTTTCAAGGCGACCATCCAGGTATCGCGTAACTAGATTTAGAGGAATTGGGAAAACATACATCTAGATGGCTTGACTGGGATTTGAACCCCACTCCTCCAGAACTCTGATTCATTGCCTAAATCACTATGCCACCTACCTCAGTTCAAGCTCTCTAGGCTACCGATCCACCTTTGCGTCCCTTTGCCGATCCACCTACCTCGGTTCAAGCTCTTTAGGCTACCGATCCACCTTTGCGTCCCTTTGCCGACCCATGTTATGAGCTAGTTAGCGAAATCGTGTGATTTTTCTTTGCTATTAATTCCGATAGACAAATATAGCTCATTTATATTTTCTCTCTGACTATATTCGCCAACTATTTCCTTCCCGTCGAGGTATTAAAAGTTTACACGACTTGGCATCATTCAGGGGACTCTACATTCCCGAACTTGTGTGGGCTCCTTCTGTTCTGCGTAGCCATGATAGTTAAAAGCCGAATTCAGTAAGGAAGTACACTATTCCACGTCTAATGGTGGGGAGAGGAAGGGGGAAGAGTAGTTTCAGTCCCAATCCCAATCATTTTTAGCCTCTCTTGTCCACCAGTAAAAATTCGTAGGAAGTTACAACAGCAGTCTGTTGCGTGTCTAATATGGTTCTCTTACTGTCCTACTTGATAAATCCTCTTTCGCTGTTATTTTATTGATGTTAAGGAATTACCCCTCTTTAACCTATGACATTCAGTTACTTGACTAATTACTCTATTGCATGCTGTTCTTCCTGAGAACGTTACGACTGTTATGCACAAAACTGATTTAAAAGTAGCACGTCTGTACGTGCAGAGGCGGTGGAATGTGTTGTACAGTAACATCAGTACTTCTTCCTGCGTGTGTAGAAAATATACTATTGCTGCTCATCGCTGTTGGTTATGTCAACGTAATTCATGAAACGTCTGACTTTAAATGGTTCAAATGGCTCTGAGCACTATGGGACTCAACTGCTGTGGTCATAAGTCCCCTAGAACTTAGAACTACTTAAACCTAACTAACCTAAGGACAGCACACAACACCCAGCCATCATGAGGCAGAGAAAATCCCTGACCCCGCCGGGAATCGAACCCGGGAACCCGGGCGTGGGAAGCGAGAACGCTACCGCACGACCACGAGATGCGGGCGTCTGACTTTATGTTCAATTTTTATTTCGCTGTAATTTGTTAAATTCCCACAACAGCTGCTCTGTAACTTATATCTGATGTGTTGTGTGAAGTTATACAAAATTAAACTACAGCACAAACGGTAATACAGGAATAAAACCAAAGTGAACTGTCAACGGAACTGGAGCAAACTGACAAGTGGGTCTCGTTCTGTTAAATCATCTATGCTGATTCCGTTGTTTGTCCTACCATGTTATGTCAGCACTCAATTAATAAAATATGCCCTACCGTGACATATGAAGAGGTCATATATCGAGGACACACAAACCTTTAC
Source organism: Schistocerca nitens (assembly GCF_023898315.1). NCBI lineage: Eukaryota > Metazoa > Arthropoda > Insecta > Orthoptera > Acrididae > Schistocerca > Schistocerca nitens. Next base: position 374,688,077 of record NC_064615.1, on the reverse strand, counting down.
ACGCGATCAATTGGAACCAAACGTTGCCCCGAGGTTAGTATCCAAGCTTAACTGTGTTAAGCATCTCTATCGCGCTGCTTAAATCTTTCCATCCGTTTGTTCTGCATTTCGCAACGATACTATAGCACTGATCAATAAAAACTGCGTAACTTACTGTGTATAACATTCTCATTTAGTAATGATTTCTTACATCAATTAAAAACCAAAACTTTAGGCTTTCATGTAGATTAGATTCGAAACTCAATTCAGAATTGAGTTTTTTAATGGTGCAGCAACACTCCACCGTATTATTTAATATAGTTGTCAGTCAGCCACAGCAGAATCTAAAAAGCGTTTGAGTCATGTGTTAGGAGTTTGAAGGAGCCCTAAACGACCGCAATAAAAAGAAAATGATGAGAAACAAAATCAAAATAACGCTGGTGACCAATGAAATAATTATTGTATTAAGTACGCGTTGTAGTGGAATAAACATTAAAATCAGAATCTAACCGACGCACTTGTAAACAATTTCTTGTATTTGTGTTGTGGAACTGATAATAGTATCAGCAGGGTAGCCTACCGTAAAAGAGAAAATGTAAGGACCAAACCAGATGTTAAAATCCATTATTGGACAACGATCTTAGTAAACTGATCTTCATCAATAGGTTTCTTGGAGTGATGTGTAGATGTTTGTCATGGATCATTGGGGAATAAGACAGAGATTGGGAACAGTAGTGCATGGATATGAAGAAATGTGGTGCAGAAACCCAGAACGCAATCTATGTCAAATGATATACAAAATTACAAGAAAAGAAGCTTACTTAAGCTTATATAAAATTCTGTGCAACAGAGACCTAACAAACATTTCGAAGACAAAAGTCCTTGCAATAAATTATGAGGAAGATGCATAACACCAGATTGGGATAAGTAGAATAAACTGTGTCAACTATAACCCAACACTAGAAATGACAAAAACAGAAAAATCGCTGTATCTTCTACGTTGCGCTTTACTAGGTAAGTCGTCACTGCTGATCTGATATAACAAGTAATAAGCTATATAGGTTATGTTGCTAATCTTCATAATCAAATGGCACGCTGTAAACGTAAACCTCTTCAGATCGTTTCATGAAGGGATGGCAAGTTACCTATGTTGGTGGTCTTAAACCAGCGGCAGAAAAGAGGTAAGGCTAACATCTCTCCCTTGTGTCCGTGGAATCTTTAAGCTGTAAGGAGTCTTTGGTGCTACTCAGGAGGTGTCGGTTATGTGCTAGGCCTAAAGTTCACCCTCCTCTCCTCAAATCATTTCAAGACTCTTCCACAGTAGCCAAAAATAACGTAACAGATGCACGCTTGACGATTGTTAATACGATACGTAAATTTACATTTATATTACGTGTTTTTTTTCAGACAAAGTGTAAAAAGTGATTCAGTGCGTGCCTTCTTGCAATCTTACTCTTACTGTCTCTTACAAGGGTACCTTGCGGTCTGGTCCTATTCGATTTTCCTTGTATTTTTAGTTTCTGAAGATCAATGTCCGAAAATCAATTTCCTAACGTAGTAGTACGACGCAAATCTAAAAAACAAAAAAAAAACAAAAAAAAAGGGGGGGGGGGCGAAAGAAACATCATTTGGTCCATGTTCGCCGGCCGCTGGTGGCCGAGCGGTTCTAGGCGCTTCAGTCTGGAACTGCGCGACCGCTACGGTCACAGGTTCGAATCCTGCCTCGGGCATGGATGTGTGTGATGTCCTTAGGTTAGTTAGGTTTAAGTAGTTCTAAGTTCTAGGGGACTTATGACCTGAGATGTTAAGTCCCATAGTGCTCAGAGCCATTTGAACCATTTTTTGCTGCATGTTTATTATTGTTTTGAATAAAGGTTTATTTGCGAAAGGTTTAAACAAAGGTCAATGCGTACCGTAGTAAGATTGTAATCGTAAAGGCACTAGTTTGAATCTCTGTAGCTGTATTTACTTTTATTTAAACTCCGTATGTACTGACAAATGTGGAATGTTCCTTAAAAAATATTGAAACGTAATTTCTTCTTCTTTTTTACTAACATTGTTCCATTTTCAATTTTATTTTTAATTACATGAAAGTTCGAGTAGTCACAGTAAATTAAAATTTGGTACAACAATGCAAAAAATCAAAGAGGAAACAAAATACCTTTTTATTTCTAAAGACTGAACTGTGTTATTGGTGTGTATATATGTGTATATGTGTGGTATATGTGTGTTTATATTGGTATATATGTCGCATTCGGGAGGGCGACGGTTCAATCCCGCGTCCGGCCATCCAGATTTAGGTTTTCCGTGATTTCCCTAAATCGCTCAAGGCAAATTGCGGGATGGTTCCTTTCGAAGGGCACGGCCGACTTCCTTCCCCGTCCTTCCCTAATCCGATGAGACCGATGACCTCGCTGTCTGGTCTCCTTCCCCAAAACCAACCAACCTTGTATATATGTATTGGTGTGTATATATGTTTTTCAGTTAAACAAAGCTGCTTTCGCGTATCTGTTTCAAATTTTAATTCATTTTTATACGACCAGTAGTTATTTTTATTAAGTAAATATGACTGAATGTTTAATTAACATTTCAGTTTTTAAAAAGCACAGAATTTAAATGAAAATAAAAAAGGAGCCACTAGCGAGATTCGGAGCAGCGATTTCATACCTATTACGCTACGCCCTCACCTACGGACGAATCTGCATAATTACCTCGAAATGTTCTGTAGTTAACAGCGCTTCTAATCTTAAAAGAAGATTTTCCAACTGTTTTTTGAGAACTTCGTCCTACTGCTTCAGGAAACTGATCTCCAGGAATTTACCTTCGAACCGAATAAGTACGAAAAAATCTAAAATGGCCTTCTGTAAATTCCCTTGTCAATGTATATCCCGCGTAACTGCTCATGCAATGAGCACTCGACCCTCATGGATTTGCCTTTTATTTTTGTTGCCAGTTGATCTCATAGTCACTGTTCCCTGATTTCTGAGGATAAAAGAGGAAACTAAAATAAGAACCAGCGTGCTGCCATATAAAATTGAGTGAACTATTGACAGCAAAAACCGTCAAAGAGGTCTTAGATTAGTTAATATCAGTCGTTTCCAGCGGTATTACAGCCACATAATGCAGCTCTACATGTGTCTGCAAATTCATTGAACTTCGTGGGCAGCGTATAATGGCTCGCCATCGACTGGACCCCCCCCCCTCCCCCCCTGGGCCCGGTGCAAGGCCCAGTGACACAGTTGCCGCAGAGTCTGGTTTGGCTCACGCGACGGCGCCACAGCCAGCGGCTGGGATGGGAAGGCCCACCAGACCACGACCACATCACAGCACGCCAGAGCCGACCGACCAGACGCTGGGGTGCGCAGAGCCTCCGTGACTCACCGGCGCCCGGGGATGGCGACCGAGCGGGGGAGTGCCAGGCACAACGCAAGGGGAGTTCTGTGTGGATATCATTTCCACGCGCCGGCGCCGGGTACTGCTGCCAGAGACGGGCGGCAATAATTCATACCAGTGTTTGTCGTCTGCAGCAGAGCAAGTGACGGCCTGAATAAAAAACGAAGCGACCGGTTGTGACACGCCCAGCACTGTCACCCGTTCCCTTCTTCCCCCATCTGTAAGCAAAGGCTGATTGCCGACCAGTACAACAAAGTCTGAAGCTTTGCACGGTCTCTATCAGCCGAACATAATCACGCTCATTAAGTATTTCTACACTACTGGCCATTAAAATTGCTACACCAAGAAGAAATGCAGATGATAAACGGGTATTGATTGGATAAATATATTATACTAGACCTGACATGTGATTACATTTTCACGCAGTTTGGGTGCATAGATCCTGAGAAATCAGTTCAAAATGGTTCAAATGGCTCTGAGCACTATGGGACTTAACTTCTGAGGTCATCAGTCCCCTAGAACGTAGAACTACTTAAACCTAACTAACCTAAGGATATCAAACACACCCATGCCCGAGGCAGGATTCGAACCTGCGACCGTAGCGGTCGCGCGGTTCCAGACTGTAGCGCCTAGAACCACTCGGTCACAACGGCCGGCTGAGAAATCAGTACCCAGAACAACCACCTCTGGCCGTAATAACGGCCTTGATACGCATGGGCATTGAGTGAAACAGAGCTTGGATGGCGTGTACAGGTACAGCTGCCCATGCAGCTTCAACACGATACCACAGATCATCAACAGTAGTGACTGGCGTATAGTGACGAACTAGTTGCTTGGCCACCATTGACCAGACGTTTTCAATTGGTGAGAGATCTGGAGAATGTGCTGGCCAGGGTAGCAGCGAACCTTTTTATGTATCCAGAAAGGCCCGTACAGGACCTGCAACATGCGGTCGTGCATTATCCTGCTGAAATGTAGGGTTTCACAGGGATCGAATGAAGGGTAGAGCCACGGGTCGTAACACATCTGAAATGTAACGTCCACTGTTCAAAGTGCCGTCAATCCGAGCAAGAGGTGACCGAGGCGTGTAACCAATGGCACCCCATACCATCACGTGATACGCCAGTATGGCGGTGACGAATACACGCTTCCAATGTGCGTCCACCGCGATGTCGCCAAACACTGATGCGACCATCATGATGCTGTAAACAGAACCTGGATTCATCCGAAAAAATGACGTTTTGCCATTCGGGCACCCAGGTTCGTCGTTGAGTACACCATCGTAGGCGTTCCTGTCTGTGATGCAGCGTGAAGGGTAACCGCAGCGTGGTCTCCGAGCTGATAGTCCATGCTGCTCCAAACGTCGTGCAGATGGTTGTTGCTTGCAAACGTCCCCATCTGTTGAATCAGGGATCGAGACGTGACTGCACGATCCGTTACAGCCATGCGCATAAGATGCCTGTCATCTCGACTGCTAGTGATACGAGGCCGTTGGGATCCACACCGGCGTTCCGTATTACCCTCCTGAACCCACCGATTCCATATTCTGCTAACAGTCATTGGATCTCGACCAACGCGAGCAGCAATGTCGCGATACGATAAACCGCAATCGCGATAGGCTACAATCCGATCTTTATCAAAGTCGGAAACGTGATGGTACGCATTTCTCCTCCTTACACGAGGCATCACAACGTTTCACCAGGCAACGCCGGTCAACTGCTGTTTGGGTATGAGAAATCGGTTGGAAACTTTCCTCAAGTCAGCACGTTGTAGGTGTCGCCACCGGCGCCAACCTTGTGTGAATGCTCTGAAAAGCGAATCATTTGCATATCACAGCATCTTCTTCCTGTCGGTTAAATTTCGCGTCTGTAGCACGTCAGCTTCGTGGTGTAGCAATTTTAATGGCTAATAGTGTAATACACTGCTGACCATTAAAGCTGCAATATCATGAAGATTGCAATCAACGAACGTTAAACTGGCATAAAGCTTACGACGTACTTGGACAGCCACAATTGTGATTTACATTTCAGCGCAACTGCACAGTATAAGTAGGCAGTGACGTCATCTACATTTTGCGTAGTGAAGTTTCTCATAAGGATACAGCAGTTGGATGTTGCTTTGTTGCGAAAAGATCGTGTTATGTGTCATTAAAGAAGGAGAAACATTAAATAGAACCTGTCAGAATCCGACGGCCACAGGACCATTGCCTATAAAGGCTGCTGTTACTCGTTCTACGATATTGTTGCTTGCGTTAGTCGGTATCCTAAGACCGTTGTGGAAATACAGAACCGAAGACTGCTGCCTGTGCCCTATCTTCGAGGCCTCTGTGGCTTTCTCTCTCAGCACGATAACACAAGACCATATGTTTCCGAAATTTCTTGACCTACTTCGGCGCATAGGGTGTTCGATTGTTACCCTGGACAGCATGTTCTCCAGATCTCTCTTTCAGTGAAAACATCTGGCCGTGGGTTTCTCAGGTTTGACACCACTTGCCTCTCACTATGATTCATGAGCACTGCAACAGAATTGAAGCAGCATGGAATGACCTACTCGCATATGTTATTTAAGTTCGGTTTGATTAGGCAGTGTGTGCTTAATTTTCATCCTGTGTACCCTCAACCACCTCTTAACTTAAGCAAGTGTTGCTCCTACTTTACTGTAAAGGCGCATTAAGTGTAGTTTCATTATGGTTCAAATGGCTCTGAGCACTATGGGACTTAACTTCTGAGGTAATCAGTCCCCTAGAACTTATAATTAGAACTACTTAAACCTAACTAACCTAAGGACATCCCACACATCCATGCCCGAGGCAGGATTCGAACCTGCGACCGTAGCGCTCGCGTTGTTCCAGACTGTAGCGCCACCCCAGCCGGCGTAGTTTCAGTATCTGCTGTCCTTGTTAGTGTTGTAATTTTAATGACCAACAGTGCACATTAATGCTTGCAAATTTTGCAGCACCCACAGAGAACAACCTCAATGAATTTGGACTCAGACAATATGTAGAGTAGTGTATTAGCAATAAGTTATATCAATTGCTTACACATAGCGTTCATGTACACCCAGCGGCATTCTAACTTGTGGGACTGCAATAATTAATGTTACACCAAGCTCAGAATGTGAAGCACTGAAACAGTATAATCGTGAAAAGAAGAGTCAGTAAGCTGTGCCTATTTCGAAGCACAAAATATCAGCATGTGAGAGGATGAACAGAACTGAATGACCAATTTCTGAAAAATGAGCTTGTGATTTCTGACTATTTTGATCTATATACACCGTCTGTCTCAAAAGTTCTTCTTGGTGTATAAACCATGTTAGCGCAGTAACTACAGTGTCAACTTGAACTAACAGTTGTAAGCGACGATGTAAATTCGATGAGGCCGTTGTGGGCAGGCAGTGTTAAGCAGTGGATGTGCAGCCATAGCTTCTCAACGATTTTCGTGTCACAAATAGCAGTGGTGCATCATCTCTAAATCAAGCGTTGAAGACGTTCACTAGAATATTTTGAAGAAGGCGAAAGTGTGTGCCAAGCTTGTCCCGCACACCTTGACTCTAGAACAAAAACAAAGACTTACGGACACCTCTCACGACCGGATTTACGGAAAAGCAAAACATGGACAGTTCTTTTCTGGAAAAAAAAAATCATCATACCTGACAAGACTTATTTTTTTAATACTAACCTATGACAAATAGAAATTCACACAAATGGTCAACGTTTTGCTGATATAGCCGATATTCAAGCCAATGTATTGCGTGAATTGAACAGTATCACTAAGAAGGACTTCTCTGACATTTATACATGGTTGTAAGATCGTTGTGTACGTTGCAATAAAGGCAGGCGAAACTATGTAGAGCACCTGAAAGATCGAAACTATCATATCAACGTTTCCCCATTTTTATTAATTCAGTCTCGAAACGTTTTGGACTGGCGCGGTGTACGTCTTCGTACGGATCCGATGCCAGTGCGGAATCTGTTAATAGAAGACGGAAGTAGTCAGTAACAAATGGATACTGGAAATGTGAAAACGGAAGCGACTGTAACGGGCAGTGGTAACCTCGCACTATTGAATGGAGAATTAAACATTGCATAGTGTGACACTTTGGGGTGTCATTGGCTATCGCACACGATTAAGAGACCAAACTATTGACTCCAGCCTAAACAGCAACTCCTACAACAGCAAAGTTTAGAACCCAGGGTAATTGTTCCTCTTCAAGCAACTCCATATGCCCTATTTAGTAGGAGAATGCCCAGCCACATGTGGCTGCTCCCAAAGTTCTACGTTTCCTTGATAAGTCACCCATCTAATGTGCCTGTATGTGCTCAGCTGCAGTTATCTGTCACAGACCTCCAGCAATAAAGTTTGATATCTCTCTCTCTCTCTCTCTCTCTCTCTCTCTCTCTCTCACACACACACACACACACACACACACACACACACACACACACAATCCGCTTGGACGTGACCTCTCGGAAACATACGTAGGCCGTTGCTGAAACCATGGCAAAATATGTGGACTTTCACATCATAACCAGTTCTCACACTTAGATCTTCCTACAACACTATACTCCCAATTATTCGTGTTACGTCAAGTGCCAGTACCTAAACCGCGGTATAAAATATCTATCCCTTGCGTTATTACGATTTTAGTCAACAGCTACTTTCATTAATGAAAATAACTTTTCACTTTGCCATTGAAACTTTCGTTCACAAACTATTTTCTTTCAGTGTCTGCACTGCGTTTCTCACTTCCCACGACATACTTGGGGAGTTTGTAATAGGGGATTGGTAAGTAAAAACTTGAATGAAAACTATTTGTCGGGAAATGCGCTGTTACCACGCTAAAAACTGTAATACATGTTAATCGATTTTTTCAAGAGTGGATAGATCCTTAACAATGACCATTGCTAAGAAACGAAAGTAATGGGTCAAATACGAGGGCTATTCGTTTATGAAGGTCCGATAAGTCGCGAAATTGAAACTTCAGTGAAAATCCGATGAAGCTTTGCACAGATGTATTGGATACTGTCTCTAGTACGCCTGTGGATGGCGTCACGTCGCTCTTTTCAATCCTAAGGCCACAGTGAGTCTGTAAACTAGCCTAGAAAATTCTCTCCTGGCAAGGTTGAGTGCCTACTAAGAGATTTCGCCTGATTTCATACAGCCCGCGTAACGTAACTGTCGTGCATTTCCTTCTTCATGAAAATTATCGGCCACATACTGCACAGGCAGTGAAAATGTTCCTGCAGCATTTTCGATGGGAAGTGTTTGATCACCCACTACACAGCCTGGACTTGGCCCCCCTCTGAGTTTTCTCTCTTCGCTCAGATAGACCACTCGCTATGAGTACAGCATTTTAACACATACAAAGAGCTGGAGACCAACGTACGGAACTGGTGGAAAACATTAGCGTCTCCCTTCTACGATGAGGGTATTGGAAATATGGTACCACGCTATGAAAAATGTCTAAAGTCGGGGAGGCGATTATGTAGAGAAGTAGCTCGAAAGTGTAGCTAACCATGGCAAACTAAACATTTTCGATTTTTACCTTGGGTTCCATTTAGTCATCGGTCGAATCTTAAAGTAATACCCCTCGTATCACATTACATACTCGAATAGCAGATTGTTTCCACGTTAGTTAATTGGTTATACCTGTAACATCTCTAAGACTAACAGTGAATTACTATAGGTCTCACAGTCAGAATTCAGGGGTGAGTGGAATATATTTTTTACGTTCTTTGACCCTGTGCCAGGAAGGTGGTATTTTTATGGACTGGCGCGTTAAAAATGACAGCCACCACTCTTCTCCATTCGGCGACAGAGGATCCCTGGCTGCTGGCAGCCCCACTGCCAGCTTTAATAGCAGTGAAGAGCAGGAGGCTGCTGTCAGTGACGTCTGAAAACCATAGCCTCCTAGAGCTGCAAAAACAACGAGGCGTTGCTATAGAAACGTCAACAAAATCGTGTTACATCGTTGGTTGCGATGGACGCGCGAAGTAGCTGCGCAAAAATTGCAAACGTTGCTGATCATCTTTCAGTGTAGATTATATTCTTTGAATAGAATAATGGAATTTCTTAAACAGCCTGTAAACTTCCAGAATGAATCATCCCCCAGGCTGTGGCAAAGCCATGTCTCCGCAAAATCCTTTCCTACAGGAGTGCTCGTCTCTGAAGTTTCGCAGGAGAACTTCTGTCAAGTTTGGAAGGTAAGAGACGAGGCACTGGCGGAAGTAGAGCTGTGAGGACGGTGTTTGGGTGGCTCACTTGGTAGAGCACTTATCCGCGAAAGGCAAATGACCCGAGTTCGAGTCTCGATCCAGCACACAGTTTTTATCTGCGAGGAAGTTTCAAACTGTATACTAATTACGGGGGTGGCACTTCGTAGATGCAACGGTGCGTGTCAGACCATGGGATTCTGTCACCGGTGAGCCTAGAATTTACACTTAAGCTGATGTAAGTTACCGATCTGAAAATACATTGTTTATGTGAAATAAAACAACAAGTTGTACCGGGGTGCGAATGCATCCTAACAGTAGGTTCCCCTACAACTATCTGGTTGAGGCAGTTCAACTCAAGATAATGTCAGTCCTTCGTCACTTCGAGCAGATGCGCGTCTAATAATGCTGTTTCGGATTCAAACCACTATTACCTATAAGGAAGTCTGCCTCTGTAACGGAGTGTACAGCATGTCTCACTTCCACATAGAGGGCCTTGGTTCGATCTGCCTTATCGTCAAGGAAATTTATTTGCTGAGAGCATTGAAACAGGATGTATTCAACCCTGTGAAGAACAATAGCAAGCTATATGAAGACGAGTGTAAATTGGGGTTTTGAAAACCAATGCCTCGGAAACAGATGTCTTGATCGCCCGCCACTCAAGTGACATCTCGGAGGCAGGATGAAGCAACGATCGATAGCCAATTCAGCACCCTACACGCCACTGAGTTATTTAGCTAGCATTTATAAGGACGTATCTCACTTTCTGGAGAACATAAAAATATAAGTATTTAGTAAGCAGGCACATGAGATGTGCCGAACAATTAAAAACAATAACAGCGATATCAAACGGAGTTTTTATAGAAGAAGAAGAAAATTTTCAGCAAGCGCTTGGATCATCAGTTATAAAATGTGTTACGTATGCTTCGTCGTCTTTTATAGAGTTGAAACCTGGACACATAGCATGGCGGACGTTTGGCGGTAAGTTGCCCTTGGTTGGGTATCGCGGCCATTGAGTTCATCATGCTCTGTGAAGATGAGAAATAGGATGTTAGCCGCAGACACTTCGAAACATCGACGTTAGTAAGAAAAGTAACATGGACTAATTTCTGTTTCGCTCCTGAGGAAGATTCTCTGGAGCCAAACGCCGAAGAAAGACAACGGTTTTCGACATTGAAGAAGAGACCACATGTAGACGGGCAGGGTCAGGAAGAAGACATGATGTACGACCATTTCTGCAAAATATGAGGCTTTGCTTTGAAACAACACTGAGGTCGCTGTAGGTGCAGCAGCCCACGTTGCTGTATGCAGGCACATTCTCCGCACGTAGCAAATCCTGACGCCAATGTTTCTCTGATTTTTATGAAGCTCAAGGAAATCCTGAGCATTTTATCTTCACAGCTTGGTGCATTAAGCATAAATGCATTTTTTTCACCAGGCTTCCTCCGTCCATAAATTCTTTTACATGGTCAGCCTTAATAATACATTGTGTGTTCTTATCCTGGTCCATTTTACAGCTCTGGCATCGAACCACAGTCATAAGACTGCTGCTCACCCTGCAAGTAGGATCGAATCGATGCCCTTTGATCCGGAGTATTGCTGTCAATACTGTTCCCATTAATTTGATCGGCTACCCTTTTGGAGAAACCGTCGACTAACGTTAATCTGGTGACCATCTTCTATTCACTTACTTCAGCTAGCAATGCAGCCACAGTGGTTCGGCGTAAGCCGTGAGTCCTGAGCAATTTATTAATCTCAAGCAGAGAAAGACCTGGGAGGGAGTTACTACCGCGGAGTCACAGAAAAATCTCGGGCAACTCAACAATGTCGCGTTTCCAAGCTACCAAACCGAACAACGTTGTGCAGTGGTCAAGGGTTTGGACCCGCATTGGATAGTAGTGGGCAGTCATGTACTGTGCGGCTGATCCCGGCGGAGGTTCGAGTCATCCCTCGGGCATGGGTGTGTGTGTTTGTCCTTAGGATAATTAAGGTTAAGTAGTGTGTAAGCGTAGGGACTGATGACCTTAGCAGTTTAATCCCGTAAGATTTCACACACATTTTTTTATATTAGTGGGGTTCAGTTCCTCATGCGACCACCTACATTTGTGATCCCTAAACCGCTTATGGCGAATGCTGGGATGGTTTTTTTGCAAAGAACGATGCCAGTGTTCTTCCCGATCCGCGAAGAATGTGAACTTATGCTTCGTGTACAATGACCTTGTCGGCTAATTCTCCCTTTCCTCCTAGTCGTTCTACTTTTTTCTCTCCCCATTAAACCAGTTTGAAAGCGCTTGAGAGACATACGATTAAATGTAGAATTCACGCAGCTTTCTGTTGATTGTAATAGAAGAGATGTCGGTAAAAAAAAAATTCGAAGCGTGTGTTATTGTATCCGGTCTGTCGGTTAAGAGGTCTGCAAAACCGCATTGCGTTTTCACCCGAAGAGAATAGATACACGCTTCTCGGTGGTAATCGGCAATGATCGGAACTGATGACAAGGATTCAGAGTAATAAGGACAAAGAAAGAAAAAAAAAGATCGTAATAATGGCCGGAAATAATTGAGACGCTTGGGACGGCGCTACATGCTTCAGAAGCGATTAATACAAATGTCTTAGAAAGCGCCATGATAGGAGCGCAGCGCACGGGCCTCTTGGCGAAAGCTGATTGCGAGCGCGGCGTTTACTTTTTCCCGCGGCTGGCGGGCTGGGTGGCTGGCTGGCTGGTGCTCCGGTGGGACTTGGTGCCAGGGAGGGCGCTGCCCCCTGGCCGAGATGTGGTCGCGAACGTGACGACACTGCGGACCCAGCGGCGCCACGCTGCGCCCACACACTCGGCGAGCGATCACGCGCTCGCACCGTCCCGTGAATTTCATTAATACCTGCCTAATGCGCGCCACCCGCCGGTATTCGGGACTGTCGCTTTCTCGGACTCCAGCGTGGCTGGAAACCCCAAAACTTTGAAACCACACATATGTCTTAAAAGCGTCCATTTTATTACAGCCGTTTTCTGCAACATTTTATTAGTTTGGTGCATAAGTTCGTAACGTTTTTGTTTCGCATTTTGTTATTTCGATTGATATGGGTTTATTTATCGCTTGTCATTTTTTATTTGTAGCTCACTGTTGATATTTGAGTTTTGTCATTTGGAGACAATGAGTGGAGCTGTGGGCGCTAAAAAATGGAGTGCCAAATGGAGAAATCGTCACATTTCTGAGGTATTCTTCTCTTTTGAGTTGAATAGAGGGGTGACCAGCGGAGGCGCCGCATAGAGCACTGCAAGAAAATGGTTTCTTCGTTTTAAGAAGGATTGTTTTGACATTAGTGACGCTTCACGTTCCAGAAGACTTTTGAGCTTTGATGAAGATCGTTTACACGTATTAATCCACAATGATCCACGTTAGGGGACTTTAGAATGGCAAATGTGATGAACTGTGATCATTCCAGTACAGCGTGACATTTGTATGCAATGGGGCGGGTTCAGAAATAAGGTTTATGATTACCGTATGCGCGAAGCCAAAAATCACGAAATATTGGGTGGCCATATGTGCGTCTCTGCTTGCTCGTCATGAACTGGCTCATCAACGACACCGGTTATCCATGTCCTGTATTGTTACTGGTGATGGGAACAGGAGTATTTATGCAAACATAAAGAAAGGGAAGTAATAGTTGAGCCCAAACAAAGTAGCAACTCTCCGTACAAACGATAATGTTTTGTATCTGGTGCAACAGCGGCACTGTGGGGTACTACGAATTTCTTCGCCGAGATGTAACCATGGTTGTCAACAACTGAGACATCTTGCAGACGCAACCCAGGTACAACAACCAGGAAGACTGCATGGACTGATGCTACTCCACTCCACTGTAATGCGACCCCCCCCCCCCCCCCCCTCCCTGCATTTTTCTAGACTGACAAAGAGCACTGTTCAGGAGTCGGATTCGGCTACAAACCACGTGATTTCTCCAGTCACGGAATCTAAAAGTTACCCCAGCGTTGGCAGAATCTGTTACGTGTATCTGTTGTGTTTATTAAACTCAAGGAAAACAACTACGAACTTAAGCACCGACCCAATATTTTGTTTTAATATGGTAGCTTGTTAAGTGATTTCATAAGCCATAACAGCGCCTCCCACAGAAATCGACATCATCACTTGCTCCGTACTCCTGCCAGCATTTCGTTCATGACGACTGCATCATAAGGCGGAGCTCTGAAATGTCCTCCTCCCCCCTCCCCTTCCCTTTCCCACCACCGCGCCGTTTCAGTGAATCAGGCCACACTGTCGTCTCCCAGTTCGTAAAAGACAGCTTGCGTTCCATCCACATTACATGCCGTTTCTTTCCAGGAGAGGGTGAGTAGGCCGATGGATGCACGGAAAAATATCTGATTAAAAGTACCCGGACACCACTAATATGATGCTGAGTTGACCAGTAGATGTCACGAGAAGCGGACCCACCAACAGCAGAACGGGTCGGTCGTAGCTTCCATCGTGGAACTGGTCATTGGATGTCACCACAGTAATAAATATATGGAAGTGCAGAGCCAACATAAGTCACATATATTTTTTTCTTTATTTTATATATTTCACTCGACCAACGCGAGCATCTTCAGAAATCACTTAGCCAGGGCCACACGTTACAATATCGGGCTGTGTATAGCGCCATTCTAAACCTGCAAAGGTAAGTGTTGGTGGTTCTATTGTGAAGTGAAAACACCAAGGAACAACCACAGCAAACCACAGCAAAACAACCACAGCACACGATCATGGAGCGTGGTAGTAAGACGACGTATGAAACTAGCGGAAGAAATCACTGGCAGTCCAGCTTCCACAGTGACCGTCCGCACCCTGTTAAAAAGCAGCTCATCATAGGCCACGTATTTCTGTAGTCATCATTAATCGACGCGTGAGGTTCTGTATAGAGCACGCCGCTGGACAGTTGATCACTGGAAACGAGTGGTTTGGAGTCATGAATCACGCTGAATCCTGGGGCAATCCGATGAAACGGTTCGGATTTGGCAAATGCCTCAAGAACGTTACCTACCAGGATGTGTAGTGCCAACAGTGAAGTGCAGAGGAAGTGGTGTCACGGTGTCGGGTGATATTGGTAGTTAGGCTGTGGTCCTCTTATTGCGCTTAAGAAAACGCACAATGGGGAAGCATAATGTGTACAGAACAGGACCAGTTCGGAGACGATGAGTATCAGCATGACAAAGCACCCTGTCATAAAGCAGGCAATGGTTTGTGGACAGGAACATCCCTGAAAATGGACTGGACTGCTCAGAGTCCCGACCTGAACCCAAATGAACACCGTTGGGATGAGTCAGAACGTCGACTTCGCTCCAGACTCCAACGTCCAACATATAATGTATTCCCTTGAGGAAGAAGGTACTGCCATTCCTCCTCAGACAAATTGGAAATTTGTGGTAAGATCTTATGGGTCCAAACTGCTGAGGTCATCGGTCTCTAAGCTTACACGCTACTTAACCTAACTTTAACTTACGCTAAGGACAACACAAACACCCATGCCAGAGGGAGGACTCGAACTTCCGACGGGTGGAGGGGGGGGGGGGAGAGCCGCGAAAAACCGTAACAAAGCACCCTAGACCGCTTGGCTACCCCGCGCGGCCTCCACAGACATTCAGACACCTCTCCGAAAGGCTCGCCAGCAGAGTTCAAACCGTTATAAAGACGAAGAGTCAGCACGTCGCATAATAATTTCCATTATATAGGTCCGGATACTTTTGATCAGATAGTGTATTCGAAAATTGTAGGAGCTTAAAAGGTGGCGCGCTGTGCTTTCGGCAGAAGTTGATAACGAACAATTATTCTTCTCTGTTCCAAACTAAGCCCCTTCACCATCTATACCATATTATTTTCTATTTTTAAGAGCTTAATATATTATTAAATTGAACAAAACGGTACACCGGCTGAGGAGTGCCGATATGGCACCTAAAATACCACCCATTTGTGGCAGAATGAAATGAACAATGAAAAGAAACCATACACAACTAAAGCAGTCATCCCAACATTTTTCTGTGATTCGCCTCTTTCACGTGTACTTTCCCCACAAGTGTTGTAAATAACTGTTGCCGTGAGGGGACTCACTATTCACTGTATCACAAGAACTGTAACAGATATGGTATCGGGAGAAGCAACACAGACCGTTACAACCTTAAAATGCACAAAACAGAGTTTACAGAGTTCATTAGCTTACATTAAGGTGACGTAGTGGCATCAGAGAGGGAAGCTAGGCATAAACCAACTGCCATATCAACAATCAGAAGAACTTGCAGGGTACGACCCGCAGTACACAGTTGAAAAACGCGAATGACAACGACAGGAACAAAAATAGCAACGTAGTTTGTTAGTTATTTGTACCATAGTTCGTTTCAACGATTATCGTATTGACGTGATGTGAAATGAGTCAGGTTATTGAATACTTATACACGATTCATGTTAACATTAATGAACACATTTTTTTAGTCCCACTCATGCAACAAGGTCAGTCGTGTATCGATGAATATTATATCAGTTTTGAGTAATAGATTTAATACAAGGGACGCCAATGGTCATTCCCCTCTTTGTATACCGTACTCACTGTACTACTCGGCTGGGCGTGCTTTCTTGATCATAGTTGTCGTTTTAGTGAATAACTTTACCTCCGCCTATTTCTCGCGAATCGCTCCAAATGTAATTCCTCTTTTCCTTCGCAGTTACAGTCGCACAGAACTGTATGTACTCACACGAGCATCTATAAGTATAAATACCAAGTGAGTTCCTTTTCTTTGTCAGCCACATATTGCTTCATCCTACATAAATCTCGCGTATGAACTGGAATTTTTCTGGTTTTACTTTCATGATCTTTCCGCAAGTCTATAAACGCCTGTTCTTCCCTCTCACCATGTGCAACTGGAACAGAGAAAGTGAAAGTGACAATTGTACATGAGGTATGGTCCACCCAAAACTGTACATTGGCCCCAGAAGTGTAGATGTGTGGAAGTGGATGTGTGGAACATTGTATGTTGATAGTAATTGTCTCCTAGGTTATGGTATGGTATGGTATGGAACTGGGGACCTAGAAACGACGGAGAGGCTTCGTCCCTGCCGCAGCCCTCAGTGGTTCACAACCCCGCAACAGGCAACACAACAGCAGTCCACTCACCCCTACAGTGCCCCACACTGAACACAGGGTTGTGCAGTTCGGCCAGTGGAATCCCCCCCCCCCTCCCCCGGGTACATCTCTCACCAGACGAATGTAGCTCAATGTTTGCGTGGTAGAGTAAGTATGGTGTACGCGTATGTGGAGGAAGTGTTTGCGCAGCAATCACTGACATAGTGGAACTGAGGTGGAATAAGGGGACCCAGGCCACATTCGCTGAAGAAGATGGAAAATCGCCTTAAAACCCATCCACAGACTGGCCAGCACACCAGACCTCGACACTAATCCACCAAGCAGATTCGTGCCGGGGACCGGCATGCCTTCCCTCCTGGAAAGCAGTGCGTTAGACCACGCGGCTAACTGGGCGGGCGTCCTAGGTTAAATCATGTCCCTCAGGCTACCAGCCATCCTCTTAGTGAAGGCACCACTGTTACCTTCCCACATGAAGTCCCCGTCTACCCCACATACAAAAATAGGACTACACACCACACAAATCATCGGTCACCAAGAGCTAAAAGAGAGTAGATGAAGACTTCCTATCCACAACAAGTACTGACATCTATCACAACAGATTGCCCATACTAATAAAACATGGTGCTAAATTACATTAATCTCTGCTGGAGTTTACTATTCCCATCTGACACTTGCACTGAATGTGGCATGTGAAAATGTGGAAAGCTTTTATAAACGATATTCTGTGTCTGTGATGTAACTTCCA
Source organism: Schistocerca nitens (assembly GCF_023898315.1). Taxonomy (NCBI): domain Eukaryota; kingdom Metazoa; phylum Arthropoda; class Insecta; order Orthoptera; family Acrididae; genus Schistocerca; species Schistocerca nitens. Next base: position 374,670,621 of record NC_064615.1, on the reverse strand, counting down.
TGTTCAGACAGATGACAATTAGGCTATATAATTTCATTATATGTCTTACTTGTAAGGAAACAGAGCATTAAGTGTAAGCAGAATAAACAAACCTGTTTATTTATGAAGAAGAGTATGTGTTTATGTCCCAAAACCCCAAATTGATTTCAACCAAATTTGGCACAGAAACAACAGCCCTTATTAACACCAGTACCGTGGGATTTATAACACCCTAGCTTCAATAGGTGCGAATAAAAGGGAAAAAAATGTGATTTTTCTTGCCCTTGGCATATAGGCTGCCCTGTATTACAGGCCTGTTGCGTAGAAACTGTGTTGGCCTGCCAAATCAACCTGCTTTTACAGGGCAACCTACATATCAGGGGCAAGAAATGATTTCCCAGGCCCCAACAAGTAGGCTTCCCTGCGTGATAGGCCTACTTTATTGCGCTGCTTTGCACAGTTGAATTTTCAAGCCCCTGATGTGTGGCATACCTTGCATGACAGCCACGCTGCAGGAGTAATATCGGTCTGCATTATTGAACTATATTGCAAAGGCTACATGCATCGATGAGTATGGCAGGGGACAGATTGTGATAGATAAATGAAGGAAAGGAAAGAGCGAGGGGGAGGAGGAAATGGACAGAGAGAGAGGAGGTGGAATTCATGACACAGGTAGAAGGTGTGGAGGAATGGAGGGCAGCTGGAAAAGGAAGAGGGGGAGATGTAGAAGGGAAGAGAGAGGGGCAGGGAGATATGGTCAGAGGGAGGAAGATGTGGTCGGAGAAAGAGGATGGAGGAAATGGACAAAGACAGGGGGAGGACGAGCTGGACTAATTGAAATGGGAGGATGAAGTGAATGGGCAGGGAAGGCAAGAGGGGGACACAGAGGGGATATGTCAAACGCATACATGGCTGGAGCCAGAAGGAAAGGCTAGTAAGAAAATGTAGTTTAAAAGTACACAAACGATTGTGTACAACACACGTTAAAGAAGCAAATAAATGCAGTCAACACAATCGGATGTCGTACGCAAAACTTCCCAGTGTCTCTTCATCAGTCGATATGTACCCGGGAGGAAACACCTCAGGATCACAGCCGAGGCCTCCTTCTGTAGTTGTAAAGTTGTATGCAATCTTCTTGCTGGTACACGTGAGTTCTTCATAATTTGAATTCACTGCTGAGAAACTGTCCATGCTTGCTTGTATTGCTACCATAGCAATAATTTTGTCACATCGTAACCACAATCAACACCAGATCCGAAATCAAGGTCTTAAATAAAGTTATAACATTCAGCACTAAAAGAATGGATGTTACGGACATCAGCGTACTGCCCGAACAGAGCTGTTTCTTGGATGGAGAGTGCTGCTTTTTGCACAGACATCGGATATTCGAGAATATGCAAACATTATAAAGACAAACAATTTCGAGGAACTCTTAGAAATGCTAAAAATAATGAATGTTGGTCTGTGATAGGATTTGAAGTGGCGATCCGAAGCGCGCCATCCAGCGAGGCTAACTGTTGCCTCACGCTGCATGCTGCTCAGCTCGTGGCAATAATCAGTATAGGTGTTATTCTTTGTTGTTGATCCTTGCTTCCTGGGGCGGTGTTAATCTAAGGCAGATAAAGTGGCTACCAGTGCTGGGGACGTTTGACGGGTAGCCGCAGAGTCATTCCTTTCTTTGTTCAAAGCACTGCACGTAACTTTATGGAGTTCCAAGAAAGGAACTCTTTAATCTCCTCTCTGACTCACTGCGACGTATAGATAACAGGTACTGCACTCTACGTCTGATACGTATACGGGCGGAGCACAGTGTGGGAGGTCTGAAAACTTAGGATCAACGTGTGATACTGCAGCAGGTATATCGTGTATCATGACTACGAGCACATCTTCCGCCGCTGCGAAATAGACTGCAGTTGTACGAAATGAAACAGGTTAATTTCTCCTTACATACACCATCAACTCGTCTTCTCACTACTTTGTTCTCCTAGTCATGACTAAAGCATTTCTGAGAGAAATTGTATTAGTTTTCTATAGTTTGATCAGCGTTTCAACACACTCTTATGGTTTTCACATACGTCTTATCTAAACTCCACAAGGCATCTTACGGTATGTGGCGGAGGTAATTTTGTGTACCACTGTCACTTGCCCCCCCCCCCCCCTCTCATGAGCTACGATTCGCGGTAAGAACGATTGTCTGTAAGCCTCCATGTGACCTCGAAACTCTTAACTCCATGTTCATGACCTTTTCGTGACATATAAGTGGTCCAGAACGCCTCTCTTGTAGTGTCTGCCATTGGAGTCTGCTTAAAATGTACGCGACGCTTATGCTCTCTTACCTGTAACGAAACGCGCAACTCCTAAAGTTCTCTTTTTCCTCTATCAATCCTATCCGGTACGGATCCCATACTAACGAGTAGTATTCAGGTACTTGTCGAACGAGGATTTAGAAAAAGCATATTTGTTCTTGTACTACATTTCCTGAGGATTTCTCCAGTGAATTTCAACCTGGCATCTGCTTTACCTGCTATTAGTTTTATGTGGTCTTTCCACTTTGCACCCCTCTGCACTCATACTGCTAGATATGTTATGGGTGTGATACATTGAGTGATGGTTCTGCAATGGTGTTCTCATACTATAATGGGTCTTTCCGTCTATACAATCGCAATACGTTACCTTTCTTTATCTCAATGGATAATTGCCAGTCCTGCACCAATCGTCGATCCGCTGCAGGTCTTCCTGCACTGCGCTTCAGTTTTCTTGCGTTTCGACTTCTCTGTATACAATAGCAACATCTGCAAAAAGTCCACTGGAACTTCCTGCGTTATTCCAGTATGTCATTTACGTATATGGTGAAAAGTAATCGACCTACAGCGCTCCCCTGTGCTACGAAGTTAACTTAACGGCCGAAAATTTTGCTTCATTTAACAATGAACTAGAAATTCTTCAAACCAATCTCACAGTTCGTATGATATTCCGTTCGCTTTTATTTTATTCATCAGGTGGCAGCGCGGAAGCTTGTCTAATGCCATCCAGAAGCTAGGAACACGGCATCAACCTGGGGGCCTGTATCTGCTGCTTTCCAGGTCTCGTGGACGAACAGAGAGAGATTCATTTAGCTATGTTTGTTTTCGCTTCCTTATGTACAGCATCGGTAGAAACAATGTACGGAACTAAATCTTTCAAGAAGGAAGATTTCTAAATTAACGTCTCAACGACGAAGAGATCATTGGAAATGGAACTGGCAAAGAAGGGGCCATTTCTTTATGACAGAGGTCATCGTAGGTTTCACTCAAAGAGAAGCGAGGAAAACCGCGGAAAATCTTTATCATTGTGAGTGGACCAGGATTTAACCCACGCTGCTGGATAGATTTGTACTTTTAAGTGTTATGGTAATGGAGCCGTTGAATGTAGGGTAGTATTCTGCATATGAGAAGTGAGGTACATGGGCTGTCAGGCCGATACATATTGTCAGCAGAATATTACTGCTGGTACAACATTTAGCCAGTATTTTCATCCCGATGGACAATATGACTTACGTCAACAAGAAAGACTTAACTATCTGTCAAAAATAGAAGATTTCAGTTAAATATTTAACTCTTACACATCTGTGAGATAATTGAATACGTGTCTTCACTGTCCCTTCGGAATGCAAGTTAAATGATACACGTTACCCATCGATTCATTCCGCTTCCCCAACATCAAAACCGAGCTAGGTGGCGCGGTGGTTACCACACGGAACTCGCATTCGGGAGGACGACGGTTCAAAGCCGCATCCGGCCATCCGGATTTAGGTTTTCCGTGATTTCCCTAAATGGATTCAGGCGAATGCTGGGGTGGTTCCTTCGAAAGCACGGCCTACTTCCTTCGACATTCTTCCCTGATCTGATGGAACCGATGACCTCGCTGCTTGGCCACCTTTCCCAAATCAGCCAAACAACAAACCAACCAACCAACCAACCAACCAACCAACCCACCCAACGTCAAAGGCTCATATATACTGGCAGTTGTGATCCGCTCACCTCTGCTCGTACATAAACGACAATAAGAAAATTATTTTGACTTTCTACAGCTGCAAACCGTCTTTGTATCCAATGGATCGGAACTCTGCCGCGTCAAAATATAAAGCTTCTGCAAAGGGGGCTGTATAGATCGTACAAGTCTCGGATGTGTAGGTTCTCTTACAAATGCACTACTTTTTCCCAAAATTCTTTCACCATCGTGAAGTACTCCATTTGCCATCCCTTCAAAGGAGTCTCGGGTTTCTTCCATTTTATATCATTTGACGCCGTTACAGCTGGACAATTAATCGATGTGACTGGGTCCAGTACCATAACATGGGTCATGCACTCAAAAGCCTACAGTTTCTTACCCATGTGCATTGTCTCGCATTTATCATATTTTAGACAAATTACCAAATGTTACACGGATGATCCTTCTGTTCCAGCCATTAGAAGTACTATCATATGCCAACATAGTCTTTCTGTATCTTTAATACTTTATGAAGTACATGGATGTATACTTTCATCAGCATGTTAGCCTGTATATTGAAAATAAGAGACGCGCTCTAACGCTTGGCAGGACATTTACGGTTTTCTTTCCTCTTGCTTCTGACGGGCACTGACGCTCAGTGCAGCATACTGGGTTTCATCAGCCGAAAATGCTTCCAAGCTGGTACTCTCTCCAGTGACGATATTGCACTTGCTTTTGACTTATTTTTGACGTAGCGGAGTGTCATGTGGAATCGGTCTGATCGCATGTTCCTGTGCGAGTTATTGTGAGTGAAAAGTGCGTGCGTTCCACAGTAACATAGCTGTTTCAAGAGTTCTGCTTTACTTAATTACAGTCTTCTGAAGCGGAAATGGAAAGTAAGTAGCTACAATCAAGTGTGATAAAAATTTTGAGTAGTCTCGATCGCAATAAAAAATAAAATTACAGTTTGCTGAATACCGGTTTAGGTCAGTTAAGTATCATCTTCGGGTCAAGCTTACTAAAGAAACAATACTGAAGTACAATGTTTACCACAACACCAACGTTACTAAGAGTAAGTAAGAATAGTAAACAGTGAACTAAGGTACTGATTCTGTAGTATGCATGATCTGAGTTACACTTAGTAACTAACGAGGAGAACACATCAAGCGCTATTACCCGATTTCCCAGAAACTTAGCTCTATGGGAGAGGAGCCAAAATAAAAAAAATAATAAAAAAGAACGTGTGTCAGCTTGTCCGTAGACACTCGAAGTTTCTGAGAAAATGACGCTCAAAGTTTTCAACATATTTTCGAGGAATGTTATGTGCCTTTCACGGCGTGATTTCCTGAGACGAAATGGTGGCTCAGTGGTTAGTGTTGCGGCTTCTCAATTTTGCACCCAGTGTTAGAAACCCAATTATTACTTCTGTTTTTGTTTTTCATTTATAGACCCATGGCTTAGAAGATTACTATACAAGCGTTTCCTAGTGTATACTGAAATAATGCTGTCCTTATTCATCTACTAATTGTATGTTAGATGACTGAATTTAAAAAATGAGAAAATTATTTGAAATTGTTTTCGGTGAAATCCCTATAGTTTACATCGATTCATAATCAAGCACGAGTGCCAGTTTTCGGGAAAGTGATCTGTTATGCGCAGTTTGTTGCGAAATTATTGCCGACGCTCGAAATGTTCACCAGTGTTAACGATGTTTCTTTGCCGAGTGAGATTCATACGAAGAAATGTCACTGTGGCAAGCCAACCGTCGCGCGGTGCTCGTGGTGTTCGAAACATATGTGTTTCCAATATTTCTACGACTGGTATCATCCAAGTGAATCTTGAAGATTAAAGACACGAATAAAATATGAGAATTAATATAAGAATTGATATGAGAATAAAATATCAGAATATGTGAAACCGAAAAGACTGTAGCCCCTCAACATACCACACACACATATGTTATATAGTAAATGTGTGACACTTGTGAAATCCAATTGTAATTTTATAATTAATATAACGTCCTTGTATCCCTTATTTGATAAGAAACATTAGTGTAGTAATCTCCTACACATATGGGCAGATAAATGAATAAAAATAAAATAAATGAAAACAATAATCGGTTATCGAATCCGGGATGCAGAGTTAAGAAGCCGCGACGCTAACCACTGAGCATCACTTCGTCTCAAGATATCGCGCCGTAAAAGGCACATGAAATACCTGGAAATGCCTCAAAATCTTTGACTGTCGTTTGTTCAAAAATGGTCGAGTATCTGCGGTAAGCCGAGACATGTGTTCGCTTATCTTGATTCCTCTTTCACTGGGCGAAGTTTCTTGGAATTTGGGTTATGGCACTTGCCGTGTTCTCCTCGTAAACATGATCTGAAGATGAGTGTTGATAAGCCGAAACCGGTAAAGAACAAAGTGGAAATAGTTTTTTATTGCGATCGAGACTATTAAAATGCTTAACAAACAATACAGGTAGCTATATCTACTTCACCCGACCGTGTCAGGTCTTACAGGTAATCACGTCTCCCATTACGGACATCAATATCGGTCGGGTCGTCACCGACGAACCACGTTTTCTGTCGTATGGGTGTGGTTAGCCACTGGCGCTCCGCGAACTGCCGCCGTGCTCCGGGCTGTGTGAGCCTACGCGCCCGTATCGGCGAACCAGCCTCTGTCGAGGAGAAGGTGGAGGGTTGCTAGGCAACGCGAACGGCAGCGGGCGCGGCGCCGCACTGCGGCTCTGGCCGTTCTCTCCTTTCTCCTCCCTGCATCTCGAAGGATCCCACCTCGCTAACATCTCGGTAACACTTCCCAGAGCCAGCCTTCGACGAATGCTACTCAGGTACTGCTTGTTTGGTTTCCATCGAAACTGTAAGCCATATTTTTACAGTTAGACAATATACCGTAACAAGCTCGTTCAACCGCTGCTGCTATCAATCCAAGACGCTATTTTACGGGAAAAACTAGGATTGATGCTAGTTGCACGCAATGATGAAAATAAACATAAAACGTTCATCACTTTCGTGTTTTCGATCACATCACTCCATCATAGGTACAATTATGTGGCTGTGTGTGGACTACACTACGCTCTTATTACAAGCCTGAAACCTTAATACTTCTCTCTGAACAACTTAGTAGACATACTCGTTCTCAGCAAATCAAAATATTCTGTGTAACTTTCCACAGCACAGGCATTTTTCCTCATTCACAGATTCACCTAATGAAACAGCCTGCTTTCTGTTCATTAACGGTTACTACTAGGGCCATTTGGAAAGTAAGGTCCGACAGGTCGCGAATTGGAAACGACAGTGAAAATCCGATGAAGTTTTGTACAGATGTGATGGTCAGTGTCTCTAGTATACCTATCGACAGCGTCACGTCGTTCTTAACAGTTCTGAGCGCGTAAAAATGCCTAGAACAATAATGTGACCCGCTAAGTGTGGGTACGCGCTCGAGGTTAAGCCTGATTACATGCAACCCCACATAACGTATCTGCCACTCATTACCTTCTTTATGACAGTTCTCGACCGCACACTGCTGGGGTAATGAGGGCGCTCCTGGAAGATTTTTCGATAGGAAATGTTTGATCACCCGCCATACAGCCCGGACTTGACTCCCTCTGATGTTCATCTTTGCTCGCATAAACCGCTGGTGCTGAAGATAGCAATTTGCCACAGACAACGAACTGCGGACCAAAGCAGAGAAGTGGCGAAATGCACAGGCTGCTGCCTTCTATTACGAGGGCATTGGAAAGTTGTCATAACTCTACGACATATACCGTAAGTCGGAGAGGCGACTGTGTAGAGAAGTAGCTGGAAGGCGTAGAAAACTGTTAAAAACTAAAATTTTGGATTTTCACGATGGTTTCCATTTCGCGACCAATCAGGCCTTACTTTCCGAATACCCCTCTTATTATTGTCGTGATTCCTCGTGATTAGAGACTGCGGACTAACAAAAATTAATATGATTCTTATCCTGATTCATGTTTATTGCCACTATTATTGCTATTGTTATTATTGTTGTCAGTTATTGTTAAAGTAATGTTCGCAGAAATTAATTGAATTACAAGTCAGTACGGAAACTGTGTAGCCCGAAAATCTGTATGTACTAAGAGTTTGACATGAATAGCACCGATTCGAAATAAGTCAGGACCTGCAGAACCTGGTCTGTTGTGATTAAGTGAACTAGTGTCGGTTGGTAATACAGGGTGGACCAAAGGTGTTACAACCGTGAATAACTTTTTTATTTATCATTATTTTCATGGATACTGAATGGTTCGGAATCTTTCAATTTTGAGTCTCTTATTCTTCCTCTGTCAGATCTGAAACAAAAAAGAAGAAAAGAATAAATAAAAAAATTTATCCACTGGTATAATCTCTTCGTGACTTTTGGCCCACCATGCATAAGCCTTTTTGTGCCGAATCCTTCACGTATTCCACCACAGTGGGAAATTCGTTGAGTGTCCTCGGTGTTAATTCTCTTATGAAATTTCCACAAGATAGGGGGACGCTAATCATTCCTCAACACCTCCCTCCTCCCTCTCTCTATGGATGTTGTTGTTCTTCTTGTCAAAACTTGGTTTTCCTGTTCCTATACTATGATTTTGAACGCATCTTCACCAACCCGTCGCTTGTCTGAAGGTTGTGAAACAAAGGCTTCAAGTGACAACGTGGCCAGTGGTATACCAGAACAACTGGAAGAAATGCGGAAAGAAGATTAGACCAGAATATGGCTCGCTAAATAACGATAAATAAGCAGACCCCACCGAAATATTAGGATGCGGTTCATCCGTAGAATGAAATCATCCCAAACACTATAATGAACAGTAACAGCTACTCACGTCATTGTTGGTCCCAGTGAACGTTAGTGCTATGTCTTCCTAAAGATGGCTGTTCGAAAACTTGAAGTGTTCACAATTTGGCCACAAGGGGGCAAGAGATGGTGACGCACAGTTCCTGACGAGAAGACTCTGCACCAAAGTCTCTAATCAAATCACAGACCGAATTGCACTTACCCTTGGAGTAAGAGAATGTGGAAGAATTGACGATGATCTGCCAATTAAATAGCCGACTTTGCTGGTGGCGTTCTGTATGTCGGTACCAGGTTCCATCATTTCCCTCCCTTTCGTTCCAATAGTGAACCACAATAACACAAAATTACGCTGCGCAAGTACCCAACGGACTCTGCGATACGACACAGAAACGCTGGACACACTGATGATAACAGCGGTGCCCCGTGTACCCAAAAACGGGTCATGGTGTTCGGAGTGCGAAGGAATGACTAGGCAGAGAAATTCCTAGTCATCTTCTCTAAGGTAGACTACTCTATCCCGACCCATGTGCCGCTCGAAGTGTTACAGGTGGCGAGCGACTTGTGCAACGGATATTAATTGAATGATGCGTTGAAAATCGTTAATAATACATTAACCTCAATGACGAAGCAAAGCAGTCGTTTAAAGACATTAGACTGATACAACAGATCTCCCTTCAAGGATACGGTACCGGTTGTTTTACATGGTCGCCTCAAAGTGTGCTGGTCTTTCTTCATTCTCTGTAAAATTTTTGCCCTAGAAAAAAACGCGCCATCTGAAAAACAATGTTTTCCCCAGAGTACCAAAAACTCTGTACCACAGCGATGAAAACCAGCAGATTTTTCATGTTGCTCAAACAACGTTGTGATGAGTGCTCTCCCTTCTTGATTGTTGGCTGTGGACGGGTACTAAATATAACGGCTAAAAGATGGGGTCCGTTTTTATTTTCATGTCTTAATCGATCCTTCTCAGTATCTGCTTACGGACAATTATTGTCTAATTATTGCATATACTCAAACAATAATGATTAAATACCGTGTACCTTAGTGATGGTCGACATTACTTTTTATGCAAAAGACATGTTTCGTCCGTGGTTTTCGAAGAGCCACGAATCGTCTTTACGTTTCGTCGCCAGTCCTCTTCAATTGTGAATCGATGTGTGGTGACGAAGGCACAATCAACGTACAAATTCTCATGCTACAGAATATTCGCATCAGTAATGCTCGAGCATCGCTGTTTTGGCGACGATCAACTTGGTTTAACTGTCCTTCCAGAGTGTCTTAGCAAACGTACATGGAATTTCGCAGAACACGCTGCGTCTTTTGTTTGAGGAGTGATGTCGGTAATAAAAAAGTTTAGGCTGATATATGATGGATTGCCAGCTCACCTGCGTAGTGACGTTCCTCCGTTGGAAGAAGACAGAACGAGGTCCTCAAGTAATTAGCGTTCTTAAATCTCTGAGTTTTGTTTGGAGTGGAGGAGAAGTGTGTGTATTTAACTGAGCCAGTTCCGCATATCCATTTACTTAACAGCGTACTAACGGTAAATACTACCTTAACGTTATTCAAGGATGGGCTGAAATATTCTAACGTGTTCGGCAATCCGAGATGCATCGTGTCTCTCCTTGCTGTGTGTTACGTAGAGACCACTGTAAACTTCCTTAATGAAGTAGATAGTACTGATGCTATAATAGTATGCGAAATGATAATAATCAGGAGGACTTCCGCTTTACTGTTTCATTAATCAGTTTCGGCTGTAAATTGTCATGAACATTGTCACGAAGAACCGCTAGAAATTAGCCCTCAGAGTTGGTACCCCTTCTGCATACTGTAAAGTTTGAGACATTGACAAACTGCCTATTTGTCAAAGCTTTGACAATGCCAGCCACTCGTGCTGGCGAAACGTCAGAAAAATCATTAGATGAACATCGGCCGAAGAACCCGAGACAGAAGCCAATAGGCAGTTTGTCAACAAGTGGCCACGAAAGCCTTAACAATTTTGTTTGAGACATTGTTTGCATTCGGGAATCTAATAAAATCTTTCAGCCTCCTCCATATTTCCGATAAATCGGACGCAGAAGTATGAGCATCTGCAGCATGTAGAGAGGTATACGCAAGTATGGTACGAACCAGAACTACTGTAGGTAAAGGTTGTCCTTGTAACATTTGCGTAACACTTTTACACGGGAACAACACAGAGATGTTTGTCAGCAGTTCCTTAACTGATGGTAGTGGCATGTTTCACAGGAATCGATAACGACTGTAACTGCGGAATGATAAAACATTTTTATCTGAAACGGGGAATTGCAGCCCAGATATAAATCGAGACAAGGAAGTTCTCTGTGACTGGACGAGCAATCAAGACCGTCAGATTCACTAGATTTTTGCCAAGGCAAATAATATGAAATTGCATAAAGAATCCTGAATGAATTTTTGTGTATGAAAAAGCGGAAACCGCGGTGGGTCCCATAAGTGTTGTCTCCAGGCCCATGACGCTTCAACATAATGGTTCGAGAAGTTAAAGGATAATCTGAATGACTTCTACCGCTGTACGTGCGTAGACGCAGATTTACTGTTACAGCCCGGAGATGAAGCTTCTGTCAAAAAAAAAAAAAAAAAAAAAAGTGAAAGTGTACCTTAGATTGCGGAAAGCATATTGCCTCCGGGGAAAGAGAAAGTGACTGCTTTATATGGGTTCATGTGGTGTCATCGCTACTGAATATTTGAAAGATGATCCAAGTGTAACTGAATCTTATTATGCAACGTAATTAGATCATTTGCACACTGAACTGAAATAGCAGTGATCTAGGGTAGGGAATGACATGTTGCACTGCTCACAAATCAGCCTTGCGGTGGCTCTCTATGAAGTTCCTCGTCCGCACGATTCCCGAGATGTAGACCTAATGAATTTTTCTTCTTGTAATCTCAAAAGTGTCTTAAAAAGTCTCTCGATTGAAGTTTTTATCTCGGTTGAAAATGAATGAAACTCAGAGCTTGAAAGAAATTCCTTTTCTGAGCGAACGAAAAAGGTATAATCTGGCAGGACTAATCTTATTGAGCGCAATGAAGGCATTATGACGCCGTCAGAGACTGGTACATCCTCCGCGACAAGCACGAAGGGAAGATTGCCACATGGTCGAGGTCGCCTTTATTGCTCGCAGTTTGTTTGGAGAAACCAAGGCACACCAATTGGTGTCCAAAGTCTCCAAGAACTGACAGCTTAGACTGTGTCCATTATCCCCATCCCCAAATTCGGTATTCTGGTAGTTAACTTTGCCAACGGCGTGTAATAGACATTTGGATCTGGTATCTCGCAAAAGGCGATTGCTCACAGCGAAACACAAACCAGCACGTCTTCAATGGGCCAAGCAACACAGAAAATGACATTAGCGGAGTGGAGGCGTGTGGTGTGGCCCGACGAGTCACGGTTTTACCTCTTTTCAAATAATGCAGGACGTCGAGTGCAACGCTAGTCAACTGAGGCGTTTGACCAACAGTGTACGGAGGGTACAGGTCAGGCTGGAAGTGTTTCTGTGATGTTTCGAGAGTAGTTTCGTACCACAACTTGGGGCCCCCTTTTCACGTTATAGTGACACGAAGAAGGATGTCTATTTCAACATTCCGCTGACCAAATCTTGCCATTTCTTCATACATACCTATATGTCAAGAGGATAAAATTGATGTCCACAGGGAAGCCCACATACCTTCCTGGTGTGAAGAATACTCAGGCACCCTCTTGCACCTCAATTGGCCCACTAGTCCATTCAATCTTGATGTGTGGGACTATTTCAACAGTGGGTGAAATGTAGCAATCGAGTTCTCCGCAATTTGATGGTAGACCTGTAGCATCAAATCAGGGAGTGGCTTCAGTTGGATACGGTATGGGAATAACTGAAGAAACTACGGATTCTCTTACTAGAGGAATTGAAGCCATTGTTAAGTTATAAGCAATGTTATACCTTGTCAGCTTGATGTTTCTTGGGGTCACTAATATTTTGTCCAGATTGCTTCCAGAGATAGGTTGCGTATGGCATAATAAAACAGTAGTTAGTCTTGTCCACGATTGCGCAATAAGTTACATTTGTTTACGTTCAAGTTGGACCAAAATACTGAAATCCTGATGTGGGATGTAGCTTTTGCTGTGACAACTAGGGAGGCAAGCAGTTGTGAGCAGGTAGTGGTACCATCTGGACATTTGGGAAGTGCTGCAGCAGTCGGCTGGCTGGGCACTGCAGAGGGGGAGGGGGCCCGGGCGCGGGTTCGGAGGTGGGGCGAGAGGGGGTGGCGGCGTCGCTAGGCAACGGGAGGCTGCCGCCTGGGCCCGGCTCTCCGCCCCCGCACCGCCAACGCACAGAGCAGCGCCGCGCCCGCCACAGCCACGATTCGTCTTAAGCCGCTGCGGGCAGCTCAGTGGCGCAGTCCCATAGTTACACAACGGCAGCCATCCGCACCTCGTTTCAAGTCCCTTTTCCAATTAATCTGAGGTGAGGAATGTCACATTAAGCTTCTAGCTGCCAGCGACCACATAACTGTTCCTGCGCTTCGATAAGTCGCAAAGAACGGCTCCTGCCTCAATGCACGTGGCCGACCTAACGTGTGACACTCGCAATTAATATTATTACGCAACATCATAAAACCTCAGTCGCAGAAGGGAAATGCACTGATGAGCTAAATCATTGATCTACGCCCAAAGCGAGATTGAATGTCGCCTGAAGGATTTGTGGGCACATGAAACGACAAGGGAAGTATAAAAGAGGAGGATGCGAATGGGGAACAATTCTAGCGACGATGCAGGGTACAATAAATGGGAAAATCCACTAATATAAGTGACTGAGGAAGGGAACATTGTTATGGCACGGCGACTGGGATCGAGCATATCGCAAACGACGACACTGGTTAGCAGCTCGCATGCTGCTGTTTTGATCATCTTTAGGAAGTGGTGCAAGGACGGTGAAACCAGAAGGCGACAAGGTGGTGAACGCCCACGCCTCGTCTCAGAACGTGGAGGTCGGTGCAATACTGATGAAGGGTTTCGTAGAAGGCCGTTCAAGGCACATCATCGAACACAGGGGTTAACAGCAGACGACCCATGATAACACAACGACATTGTTAACTACGACTGCTTTGGACACGGGATCATTGAAATTGGACTTTGGGTCAATGGTCTCGTCTGATCGGATGAATAACTTTTCTTGCTACACAAGGTCAAAGGCCATATCCTGATACTACGTCATCTAGGCGAATGGGTACTTGAAACATTAACCGCTCCATGGACGTAGGCCATGGTTTCAGTATTGTTCTCTGGGGGGACATACACTTGGGCCTCATGGGACTTGTGGTGGTAATCGAAGACACCATGACAGCTGTGGATTTTGTGAAAATTATTGCAGGTGAACTGCATCACTTCAAGCTCGATGTCTTCACCATGGGAGATGGATCTTCCAACAGGGTAACATCCGTGTCAGAAGCCTGGAATAATACTGCAGCGGTATGAGGAACATTGCAGTGAAGTCACGTTGACGTCTTGCGCACGAAATTCACTTATCTGAACCGGTTGGAACACATCTTGGACGCTATCGGGCGACAGCTGCTCGCCCTCAATCTCAGGCTGCTAACTTAGGCGAAGTGCAAGACCTGTTCGTAGATATCTGGTGCACATACCTCCAGAAACCTATCGAAATGTTGTGGAATCGACGCCGCGCACAGTCGCTTCTGTATTGCATTCCAAAGATGGCCAACACACTTTCAAACAGGTGGTCGTAACGTTTTTGCTCATCAGATGACGCTAAGTTCGGCGGCTTGCACGTCGGATGTGCTCATAGAATAACCCAGTCAGGAGGCAACGCCAAGCGGAGAAACGTGGTTCATGGAGGAGTGACAAAACTTAGAAGATTGCCTGTTAATGAGGCAAAAGAGAATCTATACCCACAATGCTGAGTGGCTGAAAATGGATATCAGATCAGCAGTGAAGACTTAAAATCGCCCAAAATATCCAGTTACCGGTTTTTATTGTGATTATTTCCAGTAATATCCATAAACATGAAACACATATTGTAGGGCTATTTCCTTTTGTCAGCATGTCGATTTTCGTGCTTATTTATTATAGCAGATTCTGGTTTAGGCTCATGAAGCTGAGTGAATCTTGTTAGGTATCTTCCCACCACAGAAAAATCTGCTGTGGTAGCTGCAAATATATTCTGGTGTTCTTTTATTATTCAGTGATCTCGTCCATGGTTATATTAGACATCAATGTAATCTCATGCAAACTCAAATGCGGCTTGGTACACCTCTAGGGATCACATATCTCGTCTTGGGAATATGAAAAACTGCCAAAAATGACCACCTTGTGTCCCATAGGACAGCAGAATTTGTCCACTACATTCGACGATAATGCTCAAGAAATCTTTGGTCCAGAGCAACTATAAGAAGCTCTTTAGCGTTCTGATACCAAAGACATTGCAATGCTAGGTCACAAGTACTGGTGCTTCTGTCTTAATACCAGGTTTAGTATATTTATACAGCGTTCCTCCACAGCCATACTATACACATACGCAGAGGGCTGCCGCAAAATTGAATACTGATATGTAGTTCTTAAAACTGACTTAATGGAACCTTCAATTGGGATAGTAGCACCTGGCCACGATAGTTCAATGGTTTTCTCGTCCTACAATCCCCCCCCTCTCCCCTCCCCCGAGTCTTGACTTAAAGCGTTGATAAACGGTAAGTGGAATGTCATGAATTATTTGTAAGTGCACAAGAGAACTACATCTACCTTGAATTATACGGATATCTGCCGGCCGGAGTGGCCGTGCGGTTCTAGGTGCTACAGTCTGGAACCGAGCGACCGCTACGGTCGCAGGTTCGAATCCTGCCTCGGGCATTGATGTGTGTGATGTCCTTAGGTTAGTTAGGTTTAATTAGTTCTAAGTTCTAGGCTACTGATGACCTCAGAAGTTAAGTCGCATAGTGCTCCGAGCCATTTGAACCAGCTATACGGATATCTGTGGAAGGCAACGAGGATCAGTTGTCAATGCGCATACTTTAGCTTTGTGGCTCCTTCAAATTTTTACTTGAAATCTTACATAAAACACGCCTGATGCGATAGCACCACGGCTCGTGTTGTCATTATTAGCCAAAACATTAGTTGTAGTTGTTATCCAATTAAGTCTTCTGACCATCAAACGAAGTCAAATTTAAATGGCGAGAACCAGTCGTGATATCGAGTTGCAATACTTCATGTAGTTGTGTAGTTCAACGCTACATATATAGTTCAGCATTTTCTGCTTAGTCTAATTTAACGTTAGCAATATCGGTAGTTGGTTGACGACTCAAGCACTCCTACTAATACGAAGCGTTCCGAGAATGCCTACACGTTATCCGGAGTGTTACGAGGCAAAATAAATGTAAGATACGGCTAACCAGCTCTGCGTCATCAATCCATGTCCGTCGTGATGACTGGCAATTTCAGCTATCATTCAACACCTCTCTTTTTCAGTCGAGTTGCTGCCTTTACAGTGTTAAAAGGATTAGTTCTTCGCCTTACGGCCGACCTTGCTGTGGTAAACACGCTGCTGCAAGCCATTTTTAAACGCTATCATTGAGTCGTCACGGTCCATTGGCTCCAGAAATGGAGGAGCGCTATTTTCTGCGGTTTCAAGAGTGCAATGAACGATGTATTTGAGCACTGCTGAAAATTCAGGTAGGAACGAAAACTACCGAAGTTTAAACTGAGAGTACTTACGGGCTTTTCATATAACCTTTCTAATGTAACACGTATCTCCATCTTAGAGGCAAATTAGAGCTGTTATATACCTATGTTTTAAAGCTCAATGTGTTTTATCTTTTGCACGATTCATTGTGATATACCAGGCAATAACACCAATAACAGAAACGGCAACGCTGAATAAAATGTATAGTTGTGCAAGTCTCTAAGCAAAAATGTAAACTACTCGATCAACGATTCAGAATCTGAGACAGTCACTCAATACAAAAACCTGAGAGTAAGTTTGGATTTTTTAGATTGTATATAAAACAAAGCCAGGTTTTTGTTAGTTTTCACCATCCTGTGATAATATATTCTTGTCTATGAAAGAGATTCCTCACAAAAGACTTTTGCGGCCTATACTGGAACATTCATGTGCAAGGGATTAATACGAGTTAGGAGCAATGAGAGGAATCGTGCGTATGGAAAGAAAAATTCAGATTATTACAATCTGCTCGTTTGTATTGATTTTCAGAGTACAGCTGCAGATGCAGAAGAGCACAGAGTGAGCTAAATGAAGTTAACAGGTGTAGATGATATTAAAACTTTTCTATCGGTTGTTATGTTGGGTACCCAGGGAAATATCAAGAAAGTTTTCATTGCTGCATTCGGTTAAGCATCAAAGAGCAAAGGCAGTGGGTGAGGCTTCAGTCACCTTTGTTCCATCTGCTAACTAACGTGAATTTTATACAAGGCCTTTTTTTTGTGTACGAGAGATGTACACTGATCAGTTAGAACATTATGACCACGGACCTAGCATCGATATAAACCCGTCCAGGCGATAGCAGCGTCACCTAGCGATGAACGACTGCTAGTCAGACACACGCACGGTGCATGTAGTATCAGTGAGCATGCTGTCCATGTGTAGAATGGGGAAGGCGCGCGACCTATCTGAATTTGACCTAGGGCACGGTGTAATGTCTCGGAGGCTTGACACGAGCATTTCGGAAACTGCACTGTTTGTCGGGTGTTCGAGGAGTGCTGTGACGAGTGTCTTCAACACGTGGCGAAGCCAAGGTGAAACCAAGTCCAGACGTCATGGGGCTAGGCAGCCACCTCTCGTTACTGATGTCGGACGTCGTTCGCTGGGCAGACTGGTGAAACACGACAGGCGGTGAACTGTGGCGGAACTAACATCACACTTTAATGCTGGGCAGAGTAAAAGTGTGTCTGAACACACAGTGCACTGACCACTCCTAAAGGAGGGGTCTCCGTAGCTGACGACCCATGCTTATGCCAATGCTAACACCGCGACATCGACAGCTAAGACTGAAATGGGCGCGAAACCATTGGCATTGGACATTGGCGCAGGGGCAGAGCGTTGCATGGTTTGATGAATCCCGATACCTTCTTTATCGCCGATGGGAGGGCACGAATCCGTCGGTTTCCAGGGGAATAGCTCCTTGGCACCTGTACTGCGGGACGGAGACAAGCTGGCGGCGACTCCATTATGCTCTGGCGAACATTCACTTGGGCATCCATGGGTCCAGTGCAGCTCGTGGAAGGCACCATGGCGGAGAAGATGTATCTTACACTTGTTGCAGGCTATGTACACCCCTTCACGATGAAAATGTTTGCTGATGGCAGTGGCATTTTTCAACAGGATAATATGCCAGGTTACAAGGCCAGGAGTGTGATCGAGTGGTTCGAGGAACACATTGGCGAATTCCAATTGATGTGCTGGTCCTCCCAACTCGACAGATTCGAACCTGATCGAACACATCTGGGATGTGATTGAACGTGACTTGAGAGCTCATCGCTCCCCCCCCCCCCCCCCCCCCCACTCCTCCTCCCCCTCCTCCCAGATTTTACGGGAATTAGGTGACACGTGTGTGCAGATACGGTGACAAATAGCTCCAGCAACCTACCAAGGCCTCATTGCTTCCATGCCACGACGCGTCGCGCCTTTTACCCGTGCCAAAGGTGGACATACCTGCTATTAGGTAGGTCGCCGTAATGTTCTGCCTAGTCATGTACAAATGCATCGTTCCTCTACACCTAGGGTTACCAATACTAAAACCCCAAAATAAGGACAACCTCAATGCCACTGATCAACATGCTCTTAAAAAGGATCTCGATAAGAGGGAAGAATAATGTAAATATTGATGACGTCATCTATGTATATCGGTGCTAGAATAATTTTCTTTGCTTTTTTTGTTTTAAATAACAAAGGTATTATTGCCGTGCCTCTTATTTGTAGCGTATCCCAGGTAATCGGTGCTAGGTTCGGAAGTTTTGTGATTTTAAACAAAAAAGTATGGTTGCCGTAAAACAGTGATTGTCATGTTTTTAACGAAGTCCAGACTAACCCCTTTAGGACTGGAAAATGAAATTTGAAATTTTATGTCATCCAACGCTAATTAATCATTACGAAACAAACGAAATAAAAAATGATCAAAACTCATCGGTCACATAAAAAAATATCTGAACGTATAAAATAAAACAATGTATATTTTGAAAATCATGAAACTGTTGTTTCAACTTACATTAGCTGATTTATTGTGTCAGGAATACGTGATATAAAGAAGACGCAGCTGGTTGAATATACTATTTCGTTAGAAAATTCGTGTATCATACAAAAATTTAACAGTTAAGTGAAAATCGAAGGGAAGGGCAAGTATCACAGCCAAAGAATGTACATATCACAGATATCTCTAAGTTAAAAACATCGAAACATCGATTGTAAGAAGTATAAACAGGTATTTTCGGTTTTCTTGACTAGCATAACAGATCCATAATAATAAAACAACAGTTGATGCGATTCAATAACCAAAGTAAATTGTTGACGATACGAGCTGAAAACAAAAATCAAATGATCTTGATTCTCAAAGCAAAAGAATGGACACAGCAAAAATCATAAAAATGTATGCGGACGTTACATTAAAAGGCGGAAAGTTGGAGGTGTCCGCATTCACGTCGTAACTGAAGTTAAAGAGACCAGGGGATACCATCAGCAATATAGCCATGTCTAGCGAAAAAGTTTGTCGTTTTCAAAGAAACCTTGGGTGTGATAGTTACACTACTGGCCATTAAAATTGCTACACCAAGAAGAAATGCATATGATAAACGGGTATTCATTGGACAGATACATTGTACTATAACTGACATGTGATTACATTTTCGCGCAATTTGGGTGCATAAATCCTGAGAAATCAGTACCCAGAACAACCACCTCTGGCCGTAATAGTGGCCTTGATACGACTGGGCATTGAGTCAAACAGAGCTTGGTTGGCGTGTGCAGGTACAGCTCTCCATGCAGATTCAACACGATACCACATTTCATCAAGAGTAGTGACTTGCGTACTGTGACGAGCCACTTGCTCGATCACCATTGACCAGACGTTTTCAGTTGGTGAAAGATCTGGAGAATGTGCTGGCCAGGGCAGCAGTCGAACATTCTGTGTACCCAGAAAGGCCCGTACAGGACCTGCAACATGAGGTCGTGCATTATCCTGCTGAAATGTAGGGTTTCGCGGGGATCGAATGAAGGGTAGAGCCACGGGTCGTAACACATTTGAAATGTAACGGTCACTGTTCAAAATGCGAATAAAAGGTGACCGAGACGTGTAACCAATGGCACCCCATACCATCACGTCAGGTGATACGCTAGTATGGCGATGACGAATACACGCTTCCAATGTGCGTTCACCGCGATGTCGCCAAACACGGATGCGACCATCATGATGCTGTAAACAGAACCTGGATTCATCCGAAAAAACGACGTTTTGCCATTCGTGCACCCAGGTTCGTCGTTGAGTACACCATCGCAGGCGCTCCTGTCTGTGATGCAGCTTCAAGGGTAACCGCAGCCGTAGTCTCCGAGCTGATAGTCCATGCTGCTGAAAACGACGTCGAACTTTTCGTGCAAATGGTTGTCTTGCAAACGTACCCATCTGTTGACTCAGGCCATGCGCCTAAGATGCCTGTCATCTCGAGTGCTAGTGATACGAGGCCGTTGGGATCCAGCACCGCGTTCCGTATTACCCTCCTGAACCCGCCGATTCCATATTCTGTTAACAGTCATTGGATCTCGACCAACGCGAGCAGCAATGTCGCAATACGATAAACCGCAATCGCGATAGGCTACAATCCGACCTTTAGCAAAGTCGGAAACGTGATGGTACGCATTTCTCCTCCTTACACGAGGCAATACAACAACGTTTCACCAGGCAACGCCGGTCAACTGCTATTTGTGTATGAGAAATCTGTTGGAAACTTTCCTCATGTCAGCACGTTGTAGGTGTCGCCACCGGCGCCAACCTAGTGTGAATGCTCTGAAAAGCTGATCATTTGCATATTACAGCATCTTCTTCATGTCGGTTAAATTTCGCGTATGTAGCACGTCATCTTCGTGATGTAGTAATTTTAATAGCCAGTAGTGTAGTTTTCAAAGAAAGCTTGAGTGTGACAACTAGTTTACGTTAGGTACAAAAACGCTGGTAATCTGAAGATCAGTTTTGCAATTTTTGTATTAGAATTAAACCAATAAGTATAATTTGTATATATACAAACGTCGGAGCTGTCCGCAGCTGTTGACGTCTTAAAGAACCTACAATTACAATAATTTAACTGCTAACACCTAAGGTGGGAGACGACCGTGGCCAAGAAAAGTATGCTACTGCAATTGGGGCAAATGATCTGGAATAATGTCAGTACTCCCAAAAAGTAATAATCTGTAGGCAGGTGTATACGCGGCGCTCTATTGCTTCAGTGATTACCCAGCTGGAACCCCTATTTGTGTCGTAGGCTCAGAGACACGGTCGTCCGTCAGCGGAACACGTCCGAGACATTCTCAGTACAAGCGGCCCCAGCCACGCGCGCCTGCTGCGCCACGAATCTTCCATGCAAATTGCAGCCGCCAATCTGCACGAAAGTTGTCGCCCAGCCTCATTATTTATACCGTTAAACGCGATCTCCTTTTCCCCAGGCGCCGCGAAATATTCCCGTCGCCGCCATCTGACACGCTTCAGGAAAATTGGCCGTAGGACGCACTCAGTTGCGTGTGTGATGGTGGCTCGGGCCCTTTATTTGTGCAGACTTTACGTTGATTAATATTTCAGTAATGACCCGTAGAACTTATAAACGTTAAATGGTAACAGTGTGCAGTGCTCATGCTCGGATTCCGAGCGTCAAACTATTTCCTCACTTATCGAGCGAGGTAGTGCTGTGGTTAGCACAATGAACTCGCATTCGTGAGGACGACGATTCAAACCCACGTCCGGACATCCAGAGTTACGTTTTCCATGGTTTCTCTAAATCGCTCCAGGCAACTGCCAGGATGCTTCCTTTGAAAGGGCACGGCCGATTTCATTCTCCGCCCTTGAGGCAATTCGACCTTTTGCTCCGCCTGAGTGATCTCCACAAAGACGGGACGTTAAACCCAATCTTGCTGTATCTATTTTTTTAATTTCCTTTATTAGTAACGAGATCCGACACTGCCTTTCATACCAAAACTAACAAACGCCAGGAGGAATTATTAAGATGTCGAGCGTGCTGCTGTAGTTATTAAAAGGTAAAGTCATGCTCCCGATTTGGTCCCGAATAGAGAGACTGAACCTGCATTTATTTGTCTTTCAGTATGGCAACAGAACGTCATCCATCCAGATTTCAGGAAGTTCAAAAATGTTCAAATGTGTGTGAAATCTTATGGGACTTAACTGCTAAGGTCATCGGTCCCTAGCCGGAGTGGCCGTGCGGTTCTGGGCGCTATAGTCTGGAGCCGAGCGATGGCTACGGTCGCAGGTTCGAATCCTGCCCCGGGCATGGATGTGTGTGATGTCCTTAGGTTAGTTAGGTTTAATTAGTTCTAAGTTCTAGGCGACTGATGACCGCAGAAATTAAGTCGCATAGTGCTCAGAGCCACCATCATCGGTCCCTAAGCGTACACACTACTTAACCTAAATTATCCTAAGGACAAACACACACACCTATGCCCGAGGGAGGACTCGAACCTCCGCCGGGACCAGCTGCACAGTCCACGACTGCAGCGCCTTAGACAGCTCGGCTAATCCCGCGCGGCATTTCAAGAAGTGTAGTTACTTAACCCCAAGTATCCTACGAATTGCATTCTACTGTGTTTAGAAGATACACAAAGTAACGGCATATTTAAAATTTATGCTCGAGGTGGGGCTTAAAACAGCATTAAAGAGATTGCGACGCTAGCCTAAGCCAAAGAAAAACTGCCACGGGAATCCCGTTTTGAAACAGAAAGAGGTGGCTCAGTAGTTAACACACTGGGGTTTCATTCGGGAGGACCGGCGTCATTAGGTTTTCCTAATTTGGAGATAATCTCATTCAGTATCCAGAATCAAAGCCGCCGTTACTGGCTTAGAGAGTCAAACTTAACTTTTTAACATTCGAGGTGGAAGAGGGAAGCACGCAAAATCGATACGTTACTGAATGTACAAGTTAGTCAAAAGGAAAGTGCCTCGGAAATTACGAACCAGTTACCAATCTTACCGCTATTCGACGACTGTTCGACGAATTGACAAGGATTTTATGATGGATAATGACGCATGTTCAGTGAGTTCACATTTCCACACAGGTTCAACCACACGTAATTAGAAAAAAACGAAAAACTGAGAATCCAAATGTCGTGGCGCCACTACGTCTGACACCACCACAGTACGTGCAGGTTGGTTTAGAAATTCGTACTCGAGCACAACAGAAAATTTCTGTGGATAGAGATGAAGATCCTTCTTTATGTTGTCCTAACACGACGCAGAGTTAATTCTCACTAGCCCAGCTAACCGGTGCTGAGATTTATCTGCAGACTATTTTGTACTTGAATCATGTTTTGTGGTACTCCAATTAATTTCAGATAGTTTTTTTTTTTTCAATGATATCTTCGCTGTTAAGTTACCGTTGACACGAAATGCCAAAACACTTTTCGGGTGGTAGTAGTAAGCTACTATAGTGAGCTTTCGAGAAAATTTTACAAGTTTCAGTCCCTGCATGTAATGTAAGAATGCTGTGTAATAAGATACAGTCCAAAATAAGTGGGAAATGTCCGAACATATATAACACTACAGTGTTCTGACTGCTACATTTAACACGTATTTGCTTCTCCATGCCCAGAAAACAGATTTACGTTAGAGACATTGTTCCTTTTACTAATGAGAATTAAAAAAAAAAATGTAGCTGTGAATCTCATAAGTAGTAACACTAAGGTCTGAATGTTCTACAGACAACTTTAGTACGATCGGAGAACTAGCTCAGTCGAAGTGTGGTTGAAGCAGTTGGTTGCGACATTTTTAGTGGAAACATCACAGAATGACTTTGGGGAAGTTAGATCCCCTGTCAATCAGAGCAAAATTTTAATTCATCTTCTTGTATACATTTTACTGATGATTAGTTATTACGCCATTACGGTGCGTGTTTCTTTGCGGTGCGAACGTTTCAGCTTGCGCTGTGCAGACAAGCAAGACGTTAAACTGGAAAGTGCTGTAATGTCTGTTGGAACTTACTGTAGACATAATTTGATTTCAGCTCGATTTGCGTTTATTGTGTAATAGCACAGTGATGGAGCGATACTGCAGTAAAGGATACAACCGAGTCGCTGCAAGGGCTTTGTCCTGTGAGAGCACACATGCTCCACACATCTGCAAGCAATAACTTCGCTGCTGGAGCGACAACAGGCGGTACATCATAACGAGGCGGTACAGAATATGCGGCATTCTGGACAGTTTGCTTATTTGTATGTCTCCTTAAGGAATTTAAAATGCGCTCTAATGCTAACTGTAAACTTCCGTGAAGGATGTTTCTAAAGCTTGCTTTTCCCCTCATTTCTGAGATTGATACACTGTTCCATCCTATTCAGCAGTCTTTTGCTACGTATATTTACTGCACATGCATACGTTTGTTGTTGCCGTAAACATCAGTAGCGATTTCCTGAAAATGCATACATTTGCGTTATCGACAAGTGATCTGCTCTTCTGTTTTTGGAGCGGTAACAGCATGCGGCAAGAGCATGACACCATTACATCCACACTCAACGAACTTTCTACACGATAATGAAATGAAAGAAGAAAGATTTAGAGTTTGATGTCCCGCCGCCTACGATTTCAATAGAGACATAGCACAGCAATGATTGAACAATGGTGAGGAAGGAAATAGGCCGTATCTTACTTTCAAAGGAGTCACACGACATTCATCTTAGTGTACGTAGGTGGAGCCACGAAACAAGTAATAGCTGGATGGTCCTAAGGGTACATGAACTCCAACCTTTCGAAATGCGATTCCAGTGCCTCAACTACGGTGTCACCAAGCTCGGTCAATAAACAAAGGGTCCACATAATATTTTTAAGAATATTGCCACACATGCGAATGTGGAGCAATCACCTATTACACTTTATTGAAGGTAGGTCTGCACCTGAGGTGGAAACAACGCTGCTGTGATGTGTAAACAAACAGAGTCGCTAACGGAATCAAAGCTCAGATGCCGTTAGTGCAAATGCAGGACGTTTTAAGTTTTCGTCTCCTGACGAGTTGTTGCATTCGGTAGTTTTCGAAATAAATCCATACCATTTACTTGGTGTCTTGTACAATGCATTCTGACAAGGAGCAGATAGATTTGATGGCTCATTACTGGGCAATTTTTAAGGCTTAATGTTAGAACGTAAGCCGGCCGCTGGTGGCCGAGCGGTTCTGTTGCTACAGTCTGGAACCGCGCGACCGCTACGGTCGCAGGTTCGAATCCTGCCTCGGGCATGGATGTGTGTGTTGTCCTTAGGTTAGTTAGGTTTAAGTAGTTCTAAGTTCTAGGGGACTTATGACCTCAGCAGTTGAGTCCCATAGTGCTCAGAGCCATTTGAACCATTTTTTGTTAGAACGTAATGTCAGATAGGCAGCACATTCTCAAGTAATCTCACCGGGTAAATCAAGTTCGGGTCAAAGACCTGCAGCCACATAATAACTGCATTGAAGCATTAACTCCGGGGGATCCCGTTTGAGAATTGTATCAGCACGAGCTGAGGCACTTCAAAAACGCCGTCAGCTGTCCTGCTAGCGGGGAGCGCATATCAAATTAGGCGACTATTGTGCGTCAATTCGAGGGTGTGAGCGAGGAGAAAGGAACCGTATTAACAAAAGGCTACAACATCCTCGAGACGTGCCGGAGTGAGATAAGTGCTGCCGGCAGCGGGCGTATGGTAGCAGGGCATTCAGCTCAGATAATCTCGGCGATAAAAGCATGGTACACAGTCAAGTCACTGCATCGACAATCTTGTTTGCACTAACTGAATTTTCTCAAAGAATGGGAGAGATAAGGCGCAGCCATGTCATTATTTGATGTCGGAGGTATGTTGTTTTGGTTGTTACTAGACGAGTCTACCTCAGCGAGCGTTTCCGATCAGCTGATCACAGACAACAGCGTGACTCACTCGCCAGTTATTCATAGATGTTTCACGTTCTTCAGTGTTTCCGGGATTAGCCTGCAGTTCTTAGAATAGGTATTTGTAACAAGCACATTCTTCCTCTGCATACAACAAAAGTATCCTATATCGAGCAGAAATGAAACAAAAACATCGATTGTGCAGAAATGTTGTGATGTTGCGTTGGAATAACTATATTTCGCCCAAATGATAACAAAATAGTTGCTGTGTAATTAATTTCACCGGTTTGCAGCGTCCTTCCGCCGCAAACGTCAGTGTCAGGCAGGAATAAACAAAGGCTCTTACCGAAAAAGTCCTCCCAGCTGAGAGATCCATCCGAATCCCATTCGTCACTTGTTGCCATGGTTCCCGGAAAATGCACTGATGTCATAGTTCACAACTGTCAGTAAGGAAGGCTCGCGTCGCTACGCGAGCATTGTTGACAGAGTACCCGCACTTCCGGAAAAATAAAACGCCGGTGCAGACAGGGTCCAGCGCGGTGGCCCATGCAGAATGAACTTGAACCCTGCGTCCACGCCGGCTGCCGCAGCGGGCGCCCGCGAGCCGGTCCGCGCCCACGCAACGCTGCCTCGCACGCACTCACGCTGCTGGGCGTCCACCGCCCGACCGCACGCACCTTTCATTCATGGGGCACTGACAGCCTGCGCTCGCCGCCGCCGGCAGCGCGCGCACTCGTGCTGCCACCCAGCGGCAGTAGGCTGCACCGCGTGAGCGCGGCACTGCTGCCAACTTCATTGTAAGCAGCAATCTCAAAAACGGTTCAAGTGCTGTATTACTTAGCTTGATGCTTCCACTCCACAGCTGACTCCCGAAGGTTGTCTAAATCGTCGCTGTTTTCTGTTACGTACTTACTATTTCAGTGAATCGCTTTGCACTTGCGGGTTCGTGGTAACCCCCAAGTTTTTAAATTCGGGTAACCTGACTTCCATTGTTGAAAGACAATACTACTGCATTCTAATTTTGTATTCGATTGTATTTAACTATAACAAGATGGGGATAGGAATAACCGACCGGCTAAAACCGACACCCGTATTTTAGGGTCTTTTACTAATAACCGGGTAAAATATCGGCATATTAATTTGTTATAGTAGTGGTGCTACGATTTCTTGTATTTACATAAAACTTTTTTTAAAAAAATTAGTAATTCGTAAAATTTCCAATGCCTTAAAATATTGGGTTATTATAGCAAATAGCAAAAGCCATCAGTACCATTTTAATAATGACACTGACAGTTAGAAACAAGCAACAAACACTTGCACTAAGAATCGGTACCGCATTGGTGAGACAATAATGTATCCGCTATCCTTACCCACGCAGAAGCAGTGATCTTTTTGTTTGTTGGAGCAGAGTAAAAGGTATACGCCGTGCTTGTCGTTTGTTGCCCAAAAATATTTACTGGTATCCTTGGCTGTAAGTCATGCTGCGTACGAAGGATTGGCATCGTCTTTGAATGATATTGTTTTTGATTAAGGGAACCGACTTACAGATCAACACATTATGGGATGAGTACTTATGAACAGATTGGACAAAGATATTGCCTGTTAGATTAATTCATGACTGAAATTTCAAATATAATCAAGTAAATGTTTCTGGTAAATATTCAATTTCAGCATTGTTCAGTTGAATTTTTTGTCATTAAAAAAACAATTGTATTCAAATTCCTCTTAAAAAGTAAATAATTATAGTTCACTAAAAACGGGTTTTTCATTAGAAGTAATGAAACAAAAAGAACACTACAAATTTTAGACAAAAACATATTATTTGCCACAATTTTTATGAAATAACAAAAGAGAAATGTGCTTAAGGCAACAGCAACAAATAACATTTTTAACAATTCTTTCTTTATCTGTTTTCAGCCATGGAAACAGACAACATAAAACGAAGAATATTGTTCTCCAACCTTAGTTATCACTCCTTAGCATCCACTATTCCTAATGGCCAAATAGTTGTATGACCCTCGATAATAGCATGATTTTTGAAAAATTAAAAGAAAAAATTGGGATCAGTAGCAGAATACTAGTTATTTTTTCTATTATTGAACCCATCATTACTTTTCGAGAAAAGAAGCTGACATAATACTAACGATCGATAATTATCTACTTTATTTCATATTTTGATTTTAGGTATCTTTAAACGTATAAAGCAAAACTCTGACAGAGTCTTAGAATTTTTCAATCATTGTTCCATGTTTATGTAGATTACCAAAAATAATCACATAAAAATCTGAAAATCGGTAATATCAGAAACTGTATATTTTGAGCGGTTTTAACAGTCAGGTTAAGCTGACGATGAAGAAACCGGTATAACCGAAAACCGGTTCTTTCAGGGATAACTGTTATCCCTAAGCAAGCTCCCGATTATCAGAGACCTCATTATCCGGTCTGCGGATTATCCGTGCGATTTTTAACTGACTAAAACACACTGCTTGAAGTATTATGTGATAGGACTCAACTTTCGGTTAGAATACACTACTGTACATGTGATATTTATGATACTAATACTCATTTGCGCGACATTTTTGAACGAAGTTCTGGTTTTGAAACAGAGTTCGAAAAGATCTGTGAGTTTTTAAATAGTGATGGGTACGAATAGGGTTTGGAGTAACTAAGTGACACGGATTTAGTGAAATCGTTCAAATGGCTCTGAGCACTATGGGACTCTACATCTGTGGTCATCAGTCCCCTAGAACTTAGAACTACTTAAACCTAACTAACCTAAGGACATCACACACATCCATGCCCGAGGCATGATTCGAACCTGCGACCGTAGCGGTCAGCTGTTCCAGACTGACGCGCCTAGAACCGCACGGCTACGCGGCCGGCGATTTAGTCAACAAACTGTGTTTGCTAAACGAAGAGAGTGAAGACGAGGCGATCGAGAAATCCCTTATCGCGTACAGTGAGGCCCTGGTGGACATTGATCCGTTATTATTGTAAGCAGGATATAATTCTTTCGATTATATCGATGTTTTTACTCTCTGTAAAATGATAGCCGTCTTCAGGAAAGGAGTAGATGAAAGACAGAAATAGAAAAAAAAGACGATTATTTCCTGAAATTACACTGAAAGCAAGTGGTACGAAATATAGGCTTATATTATTATGGCTTCCCGGCCATTGACCTTCTTGTGCGAACGCACACGCTATGCCCGAACTCGTACGGGACTTGGCAGATTAATCTGCCACGAGTAATGAGTATGATGGGCAAACGTCTATTAGGCGCACTACGAATGTAGTGGTGTGGACATGTTGGGAATGTGGATCTCACGGGGAGCGTGCAAGGGATAAGTCCCTGCAGACGCACTATCCTCTGTGCCCGCGGTGGCTCACATGGATAGCTCAGCGTGTTCGGTCAGGGAGCCGGTTGGCCTCTGTAATAAAAAACTGAGTGGAAGGATCAACCACCGAACTCGAACAGGATGTCTTGCGACGTCCGCAACGACCAAACACAACGATCAATAATGAAGAAAATACAAAAAAAAAAAAAAAAGATGGATAGAGCGTCTGCCATGTAAGCAGGAGATCCCGGGTTCGAGTCCCGGTCGGGGCACACATTTTCAACATGTCCCCAATGAAGTGTATCAACGCCTGCTTGCAGCTAGGGTGTCTATTTAATTATCATTTCATTTCTAGCAAAGCTGCATGGTCATCCACGGTAACTGTTCTTTCTGGAACAGATACTACCGTCATATATAACGAAATATAGTGTCTTTTAAATGCATTTTTGTAAAGAAGTTGACAGTTCTCGGGGGACCGTCACCGTTATGGACTTCTTGTCCCACAATCCCGACACGACCCGATTTTGCAAGTACTGTTACGGCTTGGCTCAAGAACTGAAGTAACGCCATCCGTTAGCACAACACGTAAAGGCAGCATCAGTTTTATTTATGTCAACAAGTTTATTTAGCCAACATCGTCTCACCGAAGGCGTTGCAAGTCGCGTATCCTGTATCAACGATGCCAGCATATTCTAGATCTAGCGCTAACAGTCGAGAAAATACCAGACTTCTCCAGTAGTACGCTGCTGGAACTATCTAAGCAGCGCCACGCGGTAAAATCGGGCAGTTCCATTTGAGCAGCGATGTGATAAGACGATTCTTTCTAAACGTAATACAAACAACGAGTGCTAGTTAGTAATGTTTGAAGTGTTTACTGCGGGTATATAGGGCGTGAAGTGTACAGTGACGTAAACTTCGATAACTAACGTGTTATTGTCGACTGTTTACAATCTAATAAACTTGTTATAGCTGAGAAAAATGCTCAAAATGGAAAGAGAAATTGTCATTTTTGTATAATCATACAAAAGAGTGGTCTTTTGTCAAGGAATGACTTACGGATCAGGAAGCATTGAGTGGGATTTGTAGCTGTTTCATCTCAGTAACTCACGGAGGTAAGGCAGATGTGAGGCATCACATTTCTCCGAAGGATCATACAAATAGATTTGCGGTAGCATCGACGTCAATGATTAAAGAAGATACCCAGAAAGAACTGTTCGTTACTGTTGCAGAACTAACAACGGCTTATAAAGTTGTCAAGCATCATTAGTCTTTCAGTTCTCTTGACCGTACTGTAAAACTGTTGTCGCGTTGTATCCTGACTCCAAAATCGCCACAAAGCAGTCTACAGCCAGGAGCAAAGCTACAGCGATGTCAAAAGTATTCTTCCACCACAGTCCCTGTCCGAATGCGTAAAACAATTGCGAGAAATTTCTTTTTACGGCCTAGTCACCGACGCATCGAACCACAAGGCTGAAAAGATGTTTCCTTTAGTTGTTCAATACTTTGGTGAAACTGACATCAGCTGTTGAGGTTTGATTCGCTGAATAACGAAACGTCGGAGAAATTGGAAAATTTTGTCTAGGCACTTTAAGACAACTGCAAATTCCATTAGATAAATTAATCGCTTTTTGTGGAGACAATACCAATGACAACTTCGGAGGGCTTCACCGACGCAGCGAGCGGAATGCGTTTCACCAAATTAGAGAAGAACTAGGAGAAAATGTAGAAGGTATCGGATGCACTGCTCACATTCTCCACGATACTATATCAAGCGCTGCTGGAGTCTTAACTGTCGACAACGTAATAATCGTCATGAAAATATTTAATTATTTTTCAATATACACGAAAACGACAGAGAAGCTGAAAGAGTTCTGCTAATATGTTGACGTCAATCATAAGACTCTTCTGTATCATTTAAAAACAGGATGGCTATTGTTGATGCCGCAGTTGAAAGAATTCTTAAGCTTTGGGTTCCATTAAAATAATTTTTTGACGCCGGAGACAGACCATCCTAGACCATCTGAAATAACTTCCGATTTTTTCTATAATTCGATCAGTGAAATTTACTTCATGTTTCTGCAGTTAAATTTAATATATACAGCAGGGTGATCCATTGATCGTGACCGGGGCAAATATCTCACGAAATGAGCATCAAACTAAACTCGTCTAGCTTGAAGGGGGAAACCAGATGGCGCTATGATTGGCTCGCTAGATGGTGCTGCCATAGGTCAAACGGATATCAGCTGCGTTTCTTAAGATAGGAACCCCCGTTTTTATTACATATTCGTGTAGTACGTAAAGAAATATGAAAGTTTTAGTTGGACCACTTTTTTCGCTTTGTGATAGATGGCACTGTAATAGTCACAAACGTATAAACGTATCATGTAACATTCCGCCAGTGCGGACGGTATTTGCTTCGTGATACATTACTCGTGTTAAAATGGACCGTTTACCAATTGCGGAAAAGGTCGATATCGTGTGTTATGTATGCTGCTCGGTATCCTGGACGACATCAACCAAGTGTTCGGACCGTTCGCCGGATAGTTACGTTATTTAAGGAATCAGGAAGTGTTCAGCCACATGTGAAACGTCAACCACGACCTGCAACAAATGATGATGCCTAAGTAGGTATTTTAGCTGCCGTTGCGGCTAATCCGCACATCAGTAGCAGACAAACTGCGCGAGAATCGGGAATCTCAAAAACGTCGGTGTTGAGAATGCTACATCAACTTCGATTGCACTCGTACCATATTTCTATGCACCAGAAATTGCATGGTGACGACTTTGAACGTCGTGTACAGTTCTGCCACTGGGCACAAGAGAAATTACGGGACAATGACAGATTTTTTGCACGGGTTCTATTTAGCGATGAAGCGTCATTCACCAGCATCGGTAACATAAACCGGCATAATATGCACTACTGGGCAACGGAAAATCCACGATGGCTCCGACAAGTGGAACATCAGCGACGGTACGACATTATGGGAGGAAGGATAATTGGCCCCCATTTTATCGATGGCAATCTAAATGCTGCAATGTATGCTGATTTCCTACGTAATGTTCTACCGACGTTACTACAAGATGTTTCACTGCATGACAGAATGGCGATGTACTTCCAACATGATGGATGCCCATCACATAGCTCGCGTTCGGTTGAAGCGGTATTGAATAGCATATTTCATGACAGGTGGATTCGTCGTCGAAGCACCATACCATGGCCCGCACGTTCACCAGATCTGACGTCCCCGGATTTCTTTCTATGGGGAAAGTTGAAGGATATTTGCTATCGTGATCCACCGACAACGCCTGAAAAAATGGTGAAATGTGTGTGAAATCTTATGGGACTTAACTGCTAAGGTCATCAGTCCCTAAGCATACACACTACTTAACCTAAATTAACCTAAGGACAAACACACACCCCCATGCCCGAGGGAGGACTCGTACCTCCGCTGGGACCAGCCGACAACGCCTGACAACAGGCATCAGCGCATTGTCAATGCGTGTGCGAACATTTCGGAAGGCGAACTATTCGCTGTTGAGAGGAATGTCGTTACACGTATTGCCAAATGCGTTGAGGTTGACGGACATTATTTTGAGCATTTATTGCATTAATGTGGTATTTACAGGTAATCACGCTGTAACGGCATGCGTTCTCAGAAATGATAGGTTCACAAAGGTACATGTATCACATTAGAACAACCGAAATAAAATGTTCAAACGTACCTACGTTCTGTATTTTAATTTAGAAAACCTACCTGTTACCAACTGTTCGTCTAAATTGTGAGCCATACGTTTGTGTCTATTACAGTGCCATCTATCACAAAGCAAAGAAAGTGGTCCAAATAAAACATTCATATTTCTTTACATACTACACGAATATGTAATAAAAATGGGGCTCCTACTTCAAAAAACGGAGTTGACATCCGTTTGACCTATGGCAGCGCCATCTGGCGGGCCAACCATAGCGTCTTCTGGTTTCCCCCTTCATGCTAGACGAGTTTTGTTCTCTGTAGTTTTTTGGTTTGACGCTTATTTCGTAAGATATTTGTCCCGGCCACGATCAATGGACAACGTCTCGATAACTGTTATAAGAAATATATTAACCGATACTCAAAGATATCTGAATGAAAGGAAGACTGCCAATTTTATTGGCCTGGAAATCAAGATGAGAATCTGAACCAATTAAAGAAAGAGAACCCCAAGTAAGAAATAATTAATTTGATTGCGAAGTATGAGGAATAGACTATGGCTTTCTGCACTATAGCATTTGATTACTTAGAGAAATGGGTTATTTCTCGTAATAAATGTCAAGTATTTGATTGGATGACGCTATCTGAAACCCCAGATTGAGTGATGATTGAAAACACTATTACATATCTGAGTAAAACTGGAATATATGTATCCGAAGAGCTTTTTAGAAACTAAGAGTGACTCGGAAGAATGTAAGTCCAAACACTCCGTGGAAGAAACGCTGAATGCAAATGGCAACTGCTAAAATTATGCTAGTATTTGTTTTCTACCCCGCAAACAGCGCCACTGTGGAAAGACTATTTGCGCTGATATGGTATTGCAGTTCTTGTGTTATTCTGATTTCGATGCAAAGTTCCTATGGTTATGCGTGCGTGTCCAAAGAAACAGACACTGTGGCGACCACAGCCGTTACGAAACACATCAAATAAATTCGCCATTGCGAATAAGGATTACCTTCAGCTGTAGGATGGAATACGACAATGTAAATTTGTGTCCGACCGGGACTCGAACCCGGATTCCCCGCTTATCGCGAGCGGTTGCCTTACCATTTGGCTATCTGTACACGACTCACGGGCACATCCAAGAGTTCCACATGTCGCCAACCATGCGTCTCCGACCTGTACTCATACATACATTATATATACTCCCGTATAGGTCAGACGTTGTACTTGAAAGTCGCTTGCCGGTATCGGCAGATAAACACGATATTGCAGTTTCTGTGTTATTCTGATTACGATACAAGGCACCGCGGTGACCACAGCCGTTACGAAATACAATTTTTTTGTTGTCGTCATTCCATTTACAGCTGAAAGTAGTCCTTATTTGCAATTGCAAATTCATTTGATGTGATTTTCGCTGATGTCCGCCTAGTGGACTGATGAAAGAAATCGACTGCTGCCAGGAACGTTGAAATCAATATTGCGGTGCCAGTTTAACTACAAGCTGAATTGCATGGAGTTTTATAAATACGTAAAAAGAGAAAAAAAAGACTTGCTGAAAAAGGTGATGTCTGTTTGGTGTACGAAATACTTCTGCCGCAAGAAGTTCCATGTAACTGCGCTATAAATAAATAGTAATTACATTAAATAAATTTTTTACTTCATTTCTACATCCCCGCCTCAGAGTATGTGAAGCATTTGCTGTAAATACGGTAAGCAGTATTTCCCGTTAAGAACATCTGTATTTCAGATTATTTCTAGTTTTCGGTTATCCGCGCAGTCTCGGATACGCATTAACCTTGGTAATCGGGAGCTGTTTTCCGTTCAGCACTGTGTCAAAAAAATGGTTCAAATGGTTCAAATGGCTCTGAGCACTATGGGACTCAACATCTGTGGTCATAAGTCCCCTAGAACTTAGAACTACTTAAACCTAACTAACCTAAGGGCATCACACACATCCATGCGCGAGGCAGGATTCGAACCTGCGACCGCAGCAGTCGCGCGGTTCCTGACTGAGCGCCTAGAGCCGCGAGACCACCGCGGCCGGCAGCACTGTCTCAATCCCCTTGTCCACGACAAGAATTTTCGCCGGACCGGAGTTTCTACCGGCCAGTAGAAAACGACCGGCCTTGTCCACGGAGATGGCAGGCGCGCCGGAACTAGTGCAGCCCAGCTCTGTGCAAGAGAGTGGGAGGATGGACAATAAGGATTTTAGCACCTTCGTTGCACTCTGCTGTTTTTATAAAAAGGAGCAGCGTCGATGTAGGAAGTATTGGGTGCATCCTTGGTTGCAAAACCAATTTAATCTACAATTGGTGCAGTCCCCTTAGAAAAAAGACATACTTCTACTGTGACCCTCCTCAGCAGACGTATCAATGATCATTTTCCTGCACAGTTCACTTTTTCCTCTCTTGTGTTTCTGTTCGTTTTATTTACGTTGTGAGAATGTTTTTAGTCTGCTTGCCATCAGGGTTTACGTTGTCACTATTATCGGGCATATTTCAAGAATTTGGTCTATCTGATATTTTTAATATAAATTGTAGTTGCACATAAAACATGTACTTTATTTCGGCTTCTTGTTTGCTCGAAAACGGCTTTTATTCTCTTTCTTTAATTTTCGGTGACATTTCATCCAGTTATCTCTGATGTTGTCGCATTTTTTCATTACAATCTTTCCTACATACTCAAAGGGAACTGCCTTATGTATTTGTAGGGGACGAAGCATTTACATTGAATAATAGTTTACTTCTTCCCTATGCTGGCCCAAAACCGGACCTCAATAAGAATATTTTTAACTATCGCTTAAGTAAAGCAAGATGATTTATAGAGCGTGCATTAGGCACAGTGGCCAATTGATGAAGGATTTTTCGCCGATGTTTAAATGTCTCCACAGGTTTTTCGACTGCTATAGTGAAGCCTTGTACTATTCTAAAACATTTCATCCATAAAGAACAGGAACTTGGTACTACGTGTGCTGGTATGACTATAGCTGTGCACTTTGAACTACGCGAACTGCTGCATTCAGAAGCAGCACGAGGTGATGAGTCAGCTATCACTATGGGATATCAATCTGCTGATTACTTTGTTTCGAAAACTGGGAAAATTCCATGGCAGAATAAGTTCACCTAATGTATTCATACGTTATTTGTAAATGGTAATAATTATAGAAAGAAGCAATGTACTGTGTATTAATAAAAATCAAACAAAATAAATCTGAGATGAAATTAAACTACAGACCTATATAATTTATTTTTGGATCTACAAGTGTTTGAAAATCATCTTTAAAGTGTGCAGATACATACTTCCACGCTTCCAAAGTCAGTCGCCTATCCTTGTATTTTTCGTTTGTCTTATCCAGCTGGACTGGTTGTTCCTCCACCAGCGTAATCAAAACTTCACAATCAATGCTGAATTCAGCACTCTTCGTGAAAGAAAATCAACAGCTAGCACGTACAACGGCTCAGACGCGACTAATGAGGTCTGGTGGCCGGCGACTTGACAGATCGTGGACTCTCAAACATGTTATAACTCAAATCAAATGGTTCAAATGGCTCTGAGCACTATGCGACTCAACTTCTGAGGTCATCAGTCGCCTAGAACTTAGAACTAATTAAACCTAACTAACCTAAGGACATCACACACATCCATGCCCGAGGCACGATTCGAACCTGCGACCGTAGCGGTCACGCGGTTCCAGACTGAAGCGCCTTTAACCGCATGGCCACACCGGCCGGCATGTTATAACTACTAGACCATGGACCTGAGATGCTAGTTGCAAATATACCTGTACTTGTGCATTTCATGACTAATTTAACTCGAAACCATTAATTTTACAGCACCTAAAACAGGCTATTTAGACGTTAACTTCTATTTTTTTTGCCTATTTTAGCTTTCAGATCCTAAAAGGTACCTGTTTCTTTAATGTGTATTTTCAAAGATTAGAATTGCTTACAAGAATCGGAGGAGGGAGGACTGAAGGCGATATTTGATAAGAAAAAAAAGAAGAAATCTTTGACCTATGGAATCCTGACCAGCTGCCTGTTCCCTCAAAGAAAGGTATTTGTGGGCCTTGAACTGACCTCAGACGAGCAAGAAAGGCACATATATACAACGGTAGAGTTGAAACTGCCCAGCCATTGTATTAAAAACACCTCACCCCTCTCCTTCGTTATAAACGGACTTGTGCTGTACAAATGCGAGGGCATTGTCGAATATTTTTTATCCACCCGCCAAACTGAACTAGTACATAGTCTAACAGTGTAACATGTTCATTGTTCAAAATCTTTTCTGGTTTCAGTGCACGAATAGTTCAACAAAAGATAATCACGAAAATAGCTAGCGGTAGTTCAGAGTATACTCGAATAAGACTGTGACTGCCAGCATTTCCGCACTATACGACCGATGGAAAAAATTAAATTCTGCCAAGCAGGCAACATAGAAGTTGGTTATTATGTTTTTATACTTCTTGTTTTTCCTGCCGTTTCGGAACCGAGAATTTATTTTCACAGAGCATTTGTGAAGCAGATTTTTTGTAAATGTTTTTTTGAAATTGTACTAAGAGACTCTGTGGCTCAGTTGTTCACTTTTATCATAATTTTTAAGTTGATGAGTCCAATTTTGATACAAAGAGAAAATGCCATGGGTATAGAACAAAGTATAAACGTTTTTAAAATGACGCACAAAGATCTTTTTAAGGTTATGAGTTGTAACAAAAAAATGGCCCTGAGCACTATGGGACTCAACTGCTGAGGTCATTAGTCCCCTAGAACTTAGAACTACTTAAACCTAACTAACCTAAGGACATCACAAACATCCATGCCCGAGGCAGGATTCGAACCTGCGACCGTAGCGGTCTTGCGGTTCCAGACTGCAGCGCCTTTAACCGCACGGCCACTTCGGCCGGCGAGTTGTAACAAAAACTGTTCAATGACAGGAGAGTTGAGTACTAAAATTACTAAATCATGTTGTATATTCTTTTATTTTATTTTACTAAAATTAAGTACTGGTGTCCCTTAACAAAGCCAAAAACTTTTTACACGCAGTGCCATATAGCATCTTTGTTTTTCTTGCAGTAGGTTACGCGTGATAAAAAGCCCCAATTAACTCGCATGCAGATGAAACGTTACACGAGGCGAATGTTGAACTAAAATCAAAATAGAAGCAAAGGATTTTGAGAAAGACGTCTAATGAATCCACCAAAAAGATCCAATTCCGCAGTAGCTTGTGTCACGCTTTTGCGAGAACAAACATCTCTTTTAAAAACACTAAAAGAAATCCTATTTTCAAAGGTTTTCTTGAGAAGTACTGCTATCAGTCTGTTCCTGCAGAGTCAACGTTGCATAGAAATTATGTAGATTCAGCTTAGATTGACGCACTGCACAGAATACGAGAAGATATTGGGGAGCCATACATATGGATTTCTCTTGATGAAGCTACTGACAGTCCCGACAGGTACGTTATAAACATGATTGTTGCCAAGCTGGTCCCAGATGCGCCGTCCACATATTAATTTGATTTGTTCAAAACAACTCCGATAAGTTAACCAGCAAAGAATTGCACACTTTGTCAACAATGGGCTGAAGGTTCTACATTCAACTAACGTGGATGAAAACAAGGTGCTTCTGACCCTCACACACGCTCCTGCATGTATAGTTGCAGCGTTTGAGTTACTTCAAGTGTGCAAACCTTTGATTCCGCATGTGACTTGTGTAGCACATGGTATCAATGGTATAGCAGAGCTAGTAAGGCTAGAATTCTCTAACTAAATTAATCTGCACGGCAAAGAACATTTTTATTAAGGCACCATCAAGGGTACAGGCATTCACAGAATAACTTTCAGACGTCTCCCAACCACCTGAATCCATTGGGGCAGGTGGTTAGTAGCTGCGGAATACTTCAGTAAACATCTCTCAGCAGTCCAGAAGATAAGCGAAAGTCTACCGGAGAATGCAGCTTCTGCAACTTCATACAAACAATTACTCAAAGATCCACCAATCCAGCGGGACTTCGGATATATTATAGCCAACTACACATTATTTCCGGCTTGAGAGACTCAGGCATACCTACCAACGAGAGCATTTCAACACGTGCCGAAAGTGAAGTACACCGCTGTCATA
This sequence comes from Schistocerca nitens, assembly GCF_023898315.1. NCBI lineage: Eukaryota > Metazoa > Arthropoda > Insecta > Orthoptera > Acrididae > Schistocerca > Schistocerca nitens. The sequence continues at coordinate 374,631,625 of NC_064615.1, read as the reverse complement.
TGCGCTGACTCAGAACGATCTTTTTCAGCATATGAACTAATACTAAGAAGTGTTATTGTTTTTCTCTCGAAAACCTAGAAAAGGTTTTAAGCGTATGCCGTGAAGCTAACTATGGTCTGAACGTTTGAAACCACTGGTTTATCCGGCATTTAATAAATTACATATTACACGTGTTTCATCTTACGGCTGTAAGAATTTTATTCTGTATTTTTATCTTGGAAAAACTAAACAATTTGGGATCAGTTTGAACATTTAAGTAATATAACGTTTGCTGTGTTGTGCAACTGTACATATTTTCATTTGCCTTGCTTTTAATAAATAATAATATGCTATAAGTCGATCAGCGTGCATTTTATATTATCTTTAGTTTTTCCGCATAATACTTTTTAGGGTCTGTTTCAAGTTTCATGTATCCTAAGTGGGGTAGCGAAAATACCTATTTTAGGCGCCTAAAATGGACTTTTTACGACCTAAGAATTCGCAAACTAGTTAAAACGTGTACAACTGAGATCGCAGCGCACCGCCCGATTGCCGGCTCTTCAGAGGGGAGGCAGAGTTGCGTCCGACAGCCCGGCCGGTCGTTTTGCTGGGACGTCCCGTGGACAAACTCTCGTAAAACACAGTGTGTCACTACAACCCCGGCGTCTCTGCCGGATACGCAGGTGTCGAAAATGCTTGTGGACAAGGAACCTAAAGCCTGGTTTGCACCGAAGCGACTACGAGCGAACGGGCATACTGTCTAGTAAGTTAACGTGAGCAAACAGCATTTGGTCGTGCAGCTGCTCGCTCGTGGTTTGCTGGTTGTCGGTCTCCAGCATACCATCAAACAAAGTTCTCGTACACTCCGCTTTGGCGCTAGCGGCACACAGACCATTCTTCTAGTGTTTTGCGAGCCATCTAGAGGGTGTTTCCGTAGAAGAGTGCAAAAATGAAACAGAACAAAGAGAATGCTCCACTGAACAAGTTGAGGTAGGGAACTAGGGGACGGAGAAGCCAGCTCAAGGAAATATAAAAGTAAACTTGTCTATCGCTTTGTCGAGCATTAGTTTTCCACCTTATTTACAACTAACACGTTTACAAGTTCACATGTGCTATGCTGTTTATTTACATGCACATTCATCATTTCCTGCAAGGAGACAAGGAGGACGAGCCTTATAACTAGGAAGTCATGATGCACGTTTTGTTTACTTTACTTGTCCATAAGGTGGCTCTGTTGTATCGTATTTACATTGCCCCACGACAGAATGCGCTATGAATCAAAGACAAACCGATTCATTACTCAGTGCTATTCAGAGACACAGTACAAGACGATGGAGCACTACTGGTACAGTTTCGCAGAACTCACTGACATTCACCTTGTGTATGGGGGAGCACGTTGCAATGCCCTTGCTGCTGAAAGGCTGTACAGGGAAAGATTTCATTTCTACATGATGGCGCACTGCCTCACTTCAGTGTGGATGTCCGCAACCATCTCAATGCTGTATTTCCTGGTCATTGGATAGGAAGGGAAGGTCCTCCTCACTGGCTTGCGAGGTCACCTGACCTGAATCCCATTGATTATTTCCTATGGGGATATCTAAAGTCACTTGTGTATGAGACCCCAGTAGATACGGAGATGAAATTATTTGCCAAAACTGTAGCTGCCTGTGATGTGATTCGAAACACACCAAGGATATTTCTCAGCTTGCATCAGAATCTTATTCGCCGGTGTCATGCTGGCATTGTGGTTGGTGGCCGTCAGTTTCGGCACATTTTGTAAGATACAGTACAATTGGTGCGATTATTGTGTCAATAATGGTATTTGCAGTTAACTGTAACTACTGTAAATAAAAAAGTACACAGTAATGTGGTTTTATGCCTGTTATCTTCTTAAGATGGCTTCTCCGACCATTGGTTCGCTACCTCAAATTGTTCAGTGGAGCATCCTCTGTGTCCTGTTAAATTTTTGCACGCACTGACGGAAACACTCTATATTTTTATTTTTCAAGGTTGAATTCTTCAGAATGTGTTGTTACTAATAGGAGACTAAACACAATAAAAAAGAAGTATGGTTGCCGGAAGCACTCAAAGAGTCCAAGTGTGTATGTGAGAAAGACGGTAAGTGCATTACATTCTTCCATTAGGCGGAAACAGAGATGCATAGGCATTTGTATTTAATTTTATTAAAAACGAACAGCACAATAAATTTCCTTGAAAGTAAGCAAATACGAATATGTATTTATTACACAAAACTGGCGTTCTACGGATGGGAGGGTGGAATGTCATATCCCTTAATCGGGAAGGTAGGTTAGAAAATTTAAAAAGGGAAATGATTAGGTTAGAGTTAGATATAGTGGGAATTAGTCAAGTTCGGTGGCAGGAGGAAGAGGACTTCTAGTCAGGTGAATAAAGGGTTAACAAGAAAAAATTAAATCAGGGTAATACAGGAGTAAGTTTAATAATGAGTAGAAACATAGGAACGCGGGTACGCTACTATGAACAGCATAGTGAACGCATTATTGTAGCCAAGACAGAGACGAAGCTCACACACACCACAGTAGTACAAGTTTACATGCCAGCAACCTCCGCAGATCAGGAAGAGATTGAAGAAATGTGTGATGAGACAAAAGAAATTATTCAGATAGTTAAGGCAACCGAAAATTTGATAGTCATGGGGGCTTTAAATTTGATAGTAGGAAAAGGAAGCGAAGGAAACATAGTAGGTTAACGTGGACTGAGGGACAGGAATGAAAGAGGAAGCCATTCGGTAGAATTTTGCACAGAGCTTAGCTTAATAATAGCTAACACTTGGTTTAAGAATCATGAAAGAAGGTTGTACATGTAGAAGAAACCTGGAGACACCGGAAGGTTTCAGATGGATTATATAATGGTTAGACAGAGATTTAGGAACTAGATTTAAAATTGTAAGACATTTCCAAGGGCAGATGTGGACGCTGACACAATTTATCGATTATGAACTGCAGATTAAAACTGAAGAAACTGCAAGAACGCAGGAATTTAAGGAAATTGGTTCTGGATAAAATGAAAGAATCAGAGGTTGTAGAGGGTTTCAGAGGGAGCATTAGGGAACGATTGACAAGAACAGGGGAATGGAATAAGTAGAAACAGAATGGGTAGCTGTTAGAGATGAAAAAGTGAAGGCAGCAGAGGATCAAGTAGGTAAAAAGACAAGGGCTAGTAGAAATCCTTGGGTAACACAAGAGATATTGAATTTAATCAGTGAAACTGGAAACTTATACAAATGCAGTTAAATGAAGCAGGCGAAAGGGAATAGAAATAGGGAATAGGCATTTGTATTTAATTTTATTAAAAACGAACAGCACAATAAATTTCCTTGAAAGTAAGCAAATACGAATATGTATTTATTACACAAAACTGGCGTTGGATATGAGATCGACAGAAAGTGTAAAATGGCTAAGCAGGAAGGGCTAGAGGACAAATGTAAGGATGTAGAAGCGTATATCGCTAGGGGTGAGATAGATACTGCGTACAGGAAAATTAAAAAGGCCTTTGGAGAAAAGAGAACCACCTGTGTTAATATGGATGAGGAAAAAGAGGAAGATGAGAAGGGGATATGATACTGTGCGAAGAATTTGGCAAAGCACTGAGAGACTTACGTGGATACAAGGCCCCGGAAGTAGACAACATTCCGTTAGAGCTACTGATAGCCTTGGGAGAGACAGCCATGACAAAACTCTTCCATCTGTTGAGCAAGATGTATGAGACAGTCGAATTACCCTCAGACGTCAAGAAATTTATATAATAATTCAAATTTCAAAGAAAACAGGTGCTGACATATGTGAAAATTGCGTAACTATTAATTTAATAGCCGGCCGCGGTGGTCTCGCGGTTCTAGGCGCGCAGTCCGGAACCGTGGGACTGTTACGGTTGCAGGTTCGAATCCTGCCTCGGGCATGGATGTGTGTGATGTCCTTAGGTTAGTTAGGTTTAAGTAGTTCTAAGTTCTAGGGGACTGATGACCACAGCAGTTGAGTCCCATAGTGCTCAGAGCCATTTTTTTATTAATTTAATAAGTCAAGGCCCCAAAATACTAACACGAATCTTGTACAGAAGAATGGAAAAAATCGCAGAAACCGACCTAAAGGAAGATCAATTTGGATTTCGGAGAAATGTACGAACGCAGTTGAACGGATTGGACAGTATCTGGAAAGGAGGATATAAGATGAACATCAACAAAAGCAAAACGAGGATAATGGAATGTTGTCGAATTAAGTCAATGATGCTGAGGGAACTAGATTAAGAAATGAGACCCTTAAAGCAGTAAATGAGTTTTACTGTCTTGGAAGCAAAGTAACTGATGATGATCGAAATGGGGAGGATATAAAATATAGACTGCCAATGGCAAGAAAAGCATTTCTGAAGAAGAGAACTTTGTTAACATCAAGCACAGATTTAAGTGTCACGAAGCCCTTCCTGAAAGTATTTGTGTGGAGTGTAGCCGTATATGGAAGTGAAACGTGGATGATAAACAGTATAGACAAGAAGAGAATAGAAGTTTTTGAAATGAGATACTACAAAAAAATTCTGAAGATTAGATGGGTAGATCATGCAACTAATGAAGAGGTACTGAATAGAGTTGGGAGAAGAGAAATTTGTGGTTCAACCTGACTAAAAGAAGGGAAACTTTCTGAGGGATTAAGGGATCACCAATTTAGTACTGGAGAGAAGCGTAGGGAGGTAAAAATCGTAGAGGGAGACCAAGAGGTGAATACAGTAAGCAGATTCAGAGGGATGTAGGTTGCAGTAGTTACTCGGAGATGAAGAGGCTTGCACAGGATAGAGTAGCATGGAGAGCAGCACAAAAGCAGTCTTCGGACTGAAGACCAGAACAACGACACTATACTATCTGTATCTGTATCATTAAGTCGCACTTGTTCTCTGGGCCGGCCGGTGTGGCCGAGCGGTTCTAGGCACGTCAGTCTGGAACCGCGCGACCGCTACGGTCGCAGGTTCGAATCCTGCCTCGGGCATGGATGTGTGTGACGTCCTTAGGTTAGTTAGGTTTAACTAGTTCTAAGTTCTAGGGGACTGATGACCTCAGATGTTAAGTCCCATAGTGCTCAGAACCATTTGATCTCTGGTTACTTTACTCAGTTGTCACCTGATCGCAGCCTTAAGGATCTAAAGTCGGTATGTGATAAAATAAGTAATATTTTGCAGAATATCTGAAAGGTGTTGATTAAAAATAAAAATATTTGAAATACCTTATTGTTATCGTGGCTACGCTCAAGGTAGTTGTAATTACATGATAGACTTCATTCTCTTTTCATGTAGTATGAAATAAATAACAAACATGACAAAAGCCGACAGGTAATACATGAACTAATGTCCAAGGAAGCCTCTTCAGTTTTGTACGAATAATAATTATGAATCCTTTTCCCTCGACCACGCACGCTGTCTCCCCTACAACTAACCATATTGGAGATTTTATTATATAGCCATTGTGACAAGTCGTACGTATATTTTACATTACGTTAATCGTAGTCTATTTCTATTATCTTAATTACAAGTAAATTAATAACATCTTTGAGTGATTTGCATGTGTTACTACAGACATCAGATACAGTATGGCATACTGGAATGCGATTCAACTGCTAAAGTAACTGTCTTCAGTTGCTAAGAACGGGAGTGTAAATGTTAACATTTTCTGATGTTATGTTGCTCGTCGGTAATTACTGATATTATTTTAAATGTACCCTCAGCTGCAATGAGAACCAGCAAAAGCAGTCAGCTGACATACTCACATACGCGCAACGGTTTGGAATACCATTAAGAAAGGCTGGAGCTGTAGTTCAGTGGTAAGTGCACTGCCTCCATGCGTTTCGAGTTCTTGTAGAAACGTGCCGATTAGTAGCGTGAAAAAGCAATAAAGCAGCTTTCACAGGTTACGTTCTCTTCGGTTACCTTCGGTTTAAACGCTTGTTTCTTATACGTGAGCTGCAGGCAGAAGTTAATTTGTGAGTAGCTCAGCTGCCATTGTATTTATGTATTTACTTCAAGGACGGAATAAAAGGGAAAGAAAGAGAGACTAACATCGCATGACGTAGAAAAAAGAAACGGATTATTTTTCTGTCACTGTATAAAAAAGCCATTACTAAGCCATTAGAAAGAGAATCTCATGAAGTTAAAGAACAGATAGCGCTTTTGGCTTGCATCATATACAACACACTCAAATCCACACACAATTACTGAGTGTATTTTAAAGAGGTAAGTGTTGAGTGCTATCGACAAGGAATTTCAGATTGATTCTGAATTTCTAGATTTTCAGAAGATTTTTGACACCATACCTATCAGAGACAGCAAAGGACTTGGAAGAGCTGTTGAACGGAATGAACAGTGTCTTGAAAGGACGATATAAGATGAACATCAACAAAAGCAAAACGAGGATAATGGAATGTAGTCGAATTAAGTCGGGAATTAGATTAGGAAATGAGACACTTAAAGTAGTAAAGGAGTCGAAGTAGAGAGGATATAAAATATAGACTGGCAATGGCAAGGAAAGCGTTTCTGAAGAAGAGAAATTTGTTAACATCGAGTATAGATTTAAGTGTCAGGAAGTCGTTTCTGAAAGTATTTGTATGGAGTGTAGCCATGTATGGAAGTGAAACGTGGACGATAAATAGTTTAGACAAGAAGAGAATAGAAGCTTTCGAAATGTGGTGTTACAGAAGAATGCTGAAGATTAGATGGGTAGATCACATAACTAATGAGGAGGTATTGAATAGAATTGGGGAGAAGAGAAGTTTGTGGCACAACTTGACAAGAAGGGACCGGTTGGTAGGACATGTTCTGAGGCATCAAGGGATCACAAATTTAGCATTGGAGGGCAGCGTGGAGGGTAAAAATCGTAGACGGAGACCAAGAGATCAATACACTAAGTAGATTCAGAAGGATTTAGGTTGCAGTAAGTACTGGGAGATGAAGAAGCTTGAACAGGATAGAGTAGCATGGAGAGCTGCATTAGGCCAGTCTCAGGACTAAAGACCACAACAACAACAACCTAACAAGCAGCTTCTAAAACTGCGTGCTTATGGAATATCGTCTCAGTTATGCAACGGGATTCGCGATTTCCTGACAGAAAGATCACAGTTGCGTAGTAACTGACCGAAAGTCATCGAGTAAAACAGAAGTGATGTCTGGCATTCCCCAAGGTAGCGGTATAGGACCTATGTTGTTCCTCATCTGTATAAACGATGTAGGAGTCAATCTGAGCAGCTCCTTAGGTTGTTTACAGATGATGATGTCGTCTGATAAAATCAGCAGAAAACCGAAACCAATTGCAAAACGATCTACAATCCGTACGGAGCGAAAATTGGCAATTGACCCTGAATAATAAAAAGCATGAATTCATACAAATCAGCGCTAAAAGCAACCCGTTAAACTTCGGCTACACGATAAATCAATTACATTACATTATGAGTTGTTCCATAGTTCACCATACATCATGAATACGACATTTCGTAATTATGTGGAACATATCAGTTCAACATAAATTTTCATTCCAAATTTTTTTTACAGTTCCCACTTCATATTTAAAAATTCATGTATTGGGCGAAAGGAGTTGTCATTCAGAAATTCTTTTAATTTGTTTTTAAATGCCGCAAATTCAACTAAATACCTAGGAACTATAATTATAAACAACTTAAATTGGAAATAACACATAGAAAATGTTGTGGCGAGAACGAACCAAAAACTACGTGTCATTGGCGAACATTTAGACGATGCAACAGATCTACTAAAGTGACTGCCTACTCTACGCCTGTCCGCCCTGTTTTGGAGTACTGCTGCACGATGTGATGTCCTTACCAGAGAGGATTAACAGAGTAGATCGAGAAAGTTCAAAGAAAGGCAGCACGTTTTGTATTATAGAGAAATAAGGGAGAGAGTGTTGCAAGAGGTCGCTTACTTTATCATGTCCTAGTAATGCTAAATGTTATTATCCTTACATACAGAAAAGTATTATCTTCTCGCTACGGTCGCAGGTTCGAATCCTGCCTCGGACATGGATGTGTGTGATGTCCTTAGGTTAGTTAGGTTTAAGTAGTTCTAAGTTCTAGGTGACTGATGACCTCAGCAGTTAAGTCCCATAGTGCTCAGAGCCATTTGAACCACTTTTTATCATCTTCTCAACAATCTTCAAATAGTGAGCTACATCCTTAATTTTTATAAATGAAATTAGTGAATTTACTCATGGCACTGTTGTTGCCTTATTCTGCGGTCACTTTCAGAATTCAAATTAATCCTCAAATTAACTAGTTTAGTACTATTGCATTCTGAATTGCTGGTGTATCCATGTATCACCACAATAAAATAAAAACAGTGAATGGCTGGGGGAGTATGAGTGAGACCAGTGGCGCACTTAAGTTTGCAAAAATAACGACAAGTTTGTATTTATTCTTTTATAACTACAATCGAGCTGATAAATCTTACAAAAAAAATGACGAACATAAATCAGGAAAGGAATGATGCTTGATTGGCAAAGCATTCATTGGGTGGAAACTATACAAGTGCTGCCCTGAATTTATCCCATTTAGCTACAATGCAATGAGACTTCATTTACATGAATCCATTGTGAGGCCAAATTCAGTTCAAATGGGGTCAACTACGACCAGATACACCGCAAACTATTGTTCACGGAGAACAGAGAGCTGAGAATATCATTTAACAACACTAAGCCGGTGCAGGAATACTTTACCTTTTCTCCTTGATTCAGGCGGCAGCAGAAAACCCCATACTGTGGGCGAGCGGCGTGCGGCGGCAGTTGTAATGCTTTGATGCGTCCAGGAAAACTTTCAAACTACGCGGACTGTCATTGTGATTATTAGAACGCAGGAAACTTCCCTATCAGAGAGCTGAAATCCCGGCAGATTTTAGTGTGAGGTGCACCCGTTCGCTGGTTTGGCCAACCAATTTGACTTACAGGCTCTGCGGCTCGAGCTGAAATTGTCAAACGTCAGATGGCCGACTCAGGACGAATAAGTTCAAGCTTGTGAGACACGATATGTCCGAGATGATATCCAGTTCCAGTACAGTGTGAAACTGCCACTGGCTCTTTGTCCACCACAAGTTGCATACCACAAACCTCACCCACTATGGAAAGACGTGAAGTTCTCCACCAGAGGGGGATCTGAAGACGAAGAAAGCAAAGAATCACAATCAGTTTCCACTAAGCCTCAAACAGGAGCCGAATTAGCACAAAAACACGCCTCCACATCGTTAAAATCAATCAAACTATCATCCACTCGTTGAATCTCCCCTCTTGACTGTTCTGCTTGCCTGGTAGCCAATCCAGACACAAAACCGGGTTCCCACGCTGGAGGAGCAACCCTCTGCTTTGCATATCCTGAGGGGAACCAATCAGCGACTCATAATCTCTCTTGGCTGGGAAAAGAAGGTTTTTGACTAAGGAGGCGTCGTTCTCACGCTAAGTATGGCCATGTTTCGGAAGAAAACGTCTACCTAAACAGGACCACAGCCCCTCATTTACGAAGAGATGTAATCTTTCCAGGCTGACCATTTCCGATTTCCGAAAGAAGTTGTTAAGTTTCCCAGACAGTCGTGCCTGGGAAAAATATGTTTCTTGCACGTGCACCAGCCACTCTGGTTGTATCGTCCCAGCTTCTATCATAAGAATGCTTAAAGTTTTATGATCGTCCTGCCTGTTGCAAAAAAGCTCAGATTACAGCAGTCTCTCTTAAATGGATTCTTCCACCCACTTTCCACCATCTGGCTGTCTTGGCGACAGACTGTCGCCTGGCCCAGGTGAACTGTTTTGTGAGCTGGTGCATTCCTGATCTGACCCTAAGTGGGAAGAATGGGGACCTATGGCCTCAGCACTTTGCTCCCTTAGGAATTCATACATTTGGGAAGAGTGGAGTCCCATGAACTGAGGTCACTATGCAAGTACAACTCACAGAGCGCTGCTTCCCTGAATCATTTGCACAGCTACGTCACTGGACACAACATTTATGGCCCAAAAACCATTTTTCTCCCTGTTCACCATTGCCTCCATTACAGCCCCTCGGGTACAAGTTTTCTACAGGTTACACATCCAGATATAAGAATATTCTGCTCACAATATCCTCATGTAAGAACGTCATAACAAATGTAGTAGTCGGGAACATGGAGACCATGACCTAAAGTATGAATGTTTATCTGACTGACAGAGTAGTTAACGTGAGAGCCTGGCTTGCCGCTTTTCACTACCTCCCCATTAACGAATAATTTCTGCATGGGAAGTATCACAGTTCAATAAAGAGGTTAGTATGACATGGAGCAGAGGACATAATGACACTGTAATTCGTTTTTGAGATTAACGGGAAGGACCATGACAGCTTTGCCCACCAAAAACAAAAAGAAAAAAAAAGAAACCATATTCTGTCGTTTCTTCATTGAACAACGGGTCGTACACTCACTCACTGCTGTATGTCTGCAAAAGTCATGTGACTTGCTGGGTGTCGGAATTGTTCCTGTGGACTCTCAGGTCTTTGACATATGTCTCTGAACATAAATACAACGAAGAGTCAAAAGGTCATGCGGACATTTAATTAACTCATTCAAACCAAAGCTGAGGTCAGAGATGACTGGTTTCCCTAACCACAGTACAATATCGTTGAGCATTTAGCATTCTCTGCCTCAGAGATTTTGCTATCCCTGCCCAAGCGTTCATGATGACTCAGTCTTCCATAGAGACAGTAACATGAAAAATTATATCCAAGCATTCAGCAAAACTAGTTCTCTAAGTACAACACAGTAAATGGTGTTAACACAAAATAAATAAAATGTAAATGACATATTTAATTTAAAGACAAAATAAATACATGGTTCAATTTCAAAGGTGGTTTGAATATTACTGTATTTGTTGTGTGTGATCTTTTGTCAATCTTAGATTTTAAATGACAGTGACCTTGTACCCAGCACACATCTAAAAATGGTTTGACCCTTAAAAGATTACCTTTACACTAATAAAATAAATACTGCAGGCACACAAAAATACGAAAAAACACGAACATCTTAAATCTCCTACTGCTACCTTCTCAAAGGTCTTTAGGGAGTCCAAAATTAACTTAAAAATTAGGCAGACATGTAAACACAGCACTACACTCAAGATGTGTGCAGCAGTTTCGATGTGGCACGCGTAGCAGGCGAGTTGATGCTAAGAAAAGGGTTACCTCTTTATTTAACATCATCAGGGGTGACAGCGGTGTCAGACAGGACCTGCCTCCAGTCTATGGCTGCAATAGGTAGGTATCTGGTCGATTGACAGACCAGAGATGGGGCAGCAGATGACAAACAATTGCTCTTGTTGAAGACAGTCCTCCAACAGCAGTTGTGAGGATCGTGACAAATGCCCAGAGACGTCAATTACTTGTCTGGCACTCTGCAATCTCTCCTTTTTGGTCGGCAGTGGCGTTACATTTAGGTTGGGTCTCTCGAGACTCTTGCTTCAGACTGTGGTGGTCCTAGCAATGTCCAGCAACGAGCCATGTCCAGCGACGTTATTCTACTCGGTCGCCATTTGGAATGCCTTAGCCCCCTGCACAATCCTTAGCACATGTTTTAGAGCTGTGTTTTGACAATAAATGTTTACAAGAACTCATACATAGGGAATCATAACAAATTTATGAACTGAAGGTCATTAAAATGTACACTATTATTAATGGAGAAAAAAGTGCCTTGCTGCTGTCTTTCATTAAAGTAAAGAATGAAACAATAAGAAATTAACCTCTTACCCAAAAAGATGCCTAAACAATTATTTTCTAGTCGTGAAGCCGTTGGTGTTGTGTATGTTAGTGTCATGTTAGTTTCGCAACTCCTCTCATGCACCCCAATGGGCCACACCGGCATGGCCTGCACGTTCAAGCACTCTCACACCATGGAACACTTACTTCTAACTATTCTACCCATTACCAAGTTTAGCTACTTCTAATCCTTTCTACTTTACGCTGCTCTGGACTTTGACACTTCTCCTGATGTCAGCTTATTGGATGGTGACGCTGATGCGGATGTCTGACACAGAGTCTGGGTCGAAAACTGTTCACCGCCATCTGTACACTCCTCTCTGTGCTGTCAGCATAGATCAGACTTTGACACGTATTTACCTTTCTCTCTTAAACTGACCAATAACTCTCAAAAATTGACTTACAGATATCATCAATTAACAGCTGCTGCAATTACATAAAATTGTAAGGTTTTATTACTAATTCCTTAGAGTAAAACGATTAGCATATTCCGTTTTCATTAGGTCCCATTTGCCGTTTCCTTCCTATCCACCTAAAAACGTACTACCGTGACTGGCACTCTACGTGCTCACGCCATGTAATACAAATCTTTACCGATGACGAACTCCTGGTGCTGGCGATACACAATCGAAAGACCTCAAGACGAACATCATCGCGCCCTTGGCGATAATCGATAAGCGATGACCACAGACGAAAAAGTACCTCCAGCGAAAAAAAAAAAAACATCGCATGATAGACGATTAACCATCAGTGTAATCACACACGAAAACCACCACACATTGCTCCACTGGCGATAACCCTAATAGAACCACAGCGAGAAAAATAACCATACTCGAACGTCAATACGCCTCTGGTATGGACGACCCATGTCCATCTCGCAAGATACCTCCACCAGTATCGATGGCATGATTCAGATCACGCCAAGATTCACTATCGGATCACAGATCAACTTACGTGGCACCTCTATCGCCTCCTCGCTCCGAATGGGGGAACAGACCATGCAAATGCCCCACCGGCAATGCACACAATATCAACGGAAGAAAACGAACCATTACTACATTCCAGGATGAATTCTGAGAAGAATTTTGTCTCCAAGACTTGTGCAATTATCTCTGAACCAAAAACTGCTATTTTCACGTTGTTCCTACACTACCTTTGCTGTGGCGTGACAAGCAGCAATGTTCAAGTATTCAACCAACCAGTTTTGTCGTAAATCTAAGATATTTCTCCAGAGAAATCGGAACATTCCTATCCATGAAATAAGTTTCTATCTGAGAAACATGAGAGGATACCAGTACGTCACAAATTTGCGGTAAATCGTCAAAGCGAAAATGCGGGACAAAAAACTACGAATGCCACACTCATTGATCAAATGTCACAGGAGAAGGTCCTGTCCTCTAATTATGACAGTAAATCATCCAAAAAGTGCAAGTGCTACATAAATGAATTGTAAACAAATGATTCTTGACACTAACATAATGACGTATTGAGGCTGCATTTGTCGACTGTCAATTTCTACCAGGACTTCCGCTATGATTTCTGTTTGAGGGGTTAGGTGGTGTCATTTCCACTACGTCATTCTGATGATCACGTTGCGGATTTCGGTTACCTTTCCCTCCATTATTCCTTGTTTGCCCTGAGTTTCAGACCTGCTGCAAGAAACGGTTAGAATTTTACATTTCCCTCCTGTTGTTATTTCCGTTACCGCGAATGTTACCGCCGTACGTCTCCCGTCTGCTTCTATCATTCCACTGAGGATCATTGTTAAATCTTTGCCCGTCATTACTGCCTGCAGATGCACTTAGTGAGTTATTTTGTTACATTTGCCAATGAGCTGTTTCTGGTACTTCAATGGCAGTTTCATGTAGCAGTGTCGCATCTCCTTATCACCATATGGTTGGTCCAGGTAACGGTTTTTGTTGACAAGCGTCTTGGAAAACTTTATCGGAGTGAGGCATCCCGATGCTCGTAATCCTTTCCTAACATAATCTCCTGTTTAATCATTTATTGCGTGTCCTGTGACCAATAGGTATTCAGGAAAGCCTCTGTGAATTCGCCGTAACTGCAGCAGTTTGCTGCAACGCTACGCATGTGCTCTGCTATTGAACCTTCCAGGTTCCCACAGACAAACTGCAATTTGTATACTAGTGGCCATGACTCGAGTGGTACCCTATCGTACTGGGCAATCCATGAGTTGGGGTGTAATGAATTGTGATTCTCTATGTTCAAATGGTTCAAATGGCTCTGAGCACTATGGGACTTAACATCTGTGGTCATCAGTCCCCTAGAACTTAGAACTACTTAAACCTAACTAACCTAAGGACATCACATACATCCATGCCCGAGGCAGGATTCGAACCTGCGACCGCAGCAGTTGCGCGGTTCCGGACTGCGTGCCTAGAACCGCTAGACCACCGCGGCCGGCGATTCTCTATGTAAACCTGAAAATTTTGAATTGAGAGAAAATGTTTTAAGTCAAAATATTCGTAATTTTTGCACCCATGGACTTTTTCTAACTTTTGGCGTGCGTGCGGTACGGTGTTGTAGTCTCGTCTCGTGTCATCAGAGTCATGTAGCAATGTTTTCGTACGTTTGAGCCGCGCGTTGTTGTGGTTCGGCTCAGTACTTTGTGTACTACGCGCCATGACTGCGCGCTGGGCCTATCGTCGTACCCCATCAAACGAGCGTTTGTGCCATATATCAACCTGAGCCGTGGATGCGGACCAGGTTTGTTCAAATAGTTCAAATGGCTCTGAGCACTATGGGACTTAACTTCCGAGGTCATCAGTCCCCTAGGACTTAGAACTACTTAAACCTAACTAACCTAAGGACATCACACACACCCACGCCCGAGGCAGGATTCGAACCTGCGACCGCAGCGGTCACGCGGTTCCAGACCGCAGCGCCTAGAACCGCTCGGCCACGCCGGCTGGCGGACCAGGTTTGTCTTTGACATTCCTGGTGACCAACGAGCTCACGGTGACGAGTTGTTCCTTCTGGCTGAATTTCTACACGAATTTCTGGACGTCCACTACTGTTCACGGAACGTGGGATGCGGAGGCTTATTTGCTCTGTAAAGTAGGGTAGATGGTGATCTATGGCATCTCTGCCGAAAGAGCACATGATGATCTGTGACATCTCTGCCGAAAGGGCACAATCCTGGAGCACGCACAAGTGCTTTGGAGCACACCGTTCTTCGTAAACTGTTGAACATAGAGCTCTGCAGCAGACCACCACTACGTGTTCACATGATGACCCAACGACATCGTCAGTTACGATTGCAGTGCACAAAGTACCGTCGGGATTCGATCTTCGATCAATGGAAACGCAGCGGCTCTTCGGGTGAATCACAATTTTGGTACACTAGGTCAATGGTCGTCTCCACAAACGCTGTCATCGGGTGAAGGGCAGCTCGAAACGTCCAGCGCGCCACTGACGCAGGCTGGTTGAAGCAGTATGACGCTATGGGAGACATCCTCCTGCGCTTGCATGGAATCTGTGGTAATAATCGAAGACACGCTGACAGCTGCGAACCACCTGCATCCCTTCAAGCTTGATGTCTTCCCCGACGGCGATACCACATTTCAGCCGTGTAATTGTCCGTTTCTCAGAGCCATAACAGTGCGGCAGAGGTTTGAAGAGCATTATAGTGATCTCACGTTAATGTCTCGGCGACCAAATTCGCCTGAAGTAAATCCTGTGCAACCAATCTGGGTCGGTATCAGGCGCCATCACTGCATACAAAAATCGGAGGCCCGCTGTTTACGCGTATTACATGGACTGTGCGCAGATATATAATGCCACATGCCTCCAGAAACCTACCAACAAACTGTCGGGTACTCGATACGCAGAATGAGTGACGTAGTTCGTTCCAAAGACGGACGAACAAACTGTTAAACAGGTGGTCGTAATGTTTTGGCTCATCAGTGTAATTTTGTGCATCACGTTTGTTACTTACCTGCCTGGCTCGTCAATATGGCGTGCCGAATTGCGATCATATTTAGTGTTAAGTTCTCAGACTACTGGTTTCGGTCAGCAATGATAATCTTCAGATCTGATTTATAAAAATACGTCTTAATGTACTGGAGCTATGTTTTATAAAACGGATCTGAAGATGTACATTGCTGACCGAAACCGATAGTCTGAGGACCTACAGTATTTGTGATCATTCACGTGAAATAAAGAAATTTATTGTACATTTTCGGACCACTGTTCCGTTCGCGACCATGTCGCAGCTTGTGATTACTAAGATAATCTTGGGATATCCATGGATATATTGTTACTACGCTTCTTCCAACCGTTACATTGTCTAATTTTACTTTAGAATTTCTTGCTAGGTGCCCTTTCAGCATTTAGATACGTAGTTTTGTGAGGTGCTAGTGACAACCTGGCACTTACGCGTCATCCTTCAGGCGCGTGTAGCGTTTCATTACGTTTATACTCTATAATTCCTCTGGAGTCGCCGGTTACAATGAAACAACACATCTACAAAAACGCCACCACTCCACATTAGATGGCTGATTTCCATAAAGTTCAGGATTCGTCCTGATCAGGAAAAAGTCTCTCTTTACGGTCTGCACTTTCCGTTGGAAATGTCATGGCCACACGATTCGAGCCTGACCTTTAGTTTTACATCCTCTATAAGTAGTGTAGAAAAGATTCGACAATGTAATTCGAAGTTTGTTCAGTGTAATGTGTGCTTCAATACGCTTCAGTACCACAGAGAAAGTCAAAAATAATCCACGAAGAGAGAATGAAACTGTGATAAACGTCCAGGAAGAATGACCATGAGCGTGCACATCATGCGGAATGTATACACAATGCAATTTTCGTTTAGATGGAAATACTGTCACATGGTTCTCTTGCAACTATTAACTAGATCTACTTCGACACCGAAAGATAAGGCTTTAGTGTTTTGAATCCACTTTTAACACGAGCTTTCACGACGAATTAAAGCTTTATGCCGTGCAGGGACTCCAACGACTCTTTCTCTGTTCGGGACGAAGTTTTAATCTCGTAATAACTTTCATTACAGCTGAAGGGATTATTCTACCGTTTGAGATGTTTAAAGTTTCCGAAGTAATTGATGTTATGATATCAAGGGCCATCCCTTTATATCTATCGTTAAGATAAATTTAACTGATTGCGTCGTTAAAATTTTGCAGATTTTTAATTTAAGCTTCAAGAGCATTTATTCTATCAAAATGTTGCAACGACTCAATCGACACCGAAATTTGTGCAAAGTCCTACGTCAGAGCGAACTTCATGTGATACACTGAGAGTTACAAAACTGTGGTATTGCTCATTTGTATTTATACTGATATAAAAGTGTCTGTACTAGTATAAAATTTGATTAAAGAAATTTGAAGCCTGTTAATTGTCATTAATTTGAAACTGTCTTTAAGCAGCGAGTCGTGGCCGGCTATAACGAAGCAGAGTTTAATTATGTATTATTAGCTGCTCACTTATCGATTGATCGACGAAGTGATGGCCCAGCGAGGGTCAGCCACTTTCCCTACCGCTCACGTCAGCACATTTGCATCCCGAGAGATGGAATATCGTCTGTAATCTCTTCACGACAGAGATTGCGCTATTAAGGCAAGAGGCCTGTCCGAGGTAAGTGTAATTTAATTTTGTTTTTTAATCAAGAGAATCCATATAAATCCGACGCAATTACGAAACAGGTTTTCAGTAGCCCATGCTATGCGACGTGGAGTCAAACATGCTACTTGAGGATACGAAGACTCAGAAAAATCGTCATAAATGAATTTTAACAAGACCGATTAACGCATCGTGTGACGTAAGCGAATGGAACAGCAGGTATGCGGGAAACAAAAATATGGACTAAGTCCGCGGGACTGCTACGGTCGCAGGTTCGAATCCTGCCTCGGGCATGGATGTGTGTGATGTCCTTAGGTTAGTTAGGTTTAAGTAGTTCTAAGTTCTAGGGGACTGATGACCTAAGATGTTAAGTCGCATAGTGCTCAGCGCCATTTGAACCATTTACGGACTAAGTGGGTGAAGAGCCGTTAACAGAAGGAACGGACGAAATCTATCTAAACTACGGTCTACAACATTTCCACACGTATACGGGTATTGTAAGGTAACATTTTTAAGCGTATATGCTTTCAAGCGAATTTTTTTGACAACCAGAGTGATTTTCGTACCCCTTGAACTGCAGATAATTTCTCGAAGCACACAAAAGGAATATAATTTACATAAAACATTTTAAATTAGGTAGGTAAGAAGGAAGTAGTAGTTAAGATAAGTTTCATTTCGTTTTTCATGCCGCAACCAATGGAGAGAGCGAGAGAGACGATCTGGGATAGGCGAGAGCATTTCCTTTTGTTGGGATTAATGAGGACTCGATAGGGACGATATGAGTTGTCGTCAAGAGTGACGTCTGTGAGCGGGTGAGAGATGCTAAGCAATGCCAGCGAGTTTCTTAAGATCGGCGGCTTGGATGTGATATAAAAAACAACAATTACGCGCTGTTATGGCGATATATTAATTTCTTATTCTTAAGAATGCTCTGATGTTTTGGTTGGAGAATTGAAATATGTGATTATGGATATGAAAAAAGTTTTTGTTGTATAGTTGTAAGAAGGAAAGAGTATTGAGCATTGAAGAACTTACGAGAAAATGTAAATAACAAACATATGCTAATTAATTGGCGTGATGAAATAGAATTTAATCAAACTTTATTTTTATTTCATTAATCAGATTGCAGACGGTTTGTTTTCCTGTAAAACTTGAATTTCAGTCTTTTAGTTTTAAACAGCACAAGAGAGTCTTGTTGGTGACGTATGTAAGCAATAATGTTTCGAAACCTCATTGCACTAACATGGGACGGAATACAACTTTATTTTCAGCACGACACCTATTCACCTACTACGTGAGCTGGAAAGCCATTACACAAGAGTAGTTCACACTGCAGCAGTTGGCTTAATGTTTTCCTTGATGATTACAACAGCGAGAGCGTACACTAGCTTGTTAATTTTAATCACTCTTTCATATACAGACAGTAGCTCTAGCTGTAACACCATAGCTCTAATGCTCTACTGATTTATTTTGCTTTTGTTTCATTTAATATTACATCGTTAAGCTTCTGTAAATATTGTTTGATTGAACGATAACACAAAATTGTTTACTCCTTTCCTTGTTGATAACAAAAAAATTGTTTACTCCTTTCCTTGTTAAAACTTTGATGTCATGATTTGATTCTGTGCTGTATAGTGTATCTGTCATTTATATTCTTTGTCCCATTTGGAGGGAACAAAACTTACTATATATAATTGTAATTTCTGTGTGAATAATTTTTGGTAGAAATGTCAATATGTGCAAATGTTCTGTTTTATTTAATGTATTTGGTTGCTGTTATGTAAACTGCTGATCCTCACTTAGGACTCTTAGTTATTCTGTATGTAAAAGTTGTTGTGATTCCCCTCGGGAACGGAACTGTGTAGCGCGCGCAAAGTGTGGCTGACCTAGGTAGGAAAGGTGGAACAGATAGTCAGTCGGGGACGAGCTACGAGTCGGGGACTGCCATGTAAAAGATGCATATTGTGCTGGTCCCGAGAGAGGCTTTTCCTGCCGCTTTCCAATGCCTCGGAAGAATGGATAAATAGCTGGAAATATTCTGGGATTGGTATCAATCATCGCCACCAAGAAATGACAGAGTCCAGCATTTCTACCTGCAATTCCACCTAACAACATGCAGTTGCCACCACATTGCGCAATCATTACATCGGAATACTACAATGGTGTACAGTGAAGGATCAGCTTAATGGATGTGTTAGTGTGCTCAAATATAAGGTAAATTTTATCTGAATTTATGTACCTACCCTGATTTTTTTTCCTCATCATAACACCTCTCAGGTTCCTCTCCGTTTGAGCTAAAGTGATATCCGAGTGTCCTTAGTAAAAGAACATCAAAGCCCAATATTTTGCTCATTAATGCCTCTTTAACATAGTAAAAAGAAAGTTAAAATTAAGGTGGCAAGAGAGTGAGTTAAAGTAAATGTTGTTTGCTGAAAATATTCCTATTAAAACTGCTTATTAAAGTGCTGTTGCTAACTTCAAAATTAAAAGTTCTTAAGACTGAGGCTTATAAAGCAAATGATCACATTGTTGTCTGTAGTAAATTCTAAAAGGTGAGTCAGTTTCTTGTAATTTTGTCAACATTGTGTTTCGCTGTAGTAAAAATGAGAAAGCTGCAGTTGTGAAACGTTATATAATCAGGTTTGCTAAGTGTTTGTCTCTCTTGTGTATTAGAAGTGCATATTAATAGTAATGTTATAAAGACCATTCACTTTGTGTAAGCCCTGAAAGTAATAGTGTGTTTCGGTATCTGTTATAATTTTGCAAATAGTTTGTGCTGCTCCAATTGTTAACTTCAATCTTAATGTAAGCATATGTATGTGTCAGAGTTCATTGCACTCGCGTGTCGCCAAGTATAGGTTGTATTTATCCATTAAAGTTACTAATAACTACACTCATGGAAATTGAAAAAAGAACACCGTGAATTCATTGTCCCAGGAAGGGGAAACTTTATTGACACATTCCTGGGGTCAGATACATCACATGATCACACTGACAGAACCACAGGCACATAGACACAGGCAACAGAGCATGCACAATGTCGGCACTAGTACAGTGTATATCCACCTTTCGCAGCAATGCAGGCTGCTATTCTCCCATGGAGACGATCGTAGAGATGCTGGATGTAGTCCTGTCGAACGGCTTGCCATGCCATTTCCACCTGGCGCCTCAGTTGGACCAGCGTTCGTGCTGGACGTGCAGACCGCGTGAGACGACGCTTCATCCAGTCCCAAACATGCTCAATGGGGGACAGATCCGGAGATCTTGCTGGCCAGGGTAGTTGACTTACACCTTCTAGAGCACGTTGGGTGGCACGGGATACATGCGGACGTGCATTGTCCTGTCGGAACAGCAAGTTCCCTTGCCGGTCTAGGAATGGTAGAACGATGGGTTCGATGACGGTTTGGATGTACCGTGCACTATTCAGTGTCCCCTCGACGATCACCAGTGGTGTACGGCCAGTGTAGGAGATCGCTCCCCACACCATGATGCCGGGTGTTGGCCCTGTGTGCCTCGGTCGTATGCAGTCCTGATTGTGGCGCTCACCTGCACGGCGCCAAACACGCACACGACCATCATTGGCACCAAGGCAGAAGCGACTCTCATCGCTGAAGACGACACGTCTCCATTCGTCCCTCCATTCACGCCTGTCGCGACACCACTGGAGGCGGGCTGCACGATGTTGGGGCGTGAGCGGAAGACGGCCTAACGGTGTGCGGGACCGTAGCCCAGCTTCATGGAGACGGTTGCGAATGGTCCTCGCCGATACCCCAGGAGCAACAGTGTCCCTAATTTGCTGGGAAGTGGCGGTGCGGTCCCCTACGGCACTGCGTAGGATCCTACGGTCTTGGCGTGCATCCGTGCGTCGCTGCGGTCCGGTCCCAGGTCGACGGGCACGTGCACCTTCCGCCGACCACTGGCGACAACATCGATGTACTGTGGAGACCTCACGCCCCACGTGTTGAGCAATTCGGCGGTACGTCCACCCGGCCTCCCGCATGCCCACTATACGCCCTCGCTCAAAGTCCGTCAACTGCACATACGGTTCACGTCCACGCTGTCGCGGCACGCTACCAGTGTTAAAGACTGCGATGCAGCTCCGTATGCCACGGCAAACTGGCTGACACTGACGGTGGCGGTGCACAAACGCTGCGCAGCTAGCGCCATTCGACGGCCAACACCGCGGTGCCTGGTGTGTCCGCTGTGCCGTGCGTGTGATCATTGCTTGTACAGCCCTCTCGCAGTGTCCGGAGCAAGTATGGTGGGTCTGACACACCGGTGTCAATGTGTTCTTTTTTCCATTTCCAGGAGTGTATTTTCTTGAACGAGAATGTTAATCATTCTCTTGCCTAGTTAGGCTGGCGACCGTTTTCTTTATCAGTTGAACATTACAGATAGACAAAATTTTGTTCGTACTGTTCAAATATTTACGTAATTCTGACTTTCACTTCCGATAAGCCACCTCCGTTAGGTACAACACGGTCAACGTAACAAAATTCCTCTCAGAGGGTAACACTGATCTGTTGCTTTATACCATCATTACTCCAACAAAATAATTCTGTTTTGCAAATTGCCTCCAGTTTCGAGGTTATGGTATAGCAGTAGCAGACAGGAGTGTTATATAGCCTCCTCACGGATAAGGCAGGAAATGCCACAACTTTTTTCATAGAATTCGGAAACATATATTTATCTGCAACCTACGGATTGTAGCCTGTCACACTACAAAGGCGCCATTACAATTGTGAAAACGGAAACCCGTATGTCCAGAGAAATCCCAGTCTTAACTTTCTCTTACATTTCGTTACAACAGCAAGCCCTCTTTATTTGATTTGGATACATGTCTTGGCTCAGTATCCTGACGATGGAATTTAAATATACAATACTCAAAATATTTCGTTAGCTTCAAGGACGAAGTCCGATGCACGCGGTCGTTCTGTGAACTACCAGTATTGCGCTGTATGAAAGTTGCTCCGATCTTTCGAAGTTCAGTTGATGTTAACTGTCTCCTGTATCACAAAATACACTGACGGAAATGGAAAATGCTATGAACACCTTGACCGAACACTACCGAACTGATACTCCAATATTTAGGTGCCTGTGATACACTTTGATTAAAACTTAATATTGTTGTGGTTGTGGTCTTCAGTCCTGAGACTGGTTTGATGCAGCTCTCCATGCCACTCTATCCTGTGCAAGCCTCTTCATCTCCCAGTACCTACTGCAACCTACATCCTTCTGAATCTGCTTAGTATATTCATCTCTTGGTCTCCCTCTACGATTTTTACCCTCCACGCTGCCCTCCAATGCTAAATTTGTGATGCCTTGATGCCTCAAAACATGTCCTACCAGCCGATCCCTTCTTCTAGTCAAGTTGTGCCACAAACTTCTCTTCTCCCCAACCCTATTCAATACCTCCTCATTAGTTACGTGATCTACCCACCTTATCTTCAGCATTCTTCTGTAGCACCACATTTCGAAAGCTTCTATTCTATTCTTGTCCAAACTATTTATCGTCCATGTTTCACTTCCATACATGGCTACACTCCATACAAATACTTTCAGAAACGACTTCCTGACACTTAAATCTATACTCGATGTTAACAAATTTCTCTTCTTCAGAAACGATTTCCTTGCCATTGCCAGTCTACATTTTATATCCTCTCTACTTCTACCATCATCAGTTATTTTACTCCCTAAATAGCAAAACTCCTTTACTGCTTTAAGTGTCTCATTTCCTAATCTAATTGTCTCAGCATCACCCGACTTAATTTGACCACATTCCATTATCCTCGTTTTGCTTTTGTTGATGTTCATCTTATATCCTCCTTTCAAGACACTGTCCATTCCGTTCAACTGCTCTTCCAAGTCCTTTGCTGTCTCTGACAGAATTACAATGTCATCGGCGAACCTCAAAGTTTTTCTTCTTCTCCATGAATTTTAATACCTACTCCGAATTTTTCTTTTGTTTCCTTTACTGCTTGCTCAATATACAGATTGAATAACATCGGGGAGAGGCTACAACCCTGTCTCACTCCTTTCCCAACCACTGCTTCCCTTTCATGCCCCTCGACTCTTATAACTGCCATCTGGTTTCTGTACAAATTGTAAATAGCCTTTCGCTCCTTGTATTTTACCCCTGACACCATCAGAATTTGAAAGAGGGTATTCCAGTTAACGTTGTCAAAAGCTTTCTCTAAGTCTACAAATGCTAGAAACGTAGATTTGCCTTTTCTTAAGCTTTCTTCTAAGATAAGTCGTAAGGTTAGTATTGCCTCACGTGTTCCAACATTTCTACGGAATCCAAACTGATCTTCCCCGAGGTCGGCTTCTACCAGTTATTCCATTCGTCTGTAAAGAATTCGCGTTAGTATTTTGCAGCTGTGACTTATTAAACTGATAGTTCGGTAATTTTCACATCTGTCAACACCTGCTTTCTTTGGGATTGGAATTATTATATTCTTCTTGTAGTCTGTGGGTATTTCGCCTGTCTCATACATCTTGCTCACCAGATGGTAGAGTTTTGTCATGACTGGCTCTCCCAAGGCCATCAGTAGTTCTAGTGGAATGTTGTCTACTCCCGGGGCCTTGTTTCGACTCAGGTCTTTCAGTGCTCTGTCAAACTCTTCACGCAGTATCTTATCTCCCATTTCATCTTCATCTACATCCTCTTCCATTTCCATAATATTGTCCTCAAGTACATCGCCCTTGTATAAACCCTCTATATACTCCTTCCACCTTTCTGCCTTCCCTTCTTTGCTTAGAACTGGGTTGCCATCTGAGCTCTTGATATTCATACAAGTGGTTCTCTTCTCTCCAAAGGTCTCTTTAATTTTCCTGTAGGCAGTATCTATCTTACCGCTAGTGAGACAAGCCTCTACATCCTTACATTTGTCCTCTAGCCATCCCTGCTTAGCCATTTTGCACTTCCTGTCGATCTCATTTTTGAGACCCATGTATTCCTTTTTGCCTGCTTCATTTACTGCATTTTTATATTTTCTCCTTTCATCAATTAAATTCAATATTTCTTCTGTTACCAAGGATTTCTATTAGCCCTCGTCTTTTTACCTGCTTGATCCTCTGCTGCCTTCACTACTTCATCCCTCAGAGCTACCCATTCTTCTTCTACTGTATTTCTTTCCCCCATTCCTGTCAATTGTTCCCTTATGCTCTCCCTGAAACTCTCTACAACCTCTGGTTCTTTCAGTTTATCCAGGTCCCATCTCCTTAAATTCCCACCTTTTTGCAGTTTCTTCAGTTTCAATCTGCAGTTCATAACCAATAGATTGTGGTCAGAATCCACATCTGCCCCTGGAAATGTCTTACAATTTAAAACCTGGTTCCTAAATCTCTGTCTTACCATTATATAATCTATCTGATACCTTTTAGTATCTACAGGATTCTTCCAGGTATACAACCTTCTTTTATGATTCTTGAACCAAATTGTTAGCTATGATTAAGTTATGCTCTGTGCAAAATTCTACCAGGCGGCTTCCTGTTTCATTTCTTCCCCCCAATCCATATTCACCTACTATGTTTCCTTCTCTCCCTTTTCCTACTGACGAATTCCAGTCACCCATGACTATTAAATTTTCGTCTCCCTTCACTACCTGAATAATTTCTTTTATCTCGTCATACATTTCATCAATTTCTTCATCATCTGCAGAGCTAGTTGGCATATAAACCTGTACTACTGTAGTAGGCATGGGCTTTGTGTCTATCTTGGCCACAATAATGCGTTCACTATGCTGTTTGTAGTAGCTAACCCGCACTCCTATTTTTTATTCATTATTAAACCTACTCCTGCATTACCCCTATTTGTAATCACCTGACAAAAAGTCTTGTTCCTCCTGCCACCGAACTTCACTAATTCCCACTATATCTAACTTTAACCTATCCATTTCCCTTTTTAAATTTTCTAACCTACCTGCCCGATTAAGGGATCTGACATTCCACGCTGCGATCCGTAGAATGCCAGTTTTCTTTCTCCTGATAACGACGTCCTCTTGTGTAGTCCCCGCCCGGAGATCCGAATGGGGGACTTTTTTACCTCCGGAATATTTTACCCAAGAGGACGCCATCATCATTTAATCATACAGTAAAGCTGCATTTCCTCGGGAAAAATTATGCGAGTTTATTTGCAACACTCTTCTTACAGAAAAGGGTCATTCCTACGGATGAAGAATTGAACGAGCACTTGATAGATGTTCGGCGTGCCTGACGTCACAGGAACTTTCCAGGTGGAGATCTTAACACAGCGTAAGCAAAGTGCGTGAACTTGAAACTTATTGCCATCTTTCGGACTCTGAGAAAGATCAAACCACTGCCGTGAAGGACATTGGAACATCATACCGATAGGTCGCACAGACGGTTGGGTGTAGTGCATTGACTGCAGAAAGAAAGGTGCGAGGCGGATCCAGGACAGCAGTGTGGGTGAGGAGTAGATGCGGGTCCTTCCAGAAGAATTACAACACGAGAGTAGATCGTAAGATTGTTCGACTGGCTCTGGCGAGCAGACGAATGGCAACAGCAGAAATCTGGGCACAGATTACAGGCAGAGAGTCACTATGACACAGGAACACTAGAAAAGCAAGTGAGCTGTCAACAAGATCATCCGTGCTCAACAATACTTGAAAATAAAAAAAAATTAAAAAAACTGTTAAATGTTTTGCGAAATGATTTTTCTAAAAGCAAGAAATCAATTAGATTAGAGAAACAACTGACGCGCCTGCGAATGATGCTCGAATTCTTGTGCAGGAGATGCGGTGTGTTAAATGTTTCTCTAACCTGTGTCACATCTTACTTTTAGACAAATAATTTCACAAAACATTTGATCGGGTTTTTCCAATTTTTAATCTTTTATTTCATTTTTATTTTTCTGTGCTTCTGCATATCTTCACCTACAGCAACAGACGTGAGATATAGAACATGAACTTTTTTCTCTTTTCCTCTTACAACTGAAGCTGAGATGATAAATAAAATAATTATTTATAGTTCAGCGTATGAGAATCAACAGAATATTTTTCCAAAAAAATTCTTTTCGAAGAGGATGTCCTCAGACTTCCACTGACTGACGTATCCAGAACTTTCGCTTTTTGCTTTCAGAAATACCCACGCCGAGTATTCCGTACCAGATTTCACCGGGATGCATACATTTCACGAAACCAGTTTCTCTCCCAGTGCGTCTTATGTATCTGGTTACAGAATGCCAGGGGCAATTGAGAGAGTACTGCATTTGGCCGAGTAATACTTCATAACTCAACTATACATTTCAGTTTTTCTTTTCGGGTTTCGTAGTACACAATACTTCAGCTTTTTCAACACCTTTACCTGGAGCGTTGTTGTAGCTGAGTTTTTACCAGCTAGATTATTCTACATGACACCTGCTGTGGCAACTTCCTGTAATAACTTTACATATTTCTTAAAAAAAACTGTTAATTGACAGTTTTTATGAATAAAGTCTTTAGATAATTTTTTTTACCTGCGTGACCCATACTAAGATAAGAATAGAAAATCGAGGCTTTGATAAGGATTGACAAATTATATAACATAATATCAGCTGAAAAATGCTCATGTTGGAGCAAAAAAAAGGCGAATATGCTCCTCTTTCAGAGAGTGACAGAAAAGTGCGGAATCAGCTGCCTCAATCCACATTCTGCCTTCCTCACCAATAATTTTGGTATGGGAACGCATTCTCGTTCTTTTAACACAGAACATTCTAAACCATTTTACCCAGTCTCGCGTTGTAAGTAAGCCTTCATACCGAGCATCTCCCTCTTATTGCCACTGTCTACATATCTCTCTCCCCTCCTGTCTCCTTTTTCTCCCACTGGTACTTTCTCCTGTCTGCTTCTCTCGCTGTCACTGTCTTTATCCCACCCCCCCACCCCCTTTTTTTCTGTTCCTTACCACTGCCTCCTTCTCCGCCACTTTCACTGCCTCTCTGTCCCACTACCATTGTCTTTGCCCCATTCTTATTATCTCCATTTCTACTGTCTCATTCTTTCTTACTTTCAGTGTGCTGTTTTTCTCTTCAACAATGACTCTCTCCTCTCCACACATGTCCATGGGAACAGTTTGCTCCGAGACTGGGAAACTTTAACATGTAGGCATAGGGGATGGAGGAAAGTGGGCAAAATTTTTCTTGCTAAAGCATGAATATGTTCGCATGCCAAAGTTTTGGCGAGGAAGGTGAAAAGAGGAGTGAGGCGCCTGATGCCCCATTTTTTGTCAGAATGTCTTAAAGACGAACGTGTTCGCCTTTTTCGTGTTCCGATGGCAGCATTTTTCAGCTGGCTCCCTTCTTTTCCCTGTTTCAGCAGTTTATGTTTCTTATACGAAACAAATTCTACAGGTTGTAAGGGGTCCGCAGGCCCTTACTACTAAATTTGCGCTCACACAGGTCGACAGGGCAACTATCGAGTAGTGTGTGTGCAGGTCGCGAGAGCTAGAGGGGGTTCACCGGAGTGCCGAGTGCTGCTTGGGTAGATTCCCGCGAGGCGGGAAGAACTGGGCGGAGAGCAATTAAAGTGTGGAGAGTGTCGAGTCAGGGTGTGGTAGGTTCCCGCGAGGCGGGCAGAGCTGTGCAGAAGCCAGCAGTTGGATTAATGCAAATTACCGGCAAAAGGGAGTGGCCATCGCCGTGGTTTAACCCCTTTGTGTTAGTATTATACGGGAAAGTGAGAAAGTTTAATTACAGAGTGATTTCAGTGATATTAAGTGCCGTTATTGAACTTCCGCGTCTACCGCGCCGGCATTACTTGGATTACAGTGATTGGATGTTGCGTGTGACGATTAAGAATAACTAGAGAAACCTGTGCTGAGATTAGCCGTCATTTACAGTGTATTGACGAAGGCAGTGGCTGTCTCCTTATTTTGTGCTTTTGCTGAGAATATAGATCTTGTTTGTGAAACTGTGTTGTGTCCTTCTTACCACCAAACAGTACGTATTACAGTATTTGTGAAGGACAATACATAATGTAACATCTCCTGAGCAGTCCAATCCGATTGCCAGCCCATTAGGTACACGGTCACATTTTTTTTTTCCTTTATTGTAATTTTTATCACCTTACATAAGGCGGGCCGGCAGCAGCTGAGTACGCCGCTCTTCAGCCTTGAGATTTACAATAAGTAAGAAATAGAGGGGACACAGAGAATACAATCAAAAATGGCGGGCAAAACAATGTAGACACCAAAAAACAAAAAACACGGAGCCGTTCACGCCTGATGAGAAAACATCACCGACACTAGTGGACACGGCGCACAAAACAGGGACGATGGCGATGGTACACGTGAACAGTGGCGGCGTTCCGGCGAACAAACACTAAACACAAACGAAGACACACACACGAGACACTAATGGCGATGACCTCCGGCGCGCGAATGTTCACTATGCGTGTGCGATTCCGGGGACCTGCCAAGAGAGGAGGAGGAGGAAGGGGAGTGGGAGAGCGAGAGGGGAGAGCAGAGATGCCACGGGCAGGGGAGAAAGGGGGAGGGAGGAAGGGGGAGGGGAAGCCCGGGGGAAGAGCGATGGAGGGAGGTGACGGGGAAAAAGGAAAGAGAAGGGAAGGGAAGGGAAGGGAAGAGAAGGGAGGGAGGGTGCCTAAAGGAAAGGACACAGGAAGTGGGGGGGGCAGGGTCAAAGTTGATAGGAGGGGTAGATGGAGGGGAGGAGGACATCATCAGGGAGGGGGAGCTGGCGGAAGCCACCTTGGGAGAGGGTAAGGAGGGTGGAGAGATGGAGACCAGGTGGGACGTGGGCATACAGGCGCGGCAGCGGGCGGGGGTGGGAGAGGATCGGGGAGACGAGCGGGTGAGGAGGGTCGAGTTTACGGGAGGTGTACAGGATCCGTATCCTTTCAAGGAAAAGCAGGAGGTGGGGGAAGGGGATGAGATCATACAGGATCCGTGTGGGGGAGGGGAGACAGATGCGATAGGCGAGGCGGAGAGCATG
This sequence comes from Schistocerca nitens, assembly GCF_023898315.1. Taxonomy (NCBI): domain Eukaryota; kingdom Metazoa; phylum Arthropoda; class Insecta; order Orthoptera; family Acrididae; genus Schistocerca; species Schistocerca nitens. The sequence goes on along the minus strand of NC_064615.1, from coordinate 374,602,309 downwards.
GCGTTCCAGGATTTGGAGGGATTTATAAAAGGGAGGGGGGGCGGAGATCCAAGCCGGATGGGCATAACAAAGGATAGGGCGGATGAGGGATTTATAGGTGTGGAGGATGGTGGAGGGGTCCAGACCCCACGTACGGCCAGAGAGGAGCTTTAGGAGATTGAGTCGAGAGTGTGCCTTGGCTTGGATTGTCCGGAGGTGGGGAGTCCAGGAGAGGCGACGGTCGAGGGTGACGCCAAGGTACTTAAGGGTGGGAGTGAGGGCGATAGGACGGCCATAGATGGTGATGTAGAAATCAAGGAGGCGGAAGGAAGGGGTGGTTTTGCCTACAATGATCGCCTGGGTTTTGGAGGGATTGACCTTGAGCAAACGGTCACATTAATCAATTATCTAATTTTGGGCTGCTATTCAGATCCCGAACGAGCGGGAACAATAATAAAATAAATAAAGGGGATGTTACAAGGTCAAGTTTATTTACATACTCCAACACATTTACATACTTCGCCACATATTACCGACAAAATCGTCTCCCATCCAATGCAGGTTTACTTCACATGCTCGTAATAATGCACAACATTTTTGGGCTACTCCTACAGTATACCAAAAAATCTGGTGTTTGATTTCCAAGTACAAATAACTTCGCATGACGAAAAATGTTTTTGCAGGGCGCTTACGCCGCCAGGTGGCACTATCGAATAATGTCCTGGTCAAGAAAGCCTGTACAGGCATAAAGTGTCAATTATACAGAGGCAGCGCGTCATAAAGTTTTATTAGTGAAAAAAATGGCGGCTAAAACATCGTATTATGACCTTAAAACACTTATGATGCCCCCAGAGCTCTTTCTATTTGTTCACTACGTAGTTAAAACTACACTGACGTCTCAGACCGTTATTGCGTACATATTTTACGTGCTTAATAAGTACGGTAACTTTGAACCTAAGGATCTCGGTAACGGATGATGATATCGAAAAAAGTTTCAACTCTCCCCGAGACAATTCTTTTACGGTTTGTGATGCAAATAAATTATAGAAGTGGCCATATTCATAGCTGGTACTTCATGGTTTTTCGGAATTTTCTCAGAAACCGCCTATGAATACATGGTGCTTTCATAAGCTGCCTAAGGTCCACCCTAGACCAGACCTAATGCAAAAGAAGCAACCGATTTGCACAATTTGTAGGGCTGGAAGAAGTGTGTCATGTTTAAATTTTAATCCTGAACTATAGGAGAGCTACAGCGCTGTCCATAACACTTGACCCTTACGTTTGTGATCAACAGAACTCGAAATATGACTCCCTAAAATCGCATTTTCGTGCGCGACGTTTTAGAACATATTGACTCCGTGCACTGTCATGCACGGACGGATAAAACGACCAATGGCGAATGCTTTAGGAGTCACTGTTCGGTCTTATGGAGCGTCCAAACTGAATAACGGTGTTGGAGTTCCCCTGTAATATTTTGGTGAGTATAACTGTCGAAATGATTACATGCGTTCATTTCATGGCAAGTTGCGACAGTGAGCAGTTGGAAGATTGTAACTAGGCCAAAGACAAGCCGACGTTACAGGACTGCTCAGTATTCGTCTTTCGTCACAATGAGTATTAGTTGCCTCCCGGAGTGAATACCTGCCGCAGCCGGCCGCGGTGGTCTAGCGGTTCTAGGCGCGCAGTCCGGAACCGCGCGACTGCTACGGTCGCAGGTTCGAATCCTGCATTGGGCATGGATGTGTGTGATGTCCTTAGGTTAGTTAGGTTTAAGTAGTTCTAAGTTCTAGGGGACTGATGACCACAGATGTTAAGTCCCATAGTGCTCAGAGCCATTTGAACCATTTTGAACCTGCCGCATAATATTATCTCTATTGATTATCGGTGTACTCGTATGTTCTGATGAAAAAGATTTACTATACACCAAGCTTTCTGCTTGCTGACGACATGAGTGTCTTGACCGATCGGTATTCGCAAGTATCATTCGAGAAAGCTGAAATGAAGATGGCCTTCATACACTCAGACCATGGAAATGTGTGCCACTTTCCCACTGCCGAGGAACAGGTATAACGAAATGAGAAGCAACTAACCACCTTGTCTGACTTCAGTAATTTGAAAGCAGTATGCTCCAAATGCGTCGGTTTTGAGAGACTGGGGAATGGACAATCACGTGTGCGTTATTAGCCGAAGGGAACCTGCCAGTGTATTTGATTGCATTGATCTGTAACAGTATTGAGCTAGGTGGTGTAATGGTTAGGGCGTTGCACGCTGGGGAGCCGTGTTCGGATTCCATTCAGATGCAGGGTTATGTGGTTCACAGCTCCGCGAAAGCTTCTTTTCTAAGATCACCACCTATTCCGTCGACCAAGCGTCTCCGACTGACCTGGTACCAGTCTCTAATAACAACCCTGGTGATGGGACATTAGCTTATAAGGTACTCTTTTGGGAAGGAATGTTCCGAATAGAAAAGATGTTGGACAATATAAAAACATCTTAAAGAGATTCACAATGAAAAATGAGTGCATTTTCATTCAAAGGACTAAGTTCCAGGTCTGGCAGGTCGAGAAACTCATGTTGAAGAATAAAATATGGTTGCCGGCCGGTGTGGCCGTGCGGTTCTAGGCGCTACAGTCTGGAACCGCGCGACCGCTACGGTCGTAGGTTCGAATCCTGCCTCGGACATGGATGTGTGTGATGTCCTTAGGTTAGTTAGGTTTAAGTAGTTCTAAGTTCTAGGGGACTGATGACCACAGCAGTTAAGTCCCATAGTGCTCAGAGCCATTTGAACCATTTTTGAATAAAATATGTCCAAACAACAGCTTTTTGATGGCGTAAGAATGTCTTTAATACAATTCCTCGAAGGTGTGGTGCATAATTTTTGAAGAAGATTTTACAGGACAAAACTTCTCACTGCCAGGCCGAGAACCTATCTCCTACCACCGTAATGTCTTCTCATTTTTGTCACTTTTCCAGTGTCCCGTAGGGGAACCTGTCGTCTCGTGTGAGTATTAAATATGCTCGGAATTGTAGAAAATGCTAATCAGAGAAAAACTCGGGTCGAATGGAGTCGGAAAAGCCTAAAAAAGTCCAGCGTCGAGGGAATGCGAGTGCTACGGCAGCGTCGAAAACGGAAAAACGGCACATAGCGATTACACCCGTGCTGCATGCAATGAACTTCTGATTTAGCTACTCTGTAAGCATTATACTACTCCGTCTACCCATTATATTAAAGAGATTCATAATCAAATTACATGTTAATAAAAATATCTGTAATGAAAAAAAAATTGTGTCACATTCATGCCTTGCCGATACTATGTCTTCAGATAACAACAGTCCAGAATATCCTACAACGTACAAGCATGACTGAATGACGAAGCACACTGTTACTGCACTCAGACTCTTCTTTATGTGTAATGATCTGACAATGGATTTAGTACACGTTTAGTCTCTCCTCAAAAATACACCATAAAATATTTATTATCGTTAATTAGGTTACACCATCTTAACGTGTACATGACGATTTTGGAATGTAGCTTGAACGTTAGAGTACGCCGGTGATAAAAACCTGTAGACAGAGAAAGGGAAAAACAAACTGGTGGGAAACAGAGAAAGAGAAAGAGAGAAAGAGAGAGAGAGAGATAGTTGCTCAGTGATGCCGGTTACCAGCACGTCCTTTTACGGAGCGAGCTGTGAACGCCGTCCGATTGTTTCAATTAGTGGTAATGAGCCTCCCTTCACACGAAGCAATTCAATTACTCGCCGACACAGAGACTGACGCGCCAGCAATCTGTCTACTGGACAGGAATTCCACTGCCGAATATTCCACTCGCCAGCAGCTTAATTCGGTTGTCATTCGTAGCGACCGGCGTCAAAAGCGTTAGACATACCCGTTCTTACTACTGAGATTGGATCTACCTAAGAGTCGACAACTCTTTGACTATTTTGGGACATTCAGGGTCGTGATTTCCGATGAGACTGTGCCCAGTTTTCTATTCCGATCCAAATACACTGGTAATAAAATTCTATTTGTAGAATTGCGATGTTGATATATTATTTTCCATAGGACTTTTACTATGACAAAAACGAAGTCCGACTAAGAATATTCAGAATGTTTAATGAACTGCATGTTTATTGTATACCAGCAACGTCTGTCGTTATCTTCGATGCTGACACAATTGCAGGTAAAACAATAATTCCACTGAACAGGGGGAAGAATAAAAGCATAGTTGAGTCCATGCTACGTCGAGTTACTGCATTACGCCGGGAAAAGATGGTCCAACTCAATATTAGGAGGTATCCCATGAATTTTGTCACGTCATCGTATAACAGAAATATCAAAATATGCCAATAAGTCACTTATAACAATTTTTGGGTTAGCCGTCTCTTGCATTCTAGGACATTTGTATTTCCATTGATAACCGGGTTCGTTTATGTTCTGAATATCTTCAGACCCGTTAAAAAAATAAAAGAAATACTGAGTATGAACGTACATAGCCAACTTTAAACACCCTTATGATACGTATAATAGTGTATACGACACCCATCGATAGTGAATCGAATTTCGATAAAAAGGAATTTATTGCACAACTTGACTAAAAGAAATGATCGGTCGTTTGGACACATCATTATGCATCAAGGAATTGCCAGTTTGGTAGGGGAGGGAAGTGTGTGTGTGTGTGTGTGTGTGTGTGTGTGTGTGTGTGTGTGTGTGTTTTTGTGTGCGTGCATGTGAGTGGGGAGGAATAAAAAATATAGAAGTAGATCAAGGGATGATTACAGTAAGCAGATTCAAACGGATGCAGACTGCAGTTGTTATTCAAAGATGAAGAGGCTTGCACAAAATAGACAGCGTGTAGAGCTGCATAAAACCACTCTTCGGACTAAAGACCACAACAACAACAACGACAGACATTGCAGTTGCTTCGCCACCCATCTGTTCGCAGCCTCCATTAAGTCACTATGTACGTGAATTATGTCACGGTTTATAAGAGTGTGGGCAAGCATATTAGGACATCGAAAATCTGTATACCAACATAACCATTAAAGAAATGCAGGTTATTATGAAGCAAAATCTGACAACTAACAAAAAACTAACTATTGGGGGAAAAATGAAATGGGGCGTTCAGACCACGAGGTAATCAAGTCCATTTTTGGTCATTTTGTACTGTTTACGAAGTTGCTTTCAGAGCAGAAAAGATTTATGTCCAGAAATTGTAAATAGCTGCTGTAGGATTGGGAACACTGTTGAGCATATAGGGAAGCAGCCTTCGTTCAGAACACAATGGGAACATGACCATTGTCACAGTTTGCATGGTTAATTTTGTCGCTGTGTGAGGTCTAATTGAAGCAGACTGATGATAACGAATGATTCGTCTGAAGATGTGTAAGATAACGCACTGGAGCATCAGCGTTCTAGCTCCGCTAAACTAATAATTCTTTGTAAATTTAGTAACTGTGATTTAACTAACGAGTTAACAGCCAGGCTGGGCTGTTGAACTTAAATGCATGGTAACGTTATTTTATTGAATTTTCACTGTCACTGCATGTTATATTAGCACATTTTTCTTTTAATGCAGGAGATGACACAGCGGCTGAGGAAGGTGGTGCTTCTGCAGCAGCTGCCATTAATGTCTGCAATTACGATGGTGCAGAGACTGCCAGAAAAAGACGTTCTCGACATACCGAGACGTGGAAGAGGAATGTCAGGCAACGACAGTGGAGCTGTGGAGAGAAGTATACTACAAGGGAGGGGTAACAGTTCCAGCTAAAAGCCTTCCTGTTAACGACCCTCGCTGCATGCTGCAATGGCACAATAACCCCGACGAAGAAGAGGGATAAAGAATATTTCATTCCTTCTGGAAACTTTGTGATTACAGTCGGCAAAATATGTACGTTTGGAGACTTGTTCAGTCAGGTACGTTTATGAATTCTTGGAAAAGAGTTGGTTCCGGAATACCAAAGGCGTTAGCGTCAAACATTTTTTCATGGATTGGAGTGAGATCTGTACGGGCATGTAACCTATATACATAATAAAATAATTTTATATTCAGACTGCGCCGGCCGGCGTGGCCGAGCGGTTCTAGGCGCTGCAGTCTGGAACCGCGCGACCGCTACGGTCGCAGGTTCGAATCCTGCCTCGGGCATGGATGTGTATGATGTCCTTAGGTTAGTTAGGTATAAGTAGTTCTAAGTTCTAGGGGACTGATGACCTCAGATGTTAAGTCCCATAGTGCTCAGAGCCATTTGAACCATTTATTCAGACTACTGTACCTAACAAAAGAGAAACATTAAAATGTCATTGTCTCTCATGTAGTTAGATAAAGATCACAGCATATAATCTTAGCCATTGAGCACAAACTCTTGGTATGAGGACATTCTTACTTACCTAATATTAGTGACTTTCGTTTAGTGGAGAAAGCCATTAGGAAAATTGCGCAAATTTACACCCAAATGATTGGATGGATATCGTTAGACAAGCAAAGAAAATGTCTCCCAAGTTTTGGGTCACTGACATGAAATTTTCAGACTTCTTATCCTACAGAAACTTGGAGAATTCAGTAAAGGACAGGAAAAAATGGCTGATGGTTATGGCATCAGCTTCCTGACTATGAGATGATTACAGTGTACAATAGAATCTCCTTTTATCCTGTACTATGGTCTAGCGATGGGAAAATGTCTTTCAGATTTCTTATCTCAATGTTTTTCACACATCTCGAAAAAAATTACCCTCACATCGCAGGCAGAATCAGGTATTACAAAAGATATATCGATGACCCGATCATGCTGTTTAAAGGTGTGGGGGGGGGGGGTTAAGATATCGAATACCTGCCAGATAAATTTAACGAACAACATCCAAGAACAAGTTTCACAATATAACATAACAAAATGAAGCAACAAACTTTTTAGACCGAACCATGTCTAAAAATAATCAAGGGCACGTGTTCCAAACATACAGAAAAACTACTTTTTCGGATAACACAATAAGCGGCAATTACTGCAACCTCGTACTGTATACAGGAAGGTACTTTGTTACCACGATTAACAAGCTTTTAAAACTGCTATTGATCGACCTCGAAAAGCAGCGTGAATTCGTCAAGCAAGTAGCAGAAGCAAATAGCTTCAAAAGAAGTGATGTAACCATAATTCACAAAGAAATTAAAAGTAACAATACCGTACGCAACAAGAATACGTAATAGAAAATGCTTAAAGAGAATCCATATGACCCGTCAGGGTAGCCGAGAGCGCAGTCTGCGTTCGGCAGGGCAGTAGGGCGCTCCGCGCTCGGTCGTCCACGCCGCTGCGCGCGCAGAGTGTTTTGTTTACTTCGTCGTCACCGCGCTTCTCAGTCGAACAAGCTCTAATGGCCAACTCTTACAGGAAGAACACTCTTAAGTTCAGCTTCTCAAATGAATACGCACGACCCAAAGCACTGACCGTCGAACGCTTCCTACGCGAAGACGTGAAGATCCCCCGTGACGAACTCATCGGCATACACCTATCGATCATTAGCAGCGTCGTTTATGTTAAGATGACTTCCGACGCTGCCTGCAATGAGATTATTCAAAGGACACGACATGGACTAAAATTTCGGCACTCCGACGGAAACGTCGGGCCTGTGGATGTCGACCATGCAGGACTTGGCCTTCGGACGATCCGTGTATTCGAACTGCCTTTCGAGGTGAATGAAGATGAAGTCATCGCGGCGCTAAGCCCGTTCGGAAAAGTCCAGAGCCACGTAGCCGAGACATGGGCGCAGTTTACGACGTATCCGGTGCTTAATGGTGTGAGCCAAGTCCGAATCGATCTCAAACGGCACGTCCCATCGTACATTTCTATCGGCGGCTGCCGTGCGGTGGTCATTTACGACGGACGACCTCGAACATGTTCCGGTTGTGGCAAAGAAGGCCACGTCCGTAACGAATGCCTGCAACGCTGCATCACACAACTAAGGCACGACGACACGAACACCGACAGAACCACAACCACCCTTCCAGTCACCTATGCGGCGACACTGCACGTCCAGCCCTCACAAGACGCCATTCATGAGCGTCTCTCTGGTCCGATACACCCGGAGGCGTCCCAGCACCTTGACACCGGCGACGCCACCGTGAACATGTCCAACAGCCGGACATGCCCACGCTAGAAGATCACAAGGATACCAACGAGACTGTTCTGGAGAATGACGACCGCATCATAACACCCGCGGCTTTTGTACCGGAACGACGTGAATCTCTTCCTTCCTCAGACACCGAAACTCATTGCCGAAAGCAGAAGTCGCCCAAACGACGAAAAAAACATCGCAAGACATCAGAATCGACCATTGAGCCCCCTCCACAGGACGAAGAGATGGCACATCACTCTGATGGAGAACACGATAACACTTTCTCCTCTGCCACGGAGACGCGTCATCCGCAAGACGGTGAACCGTCCAACAGAGATCGTGCGCAAGTCCCGCCCCCAGAAGCCATGGAACATAGCACGCCTGTTGTCACCGACGCAATTGAGCCGACTCGGCCAGCGCTGCCACCTCTCGCCGATGTCAAACCTGTCGGACATTTTTCATGGGCGGATGACACGGATTTCCCACCTCCATCCGATGCTGAAATAAGATCTGTTCCTCCGTTAGACCAACACTAAAATGGGGGAAGTTTCTACGGCGACTCTTGCGACTTCTATGGACTTCACGCATCCACCACGACAATCTTCACCAGCTACGAACCTATCGGCAGCACGGATCTCCCATCAGGCGTACCGAATAGCTACTATCAATACTAATAATATCGGCTCCCACGTTAAACTTCAACTGCTCCGTGACACGCTAAGAGCAGCGGACATCGACATCGCCCTGTTACAAGAACTGAGGACAGCAACTTGGACTGGGTGCTACGGATATGAGACGTACGCCGTCCCTGCAGCTATGGAACACACAGGCGCAGCCATCCTCCTACGAGAAGGGATCGCAGTTTCCGATGTCGCATACCTCCCAACGGCGCGAGGGGTGGCCATAACAGTTGAAGGACTCAAAATCATAAATCTCTACGCCCCATCGGGCACTGATAAACGGAGGGATCGCTCCCAGTTCTACGCAGAAGATATCACGCCATTATTCCTCGGCCGATACGATTACCTCATCTTAGGTGGAGATTTCAACTGTGTTCCCGAGCGCACAGACCAATACCCCCATTTCACCACATGTCCGGAACTTCGCTTCCTCGTCCGCCGCCTTCGTCTCCTCGATACTTGGCGAGTGGTACACGGCGACCGCCCGGGGTATACACACATCACGAGCCGACTTGATAGAATATACATCTCTGGCGCTCTGAAATCAGTTCTCCTCGACGCGGAACGTTGGCCGTCTGCCTTTTCGGATCATGACATCTACATTTGCACCATGAACCTACGTCGACAATCTATATGGCGCAGTGCAGGACCTTGGAAACTCAATGTCGCGCTACTGCAGGACTCTGAATGTCGACAACAGGTCACTGACACGTGGCACACCTGTGTTGAACGCATTATGCGTTACGAGACCACACTGCAGTGGTGGTTGCTGTGCGCCAAACCGGCCATCCGACGCATATTGACACACTATGGCAGAGCCAAGGCCAGGTGGAATCACCATATAACTGATTTCTACTATAGCGCTCTACGTGAACTCATGGATCATCCTCCATCCCCCGATCGTCTAAAAGATGCTCAACGCATTAAGGCAAAGATTTTAACCTTGACCAGATGCCGTCTAGAGGGAGCTATTGTACGAACACGCAGCCAAGATAGGATTAATGGTGAAGAACCTTCTATGCATCATATTGTTCAAAATGTTCGTCGACGCCGACAGGCTTTAATGACAACTTTAGACTTACCTGATGGACGACGGCTGACTTCGCAAGCTACCATTGCGGATGCATTCACAACGCACTATAGACTTTTCTATCAAGAAGTACCTGCCGGTGCAGAGGCCATTGCTGAGGTTGCCCAGGAGACACTTGGTACTCTCAACGCAGCAGCTGCAAGCCTCCTGACTTCTGAAGTGACCACCGACGACGTCCAAGGCGCTGTGGCCAAAGGGTCTCTGAATCGATCTCCCGGCCCGGATGGTTTACCTCTCGGATTTTACAGAACCTTCCAAGATTTGATGATGCCACGATGGAGGGACATGTACTGGGAACTTTTGTCCGGCGCGGCTAACCCGCCACCAATGTTCATGGAAGGCTTACTTGTACCAGTCCCGAAACCCGCAGGAGGAACACGACTCGACAGTTATCGGCCGATCACGTTACTCAATTCCGACTTCAAGATTTTCACACGCCTTCTAGCAGTGCGACTCAAACATGTCTTACGAGACATTGTTTCCCACGAACAAACATCCTTAGGCGGCGATCGTAATATACAGACAGTCTTCAGTGAATATCGAGATGTGATCGCTGTGGCAACACACTCGCGACTGCCAGGCGCTTTAATCTCCATCGACTTCAAACAAGCGTTTGACCGCGTCAATCATGCATTCCTCAACGCAGTGATGGACCGAATGGCACTTCCCCCAACGTTCACGCAAGTGATTATGCGGCTCCTTCGTCGAGCAACGTCCAGACTTCTCGTCAACGGCAGACTTACAGAACCTATACGGATTGAACGCTCAGTACGGCAGGGTTGCCCTTTGTCTACGGTGCTTTATGCCGTTGCGATGGAACCACTCATTTGCGGATTACGGCGACGTTTGACAGGTATTCCACTCCGGGATCATATGTTCCGCTGCCGAGCTTACGCGGACGATTTGGCCCTCGTCGTACGTTCAGCGGCCGACGTACAAGCTGCGATGCAGTGGATTACCCGTTACAGTGCAGGGGCAGGGAGCGCTATGAACGTGGCAAAATCATGCGCCATGAAGATCGGTTGCGGCCTTCCCGCAGACAGCGTAGTCCCATTTCAACTGGTGGACACAGTTCGTTGTCCCGGATTGGTGTACACGCGAGACATTCGCCGCACCTCGGCGAACAATTTTCGGGCACTACTGCAACGCATCCGGGCCAACATACAAAATCACATACTACGCCCGCTGAATATGTGCCAGAGAGTCACCTATGTCAATACCCATCTGGCAGCCCGGATACCCCAATAGCGCAGATTCTGCCCATCACTGCGACAATGGCGGCCAGATTACAGGCGGATTTCGGCTATTTTATTTGTTCTGGACACATCTTCAAAGTCCAGTATGAAGCTCTCACCTTACCGAAGCGGGACGGTGGCCTCGATCTGGTTAATGTGAGAGCCAGGACTACGGCACTTTACACCAATACTATGCTCCGGTTATGGAAAAGCCAAAATGCTAGTTTTACTGGAATGTTGACCACTGAGATCGCACCTGTTTCGAGACGCCCACCGACGCCTCTGGCACACATCCCACCTCCGATGTCACATATCGGCCGTTTCTTTTTGGAGTATAGCTACATATGCACCGAGCTCCCCAGGACCAGGAAGACGACCACCCGCGACATCTATTGCCTTCTCCGAAAGCCTCCACCCCGCAACCCCGTCGAAACACGTCACCCCCAGGTTTCATGGCCTACAGTTTGGAAAGCGATCCACCAACCATGTCACACCACTGACACCACCTCTATGTGGTACCTTCTCGTCAACGGCAAGTATACTGCAAGACAGAAACTGCATCGCATCGCACTGGTGGACTCACCCCTGTGCCTCAAGTGCAATGTCAAAGATACAGATTTACATCGTTTTGAGTGTGGGCCAGCAGCAGCTGTCTTGACCCTCGCACAGAAGATTGTGGCTTTCTACCTCCGAGTACCACCACATCACGTTTCTCCTACCATGATGATATATCCCTACTCGACCTACTTTCCATCGGCTAAGTGGCACGCCATCACATGGATCAGTGGCATGACTGTCAACTATCTCTTCCGGGACGACATCGTCGATCCGGCGGACTTTTGGACACGCCTCCAAATACATCACCACAGTCCCAAAGTTCGCCGACATCGACACTCGGGCCACTTTCGCAAACTATTTACAGAGTATTTTCACCAACCCGCCTCAAAGCTGGAATCTCAACGAACTGTGCCAGCCAAGACTGGACGATCTCACGTTCCCCTTTAATGGTCAATGATAGAATGCATTTTGTTCTGATGGCGCGCCAAAGTGGAGCATGGCGCGGAAAGTATTCCTATTTTATTTCACTTCTCTCTTCTCCTCCTCTTCTAAGTTTTTTTTTCCTTACACATGTAACAAACACATAATTAAATAAATAAATAAATAAATAAAAAAAGAAGGCCCTTGCGGAAATATAACTACCTTATATGTTTTACGTTTTCAAAGGATATTGTTATTTTTATGAAGAATGTCGTCTTTTATTTTCATACACAAGAGGTTTTTATTTGTTTTCTCCTTACCTGCAACTTAAAAAAGACAAAAAAGTTGAAAAAATTGGTAAAAATAAAAAATAAAAAACGGAAAAACAAAAACAAAAAACAAAAACACAACACTAAAAAAAGCCCCATAAAAAAGAAAAATAAAAAAAGTGGTCAGCGTGAAGGACTGTCAATCCTAAGGGCCCAGGTTCGATTCCCGGCTGGGTCGCAGATCAATTATTAAAAAAAAAAAAAAAAGAGCGCTAATGCGCTGCTTTCTGGACTCGGGTAGCCGCGCCGGCCCCGGATCGAATCCGCCCGGCGGATTAACGCCGAGGGCCGGTATGCTGGCCAGTCTGGATGTGGTTTTTAGGCGGTTTTCCACATCCCGCTAGGTGAACACGGGGCTGGTCCCAAAGTTCCCGTCCGCAGCTCGTGGTCGTGCGGTAGCGTTCTCGCTTCCCGCGCCCGGGTTCCCGGGTTCGATTCCCGGCGGGGTCTGAGATTTTCTCTGCCTTGTGATGACTGGGTGTTGTGTGACGTCCTTAGGTTAGTTAGGTTTAAGTAGTTCTAAGTTCTAGGGGACTGATGACCATAGATGTTAAGTCGCATAGTGGTCAGAGCCATTTTTTGAACCCAAAGTTCCGCCTCAGTTATACGACTCACAGACATTTGGAAACGTTCGCACTATTTCATGACTTACACTAGACACAGACAACTGGGGTACACGACTTCCATCCTGGGGAGTTCGGGGTGGTGGCAGGAAGGGCATCTGGCCACCCTCTGCAATTAACACTGCCAAATACGTCTTAACAAAGTCGACCCTGTGTTGGAGCAGGACAAAGGCCCGAGAAAGAAAGAAATAGAGGATCCATACCCCAAAGAATAGCAAGATTTTTTTTATAACAGTCAGCACACCAGATTCCATTAAAAAGAGACTACGACATAATATCGACAACAGTGTGGAAAAAATCGGTAGGTCAGGATTATTTAAAATAAAATGTGCAAAGTGTGATGAGTTATATATAGGACAGACAGGGCGTAAATAAAACATACACACAAACTTAGCTAAGTATACAGTACAAAGTACAGAATAGCATGCGCAAATTTTGCACACAGTCCCAGAGAGTAGTTTTCTTGGTTCACAGGAGCCACACGAAATTTTGACGCATCACTTGCAGGAGCCGGACAAAATGCTCAATTAACAAAAAGTTTTTGTGATGCATAGCTTTTGTGATTTTTATGGGAACATTTTACAAACACATTACACTATGAAACAGTTGGGCTACTACGGTTTTTACACCGCCCGGCAGGACCAGACCTGCGACGAGGTCAGTCCAGCAGCAGAATGCACGACGTATATAGTGTCCCCGAGAAATGCGTTCGAAATGCGAACGGCGGGATTCTCTTCCACCCTTTTTAGCTTTATATACTGAACGTAATTTTATCTTTGTAACTGTTTTGTTTTGACACAATAGCGTTATTATCTTAATGTATCACAGACAGAGGGGTAACCCTCCTAATATGTTCGCTCACACTCCTTTGTAAGCCGTGATATGATTTATGTACCTTGAAACCTTCCCGTCTCCTCTATATCTCTTTTGTTACGCAACCTTCCCTTCTACAGTAACCTATGAAACCTTCCCTTAGGATTTCTACCTCATCCTTAATAATAACAAATGAAATCTTCCCTTTGAAATTAATTCTCTTTCTCAATCTTCACATACAAATTTAAATGCTGCTTATTAAAAGTTATTTTCTGATTATTTCGACGAAACATAGAATGTGTCGCCGTCGTGACCCTCAGTCGTTACCTGCAATAACCCAAAACTGTTCCTTACCTTTTTTACTGTTACTGGATCGCCATCTGACTTCTACATCGAACTGCGACATGAATATACTTACTCTGTTTTACTATACTCTATTAGCTGCTGGTGGGCTGTCATAATAAGTGGCTGTATTTATTACCAAAGCTGACGTTTTTCTATAATAGCAAAGCTGACGTTATTATTTAATTAATTTGACTGAAGTTACGTAATTCATAGTTAAACTTTTTCTTGACAACAATAAAATTTCGCGAAGTTTTACGTTGATGGTTTTTGAGATAGATTATAATCAGTAATGCAATATTGCTGGCAAAAATTAATTATATTCTGAATGAAATGATTTTACAAACGTTCAAATGGGACTTACTTTTTACAATAATCTTACAACTAGCAATGCGCAAACATACGTTCAGTAGTCTTGAGTTTCTCAAAAAAAAAAAAAAAAAAAAAAAATCAATAATTTAGTTCCTCTTATGATAATAGTTAGCTGATGTCTCTGTACATCCGTTTATAATCTCTTGTAAATCATAGCTGGTGGCTGGTAGGCACACCGCTCCTCTCAACCTCTCGCTTCAGACCTGCTATCGACTCGCTTCACATCTCGTTTACTACTGACTTCCTACGAACGCTAAAGTGCGGTCTCTCCCGCCAACAATGCTCTCTGGTGCAGACAATCCCTGTTACTATTACAAAATGTATCAATGCGCGGTCTTTCCCGATCTTTTCTTAAAATGTATCCATACGCTGTCTCTCCCGCCCTTTTTAAAATTATGTCAGTGTGCGGTCTCTCTTGCCAACAATAGTTTGGTGCAGACATTCCCTACTACCACAATTATTTCCAACATGACAAATATTAATTATTCCTTATAATCCTATTAATAAAATATAAACATCTTTCATAAATTGTGGTTTGACAATAGACAAAAGAAATATACACGTCTTACAACCTTAGCTTCTGAAGGCTACGCATAAGCACATAAAATTTATCTGCAGCTACAACGTGTATCTTGTACGCTATAATACGACGGTGTGTTGAAAAGTAATGCCTCCAAAATTTTTATGGGAAAGCCCTTAAACCTTTTTAAATAAAACAAACTTTATTAACAGTTACATCTTCATTTTTCATTTCTGCACATTTATTTCTCGACTAGTCACCGTGACGACCACATTTCTTCCAGTGAGACGCCAGTTCGTTCACACTTTTACTGTACAATGTTTGACTTTTTTGACGGATCTACAATCTCACCTCTGCCTGCACCGCTTCATTACTATCAAAGTGAAGTCCTCGAAGGAGTTCTTTAAGTTTTGGAAACAGATGAAAATCGGATGGGACCAACCAAGTCGGGACTGTATGGAGGATGATCGATCACAGTGAACCCAAGGCGCCGGAATGTTGCAGATGTCACAGCGCATTGTCATGAAGAAGGAGAGGATGTTCCACGTGCAGACAAACTCTTCGAATTCGAAACTCGGTAGCACGCGTCGACATAGTTACGGTATACACTGCCATGTTACACGCTACAATTCGGAACCATCTAGCGGCAGAGGGCAGCAAATATGTAGACATGAAGAATAAAGACCTAGGATAATAATGAACCCTGGTTTTATTTAAAAGTCTTTAAGAATTCTCAGTACAAAATTCGGAGGCATTACTATTCAGCACGCTCTAGTATTTATGTGTGTTTTATATTAGTTACGTAGGATCAAACTTAGCATGTTTTTCATCTGTTTAAACTAGCTGAGAATTTCATAATATGAACGAAACCAGTTATCACTCTAAAGAAAAAATGTGACAGACAATTGCGATAAAAGTATTAGGATAATGATCCAGTTCTCTCGGCTTTATCTCTGCTTTACATCACGCCAAGCTTTCATGAAGATACAGAAATGTCCTCCTGTTGTCCAAAAAACTGTAACAAAATGTGAGCTGTTGTGACTAGTTGGTTGGCAGTTGTTTATTGTAAGCGCAAATTTGTGAAATACGGCGAAAATTATTTCTTACAGATTGTAATTTTCTTAGCAACTTGTCTACAGCAGTGATCCTTTGAATATTGTACAGTGACTGTGGGAATTTAATAAACTAGTAATTATTAACGAGGATCCTTAAATTTTTGTGATTCACTCCCATAATGCGTTACGCGCAGTTAGTATAAGTTCACGTCAAAACACACACACACACACACACACACACACACACACACACACACACACACAGATCCTGACAGTTTCAAACTGTGTATTCTATAGTAATTCAATGCTCTCTGCTCTTGGAGACTGTATCGCTCAATAGAGAAAATGATTTTTACCTTTCCTCACAGGTTCTGTAGTGTCATTAAACACATGCAGTAAACCTGTGTTACTGTTCTGCGAATATGGTTCTAGTGAAACTGGATTGAAATGTTGCCATTAAATAACTTAGGTGAGTCGTAAAAGATTTGTTAACTCATATTGTTACTTTCCTTCTTCGCAGAAGTCATATGTATTGCACAGAATCTCGTAACTGCCTCCAACGGCGTCGCACATTTTTACAGTATGACCTCTGACCATACATAGCACAGAGGGACAGGGTAGCGGATATAATAATTTTTTTTCTAATGTTGTCTTCATATATCTTTCTTCCTCTTTTGTGATGGAGCTAAAAGTGAAGGGAGTTGCCCCAATACATTACCTTCATGGCGTATTACTCGTTCTGATCGTAGTTTAAATTGTAAAGAAATTACATTTCAGTTGTAAGTGAACTCGTTCAAGCGATGCTTCACCAGGTTCTTTGTTGGAAAGTGTTTCATCATATGTATAAAATATAGACTTCCCAGAAGGAAGCAAATGGATATTGAATGATTAAAATGACAGCTGCCTGCGTAGTATGCTTCATTGGTTGAAGAAATCTTATGAAGGGAACTCTTCTGTTAGTGTAAACAGATTGCTTTCTTAGTCACAGATTTTCTGAACACCAAACGTTCGGAACACTTCATCTCATAAAACTTGTCTGATTTCCTCTTACGTAATTCATTTTAAGTCGTTAGATGTTGTATCAGTTTATTCAAAATTTGTTTATGAGTTGCATTTTTCTCGTTTTTACGTGTAAATCAAGTTTATAACAGTCGGCTATAAATCTGTCTGACACTGAACATATGTTGGTTCTGTTGTAGTTAGTCACCAAAGTCAGTCGGTATTGTTCGTATGGCAGATGGTTTAGAGGATTTTTCTTTGAATGAAACATGTGTAACTTTCGAAAATTAAGTTGTTCTTGTAAATACAGCCGTTTGCTGTCATGACTGCTACAATGTGATCTGCAGCCTCTCGGTGACTGTATATGTGGATGCACCATACGGTAGATACGATTTCTCCTTTAAGTTTTTTTGGTCTAGTGTTAGTTTTGCTCTGGTCTCCACCTTTCTCCTTCTAGAAGCCAATGCCTTTTGAAGACTAATAAGACGTCTGTTGATGATGCCATGCATTGCCAAGATTGCTAGTTGACTTACCCGAAATCTTGTTTTGTCCATCTCTTTTAAATGCACCTTATAGACGTAGGAAAAATGGACGAGATACTGGTCCTTTCGGACTTTTAGTTGGTCTTCTTCCCATCACAGGATTTACACTGGGAAGTCCAGTAAAACGAGTTTTATGTATCGTGGGAAACCATTTGATTGAATTCCTTGATTAATTTATTCCATTCTGAAAACATCTCAATCGCAAGTACTTACAATCCTCACCTTGAAGGTGAATAATCCGAAATACACCCCAAAATTTTTCTTTTCATTGTACTTATATTATAAACAGGGCTGAAATATTACATCCTCCTTCTCCGACATCCTTTATATTCACTTAAAAAATAACTTCCTGGGCAGTCTCGGAATGATTCTGCTCAACTCACTGAGAAAAATTCCTTTTCCAGCGTACTTTGGTGCACAAGTATCGTTGGACAGCCTGTAACATGAAGCTAAAGCATTATAAGATGAAACATAAATGCAGAAGAAAAAAAACTCAAAGTAGAAAACGGAGCTTGATCGTCATTCCTCAGTACCGAATGAACGTTGCTGTTTCTCCCAAGCACATCAAAACTTAAGCACAAATTTTCGAGCAATTTAATAATTTTTACAAAAAACAATCTTGTCTAAACACAGTACCTTATTCCTGTATAAGATGGCATTATGAACTAAACTTTAAATTTTGGTAGACTTGCACCATTCTTCCTTTGTACCTTTTGTATACACATAATAATTCTTGTTTTGCACACTTATGGTCGTGATTTTATCTGACAAGTACATTGTAACAAATTTGACCACGTGTTTGACGGGTGAACGAATAAATAAAAGTAGTAGTTCAATGCATCCTAGTATTATTACTGGTTTGTCACAAAGCTTGGTTTAGCCTTTCTTGTGCTTTGAAAACCTCGAAATGAAATGCAAAAGTAAAATCAAGAAAGTTGTTCCTGAAAAACTGAGACAGGGAGGATCTGGCAAGAAACATTCTAAGAAATGAAGCAAATAGGCTACTGTTAAAAAGATCAAAAAATTTAGTGTGAAAACCAAGTGTGAAACTACATGCTATTAATAAAATCTTTATTACAATGTATGTAAAACATCTGTTTAAGAAGCATGTACATATAACAGAGGTTAAGCTATCACTGCTAAAAAACGAGTTAATTGCTTTTTGAAGCAAAATATCAATTTTACAAGTTCTAGGCTATTGAGACCATTCCTTTATTCATAGTGCGGTCTTTTGCCCTTACTAGCACGGTAGCTATTAGCTTAAATGCCTATCAGTACTACCACAACTGATGACATTTATTTAAACTGTAAATTGCTGGGACATGCGTTCAAAAATGAATTTATCGGATTTTCCTTTTATTAGACATACGCTGAATGACATTTCATAGATAGGATTTCAAAGCGAGGAGATGTGCAAACTACAGTGAGAATGACGCACTAGCAGTCTAATAAAACAAGAACTCGGTTTTGCACGGAGGTATACCACCATGCGGCTCTGTTGCTTCGATATTTCAAGAATCTTTCACTTTGTTGACATCCACAAGTCGTCATGGTATGCCTTGCTTACTTCTTTTCACATTGCACATATTTATGGACTAACAAAGAAGACATCGGAAGTTTTTTTTTTTTTTGCAACCATGAACACTGAACGTATTGTGCATATGATTTGATAGTTGAAAATGTAACGAATAAGAATCAGTACCAGCATTGTTTCGGAGTTTAGCGCCGCGCAGGCTAGCCGTGCAGTCTAGGGTGCCTTGCCACGGTTCGCCCGGTTACCCCCGTCGGAGGTTCGATTCCTCCCTAGGGCATGGGTGTGTGTCTTGTCTTTAGCGTAAATTAGTTTAGTTAGATTAAGTAGTGTGTAAACCTTGGGACCGATGACCTCAGCGGTTTGGTCCCATAGGAACTTACGACAAATTTCCAAATTTTTCAGAGTTTAACTTCCTCAGCTATCGACGAAAATACACATACTTCTCTTCTTGATTATTTGAAATTATAAACAAAAATAAAATTACATTTACGAGGGCAAATGTTTCGTATTACTGCATCAAATATACATTGAAGACCAGAAAAACGTTTGAAAATGACTTCCTGAGACAGTGCTATTAATGTAGGCGCTGTAGTATTTACTATTTAAAACAACTGTCACGTGCACACGATAGAAATTACAAACAAAAATCAATCAGGAACAAATTCCACGTAAACAATAGTCTGCTAATGTTATGGGGTATCCAACATGGCGGCGCCGGCTTCAAAACAACGTACATCATAAACCTATAACTCCATTTCCACTTAATTATCTAAATTACGGACATATTTAAGCTATGGGGCCTACATCAAGAACACATGGAATTTAGTGACAATATTTCTTCTCAACAACGGACGTAGACACTGAAAATTGTCTCCACAGTTAGCATCGGCAGCCCGATATCGGTCGTAAACCCTGGAATTTGGACAACAATGGATAGTACATCGAGCCAGTGCATTGTTTCATGTTGCTACCATGTGTATATAATTTTTAAATTGCAGAGAAGTGTTGTGTTACGCACTCTACAATGTCTCACAAACGCCAACGAAGGACGTCTGGGTAGAAAACTGATATTATCCACGGCTATGAAAAAGAACAGCTTACTGTTTGAGATATGGCAGCGGTTTGCTGTGGGTAAAACACACGTGAGTGACATATCAAGAAACAGAGTTACATATTTTGAACGTGAAGGGAAAATGCTCCTGCTAAAAGCTCATTTCCCGATACACCGAGCTTGAAAGTTGACAACTTAACATTTGAATGTTTTCCAGTGCTCGTAGCAACAACATGCCTGAGAGAATAGATCTCTTACTCATGAACAAGCGCTCGAAACCTATTAACAATTAGACTGTCATGAATTTAAAGCATCAGCGGGCTGACTTGATAAACACAGCTCAAAGATGCCGTCCTCTAAACCTCACTTAATCCTCACCGTTTTCGAACGTTTCCCACAATGAGTTCCACTCTGCTCTTCCATTTTCCCTGTATTTATTTATTTTATTGCGTTTGCCTATGTACTCCATATATTCTCTTGTTACCATTGTCAATGCCATCTCGTACTCTGCTTCTGCATCATTTTCCGCATGTAATAGCTCTTCAAGTTATTCTTCAGTACTCATGTCACATACTAATTTTACTTGACTGGGATTGTTAATGTTATTTAAATTGCTATATGGGCACAGGTTTTTAAAGTTTATTGTTAATGTTTTCCTGGTTTGTTCCATGTATATTTATTGTTTAATTTTAGGATTTTTCATTACATTAGCACTGCACTGTTAAATATGACTGTTACTTTACGTTAGAATTCATTCGAGACGTGCAATATATTTTTCAGTGTTGTTCACGAATATTGTATCCTCTCTGATGATGATAATTAAAATCTGATGACGGTCTTGTACGCCGAAAACCGGTTAACAGAACAAGTTATTACTGTAACACATTCACAATACGTGCTTTCAATGTACAATTACATTTTTATATAGTCATTATTGGTAATGACTAGCAATTTTTAGGTTGTTTGATACTGACTTCGACAAGGGAGAAATGATAAAGTAGGTTAATGTACAGATCACTTTTTAAATTTTGCCGTCTGCCAACTGCAATCTTACGGAGCACTACATAAATGGCTACTTTGTCTTTTAATGGTAGTTAAATCAGGTATGTTAACTGATGAAGATGCATTCGCTGCATTGTAAATGTTCTACATTTGCCCTGGACTTTAATGGTATGGAAATCAGTCTGTACCTACATATCACAATTATGTAAAGCAGCTTCATTGGACTACTCTGTGGTTGGGGGTGAGTTTGCAGACAGTATCTTACAAATTCGCATTCATAACACTAACGCAGGCTATAGAGGTCCTGCCACTTTCCCCAATACCCATCTAGTCATTTTGGGAAGGGCGCTCCCCAAAATAGTCAACAAACACACTGTCCAACTATTACATCTACATCTACATCTACATTTATACTCCGCAAGCCACCCAACGGTGTGTGGCGGAGGGCACTTTACGTGCCACTGTCATTACCTCCCTTTTCCGTTCCAGTCGCGTATGGTTCGCGGGAAGAACTACTGTCTGAAAGCCTACGTGCGCGCTCGAATCTCTCTAATATTACATTCGTGATCTCCTCGGGAGGTATAAGTAGGGGGAAGCAATATATTCGATACCTCATCCAGAAACGCACCCTCTCGAAACCTGGCGAGCAAGCTACACCGCGATGCAGAGCGCCTCTCTTGCAGAGTCTGCCACTTGAGTTTGCTAAACATCTCCGTAACGCTATCACGGTTACCAAATAACCCTGTGACGAAACGCGCCGCTCTTCTTTGGATCTTCTCTATCTCCTCCGTCAACCCGATCTGGTACGGATCCCACACTGATGAGCAATATTCAAGTATAGGTCGAACGAGTGTTTTGTAAGCCACCTCCTTTGTTGATGGACTACATTTTCTAAGGACTCTTCCAACGAATCTCAACCTGGTACCCGTCTTACCGACAATTAATTTTATATGATCATTCCACTTCAAATCGTTCCGCACGCATACTCCCAGATATTTTACAGAAGTAACTGCTACCAGTGTTTGTTCCGCTATCATATAATCATACAATAAAGGATCCTTCTTTCTATGTATTTGCAATACATTACATTTGTCTACGTTAAGGGTCAGTTGCACTCCCTGCACCAAGTGCCTATCCGCTGCAGATCTTCCTGCATTTCGCTGCAATTTTCTAATGCTGCAACTTCTCTGTATACTACAGCATCATCCGCGAAAAGCCGCATGGAACTTCCAACACTGTGTTGTAACAAGCTCTATAATTTCAGACTTGTATTTCCATGGATTTCTCTCGAACACGTTAATATACACTGCTTGACAATTGCTAAGGAACGACTGACACTTGGTAAGGAATTATTGCAATTGCAAATGTAAAGGTTGGACGTGTTAATTGCAGCGAAGCCTGTGCAGGAACGCTCTGTATGCATTGAACAGTTTGTGCAGTACGGTGTTTGACTGATTAGTGTGGTATTCAGTGTGCTACAGCAACTTGTCTGCAAGACATCATTTGAGTGCTTACGATCGTGGACGGGCAGTTGGACGGATGGAATTGTCACTAGTATGTCCACAGTAATGGGCGTGTCCAAAAGCGTCATCTCGCGATTAAAAACGGTCGCTGAAAGTGCCAACGTTATAAAAAGCATGTTGGTGTCTGTAGATGGATAACCACACCACAAGAGGGTCGATACGCAGCCCTAGTGGCGAAAAGGAGCACACATCATACTCCTAGGCAGATCGCTGCAGGCCTTGGAACATGTGTCTCTGCCAGAACAATTTTGTGTAGTTAAATCAGGCTGGTTTGTATGCTTAGAAGCCTGTTAAATCCACCCCACTTCTTTCATGGAGAAAGAGCTCGTTGGTGTTGGGAGCATATTGGTTGGGGACAGCAGTAGTGGTCCAGAGTGATGTACTCTGACGAATACCGCTTCATTGTGCCAAGTGAAGCTGGTCACCAGTCAGTGTGGAGAGAGAGAGGGGAACACGTTACACACCACAGAATGTTCATGAACATCATCGGTATGGCCTAGGCGATTGGTTGCAGGCAGGCATTAAGTACAATGGCCGAACACCGCTCCATATCTTTACGTGAGGTACCGTTCCAGCATAACGGTACTGCGAGGAGATTGTTTTGGATCTTGTCCGTCTGTTTAGGGGTGCAGTAGCTCCCCACTTACTGTTTATGGACGACAACGCTCGCCCGTAGAGGACCGGTGAGATGTCGGACAAACTGGAAAGTGAAGATGTTGAATGTATGGATTGGCCTGCGTACTGCCCAGAGATAAACCATATTCTGTAGAACATGCCTGGGATACTCCAGGTAGACGTGAATATCAACGAAAAACCCATCCCGAATCGTTCAGGAATTGAAAACCACTTTGAGAGAGGAATCGGACAATAGCCCCCAAGGGCTCCACAACAGTTCAGTAGCCAGCATGAATAACAGGTGCCACTTGTGCCTTAGTGGCCGATGAGCTCATATTCTTTATCGAGAGTCCGATATCGACCTTTAGATTGGTAGTATGAACGTTATTTATTTATGCTTGTTATCTTGCTTTCCCATGTGGTAAAACCTGATCGTTTTTTCGTTGAAAATATATCAGTCAATCTCTGGTACTTATGTACTGTGTTTCATGTCATCCATCACTGCCTGCGATTATTCTTGTCCAACGTTGTGTCTGTTCCTTAGCACTTGTCAAGCACTGTAATATTATTCAGCTGATTGTAAATACCATTTTTGCATTACGATAGTCAAAAATATCTCGAGTAAATACTCGAAATCTGTGCATAAATCCCATAATACTGGTACAGCTTCAAGCGCGTCGCCGAATTGTCATTCTCAACAGCGGAGCGAGAGCAGTTCTACAGAAGAGGCGGAACGGAGAAGTTTTTGTATGCTTGTCACTCCGCCGCTGCTGCGTCACGCTCCACTTTTTTGCTCAGTTTGGGGCGCCGCGTGCACCTGTATATTCATACGAGGCTGGCAGCGGCATGCGAGGGTTCCGGAATGTTTATTCTTTTTAAATTATGTGACTGCTTTTATCGTTCAGTCAAACAACGTGACGTGTCTACAATCGTCCAGGTTCAACAACCGGCATATTTTCAGCACACGTTCAGCGAAAGGATATCCGTGGAATTTATGTTACATTATGGTGCGAAACCAGTTATAGACAGTTAAAGATTTAAAAGAGTACTTATGAATGCTTATACAGGGTAAAAGCACGGCTTTGAAGGAGGTACGTTTAATTTTTAGCGCTTATTGTAATATTTTTATTTCACTAAGCTCCTATCAAAATTAATTTGTCCAGAAAATTTCACTTATTACCAGTCGATGACTTAACACTGTAAATATTCTAAGGACCAAACTTAATGTTTAGAGATATAACACAAAAATAATATTTTAACAAGTTTGTTTGTGTGACCATCCTCCGCAGCAAGCATATAAATTCTTGTTTTGCAAATCAAACTGCCTTTTCCTGCTGCTAGTTACTTTATTCATCCCATACGCGTTTCGCCTTCTCCTGTTCTAAGGCATCATCAGTGGGATCTATAACGATACAGTTCTGTTAGTTATAGATTATCAAACAGTCCACTTCGCGATTTTTTGTAAGAAATGTAATTATTTACGATTTGCTGATCTGCGTTTCCTCACATCTGGTCTGGAGGTCATATTACCACTATTATCACTGCCATATATTCATATCTTTGTGTTCTCGCCATCCACACACTGTTCACCATGTTTCTCACTCTTTTTGTGGTGGACTATCGTTCTTTTGTCACTCGATACAACTATTTCGTCGTACACTTCTTTTCACAGCGTAAATATTGCGACTCCTTACGTGTTTCATCTTCTTCGGTATGTTTACCTATTTGTTACCAACCTAACGAAGTATATGTTCGTTATTAACTTCTATTTATGATGTTTATATGGAGTGTGTGTGTGTGTGTGTGTATCAGTGAGAGAGAGGAGGGGATAGAGCCGAATTTAATGTATTTTTTTTTTTTTTTTGGTCGGGTGCGAGGGAGGTGGCCGATGTACTAGCTGTTAGCGAGTGGCTGAAAACTTTGGTGACAGCTGTTTTGACTTTTCGTTTCAGTATTCTGGGGAGGGGTCATGGATGACTGAGTGTAAAGATGTTGGGTTCTATTATTATTACATTGGACAGCATTATTATATTTAGCCTTTTTGTGAACATTATTCTATTATTTTATCTATTAGTGTAAATAATGAATAAAACCAAAGCAGAGGGGAAAATCCTGTTGAATGACCAAGTACACATGCCAAGCAATTCATTATTTACACTAATAGATAAAATAATATGTTGTTGTTGTTGTTGTGGTCTTCAGTCCTGAGACTGGCTTGATGCAGCTCTCCATGCTACTCTATCCTGTGCAAGCTTCTTCATCTCCCAATACCTACTGCAACCTACATCCTTCTGAATCTGTTTAGTGTATTCATCTCTTGCTCTCCCTCTACGATTTTTACCCTCCACGCTGCCCTCCGATACTAAATTGGTGATCCCTTGATATCTCAGAACATGTCCTACCAACCGATCCCTTCTTCTAGTCAAGTTGTGCCACAAGCTCCTCTTCTCCCCAATTCTACTCAATACCTCCTCATTAGTTATGTGATCAACCCATCTAATCTTCAGCATTCTTCTGTAGCACCACATTTCGAAAGCTTCTATTCTCTTCTTGTCTAAGCTATTTATCGTCCACGTTTCACTTCCATACATGCCTACACTCCATACAAATACTTTCAGAAACGGCTTCCTGACATTTAAATCAATACTCGACGTTAACAAATTTCTCTTCTTCAGAAACGCTTTCCTTGCCATTCCCAGTCTACACTTTATATCCTCTCTACTTCGACCATCATCAGTTAGTTTTCTCCCCAAATATCAAACCTCCTTCACTACTTTAAGTGTCTCATTTCCTAATCTAATTCCCTCAGCATCACCCGACTTAATTCGACTACATTCCATTATCCTCGTTTTGCTTTTGTTGATGTTCATCTTACATCCTCCTTTCAAGACACTGTCCATTCCGTTCAACTGCTCTTCCAAGTCCTTTGCTGTCTCTGACAGAATTACAATGTCATCGGCGAACCTCAAAGTTTTTTTCCTTCTCCATGGATTTTAATACCTACTCCGAACTTTTCTTTTGTTTCCTTTATTGCTTGCTCAATATACAGATTGAATAACATCGGGGAGAGGCTACCACCCTGTCTCACTCCCTTCCCAACCAATATATGGCAGTGATAAAAGTGGTAATGCGACCTCCAGACCAGATGTGAGGAAACGCAGATCAGCAAATCGTAAGTAATTACTTTTTTTACAAAAAATCGCGAAGTGAACTGTTTGATAATCTATAACTAACAAAACTGTACCGTTATAGATCCCACTGATGATGCCTTAGAACAGGAGAAGGTGAAACGCGTATGGGATAAATAAACCAACTAGCAGCAGGAAAAGACAGTTTGATTTCCAAAACAAGTATAATATTTAATGACATATGAGTTAGCACACACGTTTATGTACTACACTGAAGAGCGAAATAAACTTATACACCTGCGTAATATGATCTAGGTCCCCTATGAGCACGCAGAAGTGCCGCAACACGACATGGCATAGACTCAATTAATGTCTGAAGTAGTGCTGAAGGAAATTGACGACATCAATCCAGCAGGGCTGTCCATAAATCCGTAAGAGTAAGAGGGCGTGGAGATCTCTCCTGAACAGCACGTTGCAAAGCATCGGAGATATACTCAATAAGTTCACGAAGGAAGAGTGTTCCTGGAATCACTCTGTAGCAATTCTGGACGTGTAGGGTGTCGCATTGTCCTGCTGGAATTTCCCAAGTCCGTCGGAATCCACAATGAACATGAATGGCTGCAGGGATCAGACAAGATGCTTACACACGTCTCACCTGTCAGAATCAAATCTAGATGTATCATGAGTCCCATATCACTTCAACTGCACGCTCCCCTCATGATTACAGAGACTCCCCCAGCTTGAACAGCCCCTGCTGGCATTCAGGGTCCATTGATTCATGAGGTTGTCTCCATACCCGTACACGTCCATCCGCTCGATACAATTTGAAACAAGACTCGTCCGACCAGGCAACATGTCTCCAGTCATCAACAGTCCAGTGTCGGTGTTGACGGGCCCAGGCAAGGCGTAACGCTTTGTGTCGTACAGTCATCAAGGGTACACGAGTGGGTCTCCGGCTCCGGAAGCCCATATTAATGATATTTCGTTGAATGATTCGCACGCTGACGCTTGTTGATGGCCCAGCATTGAAATCTGCAGCAATGTGAGGAAGGATTGCACTTCTGCACGTTGAACGATTCTCTTCAGTCGTCATTGGTCTCGTTCTTGCATGATCTTTTTCTGGCCTCAGCGATGGCGGAGATTTTGTGTTTTACCGGAAATAGTCGTACGGAAAAATTTCCACTTCATCGCTACCTCGGAGAGGCTGTTTCCCATCGCTCGTGTACCGACTATACATTCAAACTCACTTAAATCTTGTTAACGTACTGTTGTAGCAGCAGTAACCCATCTAACAAATGCGCCAGACACTTGTTTGTCTTATTAAGGCGTTGCCGACCGCAGCGCCGTATTCTGCCCGTTTACATATCTCTGTATTTGAATACGCATGTCTATACCAGTTTCTTTTGCACTTCAGTGTATTAAACAATTCTTATCATATAGGAAATATAAACCATTCTGCAAGGTGAGGGAAAATTGCATTGAATTGTCCAGAAAAAGAAAATTAAAAAAACTTGAGAGCAGAAGGTGTCGTACACATTACCTTATTCAGACGAAATGGACTAAGTCCAACAGAGAGTATCATGCTATAGTGGTCGACAAAACGTACCTAAATACAAATATCTCAAAACATGCAAACAGTGTGAAACATAAATCATCAGTTTGCAGTATCTTTAAACAAATTAGTAAAAAAATGCCGATGGTGTTTTGGTATAAAGGGTATCATAGCAAGAAACTCCTTTCTTTCAACAGACAATCGTGAAATATTTTGTATACTGGAAGTTGTGTGTGAATGAAATCGCCAACAGTTTTGCCTCTCTTTTGGATGTTTACAGTTTCCCTATATTCAGTGTCACTGATCCTCCTTTTGATGTGCACTATTCCAGGTGAGATGATATTATTTTGTGCAGCAAACCTGATGTGTAGCATTGTTGTGTTCGTGACTTTACCACTAGCAGCCTGGAAGTCAAAAAGACCTTTGCCTCCATTATGAGTGTGTTGTTGAATAGTAAACAAGGGCGTGCTGAAAAGTAATTGCATGTTGTAAATCGTGATGTACATAACACCTAACTATCTTCTCGCACTTTTCTACTAAGGCAAAATTTCTGTCTCCAATTAGGTTTTGTTTTTTTGAAATTTATGGTAAGCGTCTATGGGACCAAACTTGTGAGGTCATCGGTCCCTAGACTTACACGCTACTTAATCTAACTTATATTAAGGACACCACCCACCCACCCACACACACACACACATACACACACACACCACACACACACACACACACACACACACACACACACACACATACGGCGGGAGGACTCGAACTTCCGACGGGGAGAGCCGCAAGAGCCGTGACAAGACGCCCTAGACCACGCGGCAACCCCGCGCGGCCATCAGGTATGAAACATTGGTCTGAAACCAGCTCCACGAGACCCTTCACCCTCATGCCTCAATTACATTATTGCCCCACTGTTATCATGAGCATGAACACGGAAGTTGTCATATGGATGCTGGCGTAAGTGGACCATACTCGATTGTGCAAGAGTTGGAACAAACATTCCTTGTTACAGATCGACTGCTAACGCATAAGTGTTACTTCCACACTGGCCGGCCGCGGTGGTCTCGCGGTTCTAGGCGCGCAGTCCGGAACCGTGTGACTGCTACGGTCGCAGGTTCGAATCCTGCATCGGGCATGGATGTGTGTGATGTCCTTAGGTTAGTTAGGTTTAAGTAGTTCTAAGTTCTAGGGGACTGATGACCACAGCAGTTGAGTCCCATAGTGGTCAGAGCCATTTTTTTGTTACTTCCACAACACGACAAATAATATGGCAAACATCCCGTTGGTGTGATTCAACGCTGCCAACCACGGTTAGAATGAAGAAGGCCGTGTAGCTAGCACCAGCGCCTTCTGTTGGTGAATATTAAGATTCTTTACC
Source organism: Schistocerca nitens (assembly GCF_023898315.1). Lineage (NCBI taxonomy): Eukaryota > Metazoa > Arthropoda > Insecta > Orthoptera > Acrididae > Schistocerca > Schistocerca nitens. The sequence continues at coordinate 374,572,865 of NC_064615.1, read as the reverse complement.
TTCGTCATATGATGAACGGATCTTGTAGTATGATACACTCACATGGATATAACGCCTTTAGGGCGAATAAAATCAGTTTTGGAGTAAATGGTATTTAGTGCTTTGAGAATGTTAGTTCTTCAATCTATTAACCAAGTTGGCGATTAATATATGCCGGTAAATTTCATGTATCAGTCACAGTGGAAAAGAATGGAGAGTATGATTTCCAATGAATTTTTATTTTTTGATGTTTCGATGGAGGAAAAGACTTCACTTATTACAATATAATATGTTCCAAGTATCTGTCCCCGTCTCGATAGTTGTGCGTTGGTGCGATACCTGACGAGAGAACCGACTAGACGCAGTTTGTGACCGCAGACGTAGTAGTGTGCACACTGGCAGGATAAAAGTCAAGTAACCGTTACGATGAAGTGGCGCTGATTTCTAAAATAGGTACGTTACTCTAACTCAGACGTGCTAGGCAGTACCACGTGGACCGCCAAGCTGACAGGGGCGCCGTACGCATCGCAACTGTAAGACTTCTGTCACAGTTAGTAGCGAAAACTGACACGGGTGAAAGTGCACGACATAAAAGGGGGAGGGGCGGTGCCATATGATAAGTCGCTTATGTGGAAAAAATTCTCGAATCGGCCCTGCTGCTACTCTGGTTAGGGCAAGATGGCGACACTTCACCAGAAAATGACTTAGATTTAAGCAGAAAACTGCTGGGTTCTTTAAGTGGCTTTTGCTATCTGTTAGAGTTTTCATATTACACAATACTCTTCCCACCCTAATCATTTTGCAGAATAGTTTATTCGCTCTTCTTCAATTTTCACAGGAAATTTTCATAATACAACAGCTAGAGGAAGAATTCAGAAAATATTTTTGTGTGCAGGTGGAGTGAGAAACCTTATCCAGCCACTGTGATGTAGGCTTTCCGTGTTTTAACTAAGCCACTGCAGGTGACTGTTAAAAAGGTTTCTCCAACAAGATGACGTCCGATTTGCTTCGGAATTCTTCCTCATTTGAGCCAGCGTTTTTCCCCTAATGACCGCGATGCCGACGATACGATAATTCTAACTTTTTGTAACACAACTAAAATTACTTTCAGGAGTAAAGCAGATTGGACTACGTTTTTATTTACCTTATCAGTGTTTGTATTCAGTTCTAATGCTTAACCCATCAGGACACCAAGTATATTCACACAATGAGTTTCCATTAATGTGTGCCTACTAAGGTCTATTTTAGTGAGTTGCAGACTGTTAGTAGCCATCGAGAACTGCTACCACGTTTTTCGCGAGTTTAAGAGTTAGTTTACTTAAATTTCAATCATCGGGTGTCATCGAAAATCTGCCCTTGATTAATCACCAAGAAATGTTGTACATTTCGTAAAAACCATTTGTTGTCTCCGGTACGTTCATGTAACTTAAGTATGTTTAAAACAGATGTAGGTCCAAGAACTGAATTCTGGCTGACATCATGGAAATTTGAGATACTTTTGCTTGAAAGAAGTACAAATTCCTTGAAGACTGTGACAGGGAAGTTGAGCAGAAATTGACAGAAGTAGTAGCTAATGCTTGAAATCAAAATTATTTTGTATCGAGGAAGGAAAAGTGTTTAATCCATAGGACTACACCCAAACAAAACCAAAGATTCTCTACAAACAGTAATGTGAAATTTTACTTTCTGTGATGAAACAACAAAGAAATGCATATACAAAAACTTCAAGAATAAAGTGGAAATGATCTGGACCAGTGTAATACATGAACGGATAAAACCAGTAAGAATAATGAAATTAAGTTTCGTAGTAGCAGTAATGTGGCAACTGAAAATGATTGAAGACACTGATCATCAAATGCAGTGAATTTTTCTTGACGGAAAACGTTGGGCCAAACATAAGCGATCCAATATATGTGCAACAGTCTTGCTAAGAGAGACATTACATAGTACTGGGACATATGGAGCATTTGGTGGGTAAAGTTAGGCAGACTTCGACCGCTTTCAACTTACTGTGTTAGGTGTCATTGAGAATAGGGCCTAACGTCCCCAATTGTCGATCACATACTCTTCACTACGTTATCAACTACTTCAAGTAAGGGTTGTATTATACAATCTAAGATGACACAAGAATTGAATGCAGGAGCCATCAAACGTCAATCCATGAGGATTTTGAGATGACAAATGACTTCTTCTGGTTATAATATTAGAAGATACATAAAATTTCTTTGCTAACACTGCATTGGATAAGACAGCATTTTAGCAATGATGTACAGTTGATCGTTGGTCCTTAGTAGTCTGGAAATACGAGCGTTGGTCAGATATATAACGATGTCACTGAGGGCATGGACCACGTATATTCAATGGTCACATTAATAAACAAGAAAGATAAAGCTGTTAATTATTCTGTAGATGCACGGACTTCCTCAAACTTATTTTCTACACAGTCAAATTGACTGTGGCTGCTGGCAAATGATACTTGGAGTCTAGTTCTATGTCATACACATTGAAAAGGTGGGATGTTTCAACAGGTTAGTGAATTCACCTCCGCCACGTTAATGTCTTGCAGGACACAGACTTCATGATCGACTGCTATTCCATCCTCTGTCTAGTGCATCGATTGAAGCCCAGTTTGAAGGAGCACGTGTATAGCATTCATGATCTATCCTTACAAGACTGAGTGCGTCCTGTTGCACTTCTCCACCAATGACAAACCGAGGAAGAACTACAACCTGTCCTGGGAATGGAAACTGGGTCCTCAGTGAGACAACCGGAAACGCTGATCATTCAGATAATGAGAGATACAGAGGCGAATAACGCTTCATCTCACTCGATAAGGAATATCTAAACGTAGATCTATGAATATTGAGTGAAATGTCAAACAATGATCTCGATCCATTTTGATCTGTTATGAACCATTTTATATGCAACGTTTCGATGAGTTTGGTACCCACATCTTCGCCAAAAGATGATGTATACGAATCTCATCGAAACTTTGCGACAAGACGACGCCACCACTCGGCTGATAACCCGAGAAGAATTCGTCATGAACCATTTTGTTTGTCATCTTGGGGAGATACTCTGCTTCAGTAACTCACACGCGAAACAAGTGCGTAGTTTGTCGGGTTAGGGACCGTCGCACAAGACGTCACTTACCCGTCTCACGATTTTCTTCCTCCCAATGCACAATGGGAAGATTCTATGCCGGTCTATTGCCGTGAGTGTGGTGTCTATTCTTCCCAGTTTCATTAACATGGAGCACGAAACTTATTACTGGTTAACACAGACTGCGTGCGTTACAGTTAGACACAACAGAATCATAAGAATATTACTGCCAGAGTAATAGGTACAGAATAACTGTACATACCTCGACAACTGGCGGCGTATTTTCTTACTGAGGCAGCTATAGTCGATTCGATGTAGGGAGAGATGCCTGATTATTGCAGTCGGCTGCGGCTGCTTCGAGCGCCTATCTCAACCAGTCACATAATGCAATTATTTGAACGTTTCTATGGAAACGCCTCAGTGTTGCCGGGCTCTATAGATCTCTATTGTTTTCGCCCTCCATCCGTTCGTGCTTTGTGGTTGTAAGCTATCAACAGCTGCTACCGTCAGGGATCATTTTACACCGACTCTACTACAGATGTAGGCTGAAGAAAGGAAGCAGTCTAGCATAGTTAGGGTAGATTTATCTTATGGCATTTTTGGGAAATGGGAATGAAGAAAGGCTAAGAGCAGATACTAAATGGTATAAGAATACAAGCGATGAAAGAAGGAAGAAACTATACTCTTTTTCGTCTTTCGCCTCTAGCCTGTAATAGAAGTTTAATACATTTTCTTATTCAATTTTTAAATAAAGGCTTTCACTTTTTATGCGCTGTATCTTTTTCTGAAATTACAAAGATTATTCTACACAACTGAGATTTCACCACCGTAAAAACATGTTCCAAGGTGCAAGCAACATGATAATATACCTAGAAGTAAATACTGTATTGAAATTTAACAGCATTACAGTCGAGAAAATGTCATCAGTTCTGTTATTTATTCATCTATCTGTTACATATTACTGTACTACACACCAATAATCAATAAACGAAATCAAATTAAACTGAAGTTTATTTGAAATACATTTTGAAATAGAAGCTATTGGAAACTAAAAAATAAAATTTCCATTTTCAAGACAGGTAAAACTGTTGAAAACATTGAAGAAGCTCAGTTAATTTGCAAATATCCCATGTTCCATGGTAAAGGACGTTCTTCGGTTTCAAGGCACAAGATGCTGCACACTGACGAAGTATGGCTTTACCATCCACACAATATATAACTAGTTTCAAAGTATGTAAAACTTAACTCACCATAAAATTCTGACACTGAAGAATTAACGATATATTCCAAATAGATTTAATATATTATTTAGCACTTAAATGTGTAGAACTCGAAACATTTACAAAAACTGCACGGAACATAACCTCACCACAACAAAAACAGTAAAAAATAGCGGGAACTGCTTTCGTGGTCAGTCGTGTGCATTGCTTCACATGATTCTAAAATCAGTCACTAGACTGAATTGTCGGAAAAAAAAATCATATGTTCTTAGGTACACCATCTCTGCCCTATTTTCTTGAGTTATCGGTCTTCTCACTGGTTTGATGCGTTCTGCCACGCATTCCTCTCCTGCGCTAACATCTTCGTCTCAGAGTATCACTTGCACCCTAAGTTCACAATTATTTGTTGGATGTATTTCAGTCTCTGTCTTCCCAACAGTTTTTATCTCTAGACTTTCCTATAGTAGGGGAAAGTGTAGAAAAACCAGCTACCTTAAATTTGAACAGTAACTGTTCATCTATTTCTAGTGACATTTAAGAAATCTTGAACATTGGGCTTCGTTGTAGATCTACAAACAACTTTGCCAAGTACCAATACTTAAACTTGAGTTTAAATATATTAAATTAATTTTTTTTCAATATATTAAATCACAGCTTTTCTCAAGCTGTTCAAAAACTTGATTTTACCCCATGTGGGGTAAAACCAGCTGTACACTGAAATCAATGGAAAAAAGGAAATAATTGAATAAATTTAATTTTAATTTTGAAATTGAGTAATTACATTATGGTTTGAAGTTTCGGTAAATACCATAAGAAAAATTAGTTTTTGTTTTCCTGCTTTACAAAAAAAAGAATAAAAAATAACATCCAAGTAATGTTTTTTTAAGAACTTATTCGAACACTCATTTCACATGCAGTTGTCACACACAAAACTATCATCTTCTACCTCTGCATTCGAACATTCTTCATGGGCCCACCGTTTGCACTTGTAACACCGAATCCAGCCTTCCTTCGATGCTGAATGGGCGTAGATCTCATTGCAGAAAATGCAGGCTTCATGAATTCTTCTTTCTCTTGTTTCCTATTGCCCTGTTTTTTGTTTTATATTCTTTGTTTCTTTTTTATCCCCATTTTTATCTCATTTTTATTATTGTTTTCGCTCCTTTCTGTTCTTCTTCGCCCTTTTTATTTTCTTCTTCTTCTAGGGTTAATTTATGCGAAGAGGTGGCTAATATAGCAGTTTTTCCTCTTCTATGGTTCATCTACTTCTCATCTCGTTCAAATGCGTGTGGAGGAGGCATCGGTAAATCTGGAGAAACTACAAAACAAGATTCTTTGGAAGCTGACACATGTAGTTGCATAGCTGGTTTATCTAACGACGGCTGTGGATCTTTTTATGTTTCAGCAACTGCAGAGTTTTCGTTTCTCACCGGTTTTTCCAACGTGTCATGACCTCTTGGCTCATTATGAGATGGTTTGTCGATTTCACTCAATGCAACGTCAGGAGACGACATAAGGATATCGGAGGCATAAAGTTGATCAGGAAAATTATTCCTGTTGAATGGATAGATTCCATTCTTTTCAAACCCCTTAATGGCTGTTTGCACGACGGCCGCTCTGGTAAACGCATCTCTGAAGAGTTTCCGGACTTGGTGAAATGAAACACTGCGTGCAGGATGTACTAGTAACCACTGTCTCACCTGTTGCTCGTAACATTTGTTTAAAGGACTCATGAAGGCTACGACCAACGGCCGAAGGCGGTTGAGTCCTGTGAGGAGGCAAGTATAGTAGCATAACATTACTTTCTCGGGCCAAGTTGATAAGGTTTACACTTTTGGCATGGGGCCTACATCCATCTAAAATCAACAATACTAGCTTAGTTTCCGAGGCCTAGGAAACTCAATAAACTTCTGGAACCAATAAAAGAAGCTGTCTTTGTTGTACTACCCACTTTCATGGTAGTAAGCAAAAGAGCCAGGAATTGACTCATCCATTAGCAATTGGTTCCTATTTTCCGTGGGGAAACATTACGGGAGTCATAAATTGACCTGATACGCTCATGCATATATCTACAGTTACAGGAACTCCTCGTTCTGCAGACGCTAAGCACCCTACCTGTTTCTTTCCAAGACCTTGGATGGTTTGTTTGGAGCTGTCATAATTCCTGTTTCGTCAACACTGTAAATATTTGTTGGTGAAATGTTATGCTCTTTGTAGACTAACTCCAACAGATCATAAAACTTTCTCATAGTGTTATGACTGAAGCCAGTAGCACGTCCGAGTGACTTTTTCTCTGGGCTTCTCAGCGATAGTTGTGTAAGTCTTGCCAGAAATCCACACATCCAGTCCTTTCCTGCAATTTCTCCACCCTTATTAAAATTATGTTTAATGCTATTCTTTTCAGCCAGTTAGTAAGCTAGTCTGCGGTGGTCAAACAACCCTTAACCCCAAAAATAATATTTTTCACTGTTTCCAATTCTTGTTCATTAGAGAAAACTATACCGAACCGACCTAACTGACTCTCAGCTGCTAAAGCGGACGTCAGTGCTTGCTGACTTGCTTCCTTGGCTCTGTCTTCCAAGGTTGACTGAGGTACATTTAAGGCTTGAGCAGCTTTCTTTTAATCCATTTTCCTCTCGACAACATCTTCTATGTCATCTGCCATATGGTTTTGAGACCAGCTCTGTCGCGTCGTTTTCCGCTGGTAGTTCCTCAGCATATCTATGGAAAAGAATCTATATGAAACGAGAAAGTATGTATTTACAGCTTCTAAAAAGTCTATTTGCGACCAGAAATCACGTGTAGATAATTTAAATCACAACACGTTTTAACTTAACAGGCATAGACGTCTACTGTCCAGAAAGATTTTAAATGATGGAGTAAAACTGGGTATTGTCCGAATTTAGCTCCCTTCGAAATGCCCGGTTTTGCCCCTCGGAGCTAGAAAAAGGAACATGGTCTTTGGCTACATCTACATCTACGTGATTACTCTACTATTCACAATAAAGTGCCTGGCAGAGGGTTCAATGAACCACCTTCATGTTGTCTCTCTACTGTTCCACTCTCGAACGGCACGCGGGAAAAACGAGCACTTAATTTTTTCCGTGCGAGCCCTGATTTCTCTTATTTTATCGTGAGGATCATTTCTCCCTATGTAGGTGGGTGCCAACAGAATGTTTACGCAATCGGAGGAGAAAACTGGTGACTGAAATTTCATGAGAAGATCCCGTCACAACGAAAAACGCCTTTGTTTTAATGATAGCCACTCCAATTCACGTATCATGTCTGTGACACTATCTCCCCTATTTCGCGATGTTACAAAACGAGCTGCCCTTCTTTGTACTTTTTCGATGTCATCCATCAGTCCTACCTGATGCGGATCCCACACCGCACAGCAATACTCCAGAATAGGGCGGTCAAGCATAGTGTAAGCAGTCTCTTTGGTAGACCTGTTGCACCTTCTAAGTGTTCTGCCAATGAATCGCCGTCTTTGGTTTGCTCTACCCACAATATTATCTATGTGATCGTTCCAATTTAGGTTATTTGAATTGTAATCCCTAAGTATTTAGTTGAATTTACAGCCCTCAGATTTGTGTGACTTATCGCTTAATCGAAATTTAGCTGATTTCTTTTAGTACTCATCTGAATAATTTCGCACTTTTCTTTATTCAGGGTCAATTGCCACTTTTCGCACCATACAGATATCTGATCTAAATCATTTTGCAAGTCGCTTTGATCATCTGATGACTTTACAAGACGGTAAATGACAGCATCGTCTGCTTACAATCTAAGACAATCTAAGACGGCTACTCAGGTTGTCTCCTATGTCGTTAATATAGATCAGGAACAATAGAGGACCTATAACACTTCCTTGGGGAACGCCGGATATTACTTCTGTTTTAATCGATGACTTTCCGTCTATTACTACGAACTGTGACCTTTCTAACAGGAAATCACGAAACCAGTCGCACAACTGAGACGATACTCCGTAGGCACGTAGTTTGATTAGAAGACGCTTGTGAGGAACGGTGTCGAAAGCCTTCTGGAGATCTAAAAATATGGAATCAATTTGACATCCCCTGTCGTTAGCACTTATTACTTCATGAGTATAAAGAGCTAGTTGTGTTTCACAAGAACGATATTTTCTGAATCCGTGCTGACTATATGTCAATAAATCGTTTTCTTCGAGGTACTTTATAATGTTCGACTGCAGTATATGTTCTAAAACCCTACTGCAAATCGACGTTAGTGATATAGGCCTGTAATTCAGCGGATTACTCCTACTTCCCTTTATGGGTATTTGTGTGACTTGAGCAATTTTCCAGTCTTTAGGTACTTATCTTTCTGTGAGTGAGTGGTTGTATGTAATTGCTAAATATGGAGTTATTTTATCAGCATACTCTGAGAGGAACCTGACTGGTATACAATCTGGACCAGTGGCCATGCCTTTATTAACTGATTTAAGCTGCTTTGTTACACCGAGGATATCTAAATCTATGTCTCTCATCTTGGCAGTTGTTCTTGATTGGAATTCAGGAATATTAACTTCGTCTTCTTTGGTGAAGGAATTTCGGAAAACCGTGTTTAATGACTCTGCTTTAGTGGCACTGCCATCAGTGACTTCACCGTTGTTATCGCGCAGTGAAGGCATTGATTGTGTCTTGCCACTGGTGTGCTTTATGTATGACCAGAATCTCTTTGGGTTTTCTGCCAGAATTCGAGACAGAATTTCGTTGAGGAAATTATTAAAAGCATTTCGCATTGAAGTTCGCGCCATATTTCGAACTTCTGTAAAGCTTTGCGTCTTGGAGATTTTGCGTTCTTTTAAATTTGGTATGCTTTTTCGTTGCTTCTGCAACAACGATCTGACCCGTTTTGTGTACCATGGGGGATCAGTACCATCACTTATTATTTATGTGGTATATATCTCTCAATTGCTGTTGATACTATCTCTTTCAAAACATTCACAACTTTTCTACATTTACATGATCTGATAGGAAGGAGTGAAGACTGTCTCTTAAAAAGGCGTTAAGGGCATTTTTATCAGCTTTTTAAATATACTTTGCGTTTCTTTTTGATGGTTGTAAGTGTTATGGTATTCAGCCTAGCAGCAACTGCCTTGTGGTTGCTAATCCCTGTATTCGTCACAACACTCACTATTTGTCCAGGATTATTTGTCGCTAAAAGGTCAAGTATGCTTTCGCAACCATTTACGCTTCGAGTGGGCTCATAAACTAATTGTTCAAAATAATTTTCTGAGAAAGCATTCAGTACAATTTCGGATGATGTTTTATGCCTGCCGCCGGCTTTAAACATATAATTTTTCCAGCATATCGAGGGTAGATTTAAGTCACCACCGACTATAATTGTATGAACGGGGTACTTATTTGAAATGAGACCCAGATTGTCTTCGAACTGTTCAGCAACTATGTCTTCTGAGTCGGGGGGTCGGTGAAACGATCCAATTAATATTTTAGTCCGATTGTCAGGTATAACCTCTACCCATACTATTTCACATGAACTATCTACTTCAATTTCGCTACAAGGCAAACTACCTCTGACAGCAGTAAATACTCCACCACCAACTGTATTTAATCTATCCTTTCTGAACACTGTTAGATCATTTGAAAAAATTTCGGATGAACTTATTTCCGGCTTTAGCCAGCTCTCTGTATCTGCAACTATTTGAGCTTCAGTGCTTTTTGTTAGGGTTTGGAGCTCTGGTTCTTTCCCAACACAGCTACGACAATTTACAACTACAGTAACAATCGTTTCTACAACTAGCTTACTGTGTTTTACCTGCCCATTTTCTGACGGACGCTCCTTCTGTGGTTCTCCGAGACCCTCTAACCTAAAAAACCGCCCAGTCCCTTCCAGAAAATGGAACATGGTATTTGTAAACCAAATACAAACAATGAGAGTTTTGCTTTAACATTAAAATGTGTGTCAAATAACACTAAATAAGCACGCATCCTTAATGATGTATAAACTGAAGTATAACAGAATTATTTTCACGACACATTTGAGCACAGAATTAAAGAAAATCCGACCGAAATCTTCGAAACACCATTACACCGAAACTACACGTGCTACTCTCGCGAAACTCAACTCATACACCACTATGTAGCATTCTCTAACAGTTCCGATTTTATTCTCGAGATAGCAACAGCGGTCACAGAAATAAGTGCGTTCTCGGTTTGACCCACCTACCCAGATTTGGACCACTCTCACCTGCCATGGAGGTTATTCCACAATGACTTAACGCTTGTCCTATCATCCAGTCCATTCTTTCTGTCAGTGTTTTCCATATGTTCCTTTTTTCGCCGATTCTGCGGAGTACCTCGTCTCTCTCCACACTCTTTTCATTTCTTTCTTTCTTTTTTTTTATGGTGAGTTTGTAACTTAAACTTTTATCGAGTATTTTTCCACATTGACTCGTTGCTTCTCCTCGAATTTTTGCGAACGAGACTTTCCCACAGTATTCTGCTGAACATGGCTAAAGACTTGGCTGTCCTCAATTAGTGCACAACCAATGACTCAACCCAGCACAATACCCAAGAACGTTTTAAATTAACGGCAGTGAGAAAAGAAATGAGAATTGTTTCACTGAAGAGCTGTGATACTAGTTCTAACTGCCTTTGCGGTCATTATTAACATAGCAGAAACCGTTCTAATTTCCTCATGAAATTTTTCAGTCCATTACGTGTATGTGATGAAGTGTGAAACAACTAAACTCTCCGTACTACTCTACTCCGTTTTTAACTCATTACGCCTTAGTGTGCAGATGCTATACTGCCTCAATGGTGAAAATAATATCAAAAATCTGTTCATGGTCCATCTACCGAGACTTTCTTGCACTGGACATATGATTTCATTTTTGTACATCCGCTGACAACGAAATTCACCCTCGCTAATCTGAAGCAGTGCATTTAGAATACGGCTACGGGAAAGCTTTTGTCCCTTAGGTCTTAAAAGCATTTTGAAAGTCGACGAGAGTTGGGTCTGTGTTTTGGACGGTAACAGTCCATTGCCGCTGTAGAAAGTATTGTGGCTCGGTCTGCTTAACAGTACTCTAATGCCCCTGAATGCCGTGTGAGAGCCCTCTCTTGCAAAATACATGAGGCCATTTGCGAACTTCTGGAAGTCGGGCAGGCACATTGCCAAGCCCCACAGAAGTCGCCTGTTTCGGGGATTTCTATAAAGCGCAAATGTATCTTCTAATGTAATTCCATAATTCCGATGGTTTCTAATGCGTCCATTATTGATAGAGTGTACTAATTATATATCGCTTACTTTTTTGTCCTCCACGCACAGAAGATGAAAATGTTGTTTATAAAATTTCATAGGCATTCGAAAGATGTCTGGTATGTTATGTGACCGTGTTGTATTCCGCAGTTTCTAGTAACTGCTGAGAGAACAAAACGACAGTGACACTTTTAACATCACAGAAGAAATGTGAACTATACATGAGACTATTAAACAGTATATTGTAACCAACAAATAGAAATATGTTTCTGAATAAGGGCTACTCATAGTTTGCTAAGTGAACGCCAAGAGTCTTATTAACTGATTGTGGTGGTCGAATTACTTAAAATCAATGAAATAAGTATGAAAGGATTTCGCGTCATCTTCTAAAAAATTATACACCGTGAAGTTATCTTGCGATAGAAGATTGAGCGGCTATCTGAATTTTTAATCATTTGAAAATGTTATTAGTTTCCATTGGAAAGCATTGCACCCAAAACTTGAATCTTAGAATGCAACTTGAGTTGTTACGATGACTATGAGAAGAACCGGAACTGTGCGAGTTCTTGCCAGAAAACTGCTGATGCCACCACTTTCTGATGCCAGTGTTCCAGGAACTGCACTTGCAATATCAGATTACAGTTGAGGCAGTTGTTCTTGTTATGTTAAAAGTCACTGACCTTCCTTCCATTTTCTCACTTTGCTTTCGGTCGATGTCGTCATGCTCTTGGCCAATAGCTGCAGGGTTCCACAGCTGTTATGCAATTTTCTCTCCGTTCTAGGTATGTACTCTCTAGTGAGAGGACCATAATTAATTTAGAGCCAAATTCAGAAATTGGCTGGGTAGTTTGTAAAATTAGTAAACAGGCGGGACAGGCCGTGAAAATTGACAGAAAACAGCCAGAATAGATGGTAAAATGAATCAGTTTCTAGCATAGATCAAACTGCAGATGTAACTTCCAAAAAACTGAACACTTTTATGTGCCCACTTTAAAAAAGGTGAAAATACTTCCATTCTTGTAGAAAAATACTAGTGTATTGTGGATGTAATTGCATGTTCTAAATAATTAAATGCTTGACGTTAGGGGTAGGTCTTCATGATTCAACACTTGTAATTTTTCATAGGAAATTTATTTCAGCTCCCTTTGAGCAATTTCATGAACCTAGCCATATATACTTCGTAGTTAAGGGATCGGGGTGACGGCATTTGTTATAACAAATGAATTCCAACTCCTCCTTTTGAGCACCTACAAGAGACTCGTTATTTATGTTCTGTAGTGAAGGGTTTAGGATCTTTCGTAAATAACAACAATGATATCACAAATTAACTGATGGTTTTACTGACACAAAAAATTTTATGAACAATAATGTTTTTGGACTAAAAAAATAAGTCATTTACATCTATGCAACTTTTTTACAACAGTAATATTCAGAGATATTTATAATACTTTCTTTGTTCTTCAAGGATTATATATATATTTTTATAATAATAATATAATGTACAGAGATAAATATATGCAATTATTTACACTAATATTAATAAATAATCTATATACACTACACAATACATCATTGGTTATTAAACAGTTCAGTTTCTTCTCCATGTATACAGTTTACACCTTTATGCAATATTTACAATGTCTGGCAAATGGGGAATAATGTATATATATATATATATATATATATATATATATATATATATATATGGTGGTCCATTGATAGTGACCGGGTCAAATATCTCACGAAATAAGTACCAAACGAAAAAACTACAAAGAACGAAACTCCTCTAGCTTGAAGGTGCAAACCAGATGGCGCTATGGTTGCCCGCTAGATGGCACTGTCATAGGTCAAACAGATATCAACTGCGTTTTTTAAATAGGAACCCCCATTTTTATTACATATTCGTGTAGTACGAAAAGAAATATGAATGTTTTTGTTGGACCACTTTTTTCGCTTTGTGATCGATGGCGCTGTAATAGTCACAAACGTATAAGTACGTGGTATCACGTAACATTCCACCAGTGCGGACGGCATTTGCTACGTGATGCATTACCCGTGTTAAAATGGACCGTTTACCAATTGCGGATAAGGTCAATACGTGTTGATGTATGGCTATAGTAATCAAAATGCCCAACGGGCATGTGCTATGTATGCTGCTCGGTATCCTGGACGACATCATCCAAGTGTCCGGACCGTTCGCTGGATAGTTACGTTATTTAAGGAAACAAGAAGTGTTCAGCCACATGTGAAACGTCAACCGCGACCTGCAAGAAATGGTGATGTCCAAGCAGGTGTTTTAGCTGCTGTCGCGGCTAATCCGCACATCAGTAGCTGACAAATTGCGCGAGAATCGGGTATCTCAAAAATGTCGGTGTTGAGAATAATCAACATCGATTGCCCCCTTACCATTTTTATATGCACCAGCCATTGCATGGCGACGACTTTGAACGTCGTGTACAGTTCTGCCACTGGGTACAAGAGAAATTACGGGTCGATGACAGATTTTTTGCACGCGTTCTATTTAGCGACGAAGCGTCATTCACCAACAGCGGTAACGTAAACCGGCATAATATGCACTATTGGGCAACGGAAAATCCACGATGGCTGCGACAAGTGGAACATCAGTGACCTCGGCGGGTTAATGAATGGTGCGGTATTATGAGAGGAAGGATAATTGGCCCCCATTTTATCGATGGCAATCTAAATGGTACAGTGTTTGCTGATTTCCTACGTAATATTCTACCGATGTTACTACAAGATGTTTCACTGCATGACAGAATGGCGATGTGCTTCCAACGTGATGGATGTCCGGTACATAGCTAGAGTGCGGTTGAAGCGGTACTGAATAGCATATTTCATGCCAGGTGGATTGGTCGTCGAAGCACCATACCATGGCCCGCACGTTCACCGGATCTGACGTCCCCGGATTTCTTTCTGTGGGGAAAATTGAAGGATATTTGCTATCGTGATCCACCGACAACGCCTGACAACATGCGTCAGCGCATTGTCAATGCATGTGCGAACATTACGGAAGGCGAATTACTTGCTGTTGAGAGGAATGTCGTTACACGTATTACCAAATGCATTGAGGCTGATGCATTAATATGGTATTTACAGGTAATCACGCTGTAACAGCATGCGTTCTCAGAAATGATAAGTTCACAAAGGTACATGAATCACATTGGAACAACCGAAATAAAATGTCAAGCATACCTACGTTCTGTATTTTAATTTAAAAAAGCTACCTGTTATCAACTGTTCGTCTAAAATTGTGAGCCATATGTTTGTGACTATTACAGCGCCATCTATCACAAAGCTAAAAATGTGGTCCAACTAAAACATTCATATTTCTTTACGTACTACACGAATATTTAATAAAAATGGGGGTTCCTATTTAAAAAAACGCAGTTGATATCTGTTTGTATCTGTTTGACCTATAGCAGCGCCATCTAGCCGGCCAACCACAGCGCCATCTGGTTTCCCCCTTCAAGCTAGACAAGTTTCTTTCCTTGTAGTTTTTTCGTTTGACGCTTATTTCGTGAGATATTTGGCCTGGTCACAATCAGTGGACCACCCTGTATATATGATGCAAATGGTGCACAGTCAACTTGGATGTGAAATTAGTACACATAACAGTATGCGCGCAATTTACCAGCTCAGCCATGCATATGCATTTACACACCTATGGCACATGGTTGAGCCACCTATTCCGCATACACTCATACACACCACTGCTGTTTACAGATAAGTAGATACACAGCCACACACGCAATCCCTCAAGAGAATAGTGTGAGATGAACTGTTTGTTATTATGACGTGATGCACTGAGTTTTAGCTGCAATGCAATATGTGTCTCATTACCTTGCAATCGAAAGTCTACCTGACACATCATATGTGGAGAAGAATCTACACCACCGCACAGGCACTCCTTGTTATCTTTGATTACAAGAGCCACTGAAGCCACAAAATGCACACCCTTATCCTACCTTTTGGTGGCACATAGTTCTATATGGCACAAATACATTTTAGATTTGAACCACACAAACTTCACAATGTTCGACTCATTCACTTCATCTTTCATCAGGTGAATAGTCTTCTTGTTTTGAGGGGTTATACCATAAGGATTATAGGCCACATATCCAGATATGTGGAATGTTTGGGGTTGTACCTAATTACTTCATACTGATCTCAGCCTTTTACCGAGTAGATGAAACTGTCTGTGTCCATAGAAAGTAATTTGGGATCAGCAAACTCTGGCTTCACAAATACATAGTGGAATCATTACATGTGGAGTTTGGAGAGGTCCAGAATACACATAAGAATAATAGCCATCTCAAAACCGACTATTTCTTCATTGATGATAGGGCCCCTTTTAAAATTTGGCTTACCGATGTAATCTCTTGCGTCATAACGACCATCCCAAAGATAAAATAAATAAATTTTGCAGTGGTTTCTTTCTCTATGGATTTTCTGAAACCGGAATTATTGATTAGTTTATAAAATCCTTTCCGAAATCACATTTCACAAGAACACTCATTTCGGTATTAACATCAATGTAATGTTCCAACTATGTATGCTGCGTAAGGAGCTGCCTTAGATGACTCTAATAGGTTTCATTCCCAAACTGAGACGTTGCTATAGGTGTCTGTAGTGCTTTGGACACAGCAACAAGTCGTTTTTTTATATATCCAGGCTGTAAGTATGTATTGAATAATCCAGGTTCTGCCTCTCAAATTTAGGTGGGTCCTGAATTTTGGTGGGGAAAGAGATGCCATTGAAATTATAATGGCCGCAGAGATTAGATGTTTTGTATATAACTGTAAGATATCATGTTTCATCTAATTTCTATTGCAAGCCAGAAGGGACCATGCAAAACAACATTCGTCGCCTTCATCAAGATTTTGGACATTAATGCACACTGTTTTAGCGGAAACATCTTTTGGAGGACGGATGAAACTGGTTGCCCCCATTAACTGGGTCAAAAATATGTGAGTACACAATGAGGTGAAGTATGCAGCCGAGTGCCTTACCAAACCCTTTTTCCTGCATTTCATAAAATTGGGCAGTATGAAACATTTGGTAGAAGTTCTGAAACACTCTGCAATTGATTTTCCCCTCGATATTATGGCGTTTTCCCCCAAATTTTGACAATGTAAATTTCCTCAGCATCACTACCTTTTTTGGAGATGCGTCTGGGCTCACAGTACAGAACTACCTAGCAGGTAGCAGACCCAACTCGCTTTATTTGTTCATGAGACCCAGAAAATATTAGATACAGGCTCCCAGGTAGATGCTATTTTCCTTGACTTCCGGAAGGCGTTCGATACAGTTCCACACTGTCGCCTAATAAACAAAGTAAGAGCCTACGGAATATCAGACCAGCTGTGTGGCTGGATTGAAGAGTTTTTAGCAAACAGAACACAGCATGTTGTTATCAATGGAGAGACGTCTACAGACGTTAAAGTAACCTCTCGCGTGCCACAGGGGAGTGTTATTGGACCATTGCTTTTCACAATATATATAAATGACCTAGTAGATAGTGTCGGAAGTTCCCTGCGGCTTTTCGCGGATGATGCTGTAGTATACAGAGAAGTTGCAGCATTAGAAAATTGTAGCGAAATGCAGGAAGATCTGCAGCGGATAGGCACTTGGTGCAGGGAGTGCAACTGACCCTTAACATAGACAAATGTAATGTATTGCGAATACATAGAAAGAAGGATCCTTTATTGTATGATTATATGATAGCGGAACAAACACTGGTAGCAGTTACTTCTGTAAAATATCTGGGAGTTTGCTTGCGGAACGATTTGAAGTGGAATGATCATATAAAATTAATTGTTGGTAAGGCGGGTACCAGTTTGAGATTCATTGGGAGAGTTCTTAGAAAATGTAGTCCATCAACAAAGGAGCTGGCTTACAAAACACTCGTTCGACCTATACTTGAGTATTGCTCATCAGTGTGGAATCCGTACCAGATCGGGTTGACGGAGGAGATAGAGAAGATCCAAAGAAGAGCGGCGCGTTTCGTCACAGGATTATTTGGTAACCGTGATAGCGTTACGGAGATGTTTAGCAAACTCAAGTGGCAGACTCTGCAAGAGAGGCGCTCTGCATCGCGGTGTAGCTTGCTCGCCAGGTTTCGAGAGGGTGCGTTTCTGGATGAGGTATCGAATATATTGCTTCCCCCTACTTATACCTCCCGAGGAGATCACGAATGTAAAAGTAGAGAGATTCGAGCGCGCACGGAGTCTTTCAGACAGTCGTTCTTCCCGCGAACCATACGCGACTGGAACAGAAAAGGGAGGTAATGACAGTGGCACGTAAAGTGCCCTCCGCCACACACCGTTGGGTGGCTTGCGGAGTATAAATGTAGATGTAGATGTAATAGTTGGATAGTGTGTTTGTTGACTATTTTGGAGAGCGCCCTTCCCAAAATAACTAGATGGGTATTGGGGAAAGTAGCAGGACCTCTATAGCCTGCGTTAGTGTTATGAATGCGAATTTGTAAGATACTGTCTGCAAACTCACCCCCAACCACAGGGTAGTCCAATGAAGCTGCTTTATATAATTGTGATATGTAGGTACAGACTGATTTCCATACCATTATGGTCCAGGGCACAACGGTTCAGGCTGGGTAATGCGTCAACATTGGTGGGCTCACTCATAGTAAATTCATAATCATTGACACAACTGCACACAGCGAATGCATCATCATTGAAGGACTGGAGTGGTGTGACGAATACATCTTAGTCATATCTGCTATTATTCGGATCACCTAGAAAAAAAGAAAGCATTTATAAGCATTTCTGCAAATGTAAATCACTATTATTAACACTTACTTAAAGAATGATTATTCACACACGCACACACGCACACACACACACACACACACACACACACACACACACACACACACACACACAGAAATGTGTGTACATATAGAGGTAAACATGTGTACTTATGTTCAAATTCCTGCCAATCATTCGTTATCAGAGCCATAGTTTCATCATGAAAGAACGGCGACAGTATAATATGAAGCCTTGTTGTCGTCACCTGTGAAATGAGGGCACTTACTCTATCATCATCAGGACAGTCAGATTGGCGCTTCAGATTGATGCAGTGGCTGTCAATGACGCTCATAATGAACTGTTCAATATGGATTACTTAGAGTCAGTAGTGGGGAGAGGAGGTTGCCAGCATGCTGTCAATATGCAAGTTAAAATAATGCTGATCATGCAACCATGCAACCATCTGCTTGTGCATACCACCAATGTACACGTGTGTGTGAAAACCTGTTATATTTCGACAGTGCCACTTGGTTAATATGAGAGAAAGTTGCCAAGACAGCATTGCATAATAGGCATATAATATAGAATGTCTACCAGGACTTACAGTCAGTTAATGCTAAAGGAGCCACCAGCTTGTGTATATCACCAACATGCATTATTGTGTGTGTGTGTGTGTGAGTGAGAGAGAGAGCGAGAGAGAGACAGAGAGAGAGAGAGAGAGAGAGAGAGGGAGAGGGACAGAGAGAGAAAGAGCGAGCGAGAGAGAGAGAGAAACACACAATATTTCATCACCACCATTCGGCTGTACATGTGATCAGAAGTCATGAAGACACCAAAGTGTAAGAAGCGTATACAAAATTATGCTGACAGATCGGCATTTTTATGTGGGACCAATCATATTCTGAGAGGATATAGGACATAGGGAGAACTGATTAAAAATAAATACACAGTTTTAAAAGATAGTATTATATATTGATGATCCAGCTTCAAAGCATTTGTATTTTACCTGATATGCACATATAACCACTACTGCCATCACCATACATTTGCTTGTGTCTTCGAACTGAGTGACAGATGTACACTTTGAGATTTCAAATTGATGCAATCTTGAAGATGTCTTGCAGCCATGACACTTTTCCATGATCTTTGATGTAAACTATACTGTTTATGCGCTCCCATATTGGGAGCCAAATTACCATATGTTTATGCAAAATTCTCTCATCATCCCATCGGTTCTATGATGGTATCACATTAACTGTGCAGTAGTTCTTCAAGTCTTTGCACACAATATTGTATTAAATAGCCTGGGTGAAGTGATGATTATACAAAACATCGTTAATACTCACTCCATGTTGGAGAACACAATTAACAGAAAATCCTTAAACACGAATTGTCCACATTCATTGTAAAACCGCCATGTGTCCGCAATGATGGTTGCATCTCACATGCAGGCCAATACCTCTAAATTTATACTACACATTGCAAAATTCCTGTGAGAAATGAATAGGAGAAATGAGTAGTTAATGAGATGGCCATGCCGCAATAATGTTTAGTTAATAGTGCCAGTAGTTCTGCTATTATTCAATTTCAGGATGTACATCTTCAGTTCTGGTTTTCATGACTATCACTATGGGTGGTGATTCTCAAAATGCTGTGAACTGAGGATGCATCCAAAACCATCATCAATCTTGTATTAAGAAGGATAAAATCTTTATACATATCATACAATAGGCTACACATACACTCCTGGAAATTGAAATAAGAACACCGTGAATTCATTGTCCCAGGAAGGGGAAACTTTATTGACACATTCCTGGGGTCAGATACATCACATGATCACACTGACAGAACCACAGGCACATAGACACAGGCAACAGAGCATGCACAATGTCGGCACTAGTACAGTGTATATCCACCTTTCGCAGCAATGCAGGCTGCTATTCTCCCATGGAGACGATCGTAGAGATGCTGGATGTAGTCCTGTGGAACGGCTTGCCATGCCATTTCCACCTGGCGCCTCAGTTGGACCAGCTTTCGTGCTGGACGTGCAGACCGCGTGAGACGACGCTTCATCCAGTCCCAAACATGCTCAATGGGGGACAGATCCGGAGATCTTGCTGGCCAGGGTAGTTGACTTACACCTTCTAGAGCACGTTGGGTGGCACAGGATACATGCGGACGTGCATTGTCCTGTTGGAACAGCAAGTTCCCTTGCCGGTCTAGGAATGGTAGAACGATGGGTTCGATGACGGTTTGGATGTACCGTGCACTATTCAGTGTCCCCTCGACGATCACCAGTGGTGTACGGCCAGTGTAGGAGATCGCTCCCCACACCATGATGCCGGGTGTTGGCCCTGTGTGCCTCGGTCGTATGCAGTCCTGATTGTGGCGCTCACCTGCACGGCGCCAAACACGCATACGACCATCATTGGCACCAAGGCAGAAGCGACTCTCATCGCTGAAGACGACACGTCTCCATTCGTCCCTCCATTCACGCCTGTCGCGACACCACTGGTGGCGGGCTGCACGATGTTGGGGCGTGAGCGGAAGACGGCCTAACGGTGTGCGGGACCGTAGCCCAGCTTCATGGAGACGGTTGCGAATGGTCCTCGCCGATACCCCAGGAGCAACAGTGTCCCTAATTTGCTGGGAAGTGGCGGTGCGGTCCCCTACGGCACTGCGTAGGATCCTACGGTCTTGGCGTGCATCCGTGCGTCGCTGCGGTCCGGTCCCAGGTCGACGGGCACGTGCACCTTCCGCCGACCACTGGCGACAACATCGATGTACTGTGGAGACCTCACGCCCCACGTGTTGAGCAATTCGGCGGTACGTCCACCCGGCCTCCCGCATGCCCACTATACGCCCTCGCTCAAAGTCCGTCAACTGCACATACGGTTCACGTCCACGCTGTCGCGGCATGCTACCAGTGTTAAAGACTGCGATGGAGCTCCGTATGCCACGGCAAACTGGCTGACACTGACGGCGGCGGTGCACAAATGCTGCGCAGCTAGCGCCATTCGACGGCCAACACCGCGGTTCCTGGTGTGTCCGCTGTGCCGTGCGTGTGATCATTGCTTGTACAGCCCTCTCGCAGTGTCCGGAGCAAGTATGGTGGGTCTGACACACCGGTGTCAATGTGTTCTTTTTTCCATTTCCAGGAGTGTATATTCATCACAGGCAAGATATTAGTTATAAGTTCATAGGCTTCTATGACTGGTGTCATTTTGGATAAAATAATTTTGGGTACTGGACCACATCCTTGCTGACTATTAAAACAATTAAATTGCCGAAAAATTATTTTCCACGCAGTCAGTTTGTAAGTAGGCTGTTTACCGAGCGTGGTGGCGCAGTGGTTAGCACACTGGACTCGCATTCGGGAGGACAACGGTTCAATCCCGTCTCCGGCCATCCTGATTTAGGTTTTCCGTGATTTCCCTAAATCGCTTCAGGCAAATGCCGGGATGGTTCCTTTGAAAGGGCCTGGCCGATTTCCTTCCCCATCCTTCCCTCACCCGAGCTTGCGCTCCGTCTCTAATGACCTCGTTGTCGACGGGACGTTAAACATTAATCTCCTCCTCCTCCTAAGTGGGCTGTTTAGGTTTTCTTATTGGTAACGCCACGTAGCACTCTGTATGAAAATCACTGGCTGTGCTGTGTGCAGCCTGTGGCTAGTTTGCATTGTTGTCTGCCATTGTAGTGTTGGGCAGCTGTATGTTAACAGCGCTTAGCGTTGCGCAGTTGGAGGTGAGCCGCCAGCAGTGGTGGATGTGGGAAAGTGAGATGGCGGATTTTTGAGAATGGATAATCTGGAGGTGTGTCCATCAGAAACAGTAGATTTGTAAGAATGGATGTCATGAACTGCTATATATATTATGACTAATAAGGTAAACACGTTTTTTGTTCTCTATTAAAATCTTTCATTGCTAACTATGCCTATCAGTAGTTGGTGCCTTCCATAGTTTGAATCCTTTATTAAGCTGGCAGTAGTGGCGCTCGCTGTATTGCAGTAGATCGAGTAACCAAGATTTTTGTGAGGTAAGTGATTTGTGAAAGGTATAGGTTAATGTTAGTCAGGGCCATTCTTTTGTAGGGATTATTGATAGTCAGATTGCGTTGCGCTAAATATATTGTGTGTCAGTAATTTTTCTAAGGGGACGTTTCATATGGCGACACTGCCAGGATTCGAGCCTGGAATCTTCTGATTTTTTCTTGTAGTATGTGTAATTAGTATAGCTTTTGTTTATTGCTAGCGCGTAATTGTAGAGAGATTTTCCTTTGTAGTTGTAGTTCTTCATTCTTGTACAGTAAAACAGTTGTGGCATGCTTGTAGATTTGCACCAAGTATTTCGCAGCTGCGCTTGTAATTAACGAGATATCATTTTCAATGCTATGTTAATGTGTTTTCTTATTTTGCTCTTCAAATTGTGCTTTTCTGTGTTGTCGTGTGAATTATTGTGACAATAATGGCGTGTGAAAAACGTAATAATAGGCTCCAAAGTAAACTGAGAAATGACAGTGAAGACGAAAGCAGTGTGTTAGTGCTACCGTGTAATGAATTAACTAATGTTCAAAGTAGTAATTTGGTAACTGTGCATAGGGAAATGGAGCGGGCGGCAAACAGTGGTGTAGACAGTGAAACAGTTAGTGATCAGGGAAGCATTATCGATCGATCAGTCGGCAACAGCCCGCCTCAGGAATCGGGAATGACAGGACACAATTTTGCAAATACTGCAGATTCAGGTTCTGGGTCCTCACCGTTTTCTCAAATAAGTCAAGACACATTTTGTGCTTGTCAAAATGTGAATGTTGCTGGTGCAACTTCACTGCCGAAAAGCACTGAGGAACTTGTTTCAGACACCAGTGCATTGTTATTACAGTTAATGCAACTGGGACAAAGGCTACAAAAGTTAGACACAATGGAACAAAATCTTCAAAAGTTAGACACAATGGAACAACACCAGAGACAAACACAGCAACATTTAGACGCAATGGAACAAAATCTTCAAAAGTTAGACACCACACTTGAACAAACACGTGAAGATTTAACTACTGAGTTACATAAAATCGAATCGAAATGTCAAAAAGTCTGTAATGACGTAAAAACACAAATTTGTGAGCATTTCCAACCTATTTTTTCCGTCATGAAAATGCATTACAGAATCACGAAGCAGCCATACAGGAACTGCAAACTATAGTTCATGAAAATCACGACACCTTGCAAGCTAAAATTGACTCAGTTGCATCTACCGATTCGGTTACGCAACTTGCAAAAACTCAGGAAAAATTAAAGAACACAGTAGATACTCTGAAAATTGGTTCAGAAAGACACATGGAGGAAATTAGTTCATTATCAGAGAAAGTAGTTGAACTTTCGGCTCAGCTAAATAATTTATCTACGAAGGTAGATGATAATCTGAATGACACAAAACCGGTAGTCTTTAATGACACAGAAGAGTGCGAACAAATTAGGAAATTCCAACAAAATCAGAATCAAATTAATATGCAACACCAAAGAGAAATCCGGGAAGTACCAGATCAGTTGACACAGGTAATACACGAATTACATATTTTAGAGGACACTCGCGCTCCAATATGGGAAAAGGGACATAGAAATGCAGAACAGCCACAAAATAATAACTCAGGGCACTTCGGAAATTATGAAAGAAATTGGCAAGGTACACCGAATTTTGAGATGGAACCGCCGAAACGACGTAACGATGACCGACATGCGACTCGCCGACATGAATATTTTGACTAAAAGCTGTTCATTACTACACGTAAATTCAAAATATTTAAGAATTCTGGTAACGACATTCATCCACAAGCATGGCTCCATCAATTCTCTCATTGTTTTCCTCCCAACTGGTCATTAGAGCACAGATTAGAATTTATGTGTGGCTATTTAGAGAATGAACCAGCTGTAAGAATGTGATCAGTCATTCACGAGTGCCACAGTGAAGGAGAATTTTATCATGCCTTTCTCTCAGCATATTGGTCTCAAGCCACACAAGATCGAGTGAAACATAGCATCATATTGATGAAACATTTCGAACAATCTGAATTTTCCAGTCTTGTGAAATATTTTGAAGACATGTTGCACAAGAATCAGTACCTGTCAAACCCATACAGCCCCTCAGAACTCATCCGCATTTGCTTAATCAAATTACCTAAACATTTACGACATATTATTTTGGCAGGACGTTGCAAAGATGACATTGAAGCTTTTCAGGGACTCTTACAAGAATTAGAAATTGACACTGACAATCGCGGAAAGCGAAAACACGAACACAACAATTACAGGTCACATCCGTCACAATTCCGCGATGAAAGAAATAATAACTGGACACGACAAGGCTATTCTCACAACACAAATCGTGACCAAAACAGACACCACCCGCATGACAACCGTTGGCAGAGTAGTAATAATTACAGGGAAAGGTCACCTCTCCGTGGCAGTGACTATCACAGAGACAATCAGAGAAACAGACAATATGGGAACCAAAATAATTATTATCAAGGGAGACAGAATAACTTTAGACGCAACGGTCCAGCGCGCAGTTACGATTCAGGGAGAAATTCTCCACCATGTGACCGACAAGAAAGAAACTATGGAATGTACCGACATGACGACAGACGATATGATCGTAACGACAGACCTGAATTGCATCAGAACTGGCGGGATTCAAACAGGGCGGGGCCCTCTCGACAAGGTGAATTTGTAGAAGTTAGGTCTCCAAATCCCAATTACGACGCGCGCCATCAAAGCTGATCCTCGGGGGGGTACACGCCTACTTTGTGTACCATGTGTTTGACAAGCACAAGGAGCCCTAGCTAATATGGTATTTGCTTATACAACTTTACACATCGGTACCATATTTCTCCAACACAGAATTACACAGCTATCTGATTATTTAACAGAGAAACAAACATTCTTTTTACTGCGTCAGTGACAGATGTTTACCCAATTACACAGCTGGATAACTTCACACTTATGAAATTGTATTTTGTCTGTGCTGTGTGAACCCTTCATATTTTTTCGGAACCATTGTGATACTATGAGAGCTTCGAATGATGTATTTGGTATGGGATCATGATTTTTAAAGTACGTTTGAGGTAGATGACACTATTGATATGAGCAGAGAATTTGTTTTAGGTTTTGAAATTATTGGAGGAAGCTACGACGATTTTGAGAATTGACTAAGATGTTATGATATTATTACGACAACGATGTGTATTATGCTGTTGAGGTATGTTTATGATCAATGAGATGATGCTATATGAGGAATCTGATTATGCTATGTATTTATTATGATGAAATATTGAAGACGTGTTGATGAATATGTATGTGTGTAATAAGGTTAGGAATAATGAGTAGTGGTTAGGGACTCTGATTTGTGGAAAAGGTTGTTGGAAACCAAGAATCGTACTTTAAGAGTTATGAAATGTATGTAAATGCGTGAGTGTATTACAATGCCGACGAAAATTTTTTGGACACTGTTATATCAATAGGATTTTGTTTCTACACATTTGTAACGCAAATTCTCAACCCGTAAATTTTTTTATATGAGACTGCCACTGTAGCGGAAACTGCTGTCATAAATATTTCAGTAAGAAATGTAAATGACCTTGACGTAATGCGTTTTGGGCAATCAGCTGAGAGGTAGTCGTCTGACAAAAGAAAGCCACTAGGTGCAAAAAAAAAAAAAAAAAGAGGACATTATCCTCGCTATTGACATTTCTTTGTCGAAAGCATCGCAAATACGACACGCTCAAACTAGAAAACATATGCTTACACTATGCAGCTCTTAATTTATGATATTTACTAAAATGCCTAATGAAATGATGAGAAACATTTTACATCTATTGTCTTTCTAGTTGAGGGATTACTCATTTTGTTTAAGATCTAGTTTCTAGCTGCACTGCAGCATTGGTTAAAATAAAATTTTATAGATGTACTAATATAAATATTTTCTGTCTACAGATCCAGTAAATAATAATTTTGTGATATGCTTCCAAAAAATGAGGGATCACAAAAAGACATTTCCCTTCACAGGAACCGCATACATAATTTTCTTTTCAAGTACTTGGTAATTTATTTCATAGAATAAGTTTTTGTGGTGCACCACTTTAATGACATAGATATTAAGATGTGAATAGACATTTCCCTTATCTGCATTGTTGTCTTTAGTGTACTATTTTTTCTGCTTGAGCTTTGTCATGTTTAGGTATAAGTTATTGCATTTGCTGCTGCTGTGTACCAGGCATAGTGCTACTGAATTTCACTTTGTATTTCTCTGTTAAGCCAGTTTTACTACTGATTTATTTTTATTGCTGCCGCACATTGGCTCATATTAGTCGTAATGTTGCATTTGCTTGGTAATTTAGATTTACTGTAGCTTGCTTTGCCAGTTTGCATTTTTTTTCATTGCTGTTTGTATTAATTGTTTTGTGCTGCTGCATTGCCTCGTCCTTTAGTTTAGCATCTGAGCTCAGTAGATTTAAGTTAGCTTAAGAGGGGGTAGACTATATAAGAGAATGAGTTGCGATGCATTGGAAGAAATGCATTGAGAAGTTATACAAAAAAAGTACAGAAAGCAGGTATAGATAGGACTTTTTGGAAATAATGAAGAACGAAGGGAGGTCTCTGAGAAGTAAAGAAAGTTTTGCTTGCAAAATACTGCAGTAAAACAAACCCTGTCCTTTCTTTGTGTTATCCCACTATGTGTTTGTGTACCCTTGGGTATTTGTGTTCTTCCTGTCTTTATGTGTTTATCTGATGAGAGTTACGTTGTAGAATTTTTCTGATAATATGTTATTATCTTTGTAAAGATGTTTAGACATTATTTATTCTGTTTTGTTTTAATGCTCACGTGTGAAGTTGATGTTTCAAAAGTTATTCTGATCTTTTATGTATTTACTTATGTCATAATTCCTGTAACACTGAGGTATATGTTATTTCGATTCTTCTGTAAAGCCTGTATTACCACAAATGTTATCTGTATTGTTATGTTCTTTAATGATGTATTTTGTACATTTGTTATTGTATTCTTATGTTATAAAATTGTAATAGACACCAGTTCATCAAATTAAGTAACTTGTAAGTTACATTTCACTGCACACATTCCTGTTGGTCACAGTATATGGACAATATGTGAGAAGTAGGGACTGTTAGTGTTTGCACGTGTGCTGATAATTCAGCAAGGGACTGGTTAACAGCACTGCTGGTTCTAAGGACAATTCCAAAAAACTTTGTGAGTGCACAAGTGGTGGTTTATTGACTTGCTATATTGTCCGTAAGACTCTTCGATGGTGATTGTGCACCTGCACAGTCGCAACAGATGGTTGCTGGCCATCTCTACAAGGACTACAGTGGGTCTACACCTTTGATGACTCACCAATACCATTATTTCTACAAGGACTGCAGTTGGTCTGCACCTCTGGTGGCCCACCAATACCGTAATCTCTACCAGGACTACAGTGGGTCTACTCTGTGATGACCTACCTACCAATATTCTTCAAAACTTCGACTCACTCTGCAGTGGGTTTGCTCTGTTGTGGCCCATTACCTGTCTGCATGTCAAGAGTCAGCACTGTCTTTCCGTTGGAAGGACAACACTACTTCTTCAAGACTGCATGGAAATCCACTACTTCCGTGTGCATTTTCATTTACTGCTCAGACTTTGAGAAAAAATAAAACACTGCAATTTTACTGTGATGAATGATCAGGGCTGTCTTTATGGACTGTGAGAAAATTTTAGCTTTTGACCAACATTGTATCAATAAGTGTGTTCATTTGATTTCTTTGTTATTGTAATTATGAAAATTTTTTTCAAATCTGTATTGGCCACTGCCCAAAACAATTTGTAAAATTCTTGTGGGGAGCATGGGGGCTATGTAAGTGAGATGGCGGATTTTTGAGAATGGATAATCTGGAGGTGTGTCCATCGGAAACAGTAGATTTGTAAGAATGGATGTCATGAACTGCTATATACACTCCTGGAAATTGAAATAAGAACACCGTGAATTCATTGTCCCAGGAAGGGGAAACTTTATTGACACATTCCTGGGGTCAGATACATCACATGATCACACTGACAGAACCACAGGCACATAGACACAGGCAACAGAGCATGCACAATGTCGGCACTAGTACAGTGTATATCCACCTTTCGCAGCAATGCAGGCTGCTATTCTCCCATGGAGACGATCGTAGAGATGCTGGATGTAGTCCTGTGGAACGGCTTGCCATGCCATTTCCACCTGGCGCCTCAGTTGGACCAGCGTTCATGCTGGACGTGCAGACCGCGTGAGACGACGCTTCATCCAGTCCCAAACATGCTCAATGGAGGACAGATCCGGAGATCTTGCTGGCCAGGGTAGTTGACTTACACCTTCTAGAGCACGTTGGGTGGCACGGGATACATGCGGACGTGCATTGTCCTGTTGGAACAGCAAGTTCCCTTGCCGGTCTAGGAATGGTAGAACGATGGGTTCGATGACGGTTTGGATGTACCGTGCACTATTCAGTGTCCCCTCGACGATCACCAGTGGTGTACGGCCAGTGTAGGAGATCGC
The DNA here is from genome assembly GCF_023898315.1 of Schistocerca nitens. NCBI lineage: Eukaryota > Metazoa > Arthropoda > Insecta > Orthoptera > Acrididae > Schistocerca > Schistocerca nitens. The sequence continues at coordinate 374,543,956 of NC_064615.1, read as the reverse complement.
TCCCTACACCATGATGCCGGGTGTTGGCCCTGTGTGCCTCGGTCGTATGCAGTCCTGATTGTGGCGCTCACCTGCACGGCGCCAAACACGCATACGACCATCATTGGCACCAAGGCAGAAGCGACTCTCATCGCTGAAGACGACACGTCTCCATTCGTCCCTCCATTCACGCCTGTCGCGACACCACTGGAGGCGGGCTGCACGATGTTGGGGCGTGAGCGGAAGACGGCCTAACGGTGTGCGGGACCGTAGCCCAGCTTCATGGAGACGGTTGCGAATGGTCCTCGCCGATACCTCAGGAGCAACAGTGTCCCTAATTTGCTGGGAAGTGGCGGTGCGGTCCCCTACGGCACTGCGTAGGATCCTACGGTCTTGGCGTGCATCCGTGCGTCGCTGCGGTCCGGTCCCAGGTCGACGGGCACGTGCACCTTCCGCCGACCACTGGCGACAACATCGATGTACTGTGGAGACCTCACGCCCCACGTGTTGAGCAATTCGGCGGTACGTCCACCCGGCCTCCCGCATGCCCACTATACGCCCTCGCTCAAAGTCCGTCAACTGCACATACGGTTCACGTCCACGCTGTCGCGGCATGCTACCAGTGTTAAAGACTGCGATGGAGCTCCGTATGCCACGGTAAACTGGCTGACACTGACGGCGGCGGTGCACAAATGCTGCGCAGCTAGCGCCATTCGACGGCCAACACCGCGGTTCCTGGTGTGTCCGCTGTGCCGTGCGTGTGATCATTGCTTGTACAGCCCTCTCGCAGTGTCCGGAGCAAGTATGGTGGGTCTGACACACCGGTGTCAATGTGTTCTTTTTTCCATTTCCAGGAGTGTATATTATGACTAATAAGGTAAATACATTGTTTGTTCTCTATTAAAATCTTTCATTTGCTAACTATGCCTATCAGTAGTTTAGTGCCTTCAGTAGGTAGAATCTTTTATTTAGCTCTCAGTAGTGGCGCTCGCTGTATTGCAGTAGTTCGAGTAACGAAGATTTTTGTGTGGTAAGCGATTTGTGAAAGGTATAGGTTAATGTTAGTCAGGGCCATTCTTTTGTAGGGATTATTGAAGGTCAGATTGCGTTGCGCTAAAAATATTATGTGTCAGTAATTTTTCTAAGGGGACGTTTCAAGTTATCATACAGAAAAACTTGGAATTTAAGTAAACTGTAGCGTTGATTAGATAACAATTGTCAGAGATCCGAATCCACTTGCAGACTGCCCTTCACGTGCGTTTGCAGCACCAGAATAACAAATCGAGGTGTTTCTGATTGAACTGATGTCTTAGAAGCACAAGTTCGTGTGTAAGTCGCTGTAATGATTGGATACTTGTAAAATTCTCATGAATCGAAAGTTATTGGCAGCTGGAACGTGCAGTCAAAGAATGGTTTCATATGCACTTTCCATAGCAACTTATCCAGCACAGTTTCATTCTTGTCTTCTTGGACTCCTTGAATGTATGAGCTGTTATCCATAGCACTTCAAACCAGAATCAGTTCCTGCTTGGCGTTCATAATGATACACGTATTATCCTGAAAGAACCTCATTAACATTTTTAATGAGATACACACGCCAAAGTGGCTATTTATCCCTCAATCTATGAACCATTCTGCATTTTATAAGGCAGTCAGGTCCTAAATTGATACAGAGATGGGTTTTTGAGGGTCAATGTGATTCCGACGTTCCTTGTGTGGCATTAAGTTTATATTTTATTTCTTGAAACAGAAACACGAACACATTATGTGTATTTTGTTATCTCGCTACTAGATATCTTCCATTCTTCTTCTTCTTTACAAATCTTCTTTCCAAATACAGGAATCTGTTGCCTAAAATTGTTAAATCATCTTGTGTTGAATGAAAATTCTTATCTCAGCGTTATTATTAAACACCACTGAATAAAAAGATTTGTCGGAGAAATATACTTTAAGAAAGACGATCGTCATATTGAACTGGAGTTGTTATATTGAGTGACATCATTGCTAGGTTTCAGTCCCATCGATCTAAAGAAATCCTAATTCTCATGCGTAATCACATTCTCCTTCTGCTGTAAAGTGCGGTTGTGGTAGGTGTGTGGGTTGGTTTTTTACTTTATACTCTTGCTAAGTTTTCCCCTCCTCAAAAAGTCAGGTAGATTCTTGTCTTGGTTCACAATGTTCAACTCAGGATGGTCCAAAGCCTGAACAGTCACTGGGAGGCACACTATGTGATCAAAAGTATCCAGAAATCCCCCCAAAACATACGTTTTTCATATTAGGTGCATTGTGCTGCCACCTACTGCCAGGTACTCCATATCAGTGACCTCTGTAGTCATTAGACATCGTGAGAGAGCAGAATGGGGCTCTCCGCGGAACTCAAAGACTTCGAACGTGGTCAGGTGACTGGGTGTCACTTGTGTCATAGTCTGTACGCGAGATTTCCACACGCCTAAACATCCCTAGGTCTATTGTTTCCGATGTAATAGTGAAGTGGAAACGTGAAGGGACACGTACAGCACAAAAGCGTACAGGCCGACCTCGTCTGTTGACTGAGAGAGACTGCCGACAGTTGAACAGGGTCATAAAGTGTAATAGGCAGACGTCTTTCCAGACCATCACACAGGAAATCCAAACTGCATCAGGATCCACTGCAAGTACTATGACAGTTAGGCGGGAGATGAGAAAACTTGGATTTCATGGTCAAGCGGCTGCTCATAAGACACACGTCACGCTGGTAAATGCGAAACGACGCCTTGCCGCCTCGCTTGGTGTAAGGAGCGTGAACAATGGACGTCTGAACAGTGGAAAAACGTTGTGTGGAGTGACGAATCACGGTACACAATGCGGCGATCTAACGGAGGGTGTGGGTATGGCGAACGCTCGGTGGACGTCATTTGCCAGCAGGTGTAGTGCCAGCAGTAAAATTCGGAGGTGGTGGTGTTATGGTGTGGTCGTGTTTTTCATGGAGAGCGCTTGCACCCCTTGTTTATTTGCGTGGCATTATCACAGCACAGGCCTACATTGATGTTTTAAGCACCATCTTGATTCCCACTGTTGAAAAGGAATTCGGGGATGGCGATTGCATCTTTCAGCACGATCGAGCACCTGTTCAGTATGCACGGCCTGTGTCAGAGAGGTTACTCGACAATAGCATCCCTGTAATGTACTGGGCCGGCCAGTGTGGCCGTGCGGTTCTAGGCACTTCAGTCTGGAACCGCGTGACCGCTACGGTCGCAGGTTCAAATCCTGCCTCGGGCATGGATGTGTGTGATGTCCTTAGGTTAGTTATGTTTAAGTAGTTCTAAGTTGTAGGGGACTGATGACCACAGAAGTTAAGTCCCATAGTGCTCAGAGCCATTTGAACCATTTTTGTAATGTATTGGCCTGCACAGAGTCCTGACCTGAATCCTACAGAATACCTTTGGGATGCTTTGGAACGCCGACTCCGTGCGAAGTCCTACCGACCGACGTCGATACCTCTCTTCAGTGTAGCACTCTGTGAAGAATGGGCTGCCATTCCTCAAGAAACCTTCCAGCACCTGATTGAACGTATGCCTGCAGGCGTGGAAGCTGTTATCAAGGCTAAGGGTGGGCCATCACCATATTGAATTCCAGCATTACCGAAGGAGAGCGCCTCGAACTTGTAAGTCATTTTCAGCCAGATGTCCGGATACTTTTGATCACATAGTGTATATGGATTTCCTAGGCGCCTCAACAATTTTATAACATGTGCCCACTGCAAAAAAGAGTCTGTATACTGTATGAATTAATCTATGATTAATGTACGAATCTGTTGTGATATTACACTCAACACAAATCATACGCAATGGTAGTACGAGGTGTGGCTAGAAAAAAAACCGGACTAGTACTGGTGAAACAATAAAACGAATGCAATAAGGCTGAAAGTCGCGTGGCCTGTCACGTGACTCCCGCTCCGCCTACTGCTCGAGTTTCATCTGCCTCCTGCACTCGGTCTGCCCGTGGCGTCTGTTTTAAGTAGTTGACGTTTTGTCTGTGCGTCGGAAAATGTTGAGTGTACAGAAAGAACAGCGTGTTAACATCAAACTTTGTTTCAAGCTAGGAAAATCTGCAAGTGAAACGTTTGTAATGTTACAACAAGTGTACGGCGATGATTGTTTATCGCGAATACAAGTGTTTGAGTGGTTTAAACGATTTAAAAATGGCCGCGAAGACAACAGTGATGACACTCGCACTGGCAGACCATTGTCAGCAAAAACTGATGCAAACATTGAAAAAATCGGTAAACTTGTTCGACAAGATCGCCGTTTAACAATCAGAGCACTGTCTGAGTTAACAGGAGTTGACAAGGAAAGTGTTAGGCAGATTCTTCATGAAAGTTTCAACATGCACAAAGTGTGTTCAAAAATGGTTCCAAAGTGTCTCACAATTGAACAGAAGGAACTCCGAAGAATGATTTGTTCTGACATCCTGGAAAACATTGAAAGTGATCCCACCTTCTTACAAAATGTTATTACTTGCGATGAATCGTGGTTTTTTACTTACGATCCCGAAACTAAACGCCAATCGATGCATTGGAAAACTCCTGGTTCTCCACGACAAAAAAAAGCACGAATGTCAAAATCGAAATTCAAGGCAATGATGATTGGTTTTTTTTTTTTGACATCAAAGGGATTGTGCACATTGATTGGGTACCAGAGGGACAAACAGTGAATCAGCATTACTACATTAGCGTCCTGGCTACCCTACGTGGGCGAGTACGGAGAAAACGGAAGGATTTGTGGAGAAAAAAGTCATGGATGCTTCACCAAGACAATGCCCCAGATCACAGTGCGTTGTCAGTGAAGACGTTTTTGGCAAAACACAACATTCCCATCTTAGATCATCCACCCTACTCACCTGATTTGGCCCCCTGTGACTTTTTTCTGTTCCCTAAAGTCAAGTCAGCTTTGAAAGGAACTAGATTTGAGACTGTTGAAGCAGTAAAAGAAAAAGCGACGGAAGTAATGTATGGACTTACCGAAAATGATCTGCAGCATTGCTATGAACAGTGGAAAATTCGTATGGAGCGGTGTAGAGACCGAGGAGGAGAGTACATTGAAGGAGATAACATGAAATTGTAAATAATTGTAAATAAATGTTTTTTCCAGCATCAGTCCGGTTTTTTTCTAGCCGCACCTCGTATATCCACTGGTTGATTTGTCAGTATTAGTCCCCAAAACTTGGCCGTTTGAGGAACTTGGTAGTAATCATACTGAACTTTTGTGGTTAAAGTCTACTGACTCCTCTGTTGTTTTTATCTCTGTTTTAGATATATTAACGTTTGTATGTAACTCAAATCCTTTTACAAATAGTATTATCTACACATGTAGAACATCAGTGTTGTATGAGCCAAGGTTATTTCTGCAACTTCGCCGCTCCCTGGCTGCTGTTTATTGTTCATCTCGGTAATATTCGGAATGCTGTTGAATGTTTCCAGACCGATCAATGTAGTAATTCATTTCCCCTTGCGTCAATCTATTGGAGGAAAGTACGAGGGTCACACTGAAAGTAGTGAGTAAAAATTTATAAATGTTTTTTTTTTCTTGGAGAAACCAAGTGCATCATCGTAATCTACAGACGTTTCCCTCACTTTTCAATACAGTGTCCTTTTTTTGCACATATTTTCCAATCGTTTTGCAAGTTTGGAAATATCTTTTTGACAGAATTCTGTTCCAGCTGCACGAAGACACTGACTCACTGCTTTCTGAATATCCTCCATTGTTTTGTAGTGTTGGCCATTCATCTCTTCCTTTCCGAAATCAAAAAGATGATAGTCGGAGGTTGCCAAGTCGGGACTGCAAGGGGGATGTGGAATTGTTACCCATCCAGAGTTTATTCCCTGGAGTTTGTAGTCTTTGGTCAATAAATGTTGGACCCAATGGGCACACACTTTTCGATAACCTAACCTTTGAATCATTTGTTGCACTGCACTGCGTTCTACAGCAAGCTTAGCAACGATTTCATACACTATGACATGCCTGTCTCCTCTAACGAGCTCACCAACTATTTACCTGTTACGTTCTGCGGAGACAGTTCACGGGTGACCGCTATGAGGCTCATGTTGGATACTCTTTTCCTAACCGTTGAAACGCTTCACACTTCTCCTAACACCCATTTAGATATCTTCATAGGCATGTCGAAGTCTCAGGTGAACTGAGGTAACAGATTTTTCCCTCTTTCACAAAGAATCCTGGGCAGCACACTACTTAAGTGGAACCTCAATTTCCACCATTTTGGAAGTAATGACATGATGGACGTTAATGACGTCAAAAGTATGGTAACAAATGGTGGAAACCTATAAAGATGTGTGAAAACTGTAAATATTCCCATTGACCATTTTGCAGGTCATTTTCTTGAGCACTAACTCACCTATAACTAATTGCTGGTTGAGTGAAGCCACCATCTTAATTCGATTGTATACGGAATTCGCAAGCTCATTATCATGAACTTCAACTGGCCTTATTTTAATCGTATGATGCGTAGTTCAGTTATACTCCCTAATAATGTCTAGCCATTTGTATGAGTCTCATTGATTAAATCTCATCCACATACCGTTTTTTATCGCCCTCCTCAAAGGTTTCACGATATTCCCCTTCATGTGGAGAATGTAGAGTGATACTTTATTGCATAACGTTTCACTCCTGACTTTAAATATCTGTGTTAAGGTTTGTCTCCATGGTCAGTTAAGGTTGTCAGGACACTCATTTGTCCTTATCAGCAGCAACTTCCTTCCCTGTCTTTGCTTTAACAGGTAGGGCCCAGGAAAGTTTGGAATACGTATCCATTACCACTAAAATATATTTGAAGCCTTTGTTGGATCGTGAATATTGTTTCATATGTAAGAGATAGGCCAGCCGTAAATTATCCAAACGTCATATTATAACATGCCTCCATGGGAATGTTTTGCACATAGGTTTGTAGAGCTAATGAACAACAGCCTCCATAATTACTCAATGATATGTCTTTCTCGGAGCTCTGAAACGATTGATATGATTTCATTCATGTGACGTATATACCTTCTGGCGGCTGATGCCATGGGCAGTCATAACTGCTCTGTTATTTCGTTGGTGTCATTATAGTATATATTCTCCAGAGGTATATTATCCTTTCTTTCATGCTGAATGTCAATACATTTGCCTGGGCCATTGTGACTGGCTACAGCAGATCCAGTAATAATCTTTTTGGGATTTTTATTCGCTAACTCTCTAACACTGTGGCGGGCAATGAAACCGATAATAGCGTATTCATCTCCTTCTTCTGCTCTGTCTCTTTTGCCTCCATACATAGTGCTTGAGAGCCTTTGGGACTTTCAGTTACTGGTTTAAACCTTGCTGAAAAAGAATGAATGGTCTCTTTGCAACTGCTGTAATTTTAGAAATCGTAATTCATGGCAGTACACTTCAATGTATCGAATGCTTTACGTTACCTATAACATGCTTTTGTATACTGAACTGGTTTTTTGATAGTGTACAGCTTACATAAACTTTGAGATTACTACTGTTGATTATAGACAACTTTATAGCTATTGCTTGGATATGCGTTAGTCTTGCTTTGACCACTTCAATTTTTCCATCGACATATCGTTCACAATGCCGGATCCCGTCATTCACTTGTTCCAACATCTCATCTTTTCTAGCTACTGCCTTGATAAGACTATTTAATTCTGTTAATATCATGCTCCAATTCTGTTAATATCTTGTTAACTACATTAATTTTCGTTTCAATGTGTAAACACATGTTTAGCCTGGATATCATGCTTTCGGAATGACTATGTGAAATACCTGCGAACTTGTCCATCATACAAAGTACACTGACAGTTACACATTGATACAGTACCTTTAGAAAGAAACTCCTGGACGTTTCGTCTAAATCGTTAATCATTCGGTTTTCCATTTTTTCGAATAACCCGAAACTCATACTGCATATAATTCCAGTAGTTTGGTCATATGGAATAAATTTATTTTATGTCATGTTCGTTCTTACTTGCAGTTGGTAAGTACGTTTTAAATTAATTTGTCCCGTTTGAAAGTGATAATAAGGTTTGCTTCATCCCTTACCAACAGCTTTGCAATCCTTGGGCACGTTTGGCTCAAATAAAAGACACAAACCTTCATATGACGGCCGAAACAAAAATATTTGCGTATCTGTTGCTGGTTTTCCACTGCAGACATGAAAATACTGTTGGGCTTTACTTTTTCACGTACATGAAATGTAATCGCAGTTGCGAACATGAACCAACTTTGGCTGTGTCTTAGAATGACGACGATGAACGTTTATGACGGACAGGGATTCGAACCCACATTTCCCGCTTTGTCTGTGTGGTCACCTTAACCGCTTCGGTTATCCATGCACGAATCACGGCCAGATCCAAACTTCCATATGTCGTCATCGTTGTTCAACTATCTGCACTCGTACGTTACGTATACTCCCGTCCCGGAAGGACATATTTATCAAGAGACAAAGGTCTGGTATTGAGGAAAAATACGAAACAGCAGTGCCTGTGTTATTAAGAAGTACAATACAATGTTTCTTTCTCTGAAAGTCTGGTAGGTAAATCCATCAGTGGCATGTGAAATCTCCTGTAATAGCTGGTGTTTTGGTGACAATAGTGTTTTTGAAAATACATATACATATACATGTTCAAATCTGATTCCTTCATGATGTGTTAACGGTGATAGAATAAGATAAGTATTCCTGCTGTTGGATGGTGTAATACTTATAGCACATATATTATCAGGAAGAGTAGCAATCCTGACCTCTTTTTCAGTACCACTGCAGGATCAGTCAGTTACTACAAGGACCTTGTGTCATGGTGACAACAGCGTGTTTATATTGGCATATAGGGACTAGGGGGCTCCGTAAAGGAATTAAAATCACCTATATGTAGATCTTCCGCTTTTGTTTATTTATAAATTTGTACATATAACGTTATCAACATTCTGAAGATCATAGTTCTGTGCCTCCATCTAGCACAGCTATTTCTTACATTTCTACTTACTCGGTGTATAACATGAATTGTAAAGTTGCGCTATGGGTTCTCCTGGTGCATGAAGAGTTTTGCTCGCCTTTTCCAAAAGACTGATCCACATTCTCTTACAGAATCAATAGACATATGGTTGCCAACTTTGTCTACAATCTAGAGCAAACTAGAGAGCATAACTACCAAACGTTTTATTTTCAAAAGAGTGCTCCTTAGGATAAGTGATCTCACTCTCTCCTTAAATAGTTTAACTGTCCACAGGAAGCCCCCTGTAGTGACAGCATGAACACAGAATATCACTGAGGGAGAGTGGATGTTTCTCTGTGTAGTAAAGCAGAAGTCTGCACTGAAGTACCACACAGATGAACCATCTCATCCGGGGATAATATTACTTTCATGTCATTATATCTAAGGTGTTCGAATGCCACCACCGGACAGAACTCACGATCCAGCATCATTCCCACGCTGATACGTTTACAGCCATTGTTGCTTGAACTGTAACTGATGTTAGACAACATTATTTGCATGTAGGATGGCTGATGCTGCTATGAGTTGGCCACTCCTGCGACGAATAAATGATGAAATAATTATTAGTTAAGTATATGTTTTTCGATTACATTCTTCATCATCATCATCAGCTCTAAATTAGAAGGCAGCTGCCATGCGTTGGGGAGTGGTGCTGTACGACAAGTTTGTCTTTTGAGTGTTCTTGAATGACGGGGTGAACGATTTATCGATAGCTGTTAGTATATATATTTTTTTAGTGGCAGTATTTGCAACTTTGAAACAAAAAATTAATTTGTAACATTTTTTGTTCTCATAATAAAGAATAAATACTCTGAGCTTTACAGTTTATCCATCGCTGCCACTCATGCAAAAATGAACAGTGTTACAATCCATGAAGCTAAATCCGATAAATTCAGGGCGGTAGTTCACGATGTAAGCTAGTGTGAGGGTAGTGAATGTATTTTTCAAGTGATGACGACTAGCACATGCGCTCATGCTCTGAACACATCTTAAAGGAAAACCATGACTGCACGACATTAGAGTTTTCGAGTCCCTCGCTTAGCCCGCAACGTCCTAGGTATTCTCGAACTAATTATCCCCGAATATGTCACAGCCATTTAGTTGGAGAACCATGGTTGCGACTAGGAAGAAGGAGAGGATTGTGATAGTGTTTATTACATGTTAGAGTGGCTGAAGTATAGAAACGTATGTAAAACGCCTTTACCAATCACTTTCTGAAATACATCATAGTTTGAACGTTTTTTTCCATTTATTTACACGTCAAGATCCGTAGTACCAAATAGAGCAGCAAATCTCCAAGGTCATGGAACGTGTCAGTACATGAAATTGTAACATAAAAGTAATAAACAGATAACAGATAAAAATAAATGTTTATGAACCCGAAAAAAGTCAGTCCATAAGCTTAAGCAAACACAATCAACAATATAATAAGAATCAGCTTAATTTTTCAACGAACTCCTCGACAGAAGAGAAGGAGTGACCCATGAGGAAACTCTTCAGTTTAGATTTGAAAGCGTGTGGATTACTGCTAAGATTTTTGAAGTCGAGTGGTAGCTTTTTGAAAATGGATGCAGCAGTATATTGCACACCTTTCTTCACAAGAGTTAAGGAAGTCCTATCAAAATGCAGGTTTGATTTCTGCCGAGTATTAACCAAGTGAAAGCTGCTTATTCTTGGGAATAAACTAATATTATTAACAAGAAATGACAGTAAGGAATATACACATTGAGAGGCCAATGTCAAAATACCCAGACTCGTGAACTTATTGCCCGAACCGCCCGTTTCTGAGCCAAAATTATCCTTTTAGAATGGGAAGAACTACCCCAAAATAAAATACCATACGACGTAAGTGAATGAAAATAAGCGAAGTAGACTGATTTTCGTGTCGAGCGATCACTCACTTCTGATATCGTTGGAATAGTAAAAATGGTAGTATTAAGTCTTTGAACAAGATCCTGAACGTGGGCTTTCCATGACAGCTTACTATCTATCTCAACACCTAGAAATTTGAACTGTTCCGCTTCACTAATCATATGCCAATTCCGTGAAATTAAAACGTCAGGTTTTACTGAATTGTGTGCTAGAAACTGTAAAAACTGAGTCTTACCGTGATTTAGCGTTAGTTTATTTTCTACAAGCCATGAACTTCGGTCATAAACTGCACTATTTGAAACCGAGCCAATGTTGCTACAACATCCTTTACTACCAAGCTAGTGTCATCAGCAAACAGAAATGTATTTTAGAGTTCTTCGTAATACTAGAGGGCATATAATTTATATAAATAAGGAACAGGAGTGGCCCCAACACTGATCCCTGGGGCACTCCCTACTTGACAGTACCCCACTCAGACCCCACATCACAGCCGTTATCAACATTGTGAATAACGACCTTTTGCTGCCTGTTGCTGAAGTAAGAGGTGAACCAATTGTGAGCTACTCCCCGTATTCCTTAATGATCCAACTTATGGAGCATTATTTTATGATCAACACAATCAAATGCTTCCAGAATGAGATTTTCACTCTGCAGCGGAGTGTGCGCTGATATGAAACTTCCTGGCAGATTAAAACTGTGTGCCCGACCGAGACTCGAACTCGGGACCTTTGCCTTTCGCGGGCAAGTGCTCTACCATCTGAACTACCGAAGCACGACTCACGCCCGGTACTCACAGCTTTACTTCTGCCAGTATCTCGTCTCCTACCTTCCAAACTTCACAGAAGCTCTTCTGCGAACCTTGCAGAACTAGCACTCCTGAAAGAAAGGATAATGCGGAGACATGGCTTAGCCACAGCCTGGGGGATGTTTCCAGAATGAGATTTTCACTCTGCAGCGGAGTGTGCGCTGATATGAAACTTCCTGGCAGATTAAAACTGTGTGCCCGACCGAGACTCGAACTCGGGACCTTTGCCTTTCGCGGGCAAGTGCTCTACCATCTGAACTACCGAAGCACGACTCACGCCCGGTACTCACAGCTTTACTTCTGCCAGTATCTCGTCTCCTACCTTCCAAACTTTACAGAAGCTCTTCTGCGAACCTTGCAGAACTAGCACTCCTGAAAGAAAGGATACTGGCAGAAGTAAAGCTGTGAGCACCGGGCGTGAGTCGTGCTTCGGTAGTTCAGATGGTAGAGCACTTGCCCGCGAAAGGCAAAGGTCCCGAGTTCGAGTCTCGGTCGGGCACACAGTTTTAATCTGCCAGGTAGTTTCACAATCAAATGCCTTATTAAATCAAAAAATATGCCAAGCGTTGGAAACCTTTGTTTAACCCATCTAGTACCTCACAGAGAAAAGAGAATATGGCATTTTCAGTTGTTGAAAGACTTCTAAAGCCCAACTGTACATCTGATAGCAAATCGTGTGATATAAAATGATCAATTATCCTTACATACACAGCCTTTTCAAAAACTTTTGCAAACACTGATGGCATAGAAACAGGTCTAAAATGATCTACATTATCCTTTTCCCCCGATCTCCCTTTTTATAAAGCGGCTTTACTACTGAGTACTTTAATCACAGTACTTTAACATTCTGCTAGACACTCCATCATAACCATGAGAATCTTCAGTGATTTAATTATTGACTCAATCTCCCTCTTGTCAGTTTCACAGAGGAGTATTTCATATATCAATCTCGGAAAGCCATTTGCCAAGAAAGTTATATGATTTCTGGTAGAAACTACGTCTTTATTTAATTCACCAGCAATGCTCAGAAAATGATTGTTAAATACTGTAGATATATCTGATTTATGAGTAACAGAAATATTTTTACTGCGAACTGACTTTATATCGTCGACCTTGTGGTACTGATCAGACTCTTCCTTCACAAGTGACCATATGGTTTTAAATTTATCCCATGAATTAGCTATTCTATTTGCATACCACATACTCTTTGCCTTCCCAATAACATTTTTAAGCACCTTACAATACTGCTTGTAATGGACTACTGTAACTTGATTGTGACTATTGTAACATTTTTATATAATTCCTGCTTTGTTGTACAAGACATCCTTATCCCACTAGTCAACCACCCGTGCTGCCTATTGCTGCTAGTACCCCGTTTAGAACATTCTAATGGAAAGCAACTCTCAAAGAGCATGAGAAATGTGATAAGGGAAGCATTGTATTTATCATCTATGTTATCGGCACTATAAACTTCCTGCCACTCTTGTTCCTTGACAAGGTTTAAAAAACTCTCTGTTGCTGTTGGATTAACTTCCCTGCATAGTTTGTAATTAAATACGACATTTGTTTGAGTACAAAAGCCTTTTAGTGTTAAAATTTGTGCATGTTGGTCTGAAAGGCCATTCACGCTTTTACTAACAGAATGCCCATTTAGTTACGAAGACTGAATAAAAATATTGTCTATGGCTGTGCCACTGTTCCCCTCCACCCTCGTTGGAAAAAACACAGTCTGCATCAGATCATATGAATTTACGAGATCTACAAACATCCTTTTTCTTGCACCATCGTGTACAAAATTAATACTGAAGTCACCACATATAACTAATTTACTGCACTTCCTATAAAGTGAATCAAGAACCCTCTAGCTTGAGCAGAAATGCTCTGAAGTCGGAGTTAGGGGACATATAAACAACAACAATTAGAAGTTCAGTTTCACTAAATTCAACTGCCACTGCACAACATTCAAATATATGTTCAGTGCAGTGTCGTGATGCGTCTGTGGACTCAAATGGAATACTGGTTTTTACGTACATAGCCCCTCCCCCATCCTGCAAGGAACTCCTTGAGAAACAGCGAGCTATTCTGTGTCCTGGTAAAGGAAGCCTCCGAATTGTCAAATTGTTTAAGTGTTGCTTTGAAATACCAACAATTTCAGTGTCAACATTTGTAAGCAGTTTACTAACTTTATCTCTAATACCTCTTATATTTTGATGAAATATGCTAATTCCTTCTCTACTCGGAAACATTAAATCCTCGGAAGGTGAGCCCTTAGTTAGAGGGACTTCCTTTAAGCAGGTATACTTATCAACTGACTTCAATCTAAAAAAGGTGCAGCTATAACACCAGCTACTACAGGAATTTTTTCATGAGTGACCCAACCACCACCACCACCACTCACTACACTGTCACCTAAAAGCTTAGCCAGCCTCCCCTTCCCATACCTATTGAGCTGCAGGTCATGCCTAGTGAAACGCCATCTACTGATAGACCCAACTGGCACCACTGAGATGTGACCCATACCTTATGCCATCAGCGCCCTCCCCAGCCCCTTGTTAACGCGCCTAACAGCCGCATTAAGGTGAGGCCGATCACGACGCTGAAATAGTTGCACGAAATACACATTAGTGCTACTAGTTGAGTAGCTATCTTTACGAGGTCACCACATACATCATATACCCCATACCTGCCAAGACTGTTCCCTGCTCCACCCACTATCACTACCTGATGCTCCTTCATAAAATTCCTACGTAACTCCCCTACACAGTCAGTCACCTGAGTCAACCCTGCACTAGGCTTCACAATGCTGGTGACCTGGTACTCACTCCCCAACACTCCCTGCAACTGCTGGCCCACACCTCTACCGTGAGAACTACCTAGCAGCAGAACCTTCTTCTTTCTGTTAGACTTTGCAAATAACCTAGGCCTCCTAACTGTTGAGGCTTGCTGCATCTTCCCTACATCTACAGCTACACGAGGTTCCTCTCCATTCCACTCTGACAGTTGGTCAGATCTATTGCACATAAACAAAGTAAAACTGTCTGAATACCTCCTCTTCCTGGCTGCCTTCTTGCCACCTGCCAGTTCCCATTCCCCACCACCCTTCACCCTCCTCAACCTTTCTAGGTCCTCTTTTGCGCGTTGTAACTACACCTGAATGGCACAGATCTTACGCTCCTGCTCCTCTATCAACTTATTTCTACTACAGATTCTGCATTCCCATGAGAGGATCTCACTAGAATGCCCACTGGCTTCCCCACTGCATTCCCCCCAATGAAAATACTTTGAACAAATCCCACACCATAATAACCCACTACTCACAAACCTACGACAGAGCCCACACTTCTCACTCATGGTTAAAGTTTACAGTTACTGAAAAAAACTACGTCTACGTTACCTAAGTTCAGTTACACCAGTAGAACAATTTAAGGAACTAACAATAGCGGTCTCGGAATTCTCTGTCTACTAAGAATGCGACTACTTGTATTAATACTACTACACCACAACTAATTCCAATACCAACAAAACTTCACAAAATTATTAGCTAAAACGAAAAAATTCACTAAGCGAAGTTAAAACACTGAATGAAAATTTTACGTCAGTTGAAAACCAAAGCACGAAATTTACTAAAGAACTTCAACGCGCAGAAAACTCTAAAAAACACAGCGAATGAACATTTCCAAAAGTTTATTAAATCGTTATTTCGCCACAAACGGCACGAAACACCACTGAAAACTATTAAATTTGATAACTGTATAACAGTGCACAAATAAGTTTTTCAGTACTTAGCTTTATAGCCGCTACAGCTGCAGTGCACGCTGCAAAATGTAAACACACTACTGAGGCGCGAAGCTTATATGAACGACGTAAGCACACTCACGAATAATAGACCACTCCTGTCAGTAACGCAGGAAGAAAGACTGAGATTAATGAAAATCCACTAATACGTTGCTTTTACAGTAAATATAAACACAAATAAACTTTAAAATAAGTAACTCAAGATTAAAACTTTATAAAATATTAACGAGCAATTCGACAGCAGTGCAGCACACGTGGTGTCACAACAAAGATCACCGAACTATATTGTGTTTCCTACACAACTTATACATTATTACGTGATATTTCACACAGTTTTAACTGGTTGCCCCAAGAGTCTAAGAGTGATGTACTAAATGTGAATCTTACCGTAAACACCATGATATAAATGCATGTCAGATTGATGCCCCCCCTTCCTATTAAACAGCTCTGTGAGGATTATAATAAAACGGAAGAAAAGGTAAATAAAAGATTTTTTCTCGGTGTATTATTTTTTTCTTAAACATAAGGATACGTGGAGTCACTGCAGCTTAGCAGTGTGGTTGGGGAAGCTTTTTCTCTTTAGGAATCGAATACCATATCGGCTAAGCTATACTGTCTACGTCTTTTTCTGTACTCTTTGTTGACACTTGTATACTGAGGAGGGGGATCGGGGGAACAATTCTGTTGGAAATATTTTGTTTTATTCACAAGTATACACATTATCACAATTTTTTCTTACGGTCTTTGTGTTTTGCATCATTTACCAAACAAATGTCTTCTATACAGCCGGCCGCGGTGGCCGAGCGGTTCTAGGCGCTTCAGTCCGGAACCGCGCGACTGTTGCGGTCGCAGGTTCAAATCCTGCCTCGGTTAAACTAATTTTTGACAACCAAAGTAAAGGGTCTAATTTTTGGATGGCCGTCCTTCCCTGACTGAACCATCGTTGAATACTTCTGCACATCTTCCGTCACGTGATAGAACTCCATCCAGCTACCTGAACTCTTTGCACACTTTATTAAGCTGTCCGTCAATGTCCAGGTTACTTCCCTCTTCTCCGCAACATAGATATACTGTGTTCTCAACATTAATTTTCAAGCTCCTCTTTTTATACTCCTTCTGCAACTTCCTAAGCATGTAATATACTATATCCTCTTCATCGTTTGCTGCAAAAACCTGATCATCAGCATAGAAAAATGTGTACATACACTGGTTTCCTACTACAGTCCCCATGGCCATGCACTTTCTATACGACAGATGCAGTGACTTCTGCTCATACATCGTGTGGGAGACAGACAACACCCTTGCTTCAGTCCTTTAGTTATTCTCAAGACCTCTCTAGAAATTTTTTTTCCTATGTCACCTGACTTGTAGAAGTTTATGATACTTATTAAATAAAGTTTTCGCAGTCCCCCTTCTCGCAGCACCTCGAACAGTAACTATTGTGGCACTGTGTCATATGCGTTCTCAAAATCTATGAAAACCAAATGACTGCTTGGGTTCCTTTCCAGTCTCTTTTCTATGATCTGTCTTACGGTAAAGATGCTATCTACCCATGATCTGCCTCTTCTATGCCACTTAGTTCTTCCCCTTCATTTACAAACTTCTTCATTCTTGATTTTAAAATTCTCCCGCACAACCTGCTAATTGTACTTGAGACACTTATGCCACCTTTTTTATACATGGGGTTTAGATACGCCAAGTTCCACTTTAATGCAATTTTCTCCCCATTCCACATGCAGTCATTAAATAACTTGCTTCGATATCCATACAGAATGCTTGGAGCTTAACTCACTAATTCTATTACTACATTTCCAGGCCCTGGTGATTTTACAGTGTAGCCGCCTTCTGTACATCTTTCGTAGTAATTTTCTCTATCCGTTCATCCTCTTGGTTTTCCCGTATCTCCCACTTTATTTCCTAGTATTCTGTCGTTTAACTCTCAACAGGCCTTTAAAATGCTTCTCCCCTCTACCAGATCGATAATAGGGAGGTTTACTCTTTGTTTTACTTCTTTCCTCAGCCATGCAGTCATTTTCT
The DNA here is from genome assembly GCF_023898315.1 of Schistocerca nitens. Classification (NCBI taxonomy): domain Eukaryota; kingdom Metazoa; phylum Arthropoda; class Insecta; order Orthoptera; family Acrididae; genus Schistocerca; species Schistocerca nitens. Next base: position 374,526,440 of record NC_064615.1, on the reverse strand, counting down.
ATGCTGCTGCCGCTGATCGAGACTCTTTGTCTGAATTTGTACGTACAACATTTGCATCTCGATTACTATTTGCGACACTGGCCTTCCGTGGGAAATGAATAAGTGCTCCGTGAAAAACTATTAATAATATGGCGGTTTTTCGACATTTTGAGGGTATCAATTACTTTTAAAAATTTTTATTATGATTTCTGTTTTATTAATAATGAATTTTTAACTAAACTGTCGCTGAATAAAACAAGTTCTTTTTTCATTTCTTAAAATTTTATTATTCTTTCGAATGTAATAAGTGTTACATCAACATACCAGGATTCTCAAAGTGTTACACTAGAGAAAAAGTTTGGTAACCCCTGCAATGAACTGATTTCTAGATCAGTAAATTTGCAGGTAATTTGAAATTATTCTCGTCCACCTTAAATAAGACGCTAGATCGCATTGAAGTAGACTTCTCCCAAAGCAAAAAACTTTTAAAAATGACGAGAGAAGAAAATGTGGCTTCTGACCAAAACACTACGGCAGTATTTACAATGTTGTTATGCAAGTGGACATTGTGTTGCAAAGTCTTCGAAGGAAACTGATTGGGGCTCAAAACAATAACGTTAGAATGGTAACTTATATTTTATCCTCAGTTAAGCCCAACATGTAAAACATCAAAGACTTGCATCAGACTAAACGTTTGTTCTTGGACACAGATCCCTGTTAAACTCACGATACAGAAGGATTACGAGAGATTGCCATAATCCGCAAGCCCCATATGTAAAAGACACTAGATAGACATGTAACAATGCAGCTCGATTTTATGTTATCCACACGATTGTTATTGTTAACGGTTATTAACTGTTGACTGCTCAGTGAAAAAGAAACATATATTTGTTATTAACTGCTCAGTCCATGGTTGGCATGACTTTGAACACCTGTGCGGAGCGACTCTTCTGGGGAGAGATATTTCTGCGGAGCCTGTGGTTCTTATTGGAATACATGGTTTTTCGCAAGTTGGGGACGGTTCGAGAAATTTGTCCACAAACGTGAAAAATCATTTGCCGCCCCTCCCCCAGCCTCTCCATTTTTTCACACAATCGCCATATGATTTGGCTCCCCTTCTCTTCCCTCCGTCCCTTATACATAACTTGGCATTCGTTGAACTCTTGGAATGACAGTTAAAAGTGAATCGAAATCTGGTGAGCATGGAAATGGGTTTTTTCGCTACTGATACACACTATGTACGAATTTTGCGCTAGAAGGGCCAAAGGCGCACTTCTCAGTGTGGAGGCCCAAGAGGTCGCTTGTGTCGCTTGGGACTTAATCTGGTCCTGGGCAGATACAAAAGAGGGGTGGTACACTTATAAAACGTGGCTGTGATGATCGATTCCTCCGTAGCTTAGCCCAAGGCCTAGATTAAACTGGAATGTGACGGCTTGGTTGTGAGTTGAAGAAGCTAACTACCTGAAGTGTTTTGGGCTTTGCAGAAGTATCAACACATTCCGTCTCCGCAACAGTGTCACGTCCGCACATGTGTCACGAAGTCGGCTGGAGCACCATACGGCTTAATACCACATTAAAAGGGTAAGAATAATAAAAAATCCTGCAGTATTTTTACAAATGGAGAGCTGTCAAAGCACCATTCCTCAAGGAATCGTTAAACAATGTCCGGCACTTTTGTTAGTCGATAGTTATCGGACCGAGCCTGCTTGTCAGCATTCATTTACAGTACAATGTGTGGAAAATCATGTGTCGTCTGAATAAACCAATACAGTCTGAATTCTTACGATTTGTTTTCTTTAAACTCTAATATGTTTTTGTCTTTCCTAGTATATTTTGTGCGACTTTGTAAACATTCTTGAAAGTTATGTACCATAGTTCCTATGTGATCAATCATATCATTTTTGCCTTTCTTAACTAATCTTGTAAACAGAAACAATTTTTCTGAGAGATCCTTTCTAATCCTGGAGTCCAGTTTTGAGTATAATATGCTGCGCAGTTTATATGGTACTTCTTTACATTCTTCAGAATGTCACAGAAATTTATATATAACAGCCTATTTGTGTATGTAATAATTAATTATAATGGTAATTCTATATGTTCTTCATCATGTCACAGAAATTTATTTATAACAGCCTATTTATGTATGTATTATCAATTGTTCATGCACTGTGAGGTTGTTGCCTTAAGTTTAGGGTAGAAACTCTGATCCATAGATCCCCAAATGTTTCTGGCCAACCACCGCCACTATTCGCTATTCTTTTTCAGGGCACACACACATACACACACACACACACACACACACACACACACACACACACTGAGTTCTGAGTAGCTTGTTAACAGATAGTGTGATTTATCAAGGACTTTGAACTGCCATTGGTACAGGATGTGAGGCAAAGTAAAAGCGTTTTTTATATAGTGGGCTGTATGTTTCTTACAGAAAATGGATCTGTCGACCAAAGTTATCTATGATTTAAATTTGAGGAAAATAATAGTTCACAAAACAATGAAGCAGACGCCTCACAGTGAGTGGCAACATTGAACAACTTAGCAACAATAGAAGAGCGTGCCAGAAGATACAGCAGTTGGACAAAGATATGAAAACAACGTGAGAAATACAGCTTTAAGACAAACGCAGGTGCTGATCAAGCCTTCAGGATGTGGTGTTTTATTTGATCACGAACAGCGCCTGCGCAGTGTCCTCAATGTGTTGCAAGTGTCAATCGCGATCAGAATAGCGTTCTGTGCAATTATGAGTGCATTATGTCGGAGCTTCGTGAATCCGAATGTGGGAAAATTGTAGATGCTCGTATGGTGAGTGCTGCCCTAAACTAGGTAGCCGGAGAGTTCGATGTTTCAAGAGGCATTGAACAAGATTTATATCGCATATAGGGAAAGCGGGAAAACATCATCTACTAATTTTCAGCGCGGACGAAAGCGTGTCTCGAGTGATCGTGAAGGGCGCCCATTGAAGAGGATTGTGACGATAAATTAGAAGACGAAACTACAAAAGACCCTGCACAACTGACTTCGTGAATCCTGTCAGCGTCAAAACAACACAAAGGGAGCTCCAGAAGCAGAGAATTGCATGGCGAGCTGGATTTGTAAAGCCGTGGTCAGTGATGCAAACGCCCGTAACAGGAAAACATGCTTTGAAGCCATAAAATCTGCACTCTGAAGCAGAGGATGAATGTCAAATGATCGGATGACTATTGATGCACAATGTTTCCAACTTCTGGACGAGTGTAAGTGCCAAGAAAGAAATATGGCGGGGGTTCGGTGATGATTTGCGCAGCATATCGTAGTATTGCATGGGCCCCTTGATTACTCTGCAAGGTCACATTGCTGTGAAGATGGCAGGACACCTGTTCACTCAGCTCACATTGCCCAGGACTGGTTTTGTGAGCAGGAGGATGAAATGTCGAATCTCCCCTGGCTACCACAGTCACAATATCTCAGTATTATTCATCCTTGATGGGCTACTTTGGAGATAAGGGTGCATGAGCGCTATCCACCATCATCATCGTTTTCTGACGTTGCCTCAATTTTGCGAGAATAATGGTTTAAGATTCCCTTTAAAGCCATACAGGGCCTGTATATCTCCATTAAGAAATGACTAGACACAGTTGTGAATGAAAACGGTTTTACTGCACCGTATGGGGAACGGTAATGTGTTGTGTTTGTGGTGTTTCCGAATGTTTATCCACCTCCAGAACGTTTCTTGCATACGAAAATAAACTGTCTTACGATTTCAACCATCATATAGTGCCGGTCAACCCGAAACCTGTCATTAATGGACACTAAATTCAGTAATAGTGGAGGCAGCTTTTAATTTGTGATAGGTAGCTTCAAACCAGCTGTGATTAAAATCGCTAGTCAAAACTGTCTCACAATTAGGTCCCTAGCAACAGGTTGGCGTAGATACGCTCTCGGAGATCAGTGTCAGTAGGTTTTAAGACCATAGCTGACGGTTAGCATCTACACTGCATATGGGAATATACAGCAGATACTGGAACTTGACTGGCGCTTCTAAACACGTGAAAACGGGGAATATGCAGTATAGCAATCCTGTACTTGGTTGAAAAATTTCGGCATTACTATTTTGTTCTATTTTCAAACAGCCAGGTAATGTTTACAGCGACCGCCGATATTTCGGCGGGAATACACCCCGCCATTTTCAAGGCACAGACTGCAACGGACAGATGATGTACAGACAAATTTAGAACCTCGGTTCTTGGAGTAATTCAGGAAAGATACACACACACACACACACACACACACTGAACACTAATGCCACTAAAGATGACCAAACTCAGAGGTATCGATAGTGAAAGACTACGAAATATCATGTGAGATGTAGTGATTCTCAAGCAGAAAGAGGTTCCTTTTTAATGGTCTGAAGATGACCACAGCAGTGGTCGAAACCGGTCACCTTAATAAATAAATCGTGATCAAGACTGTTTTTAATAGTGAACATTTGTCCCTCTGTATTTGACAAGGGAAAGAGCAGGATTCCAAGCAGAGTTTAAGCAAAAACCTCCATCCATGTTTGCAAGGTTGCTCGCTAATTTAATCTCAACAGCCTCCTTAATAACAGTGTCCCAGTAGTTGGATGTGCATGCCAATATCTCGGTATTGTTATGTAACATTGGGTGACCAGTATCCAAACAATGTTTGGCAACAGCACATCTACTTAGCTGCTGTAATCGTGTGTGCCGTTTATGCTCAGTACATCGGTCCACCACGATCCTGATAGTCTGACCAATATATGCCATGCCGCAGCTACAAGGAATGCGATATACACCCGCCTTAGGCAAACTAAGATCATCGTTAACTGAACCCAGAAGCACTCTAATTTTTACGATAAAGAGGATGGATGCCTTCCCTTTCTTGATGTTTTGGTTAGGAGGTCGGTTGATGGATCATTGGGACATGCAGCTTATCGGAAACGCACACACACTGATTTGTATTTACAGGCTGATAGTTGTCACCATCCGGCTCAGCGTGAAAGGGTACTTCGTACCTTGGTACACAGGGCACATGTCATTTCCGACACTGATACTTTGCCAGCTCTTGTCCATCTTGAAGCTACATTTCGTCAAAATGGGTATGGTGAAAGACAGATTAAACGTGCGTTGCGCTATCGACCAACTGAGTCGACACCTTGGTCTACTACTTTTTTGCCTTACGTAGGAAGCACTTCCAATAAGATCAATGGTTCAAACGGCTCTGAGCACTATGGGACTTAATATCTGAGGTCATCAGTCCCGTAGAACTTAGAACTACGTTAACCTAACTAACCTAAGGACATCACACACATCCATGCCCGAGGCAGGATTCGAACCAGCGACCGTAGCGGTCACGCGGTTCCAGACTGCAGCGCCAATAAGATCGGTCGTATTTTACGGAAATACGATGTGAGATGTGTATTCCGACCTCCATCTAAAAATAGAGTGCTTTTGGGTTCTGTTAAGGATGATCTTGGTTTGCGTAAGGCGGGTGTATATGGCATTCCTTGTAGCATTCCGACGGACTTGGGCAATTCCAGCAGGAGAATCTGACACCCCCCACGACCAGAATTGCTACAGAGTGACTCCAGGAACATTCTTCTGAGTTGAAACACTTCCGCTGGCCACCAACCTCCCAGACATGAACATTATTGAGCACATCTGGGATGCCTTGCAACGTGCTGTTCAAAAGTGATCCCCTCGTATTCTTCGGATTTCTGGACTGCCCTGCAGGATTCATGGCGTCAGTTCCCTCCAGCATTACTTCTGACATTAGCCGAGTCCATGCCACGTCGTCTTGCGGAATGTCTGCGTGCTCGCTGGGGCCCTACACGGTATTAGGCACTTGTAGCAGTTTCTTTGGCTCTTCGGTGTATAACATTCGACGCAAAATGAATGGCACCATGCTAGTGCCCGAGTTTTCCCCACGAGGCTAGAACTTTCCAGCAGCAAGTTCCCAACTGGCGCAGCCGCGGGCGGCTGGCACTTTGCACGTGCCTCACGGAGCCGCAGTAACCGTTAGGCCGGCGCAGACGTATGGGAGGCTGCGTGAGGGCGACGAGCGAGGGCGGCGGTGAAAGCACGCGGCCAGAGTTACTGCGAGGCCGCGGAGTATCGCTTTCGTTGCGCGCGATGTGTGTGGCGTCACCCGCCGGCACGCCCACACACTCCGCTGCTTCCTAGGCCTCTCGCCGAGCTGCTCATTTGCTTAACGAGGCGGAACGAGATGCGAATGGAATACGCAGATTCATAGGCAGTGAAGTAACACAGTCACTCTGTTTCCGAGCTATTATAGATCCCATTAGTGTGAAATAGATGTACTTTCGGCAGCTGCAACTTGAAACAAGTCTGTACCTGTGAAGGTCCAACACGACGGACTGACAATTGACCTCGCTCGGCACCGGCGTGCGGAGATCGTATAAAGAATCTCACATTTTATGTGGACTTTAGTACGAGAGAGTACAGGAAATGAGGTACGAGGTTTTTGTGATGAACAGGGAGCAAAATCTGCTAGCAGAAGAAATTTTTTTTTAAAGGGTGAAACATGTGAATGTGAGATGTTACATTGGCAGTATTGAGCTGCATTCAGCCTTTCTATACTTTCTATACCTCTACTGGTAGTAACATCACTACTTTCGGTTTTGGAGAGAAGAACTAGCAGCAAAATGTTTCGTTAGCCGGCCACAGTGGCACTTTTACAGATAAATAATATCATTTACCAATTTATGCTTTACATTTCATACCCCTATTGGTACACTAAATTTATGAGTAGTCCTGTGTCTCCTTTTCCCATTTGTCTGTTATGTTTCCGGGTTATATTTTTGTGTTTCCATTTCCTGTTACTTGTCTCGTCTGCTAGACAGAATGTGTAAACATCTATATGTGGTGCTTCCATGTACTCTGATTCTTGGGCAAGGATTCTTTGAGTGGTAGTGGCAGTTTAGTCAACTACTGTGTAGAGACAAAGTAGCTTCTGCTGGGCCAAAGAAGCATTAGGGGAGACTGGTCGGCAGCTATTGTACAGTTGATACGGGTAGTTCGTGTGTGTTATCCGTTTGTAGTATTAGGACCTCTTTTCCGTGTTTTTAATTTCAAATTCAGTTCGTGAGTTCGGCGTTTTTTTTTTTTTTTGTGATGGTTAGAGAAATCAGGTCAAGCAACCTCCCGCCATGCGGAGATCCTTCAGCTAAACGTTGCTTTTCAGTCAAGCGGGCTGCTTCAGTTGAATTCCAATCGAATGAGAATTTGATTTCATTCTATAGATTAATGTATATTTTGTGCCTCCGAGATGGAGACTCTCTATGCGGACTACCGACCACGTACTTGGTCAGCAGAACTAACGTTTCTCTGGCCCAGCCTGTTTCAGTCTGGTACACGAACTGATATTTACGTTCTTTTGTTTTTTATAAGATGAATGCGCGGGCGCATGCAGATGAGACGAATGCTTGTTTGTACCAATCCGAGGCCTTTCTCATGTGTTGAAATAGCCATTGAGTAGTTACTTTGTCATGCATACGTTATCAAAAAGTCCCATAGTGACCTTTACTGTTTGTAATTTGATGTTCTTACAGTCTGCTCCGTCAAATAAATGTTAACTCTGTGCTAAATTGTATTTGTAACGTTACTTGAGCAAGCCGTCCAACTTTTAGTCTGTCTACCTCAGAGTCGTCTGATTTTATTGTTTTTTCATATTTTTTTATGTCCATACGAGAGTAATTCATTATAAACCTAGTTCGTTTGACTATTAGTCATTTGCTAAATTATTTGATTGAGACTTACTTCTTTCACATGAGCATCAGGCTCACGTTCAATCTAACACGCAATAGATGTGAGAAGGCTCCGATTCTACGGTGTATACCTCATTCCAAGCTCGTCCGGTAGCCGCTTATACGGCACCGAATCGCATGCCGCTATAGCAGTTTCACATTTTTATCCTGCTGCTGTTGTGCTCTACACAGCACGACAGCTCCCTTCATTTTATTTTATCTTGAGCGAATACTAGCATGAGTTTTAGTTTATCGTCGTTTAAAAAGAAGGAGAAAGAAAATACAGAGGATTCATTTAATTAATTTAAAAGAGAAAAGATGCGAGACATTTCATTTTCTATTTCGAGAGCATCGTAGCGATCCTGAGAAATTCTTCAAACACTTTCAAACGAGTATATCAACAATTTCCACAAATAATGTGAAGAAATTAATGATGGATCACTTTTTGACATCAGCTGGGTCTGAAAACTGGCAATTTTTTAAGATATGATTTTTGGAAAGGGCGTCATAATTCCATGCAATTTAAACACATTTTTGAAGGTGGTACAATAAACACGTTTAAGTGGTTCAACAACTTGCTTGCCATATTCATATTTCAACTTGTCGTTTATGTTTTCCTGCGATCGACACAGTTCCTTGAATACCTTGATCCACGCACACCTTTTGTATAAATCCTGTCCTCATCATTTTCTGGAGCTTCGTCTTATAAAGCTGGTCGTTCTGCCGCTAAAGAAATCGTTCGCTCAGTGCCTGTTTGCCAAGCCATGTGTAGACCCACGAGGAAGAGCTACGAAAACGAGAAGGAAGAGAACTAACAGCAGAAGGACTTTACTGATGTACACGTTGCTGTTACTCGAAGACCGCAGTACCGTGCCTAGAAGATGTGAAGGCGCGGATGTTTACTAAGCCCCCGTTACGTTATACACCACTGCGCTAACGGCATTGCAGCCGTCCACTACAGTGGAACTGCCCGGCGGGGTCACGGCCGCGGTGCGCCATTTGCACGGCAACGGCATGTATCGCGTAGATGTGGAAGCCACCGTATTCAAGGTGGGGCCCGGAGAACGGCGTTCCAGTGTACAAGGAAATACAGCGGAGGAAAGGATACACAGTACTAACCTGAATACAGATGTTGAAAATGACCACCATTCATCTCTTGCCACTTTTGGGACCTGTTCAGCAAGTTGCTGAAGGCAAGTCGAAGCTGGATGAGGGTTGTTACGTTACACGTAGGACTTGAGAACTCCCCACACAAAGTAATTGCACATTGCCGATTAGTTGATTTGGGTCGCAGCTAGAGCCGCGACGAGACAGACTTCTGCTAACAAATCTGCCAGGCGTGAAGATCGTGTAAATGTGCTCCAAGCTGTATGGGCAGTTGTTCTATCCTGCTGGGGTGTGGTTGTACGTATACTGTCACCTCCAGTCGTACCCAGTTATCCGGGCCACTTTTATTTGCGCCGCCCTGTTGTTTTCCATACCACTGCCACGTACACGGTACGGTATAGCCGGCTGTCGGGTAAGTGTGAAATGGGCCTTAGGCATGTTAACTCAAATGGAATGTCACGGAGGTAAACTTTTAGCAAAACGTTACAAACGCAATTTTGCGGATTGTATTGGAAGTTGTGAGGGGAATATAGTGCAATATCTCCTCGCGTTTTCCATGTGAGCTTTATGCATCACCATCATTTCAGTTTTCTGTGTGGTGACTAATTAATGATTAATAGTACTCGATAGAGGATATTTTAGTTGTAAAAAACCCAGAGAGTCATAATTTTTTGGTTGTTTTTGACTGTAACTAATAGCTAATAATGTTTTTCAAGAGCCGGCCACGGTGGTCTCGCGGTTCTAGGCGCGCAGTCCGGAACCGTGCGACTGCTACGGTCGCAGGTTCGAATCCTGCCTCGGGCATGGATGTGTGTGATGTCCTTAGGTTAGTTAGGTTTAAGTAGTTCTAAGTTCTAGGGGACTGATGACCACAGCAGTTGAGTCCCATAGTGCTCAGAGCCATTTGAACCATTTTTTTGTTTTTCAAGACGCTACAAGCAGCTGCTCGAAAGAAGATTTTTTTACCAAATATCTTTTTATAAAGCACCCAACCTAAACACTATTTTTCAGTATATTAAACATTTTCAAATATATTCGTTTTTCTTCTGCCTTTTCACTTTTCCGGTCAAATCTTAGTACATTAAGAACGAAAAGTATTAAATGCACGAAATGTATTTCTTTATACATTTACACAGCTGATCTCTTACTAAGGCCACGCAACATTGTAGTCTTACAAAGTAAAAATTCAAGGCGCAATGGTTTAAATGATTTTATCGAGCCATCTTGCACTTGAAAATGACACGCCCTCAAAAATATTTCGGGTTTTAAAATCAGGTAATAATGATAAGATCATCTTGACCGTAACTGTTCAGTTATACCCGTGTCTTCTATTCCCCTTAAATAATTAATTTAAAAGGACGGAGGATATACAAAAATGAATCCGTTGCTGAATGATAGGCGAAGGAGGACAAACGGGGAAATTTCTTTCATGAACCTGTGCATTAAAATTGTAAGACGTATGCGTTGCCGGTGATGGGCGAGGCATGACAGAGTCTCTGACCAGAGAGTAGTATGTCGTTAGTTGTTGCTTGTCGCTAGTCTGCGCTTGTCTACGCGAGTCGACAGTAGTCTTTAGTAGTCTTTAGTCGGCGGGAGTCGGCGCGTGTCGGCGGTGTGCTCTGCTCGGGACTCTGGTCAGGACTCTGCAGGATGGGTGTTATTGTAGAAGGTAAAGAAGCAGCCTTGCGCATATCTAATAATGTCTGTTAATTGTCATTTAATTTGTTCCAAAAAAAATGCCCCAATAATAATTTTTATAATATAAAGTAACTTTTTTAAAGAAAAGCATTCATTTCAATTTAAAGAATATTTCCAATGCATGATCATTCCTTCCAAGAATAAAAAAAAAAATATACGCCAGCATTGCACGAAGCTGTGTCAAAAAATTTCTACATAAGAGCAGATATATTTGCAGTTTTTTATTGAGGTAAGAATTTTTGCTTTTTTTATTCAGAATACAGGGCCGAAGGGCAGCGCTGCTGTCCTCATAAAATTTATCAGGTTACTAATTTTTTTATTATTATTTCCGGATCTACGAATTGAATTTTGAGGTGTCCACTGTCACTATTATTCTTCTGTGGGGAGGTTACACTTGGACCATTTTCATTATTATTTTTCTGTGGGGAGGTTACACTTGGCGACATCCGGCCAGTATCGTATTTCTTTGTGAATCTTCTGATAAGTAGTCATATATCTGCTCTTATTTACTTAAATGTAGTTTGCATCTGGCGCAACGCATTTACTAATTTGTCACTCTTTCTTTCACAGATCATCGGCAATTTGTTGCTCTTTCTTGTAATTGTGTTTGTTGCATTTTGCATTGTCATTGTTTCTTTTGTGCTTAATTTTGATTCGTGTAAAAATGCCGCGAAAAACTGTTAACAGTACATCGCGATGTGCAATGAGAGAAATAGCCGACTCGAATAATTTGACTGATAATACTTGCGACACTCAGTGTAATGATGATAATCCCCTAATTGTAGACAATCAGTGCCTACCGACCACTAGTAATGATTTTAATGCTAATGATGAGCAAACACATTCAATTGTGTCCTCTGTTAATTTAAAGACAACTGATGACGCGGGACGTTCTGTTACAATGAACGCTGCCCAGTTTAACACACCCGGTTTGCAAAATTTACGTAATGAACAGATAATTTTTTCTAACGAAAATGAACAGTGTACTCAAAATACGACAGATTTATTTGATTCCGAGGTAGTAACTAACAGTGCACATCCGATTGGAAAACATTTTCAAGAATCACAAAATGACCGAATGGTTACACAAAACGTTACAATTGCAGGTACGCCATTAAACAGCACTGAGAATAGAGTAGGTAATATTGGCGTGGATCAAATTATGGCAATATTGCTACAACAGAATGGAAATTCCAAACAGCAGAATGAAAGACAAGACAACAATTTCAAACAACTTAGTGAACAGAACAAACAACTTAATGAAAAATACGACAACCTTAATAAAAATTTCAAACAACTTAGTGAACAGAACAAACAACTTAATGAAAAACAAGACAACCTTATTGAAAAATTAGACAACAATTCCAGACAGCTTAGCGAACAGATTACATCCGTTGCCGCGCAATGTCATGATACAAAAGAACAATTACGTGAAGAAATTAAGGCTTGTGCTAGGAAAAGTAGTGAAGAAATTAGATCTGTTGCTCAAGAATTAAGGAATATGCAAACAGCTACCACAGAATCACTTAGAGACGAAATTAGTGCAGTTGGTAAACAATGCTCTGAAAACTCAACGCAGTTACGCGACGAGTTTAAATTAATGTCAGCAGAACTCTCACGCACACTGGATGCAAAAGTAGACGCGAAATTCGACCAACAGAACAGCCAAATTGACGAACGCTTTAATCACCACCTACAAAACAGTGAAACGCGTTACCGTAAATTCATACAGGAACAAATTAAAGTAAACCGACAAGTTATGGAAACAATTACCGCACAGAGACAGGAAGATAAACGTAAATTGTTTACGAAAGCAAAAACATACGTAGACAACAATATTGCTACAATCGCAGACGAAATAAGTACTATCAAACAGTTGAACACCGAATTGCGTGATGAGATTTCCGATATTAAAACAAAAACAGACACACACACAGTAGACTTTCAAACAGTGACCGACAGACTTGAACAATTAGAACTAATACAGGATCCCGATGTTATCAAAGCAGACGTTAAAAAATTGAACGAAACCACACGTAAAATACAAAAACAGATTAATGCTTATGACACTAAAAACGATGATCAGGTAAAAATACTGACTGAAAAATATGATGAACTGGCCAGTCGTATTGACGTTATTGAAAGTAATAATGACAACAAATCAGACGATAGTTCACCGATTTCGTTTAATCAAACACCTGAATTCCAAAATTTACAGCAGAAGATCAGTGAGATAGATTCGTCCAATAATACATTACGTAGAAAATTGTCAACTCTACAGCAAGAAGTGACAGAGTTAAAAAATGTTTCGGTCAATAACACGTCACAGCATACGCCACATTCCGAACACTTCTCACACTCACACAGGCAGTATAACTTATGTAATTTACAGAGACTACGTGACTTAGAATATGAAGTGACACAGACAAACAGATTCTTATGCAATCGTGAACCTGTTCACACATTCAGTGACGATAACGTTGATTACAAACATTTTTTATCAGTGAGAAAATTTAAAGTATTTAAAAATGACAGAGCACAGGTACACACTTTCAACCGGATACGTCAATTTATTTTTGTACTTTCACCGCCATTGCCTGTAATGCAGAAACTAGAATTAGCATGGATACAGCAATTTGCTTTCGAATTTTCACCGGCATTGCCTGTAACGCAGAAGCTAAGATTTATTTGTAGCGCGTAATAGACCTCAGGGGATTCATTACGCTTTAATGAATATGTGCCGTAGTGTGCACAGGGCCCCAAGCCGTAGTAGTGCTGTTTCATCTTTACTTTTCTGCACTGCTACCTTCTCTTCTACTATCCTTTATATCTATCAAAACAGCTCTTCAACTATCGATCTATCTATAATTATGAAAGAGTAAAGAAAACCCGATATGACAAATTTTACCGAAAGTGACAGTACTCTTTAGACACTCCCGAAATGACAATTATCGCCGTAATTTTTAATAACAGATAAAATTGTAATCATCAGTATGTACAGCATTTTCAGCAATCGTCAAAATTATCAGCAACAGCGAACGCATTTGGTAACAATAGACGTTTTTCTCCGCAACAGCATGAAAGCCAACCGGTTAGCACACCTAACCAACAATGTAGTGCACAAGGTTAACCAAGCTTTAATGTTTCGCCGCCTATACGTATAGCATCAGCTCCAACAAATAGTAACGCACAGCAACAAGGGAATCAGTACGTACAGAAAACACACTATTTCAATTCCTATCGCAATGCACCGTATAGAAATGACTATCATGACAGATGTAAAAATAATGAGCAGAATTTTCAGCGTACATTTAATAACAGTCGGTCTTATCAGCAGCAAGAACATCAGCAACAACACATTATCATGAATGAACCAGACAGTAGATATCATCCCGAACGTAATACGTCAGGAAGAAATAACAGAGCAGTACGAATAGTGGAAATGCCGCAGCATCCTCCTGAAAATAATAACACGTCAGATAGAATTTGACTAGATACAGTACATGTTGCATCTTCCAGCAACGTAAGCAATACTTCAGATACACAGAATCTTGTTCACGAAAATGTAATTTGAAACATGCTTTGTTGAATGCACCACTTTTATCGCACCCAGATATTACCAGAAATTTTTCCATTGCTACCGACAGTTCTAACACCGCTTTAGGCGTACACATTTTTCAGGAAATTGAAGAAGATGGGACTACAGTAATTAAAAACATAGCCTTTGCGAGTCGTATTCTGTCATCTGCTGAACGCAATTATTCTGTCACAGAACTTGAAACATTATGTGTTGTATGCGCATTTACCAGATTTAGGCATTTTCTTTATGGAAGACATACTACCGTTTACACAGACCACAGAGCGATACAGTTTTTACTTTCGGCTAAATTTACACACGACAGATTAAGTAGATGGAAACTTTATTTGCAGGAATTTAATTTTACAATTGTTCACATTCCCGGTACACAAAATACTGTAGCAGACGCACTATCCCGTTCTCTCAGCAACAATCAGCAAGACATCGCAACCAACTTCTGCAAAGCAAATTTCAGCGTCATGTACTACATTCAACAAGTTGCATTTGAAAATTTCATTTCGTTGTCATTACAAGACATAGCACAAGAGCAGAGTAAAGACAACGTGTGGAAAGGAATTAAACACCTTTGGCAAGATAGGAATAATGTTACCATTAGAAACCATTACACTGTATGCAATAATATTCTGTTTCGCCGCTCTCATCCTGACAGCAACAATTGGTTATTATGCATTCCTGACGAACTTGTTAACAAATTAATCTGGTATACTCATTTAAGTTACGCACATTACGGAGCCAGAAAATGTTTTCTTATACTGAGACAGAACTGTTATTTTGCCAACATGGAGAAACGTATACGACGAGTTTTAGCGTCATGTAAAATCTGCCAGAAAGCTAAATCAGACACGACTTCACATGTTCCTCAATTACATCCTATTGTACCTGTTAAATTGAGACATATGGCCGCTGTAGACATTTTTGGTCCAATTCCCAGAACTAATACAGGTTTTTGCTACATCTTTGTCGCTGTTGAACTCACTTCAAAATTTGTTACCTTCACTACGTTGCGCAAAGCTACTGCTAAAACTGTTTCGAAAGCATTTGCAAAACATTTTTTATTTCATGTAGGGCATGTGTTGAAAGTAATTTCCGACAATGGACCACAGTTTCGATCTGCTATATGGACACGTATGTTGCGAGCTAGAAACATTTCTCCGATCTACATATCCAGGTACCATGCTTCTTCGAACCCTTGTGAACGATTAATGAAAGAAATTGGTAAACTGTGTAGAATATACTGCCATAAAAGACATATTGATTGGGACACATGCATACTCTCATTCCAGGATGTAATTAATTCCATATCAAATGAATCTACTATGCTATCTCCGTCTGTTATACTGAAAAATGTTGAACCACCTAACAAAATTAAAGAATTAGTAACCTTTCCTACATCTCGTCGACTACGACACCATGAAATAATTCACATTGCGCTGAACAACATCAAACGTGCCGCAGAGCGCCGGAGAAGACAGCAAAAACAGGTTTGTATATGCCGTGACTTTCACATTGGACAGAAGATATTAGTACGTACACACTATTTATCCAACAAAGGAAAAAGTAGATGCAGTAAATTTGAGCTTCTATACGCAGGTCCATATCGAATTCGCAGCATTCATCACCCCAATGTAGTACACGTCGAAACTTTGAGAACCAGAAAAACCAAAGGGAACCACCACGTCTCCAACATCAAACCCTTTATTGAATGAACATACTTTATGATTTATCACTCTGTAATGCCATTCCCTAATTTTTTTTATGACCACTTATGCAATTATATTCACATGAACACTTACTGATGATTATCGTATTTCTTCTTGGCAAGTGGCCGGCAAGGTAAGGTTAGCAGGTCGCTCTTCTTGTCGTTATACATCAGACCGTGCATATTTTTTCAGATGAACTAACACATTTTATAACCACTTATGCAATTATATTTATGTGACTACTTACTGATGTTTATCGTATTTCTTCTTGGCAAGTGCCCGGCATGGTAAGGTTAGCAGGTCGCTCATCTTGTCGTTATACATCAGACTGTGCATATTTTTTCAGATGAACTAACACATTTTATGACCACTTATGCAATTGTATTTATGTGACTACTTACTGATGAATGTCGTATTTCTTCTTGGCAAGTGCCCGGCAAGGTAAGGTTAGCAGGTCGCTCTTCTTGTCGTTACACCTCAGACCGTGCACATTTTTTCAGATAAACTTACGTATCTTATGAATAATTATGCAATTCTATCTAGTGACATATTAATTTTATTAAATTCTCTCTCCATTAAAGTCTACAATTCTCGCCTCTATTAACTACACAACATACAAGCTGAACGCAAAGAAGGTCACATTTCTTGTCGTTATATATCAGACCGTGCATATTTTCCATTTTTCATGTATGTATGATTGTTTTCCTGTTTTGTTTGTATGTACTATGAAATATTTAAGATATCACAAACACCAGTTGACTTTGACATTTTTGCCTTATGATATCTCAACATCGTGACTATTTTACACTTTTTTTTTTTTTTTGCTGCTACATTGTGATACTCTGTGTACATTTTTTGCACCTGCACACTGTCTATGTTTTTGACATATTACGTTTTCTGTCATACTATGCTGTATGCTCAATTATGTTACTATAAAACAGTTTTTATTTAGTGGGTATATGATTTAAATGCAAGACATTAATCTTTGTTCATCATTTTCAGAAAGCAATAACGTGTAAAAGAAATAAATTAAACAGAAATGGGAATTTCACCTTCGGAATGAATGAAAGAAGATGCAATACCTCGTGACGAAGAGTAAATGGATCAGAATTAACAAGCATTAATAAGGATATACTATACACATCGTAGAATAGCAGTCTTAACTAATTTTTTCTTTCAGAATACGAGGCGATTGATGCAGGCTGTCAGACAGAACTACACATCTTAGTTTTAGTAATGAAATATGCTAGAAATAAGGAATAGTTGTATAATGAATAATGAAGTGACTTTTTTGCAGATGATAATGAATGGTGATGAATAATGATGAAGAATATACTAATATGGATAATGAAGTTTTTCTTTACAGGTGATGATAATAATGGAGTTATGATGATATGGATAATGAAGTTTTTTCTTTGCAGATGAGGATAATGTTGAAGTTTATGTATTTATGCTATGTAGTTATTTAAGTATTTGTTGCAGTTCGTTTTGACAGTATGTCTTATGTCGCATGGTATGATGACTGAAGGTTTTGGAAAGGACAGCTAGAGAACATATATATTTTATACACATTTCACTACCTGTTAATTCGAAGTTCACTACTTTTCAGCATAATATGCGTTTCTTCTTTCAGTTTAATAATCCATTTTGTATTTTTTGCAGGAGAAATTATTCATGAAATTAATGTGCTATAAGCAGTTGGTCCTTAAACTTGTGTCATTTATGAATGTGATCACATATACTCTACTTGTTTCATAACCTTGTTACAGCTGACTCATGACGAATGACGTTACACATCTTCATTTGCAGCAATAACTCAAAAGCAAATATTGTTATGCCCCAGTAATTAATTATCGATCTCAACGCAATGCATTGCTAGCACAAAAAAAGGGAGTTCTGAGTAATTCTGAGTAATGTTTCTAGTCACAGACCTTGAATAATAGTTACAGTATGTTACATTTTCAATATGTCCTATGTCACTGGAATGATCAGTTCTGAGTAATATGTCATTTGAATGATGAATTCTGAGTAAAACTGAATGTTTTCTAGTCACAGACCTTGAATAATAGTTACAGTATGTTACATTTTCAATGTGTCCTATGTCACTGGAGTGATCAGTTCTGAGTAATACTGAATGATGCTTTGTAATAATGCATAAATACTATGCCCATAATTTCTGTAAATAATATTTTGTTATACTCTATAAATGCTATGCCAATAATTGACTCTCATTTTGAATGATAACTTCTGAATAATACTGAATAATGTTATGTAAAAGTATATGAATACCTTGTAACTGGCCAATGAATGCCAATAATTATTTTAAATATGTCATATGTCACTTGAATGATGAAAAATGTTTTGTACTATTCAATACTTGCTATATGATTTGTAACTGGACAATGAGTGCCAATAATTATTTTAAATGTGTCGTATGTCACTTGAATGATGAAAAATGTTTTGTACTATTCAATACTTGCTACATGTTTTGTAACTGGACAATGAGTGCCAATGATTACTATAACTAAGTGAATTATGTTAATACTATGCCATTCATTAGCTCCTGTTTTGAATGATGACTTCTGATGGTTTGTAACTGGTCAATGAATGCCAATAATTATTTTAAATATGTCGTATGTCACTTGAATGATGAAAAATGTTTTGTACTATTCAATACTTGCTACATGTTTCGTAACTGGACAATGAGTGCCAGTGATTACTATAACTAAGTGAATTATGTTAATACTATGCCATTCATTAGCTCCTGTTTTGAATGATGACCTCTGATGGTTTGTAACTGGCCAATGAGTGCCAATGTTCTCTGTAAACAGATAATTTCTGAACATTATTCTGTAATACTCCATACATGGTACAGAAATGTTCAGTAACTGGGCGATGAGTGCCACCAATTACTCAAATCAGTTGTTAGACTAGTGTAATTCTCAATGAAGACTAGTATGTGACTTAATGTCCTTCACCTTCTGACCTAATTACCAGAAATTACTGCAATATCCGTTTGTCCTGACTATCCTCATGATCATGGAGCACTATATTTGGTTTTTGCACTAATTCTACGTTGGTGTACTTTACAAGAACGTGGTGTTGACACGACATGCTGTCCACCACCTTGAGCGATGGAGATGTTAATATGGTCCTACTGTTTGGTGTGCCTAGTGTACTACCAAAATGATAACATGGAATATTACTACGACATTTCAGTGTCTTGGCTACACTGATTAATACTTCAAGGAAAAGAACTTTAGATGGTGTTGCGCTTCTGTAGAAAGATGTGGACTTTCAGTGCAGCTGCGTGCAACCTAAAGTGCTAAACCATGACGCAATCCTTCCCATTCCTTTCCTAGTTCTTTTAAAATGGTAAACACTTATACAATGCGTTTAAATTCTTGTAAAATGATAAAGACATATACAGTGCGTGTGAACTTCATTTCATTTGTTAACAAGATCAGTTGTCCTAAATATGCTAAAGACTTATACAGTGCGTGTGCACTTTATTTCACCCCATGATATGTTATGTAAAAATGCTAAAGACTTCTACAGTGCGTGTGCACTTTATTTCACTCCTTGATATGTTTATTTGTTGTAAAAATGCTAAAGAGTTTTACAGTGCGTGTGCACTTTATGCCATTTGTTAATATGATTTGTACTCATTGCCTATACATTTGTGATTTCCTGATATGTTCACTACTACAGTGCGTGTGCACTTTTGCCATTTGTTAATATGTTTTGTACTCATTGCGTATACATTTTGTCATTGCCTGATATGTTCTGTACTCAGTGGGTGTGCACTATATTTTATTTCATGTTCTGCACATATATATATATATATATATATATATATATATATATATATATATATATAGTGATATACAGTGATATTCTGTGATTGTAAACTTAGTTAATTAAGAAAAATTTGTTGCTCATGGCAAGTCCAATTTACTCACCATCGCTGCCAAATTTTTGCCCCCCCCCCCCCCCCCCCCCCCAGTGGAGGGTTATGTAAGACGTTTGCGTTGCCGGCGATGGGCGAGGCATGACAGAGTCTCTCACCAGAGAGTAGTATGTCGTTAGTTGTTGCTTGTCGCTAGTCTGCGCTTGTCTGCGCGAGTCGACAGTAGTCTTGAGTAGTCTTTAGTCAGTGGGAGTCGGCGCGTGTCGGCGGTGTGCTCTGTTCGGGACTCTGGTCAGGACTCTGCAGGATGGGTATTATTGTAGAAGGTAAAGAAGCAGCCTTGCGCATATCTAATAATGTATGTTAATTGTCATTTAATTTGTTCCAAAAAAAATGCCCCAATAATAATTTTTATAATATAAAGTAACTTTTTTAAAGAAAAGCATTCATTTCAATTTAAAGAATATTTCCAATGCATGATCATTCCTTCCAAGAATCAAAAAAAATATATATATATACGCCAGCATTGCACGAAGCTGTGTCAAAAAATTTCCACATAAGAGCAGATATATTTGCAGTTTTTTATTGAGGTAAGAATTTTTGCTTTTTTATTCAGAATACAGGGCCGAAGGGCAGCGCTGCTGTCCTCATAAAATTTATCAGGTTACTAATTTTTTTATTATTATTTCCGGATCTACGAATTGAATTTTGAGGTGTCCACTGTCACTATTATTCTTCTGTGGGGAGGTTACAAAATATGTTTGACATTACTGAATGGAAAAGTCACATCGGTAGTGTCAGCCAGCATCACACACCAGGAGCTGAGTACCCACAAAGCTGATGAGGATTTGGTGGACGCTGTGAGGAATGGGCTCAGAATACGATGAGACAACCTTCACGCCCAGCAGTTATTTCCAAATAAAGGAAATTAAAGTTGTATTGTTAGAAAATGAGTCGCTGCTTTGTATTCTAACTGAACTGACGACTTTTGGTTGCGCCACACTAGGACTGTAATGACTTACTGCTTTATTTTCAGAGCAGAGATTTCGTAAGGGAATACAAGTCCCAGTGTTTATACTTTTACCGAAGAATTTACTAATTGTTCATTTTCATTGAGTAACAGTATCTTAAGGCATGTGAGTGAACAGAAGAGGAGCCGGCTGCTGTGGCCGAGCGGTTCTAGGCGCTTCAGTCCGGAGCCGCACTGCTGCTACGGTCGCAGGTTCGAATCCTGCTTCAGGCATGGATGTGTGTGATGTCCTTAGGTTATTTAGGTTTAAGTAGTTGTAAGTCTAGGGGACTGATGACCTCAGATGTTAAGTCCCATAGTTCTCAGAGCCATTTGAACAGATGAGCAAAGTATACTTTCAGTCTCTAGACTTGCTTTTGAGGGACATAAAGTTTTAAAACGAAAAATCTCGAGCGTTGCTTACTGGCTAGTACGGTTATTTATTCTTCGGGAAAAAAGAGTTTTTCCATGGAATTTTTAGCTGGGCTCCTTAAAAGTGGGGTTCATCCGTACAGCATTACATTGACAGACTTACTTTTTCTTCCTGTGGTATCATGTATCGATAACACCCCAAGGGCACCCAATTTGGCAGCGGAATTGTAGGTTTCCGTCGGCGGCTCCGACTACATCGTTCGTGCTTAGTTCAGAGCGCCTCTTTCTTGTTGACATTGTGAGTTGGACGCTTATTTCTTGCTGCATTATTTGCAACGTGGCTTCGTATGATTGGAGAAATACAAGTTAAGTAAACATAGCCCGCCTGGTTAGCCGTGCGGTCTAACGCACTGCTGTCCGGGCGGGAAGGCGTGCCGGTCCCCGGCACGAACCCGCCCAGCGCATTAGTGTCGAGGTCCGGTGTGCCGGCCAGTCTGTGGATGGTTTTTAAGGCCGTTTTCCATCTGCCTCGGCGAATGCGGGCTGGTTCCCCTTATTCTGCCTCCGTTACACTACGTCGGCTATTGCTGCCCAAACACTTTCTCCATGTAAGCGTACACCATAAGTACTCTACCACGCGAGCATTGGGGTTACACACGTCTGGTGTGAGACGTTCCCGGGGGAGTCCACTGGGGCCGAACCGCACAATAATCCTGGGTTTGGTGTGGGGCGGCGATGGGCTGAGTGGACTGCTCTAGCCTGTTGTGGGGTTGTGTACCACTGCGGGCTACAGCGGGGACGAAACCTCTCCGTCGTGTCTACGTCCCCAGTTCCATACAATACAATACAATAAGTAAACATTCTGTTTATTGTGTTAACTTCTCCGCTAATCAATTCTGCTCTTGCCCAGCTTTCCCATGACGACAGTCGTCGTACCACTCTGTAGCTCACCTCTCCTTACCGTTGTGTGCGAAGTTGTACACACTATTCTGGCATTAGCGCATGTCATCTATTTCACTGAGATAGACTTAGGGAACAGCCCCACTGGCGACATGTCTGCCAGAACTGGATTTGTACTAACGTGAAATATTTTGATACAGTTGTATCGAAAAGTTCAGGAATTGCGATTGACGCTCCGAGTATGGGCAGCACGAGAGGCTCTTGGGGTCTGTAGAGAACTGCACGACCTCACCAATACCGGCGGAGGTCCGGTGATCCACTACAGTACTTCGAGAAGGACGCGGGTGCCTTATACTTTACGCGTTCGGAGCTGGCTATGATCTTAAAGGCTGCTCACATGAACATGGCAACACAGCTGTTTCGGTGTTGTGAGCAGGGCTTACCGCAATCTGACGGGTCTCTAACCAGCGACGAAGTGATGCAACATTGCCTCTACCAGTCAATGGGGCGCGTCGCCGTCAACTCGTGTCAGACGGTGGCGCTGCGACCAGCAGTCTGTGCCGTCCATCGCAATCGAGATCATCCGCAACCAAGGGGGCGCAGCTTTCTTGATTTGACAACCAATGTCTAAACTGGATACTGTTGGCATCACGAAGAAAGAAGATTTAGTTAAGAAAGTTTCAGGTTATTCAACTGCATTACAATAATAGATGGAAAGTGACAGCGTTGAATCTGAAGCTGACAAAATTTCAGCAGGGAATAAGAAGGACGAGACCAGCAGAAGCGGCAGTAATGATTCGTCAGGTGAAATACATACTCGATGGTTGCTGGATATGTTCAGTGAAATGAAGTCTAGTAATTGCAGATTAGAAAACATTTTAAAGAACTGGAACTAAGGTCTACAAATGATAAAACTGATAAAATAGGATCCGATTACTCTAACTTAAGAAATAAATCAGAGGCTTCTAACTACTTTAGATAGACGAATCATTTATAAGAGCTACGACTACACTTTCAGAAAAGATATGATAAAAGTTTCCCAATACGTCGTCAAAGATTTTATAAAATGTCTTCTATAAAAGAAATTTCACAAGGAACTTTTTGAGTGTAATATGGGCGTTATGAATAATCTTGAAAAAGATGGGCGAGAGATAACACCAACTTGTCGCGAAAATGTCATTAAATTTAAAGGGGAAGTATCTGCAGATTTTAACAAGCGTTTTCAATAACTTCTGTACAGTGACCTGTCCTCTGAACGGACTTTTGCCATATCTTGAGGAAAAAGTCACTGAAAGGCGTGTTCCCTTTACTAAAATATAATTTTGTAAATAGCTGATTGTGATGTTTGTCAAATGGTTCAAATGGCTCTGAGCACTATGGGACTCAACTGCTGAGGTCATTAGTCCCCTAGAACTTAGAACTAGTTAAACCTAACTAACCTAAGGACATCAAAAACATCCATGCCCGGGGCAGGATTCGAACCTGCGACCGTAGCGGTCTTGCGGTTCCAGACTGCAGCGCCTTTAACCGCACGGCCACTTCGGCCGGCTGATGTTTGTCCCGCTGTCTTCTTATTAGGAGCATGACTATGGCTACGGGTTTTGATTGTGGGAAGAACATGTAATGATTCCAGAGTGCTGAATGTGCGAATGATTCTCTAACTACGAAATGAAATGTCTACACTTTTCACTTTTTTATTTCGAACTCATCATGTATCAGATTGACTACATTTAACAGCCATTCACTCCCATCTGCAGCTCATTACAACTAAAAATGTCTCCTTTCTGAAGCATCACACAACATGAGTTGACTCCATAACACAGCAACTATCCATCTGGTGTTAACAAGAAGAATTTCAAAGATTACATTTAAGACAAAGAGGTTTAAGTGAATTACATCGTTTTCAAAGATATTGTTTCTATTAATTGATACATAATTTAGGAAAAACTTAGTAAAAATTAAATTAACAGATTGTCATGTTAAATTTTCAAAATTATCATAATTACCTGAAATATAGTTAATTATGCATGGAATAATGAATTTTGGCTAATGTAATTTTATGCGAATTTCACTACATATTAATGAAATTGCAGATACCCATGGATATCAAAGGTTTCAGAATGGGTACAGGCTTTATTACAACACAGATTTCGGCATTAGTATATAAACAAATGAATGACTAAAATAATACGACTGTAACCTCTGTGGTGGAAATGAAAAACGAAGCTATGAGGGTTGTGCCAAAAGTAAAGTTCCCAATGTAGGTGCTCAAGGGAAGGTACTAGGCTAAATCCGACAACAGCGCCATGCGCAGTGCTTCCCCCACTCTCGAGCCCACCCCTCCGCGGTTCGCTACGTCGTTCAGTGTTGGCTTGGCACCCGTCAGAGATGGAAGTGGTGGTCGCCGCTCCCAGCAAGTGCGAGGTTCTAGCAGTAATCGGTTTCTTCACGCAAGGAAGTTACCGCCCATGGAGATTAATCGGCAACTGACTGAGGGTTATGGTGAAGAGTGCATGTTCGTTCAGCACGTCTGCAAATGGTGGAGGGCTTTTGCTGAGGGTCGCACGGAAGTTCACGATGAAGAACGGAGAGGAAGACCGCCGGTTTCGGATGCGACTGTCCAGAAGATCAAAAGTGAGCTGCTCAAAGATCGGAGGATCACTGCCCATGAACTTATTGAACGCGTTCCTGAAGTTTCTCACGTCACAATAGAAAGAACTTTAAGAGAAAAGTTGGGTTATCGCCAGGTGTGTGCTCACTGGGTACCCCAGATGCTGACTGATGGACACAAGGAGCAACGCCTTGGCTGTGCTCGCAAGTTTCTTCAACAGTGTGAGGGGGGAGGCAACAAGGAGAAGTTGTTGGACTCTGTCGTCACAGGAGATGAAACGTGGGTGTTTCATTACACTCCCAAAACAAAACAACAATCTCGTCAGTGGCGTCACTCCAGTTCACCGCCACCAAAAAACTTCAAACACAGTCGGCAGGAAAGGTTATGGCGACTGTGTTTTGGGATCGGAAGGGAGTACTCCTCATCGATTTCATGCAACCTGGGACGACAATAAACCCAGACAGGTACTGTGAAACATTGACCAAACTCCAGCGAGCAATCCAGAATCGCTGGAGAGGACGACTGACTTAGGTGACATACGCTTCAAGAGCGACGAGCAGACATCACACGCTTCCTCAGTGGGTTGGCGGGAGACTTCTTCGACTTAGGAATACAGAAGCTGGAGCTCTATCTTCAAAAGTGTGTCGAAAAAAATTGAAACTATCTTGAAAAATAGACAGAAGTGTAAGCTCTTCAGCGATGTATAAATTAATAACAATAAACAATGTTTACTATTTGTAAAAAATATGTGAATCTTCCTTTTGGTACAACTCTCGTATTTGTTCATTTAGGAAAGAGATCTCAGAGTTATAAGTATCTTGTGAGACTGCGTACAGAAATCATCGTACATATCTAGTAGTTTTGTTTAAATTGGCTAAAACAGAGGTCTTCAACAAGTTAATGTAGAGAAAAAAATTATGAGGCACTATTTAAAGAAGTGTATGTACTGGGGTGCTATAAGCTTCACTGGAAGAAGACATCTTACATAGAAAAAATTATCATGGAACAGTTAAATACCTAATTAAATAGCTACATATTATGTTATTAGGATTCATAGAGACGATCTGCTCATATTAGATGGAGCTAAAGAGAAAGACAATGAGGTCATTAGAGACGCGACACAAACGCGGCTTGGGGAAAGAAGAGAAGGAAAACTGGCCTTGTCTGCTTCAAAGCAACCATTCCTGTACTTACCTTACTCGATTTAAGGAAAACCGCGTAAAATCCAAGTCTGGATGACTCCCTTTACGAGTTCACTGCGCCACAACAATCATGGTCAGACTGCAAATCTGACTCGGGCAAAGTATTGTGCAGAACACATATACTTTTGCTAGGATGAGAAAAACATTCGCTATGAATTCGTTTCTGATTGTCGGTGGGCATAGTTTCGGACGTCGACTGGTTTTTATTTAACGTTGCATATCTAGCTTTGAGTGTGTGACATTGTTATTGTGTGCGCACTTGTACATCAGAATACTCTGTGGAACTGTTTACGTCTGACTTAAATGAAATTTTCATCTCATTTCCGGTTGGGAGAGCAACTACGGATTTATCTAATGAAATTTAACTATTAGCTCGAACCTTAACTTGATTTACATTGTGACAGTGCTTTGGTATAAATCTTGGCATTAAAATTTAGTCATACACTAAGAAGTGCGAGTGCAGGGCTTATTCTCCAAGGTTATGCGAGGAATGTTCAATAACTAATGCAACATTTTTTTTCTGAAAGCAGATTGATTTTATTCAGAATTCCAGTGCACAATGTTATTCCCGAATCTTTTGGCTACAAAATTCCGCTTTTCAACATGATCTCCGTTCAATGCCACGGCCTTACGTATGCCCCCATGGTATCACTCTGCTGGTCGACGTCGGAGCCAACGTCTTGCTGGATCAGTACAGTAACCAACCACGTCCGCAGCTCGTGGTCGTGCGGTAGCGTTCTCGCTTTCCACGCCCGGGTTCCCGGGTTCGATTCCCGGCGGGGTCAGGGATTTTCTCTGCCTCGTGATGACTGGGTGTTGTGTGATGTCCTTAGGTTAGTTAGGTTTAAGTAGTTCTAAGTTCTAGGGGACTGATGACCATAGATGTTAAGCCCCATAGTGCTCAGAGCCATTTGAGCCATCAACCACGTGCTGCTTCGCACATAGTGCATTCTTCATTGGGCCAAACAGCTGGAAGGCGCGAGACCTAGGTTGTAGGGTGGATGAGGAAGAAGAGTCCAATGAAATTTTGTGAGCTCAATAGGGGGGGATCGGAAAGCTTTGCGTGACCTTTTTGTGATGATAACAGACGCCTTGCCAAACAAGTCACCGTGCTTTTGTTCACTGTCAGATCTCCGTAGACATCCTGCAAGCACCTGTGAATATTTGCGACGCTTTGCTTCTCTGCCAAAAGAAACTCAGTGACAGCTCTCAGCATGGAAAGTAACTCCATTCTTGGCGCCATTTTGAAGGCTATGTAGAGCGCCGCCAATATCGGAACTTCATGAAGCTGTAGGGGCTGAAGCGGTAATATTGCACAATGTCCCACAAAAAAGCTCCGTATTTTTTCAGTAAAAACTGACCGAGAAAGAAGCGTTGCATTACTTACTGAACGCCCCTATGCAAGCTAAACTTCTTTGAAGTGACGCTCTTCATTTACTTAGTTGACACCACACAAAACATACTGGTTTCTTCCAAACAACAATACAGAAAGGATTTTTGCATGTAATTCATAGATTTTTCGTGGGAAGATACAGCATGTAGTGAAGCTACAAAGACAACCCTTTCTAGTGACAGAAACAAAGAGAGAGAGAGAGAGTGATATAAAAATAAATCAGGAAATCCAATTAAAGATTCACTTTGCTGGTGAAGTGAAGAGTCGATTGATACTGAGCAAGGACCTATTAACTGAGTAGTCAGAAATTTGCTTAATTAAATCAATCGATTTGACTATCAAAACTAATTTTCTCCGATCAAAAAACCACACCGACGTCATGCCTACAAGGTGGAATATCGGGTGGTGGTGGTTAAACATTTTTCGCGTTTACCGTGTAATTAATATTAAAATTCTCAAGATAGCGGGTTGTCTTAAAATTTGGAGCCGTCACCTTCGAACACGATCAGAGAGCATGTGGTCCGTAGGGATACCAATTCGTCGCGCACTTCCGAGAGTTTGCGCCCAAACAGGCCCAGTAATCTAACCTTCAAACGGCCGGGCCACTCTTCCATTCTGAGACACAGGAATCTTTAGCGGCCTCTCCCCCTTCCCCTCTAGTTACCAAGGAAGTGCGCTATGGAGACAGGGTAACGAAAGTCCTGGAAGACCGTCTCCCAGCCCCTTTCTTACGCAGTTTCTTGGAGATGTAAGACGTGTCGCTACGTTAGTAGCTGTAAAGCGTAAGACGTGGACATTCTGGTTCAGAGTTGACTTTTAGTCACTTTGGAAGCAGTCTTTTGTAACATTACTGCTGTCGAGTATCATGATTACCAATCTGGAGCTTGCAGCAACTAATGTGGTTGTTCAGCCGCGTCTGGTAATCTGAGTTCGTCAGCAGTACATCTACATCTATGTGTTTACGCTTCTATTCACAATAATGTCCCTGGCAGAGAGTTCAATGAACCACCTTCAAGCTGTCTCTAAAATGGTTCAAATGGCTCTGAGCACTATGGGACTTAACATCTGAGGTCATCATTCCCCTAGAACTTAGAACCACTTAAACCTAACTAACCTAAGGACATCACACACATCCACCCCCGAAGCAGGATTCGAATCTGCGACAGTAGCAGTCACGCGGTTCCGGACTGAAGCGCCTAGAACCGCTCGGCCACCGCGGCCGGCTCAAGCTGTATCTCTACTGTTCCACTCTCGAACGGCGCACGGGAAAAACGAGCACTAAAATTTTTCTGTGCGAGCACTGATTTCTCTTATTTTATCGTGATGATCATTTCTCCCTATGTAGATAGGTGAATGTTTTTGCAATCGGAGTAGAAAACTGGTAATTGAAATTTCATGAGAAGATCCCGTCGCAATGAAAAACGCCTTTGTTTTAATGATTGCCACTCCAATCCACGTATCATGTCTGTGGCACCATCCCCCCTACTTCGCGATAATACAAAACGAGATGCCCTTCTTTGTACTTTTTCGATGTCATCCGTCAGTCCCATCTGATGCGGATTCCACACCGCACAGCAATACTCCAGAATATGGCGAAAAGCGTGGTGTAAGCAGTCTCTTTAGTAGATCTGTGTGCACCTTCTAAGTGTTCTGGCAATGAGTCGCAGCCTTTGGTTTGCTCTACCCACAACATTTTCTATTTGATCGTTCCAATATAGGGTATTTGTAATTGTAATCCCTAAGTATTTAGTTGAATCTTCAGATTTGTGTGACTTATCGAGTATTCAAAATTTAGCGCACTTCTTTTAGTACTCATGTGAATAACTTAACACTTTTCTTTATTCAGGGTCGGTTGCCACTTGTCGCACAATACAGATATCTAAATCATGTTGCAATTCGTTTTGGTCATGTGATGACTTTTCAAGGCGGTAAGCCTGCAACCAATCTAAGACGACTACTGAGATCCTATGTCGTTAATGTAGATCAGGAACAATAGAGGTACTATAAAACTTCCTTGGGGAACGCCGGAGATCTGTTTTACTCGATGACTTTCCGTCTATTACTACTAACTGTGACCTTTCTGAGAGGAAATCGCGAATCCAGTGGCGCAATTGAGGCGATATTTCATACGCACGCAGTTTGGTTAGAAGACGGTTGTCAGGAACGGTGTCGAAAGCCTTCTGGAAATCTAAAAATATGGAATCAATTTGACATCCCATGTTGATAGCACTTATTACTTCAAGAGTATAAAGAGCTAGTTGTGTTTCTCAAGAACGATATTTTCTGAATCCGTGCTATGTGCCAATAAATCGTTTTCTTCGAGGTACCTCATAATGTTCGAACACAGTATATGTTCCTACTGCAAATCAACGTTAGTGATATGGGCCTGTAATTCAACGGATTACTTCTACTTCCCTTTTTGGGTATTGGTGTGACTTGAGCAATTTTCCTGTCTTTAGGTACGGATCTTTCTATGAGCGAGCGGTTGTATATAATTGCTAAATATGGAGCTATTGTATCAGCGTACTCTGAGAGGAACCTGACTAGTATGCTGTAATGTGGTAAGTTACATTGCGCCGCCCCTGTGTCATATTTCGCACCCCAACTCCCGTGGTTTGCTTTTAGTATTTTCGAGATAAAATTTTCGTAATCACTTTCACTCTCTCTCTAAGGACTAGTTCTCGATTTCGTCATACCACTACCATACTCGCATCCGGCTGGGTCACAGCTGCCACGCTTCACATCTTTGTAGGTGAAAGCTCAGCCACCTCCATTGTTGTGTCGATTCCCTAAGGTCTCGACACAATGAGTGGCTAGGTGCACGCGAAACTAACGCAGACGGGCGTAAATTCTGAAACAGGAGACTGGATGAAAACTATAAAGAAAAGAAGAGAGATTTTAAGATACTTAACTTTAATGTAGTCTTGTTCTTGTTGAAATACATCTCTTGCATAGTAGTAAGCAATTAGCAATGATACACATGGCGCCTTGCTAGATAGTAGCGATGGACTAGCTGAAGGCTATTTAATCTGTCTCTCGGCAAATGAGAGGAATACTTGGTAGGTCTAGTCGCAAGCTATGTCGTCCGTACAACTGGTGCGAGGTCAAGTCCGTGTCTTGTGACCTGCCATGTGGTGGCGCTAGGTTTGCGATTACATAGTGGCGACACGCGGGTCCGACATGTACTACAGGACCGCGGCCGATTTAAGTTACCACCTAGCAAGTGTGGTGTCTAGCGGTGACACCACATTCCTCCCCCGCAAATCGGCGAACGGTCGTGAGATAAGGCTTCCGCCCGCCGTGGGGAGGACCCCATGTTGACGTATGCGATGAGGTGGGGAGCCTAACAACAGGCGAGGCTGTGCCACCCGCACCCGGCCATTCGGTCCGAGGGGAGCTAGGAAACGCCTGCAAACCTAGTCCAGGGTGCACGTCAACATGAGGTGTATGCGCACGTAATGAGACAGAAGGGTCGACCTCCATGTGGTCGGAGCACCCGACGGGCGAAGACGACATCTGGTCCGGAGCGGGCAAGAGGTCCATGGCGGAGGACGGCTGGTCACGGGAAGCGAGCGGCGGCGCGTGACCCAGGGAGGCGCCAGGCGGCTGCAGCGAAGCGTCCGCTGCTGGCGGCGCCGGCGGCGGCTGCGGCGGCGCGACGCCATGAGGCAAAATGGAAGGCATCGTCGGTAACACCTGGGGATGAGGCGAGCCAGTAGAAGGGTCCCCAGGGCGCTGACCTGACGGCTCCGTCGCTGAAAGCAGACGGGGAGCGGCAGAACCCAGGCGACGACAGAGGCGCAGCTGATTGAGATGCCGACGCACCTCACCAGAGGCCCCCAAAACCAAATACATCGCGCGGCCGAGGCAGCGAAGAATGCGCCCTGCGAGCCAACGCCGTGAACCGCGATAGTGGCGATAATAGACAACGTCGCCAGGAGCAAAAGCAGGAGTCTGCCGCTGCACAGGAACCTGATGTGGCGGATGCAGCAAAGACATCAGAGTTCGATGAGGACGACCATGGAGCAATTCAGCCGGCGAGCGACCATCGCGAGGCTGAGAGCGATATGAGGACAAAAAGAGCAACAAAGCGTCCTCCCGAGAATGCGACTCTTTCAACTTCAACATCTGTGACTTGAAAGTCCGGACCAAACGTTCAGCGGCACCGTTTGACTGAGGCGAAAACGGCGCGGATGTCAGATGTTGAATACCATTGGCCTTGCAGAACGACTGAAATTCTGCGGACATGAATTGTGGGCCATTGTCGGAAACAATAGTCTGCGGAAGACCTTCAATGCAAAAGATAGCAGACAAGGCTTGGATGGTGGCAGAAGACGTCGTGGAAGACATCCGGACAACAAAAGGAAAATTACTGAAAGCATCGACCACAACCAACCATCGAGCATTCCAGAATGGACCAGCAAAATCGATGTGCAAGCGTTGCCAAGGGGAAGTGGCTTTCGGCCATGCAAAGAATTTCCGCGGCGGTGCGGATTGTTGTTCGGCACACGCCACGCAAGAGGAGCACATAGTCGTAATCGCAGCATCGATTCCGAACCAAGTACAGTGCTGACGAGCAAGCTGTTTCGTACGCACTATACCCCAATGTCCTTGGTGAAGAAGCTTTAAGACAGAGGACTGTAACGAACGTGGGACCACGACTCGGGATTGATCATTATCGGAACGCAACAACAAAACACCACGTCGTACAAAAAGTCTCTCCTTGTGAGCAAAAAAACGGCGAACCAAAGGATCCTCGATCCGTGACTTTGACAAGGGCCATTGCGTAGCAACAAAACGCAAAACAGTAGCAAGGACAGGGTCAGCAGCTGTGGCTGTAGCTACACGACGAAAATCAATCGGAAACGATGCGACCACGTCATCGGCTTCCGAATCAATGAACATGCAAGCAAGTTCGGAAGAATCGAATGCTTTATCCTCAGCAACAGGCAAACGGGACAACGCATCAGCGTTTCCGTGCTTAGCAGTGGACCGATACAAGATATCGTAGCGGTACTGCGAGAGAAAAAGTGACCAGCGAATGAATTTCTGCGCTGTACGTGGAGGTACAGGCTTGTTCGGATGAAAAAGTGATGTCAACGGTTTGTGGTCCGTGATGATTGTAAAGTGACGACCATACAAGAAATCGTGAAACTTTGTTACACCAAACACAAGAGCCAAAGCTTCCTTCTCTATTTGGGAATAATTTCTTTGCGCAGATGAGAGCAATTTTGACGCAAAGGCAATAGGGCGATCATGCGAACCATCTTTGTGCGCAAGCACAGCACCGATCCCGAAATCCGATGCATCGACCATCAACAAAAGGGGTTTTCGGGGATCGAATGGCGTAAGGCAAGTATTTGAAAGTAACGCCGATTTCAACTGGCGAAAGGCGCGTTCGCATTCCGTCGTCCAGACGAACGGAACACCTTTACGGCGTAAGCGATGAAGCGGAGCTGAAATGGAAGAAGCATTGCGCACAAATCGGTGATAATAATTTACCTTACCCAGCACACTCTGTAGCTGTTGTAAGTTCTGCGGTGACGGCAAGTCCTGAATGGCACGAAGGTGCTCTGGACTCGGATGTATACCTTGGGCATTTATGACATGCCCCAGGTACGGTAAGTCACGAGCAAAAAACACACATTTGTCCTTCCTCAAGCGAAGACCATTCTGACGCAAGACCTGAAATAAGGTCCGGAGATTCTGCAAATGTTCGGCTTCTGTCTTTCCTGAGATCACAATATCGTCCAGATAGTTCGCAGCAGTAGGGACCGACGCACAAATAGTTTGTAAATATTGCTGAAATAAAGCAGGGGCGGATGCACACCCGAATGGCAGTCTTGTGAAGCGATACAAGCCAAGATGCGTGTTAACCACTAAGACGCGCTGGGATTCTTCGTCCACAGGTATCTGCAAGTACGCATCTGCTAGGTCCAATTTTGAAAAATATTTTCCCGGGCACAGTTTGTCAAAAAGATCTTCCGGGCGGGGCAAAGGAAAAGTAGCAGTCACAAGTTGCGGATTCACAGTTGCCTTGAAGTCCACACAAAGTCTCAGTTTTCCGGAAGGTTTTGGCAAAATGACTAAGGGTGAGGCCCAGAGAGAAGCCTGCACACGTTCAATGACACCTTGAGATTCTAATTCGGCTAATGTTCTTGCGACCTCATCACGCAATGCGTGGGGAACATTGCGCGCTCTGAAAAATTTTGGTTGCGCGTTATCTTTCAGTTCCAAATGCGCTTCATAGTTCTTAGCGCAACCAAGGCCCGGAGCAAAAATGTCTGCAAATTCTTCACAAAGACTAGAAACGCTGGCGGAAGGCACAGTCTGATTCACAGATAGGACCTGATTTACAATAGACAAATTAAACAATTGAAACAAATCTAATCCAAACAAGTTCACGGCACTAGAGGAACGAAGAACATAAAAGGACACAAGTTTTGTCTGTCCCTTGTATGCGGCAAGAAGGCTGCACTGGCCTAACACAGGGAGCTGTTGTCCTGAGTAACTAGTTAACTTAACATTCGCGGCACGCAATGGCGGTGCGCCCAGCTGTTTGTACGTGTCGTGATTGAGCAATGAAACTGCAGCTCCGGTATCGAGCTGGAATGGTATCACTTTTCCTGCAAAGTCTAAGTCCACAAAAAGTTTATTGTCTTGTTGACGACAAGAGCGACTGTCTCGTGCAATTTGAACTGAGACAGGTACAGAAGCACTTGCGACTTTACGGGATTTCCGGCGACGTCGACGCACACTTTGGGTGGGACGAACACAGTCACTGTTAGCTAAAGTGTCACTGGACGGGTGGTTCAAATGGTTCAAATGGCTCTGAGCACTATGGGACTTAACTGCTGAGGTCATTAGTCCCCTAGAACTTAGAACTAGTTAAACCTAACTAACCTAAGGACATCACAAACATCCATGCCCGAGGCAGGATTCGAACCTGCGACCGTAGCGGTCTTGCGGTTCTAGACTGCAGCGCCTTTAACCGCACAGCCACTTCGGCCGGCTGGACGGGTGGGAATGAACTACATGAATGTCCATGGGCGAAGGTCCACGAGCCTGATTGTCCTGGGTTCGATTCCGGCGCGAAGCAAAAGGCCTGGAATTTGTGTGATTGTCTGATCGTAACTTTTTCTGGCAAACACTTTGTACATGTCCTTTCTTTTGACAGTAAAAGCAAATAGCTTGGCGTGACGGGCAATTTTCACGCGAATGTCTAGTTGCACACCGCGGGCAAGATTTCACTGCATTTGCTTGCTTACGCGGCGCACGTGGTTGCAAGCTAGGCGGCCGCAGCGAAGTCGGGCGCGAGGGCCGCTGAGCGTCCCGTGCAGCGGGCCCGGCGGGCCGATTAATGTGACACACTGCTGGCGAAGTTTCAAATGATTCCTGAGCAAAGTCAAGCGTGTCTTGCCTGTCCAATATGTCTATCACTTGTTGCAGGGAGGGATTAACTAGCTTCAAAATCTGTTCCCTTATGCGAACATCAGAAACGTTCTGTGCAATTGCATCACGCACCATAGTATCTGAATATGGGAGGCCACATTCACAGGCAAACGCGCAGTCTCTAGTAAGTCCTTGCAAAGTTGCTACCCACTCCCTGTTAGTCTGACCGGCGGTACGTTTTGTACGAAAAAACGTATACCGTTTTGCAACAACATTAACTGTTTCTTTGAAATAGGCATCTAAAGCCGACAAAATTTCCTCGTAGGTCAGAGTTGCTACGTCGCGTCGGGGAAACAATTTCACTATCACCCGGTAGGTAGACACACCGACACAAGAAAGCAAAAACGGCTGCCGCTCTTTACCTTGAATTCCATAAGCAGTGAGGTGGAACCGGAACTGATCGGCCCACTCAGTCCAGCTTTCGGTTGTGGCTTCAAAGGGCCGAAATGGCGGTGCGACAGCGTTGTGTGGCTGCGGTAGCGATGAAGCGGCGGGTGCCGCATCGGTTTGCAGCGCACGTTGACCCTGGACGAGCTGTCCAAGGGCTTCCAATAACGCCTGCGTCTGCTGATTCTGCAAGCGAAAAAATTCGGACAGTACATCTGGAGATTGCGGCGAAGCCATGACACAAGCAAATTAGAGCAAGTATAACACAAAGACTGCAACGTGGGCGCGGCACCACACCTCGTCGCCAAAATATTGTTGTGTCGATTCCCTAAGGTCTCGACACAATGAGTGGCTAGGTGCACGCGAAACTAACGCAGACGGGCGTAAATTCTGAAACAGGAGACTGGATGAAAACTATAAAGAAAAGAAGAGAGATTTTAAGATACTTAACTTTAATGTAGTCTTGTTCTTGTTGAAATACATCTCTTGCATAGTAGTAAGCAATTAGCAATGATACACATGGCGCCTTGCTAGATAGTAGCGATGGACTAGCTGAAGGCTATTTAATCTGTCTCTCGGCAAATGAGAGGAATACTTGGTAGGTCTAGTCGCAAGCTATGTCGTCCGTACAACTGGTGCGAGGTCAAGTCCGTGTCTTGTGACCTGCCATGTGGTGGCGCTAGGTTTGCGATTACATAGTGGCGACACGCGGGTCCGACATGTACTACAGGACCGCGGCCGATTTAAGTTACCACCTAGCAAGTGTGGTGTCTAGCGGTGACACCACATCCATACTGCGAAGACCACCCAACTGAAATTGCAAACCTCAACCACGTGATACTAGGATGTTCACGCTATGACCGTCAACTTTGCAAGTTTCTTAAGGCCTTGATCAGAGCAGGAATTCGTCAACCTTCATCTGTGACGGACCTTTTCCTGCAGCTGACCGCAACGGACTATGTCATTGTTGCTGTTTCTGCAATAAGCGAATATCCAGTTACAAGTCAGTATCAAAGGTTCGAGCGTAAGAAGTTGTGATATATGAACTGCGTTGAGTGCGTGGATGTACATACTGTACCATGAAGTTAGCCTGTAATTATTGTAGTTTCTAATGTGTATGAGGTATATTTCACATTGTATACCTAGTATGTAGCTGATTCACTTCCCTGGCTAAATGGTTAATGCCAAAGGCCAGTAAATTATGTTAAAAAAAGTTCTCGATTTCATTATTTCATTGAACTTCTTGGGTATTTGCCTCGTATACTGCCTGGCCTACAGCGGAAAGCAAGCTCGCCATTTATGCCAATATTTGCGACTGGACCATAGTAACTTTTGTAACAGGGCTACCTCAACTTGTGTCTTCTCTTGGTTACAACATGTTTCCAATCTAACGTCTCAAAAGGCCTTTCACTGATTGTAGCTATCCCGTGTCCTCTTTTTATTAATTCTATCGACATTCAGACAACCAAATCCCCTGCCAATAGGAGAAGACTCCAGATGCCTGCGTAGTCTCTCTCTCAAAAAGAAAAGGTGTGAAGTCATTTATCAATCTTTTATCTCAGTGGCCACAGACGCGTCGATTGCCTCCATCACCCTAACATTCAGTTACGTCCAAGTGATTAAACAGTTCTCCAGTCTCTACATGCACACTTTACAAGAGTTGCCGTGAAGGGAGAGATAGGAAAAGTTATCATATTTTGCAGCTGTTTTCATATTACCGTGGACATTAATAGAACTACCTCCGTTACATAAGAAGCATACCGACCTAATTACAACACGTAGCTATTATTTCTGCACCCCCGTAGTTCCCTGACGCAAGATATTTTATAACAAAATGTTCAGACACAATATCGTCACTGAGAATGAGATAGACACCGGAAGAGGTATGACAGACTCCAATGTAAACCAGAGAAGGTCGGATGCTTCAAGATCCTTGATTCCAGATCTGTCGCTGGTCACGTTCCCCACTGACAATCACAGACGCCAACGGTTGGTGTTCACTAATTTGCACGAACAGACGCTAATCAATTATTATGCGATATTCTCAAAGTATGTCTAAAGGCAGAGAGAATTAATACACTTAATAACAGTGACGAGTTATAATGCAAGGGTGACTAATCAAAATGAAATTCATTTTTTTATATATTCTCTAATAAGGTGTACTAGTAAGTTTTCTATAGTAGTAGCTTTCATACCTGCAGTAACGATACAATCATTTATTTAGTAATTGCCCCCCAAATTGAGGTTATGAACGGCACATTCCGTTAAATGAAAATATCCACTCCTTCTAGCTGATGCACCTACTTCAATTTAGTATTCAATTTTCCTTGCTAAACTCAAGTGCAAATTTTTTTAATTAACTCACTAGTCGAAAATTGGTGCTCGGTTTATATCAGTCGTACGTGTCTAAATATACGAAAAACATCTGTTTCTGATAAATTTTTCATCAAGAGACCAACGACGTGACTTTTAGATTGGTTTTTAATATTTACATGATTTCAGTAACGACTCTTCTCAGTTTCTGTTTTGTGGTTGGGTGTTAGAAGTGCTTTAACGCCACGGTAAACATAATGTCATTAGAGACGGATCATTAACGCACTCATATAAAGAAAGGATGGGGAGGAATCGACTGAGGTCTTATTGAAAATTCTTTTTGTCTTGAACCGACTTACAGAAACCAGCTTCGGTTGCAGTTCATACACTCGTCGCCACTAAATGTTCCATCAACAAAAAAAAAAACAGAGGTGTCAATATTTAAATCTTCGGTTTCTCTTCTGTGCGGTTCTAGTGTAACCACTTGTCTAATGTCATTTAAGGATTAGCTTCAGATATATGTTCTGTAAAAAGTGGAACTGTTGAAGTTATGCTGCATCAAACAACTGCCATTCAGCTCTACACATTCTATAATGATTGGATACCAGGTTGATTCTTGCAGAGAAGAAAACAGTAACCAGGCACTTTTAATAACGTTATTTAATCATGTAAATAACGCTGTTACCGGTTTCCAACCGACAGGTTCGTCATCAGACCGCTGTTAACATCAAGATATATATTTCGTGTTATTTACATTAGTTTTCACCTTTTATTCTCTTTTGTGACGAATGTTCCTTGGGGTGGTGGTGCTCTAGAACCAAAACATAATGTGAGACACGAATGTACCTAATCGTTACTGAAAACTAATGAGAAACTGTTTTAGGATACTTATGTTGAAACTCGCGCATCATTACGTCGCAGTGCTGGGTGCTCGTGTTCATGCAGTAGTGAACATTACATGAAGCACTTTTTTCATATACACAAACGCACATGGTGTAGAACACTCTCTCCCCACCCCCTCACATACACACACATGCCAAAACGTTTTGTCACATGGAAGGATGTGTAAAAATATGGTGATATCACAGCTACAGCAGTATCAAAGAATTTCTCTTTCAGAGATATATGTGCATTGGTATGACAGCAGAAAATGTGCAAATTACAAATGTTTCATTACTCGCATTTTATTTTCAGTGAGAACTGATTACAATTGAGATAAACAAATCAAGAAGCCAGATTGTTAGAAAATGTTACTGAAATTACTGGAAGTAAGCTTGTATGCAGAAGCCCTTTACGATGGGATCTGAACGTTAAAGATTCTCAGTTCGCAGCATTCTGTAGTGAAATTCTAGTGATTCGTTACTTGAGCGTTTGAAGTTTAACTTTGCTAAGAATTGTGTCAATCGCGGTGACAGGGGCCGTTCATTCAGTGGCTTTCGAAGTGAAAGTGATTGAAGATTTGTGTCAGACTTCGTGCGAGTTAGCGGAAGATTTGGATTCAATTGACACGACGCCCGACTCGTTTAGAATTTACGTAGCTATCTCAAATCGACTCAAACACACGTCAGGGCGTGCCTACACGCAGAGTGGTGACAGCAGATCTCTTATCGGGCCTGCAAACTTGAATACAAAAAAGTCGCCTCCATTGGCTTCACACAATGATAGGCACATATTGCGCGATACTCTGGCAATCTGAAACTGTTACACGAAAACAAGTTTGTAAATTCTGAGGCGAATAAAGATGGCTGGGATAACGTTTTGTTTCGAAAAGTTCGTCACTTCTAGCCTTTATGGAAACTCTAACTCAAGACGTCACCTCCTCATCTTCTAAGTCAGCTACATTGTCTGGAGTTCGGAGGTAATAGAATCTTTTCAAAAAGGTTATATATCTGATTTCTCGAAGATAAGAACCATAAAGCAAATGGACGCCAAGATCTGTGGGAACTTTCTCTACTTGCCACCATTCCACGCTCTTACGGTCCACAATGATACTGAGCCCAGATTAACAGTAGATCATCTTAATCTTCCTTACATCTACGTCTACGTAAAATTTGCGTGCTCGCTTTCATGTTCATAGCGGGCAGTGCTCTGTGCGTTTACTACTTATACTTCTTTTGCTACTTTCTCCTCTCTTCTTGGGCGCAGGAAAACCAAAAGAAAATACGCAACACCGCAAGATAAAGCTTTTTACGCATTATAGCCCGCTGAAGAGTAAACCGCGAACGAGGTAAACAAAACCTTATACATGTCTGATAAGAAAAAGAGAGGCAAACGCACTCTGCATGAATTGTCAGAACGTGTATCTTATCATCTAAAACGCTTACTTACGAAGTCACTGTAAGACATATCCCGTGGGTTTCGATATGCAGCATTTTTACAGTTCGGGTTAACGAATACTGGTGGAAATTAAGCGAATCTCGATCTTGACTAGCATGCGCATCCATTAAAATACTGCTGCAAGTGTACAACGATGTTTGGTGAGAGAATTCTGTTGATAAATTGGGAATAAATGGTAAACACAGAAGAATTAAAAAGTGACAAACGATACTCATTTACTAACAGCAGAACGCTGTATTCCTTTCCTCTTCGCACATTATACATCAAAACTACGACGTTAATACAAGGGAGACTGGTGTGTTGGGAAGGAATTCAATCTATGTTTTCTTCCAGGGATGACTTTTTACCAGTAAACTGCATGCTGAACGCATAAGGGCTGTTTAGCAGACTTCAGTGTGAAACAAGTACCAATAACCAAACTGATGAATTATTTAAATCACCTTACCGTTTCTGGCCATTACTAGTAGACCCACCAAACAAAACGTTTATCATCTGATGGGTGCAGTAAATAGAACACTTATCTCGAAGCCAAACAGCCAGAATGGGGCCAGAGTGCAATTCTCCAGGTATATGGAACTGAACAAGAAATATTCAATTACATTTTAATAGCAAAATTATTCCAGAATGTAGGGAGGAAAGTCATTAATTTTCGATTTATGTGAAACAAATGGTATCTCTAAGTGTCCAAAGCAAACAATATTAGAGCTCTGGAGAACTCGAAATAGCCAAGTAACTGGGAGTATTACTAGGAAAGTGACACCGAACGCACTTCTTTAGCGGAGTGTGTGTCGCGAGTGCAAGAGGTTTGGAGTCAGCGAGGGATAGAGCGTGACCGACGGGATGTTCTTTTTTTACGATTTATATTTAAGTGTCAAAAGTATCAGCTTACTAAGTGCTGCATCCATTCAAATACCAGACTGCGGCAACTAGATCGAAAGCGTGGCTTATTTTCCACGGTGTATCATGCTATTTTAAGGGAGACTGAATTCAGTTTGAAGTAGGGGAATTTGTTGTTTGTGAGAAGCAGAGTGTAGTTACTTCGGTGGCACCGGGCGGTGTACAGCTCCCTCAGGGTACCTCGCTTGTGACGCTGCTTTCCTGCTAGATTTAACTTTCATGTATGACTGAATAAGTGAATGTTTACACAGTACATGAGCTGCTACTACATTTCGGGCGTTTTTGCACTACCTCCTTCGGCTAGTTTTCAGTTTTAGGATGGGCAACTCCCACTAAGGTGCTCCGCCCAACCAGAGTAACTTCAAAAGAGTAAGTTGGGAGCAGCGTCCATATGCAGTCAGTAAATATTACGTATCTGTCAGCAATTTACAGGCGCTGCACCAGTCTTGCAGGTACGGAAGGCTTGCCAGAGGTCGCAAAGGGAACACGAAAGACAAGCTAATGCCTCCCTAACACGGGAAGTGGAAAAGAACGCGAACGTGGAGTTGGTCGAGTTTTGTGACGTCGAAACGTGAAATTCCGGAGCATTTTCAAGCGTGAAAGGCAGAATCAGACACGTCAGATTTTTGCCTCGTAAAGAGGAAAGCAGGCCATGAAATGCAAGATCGCTTTCCACGTCACAAGCAGAACATGGGAGACTTCATTTTCTGTTGAATCCCTCAATTCGTGGTTTTTATATTATAACTTATTTGTTATGAATGTATGCAATTTCAAACCACTAGCACAGCACGGATCTCTTTCAAATGCATGAAATGCGTAATGTTAAAGTATAGGGAAATGACGCTTTGGTGCTTAAAAGCTTTTCGTATATGGAGTATTCCTACCGTAACATGCGTATTACAAAACATGCTGTTTCAAAGAATTGGCGCATTAAAGATTTATCGAGAACGCATCGTCTTTTGGAATAATTTTTTGTAATTATCATTTAACGATGTATCGGTTGTGGAAGCATTCAAGACAGAGCAACGTTAAACGCATGGACTTATACCAACCTCTGTAGTGGGTAGAAGCGCGGATTGTAGTCTGAAAGGTTGCTAGTTCGTATCCTGGTTGCTGCATATACGTACTTTTCATTCAAATTTACGTTTTGTAGAAGATTCTGGGATTGTCTTGTTAATATACACTGAAGCGCAAAAGAATCTCGTACAGGCATGCGTATTCAAATACAGAGATATGTAAACGGGCAGAATGTGGCGCTGCGATCGGCAACAGGGTGTTACAAAAAGGTACGGCCAAACTTTCAGGAAACATTCCTCGCACACAAATAAAGAAAAGATGTTATGTGGACATGTGTCCTGAAACGTTTAATTTCAATGTTAGAGCTCATTTTAGTTTCGTCAGTATGTACTGTACTTCCTCGATTCACCGCCAGTTGGCCCAATTGAAGGAAGGTAATGTTGACTTCGGTGCTTGTGTTGACATGCGGCTCATTGCTCTACAGTACGTTTGGGCAGGCATTGTTGGTGATGTCATGATTGGGCCCCATGTTCTTCCACCTACGCTCAATGGAGCA
Source organism: Schistocerca nitens (assembly GCF_023898315.1). Lineage (NCBI taxonomy): Eukaryota > Metazoa > Arthropoda > Insecta > Orthoptera > Acrididae > Schistocerca > Schistocerca nitens. The sequence goes on along the minus strand of NC_064615.1, from coordinate 374,484,228 downwards.
CGTTATCATGATTTCATACGGGATATTCTACCTGTGCTGCTAGAACATGGGCCTTTACAAGTACGACGCAACATGTGGTTCATGCACTACGGAGCTCCTGCACATTTCAGTCGAAGTGTTCGTACGCTTCTCAACAACAGATTCGGTGACCGATGGATTGGTAGAGGCGGACCAATTCCATGGCCTCCACGCTCTCCTGACCTCTTGACTTTCATTTATGGGGGCATTTGAAAGCTCTTGTCTACGCAACCCCCGTACCAAATGTAGAGACTCTTCGTGCTCGTATTGTGGACGGCTGTGATACAATACGCCATTCTCCAGGGCTGCATTAGCGCATCAGGGATTCCATGCTACGGAGGGTGGATGCATGTATCCTCGCTAACGGAGGACATTTTGAATATCTCCTGTAACAAAGTATTTGAAGTCACGCTGGTACGTTCTGTAGTGTGTTTTCATTCTATGATTAATGTGATTTGAAGAGAAGTAATGAAATGAGCTCTAACATGGAAAGTAAGCGTTTCCGGACACATGTCCACATAACATATTATCTTTCCTTGTGTGTGAGGAATGTTTCCTGAAAGTTTGGCCGTACCTTTTTGTAACACCCTGTATAAGACAAGTGTCTAGCGAAGTTGTTAGATCGGCTACTCCTGCTGCAGTGGCAGGTTATCAAGATTTAAGTGAGTTTGAACGTGGTGTTACATTCGGCGTGCGAGCGATGGAACACATCATCTCCTAGGTAGCGATGTAGTGAGGATTTTCCTGTACGACCATTTAACGAGTGTACCGTGAATATCAGGAATCCGATAAAACATCGGAGCCGAAAGCCCACTCGAGTACCATCGATGACTGCACGACACAAAGCATTACCCCTCGTCTGGACCCGTCAACGCCGATATAGGACTGTTGATTATTGGACTGGTCGGACGAGTCTCGTTTCAAATTGTATCGAGTGGATGGATGTGTACGGGTATGGAGACAACGTCACGAATCCATGGACCATGCATGTCAGTAGCGGACTGTAACAGCTGGTGGAGGCTCTGTAAAGGTGTGGGGAGTGTACAGTTGGAGTAATATTGGACCCCTGGTACGTCTAGAAACGACTCTGACAGGTGACACGTACGTAAGCATCCTGTCTGATCACCTGCATCCACTCATGTCGTAAACTTACGTAGACTCCGTCTAGAGGACCTGGCGGAACCAAAGGTACCGACCGGCCGCCCTATCATCCTCATACCACAGGAGTCACCGGATGCGGATGTGGAGGGGCATGTGGTGAGCATACTGCTCTCCCGGCCGTATGTCAGTTTCCGAGACCGGAACCGCTACTTCTTAGTCAAGTAGCTCCTCAGTTTTACCTCACAAGGGCTCAGTGCACCCCGCTTACCAACAGCGTTTGGCAGACCGGACGGTCACCCTACCACGTGCTAGCCGAGCCCGACAGCGCTTAAATTCGGTGATCTGACGGGAACCGGTGTTACAATTGCGGCAAGGCCGTTGGCGCATCCATTCATGTCCATTGCGCATTCCGACCGAGTTGGGCAATTCCATCAGGACAATGCGACACCCCACACTTCCAGAATTACTACAGTGTGGCTACGGGCACATTCTTCTGAGTTTAAATACTTCCGCTGGCCACCAAACTCCTCAGACATGAACATTATTGAGCATATCTGGGATGCCTTGCAGCATGCTGTTCAGAAGAGATTTCCACCACCTCGTACTCTTACGGATTTATGGACAGCTGTGCAGAATTCATTGTGTCAAACCCTCCATTACTACTTCAGACATCAGTCCATGCCACATCGTGTTGCGGCACTTTTGCGTGCTCGCGGGGGCCCTAGACGATATTAGGCAGGTGTACCAGTTTCTTTGGCTCTTCTGTGTGACAGAACTATGTTGTGTAAAATGCGATATTACGTATGGCTTTAAAAACTATGTATACAAGGGGTTTTGGAGGAGATAAAATGAAGCATGTTTTTTACCTGAAAGAATAAAAACATCTGCACCGTTTCCCTGCTAAGGACCAATGAAGGTTTTGACGCCAGTGATGTTCAGAGACGTTGTTCAAACTGCCGTGTGATGGATAGTGTTTTGGGGATGTTGTCTCAATCCTACTGTTTCTTCTTGTAGGGGGAGATGATGAGCTCGGTGTGCGGGTCACCGACGGACGTTCCAGAAGTGATTGTTGTCCTGTTGGCTGAAGCTGCAGCCATTATTCGTGAAATTCTTGGTTGTTTTGAGCGTGTTAGTCAGTCATTAGCACGCAGATGCCATTTGTGCGTTAATGTAAGCCGACGACATTTTCAACAGTATCTCCAAAACAGTACTCACCAGATTACAGATTGACCACCATCTCTGAGCATCACTAGCGTGAAAACCATCATGGGACCCCTAGTGGGTAATCCGTGAACCTGAACATTTTTGTCACATAAATACAGTGGTTCCTTCTACCTCCTCTGAACACCCGATTGTATACATAGTTTTTTCACTTTCTATAAAGAGCGGTCTCCGTTCAAAAAGGGATGGAAACACACACACACACACATACATACATACATACATACATACACACACACACACACACACACACACACACACACAGACGCACTTATTCTTCCATAAGATACAGAGTAGTCAACAGTATTACTACAGTAAATAAACGATTTTTTAGCTTATCTGCAAGACACTTCCTGTACTTCCAGTACGAGATTTTGCACTTTCTTGTTTGAAGTGTGCTGTGTTTCACTTATTTTAAAAATCTGGTACTGATCTGAAGCAGTGTTCTATACTTCATTCATCATAAGAATATACCTGATGTAAACAAATACAAATGCGATGATTGGTCAGCATGCGTAACTCTCTTACACTGGTGTTGTTCCGCTCTTGGAAGAAGGTCCAACTTGTGGATGAGATACCTTATTTCTTGGTCGCTGTAAACGAAACTTTTAGGCATTCTGATCTATTGACAGCCATCAACGTTTTTCTTAATCATACTTTAACTACGTAATTTTTATTTAAAAAATCGTATACGTTGACAGTCTCTGGATATGCTACTTGTGCTGTGATCGTCTCGCTGTTCATACCTACTGTGAAAATGGATGACACTGCTACCTGCTTCGTGGTAAAACACAGTTGTGGAACACCGTCAATGGCGAGAAAGAAGCTTTTAATGTTTTTTACCGAGTTGGACGTGTGTCGTAATCGGATAGCGTCTCACTCTGATAGTTAAATGCTGCTGGGCGGCGGTTCGGAACTCGTTTTGGTCTACAATTCTTTTTATATGGTTTGAATGCCTAAATCATATAACTACGAAATTCATCAATTATATGGCAATTAATTCACACTTAACCATCATTTTTCAAGAAAAATGCACGTCTTCTAGTTTCTAATTACACTATGTGATCAAAAGTATCCGGACATTTGGCTGAAAATGACTTACAAGATCGTGCCGCCCTCCATAGGTAATGCTTGAATTCAATGTGGTGTTGGTCCATCCTTAGCCCAGACGATAGCTTCCAGTCTCGCAGGTATACTTTCAATCAGGTGCTGGGAGGTTTCTTGGGGAATAGCAGCCCATTTCTTCACGGAGTGCTGCACTGAGAAGAGGTATCGATGTCGGTCGGTGAAGCCTGGCACGAAGTCGGCGCTCCAAAACACCCCAAAGGTGTTCTGTAGGATTCAGGTCAGGACTCTGTGCAGGTCAGTCCATTACAGGGACGTTACTGTCGTGTAACCACTCCGCCACTGCCGTGCATTATGGTGCTCGATCGTGTTGAAATATGCAGTCGCCATCCCTGAATTGCTCTTCAACAGTGGGAAGCAAGAAGGTGCTTAAAACATCAATGTAGGCCTGTACTGTGACAGTGCCACGCGAAACAACAAGGGGTACAAGCCACCTCCATGAAAAAACAGACCACACCATAACACCACCGCCTCCGAATTTTATTGTTGGCACTACACACGCTGGCAGATGACTTTCACTGGTCATTCGCCATACCCACACCCTGCCATCGGATCCCCACATTGTGTACCGTGATTAGTAACTCCACACAACGTTTTACCACTTTTCAGTCGTCCGATGTTTACGCTCCTTACACCAAGCGAGACGTCATTTGGCATTTACCGGCGTGATGTTTGGCTTATGAGCAACCACTCGACCATCAAAATCCAAGTTTTGTCATCCCCCGCCTAACTGTCACAGTACTTGCAGTGGATCCTGATGCAGTGTGGAATTCCTGTGTGACGGTTTGGATAGATGTATGCCTATTACAGATTACGCCCCTCTTCAACTGTCGGCGGTCTCTGTCAGTCAACAAACGAGGTCGGCCTGTACGCTTTTGTGCTGTACGTATCCCTACACGTTTCCACTTCACTATCACATCGGAAACAGTGGATCTAGGGATGTTTAGGAGCGTGGAAATCTCGCGTACAGACGTATGACACAGGTGACACCCAATCACCTGACCAAGTTCGAAGTCCGTGAGTTCCGCGGAGCGCCCCATTTTGCTCTTTCACAATGTTTAATGACTACTGAGGTCGCTGATATGATGTACTTGGGAGTAGGTGGGAGCACAATGCACCTAATATGAAAAACGTATGTTTTTGGGGGTGTGCGGGTACTTTTCATCACATAGTGCACACATCGCAAACGAAAATTCATAATTATCGATATTTTACAAAACATTGTTAAAGATTGTAGATGTTAAGAAAATATTACACAAACTTTCTGGAAACAATGAAAGATCAAATACATTTTGTTTGACTGTGCCCATTGTTTTGTATGTCACATATGGTCTCACATGGGCCAGAGTGATAAGCATCGTAGAAAAATGGAAAACAATAATTTTTACGGCGTCTAACACATGTACCAATGCGGCATTTTGTCAGTTTTCAACTTAACACTGGAATCTGAACCCAACAGAATTGATCTGGAGTCAAGTTAAGGGATTTGTCACGAGAAGCTGCGAAACGTACTGGAACTAATGCAGAAAGCTCTGTGATACGTCACTGCTGAAAGATGATGAAATGCAGAACAGCACGTCATAAAAGAGGAGGAGGAAATGCGGACTTGTTGGTGGATTGGGGTTCTGTTGCTGATCGCATCGTTATCAGCGCAGCAGTACTGGAATGTATTCCTCTGAGTCCGATATGGAGAGAGTTCAATGATTACTAGACGACTGACTGTAATACTTCAATGGTTTCAATATTTAACTATATGGTGAAATGCGAGCAGTGCGCACGCCACACGTAGCCATGCAGAAAAATTATCCTTGTTAAAATCAGGAATTTTCATCAGTCTTGTTTTTAATTACAATAATATGTTAGCTGAGATCTAGAGCATGTGCTTTCCATCCATTTACCTAAGAAGCATGTCGCCTGAGTTTTACCATGTATTATTTCCTTCTGTTTAAAAATTAAATGACATTCAGAGCTACATTGCTCTGTGCTCGTTTCTTTCTACGTCTTTACTGCAACTGTTCACATAATTACAAGTTAGCTGGATCACTTGCCTGGGCGATACTGTCCAAGTTAAATGCGCCGATAAAACTGTTGTCCCGTATTATATCGCTGAGTCGAGGTACGCATAAGGCACAGCATAAAACATATCCTCATTATCGTATTTGACTGTACTCGGGAGAGCATGGCACGTGAAACGAAATCCAATGAGATTCCAGCAAACGCAGAAGAATACATAGTGTAATGTTTACAAGCGGTTTATTCTTATGATGAACAGAGAAAAGTAAGAATGTGTTTGGGGTTTTACTAAAAACTGAGAATGAAGAAACAATCGTTATCTCATTTCGATTTGTAATGGAAGTTTTCAAATCTGGTGTTCTTATTGACGGGATAGGTAACTTTTTCTTTCTGATTTGTATCATGTTCATAGACATTTAAGTTCTTTCTTTGTATTTCACTGCGTTAGAAAGGCAAGTGACACTTTCAAATATTTATTACACAAGGTAATCACAGATTATTAAATTATTAGGACTTAATGTTAGGTACATTTTTCTCAGTTTTATATCCCAGTGGACGAATTAAAGTAATGTGAATCAAAGTTCACAAAGATCTCGAACTGAAAACTGCATGTGATTCCTTTAAGTTTTCATATTTTTTTTTTTTTAAATTACTTAGCAAGGAGAATTTAAGAACAGCAATAGTCATTTAAACAAACTCAGTCAGTATAACAGACATCAAGATCTGTAAGCAATGAGATACTGAATAAAATCAAGAAATTAATAATACTGTTTACACAGATTGCACATAAGGGAAGCAAGTATTTTATATTTTTCTACTGCCAAGTTACAATCAGTATTGTCATTTCTTATCACCGAAGTGCGGCCAATACAGTCGACCCGAGTAACATATGCTACTAATATATTCAATTCAGTGACTATCACAACTGTTCGAAGACAAGGATTTTATCAGTGGAATAATTCGTCCATTACTTGAATACACAGTAATTTGAGTAACTGGAAATACAAACCGTCATTGAACACAACAGAATTATAGGGCGTAGGGACACACAAGTTGACCTTCTGGATCAATCCTTTGTTTGATGCAGGTCTGTCACCATTATTCTTGTAAGGCAGTCCAATACTTTCCGCCTCAAGTCACAGTTATATGACATCTCCAAATGCAAATTAGGCCATCAAATCCGGGTAAGTAAGACGTATCTCAAAACCAGTTCAGTGCCGTTTGGCCGCGCGAGATTAGCCGAGCGGTTTCAGGCGCTGCAGTCATGGACTGTGAGGCTGGTCCCGGCGGAGGTTCGAGTCCTCCCTCGGGCATGGGTGTGTTTGTTTGTCCTTAGGATAATTTAAGTTAAGTAGTGTGTAAGGTTAGGGACTGATGACCTTAGCAATTAAGTCCCATAAGATTTCACACACATTTGAACATTTTTGAAGTGCCGTTTTCCAGACAAGAAAGTTGGAAACTGCGAGCACTGCAGCAATGTCGCCACCGCCGAGTGTCAAAAAGGGATTGAAGTCGCAGATGTGCTACTAATTGGCACGTCACAAACAGAACAACATGGACAATGGAACAAAGTGCGTTTTAATAGAGCTAATGTAGGAATTTTACTTTCATCCTTTTTCGTGAACTAACTGTGTGGTCTGCACTCCTGATATAGGCGATAAGTGCAGCTGGAGAGAGCTACGATGAGCAGCACATTCTGTGTGATGTACCACGTTTAACGTAGTTCACGATGAGAAACACGTCTCGTGTGAGGATGGCTTAAGCTGTCCTTTCACTGGACGTGAAAACGAACGCGGACGAGGAGCTGGTGACATCACAGCGTGTAATTCAACGTTCCACTAAACTGCGGAGCGCGAAATGAAGAATCCGGCATGTCAGGTTTTTGTCTCGTGAAAAATAATGTAGCCAGTGTGATGCACATATCCTTTACGTCACAAGCAGAACGGAGCCGCCATAATGCATTGAGTACATACGTACGTATCTGTTGAGTTTTCTTCTCCATAGAATACACATTGCATGAATATAATTTGTTTCAAAGCACCTGTAAGTTGAGGATCTCTCGAAAATAGATCGTTTTCTAGTTATGATTTTTTTATAATAAAATGAAAGGAAACCATATATCCATGGGTAAAGACTTTCTGTAGTTGTGTTATAACTTGTGTGCAACGAAAGTATACCGTTTCAATGCTATAGCACAACGATCACCTACCAAAGTGCGCCTTTCTGGTACAATTTTTGTATTAAATATCAAATAATGACAGTTGTAGATACAATCTTTAAAAAGTGTATGCCATATGAGGATACACAACTGCTATATAGAAGTTGTAGAGCAGTTCATAACGTCTGGAAATGCGAGGGAAAAAACAGCGGGTTGGCATCCACTTTCATCCAAATATTTTTTTTCCTATATTGTTTTCTAACAGATTATGGTTCTTTCTTATTCATTTAAAGGTAGCATTATCTCAAAATTGATGATATTTACAATGATTAGCGTATTTTCTGCAATTCTTGTTGCAAAGGAAAACGACTGGAATGTTTCGTCAGAGTAGACGTTTCTTAATGTTACTGCCAGCCTATGTCAGAAGGGAAACAAAAGTTAAACATTGTAAGTTTTTGCAATTATGAAACTTTCTATAAAATGTATGTACCTATCTCTGGGTTTACAAACTGGCTAATGTTTGTATTTTGCCGGTAAATATCTTTTTCAATGATGGTGGGAAGCCCTCAAAAAATTTTTCTCTTCCATTCGATTGAAATCACGAAACTGATCCTGATCTTGAAATATAATGTGATGAAGTACATTATTGCAGAGTGTTGGTAGTCAATACAACATCAAGAGTAATGATGTTATGCATTCGCAAACTCACATTAGACACTGTACCTTAACTATATTCAATTTAAAGGCGAAAATTGGATGAAAATTCTGTTGAGCTAATGAAAAACTTCTATGAGTGTCTACCTCAGCAGTTTGCTGTTCAAGTCATCGACGAATCCAAAACCTTCTTCGCGAAATTCTTCGCTCGTCTTCGACAAACGTCAACAGAGTTAACGAAGCTACACTGATTAGTTTAATATACTGACGGAAGTAAGTCGCAACACCAAGAAGGAGCTGCGCCACATAAACGAAAATTGATAGGTGTCTTCCTACATCTGAAAGATGATGTCTGTTCAGATTTCGCACCATTCGCATAAAAGTGGTGCTGGTAGAGCCACCATGAGGATACAAATCAGCTTTGCTTTAAATCCACGTTGTAACGGACGTCAGTGTTCGCTAGTTTGAGATTGGACGTGGTGAGTTGATTTAGCCAAGAACGCCTGTAAGGCGACAAAGGCGCTATTCTGCAGTCATGGACTGTGCGGCTGTTCCCAGCGGAGGTTCGAGTCCTCCCTCGGGCATGGGTGTGTGTGTTTGCCCTTAGGGTAATTTAGGTTAAGTAGTGTGTAAGCTTATGGGCTGATGACCTTAGCAGTTAAGTCCCATAAGATTTTACACACATTTGAACATTTGAAAGGCGCTATTATCAACACCTCACAGAGTTTGAACAAGGCCTTATAATCGGGCTACGAGAACCAATCTGTCTGCGTGTTAGATACATTGAACCTACAGTCGGAGTTACGGTCTAGGGTGCGATTTTGTACGGCAGCAGGACCACTCTCGTGGTTATTCCACGCACCCTGGCAGCAAATTTGTACGCCAGTCTGGTGATTCGATCTGTTATGCTGCCATTCATGAACGGCATTCCAGTGTGCGTTTTCCAACAGGATAACGCTCGACCACATGTTCTACAATGAGTCGACATGTTGTCTTGGCCTGTTGGATCACCATATCTGTCTCTAGTCGAGCACATGCAAGACATCATTGGACGACAACCCCAGCGTCATCCACAACCAGCAGTAATCGTCCCTGTACTGACCAACCAAGTACAGCAGGCATGAAACTCCATTCCACAAACTGACATAGGGGACATGTATGACAAAGTGCATGCACATTTGCATGGTTGCTTTCAACATTCTGGTGGCTCCATCGCTTATTAATCTACCAGCATTTCTCATTTGCAATGGCTTATCTTGTGGTTACATTAATCTGTGATCTTGCAAAGTTAATCAATCACATACGTTGAAACTTCCTAGCAGATTAAAACTGTGCTATACTTGAGTATTGCTCATCAGTGTGGGATCCGTTCCAGGTTGGGTTGTCAGAGGAGATAGAGAAGATCCAAAGAAGAGCGGCGCATTTCGTCACAGGGTTATTTGGTAAGCGTGATAGCGTTACGGATATGTTTAGCAAACCCAAGTGGCAGACTCTGCAAGAGAGGCGCACTGCATCGCGGTGTAGGTTGCTGTCGAGGTTTCAAGAGGGTGCGTTTCTGGATGAGGTATCGAATATATTGCTTCCCCCTACTTATACCTCCTGAAGAGATCAGGAATGTAAAATTAGAGAGATTCGAGCGCGTACGGAGGCTTTCCGGCAGTCGTTCTTCCTGCGAACCATACGCGACTGGAACAGGAAAGGGAGGTAATGACAGTGGCACGTAAAGTGCCCTCCGCCACACACCGTTGGGTGGCTTGCGGAATATAAATGTAGATATAGATGTAGACCGAGCCTCGAACTCGGGACCGTTCGCAGGAGAGCTTCTGTAAAGTTTGGAAGGTAGGAGACGTGGTACTGGCAGAAGTAAAGCTGTGAGGACGGGGCGTGAGTCGTGCTTGGGTAGCTCAGATGGAGAAATCAGAGCCCATTCAAAACAAGTCATTACAATTTCTCATCAATCACCAGATTACCTCTAGCATTTGGTTGTTTTGTCGCTGTTTAATGTTAAATTCTGCGTTATACATACCCAGAACTAAGGGAAAAGAAAATAAGACCTAGAAGAAATATGCAGGGCGTCCCAGAAACATTGCGATATACTTCGAGGGACTGTAGAGGGTGCCTTAAGGAACAAATCGAGGATAGAAACCTGAGTCCGGAAACGTCATCTAACGACGTTTTAGAGCCTCGAAGCTGCTGCCACCGGTGCTGACCACAAGTCCTCCTCCGGTTGCCCACGTGACTGACGGACTGTAGGCGGAACGTCTCGCAATGTTGTTTGTTATTCAGTGGTTGCGCCTGATTGCCACGATCGCAAATGGAGAAGCTGCTGCGTATAAGAGGCTTTGTCTCCCTTGAATACGATGCCCTTTTTCCTCGGTGAACGAAGGTTTGTTTTTGTCCTGAACTCCCAACAATCTCCAGTGCCGCGCGGGGTAGCCGCGTGGTCTCAGATGCCTTGTCACAGTCCGCGCGGCTCCACCCCACGGAGGTTCGAGTTTAAATTTAAAAAAATAAAAAATAAAAAAAAATTTAAAAATAGATGGTAGAGCACTTGCCCGCAAAAGGCAAAGGTCCCGAGTTCGAATCTCGGTCCGGCATACAGTTTTAATATGCCAGGAAGTTTCATATCAGCGCACACTCCGCTGCAGAACGGAAATCTCATCCTGTAATGACATACGTTACCCAAAGAAATGTATTACTTTGCATTAAGTGTTTTTCGGCTATGCGACTTTCTTTCGTGAGTGTAATTGCGCCGCCTTGTTACAGTAGCGCACATTACGCTAGAGAAATGTCCGAGTCGGAGCATACCTGGCGGTAGCTGAGATCTTAATCTCATGCATCCTGCAATGTACTGCTTCTCCCGTCACGCAAGCGAACAGAGCCGTTGGCATGTGCGGCCACGCGCACGAGCACGTTTTCCGCGTTGGCCGTGGCGCAGCCCCTCTGAATTTGAGATACGGCGGCGGCGCCGTGCGGCGACGCCTGAGTGGCGGCCGTACACACACGGACAGCCAGCCGGCTGGGCTGCAGAGGCCGCTCACGTCGCGACGTCGCGCCGCTGACCGGCGCCTGCGACAACGCGGCCGCCGAGGCGCTAGGCGCGCAGATAGCTCATCTCCCCTCCCCCCTCCCACGCACCTGCCCACGCAACCGTGTCACGTAGGCAGCCGGCGGGTGACCCGCGCTCCGACCGTGCGGAAGGCCACCGCGACGCCCTACCAGCTACACGCGTCGGACAAGATACTACGGACAAATACCATTACCACCTTGTCTCAGACACTTGTTTTCCACCATATCTCACCTTAAAGTCATCCTCACTGGCGAAGAGGCAGCTACCGTGGGCGCACACCGACATCCAACACAGCGCCTTTAGCGCAGGGTGTACCGATTCAAAAATGGTTCAAATGGCTCTGAGCACTATGGGACTTAACATCGATGTCATCAGTCCCCTAAACTTGGAAATACTTAAACCTAACTAACCTAAGGAAATCACACACATCCATGCCCGATGCAGAGTTCGAACCTGTGACCGTAGCAGCCGCGTGGTTCCGAACTGACGTGCCTAGAACCGCTCTGCTACCGCGGCCGGAATGTACCGATTCATGTTGACTGCTACTTAAGTTTCTTCTGCCTGGTCCACCGATGGATGACTGCGAAATTTTCGTGCTTAACAAGATTTATTCATATTAATTGTCGGCCGCGGTGGCCGAGCGGTTCTAGGCGCTTCAGTACTGAACCGCGCGACTGCTACGGTCGCAGGTTCCAATCCTGCGTCGGGCATGGATGTGTGTGATGTCCTTGAGTTACCTAGGTTTAAGTAGTTCTAAGTTCTAGGGGACTGATGACCTCAGATGTTAAGTCCCATAGTGCTCAGAGCCAATTGAACCATTTGAACTATTAATTGACATCGGAACTGCACACTCGTCATGTAAACAACACACGGACAGACTTCACTGACTTCACAGGTTGGCTTTCCAACAGACTCTCTAGCAGACTGACTCACAGCCTCACTGCTTTCCCTTGTATAGGATTTTAACAATTGCCCACAAAATATTCCATTATTAATTTTGTATAATTTCAATTTTACAATTAGAATTCACAAAAGGTAAAGAAACTGATGCTACAGCCGAATAAGGTATAAAATACAGTATTTGAGTAATAATCGTTTCTAGTAATATCTTTAGTTTTCATAACAAAATAATCATTCTGTACTTTAATTACAATAATGTCTCTCGTATTATTTTAGTTAAGTAATTAATTACAGTATGGATTTGGTAACAAACTTGTAATAGTAGTACACAGCTCGTGCTTTATCCGATTAAATACATACAACTTACAAATAAGGCCTCAATTTCTGCAATTGGAAAACTGTGAGATGTAAACAATTGGAGAGTTAATTAGAAATGTAATTACAAAGAATATCAATTACAGAACAGGACATAAGAATAGATAACAAATGAAAGTACATCGCTTGCTAATAACTTTCAAGCCGTTCTTCAAGATAATGAGGTTCTTTGTGTCAACTCGTTACACGATTGTAATTATGGGAATTAGAGGCGCCGGCCACCTATGCTAACATTTCCACAGCATTTTAATATCTCCCGCCAAATATTTATCTCTCCCATTTCTTTATTGTACATTCAATCGAGCATTTGTACGGAATTTTGTTAATGACCACAATCTCTTGATAATGATGACAATATACATTCCTCAGAACATTCCATAAGCCTTCGCCATAAATATCAAGTTTTTTTATTAAATACGACACACATGGAAGGCCTTATGAAGCACTGAATTGTCCGATAACTATCCGGATGCATATAAAAAGAAGGTGGTATCAGCCATTTCACATGAATTTTTGGGAAGGCTGTATCGTTATAAGGGGACGAGGTGGGTAACAACATATGCTCTCTCAGCGCTTTCCAGCGGCAGTTTTAGGTTTTATTTGGCTCGCAAGCCACACAGTTTCTTTACGAAAATGGACGCGCGTAAAATATACTCACAGAAAAAAATCGCAACACCAAAAAATAATTAATGTAGAGTAATGAAATTTCGGGAATACATTTGCTGGGTAACTTATTTAAGTGACTGATATTGCAAGATCACAGGTTAATATAAGCGCGAGATAAACTATTGCAAATGTGTAACGCTGGTACGTTAATAACTGGTGATACCGCCAGAGTGTTGAATGCAGGCATACAAATATTATAGCACTGTATTGTACAGGTGCCGGATGTCAGACTGTGTGATGGAGCTCCATGCCTACTGCACTTGGTCGCCCAATACACGGACAGATAATACTTTTTGTGAATGATGCTGGAGTTGTCGTCCGATGATGTCCCATGGGTGCTCGATTGGAGACAAAATTGGTCATCGAGCAAACCAATGAAATATGTCAACACTTCGTAGAGCATGTTGGGTTACAACAATGTGGGTGAACGTTATCGTGTTGGAAAAAAAAATGTGTGTGAAATCTTATGGGATTTAACTGCTAAGGTCATCAGTCCCTAAGCTTACACACAACTTAACCTAAATTATCCTAAGCAAAAACACACACACCCATGCCCGAGGGAGGACTGGAGCCTCCGCCGGGACCAGCCGCACAGTCCATGACTGCAGCGCCTGAGACCGCTCGGCTAATCCCGCACGGTGTTATCCTGTTGGAAAACACCCCCTGAAATGCTGATAATGAAGTGCAGCTCAATAGACCGGATTACGACATTGACGTACAAATTTGCACTCAGGTTGAGTGGCATAGCCACGGGAGTGCTCCTGCTGCCACACGAAATCACAGCCCAGAGCACAACTCCAAATGTAGCTCTAGTGTATGTAGCACGCAGCAGGTTGGTTGCAGGCCCTCACCTGGCCTCCTTCTAAACAACGACTGAAACAGAGACAGAACCAGCTGGCCTCAGAAAACACAACAGACCTCCACCCTGTCCTCCAGTGTCGCTTAACACCACTGAAGTCACAAATGGCACTCGTTCGTGGTCGGTGGAATGCATGCTATAGGCGTGTGGCTCGGAGCTGTACTTCGTAACTGTTCGTTGTGTCACACTGTGATGCTAACTGCTGCAGAAGTAGTTACGATGCGCCAGAGCCATATGACGAACACTACAGTCTTCCTCCGTGGTGGTGCCATACGGCCGTCCAGAGGCCGGCGTTCTTCTTGCGATTGTACATTCTCTTGACCACCACTAGTAGCACTTATGTAGTGTGGCTAAATTCATGGCAAGTCTTTCTGCAGCATCGCAGAAGGAACATCCAGCTCCTCGTAGCCCTATTACACAACTTCTTTCAAACTCAGTGAGATGTTGATAATGGCGTCGTTGTCGTCTTAAGGGCATTCTTCACTACCATCAACTCACCACGTCCAGTCTCAAAGGTAAAGCTCACGACCTCTACAGCGTGTATTTAGAGCAAACCTGATTTGCAGCCTCATAGTGGCGCTACTAGCGCCACTCTTATCCGATTGGCGCGGAAACTGAACAGATACCATCTTTCAGATGTACAGGGTGAGTCACCTAACGTTACCGCTGGATATATTTCGTAAACCACATCAAATACTGACGAACCGATTCCACAGACCGAACGTGAGGAGAGGGGCTAGTGTAATTGTTTAATACAAACCATACAAAAATGCACGGAAGTATGTTTTTTAACACAAACCTACGTTTTTTTAAATGGAACCACGTTAGTTTTGTTAGCACATCTGAACATATAAACAAATACGCAATCAGTGCCGTTTGTTGCATTGTAAAATGAGAATTACATCCGGAGATATTGTAACCTAAAGTTGACGCTTGAAACCTCTGACGTTCAGTTCCGTGTTGTAACAAACACGGGCCACGGTCGGCGAGCAGCATCTGCAGGGACATGTTTACGATGACGACCGTGTTTACGAGTGTGGCTGTAGTGCACTGTTGTGGTTTGGTCTTGCTGTCGCAGTGTCCGCATGTAGCGCTTGCTGCTATTGTTATTCTGCATTCGTCTCCGCACGCAGACCAACTGTAGTACACCGTCTTACCAGACGTCTGTGATAGTGTAGTTTTGTAGGAACTGTGACCATGGTGTATTCGAACTCTGAAAAGGCGGAGATGATACTCATCTATGGCGAGTGTCGACGAAATGCAGCTGAAGCCTTGCAGGGTGTATGCAGAACGGTACCCGGACAGAGAGCATCCAACGTGCCGCACATTGCAAAACATCTACCGCCAACTGTATGCAACAGGTCTGGTCGTAGCACGCAAACGGGTCCGTAACAGGAGAAGCGGGTGCAGTTGGTGTGTTAGCTGCTGTTGCCATGAACCCACACATGAGTACACGGGACATTGAGAGAACCGGTGGACTGAGTCAAAGTAGTGTCATGCGCATACTGCATCGTCACCGCTTTCACCCGTTTCATGTGTCGCTACATCAGCAATTACATGGTGATGACTTTATTCATCGAGTGCAATTCTATCAATGGGCATTAACAGAGAATGCGTTGCAGTTCTACCTGTTTACCGATGAAGCGGGTTTCACAAACCACGGGGCAGTGAATCCTCGGAATATGCATTACTGGTCCGTGGACAGTCCTCGCTGGCTCAGACAGGTAGAGCGACAGCGACCGTGCACTGTAAATGTATCATTGGCGACCACCTCATTGGTCCTCACTGCATTGCAGGGGCCCAAACAGCTGCAACATACATCGCGTTTCTACAGAATGATCTGCCAACGTTGCTCGAAAATGTCCCACTGGAAACGCGTCGACGTATGTGGTATCAGCATGATGGTGCACCTGCACATTCCGCAATTAACACTAGGCTGACCCTTGACAGGATGTTCGACGGGCGTTTCATAGGACGTGGAGGACGCATAAATTGGCCATCACGTTCTCCGGATCTTACACCTCTGGACTTCTTTCAGCCCGCATCTCGTGGTCGTGCGGTAGCGTTCTCGCTTCCCACGCCCGGGTTCCCGGGTTCGATTCCCGGCGGGGTCAGGGATTTTCTCTGCCTCGTGATGGCTGGGTGTTGTGTGATGTCCTTAGGTTAGTTAGGTTTAAGTAGTTCTAAGTTCTAGGGGACTGATGACCATAGATGTTAAGTCCCATAGTGCTCAGAGCCATTTGACTTCTTTCTGTGGGGTACGTTAAAGGAGAATGTGTACCGTGATGGTTGCGGCATTACACCATATGTACTGCGGCGTGTACAACATTCATTACGCCAGAGACTGCAATTGTGTGCAGCAAATGATGGCCACCACATTGAACATCTATTGGCCTGACATGTCGGGACACACTCTATTCCACTCCGTAATTGAAAACGGAAACCACCTGTGTAAGTGTACCTCACCTCTCAAGGTAATGTACATGTGCGTCAGTGAAAAAGACCAATAAAAAGGTTTTAGCATGTGGACGTAATGTGCTGTTCCAGTCTCTTCTGTACCGAAGGTCCATCACAGTTCCCTTTGGATCCCTACGTAATTCGGTGCTCTCGGATACACACGATCGAACAGCCGAGGAGTGGTACTCAAGCGTCAACTTTAGGTTACAATATCTCCGGATGTAATTAACATTTTACAATGCAATAAACGGCACTGATTACGTATTTGTTTCTATGTTCAGATGTGCTAACAAAACTAACGGGGTTACATTAAAAAAAACGTAGGTTTGTGTTAAAAAACATACTTCCGTGCATTTTTTAATGGTTTGTATTAACCAATTACACTAGCCCCTCTCCTCACGTTCGGTCTGTGGAATCGATTCGTCAGTATTTGATGAGGTTTACGAAATATATCCAGCGGAAATGTTAGGTGACTCACCCTGTAGAACCACGCTTACTAACTTTCGTTTATGTTGCACAACTCTTTTTTGTGTTGCAATTTAGTTTTCCAGCAGTATAGTTTACTCAGCTGAGTATCATGACGAGTGCTCTTCAAAATAGTTCAAATGACTCTGAGCACTATGGGACAACTTCTGAGGTCATCAGTCCCCTAGAACTTAGAACTACTTAAACCTAACTAACCTAAGGACATCACACACATCCATGCCCGTGGCAGGATTCGAACCTGCGACCGTAGCGGTCACTCGGCTCCAGACTGTGGCGCCTAGAACCGCACGGCCACTCCGGCCGGCACGAGTGCTCTCTTTCGTATTGACTTCCATACCTTGTAGCGTGTTTGACATGGTGCAAACAGTCTAAACCACTTTATGCGAAGAGTATGTTAAAATAAACATGTTCCACATTCTTACAAGAGACTGTATTAATTTCAGCTGGAAAACATTCATTCGATTTCTCAAGACAACACCATTTACACGAAAGCAGAGAGGAACTAAGGGCAAATGTTAACTTACGCATAGAAGTACGAAGTTGAAACTTCCTGGCAGATTAAAACTGTGTGCCCGACCGAGACTCGAACTCGGGACCTTTGCCTTTCGCGGGCAAGTGCTCTACCAACTGAGCTACCGAAGCACGACTCACGCCCGGTACTGACAGCTTTACTTCTGCCAGTACCTCGTCTCCTACCTTCCAAACTTTACAGAAGCTCTCCTGCGAACCTTGCAGAACTAGCACTCCTGAAAGAAAGGATATTGCGGAGACATGGCTTAGCCACAGCCTGGGGGATGTTTCCAGAATGTACGAAGTTGTTTTTCTCAAAAGGATTACACTGCCTGACAAAATAGTGTAGCATCTAGAAGCTGAGCAGGAAATGAAAAAGCGAGTCAAATTGATAAAGAACTTGGCAGTGTGAGCCCACCAATCAGTGAGACGTTGCAGCCTCTCCCCCATCGATACGTTCGCTGATCCGGTTGGGAAAAATGTCATGAACCCATTGTATCATTTCCTGAGGTAACGTGGCCCACAACTGTTGTATACGGTCCTCAACCGCCCGTTAGAAAGAGCTTTACATTTGTTTACAGGGGCTTTACTTTCGTTGACAACACCTAGATGGAGCCACTGGTGCTGCTGAGGTTCTGCATAGCTATCAGTAGCAGTTACCCACGTGCGCTCCATGCGTTTACCTCATTCACGGGCTAGAAATTGATGAGTGACCATCTCCGTTATCTTCGATGATGTGTACTGCACCCCACTTTTCGGTGCTTGTTAGTGGAGAGGGTTTAATTACATTATACCTTTCTTAGCTTGTTTTCTTGTTGCTCACCACTGCTGTGGCAGTCGTAAGTGAAAGGTGCTTTTACACCTGTACTATTATATCATAATATATTATTACAATCTTATTGTAATCTCAGATGTAAATAACAGTTGTTACCCAATAGCTGG
The DNA here is from genome assembly GCF_023898315.1 of Schistocerca nitens. Classification (NCBI taxonomy): domain Eukaryota; kingdom Metazoa; phylum Arthropoda; class Insecta; order Orthoptera; family Acrididae; genus Schistocerca; species Schistocerca nitens. The sequence continues at coordinate 374,465,673 of NC_064615.1, read as the reverse complement.
GCTACTGTTACTTGTGTATTATGTTATAATTACTGTGTTATAGTACATTATAATTATTGTATTATATTACAGATGTGGACCTATGAATAGGAACCCGCTCGGCTATGGAGCTTCTGCAAAGAGTGGAGGAAAACGAGGAGTCCGCCGAGAATTTTAAGGATAGTCAACAGAAAGAGAAGCTAAATGAGGATGATGGGAGCGTGGATTCCGCTAGTAAAATTTCAGAGAGCGAACACGACACTGATTCAAGTGAGGTTGCCAGCAATGGTGGCATAGGCAGAAAAGGTCAAAACCAGACCGTGGAACATCATCAAAGAGGCTCCTGGACCAACAAGAAACGCAAAGAATGCAAAGACTCACAAGGAAACCCTCAGTTTTTTCATTCCCCCTCGACTGTCCAAATTACCGTAAATTGTAACTCCAACAAGATCGAAAACTGTACTGAAATCTACAAGACCAAGACATAAAGCACTTACGGAAAAGGGAACAACCATGAAATCAAGTCACCGCCGACTGAGTACAAGGGCTTTGTCATGGATTAACTAGGGCACGAAACAGGTACTTGCAAGTTTTATTGTAAGTTGGGTTTATTGTGTAAGCAATAATTTGTTTCTTGTGCAATGCGATAAAGGTAGAATGAAGTGTAAAAAGGCAGCAAAGAAATGAAAAACACATAGTGGTAGAATTCTTATAGTGAAAAATAAATGAAGCAATATAATTGTAGGTATCTGCGTGCACTGCACCCCGCCTTTGTATTGTCGGTGCATGATTCACCTTTGTAACGCAGGATAACATCCGGGATACGGGCGCTGGGACACAGTTGACATTCGAACTGATCCCACACGCTTTCTATTAGGGATAGATGTGGGGATCTTGCTGGCTACGGGAGTACCTCGAAATCACGCAGACAGTTCATAGAGATACGTGATATGTATAGACGAGTATTGTCTTGTTGGAAAATGACATCACGATACTATCGTTGAAGAGGTTACACACGAGGATGCAGGATGCCGCCAGCCGGTGTGGCCGAGCGGTGCTAGGCGCTTCGGTCTGGAACCGCGCGACCGCTACGGTCGCACGTTCGAATCCTGCCTCGGGCATGGATGCGTGTCATGTCCTTAGGTTAGTTAGGTTTCAGTAGTTCTAAGTTCTAGGGGACTGATGCCCTAAGATGTTAAGTCCCACAGTTCTCAGAGCCATTTGCAGGATGCCCGTGATATATCGTTGTGCTGTCAGACTTCTCTCAGTCACTACCAGCTCTGACCCGAAGTCGTGCGCGATGGCTCTCTGCACCATGACGCCACGTGTAACACAACTGTGTCTCTCCAAAACATAGGAACAATGGAACCTCTCCGCAGGCCACCACCATACTTGCAAACGATGGTCATCCGAGGCACTGGCGAAGCGCTGTTCATCGTTCAATATAGTGCGACGCCATTCATCAGCAGTCCATTTTTCCCGGTCGCGGCTCCGCTTCAAACGCAACGTTTGTGTCGTGGTATTAACGAAAGCCTTCGTGTTGGTCGGCGATTACCTGGTCCGGTTGCTGTTAAGTCTCCGACCAGAGGGGCCAGAACGTTACAAATGTTGCAGAGACTTCAGTACTTGCTCTCGGACAGCAGGAGAAATTACGAATGGGTTGCTATGTCCTTGACACACAGTTTGCCTATATTCCCTTTGTAGTGATGAGACGCGCTCGAGCGGAACCTTGATAACGAGTATGCCTCTCCCATGCGCTTCAACATCGCATCACTGCCATATCCGAATACCCCTCAGATCTACACGACTGGATCAGCCGGCGAAACGGAGACCCAAAATGAGGGTCCTTTCTGCTTCACATGCTGAGAACGCTGTGTTATACGAGTAGGTGGCATCTCCGTGTCCTTTCATAGTGGTCTCTCAACATCCGACCCTGAACACGCACCGGCCTGGCAACAACACCAAACGCGAACGATACTCTGGTGGACGTTCTACCAATCTTAGAGAAATCTAAGTCTAATCATTTACATACCCGCCAGCGATCTTTACATGTACGAAGTTACATTGGCATTCTACCATGTCCTCTGGGTATTTCAGTCTTTTTTTGTCAGGAAGAGTACAAGGATGTATTTTTTACATAGAGGCACATACAGCTTCGCGATAGATTCCATAATTACTTTTATGATCAAGGTTTGCCTCAAGTACCCTCCACCGGACACAAGACAAGTATCCCTACGGTTTGAAACACTAATGGTACCCCCAAAACACACCAGACAAGCACACGAAGAATGACCAGTTCTGATCAGGCACAACGAGCGGACTTCTCTGGACTACTTACAAAACTCCAGTGAAATACGCTATACATCTAGGACTAGCGGACGGCGACAATCTGTGGAGTTCCTTTTACAGGAACAGTCAATGTTTTGAAACTACTGCTGCCATCTTCAAATGCTTTTTAGTGCGGTACCGAGTCCACTAGGAAGACAGGCCGCGGAGCGAACATCACAGCACGTGACACGACAAGTCTTACTAGTCTCAGAAGCGAGATGGGGCACGAGTAACTACTTCAGACGAGTTTAATAATTCTTAACTGCGCCTTTAATTGCTTGTAAGCTCTCGACAGAACTGGATAAAGTTAAGATCTTTCGTTGGTATCTTTTCGTGGACATATTGATTTCCTGTGGACCTGAACCGAGCCGAGCGTTCTCGTAGTACTAGATGGTTATAATTGAATGTTATCTATTTAACACGCTATAACACGGAAACGAATTGCCGTAAAAGTACCAAACTTGGTAGCATTAAGGTCCATGGTATGGAGTGCGTCATTTCCACGCGTCACAGCGCCGCCGTCCAGTTCCAACTATGGCCCCCAGGTGCCGTGATCAATCATCGTGATTCATAGCGTCACACACCTCACCAGTCGCAGTGCACCTGTTGATGTGTCAACATGAACTTGGACAAAAGAGCAGGACATTACTGGTCAAGCTCTTTTATCAAAACAACAGTAATGCTGCAGCTGCAATTCGAGAATACCGCCGGCAGAAAGAATTACGATAGGGTTCTCTTTCTCCATCTCCTATGTGGAGCATGATGAAGAAATTCGAATCAACTGGAGAAGTGGGCGTCGTTCCGGGAAGAGGCCGACGAGCGATTGCACTACGGTTAGCCAATGAAATCGCTGTTGCTATGGTAGACAACGCTGCGAGCAATTCCCGATCGTCAGGCAGTGCGCTTGCTGTGTCACGACAATTGAACATCCAGTGGTCCACTGTACAGAAGCTGCTTCGAATCATTCTCAAATGGTATTCGTACAAGATCCCTATCTTACAGCAGCTTGCACCACTGGACGCAGAACGACGTGTTGACTTCGCTCACATTCTCGCAAGGATTGAAACTGACGAAGGCTGGTCCTGGACCACCCTATTGATAGACGAAGCTAATTTTTCTCTGACAGGTGAGGTGAACACACAGAGTTGCCGAGTGTGGGGATCTTCACCTCCAGTCACTGTGCATGAAGTTCCTCTGCATGGTGAACGTGTCACCGTACGGTGTGGCTTCAGGGCTACGTTCATCATTGGCCTATTCTTTTTTGAACAGGTTGGCGCTCATGGACCAGAGACGTGCAGTGTGACTGGCCAGCGTTACTGCGATATGCTTAGCCAGCGTATTATACCCGCCCTACAGGAAGAGCCGCACTGAACATAACAGTTTTCATGCAAGATGGGGCCCAACCGAAATCGCTCATGAAGTTCAACTGCTTCTCCGAAACAAATTTGGAAAACATCGAATTATCAGCCGATCGTTTCCAAATGCTTGGGCGACACGATCACCTGATCTCACTCCCTGTGACTTCTGGTTGTGGGGCCATCTGAAGAACAGGCCTTACCAGAGGAACATTCACACATATGCTTATCTGAAGCGCAGCATTCTAAGAGAGGTGGCTACCTTACCTACAGACATGCTTTGTTCTGTTGTGCAGAATGCAAACCTGCGCTTTCAGACTGTCCTGGACACTGATGGGCGCCTTATTAAGGCCATTTTGTAGCAGTAATGGTTTCGGTATGTAATGGTTGGTTCAAAATGGTTCAAATGGCTCTGAGCACTATGCGACTTAACTTCTGAGGTCATCAGTCGCCTAGAACTTAGAACTAATTAAACCTAACTAACGTAAGGACATCACACACATCCATGCCCGAGGCAGGATTCGAACCTGCGATCGCAGCGGTTGCTCGGGTCCAGACTGCAGTGCCTAGAACCGCACGGCCACTCCGGCTGGCTATGTAATGGTATGATGTATCGTAGCAGCGCATTAAAAGTGTTTCAGTTGAGTTGATTCTAGATTATTTATCTTCCTCATGTCCTTTACATTAATGCTACCAAGTATTGTCCTCATACAGTAATTAGTTTCCGCGTTATAACGTTTTAAATAGGGAAAGTTTAATTATAACCACCCAGTATTGCGGACAAGGCGACTAACGTGACGTCACAAGTTCGTTTCGGGGGCCCATATTTCTCGTGGGCCCTGTGCGGAGCCATACTCTCGACGAACATCACGTCTTGCAGTCGTAATCAGACGGAGAACACAAAACGCTATTTCTTGCAGTGCTGTTGCCATGTGTAGTCGACACGCTTTGTGTAACGAACAAGCGACTTAACAGCATCAGGGACGTCTCAAGTCCCTGCCACGCCGTAGCGGAGAAGTTTGGGAACTTTTCCCGAACTGAAACTGCCAGCTGCAGGAATGAATATGAATACAGGCCTAGTGATCTGAAGAGTAACTGAGCCAGCAAAAGGAAACTGAAGAACAAAAGAAAACGATGTTTTTTCCGCAACTCCTACCAAGTAATCGAGTCTCCCTTAAATGAATGTAGTTTCCTAGTTTCTCGTATTAGGTCTAAATTAAAAGTTGGGAAGTTACAGACTTTATTTTAGTAATCAAGAATATACGGCTCGTTTCCAATAGGTAGGAGCGAGAAATCTGTATTCAGGATTGTTGTATTAAACTTATGAAGTGGCAGATAGTGAGATTATTTTATCACTAATTCACTCTCAGTGACAGAAGTCATAGGGTACCGCCTAATATCTTGTCGGACTTCCTTTTGCCCGGCGTACTGCAGCAACTCGATGTGACGTCGACGTAAGTAGTCCGAAGTCCCCTGCCGAAGTATTGGGCCATATTGCTCCTATAGCCGTCCCTAATTGCGAAAGTGTTGCCGCTGCAGGATTTTGCACACGAACCGACCTCTCGATAATGTCCCATAGATGTTCGATGTGATACATGCCGGGCGCTCGAAATGTCCAGAATGTTCTTGTAACCAATTGCGAAAACTGTGGCCCAGTGACATGGTGCATTGTCAACCAGAAAAATTCCATCGTTGTTTGCGAATATGAAGTCCGTGAATGGCTGAAAATGGACCCAGCTCATTCCATGAAAGCACAGTCCACCCCATTACTGAGCCACCACCAAGTTGCACAATGCCTCGTTGTCAACATCTGTCCACGGCTTAATGGGATCTGCGCTTTAGTCGAACCCGACCATGCGTTCTTACCAACTGAAATCGGGACCAATCCGACCAGGCCACGGTTTTCCAGTCGCCTAGGGTCCAAGTGAAATTGTCACGAGCCCAGGAGAGGCGCTGCAGGCGATGCCGTACTTCTAGCAAAGGCACTCGTGTCGGTCGTCTGCTGCGTATCCCATTAACGCCAAATTTGGCAGCACTTTCCTAACCAATACATTCGCCGTACGTCATACATTGATTTCTGCGGTTATTTCACGCCAGTGTTTCTTGTCTGTTAGCACTTATAACCCTACGCAAACGCCGCTGCTCTCCGTCGTTAACTAAAGGCCGTCGGCCACTGCCTTGTGCTTGGTGAGAGGTAGCGCCTGAAAATTTATATTATCAGCGCTCTCTTTACACTGTGAGCAAGGAATATTGAATTCCCTAACGATTTCCGAGATGTAGTGTCCCACGCGTGTAGCTCCAACTACCGTTCCACGTTCAAAGTCTGTTAATCCACGTCTCGCGTCCATAATGATGTCGGAAACCTTTTCACATGAAATCACTTGAGTGCAAATGACAGCTCCTCCAATGCGCTGCCCTTCTATACCTCGTGTACGTGGTACTACCGCCATCTGTATATGTGCATGGCGCCATCCCATGACTTTTGTCACTTCAGTATATTTCCATACACGTTCTCTGCGTCTGTCTTTTGCGCTTATTTTTCACTCTTTAACTTGTTTTTGTATAGCACAATTTTATCTCACTTTCACAATTTTATGGTATTTTTCCGTCAGCCATAGGGGGCGTTCATAAAGTTTACATTCGAGGCCGTTGCTGCAGCATGTATGCAACGTAGCGCGACTCCGTTCCATGTATATAACCACCGACATGTACGCAAAATATCAGCGTGACAATCTTGTCTTTCCTATGTGAGTGCGGTAAATGCGGAAACATTACCTATGGCGACGCTATGACCAAACGCGACCAAACAGGAACAACGAGCTGTTATTCTTTTCTTTGCCGCCGAAGTACAAAATGAAATGATCGTATGGTATTTATTGGCCGGGATATCCCCTTTTCGGCCTCCATAGTGTAAGTCTTTTTAGTTGATGCCACTTCGGCGGCTTGCGTGTCAATGATCATGAAAAAGATGATGAAGGACACACAACACCCAGTCCCCTGCCGGGAATCGAACCCGGGACCCGTTGCGTGTTTTTTTTAATTTTTTAAATTTTTAATCTCATTTTGGTCTATATTGTTCGTTGAATTCGTTAGGGGCGGACGTCCGATGACACCCGTTCAGGTTCGTCGTTGCTCCGTTCACTCAGTTTTTTATTACAGAGGGTAGCGAACCCTCTGCCCGAACACGCTGAGCTACCATGCCGGCTAACGTGGTAGGCGGTAAAGTTACCGCTGGGCTACGGAGGCGGACGCCGAAAGATAAACGTCGGTAGATATGCATCAGAGAATGACGGAAGTGTTTGGGGCAGCATATCTGCCGAAAATCATCGTTGTGGAATGGAGCATTAAGCTGATGGTAACGCACGTCCCCGTCGGGCAAAAGTCGCAACGCTAAGTTACGCCAACTTAAGAAGTGACACTCGAGAACCCGCTCTATACTCCTAATCTCTCCACACGCGATTATCACACGTTTGGTCCCTTAAAAAAAGTCCTTGAAGTGCCGAGGATTCTTCTCGGACGAGGAATCTCCAATATAACATGTAGTAGCCATTTTCATGTTTATTTCTAAATGGGATACACAGTGCTCATATATGTTATTTGCATCTGTTAAATCATTGTGTATGTTACGTGTGTCAGATACTTGACAGAATTTAATAAGTGGAAACACAGTGCTGCGCTGCAAATGACGTCTTCAGTACGGAAAGCTGCACTAGTGCTAGTGAACGTCTAGTTATTTTTAGTAAGCCCATGGAAGACCCTCGTCAGCAACCGAGAACCGACAACTTACTGCTTGTTCTAAGGTAAACTCCGACCGTTAACTTAAATTTACCCGAAGTCTCTGTTTTCATTCATGCAATATATAGTTGTATGAAATGTTTGAAACATCTGTATGTTCGGTTGCTAACACCTGGTGAAATACGAGTCTTTGTGTACAAATACACCGCCCGCTGACTGTGTTTGGGTCAACCAGAAGGCTACGTTTCATGTCCCCTTTCCCAAGGATGTACTGTCGTCTGAACTGATAATATAATTAGTTTAATAGTTTTCTCCTCTAAGCGGAGACACAGAAAGCATGGGGTGTTCCCCTCATTCACATCAGCATCGAAGTGACGTTGCCGGCCGCGGTGGCCGAGCGCTTCTAGGCGCTTCAGTCCGGAACCACGCGGCTGCTACAGTCGCAGGTTCGAATCCTGCCTCGGGCATGGATGTGTGTGATGTCCTTAAGATAGTTAGGTTGAAGTAGTTCTAAGTCATCTGATGACCTCAGGTGTTAAGTCCCATAGTGGTTAAAGCCATTTGAACCATTTGAAGTGACGTTGGGGCCCCCTACAGATATAACACTGACGGTAATTCTAATACACGCACCTGATCGCAAACGACTTGCTGTCGTAACTTTTGTTTAAGTAAACATATTGCTCGACAGGTACTGAGGCTAAAATTTACCATTTGCAACGATAAAACCACTCACTCAACTTTTTATGTTTACAGACTGAGATGAGAGGGGGCTGCAGCTCAGTGGGTTATATTTTTCTGAGCCAGGCAAGCCTTGCAACACAAGATGTCTGGGCCACCCTCGCACGTTTTCCCAAAAGTCACACCGGGAGAGCAGATAACAGGCTCCTCTAGGAAACGGCGAATGACTCAGTACGGACCAAGGCCACACAGCGGTGCCTCAGGAAGTGCCTGAGAGAGAGAGTTTGCGCCACACACTTCCCAGCAAATAAGAATGAAGAGGCGATCAGAGTTACGTACAAATAATTAGAACTCGTGTTAAGAAAAAATTTACCATGTGCGATTACGACTCGCGCCCTGAGATTTCCGTATAAACGAAGTTGTGTAAGCCTATATACAGAGTGTATCATAATTAATGACGTAAACGCATGCAGTTGAAAGTACACGATACCAGAAGCAAAAAAGTCTACGTAAACATAGGGTCGAAAATGCATACCTTAAGAGCTACGAGCAATTTTTCATCTTCGATACTGTGAAACAAATGTCTTCTACTGCAAGTTGTTTGCTTTCCATATTTTGGGAACTGGTAGTATGGACCAAAATAAGAAAAATATGTCCAGGAAACATGTGCTCTAACACGCATACCTTAAAAGTTACGAGCACTTGGTCATTAGAAGAGTTGTGTTTCAAAGTAGAAAAGGCGAACAAGTGCTCATAGCTCATAAGGAATGCATTTTAGAGCACATGTTTACTGGACATATTTTTCTTATTTTGGTCCATACTACCAGTTCTCAAAATATGGAAAGCAAACAACTTGCAGTAGAAGAGATTTGTTTCACAGTATCGCAGATGAAAATTGCTCTTAGCTCTTAAGGTATGCATTTTCGACCCTATGTTTACTGAGACTTGTTTGCTTCTAGTGTAGTGTACTTTCAACTGTATGCGTTTACGCCATTAATTATGATACGCCCTGTAGATAGTCCATCCACCCAGAGAATCGAGAATCTTGGTGATTTTGATCTGTTATCGATATCGATACTGGCAAGATATCGGTGCCGAAAATTCCAAAACTTTCGAGAACGTCTTAATTTGAAGTTTCAAGTTTAAATTTTTTGTGTGTTTACGCACTTAATGTAGTAATTCCTGAGAAGAAAGGGTTATAACAGACGGACAATGAGACAGTCGGCCGGATAACAAATGACAAAGAAAATACTTTTTTTCTTGTGATATGATTACAAATGAAGAATTTTCTGATTTTTTTCCTTTACTTGTACTGTGAAACCCTGCTTCTTGCCAAATTTTGCGATTATAGGTCAACAGGAAGTGCCCTAAATCTTTTGGTTGGGTGGTTAGTTGACTTGGGGAAGGGGACCAAACAGTGAGGCCATCTATCCCAACGGATTAGGGAAGGGTGGGGAAGGGAGTCGGCTGTGCTCTTTCAGAGGAACCATCCCAGCATTTGCCTGAAGCGATTTAGGGAAATCACGGAAAAACTAAATCAGGATGGCCGGACGCGGGTTTGAACGTTCGTCCTCCCGAATGCCAGTCCAGTGTGCTAACCACTGTGCCACCTCGCTCAGTAAAAGGTTTTGTATTGACTTAGAAGCTTATGTCTTTTACATCGGCAAGGGACCGTAGACCTGAGTATTTGACATAAATTTCACTTGATGCGTCTACCCGTTCCTGAAAATAAGGTTTCTCAGTAGACGGACAGATAAGCAGACAAATGGACAACGAAGTGATCCTATAAGGGTTCCGTATTTACCGATTGAGGTATGGAACCTTAAAAAGGAATTTAATGTAAGTATAGTATTGTCAAAAACAAGTAGCGTGGGGGGCCTGTAGCCCGATTTACCTGGAAGGCGTGCCTTCTGTCCATGAACAGCGTTCACTCCTCGTGCACGCTAAGCAGCAGTCACTTCTCTAACATCCATACCTCCAGATTTTAGACAGTCAGATCAGTACGAAGCGTTGTATATAGGAAAAGTATCAACCAAAATTCCGACACAGTTTGTGCAATGTGCTGTCGTCCAGGAGAGGGACCGAGTGAGGTGACGCAGAGATTAGCGCAATGGACTCGCATTCTGGAGGACGACGGTTCAAGCCTGCGTTCGGCCATTCTGATTTTGGTTTTCCTTGATTTCCCTAAATCGCTTCAGATAAATGCTGTTATGTTTCCTGTGAAAGGGCACAGCCGACTTCCTTCCACATTCTTCTCTAATCCAATGGGATCGATGATCCCGCTGTTTGGTCCCCTCCCCCGAATCAACCAACCAACCAAGCAGGAGAGCGCTCGCAAACGGTAGTACCTGACCAGCGTAGCGCTGGAAGACAGTAATTATGAGCGTCTGTCGTGTAGAGCTCTCGTGGGGAGCGCAGCAGAGTGTTGGTGTGTCGAACCAAGATTCCTGGGTTCGAGATAAGGTCATGCCAGTTTGTGTTCGAGTCGTGGGCACGCCAGTTTATGTACTGCAGTACGTCTCAAAACTTTACATGAAATGGAAATGAAGTGAAAGCGGACTACCAATAGAACATTGATATAAACTCCGAACCGTCGTTTTACATGCCGGGATATCATTGTCCCATGTAACTGTCAACTCAGGACAAACTAAAGCCCTTCCGACTTCCGCACGAGATCTCTACACAACAGACGCTCACAGTTGTGGTTTTCCTGTGCTCTGTTCGTCAGGTGTTACTGTTGGCGCACGCTTCCTTGGATGACAGCACATATTAAAAACTATGTGGAGCTTTGACTGATGCTTCGTCTATATACAAAGTTTCGAACCGATATGAATGTCTCACATACGGAGGTTTCGGTGTAAGAGATATATAATCCTTTTGAGATACGATGGACATCACACGAGGTAGACAGGCGGTGTGGTAATCTTCTTGATAACTGGAAATTGTATAGGAAGTCGATTGTGTCTATTTTTATTTCTACGCCACTTTTAAGATGTTTATGAACAGGCTCATGAAGACAGCAACATATAAACGCGCTAAAGTTACCTCTACTGCTCTGGGTCTACGCTAGGTTAAAATCTATTGATATTTAGAAGAAACAAGAAATCTTCCCGATTTCATTAACTACCTTTTTATTATTGAAGTAATTTACAACTTATATGACTATTGCTGTTTGAGACTTTCCCGATGTAATAACTACTTCATTGGTTCACGGGTGTCGCTTCTGGTAATGTGAAAGCCGCACAATATTTCAACAAGACAGTTATTCGTCATCTTCAGGTGCTTACTGACATGTTACTGTAGTGGCTCGCCAATATATGTCCTGGCTCACTAGAAAAGCGCAGGCGCCCGGGGGTGGGGCTATAACGCCATCGTAGACAAATCTTAGAGCACGCCGATATTGATTATATACTGTTGCCACCAAGAATAACTCCGAAAGTATGATAGTAGCTGAAAAGTTTGTGGGACAAATGTTGCATGGGACAACGGGGGCATAATATGACGTTGGTTTTTTGTTGTTAGCTGGGGTCACGTCAGAGATATGAAGGTCAACTTTGTTTTTTAAATGGGATGCTATAGTTTAGTACTTATTTTCTGATAGCGGCTATCGAGACGAATCTAGTTCATGTGAAACAGTAAGGTCTTTGAAGGTCAACGAAGCTCAAAAAGGTGGCATGAAGGTCCATTGGTATCAATGCAGTGCTGCAATCTTCTTATCATGGACTGAGTGGTGTTCCTTATCACTTCGGCACTTATCGAAGCACATGCTCTAACAATTCTCTCTCGTATATCTTCAGGTGTAGTTGGACACCCATCGTGTTCGTAAAGGTATTTCTTCCAGTAACAGACCTAATGTTTCTTGCAGGAATATGGTGTACTTCCTACCATTAAGATTTCCTTCGATGAAATAGGGGCCTACAATTCTGTCCTCCAGAATCCCACACCATACATTCACCGATCACAGTTTTTGGTGTGCAACTTGTGGCAGTTAACCCACTTTTCAGCTGTATGACTAATCACCTTTCCATATGGGCGGAATGCAGATACCACTACCTCTGAAGGCACCTTGAAAGGGAGTTCAAATACACGGATCGTCCGCAGTCCAAGTCCCGCATGTTCCGCAGTTACGTCACCGATGTGTCCATCAGAGTGACGGAACTTAAGACCACTTCGAGTTGCACTTAGAATTTTGTCACATATGTCTTCGTTAACCAATTTCACGTATACCACACTGCTCACTATAGACAGGTGGATGCCAATAAGATCGTTGCAATCAATCTCGACTTCATCTCTGAAAAACTGTTAGATTTAAAGTGCTTTTGGTCGGGCATATTATGTGAAAAGCTAAGCTTCAGCGTCCATTTTTTGCGGGCATAAGCCATTCACTTTCGAAGGAAACACAACGCGCTAAGACGGCAGAGTCACGTAAACAATTTCGCGAGCGAGCTGCGCGGCGAGGACGCAAACGAGACGTGCGTGCCGCTAGCGTGCCGAAAGACGACTTACCACTCTGACGCAACGCCGTTATTTCAAGTCCTCCCAAAAGGAGCCTCATAGTCTATGCTTGCACAATACGTTACGCACTTTCAAATAAAAATACTAGCCTGATGAACAACTTAGCACTCAAAGTGCTGGAAGGGATGACGTTACATCAGATGAGGCGCAGTGGAAGAGAGACAGCTGCTTAGCACTCTGGACTTGTATTCAGGAGGACGACAGTTCAAATCCGCGTCCGGCCATCCTGATCATTTTCCTAAATTGCTTCAGGCAAATGTCGGGATAGTCCCTTTGAAAGGGAGCGGCCGACTTCCTTCCCCGTCCTTCCCTAAATCAATGGGACCGATGGCGTCGCTATTTGGTCCCCTCCCCTAAATCAACCAACACACCAGACAGCTGCGTCCCTTCTCTTAGTTGAACTTAGCTGTACAGTGGGGGCCATTACTGAATGGATGTAATATTATAAAAATTTAATTTTTATATTTCAACTGATGTTCGCCAGTGCATTCCGCCTGGCGACTAGTTTCAGCTCGTAAGTAATGTTGGATTATACCGGACAGAACCACTTTGAAACTCACATGTTGAACAATCAGTAGTTAAACTCGCATGTTGCTGACGAGGTAACACTACTGAACTGCGCGTCTACAATTTGGCTGTCCAAAAGGAAGGTGTAGAGGTGGTCACGTAGGGGTGGAGCCGCGGCTAGCCGCCGGCAGCGGGCACGCCGTCCGCTCTCTTCTGCTGGCAGCTTCTGACCCGGTTAGACGCTCTCCTCTCCTGCTCTCTTGGGAAGCAGCCCTTTCAGTTTCGGCGGCTTCTCTAGGCCTGCCTTCAACCACTTTTTACTGAAATAAACCTTCATGACTATCATAAAATGTTTAACTTCATGACCTCAATGGGTGCCTATTGTTTTCCCTTCCTCACCAATCCTGACACATTAACATAACGCAGATGGCAGTCATTTCAGCACTAGAAGCTGGTTTGTAGTTATCGTAAGGACAATTTTTCGTCCATTTGCCTACCAGCATGTATTCAAAGGGAAATGGCGTAATTTTAGTGAAATTTCCGCTTCGCGTTAGAAGAGGAATGGTGTAATTTTAGAGCAGTTTGCGGCTCGCAATCGAAGAGAAATGGCATAATTTTAGTACATTATTTACAAAGTGCTGTAACTCATTCGAACATCACCACCGGCCAACAAAGCGATCAGCATCGTCATTTCTGATATGCTTGATTCCAGGCACTAGACCATAATAATCTGCCCTTTGTCAAAGTTGCTCATGTCAGTGTATTTACCATCTGCGGCTCATATGGACGCTAGAATGATTCCTTATTCGTCTCTGCAACGTCAGTAAACATTCTTTACCGCGTCGTATCCATAACGGCAGTCTCGCGGTGCACAGTGGTCATTATGTTTAGGCCCATCATCGTATATTTTGTATTCTGCAAGATACAAACAAACAATGTCAGTTATACGTGACGTACGAGCGGTGCCCGGTTGCAAGTCATCTAGCCATTGAAAGCCGATGAATTAGCTGGAGAATGCAAAGGTTACGTTCAGAGGTCGTACCAGTCCGCAGATGGAGGCGAGCGACTTGATAGCAGAAGTTGTGAGACAACCGTTCCCTAACCACAGTGAAAGTCGTCAGCAGCAGAGTACGAGCCATCTAAAGAGAAATCCAATACAGAATCCAAATATGCACCGAGATCGGTAAATGATAGACTAGTATGGCGAGTTCCGAGCAGTTTCATATAGCTGGAGTAATCTGCTCTGGCGTACACTGCCGTGGAACTTATAGGCAGTTTCATGCCAGAGTGGTTGTCCACCCCGTTCTCAAATTGGATTATGAATTTTCATGTTTCTACTTGTGTTCTAAATAAACTCCTTTGCGTTCAAGGTAAGTTTAAAAGGAAGTAACCGATCAGTAGAGTATGTATCGATACTTTAGTTCTAATATTCCTGTAGTATCGATACTATTTGAAATATTGTCATCGATACCAAATGTCGTATCGAAATTAATATTGGAACGTTCCCACTTGTCCGTATAAAGGATGAAAACTTAGCGGTAAAAAGTCGATCTTTTTTTTTTGATGGAGTAGGTAGTTTTGATTTGCTGTGTATAGTTATTTCAATACCGCGGCAAAAAACACTATGTTAGGTTTGCTGCATAAACTTTCTTCGATAAGGAATAGAGGCATCAAATATCGTGTTCAGCATCACCATTCGTATCTGCGGCACACCCTCGGAACGAAGTGTGACAGTTGAAAATCAGTGTCACGTGTGTACACTCCTTTGTGTTGGTGTTTACAAGCGCCATTTGTAGGCGCCGCTGAGACGATTTACCTGGCAGCGGGTGAGATAAACGGCTGACGGGTGCAATCGGTTGAACAACCTACCGGCGCTATCTCTATAAAGTCGCCATGAGAGCAGATGTAGCAGTCCTGCACGTAGGATGTTGTGGGAGAGAGCATTGTGCGGTCGGAACAATAGATACTTCACAGGGAACACCTTTCGGAAAACAGAACTATTGCAGCAACTTCACGTGAGTTTGGTTCTCACACGAATAAAAAAATGACATTTACCATTTATCACTTGAGACAAAAAGTTCATTAGGAGATCTACGAACATATTGACACGAAATTGTAAAACACTTGCTTGATAGCCAAAATAATTTTATTTGCTGGCCGGGGTGGCCGAGCGGTTCTAGGCCCTTCAGTCCGGAACTGCACTGCTGCTGCGGTCGCAGGTTCGAATCCTGCTTCGGGCATGGATGTGTGTGATGTACTTAGGTTAGTTAGGTTTAATTAGTTCTAAGTTCTAGGGGACTGATGACCTTACAAGTTAAGTCCCATAGTGCTCAGAGCCATTTAATTTTATTTATCACCACACCACACATTTCAGGAGAATTCCGTCATGATATCTATGGCATGAAACACAGAATATTTCGTTTTAGATGGTGTTGCAGTTCATGTTTTACCATGTAATTGCCGTGACTGATGATCTCGATGTTTGTTGTGTAATTGCAATGACTAGCGATCTCTATTTTGTAAGAGTAACCTGCCACGAGACCATTAATGTTGGTGGTTCCTCTCAATCGAAAAAACTGTCAATGCTTTTTTTTGCTTCAATATGTGTAACCTTTTTATTTATGAAAGTTCTGTAACTGATGTTACTACGTACTGTTCGATTTTAAATATTACAGTTGTAGTTTATATACTGACTCATATCCATATGCTCCGCTTTCCTATGTTTGAAAACCAGCAAATTGCAGCGCTGCAATTACAACTTTCTTGGCACAGATTTCATCCTTTTCGTTAACAATTATTATTTTTCTTTTATATAGACTCTAAATTACATACGCATTTCTGATGCGTATTCGTCATTTAACTATTAAACCCGTCAGAGGCATTACTTGTAGTAGCGCCACCTACTGATGAAACCGTTTTCCTTTTACAGTGTCGAACTGCCGGAGACTCGGCACGAGCATTTCGGAAAAGGCAGACTAGTCGGGTTTTCGAGGAGTGCTGTAGTGAGTGATTCAAAACGTGGCGAAACCAAGGTGAAACCACGGTCAGACATCGTGGGGTTGGACGGCCACCCTCATTACAGACGTCGGACATCGTAGACTGGGAAGACTGGTAAAACAGGACAGGAGGTGAACTTTGGCGGAACTAACATCAGTATTTAATGCTGAGCAGAGTACTAGTGTGTCTGAACACTAAAAATCCTAACGATGGCATTCCACAGCTCACGCATGTGCCAATGTTAACACGACGACATCGGCAAATACGACTTAAATGGACACATGACCATCGGAACTGGACGTTGGTGCAGTGGCAGAACATTGCAAAGTCTGATGAACCCCGATACCTTCTTCATCATGCTGATGGCAGGACACGCATCCGTCGTCTTCCGAGGGAACAGTTCCTTGACACCTGTACTGCGGGACGGAGAGAAGCTGGCGGCGACTCCATTATGCTCTACGGAACATTCACGTTGCCATCCATGGTTCCAATGGGTCTCGTGCAAGGCACCATGAAGCCAAAAATTATGGTACACTGATTGCAGGTCACGTACACCCGTTCACGGCATTTTACAACAAGATAATGCGCCATGTCACAAGGCCAGGAATGTGTTGGAGTGGTTCGCGGAAGACAATGGCGAGTTGAAACTGATGTTCGCCTCCAACTCGCCAGGTCTGAACCCGATCGAACGCATCTGGGATGTGATTGAACGATCCGGCCGGTGTGGCCTAGCGGTTCTAGGCGCTTCAGTCTGGAACCACGCGACCGCTACGGTCGCAGGTTCGAATCCTGCCTCGGGCATGGATGTGTGTGACGTCCTTAGGTTAGTTAGGTTTAAGTATTTTAAGTTCTAGGGGACTGATGACCTCAGATGTTAAGTCCCATAGCGCTCGGAGCCATTTGAACCTTTTTTTGTGATTGAACGTGGCGTCAGAGCTCATCGTCGCACTTCCCGAAATTTATCGGAATTAAGTGACATCTGTGTGCAGATGTGCTGCCAACTGCCTCCAGTGACTTACCAAGGCCTCATTGCTTTCATACCACTATGCATTGCCGCTGTTATCCGCTCCAAAGATAGACAGACCGGCTATTAGGTAGGTGACCCTCAATGTTCTGGCTGATCACTGTATTTCATACCACCCATGCTCAAAATGCGTAATGTGATGATAAATAAAATTATTTATTATTTGAATCACACGCCGATGATAATCCTGCGACATGACTGCTCTCTGAGCTAGAAAAAGTTGCACTGGATGTTGATGTTCTTTGAACCAAAATCATTCCAATGACCAAATCTAAGGAGAATGATGCCTCATACAAGCAGGCTATTAAATGTCGCATTTGTCGGATGTCTTTTGATAGAATAGCGGAGACTCTATATAGAGACCTGTGTCATCTAACGGGGAAGTTTAGTGGTGCAGCTTACAATGCTTTCAGTTTGAACAACAAACTGCCACGACACATACCCGTCTTCTTTAATAATCTGAGCGATTATGGTGCTCACTTTCTTGTTGAGATCTTGAGGGGTTTCGATTTGTGGGATGACAAGATCAGGATCATACCTGACAGTGTAGAAAAATACATTTCGTTCTCCGACCGAATCACGTTAAGAATAGTGCTTCAATTCCTGGCTTCGTTACGATTCATGTATGTACCTCTTCAAAAATTTGCTGACACAATGTGTCAGGTGGGTATGAGAATTACCAGAGCTGAATATCCTGATGATGCGAAGTTTCAGCTTGTAACGAAGGAGGGAGTCCTGTCGTACGAATACCTAGATTCGATGTAGAGACTCCGCGAAACCATGTTGACCGATGTAACCGCATTCGCTACAAAACTCACAGGCGCTGCCGTAACGAATATACAGTCTAGGCACACATTGAATATTTGGCACGAGTTCAATATCTCTAATTTAGGGGGATATGCCAAACTATAGATATGCCAAACTGTACATCGAGACACATGTGCGCTTGTTCGCAGATGCTTTTTTTTTTTTTTTTTTTTTTTAGAAATTTTGGAATGTATGCCTGGGAACGTACACTCTGGATCCTGCCTTCTATTACACTGTGTCAGGGTGTTCGTGGGAAGCAATGTTAAAAAAGAAACGTTTTAACATCTGACAGTTGACCGATGTTGATACGTTGCTTTTCTCGAATGCAGGATGCGCGGAGGACTTTGCCAGTATGTTCACACGTACGCCAAGCGGAATAATCCGCTATTGAACGGGGAGGAGTAAAGGCACATTGGCACAGACCATATGAAAATTTGAGCTACACCCTTAACTTGGACGTAAACAATCTCTATGCGCATGCCACGCAACAAACTATGCCGTTTGGACGCTTCCGATGGCTGTTCAAAGATGATAATTTTGAAAAAAAAATTTAATCGTATGTAATTCAACGAGTTACATGAACGGGCTACAGATGGCATCACAGACTTATCAAGAGCGTTTATACATGGTGAATACAAAATACAGTTCGGAAAAATCGAAGAATCAATATCTACGTGTATAACCTTAGTATTAAAAATCTCCTGCAGAAAACAGTAAAGTTAACAAATAATCTCAGAATGCGATTCACTGTTTGTAATGTTGTTTTTGTATCTTGGAAACATAGTGTATCACGCTTTTCTGGGCGTCACTCGACGTTATGTCCTTTTTCTAATAAGCGTGAACATTCGCTATGGTGAATTATATGATGTATTCTTCCTGTTAATAATGCTCGACGTGACTTGGAATACTATAATATTTTAATGTACTTCAGTGTCAAATTATTTTATAATCTTTGGCGTTTGAAATTGTTTGTTATCGTTCATCGATGACTTATGAGAAATTGTCTGTGAACAGAGTGGCGTTTCACACCAACAATAATAATCTTTTATTTCTTAGGGACCGTTATTTTATAGAGCAGAACGTTTTCCGGGCCATTGAAACAGACGCTAGAAATCCTGGCCTACAAATTTTTATACATCTGGGTTTCTTTACGTTACTTACACTGGAGTGAGATAATAACACTATAGTTTATCTAAATTTTTTATAATTTTTTGCTCTAAAATTGTCGCATACTGGTGCTATATTTTCTGTACATGTAAAGTGAAGTGGGCTATACTGGAGGATGAAGTTCTTTGCATTGTATGTGAGTAATGTATGTAAAATACTATGTAAATTGTTTATTATGTTAAATAATTTTCTGATGACATTCTGTATCTAAAAATATTTGTGTGTATAAACTGTTCATGTCGATGTAGATTTGACAATTGTAAGCAATTTTTCAATTCAATAAACTTTACCTGCAGCCATCCACTTCAAGATATTTTATTTCATTTCGAAAGCAACCAGTTCCACCATTTCATTTTGCCATCTTCAGGAGCCATAAACTTTTTTCGAATTAACGATCTTATCGTATAGCGCCCTAAAAGTGGATATCGTGAATCCCAATCGTTGTGCAGCTGATTCATATGAAAACGTGACACAGTTGCTGTCAGGACAGGACTATCCTCCCATAGTGTACTTTTTTTGGAAACTAAACTAAATTTAGTAAGAGGGTTATACGTTGCAACGTAGAGACAGGGTTTTCTGTTGTTTAGGTAAAAGCATACTAAATTACAATAGTAGTGATAGGGTTATAAGCTGCGTGATTTCATGGGTTGGGGTTGGGTTGTTTTGGGGGAGGAGACCAGACAGCGAGGTCATCGGTTTCATCGGATTAGGAAAGGACGGAGAAGGAAGTCAGCCGTGCCCTTTCGAAGGAACCATCCCGGCATTTGCCTGGAGCGATTTAGGGAAATCACAGAACATCTAAATCAGGATGGCCGGACACGGGATTGAACCGTCGTCCTCCCGAATGCGAGTCTAGTGTGCGTGATTTAATGTCAGCTACTGTATACTGTACATGCTTCACTAGACAGAACTCATTCCAGCTGATAATCCTCCTGCTGACATATTAATGAAATGTTCTTTTTTCTTTAACTTCAGGTTTGTTTATTTGTACAAAAGATTATTGCCAATGAGACAAAAATGGTCTGTTTTATTACGTATTTGTCGTTACAAATCCTTGGCGCGTGCCCCACAGGTCACAATAAATTGCACGGTGGAAAGTACATAATGCACCAGTAAAATTCCGCAACCATGAAGATTAAGCGTGCTTTACGTGAGTGGTAGTACTGTTATGTTTCTTGACTCACCGAAGATAGCGAATTTACATATTTTTAAAGCTGAGTCTTTTAAGGATGTACAACGACTGTTTTGTAGCATCACACATTAGAGCTACGTCAGAATTTATGAGAGGCTCTCTAGTAGTAAACATATTACATATCTACTG
This sequence comes from Schistocerca nitens, assembly GCF_023898315.1. Lineage (NCBI taxonomy): Eukaryota > Metazoa > Arthropoda > Insecta > Orthoptera > Acrididae > Schistocerca > Schistocerca nitens. The sequence continues at coordinate 374,445,260 of NC_064615.1, read as the reverse complement.
ATGTCATTAAAAAAGTCGGAAGGGTGAATGGAATTTATCCAGATCTGTGAGAATAGTTGAGCTTCTCCAGAATGATTCTTTCACTCCTCACAGGAGTGTTCGATGCTTTGAAACTCCTTGGTATATTAAAACTATGTACCTAACTGGGACTCGAACCAAGGTCATGGGTCGTGAGTGAGTGGCTCAGTCGGTAGGAGTATTAACCACTCACGGTGTGCAAATTGCGATCCAATCACACAGTTTCATTCAATCAGGAAGTTTCAGTTGAGCGTCTAGTTGAATATGAAGACAGATCCGAAAACTGGGGCAGCGATATGATAATTGCACCTCCCTTCAATACGGCCGTCTAATGACGACTACAGAAGAATGGTAAATTAAATTTTGGATCTATGGGACGACGATCAGTTTAGCTTTAGGAAAGATAAAGGAACAATAGATGTAGTTCTGAGATTGCATTTGATAATGGAAGCTAGACTTGAAAAAATCAACACTAGTTCAGAGGATATTTCGATGTAGGAAAAGCGTCTGACAGTGTAAAGGTGTTCGAAATTCTGCGGAAAAGAGAAGTAAGCTGTAGCGGAATATGGGGAATATACAATATGTACAGAACCGATAAGAATAAAAGACCGAGAACGAAGTGTTCACCGAGCGAGGTGCCGCAGATTCATTCCATTTCCCCAAAATCAAACCCGAGCGAAGTGGCGCAGTGGTTAGCATACTGGACTCTCATTCTGGAGAACGACTGTTCAAACCTGTATCCGACCATCTAGATTTTGGTTTCCCGTCATTTCCCTAAAGAAAAGGCCAATTTCCTTCTCCCTCCATTCCTAATCCGATGGGACCTATGACTTCGCCCTGTTTGGTTATCTCCCCCAAATCAACCAACCAACCAACGAAGTGTTCCGGATTAAAAAGGACGTAAGTAAGAGATGAAGTCTTTCGCGCCTACTATTCAACCTACAGGTTTGTTAGTAAAAGTCTGTTACTTGTCAAGCTGTTGTAGGGAAGATTGTGCTGAGAAATAACTGTTAATAAAATAATTTGATACGTTGTTGAGTTTTCGAGTTTATTATCATTGAAATTATCCAATCAGCCCGTTGCGTGCGCAAATTCAAGCGGTAGCATCCATGTCGTGAAGTCAAGTAAGAGGCATGCGCCCATTTTTACTTAATTTGAAGGTTGTATCACTGCTATAACGTACGCTATAGAAAATACATGAAGGCACATGCTGCATGGTGACTAATTTCATTTATTACGGGTTTTGATTTATACATCATCATCAGATTATCGGAATTTGGGTGAACACGTCATTCATATGTGTGGAGTCATCTGTCTTATACGGGAGACAATTCGAAGTACGTGTTTTGTATTTTCTTATGCGTAAGATACGTCACTCCACAAATAAGAATGACGTATTTGCCCAAGCGCTGATAATCTGATGGGGATGCATAAATGGAAACGCGTAATTAAACAAATTAGTCACCACGCAACCTGTGACTTCTATTTTTTATAGCATCCATTACAGCACTGATAAAACCTTCAAATTCAAGCGGCCTCACAGATACAATTTGTGTCATTTGTTCTCATAGTGTAGATGATAGGACACGAGAGAGCTCCGCCTTTAGCTCAGTTTCGATCCTTACTAACGTCCCGTGTCCAATTTTTGTATCCTTCTCTTGTCCGGTTTTAGGAAACCGAACGAAGAACACGCTTAAATCTGCGCGCGCAACGGCCTGATTCGCTAACTTCAGTGATCATTAACAAGGAAAAGTCGCAACGTATCGAATTTTTTCTTAACGATTATTTCACAGCAGAATGTACCTGGCAACATCATTACGAGGTTTCATGCCGTTTCTGACAGCCCTGTATATATCCAACAAGCAAGTACTGAAATCAAAGAAGTCGTGCTGTCTGGGGCGCCTTGTCACGGTTCCCGCGGCTCCCCCAGTCGCTGGTTGGAGTTGTCCCTCGGGCATGGGTTTGTGTGTGTGTTGTCCTTAGCGTAATTTAGTTTAAGTTAGATTAAGTTGTATGTAACCTTAGAGACCGATGACCTCAGCAGTTTGCTCCCATAGGAACTTACCACCACCACCACGGAAATAAAAGAAAATGTCAGGAGTGGATTAAAATTCAGGATGAAAGGATATCAGTGAAGGATTTACTGATGAAAGTGCTAACCTGAGTGAGAGTGAGGAATAATTGCAGATGTGTTGAACGGAACGCAAAGTCTATTAACTACACACCTTGCATTGAGAGAAACTGAGTTGTTTTGGAAATCAGCCTTATCCAAACACAATTAGTTTATTTTTATATTTACCCAGGCATGTTTCGACACCAATGTGTCATCTTCTGTGGGTCAAATTTCTATTTCTGTAAAGTACAATATCACATTTGTAATAACTTAACTGCTGTAGGTGTAAGAAATACAATATTTGCTATTTGCTTCATTTTGTTTAGACACTCACCTTAAAATTACACCGCAAACTGAACTGTATTATTATACATCAATTTTAGTGCTCGTTTTCGTCGTTTTTTTAACAGCATGCCATCTGAAAACTAGGCATGAACAAAGTTATTGCGTATTTGTGGAGAGCTGTTTCGGCGGTAGAGGTTATGTACGTTCTGTACTTACATTTTCCGTCCTGCTTCGTGTCCCTGGTTGGTGTCTCAATCAGCTGCTATTCAGTGCATTATTTTCACTCAGTTTCTCACAAATTTCCGCTCGCTGCATCACCTCACATGCACACGCAATGTGGTGAAATGTGATCTGAGCAGACACTTCTGACAACACACTCGGTGAGAGGTGTCATGTTATTGTCGCTGCTCACTTGTTCATCGTTGGTCTTGTGTTTGTTATGGCGCTGATTTTGAATATGTGTGTGTGTAAGGAAGACGAAAATTTTGAGGAGTAGCAAAAAATGTGATTAGCAACAAACATGCCATAAAACTGGGGGACGGAGTGAGCGAAGTGGAATAATTCTCCTACTCTGGAACAAAATTACGCATGATGGGTGAAGCAAAGAAGATTTAAGAACGAAACTACCATAGACAACGCGGGTATTCCTTGCAAAAAGAAAGGTGTATACCAGCGTCAAAGGTAGGACTTGATTTGTAAAGAAATTTCTGATAATTTGAAAGTTATCTGTTTTAATTTATTTGAGTGAAAGTGGATATATAATGTTGATTGTGTTTTTAATGTTAAATTGTTTCTTAGTTACTAAACTTTGGGCTTCCTGTTTTGAATGGTGCTCATACCAATTCTCAATGTTGCAACTTGCGTCGCCCTAACTGCTGGTGACAAAATTCAACTGCAAGAGAGCATAGAGAAATCTTGCTACGAGAATCCTAAGACAATCATGACCTGTCTGAAACTTACTGCTAGCACAAAATCTGACTCTGAACTTCGATGAAAAATTGATTAATTTGGAACTAAAGTTTGTCCCTTTGAAATTTAATTAAAGAGGGACCCTGTTTTCTACACTATTTGGGTTACCTGAGTCTCACTGTATAATGCCGTTCAAACTCCTGTAGTACCTAAGCGCGTCTCGGTAACCGAAAAGCAAAACCTGTCTCCCGAGATATGCAAAGGTGTAATACGTTCTCTAAAAATATGGATATCATTTTTGGTTCATAATTTTTGATAATGTTCTTAAAGAAATTGAAAATTAATTGGCTCTTGGGACGTGGACAATGACTCTGACTTAAATGAATTCAATAGCAGTCTCATATCATTTGACTTAATAACATTTAATGAATATTTTATAATAATTAAACTTTCTCTGAAATCACATAACTACACTCCTGGAAATGGAAAAAAGAACAAATTGACACCGGTGTGTCAGACCCACCATACTTGCTCCGGACACTGCGAGAGGGCTGTACAAGCAATGATCACACGCACGGCACAGCGGACACACCAGGAACCGCGGTGTTGGCCGTCGAATGGCGCTAGCTCCGCAGCATTTGTGCACCGCCGCCGTCAGTGTCAGCCAGTTTGCCGTGGCATACGGAGCTCCATCGCAGTCTTTAACACTGATAGCATGCCGCGACAGCGTTGACGTGAACCGTATGTGCAGTTGACGGACTTTGAGCGAGGGCGTATAGTGGGCATGCGGGAGGCCGGGTGGACGTACCGCCGAATTACTCAACACGTGGGGCGTGAGGTCTCCACAGTACATCGATGTTGTCGCCAGTGGTCGGCGGAAGGTGCACGTGCCCGTCGACCTGGGACCGGACCGCAGCGACGCACGGATGCACGCCAAGACCGTAGGATCCTACGCAGTGCCGTAGGGGACCGCACCGCCACTTCCCAGCAAATTAGGGACACTGTTGCTCCTGGGGTATCGGCGAGGACCATTCGCAACCGTCTCCATGAAGCTGGGCTACGGTCCCGCACACCGTTAGGCCGTCTTCCGCTCACGCCCCAACATCGTGCAGCCCGCCTCCAGTGGCGTCGCGACAGGCGTGAATGGAGGGACGAATGGAGACGTGTCGTCTTCAGCGATTAGAGTCGCTTCTGCCTTGGTGCCAATGATGGTCGTATGCGTGTTTGGCGCCGTGCAGGTGAGCGCCACAATCAGGACTGCATACGACCGAGGCACACAGGGCCAACACCCGGCATCATGGTGTGGGGAGCGATCTCCTACACTGGCCGTACACCACTGGTGATCGTCGAGGGGACACTGAATAGTGCACGGTACATCCAAACCGTCATCGAACCCATCGTTCTACCATTCCTAGACCGGCAAGGGAACTTGCTGTTCCAACAGGACAATGCACGTCCGCATGTATCTCGTGCCACCCAACGTGCTCTAGAAGGTGTAAGTCAACTACCCTGGCCAGCAAGATCTCCGGATCTGTCCCCCATTGAGCATGTTTGGGACTGGATGAAGCGTCGTCTCACGCGGTCTGCACGTCCAGCACGAACGCTGGTCCAACTGAGGCGCCAGGTGGAAATGGCATGGCAAGCCGTTCCACAGGACTACATCCAGCATCTCTACGATCGTCTCCATGGGAGAATAGCAGCCTGCATTGCTGCGAAAGGTGGATATACACTGTACTAGTGCCGACATTGTGCATTCTCTGTTGCCTGTGTCTATGTGCCTGTGGTTCTGTCAGTGTGATCATGTGATGTATCTGACCCCAGGAATGTGTCAATAAAGTTTCCCCTTCCTGGGACAATGAATTCACGGTGTTCTTATTTCAATTTCCAGGAGTGTATAATCCAAGAGTTACAAAAAAACTTCAAATGTATATATAATCTTTACTTAAAGAAAATTCCAAAATCTAATTCCTGAATCCATCTCTCTCATAATGACAGACAAATCCTAACAAAAAAATGAAAATCAAAAAGACTCCTGATGTGGATGTCTGATGTAAATCTGGCGCGCGTCTTCGCAGAGCAAAGATCACCTCTAACACATCTCTGTACGGCGCAGCTTCTCTGCCGAGGCTGCGCGCGCATGTCTAAGCAATTCAAACTACGAGCGCGATTCCAGACATCCAAAACAACAACAATTCCTACGAAAATTTACACACACGCCTTTCGGATGTACGTTTGGAGTGCAGGATTCTATGGAATAATCATGGACAGTTGGAAAATGGGTAGAGAAGAAATACGAAGCGTTTGATGTGATCTTGTTGAAGGATGTTGAGAATTATGTGAACTGATAAAGTGAGGAAGTTCTCCGCAGAATCGGTGAAGTGAAGAACATGAGGAAAACATTGACAGGAAGAAGCACAAGATGACAGGACTTTTATTAAAGCATGAAGCAGTAGCTTCCACGGTACTTGAAGGAATTGTAGAGGTTACAAATTATAGGGGGAGTCAGATATTGGAATACATCCAACAAATAACTGAGGTTGTTGGGTGCAGGAGCTGGACTGAAATTTGATTTGATTTGATTTACTGCTCATTTAAAGACCTGTTGCCTTAAATTTTATAGCAGGTCCTTTATTTTACAGCTTTTCGTGTAGATTACAAAACATATTCCACATTACAAACAGCAATTATTGTTTTCATCGATTACAATGGAAGTAACAATAAATTTAAAAAATTAGAAATTGACAGAAAAAAAATTCAGATTTTAAGAAGACTTGATGATAGACGATTGGAAAGACATGGATAGAAAGAGATAAATGTTACCCTATCTGAGCTAGCCTGGTCTGGAAGCCCTGGAGCTACTTTGAGCCTTGCAATCCCGGTTCGCTACAGTTTAATTTACGCACTAATACACTGTGTGATCAAAAGTATCCGGACACATTGCTGAAAATGATTTACAAGTTCGCGGAACCCTCCATTGGTAATGCTGGAATTGAATATGGTGTTGGCCCACCCTTAGCCTTGATGACAGCTTCCACTCTCGCAGGCATACGTTCAGTCACGTGCTGGAAAGTTTCTGGGGGAATGGCAGCCCATTCTTCACTGAGTGCTGCACTGAGGAGAGGTATCGATGTCGGTCGCTAAGGTCTAGCACGAAGTCGGCGTTCCAAAACATCCCAAAGGTGTTCTATAGGTCAGGACTCTGAGGAGGTCACTCCATTACAGGGATGGTATTGTCGTGTAACCACTCCGCCACAGGCCGTGCATTATGAACAGGTGCTCTATCGTGTTGAAGGATACAATCGCCATCCCCGAATTTTTCTTCAACAGTGGGAAGCAAGAAGGTGCTTCAAATATCAGTGTTGGCCTGAGCTGTGATAGTGCCGCGCAAAACAACAGGGTGTGCAAGCCCCCTCCTTGAGAAACAGACCACACCATAACACCACCGACCCCGAATTTTACTGTTGGCACTACACACGCTTTCAGATCACGTTCACCGGGCATTCGCCATACCCACATCCTGCCATCAGATCGCCACATTGTGTACCGTGATTCGTCACTCCACACAACGTTTTTCTACTGTTCAGTAGTCCAATGGTTAGGCTCCTTACATCAAGCGAGGCGTCGTTTGGTATTTAGTGGCGTGATGTGTGGCCTATGAGTAGCCGCTCGACCATGAAATCTAAGGTTTCTCACCTCCCGCCTAACTGTCATAGTACTTGCAGTGGATCCTGATGCAGTTTGGAATTCCTGTGTGATGGTGTGGATAGACGTCTGCCTATTACACGTTATGCCCCTCTTCAACTGTAGGCGGTCTCTGTCCATCCACAGACGAGGTCGGCCTGTATGCTTTTGTGTTGTATGTGTCCCTTCACGTTTTCACTTCATTATCACATCCCAAGCGATGGACCTATGTTGGTTTAGGGGTGTGAAAATCTCGCGTACAGACGTATGACACAAGTGACACCCAATTACCTAACGATGTTCGAAGTCCGTGAGTTCTGCGGAACGCCCCATTCTGCTCTCTGATGATGTCTGATGACTACTCAGATCGCTGATGTGGAGTACCTGGCAGCAGGTGGCAGCACAATGCACCTAATAAAAAAAAAACCTATGTTTTTGGGGGTGTCCGTATATGTGTATATCTAAATATTATTTAGAAAAACGTTATAACTATTATGTACATTGTGGAAAACACAGTGCTGTGTGAGTGTAAAGTGTGTTATTTCTTGAAGTTATTAATTAAGCTTCAGTTCCCATATTATGTGTCTTGAACTCTATCTGTTGTGTTGCTTATACAATATGTGTTCCGTTACAAGTGTTACATTCCAATAGCGGTATAATTACCGCGGGATGGATTGCCTGCTGTTTACACTTAAGTTAGAACAGGTTTACAGGGTTGGTTGCATAACATAGTTTATTCTAATACAGTTTAAATATTCTAGATGTTGTGTAAGGTTGTCTGTGGTACGTGTTGATGAAAGTGTTCGCAGAGTGAGTGAGTGTGTCTTTCGGTACTGCTCTCTGTGTTGGTGTAAGATTTGGAACTGCTGTCTTACGTGTTGCAGTGTTCTGTTATACGACAGTGTCTGTGACATCATCAGCAATTTTATTCATTATCTTCCACTCGTCTTTCTCTCTTATTGTCCGGATCATGTCACTGTCGTACTGCGTTGGTGTCTGGTGTACTGCTCTGTATTGGTGACAGTGAAAAACTATGTGTACTGGGGATCCACGTATCCCACACGCACAAGTAGCACTCTGGCTGCGGTGCCCAGGATAAGGGATGTGACCTGTCTGAAAGTGAACCATAGTCCGGCTGGGATTGATATGGCTTACTCTCAGACGTTCCCTAATGCCCGGCAAATGATATACCCTACGACCTTTATCACTTAACTCCCATTCCCTGGCGGTCCTGATGAAACGAGTCATAAGAATGGTGACTGCTACCTCTCCACCCGACACCTCCCCAGAGAGGTCGAGGATAAAGTTATTGTTTTTTCCCACCTTTGTATCTTGCCATCAGCGCGGCTGAGTGCCAAGTGGAGGATCTGGGTTCGATTCCTGGTACTGCGAGAGATTTTTCCTTAGTGGGAGGACTGGAACAGGGTGCACTCAGCCTCGTGATGACAGCTGAGGAGCTACTTAAATGAGAAGTAGAGGCTCCAAGGTTTGAAACTCGACAACGGCCGCGGAGGGGTGTGCAGACTCTACCCCCCCTCAATATTGCATCCAGTGACACTATTGGCGGAGGATAACACGTTAGGTACCGTTGGGCTAGCCAAGGCCTCGGAAGAGAGTTAACGAGCTACCTGCTTACCTGTATGCCATGGTCTGTTGTACCATATTGCGGAAATAGCATTTTTCTAGTAAGTACGTAGTCCTGCTAGTAGTTCCGCTTCCGTTGATGTCACCTAAATGCGATCTACGTGCTGAGTTTTGCTCGCTAAGAAATCTTAAATGAGATGTTCACCCAGTACGACAGCGACCAAAAGCGAAAGTCGGCAGGTGGTCAGTGGGCGACGTTTGCACAACGCCGTAGCCACACGCTGTGGAGAAATCGGTTTAAATCCTCGGGCGACAACGCGGTCGTTAGGAATTCGGGCCCGGCGGCCAGCAGACGGCGTATGCAGAGCGGCCCGCAGGTTTCCCCGGCCCCAGCCTGCTGGGGCGCGGGCATTCCTGCCAGCGAGAGCGTGGGCGGCCGGCGGCTTCCCACGGCTCACGGCCCGCCACTGGACGCGCGCCAGCCGCCCGCCGCCCGCTGCCGCGCCACTGGCGCCAGTACCACCACCTGTCCGCTGCCCTCTCGCAGCCTGGCCCGCGACGCGCTGCAGCTGAACCGCCACCGTCGCCGCAGCTCACTGCCACTGGCAGCTTCCCACGTCAGTTCCACTAACGGGTACCGGGTGGTTGTAATTAAAGTAGAGCTGTTCACAGAGGTCCATTGTGGGTGGTAATTATCACATGGCAGCGAAACTTGGTAGATATTCCAATGCGTTAACGCGGAACTGATTTATGCCAGGAAAAAATTAGTTCCAATTTTGGCCACCAGGCGCAAATGTGGCGCTGTGAATGCAAGAAAGACGTACTGAAATGTTTAGATATGTAAAGTGTTAGGAACGGGACGTAGGCACAAAAGATTAAAAAAGTGAGAAAGGCATAATATTGATTTTATTACTAATCATCATTACACGATTTGTTCAGTGTGAGCTCCGAAGACTCGACGAGATGCTGCATCCTTATAACGACACGATCAACAGTTGCTGACAGCAGGTCAGGTGGAATCTGAGCAATGTGTTCCCGTATAATGGTCTTCAGATCAGGTAGAGACCGAATGTGTGACTGGTAAATGCGTTCTTCTAGATATCCCCCAGAGCCGAAAGCCACAAGGATTCAGATCAGCTGATCTTGCAGTCCATGCATCTGGAAAACCTCTAGTGATAGCACGTTCGTGGAAGGTTGCATTAAGAAGATATTTCACTGGGCGAGCGACATGAGGAGTTGCCCCATTTTGCATGAAAACAGTGGTTTCCACGCACTTGCGCTCTTCCAAAGCAGGAATTACGTGCTGTACATGGATTGGCGGATACTCACCTGAAGATGGCTGGACGATTGCCAGCTAAAATATTGTGGCAACAAGGAAACATGATCCGGCTGCCATCTCGAAACTTCATCAGACAATAAAGGTGCTTGTGAATCCACTCAACACAGTCATATACCGCGAGTGCACAACACTTGGTATAACAGTACCACAAATTCGGCAGGTCTTTGTATTCACTGCACCCTGTAGTGTAAAATGTACCACATCACTCCATACAATATTGCGCGGCCACATAACATCAATTTCTGTCCCTCCCAGAAACCAAAGAGCAAATTCAGAACGTCGTTGCGGATCACGAGGTTTCAATTGTTGCACCGTCTGGATCTCGTGCGGGTACCAGTGTAAAATAGACGCAAAACTTTCCGTACTGTTGACCAAGCGACAATTCTTTTAATGCAATGCTGTAATTGCTGCCATTCACATAAAACAGTTTCACTAACAGCGCACGCTCTCTCTTCTCTATAGCCATACTGTTCATTCACATGATCACTTCTCAAGCGACGGTGTGAATGTCATAGCGTGATACAAACACTGTACAGCGCCAGATTTACGCCTGATGAGCAAAAGGGGAACTAATTTGTTTTTCAGCGTAAGCCAGAATGGTTCAAATGGCTGTGAGCACTATGGGACTTGCATCTGAGGTCATCAGTCCCCTACAACTTAGCACTACTTAAACCTAACTAACCTAAGGTCATCACACACATCCATGCCCGAGGCAGGATTCGAACCTGCGATCGTAGCGGTCGCACGGTTCCAGACAGCGTAAGCCAGTTCTACATTAACCCATTAATACATCTTTCAAGTTTTGCTGCCATACGATAATTGCAGCTCCCACTGGATCTCCGTGAACAGCGGCACTTTAGTTACAATAATCCGATATTAGATCCCTCTTCATGGAAACTCTCCGTCGCTCTCATTTCGTCCACGGTAATGATCCCACGCTACTCTATCCTCTGGAAGCCTCTTCACTGCTGCCTGACTTCCGTAACCAGCTTCCATTAGAACGTGACAGCTGTATTCAAGCCTTGGTCTCCCTCTGCAATTCCCCCCTCACACACACACACACACACACACACACACACACAATTCCTTAAAATACCATACTGAAAATTCCGACGGGCTTCAGGATGCGTCATATCAACTAACTCCTTGTAGTCAAAATGTGCCATAAACTTTTTTCCACAATTTTGATTCAGTACCTCCTCATTAGCTAGTTCGTTTTTCTCACCTGATGTTCAGTATTCATCTGTAGCAGCACATTTCAATTCAGAAGCTTCTACCCTTCTCTTCTCTGAGCTGCAGATTGTTCGCATTTCACTCTTGTACGACGCTACACTCAAGACAAATACATTCAGACTTGCTAACTTTTAAATATGCATAGTGGTCAGAAACAGTCTGAAAAGCTTGTAAGAGAGCTGCAGGAGAGATTGGGTTGAGAAGTAATTTTTAAGAAAAGAATTCGATCCGTCGCGCAGTATCCTGGTTATTCAGCACTGAAGTTAGTCAGTGAGGTTGTCGTGCGCGAGAATTCAAGCAGCCTGTCAGAGACAGTGTCTTTCGTTTGGTTTCCTCAAGCCGAACGTAGCTTTTGCTCACTTAGGTTAAAATTATCATTTCCGAAAAAGCCACAGTTTAACTGGCAATGAGCTTTTGAACAAGTGGTAGCTCCCGGATGCACAGACGTCTGTACATTATTTCATTTTAGCGCATGCTGAATTTGTATGCGCAAGGAACTGATAGTTCAACTACAATGCTAAACAACTCTGCGCGAAGTGTAGAATTTCTTTCGTAACAATTATTTCTCAGCACAACAACTCCTGCGACACCCTTAAAAGCTTTTCAGACTGTTTGTGACCACCCTGTATACTCGATGTTTCCAAATTTCATGTTTTCAGAAACGCTTCTTTTGCTATTGCCAGGCTGCCTTTTATATCTTCTCTACTTTGACCTTCGTCCGTTATTTTACTGCCCAAATAACAAAATTCGTTGTCTGCTTTTAGTGTCCCATTTCCTAATCTAATTCTGTCAGCATCACCATATTAAATTCTGCATTGCATTAGCCTTCTTTCACTTTTCCGATATTCATCTGATAACCTCTTTTCGAGTTACTATCCATTCTGTCCAAATGCTCATCCCCCTTTGCCGTGAGAGTTGGCAATATTCTCTTAGGATTTAAAGGTTGGCTACAGCGCACATGCACAAGCTCTGGAATCTAAGATATTGTTGTCGCGCTTCGCAGTGCACGGATTAACTAGTGGCAGTTTTGGAGGCCAGTGTAGAGGTGCGCACGTGTGTTGAGCGAGGGCTCGTCGCCGAGCTGCTGTACTGCCGTGTCCGCCAGCAGCGACACAGGATTTGGTATTGATATTTTTATAATTTGCAGCGTGCTTATTAATTTAAAGAAAATGCTTTGTGTATGTGCGTAGCACCAGACGGTAATTTTGATAATGATAGGAGTTGAATTCTTTAGGGAAACCATTGTTAGGCGAATAGATTAAGTATTGATTTTTGTCATTGATTTCTTTTGTAATTGTCAGGGAATTGTTTCACTATGTATTTAATTGAGAAGTATTTCAGTCTGTCTCAAGAGTTTGATTAATTTGAAATGCCACTGGAGGCAGATTTACATACGAAGCGATTGTTCAAAGAACTTCTAGCGTTTTGTTAATTGAATGAGAAAGAAGCGCTTTCAGAATATAGTTTTTTTAAAAAAGTAATTACTTATTTGGGTTATCATTTATCGAGTTTAGATTTGACCAAACCCTTTCCCTTGAATTACATGTAGTTGTAGTAAGCAGCAGCAGCAGCAACAGCAGGAGCCGCCATTCAGAACATGCATTGCACTCAGCATGAATAATAGGTTTTTTTATGTATTTGTTAAATAATGGAATGTAGCAGATCAAGCAGTGGCACCAGAAATACCAAGTAAGTTATTTGTTGCGCACAGGACCAATTAAAAAACAAGTTTAGGTGATCTTTGTAATAGTAAAGTTAACAAGAGTACAAGCACGAGATTTTCAATAGAAAACACGAGATAAGAAGATAGAGCTCGCGAGTTTCAGCCGTATCTGACAGAACTGTGAATTCATCGGCAAACCAAAAGGCTTTTATTTCTTCTTCTCAAATTGGAATTCCCTTTCTGAATTTCTCTTTGGATTCCCTTTACTGAGTGATCCATATACAGATGGAATAACCTCGGAGAGAACATATAACCCTGTCTCGCTCTATTCTCAACTACTGCCGCACATGTCCTAGACATCAAACTCCGTTCCGGTAACACCGTCGTTTCTCCCTAGTGTCCAAGCCTACTGAAGTCGCTTGTGTATACATCTTCCCGACTCTGCAGTAGAATGATTGGAAAAGAGCACAGGTAGTCCCAGTTTTCAAGAAGGGTCGTTGAGCAGATGCGCAAAACTATAGGCCTATATCTCTGACATCGATCTGTTGTAGAATTTTAGGACATGTTTTTTTGCTCGCGTATCATGTCATTTCTGAAATCCAGAATCTACTCTGTAGGAATCAACATGGGTTCCGGAAACAGCGATCGTGTGAGACCCAATTCGTTTTATTTGCTCATGAGACCCAGAAAATATTAGATACTGGCTCCCAGGTAGATGCCATTTTCCTTGACTTCCGGAAGGCGTTCGATAGAGTTCCGCACTGTCGCCTGATAAACAAAGTAAGAGCCTACGGAATATCAGACCAGCTGCGTGGCTGGATTGAAGAGTTTTTAGAAAACAGAACACAGCATGTTGTTCTCAATGGAGAGACGTTAAAGTAACCTCTGGCGTGCCACAGGGGAGTGTTATGGGACCATTGCTTTTCACAATCAATATAAATGACCTAGTAGATAGTGTCGGAAGTTCCCTGCGGCTTTTCGCGGATGATGCTGTAGTATACAGAGAAGTTGCAGGATTAGAAAGTTGCAGCGAAATGCAGGAAGATCTGCAGCGGATAGGCACTTGGTGCAGGGAGTGACCCTTAACATAGACAAATGTAATGTATTGCGAATACACAGAAAGAAGGATCCTTTATTGTGTGATTATATGATACCGGAACAAACACTGGTAGCAGTTACTTCTGTAAAATATCTGGGAGTATGCGTACGGAACGATTTGAAGTGGAATGATCATATAAAATTAATTGTTGGTAAGGCGGGTGCCAGGTTGAGATTCATTGGGAGAGTCCTTAGCAAATGTAGTCCATCAACAAAGGAGGTGGCTTACAAAACACTCGTTCGACCTATACTTGAGTATTGCTCATCAGTGTGGAATCCGTACCAGGTCGGGTTGACAGAGGAGATAGAGAAGATCCAAAGAAGAGCGGCGAGTTTCGTCACAGGGTTATTTGGTAAGCGTGATAGCGTTACAGAGATGTTTAGCAAACTCAAGTGGCAGACTCTACTCGAGAGGGTGCGTTTCTGGATGAGGTATCGAATATATTGCTTCCGCCTATTTATACCTCCCGTGGAGATCACGAATGTAAAATGAGAGAGATTCGAGCGCCCACGGAGGCTTTCCGGCAGTCGTTCTTCCCGCGAACCATACGCGACTGAAACAGGAAAGGGAGGCAATGACAGTGGCACGTAAAGTGCCCTCCGCCACACACCGTTGGGTGGCTTGCGGAGTATAAAAGTAGATGTAGATATAGATGGAGAATGTACACGGTAAAGTCACATTAACGTGACTGCCACCTACGTTCGACGTCAAGGAGCAATAATCACTCACAGACGGTAGATGGCACCACTAACAGTGCAGGGTATATAAAGTGTGTCATGGGGACGCGCAAATCGATGCAGTAGTTGTCGTGATGCGCAAACGGAGTAATTCATCTGACGTCCAAAAGATCATGATCGTCAGCTCTCAGAAAAAGAGTGGAAGCATTTCTGAAACGGCTAAATCTATAAACTGTTCACGTGCTGTCGTGGTTAAAGTGTAACATGCATGGCAAAAGAGCGGCATCCAAAACCGGCGCCGCGGCAGTTGTGGTGTGCACAGACTATAGATGGCAGGGTTAAACGCCGGCTCCGGAGATGTGGACGTGTAATTTCTGAGCACCAGACTGCCCAGATGAACCAAGGGGCTACAAATAGTATCTCCTCAACGACCGTTCAGCGAACGTTGCTGCCTATGGGCCTCCGCAGCAGCCGTCTGGTTCGTGCACCCAAGCTGACTGCTGTTCATCGGCGACGAAGGATGGAATCTGAGCGCCAATGCGGCAACTGGATGTCAAATGTGTGGGGACAGGTGGCCTTTTCGAATGAATCACGTGAAACGTCTGAAAGTAACTGGACCAAGCCGGAGAACCGAGCGCTATGGCCTGGGTAATGTTTTACTGGCATTCCTGGAAGAACTCGTCATACTGGAAAGCGCAAATGATCGACACAATTATGCTTCTATCCTTGGGGACCATGTCCACCCACCCCTACATGCAGTTTGTTTTTCCTCGGCACGATGGCATCTACCAGGAGGGGAATGCGGAACAAACACACAGTGTACGTCTGTCGTCCGAGGAGCACCAGGATGAGTTTACCGTACTCCCCCGGCCACCAGGCTCCCTGAATTTAAATCCAATCTTGAATCTGTGGAACTGCCTCTACCGGACTGTTCACGCCATGGATCCTCAGGACAGAAGCCTTGCGCAGCTGGCCACTGCACGGCTCCGCATCCCCGTCGGCACCATCCAGAACCTCACTGACTCTTTTCCTTTACGTCTCGTAGCTGTCCGCACTGCAGAAGTGGTTATTCAGGCTTCTTGCAGATTGCCACATTAATGTGACTGGGCAGTATACAGTAAATAATATAAGATACAAATGGAAAAGACTCATTGGTTTTCGGTTTTATTATTTTAAGCTGAAACGCCCTGCTAAACCCGCAGGACAGGACAGGTAGTTGGAACTGCGGAAAGGGGCCAAAATGAGCGGCTGTCAGCTACACTCGAACACATATAACTTTATTTATTTGACCAAACATTACAGTACAAATTCTTGAACTTTGTTATCGGATGAATACGCCACACTATCCTATACCTTAAGGGCACAACCACTTTAATTTAAAAAAGACGGCTAAAAGCCGTTAACTCAAAATTCAGACGCCAAAAGTAATATTTAGAAGGCATTAGGCCTCATGGTAACTAAGTTCTATAATTTGGCTGAAGGCCCAAAATTTAACACTTGAAAAGCAACAACCTTAATTTAAAGACTGCTGAAGGCCGATGATTTAAGACTAAAGGTAAAATTAAATAAAAAACACAAGGCAGAAGGCCTTATCTTCAATTAGGCTGAAGGCCCCAAACAGTCTGATTCTTGAAAGACAAATATCCTTAATTTAAAAACGGTTGAAAGCCCCATGACTTAAAACTGAAGGTAAAATAAATTTAAACAACAAAGTCTTATCTTAAATTAGGGTGAAGGCCCCAAACAGTCTAACACTTGACAAGCAAGGAATTTTAATTTTAATGTGGTTGAAGGCCCATGACTTAACACACCACTAAAAACAATTCAACTTTAATTCAAAATCATCTGCTATGTGCCATACAAACACACACAACAGAAAATAAGAAAAGGCAGTGCAGCTAACGGCGCTCATAAGTTTCGGGGGTCGGCCAGAACTTGAAATACTAACGATCACTTAGGTTAGACAGGCAGTCGGCCCAACCATTCTCGATCCGGCGACAATCCAACCAACAGATAGTCAATGGACCCACCGACAAGGTACCTTGCGCAAACCTAAAAGGTATGGACGCCCACAACCAAGCATACATTAAGCTGTCGAACTACACACTGTGCTGGACAGCGACAACATGGTGGGGAAAGGACACTGCCTAAATTCACATCTACGGCCATGGCCAGTAACCGGAACGTTAACGGCCACAAGGCAGAAAATTCCGCTGGTGCACTTCGATTGCAAATAACCAAATACAGTTAGACTCCACCAGATGGTGGCTAAACATTAGCCAACTCGAATACACGCGTTGTTGCTCGCGGAATATCCCAACAGCAAATGACAACCAAATCGCACAATGTGAACAGTTTTGACTTGCTGGCAAATTAAATCCAAACTCAACTTTCGTGTCCAGGGTCGGTGAGCCACAGACCTCGTAGCAATGGGAACAGCCCCATACGCTCCGACACAACTAAAGACTTAGGGATTACAATTACAAACAACCTAAATTGGAACGATATAGATAATATTATGGGTAGAGCAAACCAAAGACTGCGATTCATTGGCGGAACACTTAGAAGGTGCAACAGGTCTACCAAAGAGACTGCTTACACTACGCTTGTCCGCCCTATTCTGGAGTACTGCTGTGCGGTGTGGGATCCGCATAAGGTGGGACTGACGGGTGACATCAAAAAAGTACAAAGAATGGCAGTTCGTTTTGTATTATCACGAAATAGGGGAGATAGTGTCACAGACATGATACGTGAATTGGAGTGGCAATCATTAAAACAAAGGCGTTTTTCGTTGCGACGAGATCTTCTCATGAAATTTCAATCACCAGTTCACTCCTCCGATTGCGAAAACATTCTGTTGGCACCTACCTACATGGGGAGAATTGATCATCACGATAAAATAAGAGAAATCAGGGCTCGCACGGAAAATTTAAGTGCTCGTTTTTCCCGCGTGCCGTTCGAGAGTGGAACGGTAGAGAGACAGCATGAAGGTGTTTCATTGAACCCTCTGCCAGGCACTTTATTGTGAATAGCAGAGTAATCACGTAGATGTAGACACTGCATAGAGACCCCCAGCGGGCCTGGCCAAACTACGCCTCGCGGAGATTTTCTCGCTGCTCCACGCCAACCGACCAACCTCCTCGCACACAGCACAGCCAGAAACTATAAGCACCAGACCAAAGATAGTACAAGGTGCGAATATACATACACACCGCTGCTGCCTCTCACGGAGATAGCGAACAACAGCATAATCCCAATAACCGCGGGAAATCAAACACAGAATAGGAACCAAGGTTTAAACCAACGCATACATGAGCCCAACACGGCTCGTAAGCTTTTTTTAATTTTTTGTAACAGTACACATACAAAACTTCAGAACCTAAAACATCCTTTGTTTTCTGGGTGCCGTGTGGTAAGAGAACGAACAATCTAAGGACTCCCAGTTTGTGAAAGGACAACATACAGTGGACCATGGGTAAAATTTGTCTAATTGTTTAAACGCCCTACTTTTATAGTAAAAATGACAGCGATAAAGAAAACGAATCCGCACATTTTCACAGCATAAAATAGCAGTTTCTTTCTCGCAATCGAATTTAACGGAAAACCTGCACATTGTTGCTATATACGAGGGGCGTTCAGAAAGTAAGCTCCGATCGGTCGCGAAATGGAAACGACTATGAAAATCCGATAAAGCTTTGCACAGATGTGTTGGGTAGTGTCTCTAGTATAACCCCAGTTAGCATCACGTCGCTCTTCTCATTTCTGAGCTCGCAGTGAGTGCGTAAAGATGTCTAGAAAATAGTGTCTGCCGCCAAGTACGAGGGCCTGGTGAGAAATTTCGCCTGAAGCTATGCAGCTAACATTACATAACTGTCGAGCTGTTTCTTCTTCAAGACAATTCTCAGCCGCATTCTGCAGGGGCAATGAAGATGCTCCTGCATCGTTTTCAAATGGAAATGTGAGATTACCCACAATACAGTCCGCAATTGTCTCCCCCTGAGTTTCATCTCTGGTCACATGAACCGCTGTCTTTGAAGACAACATTTTGACACAGACAACGAGGTGTAGGCCAGCGTGGAGAATTGGCGGAAAGCACTGGCGGCTGCCTTCTATGATGAGGCTATTGAAAAGTTGGTACAACGCTATGACAAAAGTCTAAGTCAGAACGGCGACTACGTAGAGAAGTAGCTGAAAGGTGTAGCTAATTGTTACAAGTAAAACATTTCTGATGTTCACTGTTGTTTCAATTTGGCAATCAATCGGAGCTTACTTTCTGAACAGGCCTCGTATTAGTATAGATTATGTTGAGTGCAGTATACCGTGTTACTAGCCCACGTTCGAACTTGTCCCCGTAAGCTCTTGCTTTCGTTGCCGAAATTTATTCGCATTGGGGGCAAACAATCACCAGCAGAACGAGCGTGATCCAGCATATGCGTCCGCAAGGAGGGCAAGAGGGAAACTTGCAGCCGCCTCCCGTCCCCCTTCCCATGTCCATGATCCCTGATCTGGAATACAAGGTGTTAATTCATGTACTGATTGGATAACCACTTACTCTCTGGCATATGATAAGGCTTTTTTGTGATGTGCGAAAAAATGTGCAGTGTAAAACATATTAAATGCATACTGCTGCAGAAAAACTAAACATTAGACGACAACCATCAGTGTTTTTAGAAGAAAAACATAAACGATGTGCTAGCAGACGGAATTTCCTCATGTAGACAACAAATTAATCGAAAGTACCACTACTGACGATGTTTTATCTCAGTGAAGCGAAACACATGTGGTGAAAAAAGCACGCACCTTTTGTAGTTGCAACGACAGAACGAAAATACCTTCAAGAATTTTTTTGTGTCGCCTAAAAACTTAATTTGTATGACATGTGAGGTCTCGAGTCTGACAAACGGATTTATATAAAAAATGACAATTTTAGAGTGTTGCCCCACTCTCTCTCCCTGGAAAAATTCCGACGGAGGCCCATGTGATTCAGTAATGTCACATGACAACTTACACCCTCTTCGTTTTCCCAGTTTAGTGATCTAAAAATTTCCTCTGAAACTGCCAATGAAACGTTTGATGATACAGAAACACCTTGCCTGTCTCCTCTTTGTTCTGAATTTTGTACTACTCGTCATAAGGTCTAATGGACCTCTTACATTGATGAATATAGTCTTCATTATACTAATATCAGTGAACCAGTGCCTTGTTTTTCAAGTCAGAGTTCTTAATTTAACAATGCTAGGCAAAGTGGTAATTGGTGCTCAGTGCCCTGCTCTGTAACTTGATTTACGGCTTGCAATTGGCACGATATGCTACATCTGAACCTAAAGCAAGCTTCCCCCTTTTCTTGGTTAAAACACACGTATTACTTCCGAAATGTAATTTGTGTCTTTACTAGCAACCTGCACATCTGATTCATACCTTAAACGAACCAAACTTTAAAAGAAAATTTAAAATTATTCTAGAAATTTTATTCGGTTACAGATTGTGGCAAAGCTCATATTAACTAATGGAATGTTTTTTCATTTTCTTCGTACTCTTATTGTTCTCAAACGTTTCTCTCAGCAGATTTTCAATATATCTCTTCACACAGTCTAAAAGATATTTGGAAATAGTTTTATTAATCGAACATAGTCTATCACTTTCGGTATATGATCAAATAAAAAGCTGTGATAGAATGTAAGACCAGTCGCTTATAATTTGTTCTGGAGTGTACGCCTACAACGAACAGCTGCCAGCTGCCAGTAACCTATGTGCCAATTTACAAATGACGACGGTCCTTGCACCGTCAACGGCGCAAACTTTTGTCTTTGTATCTCGAGCAGTGATTATGACACGAGACTCTTATTCTGCATGAACAGCGTTCATATTCTTGGTTCAAATGGCTCTGAGCACTATGGGACTCAACATCTTAGGTCATAAGTCCCCTAGAACTTAGAACTACTTAAACCTAACTAACCTAAGGACATCACACACATCCATGCCCGAGGCAGGATTCGAACCTGCGACCGTAGCAGTCGCGCAGTTCCGGACTGAGCGCCTAGAACCGCTAGACCACCGCGGCCGGCGTTCATATTCTTAACAAGCCAAACAGATTCATATCTTCCCAGGGTTTCTTTTGTTCACTTCAGGCGAATGCCAGTTTCGCCTATAGAAATACGGGGTGATTATAATTAAAGTTATACTTTCAAAACAATGTAGAAATAATTCTGTGTATTGACATATCCTGTCAGATGGAAGTGGGCTTCGCCTGTCCACAAAATCTTCCACAGTCAATCATTGTCCACTTCCATGCGAGCAAGAAATTCTAAAACAGGTCAACAGGAAGCAATTCGTGCACATGGTTAATTTTGAATGGATAGCAAAGAAGGATGTTTCAAAGGATTTTACGCACCGTGCTCACAGGTATATCGAGTGTTCGGGCAATTCTCCGTGCACTACACGTTTGATCACCACCACTTGTCTCCTCCTGCATTGCTGCGGCCACTGCTTCCACTGACGACGAATCAATTCGTTTCCTCCCTCTACCAGGCTGCTCACCAAAAGAATCCGTCTTTTCGAATTTCCGAATCATTTTCCCCAGACCCACGGCAGTCATCGGACCAACGCCTTCAGTGTCCGGAACTTCCGAAGAGCGACGTGTGCACAGTCATCATTCTTGTAATACAGCTTTACAAGCAGAGCCCGATCTTGCATTGAGACAGTAATGGCGAACGTCGCAGACGCGAAAGGAGGAAAAGCTGTGTACCAGGCGTGTTTATACTAACTTCAATGAGTCGTGCGCATGGCAGGTGTTTTCATTTACGTATTCCGACACACACAGCGCCATCTATTGATCAATTTTCACACTACTTTTGTTTCTACTGCCATACATTTCCCCCTTTCTCCGATACTATTCCGTTGCAATTTGACGTCATTCTGACTAGTGGTGTTATTTCTACAGCGATTTGAAAGTTTAACTTTAATTATAATCACCCTGTACATCGCAACCGATTTAGTTCCCCATCCTTCCCAAATAATGACTAAACTATGCGCGAGAGGTTCTTCCTTTATTTTGGTTCACATCATATTCCTCCGTCACTGTTTACAACGGTCTGCCAACACTGGTTTTCGATTCCGTGACTGTAGAAATCATGTGATTTTGAGGTGAAGAACTCGTCGAGCCATGTTTGGAGCTCATTTTCATCCGGAAAGAAAGTTCCTTGAAGGTTGTTCGATAGACAGCGGAAGAAATGAAAGTCTGAGGGCTTAAGATAAGGTAAATAAGGAGTGACTTCCCAACCCACGTGCTGTATAGTGTTCTTTGCCAGCCTAGCAGTATGCCAGCGGGCTTTATCGTGAAGTAGCATCACTTCAAGCAGTCTCCCTGGTCGTTATTCTTGGACTGCGTCTGCAAACCGTCTCAGTTGTTGACAGTAAATGTCAGCGGTGATGGTTGCATCTCTGGGAAGCAATTCGTAGTACAAACCACCGTCGGATTCTACCAGATGCAAAACATTCTCTTTTGTGGAATCGTGCAGGTTTTTGTGCAGGGAGTTGCAGCTTTGTTTGGGTCCAACCATTTCTTTCTTTCCCTTATATTAGCATAAGACACTATTTCACATCACCAGTAACGATACAGGATAGGAATGCTCTGTGCCGTACGTGAGCCAACTGATGACGAGCAAGCAGAGATGCGCATTTGGCTACTCGCTAATTTTTTTAAGTTTGACCTGAGAACTTGCAGCACCCATATATCCTATTTTTGAACCTTCTCCATTGCATATACATTGAAGAGCCAAAGAAACTGGTACATCTGCCTAATATCGTTTAGGGTCCCCGCGAGCACGCAGAAGTAATGCAACACGACACGGCATGGACTCGACTAATGTCTGAAGTAGTGCTGGAGGGAGCTGACACCAAGAATCCTTCAGTGCTTGATACGCCCGCTAAACCCGCTGGGCAGAACAGGTAATAGGATTGTGGAAAGGGCCAAATAGGCTGAGGTCTGTGTCGCTTTCTAATTGTAATTTATTGTAATTTAATAACTTGTACAACCAAAGCGGCACATAGCCGGACCTTTTCCGAATGCAACTCTTTCGCGACTGAAGCCCTCCAAACAAAAAATCTTAACAAATTGACAAGACAAAAAAAATCCAATTAAGATAGCAATAAAATAATTACAAAAACATCACAGCAAAGTAGATAAAAAACATATGCAAGGTGCAATACCAAAGGCTGAAGGCCACCAATAAGTTTCAAAATTTTAGAATATATTACAATAGACTTTTAAAGGCAGAAGGCCACAATGTTTAAAAACAAGAAATCTTAGAAATCAACAAGATAGAAATGCAATTAAAAGGCAAATAAGATAAAAAAACATATCACGGCTAAGTGGAAAGCCTTAAGCCAAGGCAGATAGAACAAAAATACACAAGGTGCAATACCAGTGGCTGAAGGCCACCATTAAGTTTCAAAATTTTAAAATATATTACCATACTCTTTTAAAGGCAGAAGGTCGCAATGTTTAAGCTTGAAAGATAAATTAAAGGATTAATTTTGCAAAATTTGTAAGAAAAAGGAAAAAATAGCCATAAGTCTTAAATTTTAAGTAGCTGAAAACAGATAATTAAACACCGGTGGCACTCAGAAGCCTCCAGGGAGATCGGTCTGCCCTCGTTTACTTAGGCGAGACAGGTGCTGAGCCCAACTACACTTGCTCCGTCGGAACCCAACCAGGGTACAGCCACGGACCGACCGACACAACGACTTGCTTCCCCCCAATCAGCACACGAGAACTCAAACAGAAAAGGTTACAAACGTGATAATCCACAATGGAGTATGTATTAGCTGTCAAAATTACACACCATGTTGGACAGCGACAACAAGCGAGGAAAGGACGCTGCGTGAAATTACGTTACGGCCAGGGCAGGTAACCGGAACACTAACGGCCACAAGGCACAAAATTCCACTGGTGCACTCGTATTGTAGTCAGCCAAAGTAGTTAATTGCACCGCATGGCGGCTAAATTTCAGCAGTAGATACAATTGCTTACAGGAAAACCTCCCCAACAGCAAACCACCGAAACGAACCACCACAACATGAATGGACGTGGCTTGACTTGAGTAGTTGAAACCACTACTCAACTTTGACGTCCTGGGTCGGTGAACCACGAAGCTCGTAGCGATCGGACAGCTCCACACACGCTCCGACACTCCGCAGGGACTGCCAGCGGACCCAGCCGACAGCACCGCGAGGAGATAACTTCCCTCGTCCGCAACAACCGACCGACTCCGTCAGTGCAAACAACGGGTGCTATACACACAACCTGACAAACACTTGCACGAAGACCTAAACGATACCCAACAGTAACTAAGCACACACGAAGACAACCGGGAGTCTATGCACACACACAGCCGATTCATGAACGATCGGCGAGCCAAAACGCGTCGTCCGGCAGGACGATCGACCGACGATCCACCAGGACCATGGCCCTGCTCAAGTGATGCGTGGCGGCAATGGTCGAGCGAGCCATGTCGACGCAGACCTCACTGCTGCTCCACCCGACTGCACTAGTGCCGCATTGCAACTCCCCTACTGGCAGGTCCGGACTGCACTCCACACGCGTTCCAATTGACTGGCAGCCCGCACTCGCGACGCGAACTCCTAACTGGGACTCCCTTCCGACAGACAACGACCGGCAAGTAATAGCAGCCGAGCAAAGATACTACGAGAGTGAATATATCGATACGCGCTGCTAGCGCCCTTTACGGTCAGGTAAAGCAGCAACTCAGTGGCAGTAATAATTTAAATTAACGTAGTGAGGTGGAAGTACGTTAAAAACAGGGTGTAAATAATGATGGCGGGAACACTAGCCACGCACGGCTCTGGACTGTCCATAAATTCGTAAGAGTACGAGGGGGTGGAGATCCCTTCTGAACAGCACGTTGCAAGGCATCCCAGATATGCTCAGTAATGTTCATCTCTGGGGAGTTTGATGGTCAGCAAAAGTGTTTAAATTCAGAAGAGTGTTCCTGGAAACACTCTGTAGCAATTCTGGAATTTCACAAGTCCGTCGGAATACACAGTGGACATGAATGGATGCAGGTGATCAGACAGGATGCTCATGTACGTGTCACTTGTCAGAGTCGTATCTAGACGTATCAGGGGTCCCATATCACTCCAACTGCACAAGCCCCACACCATTACAGAGCCTCCACCAGCTTGAACAGTCTCCTGCTGACGTGCAGCGTCCATGGATTCATGAGGTTGTCTCCATACCCGTACACGTTCATCCGCTCGATACAATTTGAAACGAGATTCGTCCGAGCAGGTAACATGTTTACAGTCATCAACAGTCCAATGTCGGTGGTGGCGGACCCAGTCGAGGCGTAAAACTTTGTGTCCTGCTATCGTCAAGGGTACACGAGCGGTCCTTCGGCCCCAAAAGTCCATATCGCTGATGTTTCGTTGAATGGTTCGCACGCTGACACTTGTTGATGGCCCAGCATTGAAATCTGCAGCAATTTGCGGAAGGGTTGCACTTCTGTCACGTTGAGTCATCGTTGGTCCCGTTCTTGCAGAATCTTTTTCCAGCCGCAGTGATGTCGGAGATTTGATGGCTCAAATGGCTCTGAGCACTATGGGACTTAACATCTATGGTCATCAGTCCCCTAGAACTTAGAACTACTTAAACCTAACTAACCTAAGGACATCACACAACACCCAGCCATCACGAGGCAGAGAAAATCCCTGACCCCGCCGGGAATCGAATCCGGGAAACCGGGAACCCGGGCGTAGGAAGCGAGAACGCTACCGCATGACCACGAGCTGCGGGCCGGAGATTTGATGTTTTACCGGATTCCTGATATTCATGAAATGGTTGAGAGGTGGCATGAGCCCCCTCTCATATTTCTATCTTACGATTCTCCTCTCTAGTTGCATGCGGTGGAGGGTTCCTATTCCTTCACACGCGGACTTCCCATGCAGCGTCTCTCGCCACCTGGGTGGTCCAGTGACAGGCGGGCTCTTCTGACTTTGAAAGGGTAGGCCGACAGGTGTGGGGGGTCGAGTGAATGCTTTCCGGACGCCGACATTGTCAGGAGACGCGCCCGCGGGGGCCGGAAGTGGCGGCTGGGCTGGAGGTTCCGTTGCTTCGCAGAAGCTTAGCGAAAACACTTTCTGGCGGGCTACCAGCGAGGCGTGGGAATGACTTATGTACCCAGGCAGCTGTGGCGGGAAAATTCCCGCGCTTTCTACAAAATAGTAACTGTGATTGGCTTGCTCAGGGCATAGCTCCGTGACGTAGCAAAATCAGCACAGAAATTGGCGCCAAAAATCTCCATTGGTGGAATGGTAGTGCTCCGGCAATGGAGTGGAATTTCCGCCGGTTTTCGAGTTGCTGATTGGAACGTAACCACGGCCACTGTCGTGGGGGCGGGAATGTTGTGTGTTCGGCCTGTACGGGTGCTCTGGAGAGTCGGCAGTGGCTTTTCGGTCGAGGACGTCGAAGCAACCAGCCCTCGCCTGCGGTACGCCAGATCGCGTTCTGGCAGTCAAGAAGACAGTTTGGTAATGTATGTCCGCAGCACCGGCAGACAGGGATTTTCCTAGGTGATAATCAGAGCTCAGCAGAGCGTGCCTGTTCGTCTTTTTCTAACTTTGTTCTGTCTTGAGTAGCAGCAATTACTGTTGGGTTAGCTGTGTGTCTCTCTTGAGATTTGAGTGGCAAGGAATTGGCTCCACATACCACTTCGTCTTAAACCTCACGATCTAGTTTAGGGACAACTTCACCTTTACAGTGTTTGTATGAATCTCCAACTTGAGCCAATTTGATGTATTATAAATATTTCCTGTGTTTCTTTTACTGTTCTGTGTTTAGTCTTAATAAATCATATTGTTATTTTGGACAGAACTTTCATTCTGTTAATCGATAGAGCAACCCTATCATTCCTCACTATGCTAATGAAACCTTTGTTTATTTAACTTATTTATCAAATTAAATTATTGCAGGTGCCAAACTCTCTTCTACTCCACTGGCAGGGTTGATTAGAGTCAGTTCGCGTATTTTTTTTATCCTTGTGCAACAGCAAAAGTCGGAGTTAGAATAGGGGGGGGGGGCTTAGAGCATGATTTACATATGTGGATTCTAGTAGAATTTAGTGACAAATACACTGCTAGCCCCGGCACCTCGCATAAAATGGCGACCCTTGGCCTCGGATCTTTCCTGTGAATCTCTGATAAGCAAACAGGATTCTTAGTAGGAACATTCAATTTTTTTTCTCTACTTTTTTAATGATTATTACCCAACTTGTTTTTTCTGGTAGTTCCGCGTTTAGTTTTAAGTAGCGGCGCATGATTACAGTTTTTGTTTTCAGTGTATATATTTTTTTTGTTCATTGTTTTTTTTTGTGTTTCGTTGATGTGGTGTCCGTACCACATCGCACTTTGTCGGATTTGTGTGCGGTTTCTGTACCACATAAAATTGTGTTGTTAATTACAGCGTTGGAACAGCGTTGTTGAAATTTTATGTCTATGTGTAAAACTACAGTGAGTAGATAATTTTTACTGTATATTTTAGATAAATTTGTTTTTTCATGAATGATCACGAGAAGTAAGGCACGACTATTAGCGAGCGAAACTAAAACTAAAGAGAATAGCATAATGGATAAGAGGCAGGTTACTGACGAGGATAGGTTCAGAGATGAGATGGGCACATTTTTAGCAGCACAGGACAACAGGGTCATTGATGAGGAAGGTGATTTGGACGCGATCTCAGAGCAGCGTTGCGGCCGTGATTATGATAGTGAGGTAGAGGATGAAACAGAGACAGGCACACAGGTCGAGACGGTAGCAGAAGTTTATAATCAAACGAACGAGAGCAGACAGGGGCCAGCTCGGTCACGTCAGAGCTCTAGCGCCCAGGTGTACAGAGTTACATCTCCCACGTTTGAAGATGATCAAAAAGATGACGTAAACCCAATACTTAGCTTCCTACGATCAATGAAAGAAGAAGCTGACGAACAGCGTAAGAGGGAGAAGAAAGAAGAGGAGAAACAACGTAAGAAGGAGAAGGAAGAAGCGGACGAACAGCGTAAGAGGGAGAAGGAAGAAGCTGATGAACAGCGTAAGAAGGACACTGAGGCAATAATTTCGCATATAGGGGAAATTCGTGGGGAATTACTAACAATAAAGAAAGAATGTGGAGAAGCAAAACAATTGTCAATGGTAGCACAAAAAGTAGCAGGCCTAGCCCAAACGGCAGCAACAGGGGCAATGAAAATCGCAAAAGTAACTTCTCAACTTGTAGGTCGGTTGCGACGTGCGACACAAGCCCACTCAAAATCCCTAGCGTTCTTAAAAACCCAAGGTAATATTGCGGTTACGAACATCACGAAACGAATGAAAGAAGTAGAGAGTCGGATAGCGAAACTAGAGCGAAACGGGCACACGAGCACTGCGTGTTCGGATACCAATGATGGAGTACACAGAATTGTGTCTCCGAGGAAAAGCCCGCCGAGCTCTAGCCCAGTGACAGAGTGCGGAACTAACAATGCACACGCAGAAACACCTAGTAATAGCTCCAATAATTGTAGCCCACTTAGGAGAGTGAATTCTGAGTGCCACTGCCACTGTGATACAGAGGTAGCACATCACAGTTATCAGCAAGGCAGATCAGGACACTCAGCAGACGTGCAAGTATCGGAAACGAGTGACAACACCCGTGCGAGGATCGGACAGGATTTTGATCACAATCACTTCCTGTCGATACTAAAATTCCAAAAGTTCAGAGATAATGGAGGGTCGATGCATCCCAAGAGCTGGGTGATGCAGTTTACAAACTCATTACCGTCATCATGGCCAACCCAGGCCAAATTAGAATTCATGTGTGGACACATCGAAGGCCAAGCCGCGGAAAAGATGCGGGGCTTGGCAGCGACGTGTCAGACTTATCAGGAATTTGTTGATGCGTTCCTGGGGATCTACTGGTCAAAGGAAACGCAAGACAGGATTAAAGACGAAATAATATTTTGTCCTGAACTGGAAGTGTCCGGGCAAAGGAGCGCAACCAAATTTTTTGATGATTTACTCAAGAAGAATCAGTTTTTAGATAGTCCATATAGCAAGGGAGAAATCATCAAATTTTGTTTTTCCAAATTGCCTGTTAGGTATCAACAGACACTTGTCGGCAAGTGTGGATCTGACACAGAAGCATCCAAGAGTCTATTGCGCGAACTGGAAGTAGTCTTCGATAAACAAGACGCAAAGGACAGGAAGAAGGCGCAAAATAACAAATACCACGGGCCAGCAAGGGCAGACGACAACAGATCGCATAATCGCGCTCGTCGGTTAGGAAACCAGGGTTACGGAAATCAAGGTTACGCAATTCAAGATTATGGAAACCAGAGACACGGAAACGAGAACGTTAGGGAACAGGGTCAATCTAGACAAGGAATCTGCGACAGGAGGAATGACGAACGGCAAAGCGACCGTAATTGGAGAGAGCGAAATCAAGGACAACAGGAGAACCAGGAGATTGAAATTAGACCTCCGAGTCCTAATGCACGTCAGAGGAGGGGGAGTCTAAGAAGGGATTGACGCTAGTCCATAGGACTCCACCACTTCTCTCACACAAAGAAGTTCATGGAATAATAGTAGTTTAAGTGGTGTACATAGTAGAATAGGCAAATATATGAATCTTTTTTCGGGGAACAATAATCGTTGCATTAATAGATTAAGATTGTTAAAGTATTAACACGCTGCGTTGTCTCGCATAAGAATTTACTGCTGCTATCTTTTTTTTGTCTATGTTCGGGATCTCCTCTGTCGTTGCGATAAGAGGGACTACCTTTCCATGAGCAATGTTTTTGTCCTTTCCTATCTGGTGTCCATGTTAAGGGATAAAGATGAGTGACGAGACGTCGCACAAACGGGCGCATACAAGAACGTGCTCTTAGAAGCGTTCTGAGAAGTCGTGTTACGCTCAATAGCGGCCACAACCAGTTCGTGAAACGTTCATACCAATGCTTGCAGGGACGCGTCAGTGCACGGCAAGATTGTGGTATATTGCGTGATTTCGAGGATGAATATGGGCAGTATAGTTTTTTGCAGAGCTGCGCCAGCATCGTTGTCTTGCAAGTCGGGGTGATCCTGTGAGCGTTTGACTCCAATGGTGCCCTAGACGAGAGAAATGCGAGCATAAAGCCTACCATGCCAATGTGCTGGTTGGGGATTTAGCGTGCTGCTCGTGACTGTCACAGATGAATAACCAGGGACTTATACTTGGATATTCGTGACATACTGTGTAGCTGGCGTGTGTTGGGCGACTGAATGCTCAACAGGAACCACCCCTGGCTTGGTCATATTACATTGCTTCTGGAAAGGTGTGCTTTGATCCCGAAAACCGCATCAGATAGAGAAGGAAGTTGCAACTATAAATTTATTGTCGTGTATAGCCATGGCTAACCCAGTCTCTGGAGTTTCAGTGAGGCGTAGTGAGAACTCGGAGGCCATGTCGTACGGCGCGCACATCACTGTCGTCAATAGCGGCGAGCAGCGAGACATCTCAACGTAACAGGAATTATGTAAGAGTATTGTATAAGGTAAACAAAAAATAATAATAATAATAATAAATAAATAAAAGGGTACGATATACTAGGATAAGTTAAACTGTAGGATTTAACAATAACTAGATTAATATTGTGGGGGTTTTCTACCACAAGTGCTGTGTTTGGGCGCGCCTGTTGGGATGTTATTTTTCAGCTCATCAAATCACAGACCCGAGATGGAGGGACGACCGGCGAGCGAACGTAGAATAGTTGCAATAACATAATTTATTCAGAAGACATAGAATGTAGATCGTTGGCATATGGTAGTTAATTCTTGAGCATGTCTACTGTCGATCTATATAATTAATAGTAATATTAGTGCGGGCCCGCACATTTAGTTGTTCATCCATTACAAAGCATCAGTTATCACACACCATGTACATACTGAGATCGGTCTCTACACATATATCAAAATAAATTATTTCCATGTCTAGATTAGATGTTATAATGATTGCCATAGATTAATAACTATAAAAGTAAAATAAGAGTGTCTGAAATGACAGACCATCAATGTTTCATTATGTAAATTTATTATAACATAGAAGGTCATGGGAAAAAGTTAGGCGTAAGATTTTTGTAAGAATTGTGCAGATGACGGGGATCGTGGCAATGCGGAGGCCAGCCGGAGCGGGAACAAGAGGTCTGCGGCTACCTGCAAGAAAAGAGTGTCAGCACCCCACCTGACGTGAAGGGCGAGAGCATCCGGTCCTACAGGCTGACAGTCACCCGGCCGTATACCTGAGGGATTACGCGGGACCCTCGCCGGGCCACAAGCGAAAGTGAGGCTGGCCGTTGACACTGACATGCGACCCACACGCGACAGCCTGCTAGCTCTCCGGACGCGGCAGCCGTTTGGAGGGATTCCCTGCGGCAGACCACGTTGTTGTGAGTACACGAAGAAGATCACATATCGTGTCAGAATCTGCGCCTCATGTGCCTCAGGACAGAAAGGGACGCTATATACTCACCTGTTTGGGTTTTTACAACTCACTAGCATTGGCCGATCTGCATACACAAAGCAGTATCGTGCCACACTAACAAATGTATGGTCTCATTTCTTACTTCTCCTCTCTATTAGAGAGCAGTTTTAACAATAGTCGCTCCTAGTTCGATCCTGTATGGATGACCTCACACACTTGTGGAGTCACTCCACGTGCCATCATCCCTCGTCGAACTGCAATATTGGGAAACGTAAAGTTCTGTCCAGCGAGAGAAGAGACCTAGACTAGTGATGTATCCCAACAAGTAGATCTCAGAGACAATTAATCGACGTGAGGAGAGCCTATCACTGTGTCTTCCTACCGTACTACCGTGATCATATGCGTGGGTCTTGGTGCAATCTCAACAGAGTACTGCAGAAGCTCCAGCACACCCTATTGCCGTTGCAACAACGTAGCAACAACACCCGACGTTTAGCCTTATGTGATGTCAGTACTGTGGAATTTGTGAAGTGCTACGGATATTTCTAACAATGTGATTTAGTGCCTCATTCTCAGCACAGTCGTGAACTTTGTGCAATGTGCACGCACGATTTGATGCCCCCATGAACCTTGTTTTTTTTCTTAAATTTCTTTCTCTTATGTTCTTTTTGTAATGTATGTTATACCTTGTATGCGTTTGTGTTTTACACTGTAATTCTTACTACAGATTACTGTATTGTTCTCCACACCATGTTCTTTTTGTATTTTGTGTTTATTGTTGTGTGTATGCAAACAGTGTGCCTGAAGTCCCCATAAACTGAAGCAGATACCACCACTGTCATTGTGAATGGACCATCAGTTCAGGGAACATTTTGTAAAGGTTATTCTTGCTGCAGGGAGACAGAATGAATTGGAGGTTGTAACTAGATTCTGAAAGCTCACAAAGAGATTGTTAACTTATATAGTATCATGTGTGAGTGAGTTCAGGTTAGTTTAATGATTAAAATTGTTGTAACATCTTGGGCATTTAATTGCAGAGCACTCCAACTCTGATTGTAAAGAATAAACTGCTCCATATTTGGCTCAGATGCCCGGGCCATATTTAGAGCGTGAATGTCTGCGTGAATCGGTGTTTGGAAGGGGCTCCCTGGGTATGGATGTGTGATGTGAGTGTTAGTGTTCCATATTAAGAAGGTGAAGTTGGCTACATCATAAATAATCCTCCCTCTATGAGCTGCATTTTTCAGTTGCAGTGATTTTCTTTATAGAGTGCGGCATGTGGAGCCAGCTTGCGAGATTGTTCTTGGGCGATTGACTCACTACCTTGCTCCTAAGTGAGCCAACCGCTCACCAATTACAATCTAAAATGGCGTAGGGGCTATGAGAGGTGGCATGAGCCCCCTCTCATATTTCTATCTTACGATTCTCCTCTCTAGTTGCATGCGGTGGAGGGTTGCTATTCCTTCACATGCGGACTTCCCATGCAGCGTCTCTCGCCACGCGGGTGGTCCAGTGACAGGCGGGCTCTTCTGACTTTGAAAGGGTAGGCCGACAGGTGTGGGGGGTCGAGTGAATGCTTTCTGGACGCCGACATTGTCAGGAGACGCGCCCGCAGGGGCCGGAAGTGGCGGCTGGGCTGGAGGTTCCGTTGCTTCGCAGAAGCTTAGCGAAAACACTTTCTGGCGGGCTACCAGCGAGGCGTGGGAATGACTTATGTACCCAGGCAGCTGTGGCGGGAAAATTCCCGCGCTTTCTACAAAATAGTAACTGTGATTGGCTTGCTCAGGGCATAGCTCCGTGACGTAGCAAAATCAGCACAGAAATTGGCGCCAAAAATCTCCATTGGTGGAATGGTAGTGCTCCGGCAATGGAGTGGAATTTCCGCCGGTTTTCGAGTTCCTGATTGGAACGTAACCACGGCCACTGTCGTGGGGGCGGGAATGTTGTGTGTTCGGCCTGTACGGGTGCTCTGGAGAGTCGGCAGTGGCTTTTCGGTCGAGGACGTCGAAGCAACCAGCCCTCGCCTGCGGTACGCCAGATCGCGTTCTGGCAGTCAAGAAGACAGTTTGGTAATGTATGTCCGCAGCACCGGCAGACAGGGATTTTCCTAGGTGATAATCAGAGCTCAGCAGAGCGCGCCTGTTCGTCTTTTTCTAACTTTGTTCTGTCTTGAGTAGCAGCAATTACTGTTGGGTTAGCTGTGTGTCTCTCTTGAGATTTGAGTGGCAAGGAATTGGCTCCACATACCACTTCGTCTTAAACCTCACGATCTAGTTTAGGGACAACTTCACCTTTACAGTGTTTGTATGAATCTCCAACTTGAGCCAATTTGATGTATTATAAATATTTCCTGTGTTTCTTTTACTATTCTGTGTTTAGTCTTAATAAATCATATTGTTATTTTGGACAGAACTTGCATTCTGTTAATCGATAGCGCAACCCTATCATTCCTCACTATGCTAATGAAACCTTTGTTTATTTAACCTATTTATCAAATTAAATTATTGCAGGTGCCAAACTCTCTTCTACTCCACTGGCAGGGTTGATTAGAGTCAGTTCGCGTATTTTTTTTATCCTTGTGCTACAGCAAAAGTCGGAGTTAGAATAGGGGGGGCTTAGAGCATGATTTACATATGTGGATTCTAGTAGAATTTAGTGACAAATACACTGCTAGCCCCGGCACCTCGCATGGTCGTACGGGAAAATCCCCGCTTCATCGCTACTCGGAGATGCTGTGTCGCATCGCTCGTGCGCCGACTAACACCACGCTGAAACTCACTTAAATGTTGATAACCTGCCATTGTAGCAGCATTAACACATATAACAACTGCGCCAGACATTTGTTGCCTTATATAGGCGTTGCCGACCGCAGCGCGGTATTCTGCATGTTTACATATTTCTGTATTTCAATACGCATGCCTATAGCAGTTTCTTAGGCGCTTCAGTGTAAATGACGCACGATGCTGGAGTGATCACAGTTCATAGCATTTTCTAGTTCTCGAGTACACTGACGTGAATTATTGTGGATTAATGCGTTTAAATGATCCTCATCAAACCCCTAAGGTCTTCCTGAACGTGGAGAGTCGTTAATGTCAAAACGAATCTCCTTGAAATGAGAAAACCATTTAACTGTCGGGCACTGTCCAATGTCATTATCCCCATTCATGGTACAAATGTTTCTTGTTGCCTCCGCTGCCGTCGCTCCTCTATCGAACTTAATCAGAAGAGTGCATCGGAAATGTTCCGGTTTCTCCCCGTGGCACTCCATTTTCTAGCGTCCACAGCTCCACGCATAATCTCCAAATGACAAAATGGCAATATGTAATCTCAGGTACCAACAGTGAGCTACAAATAAAAACTGACCATCGATAAATTAGTCCATAGCAACCGGTATACCAACATGCAAAACAGAAACGCTATGACGTTACGCACCAACCTAATATAATTGGTTATAAGTTTGAGAGACATCTGTATTGAAATTGGATCCGTTTAATTCTCACTGAATTGCTCTTTATTTATTTTTCATTTTCCGTTCTTCACCATCTCAAAAACATTTCTATTCTTAATTTGTTAGCCTGAAAATGGAGACGATCGGATCCGCAAAGTGCATAGTCAGGGTGCGTGATAGGAGCGTTTCAGAGAGAGTGCTCACATTTCTTGGTGGTTCAAATTATTTTATTTGTTTCAGACTAACTGCTAGTACTTTGTTATTGAGTCCAGCATTTCCATTTCATAAGATTCCTTTACTCGTCCATTGTAACCCCGAGTGGTACACTCACCGAACGTGTTCGAAATGGCGCTGTGAAGTAATGAGGCGACAAGATTTCGTTGCCGCTCCGTCAGGCTGTCGACTGCAAGGAATGCGAGAGGGGAATGACGTGCAGCGAAGGGTAGGATAAATGGACGACGGTGCAGGGGAAACGACTCGAGGCGGCCGACCGGAGCGAAATCAGCGATCGGGCGAGGGGCGTGCCTCGACTTCAAAGGCAGTCCCTAGTCTTTGGCCTGCTCCCCCGTCCTTGTGCTGCCCCCACCATCCATCGATTTCTGGCGCCCTAACATCTACGCAAAAATATCTCACCATCAAATCAGGTCCTAAATGAAAATTAAAAATCAACACCTTTAAGAAATTTTGATATTTAAAAAGAACTACGCCGAAGGTAATTCTCAGATTTTACGGATGTTACACTTTCTCCTGTTTCTTCTCATATTAATCGAAAACCATTTATCCTCCGTCTCTCACATGTTAAAAACCTTATTTCCTTTGTTCTTTTTTTTACAATACGCGTAATTAATCACATTTACAGAAAATATGAATATAATCATGCAGCATACTATCGACACACCTGTAATTGGTACCAATCGGTACGCATACGAGACCATACGCTACCTATGTTCCAAAACGTCTCGCATAAAAATGGGATTCTTCCGGGTCTCACACCTTGGGCTCTATCGGATAGCTACGTACCGTCTGTATACCCATCCAGCCAGTCAGGCTGCAGCAGCCGGCCGAGGGACAAGCAAAAACAGGGAAGTAACAGATTTTGTGACATTTCACGAGTTCCCAACCAGGGGCATATTGTGAAGTTTCATATGTGTGTGCTTTGGTAGTTCAGTTTCTTGAATTTCTGCGTGTCAATTTAATGTTTAATAAACACAGTTCACGCGTTTTCGTGTCGGAAAGTAAACCGATTTTGCGACATACTACAAGTTCCTAATCAGAAACGAATTATTTAGTCTCACCTCAGTGCTGTGGTAGTTCAGTTTTTGAATCTCTGTATGTTAATCTAATTTATTAGACACAGTTCTTATGTTTTCGTCAGTGTGTACTCTAGGGTTCCGTAGAGCGTGTCGATAATTCTTTGTTTGTCTGTGTAGCGTAATTTTCCGTGGTCTTTAGTATGGACAGGGACTTTGACTGCTGCATATGGATGCGAGCCGAGCTGGTGACACTTCGCTCTCAGCTCCAGACTGTGATGGTTTCGGTTACACAGCTTGAAGCTGGGTCATTGTTGTGGGCCGACCGTGGGGATCCAACGGACGACCAGCACGTCAGTGTCCACCGATCGGTCCGCACCGATGGCCAGCCCAGTTATTGCTCGCACTGAAGTTGACCCCTCACCCGTGGTCGAGTGGGAAGCCGCCTCAGAGCGTAGCAGGCGGCGAAAGAAAGACCTCTCCGATTAATCTGACAGACAGGTTCCAGGTGCTGTCTGTGGCTAACGCTGTCCCTCAGCCAAATGCAGTATGTTGTCCTGTTTCAGAGAAGACCCCTCAGCCTGCAGAGGAACCTAACAGTGTTCAGGAAGAAGTAGTTCAACTTGTAACGAAACTGAAGTGGATAGTGCCTGTGTGTTAGTACAGGTAGAGAACATTCTTGGTAACCGGAATAAAATAGTCATTGGATCCTTTCACCGACCTTCCAACTCAGATCATACAGCTGAAGGTTTAAAAAAAAAAAAAAAAAAAAAAAAAACTCGAGACTATCGAGACTACATTCAAACACGTACCCGACTCTTACAGTGTAAGTAGGCTGTTTAGGTTTTTTTTTATTGGTAACGCCACGTAGCGCTCTATATGAAAATCACTGACTGTGCTGTGTGCAGTCTGAGGCTGGTCGGCATTGTTGCAATAGTCGCTATTGTAGTGTTGGGTAGTTGGAGGTGAGCCGCCAGCAGTGGTGGATGTGGGGGGAGAGATGGAATTTTGACAGCGGACGATCTGGACGTGTGTCCATCAGAAAGAGTAAATTTGTAATATTGGATATCATGGGCTGATATATATATATATTATGACTTTTGAACACTATTAAGGTAAATACATTGTTTGTTCTCTATCAAAATCTTCCTTTTGCTAACTATGCCTATCAGTAGTTAGTGCCTTCAGTAGTTCGAAGTGCCTGGCAGTATTGGCGCTCGCTGTATTGCAGTAGTTCGAGTAACGGAGATTTTTCTGAGGTAAGTGATTTGTGAAACGTATAGGTTGATTTAGTCAGGGCCATTCTCTTGTAGCGATTATTGACAGTCAGATTGCGTTGCGCTAAAAAATATTGTGTGTCAGTTTAAGAACAGTCATGTACCATTTTTCTAAGGGGACGTTTCAACAGTTGTAGTTGGTGGTAAATTCAATCTACCCTCGATATCTTGGCGAAAATGCATGTTAAAACCGGGAGTTACGCGTAAAACATCATCCAAAATTATGTTAAACGCATTCTCTGAAAATTATTTCGAGTAGTTAATTCATGAACACATACGAATAGCAAACGGCCGTGAAAACACACTTCGCCTCTTAGCAAGAAATAATCCTGAGCTAACAACGAACATCAAAACGGATACAGGGATTAGTGAACACAGAGTTGTCGAAGCGGGACTGAATATTTAACTCCCAAATCTTCCAGAAATAAACGAAGAATGTACCTATTACAAAGAGTAAACAGATATTCACTTGATGCCTTCCTGGGAGACAATATCCACTCTTCCAAATTAACAATGTACTGGTAGATGTAGACCACATGTGACATGAATTCAAAGAAATAGTAGCGATAGCAACTGCAAGATTTATACCAAATAAATTAACATATGATGGGGCTGACTCTCCATGGTACACACACGACGTCTGACCACTGTTGCAGAAACAACGAAAAAAGCATGCTAAGTTTAAGCGAACTCAAAATCTCTAAGACTGCTGATCTTTTACAGAAGCTGGAAATACAGCGCGGACTTCAATGAGAGATGCTTAAATAGTTTCCACAACGACCCTTTTTCTCGAAGGCTGGAAGAATATCTAGAGAGATATTGATTATATGTAAGGTATGCTAGCAGCAAGGCAGAATCAATGCTTTCTCTGCGCGATAGCAATGGAAACCCTATCGATGACAGTGCTGATGGAGCAGAGTTACTAAACTCAGCCTTCCAAAAGTCCTTCACCAAAGAACATGGAGTAAATATTCCAGAATTATAATCAAGAACAGCTGGTAACATGATTAACGTAGATCTAGGTATCCTCAGAATACTTTGGCAGCTTAAATCACTTAATAAAAAAAAGCAAGTCTTCCGGTCCAGACTGCATTCTAGTTAGGTTCCTTTCAGAGTATGCTGATGCAATAGCTCCATACTTGTCATATATAACAGCTCGCTCGACGAAAAATCCGCGACCAAAAACTGGAATGCCGGCCGAAGTGGCCGTGCGGTTAAAGGCGCTGCAGTCTGGAACCGCAAGACCGCTACGGTCGCAGGTTCGAATCCTGCCTCGGGCATGGATATTTGTGATGTCCTTAGGTTAGTTAGGTTTAACTAGTTCTAAGTTCTAGGGGACTAATGACCTCAGAAGTTGAGTCCCATAGTGCTCAGAGCCATTTGAACCATTTTTGAAAAACTGGAATGTTGTACGGGTCACACCAGTATTCAAGAAAGACAGGAGTAATCCACTAAATTGCAGATCCTTATCATTAACGTCGATATGCAGCAGGATATTTTAGCATATTCTGTGTTCTGACATTATAAATTACCTCGAAGACAACGGTCTGTTGGCACACAGTCAACATGCATCTAGAAAACATCGTTCTCGTGTAACACAACTTGCTCTTTACTCACACGAAGTGCTGAATGCTATTGACAAACGATTTGAAATTGATGCCGTACTCCTACATTTCCAGAGCGCTTCTGACACTGTGCCTTACTAGCGGCTTGTAATGAAATTGCGTGCTTATAGAATATCGCCTCAGTTATGTGACTGGATTCGTGATTTCCTGTCAGAGAGATCGCATTTCGTAGTAACTGACGGAAAGTCATCCAGTAAATCAGAAGTGATTTCTGGCGTTCCGCAAGATAGTGTTATAGGTACTCTGCTGTTCCTTATCCATACTAACGATTTAGGAGACAATCAGAGCAGTCGTCTTAGGTTTTTTTCAGATGATGCTGTGGTTTATCGTCTAGTATACTCATCAGAATATAAACAAATTTCAAAACGATTGAGAAAAGATATCTGCATGGTGCGATAATTGCAATTGACCCTTAATAATGAAAAATGTGAGATCATCTACATGAATCCTAAACGGAATCCGTTACACTTCGGTTACACAATAAATCATTCTAATTTAATGGGCCTAAATTTAACTAAATGCCTAGTATTAGAATTACGAACAACTTACATTGGAAAGGACACATAGAAATTGTTGTGGGCAAGGCAAACCATGGACTACGTTTTACTGACAGAACACTTAGAAGATGTAACAGATCTACTGTGGAGACTGCCTACAGTACGATTGTCCGTCCTCTTTTGGAGTACTGCTGCGCCTTGTAGGTTCCTTACCGGACAGGATTAGCTGAGTACATCGAGAAATTACAGAGAAAAGCATCACGTTTTCTGTTATCACGAAATAAAGGAGAGAGTATCACGGACATGATACAGGATTTGGAATGGACATCATTAAAAAGGAAGGCGTTTTACGGCTCGACGGAATCTTCTCACGAAATTCGAATCACCATCTTTCTCCCCGAATGCGAAAATACTTTGCTGTTGTCGACCGACATAGGGAGAACTGATCATCATAATAAAATAAAGGAAATCAGAGCTCCTATGGAAAGATATAGGTGTTCCTTTTTTCCGCGGGCTGTTCGAGACTGGAATAACAGAGAATTATTGTGAAGGTGGTTCGATGAACCCTCTGCCAGGCACTTTGCTGTACAGACAACCTCATCATCTGCGAACGAACAGTCTTAAAGAGCAACCGACGCTTTCTACTAGATAATCTTCGTCGAATCTTATAGATATCTCACCTGGTCCTGACGCCTTTCCATTGCTAAGCGATTGTAGTTGTTTTCTATTCCGTGATCGATTATCTCAATATCGCCCTTTTGACGTTCATATGACGACTGAAAGGAGGGATCGTGTTACGATCTTCCCTGTGAAACAATTACGGAAGACCGAATTCAGTATTTCGGCATTCGCTATCATCCTCCGTTTCGGTGCCAGTATAGTCAATGAGTGAATGAATAGACGACTTCGACTCATTTACTGGTTTCACATATGATCAAAACCTCTTAGGATTTTTATTCAGATCGACTGACAAAGATTTACAAGGGTAATCCCAAAAGTAAGGTCTCCTATTTTTTATAAGTACATAGACCTGTTTATTTCTACAACGGTTTCATCAGTTTACAGTTTCAGCATTTAGCTATTTTTCGACATAGTCATCATTTCTGTCTATGCATTTCTGTAGACGCTGTGGCAGTTACTGTGTGCCGAAGTCATACCAGCTGGCCGCCATGCTGTTCAGAAAGTTATGAACCTCTTCTGTCACCTCGTCGTCGGAGCTGAATCGCTGGGAACACAATTAACGTTGACAGGTACTGTGGGACTCTGAAAAAACTCAAACGCGCAATTCAGAACCGGAGAAGAGGAATGTTGAGCAAGGGCGTACACATTCTCCATGACAACGCTCGCCCACACATCACTCGGCAAACTGTTGCTCTCTTGCAACAGTTTCAGTGGAACATAATCACCAACCAACCCTATAGTCCTGACTTGGCGCCCAGTGACTATCCCCTGTTCCCTAAGTTAAAAGAACATTTGGCCGGAAAGCGATTCAGCTCCGACGACGAGGTGAAAGAAGAGGTTCATAACTTTCTGAACATCATAGCGGTGAGCTGGTATGACATGGAAATACAAAAACTGCCACAGCGTCTACAAAAATCCATCGACATAAATGGTGATTATGTCGAAAAATAGCTAAATTTTCAAGCTGTAAACTGATGTAAACCATTACAAATAAACAGGTCTATGTACTTATAAAAAATAGGAGACATTACTTTTGGGATTACCCTCGTACTTTCAAAGTCATTGAGTGCTTCTGTCATTGCTCTCCTTACGTTCATTTTCGCTTCGTTCACCTTTTGTTTGTCAGCTAGCTTCTTACTTCTCTTGAACGGGAGATGAAGTTCCCTTTGTTTACGTAGCAGTTTTCTAACACGGCTATTAAATCATGGTGGGCCTTTCCCATCCCTTAAGTCCTTACTCGGAGCATACTCGTGTAGGAAATATTCCACGATGCCTTTCAATTTCCATTTGTTCTCCGCATCTTCGTCCTGATCACCGAATGGTTGATGCTGACTGCTCAGATGCTCTCAAATTTGTATCCTGTCACTGTTGCTAAGCAAAAATATCTTCCTACCTTTCTTAACATTCTTTGTACAACGGTTGTCATAGATGCACCCACAGTCTTATGATCTCTGATAAATTTCTCTACGTTAACTGATTCGATAATTTCAGGTCTGGTTGTTGCCAGGAGGTCTAAGATGTTACCCACACGCGTTGGTTCTCTAACTACCACCTCAAACTAATTTTCGGACATCCGGAAAAATGACACACGAGTCCCTGTCTCTGGCACCAGTTTTGATAGCATGGCATTCCCAGTCTATATCTGGCAAGTCACCCTATATTATAACGTCATGATTAGGAAAATTACTAACGATAGTCTGCCAGTTCTGTCTGAAGCACTCTACCACTACAGCTCCTAACCGAGATGATCTACAAAAGCATCCGATTACCACTGTTGACCGATCTTTGATACTTAACTTCATCCACATTAATTCACAATCGAAATCCAGGATAATCTCGCTAGATTTTATCGAATTCCTTACTGTAATAAATATGCCGCCACCACTGGCGAGTAACCTATCCTTAACGATAAATATTCCAGTCTGAACTTACGATTTCTTTGGCTTTAACGTCCGGTTTCAACCAACTTTTTGTCCCTAATACTGTCTGTGCATTATAATCTTCAATAAGCGATATTAATTCTGGAACCTTTCCTTGTATGCTCCTGCAGTTTACTAAAATCGTATTAACCTTTCCTATGTCTAATTTGCAACGACGCACGTTCTCTGAGGAGATTGTGGCTAATTTATCGGGCAAATGGTCTTTGATCCCAAGGGAGGGATTCTCTGACCTAGAAAACCCCATGTACACGCCACATGTACTCCACTACCCTAATAGTTGCTTCTGCGTGTAGTGCACGGTTACCTATTAAGGGGAACCATACAATTCGGTACCCGGTAGCGGAGGTCGAGAAAATCGCATCCGATACAATCGTAGAATCGTCTGAGCCTCTGGTTTAGACCTTCACTCTGCTACAAACTAGAGGACCGCAATCAGCTCTGAGTACGATGCTACTAATAGACAGCTTAGCCCACATGCGATGCTAGTTGCCTTTACCAAATCTGCCATCCGTCGAAAGGAGCCGAGGGTGCCCTTAGGACTGAAGCGGCAGGCGTCATTCTTGCCGACTTGGGCCACTCTACGACATGCAGCCTGTTGCACTCAGCGCGCTCCATAGCACGGACGAGACCCCCCAGCAAACATACCGAGTGCGCACTGGCATTCTTTTCTGCCTTGCCTGCTGTTTCCCTGAGGGGCTCCAACACTCACCCAACACCGGAGCTCCCAATGACAAGCATAGCCACCCTCGCAGGAAAATCGGTAGCTGTCTCAACAGGAGAGGCATCCCGTGCCGGATCAAAGTTATCATCAACACTGGGTAGCACCTCGTACCTGTTGCTAAGGTGTTGGGAGTCAGGTGTTGTTGCTCCCTCTTTCACCCCCGCCCAGTAACTCGGGAACCCACCAGTATCTTCCACCCAATCCCGAGTGAGGACGGACCAGCCAGATGTTGCGAATCAGAAGATGCAGTGACATCCGGGTCACCAGGGGATTCCAAAGGCACCAAGGGTGTCGTAAGTCAACAGCACCGTGATGCCGCAGCAACTTTGAACATTACCCAGAAGAATGTCGACGGTAGTCAACGATGCTTCCAGCTGTTTACGGACAGTAGCCAATTCTCCTTGTGTCCGCTCACAACAAGCTTAGTTCATAGTCGTAATGTGTAAAAATAGGTGTAAGATGTGAAATGGCGCTACTCAGTTTGGAATGTACGCAGAATATAACGAGGAGAATAAAGAAACGCTAAAAACTGCTCTGCAGATTTCTCACTATGCCCTGAGATGGCTAATTCTTAAACAGAAGTATTTTTATTTTACTGAAGTGGATGCATCTACAGTTACCTGTTACTAGAAACTCTGCTTACCCGAAAGCTACTGCACGTGATAAGTGCGGAAACTGGAATGCACTGATCTAAAGTATGTGCTATGTACCAGCACGAGATTTGAACTTAGTGGTGCGACATGCCGGTCTGACGGCGGGAAAATAGCATTAGGAAGCCACCTTACGCAACGACATGCACCCGAAAATTTCCTAATCACTATTCTAAGAAGTAAAATACACAGGTACAGTTCATTCCCTTGCAGAAGTACGTGAAAAAACCAGAAACTAAATTACTGCGTACCAGGCAAATGCTGCTGCTGCTGCTACCGCTGCTGGCGCGTCCACTCGGCTCGGCGTCTGCCAGTACACTGGATTTGGTTCAAATGGCTCTGAGCACTATGGGACTCAACTGCTGAGGTCATTAGTCCCCTAGAACTTAGAACTAGTTAAACCTAACTAACCTAAGGACATCACAAACATCCATGCCCGAGGCAGGATTCGAACCTGCGACCGTAGCGGTCTTGCGGTTCCAGACTGCAGCGCCTTTAACCGCACGGCCACTTCGGCCGGCTACACTGGATTTATTGATAAATCTGTAACATGTAAACAATATCAAATGCTCTTAAATACTTCGTATATCCTCTGTAACGATGCCATTTCTTCATATTTGCTTACAATTCACTGACTTGACCT
The DNA here is from genome assembly GCF_023898315.1 of Schistocerca nitens. Classification (NCBI taxonomy): domain Eukaryota; kingdom Metazoa; phylum Arthropoda; class Insecta; order Orthoptera; family Acrididae; genus Schistocerca; species Schistocerca nitens. The sequence continues at coordinate 374,401,423 of NC_064615.1, read as the reverse complement.
GTAAAAAGGTAATATCAAAATTTCAGTATTTTTAAAACATGCAGTGGAGCCAAATATTACTTTCTCACACAGAAAAAAAAAATAGTTGAAAGAACGCCAATAAAGTCATATCAACGTTTACTTTATGAGCCGCCTGCAGCCGGCATGCAAGCGCCACTTTATTGACGAATTGATTTCCATATAATGACGTCATTCAATGTCTGTCTCATCCATGGTCTGAGTAAGTTTACAGTAAAAGATAAAGAGGAAGTAAAACGTAAGCTGCAGTAAGGAGCTAGTAGAGGGGACCACTAGCTATCGCCTCGTAGTTAACTACAGAAGAGTAATAAGATTGACAAGAGTTCAGTTAGCTCTGTTATCTTGAAGTTGTGAAATGTGGGCAAGATGCCAGAACACCATTTTAATGAGCTTGTGTGATGAGACGATGCGCCTCCTGTATTGGTCACAGCTATCACAATAATCATTATAATTCCTTGCAGTATAAATCATAATTAATGGTATAGCTAGTTTTTTTTTTTTTGATCTGATAGTCTGTCGATCAAATTTTACTTCCGGAGACCGAAGTTTCTGAAGAACTAGACAGGGTCGGAAAATTGACGTCCAAATCACAAGTTAGGTTCTGCCGTACATTATTGAAGTTGAAGTTGGATCTATTTATTTTCCACATCTTTTGTTATAGATTCTAGGGTTTGCAGTTCTGTACGCTCCTTGCAGCTGTAATGTATAGACATCTGTCTTATATTGCGGCATTTACACCACCATTGCTTAACGCTGAATCCTCACTGAAATGTGGTAGAATGGGTATCACTGGCAGTGATTGAGTAGGTGTTGGTCAGACTGTTCCTTACGTTTTTGAAACATTCAGGTACATTAGAAATTTGTTGTGGGCAGTGACCAGCCAAAATACAACACTCTGGCACCTAGCATGCATGACAACGCAACGATTACGCCAGGCACTGTCCAAAGGACTTACGTGCAACTAGTTCAGTTGTACACAACACCATCCCTCTTTCAAACTTTCTCCAATTTTTGGCTAGTTTTTTTTTTTTTTCGTGGTGAGTGAAGGAACACCGCGAGTGAGTGGTATATAGCAATGAAGACGATAGCAGCGACCAGTCACCATTATTTTATATTAACAAAATTTATAAGTTTTATAACGTAAATAGTTACTCATTGCTACAAACTCTTCCACAGTTTCTCCTGTCAACTACACTTGTTGTTGTTGTTGTTGTGGTCTTCAGCCCTGAGACTGGTTTGATGCAGCTCTCCATGCTACCCTATCCTACGTGAAACTGGTGGACGGTTCGTTATTGAAAGGACCCTCAACAAGACGAGAGACCTTCAATCCAGACGTTTCGATAGACACATTAGTCCTGTAAAAGTGGAAAATGCAGCTCTTTGCAAGCGGATGGTCCATGTGCTCGAGGTGTCGATTGAAGTGCGAGAAGAGATGGTGATCACAGCGCTTAGACCATAAGGCAATGTTATAAGCTATACAGTGAGAAAATGGGCACATTCTACCTCGTACCCAGTTCTGAACAGGATGCACAAATCTTATGAAACACGTCCCATCCTGTTTGAACAGTCCCATCGTATTTTGTGACGGTAAGCGTAAAAAGCGTTCTGATTGTGGGCGAGAGGGACACCTCAGCACAAGCTGCATGCAGTGTCACATGACGCAACTGCCGCAGGGGAGGAGAAGATGTTGCTCGATCCGACGGTGCTCCCCTTGATGCTCGTGAGGGCCCCTTAGGCAGCCCCATCTGATCAACTGTCGACAGAATCATCTTCTCAATAGGCCCTGAGCAGCCTCTGATGCTGTGGGAGGGCACTACAGACAGACAGTCTGCATTTCCCGAGCATCCACCGGTTTTGCAACGTGAAGGAATGGCCCCCTAGGAAAGGTTGGCACCTGCAAAGTTGGTGGTAAGGACTGACACTTTTGTCACCAATGCTAATGACCCCCAGTCGTTTCCAGATACCAGTTCTCGCGTCCAGAAAGAGTGGCCTCCGAAGCAACAGGAGAAATGCTAATCGGCCCCAACCCATACCCACCAGAAGTTGTCTAGAGAGGGCGAAGATTCCCATGGTGGCGGCTACCTCTAGCAGGAAGATGAGATTGTCGGTTTCCCTGATAGGATTTAATCAGCAGCGGATTCACTGAAGACATCTCTCAACACTATGCTTCTGTGTGATGGACAGTAGGCGGATTTGATCTCTGCCTCTATCATGGATGTGCTGCAACCTTCAGTCGTCTCATTAGTTCCTAGAGTTGATCACTACTCAAGCTCAACTGCATGAGCCTGCTATGTCGAGGATGTGATGTCTGCTGATATAGTTAAGACGGTTGCAGTTGCATCATATCTCGACATATGTTGATGGAGAGCAGAGGGAACCCACTTCTGATAGCAGGGCCTTCTTCAGGTCTCCCACCTCCATCCCTCCCAAAGGCTACAACAACCTGCCTCCCTGTGCCATGCCTAATGCATTGGCTCCGTATACCTCAGGGACAGATGTTTTGTGACAATTTGCAGGTGGTGGATCTCGACGTCCCGTTCGTACGCCTCAACCCATTTTCATCTATTTATGGGTGCAATGTTTAAAAGCCACCATGCATGGACAATGGCACCCAGTATGGCCATCTCATGAAGGAAGGGGTCATGATCGATGGTATGGCCTACCTCCTGTCAGCAAGAGGGCTTCCTATTATAAATTGGAGCATCAGGACCATGAATGTGAACACACCTTCCGGTATGGACAAAAGGAGAGACTGTTCAAGGTTTTATGTGTAGGAGGTCGGTACAAACTTTCACCTCGTTGATTCCTGACGAAGTATTCACAGCGCCAGACTGTGGTGCACATATGCTGCTGGACGTCTGACATGCTGCCTTGAACAGGTCTATATCGCCCACAGACTTATGGCAGAGACAATTTACACAGATATATGACCGGTGGCGTTCATCGATCATGATGCCAAACTCTTCTAAGAGAGAGGGTGTGACGGAGCAGGAGCTCGTGGGAGATGAATGTCTTGCCTCCGACGTTCTGGAGTGTCAGCAGAAGATAGTGGAGACGTGGAGGAACTGTGAGAGTCGGCTTCCTACGTTTCCTTCCACGATCCATTTATGCCGTGATTGCGGAAAACTTGCTTTGTGCATTGCTGTCGAGGGGCAATGTGTTTTCCACTGCACATCATAGAAAATCATTTTGTACTATGGTGGGAGATATTCACCCAACTACAGTCGACAGGCTCGTGTATGATGCCGCCTCGAGGGCAAAATTGTGCATCAGCGTAACCAGGATAGGGCTAAGGGGGAATTATCAGCCATGCATCACGTTATCCATGAATGTGGAAGTTGTCAGACGGCCTTGATTCCTGTGCTGGATATAACAGATGGTCAGTGCCTGACGACCCAAAGGACATCACTAAAGCCTTCTTTGATCATTACTTGTGGTTCTATGTCACAGAAAATCACGATGCTCTGGAGATGGATGACGTCCTCCACTTGTTGTCTCAGTCCTCAATTGAGATGCAAACCACATAACAGCAGAAGATATCAGCGACACTCTCTGAAAAGGGTAACCAATAAATCACTTGGCCCGAATGGTCTCCCAATAGCGCTACACTGTGTGTTCCAAGATGTTATGATGCCTCGATGGGTTACGATGTACCAACAATTGATGAACCCTGCAGTGCAGATGCCAGATGCATTTGCGAACAGTATCCTTATATCGGTCCCCTAGCCATCTGTTGAGAGCTGACAAGTAATGGCCTCTTACGCTGCTCAATAGCGATTTATTAACTTTACATTTTAGTTTCCTGGATTCAGAGTGGCCTACACAAAGTCATCTCTATCGACCAGACGTGTGTCAGTGGTAACAGCAACATCCATACAGCACTCGGTGATACCGCGAAGTCATTGCAATGGTGCAGATGTGCTGTGTGCATGGGCGGACTTTGACCACACTTTCGATAGGGTACGCTGGGACTATCATGAAAAGGTTCTGTGGCGCTGGCCTTTCCCAATTCCTTCATAAACACCATCATGGACCTTCTGCATGATGTGACTTCGCAGGTTACGAGCAATGGAGATACAGTCTACATGATGACTGTTGTCCGCTTAGTGAGACAAGGTTGCCCCCTCTCATTGGTTACGCATACCATTACTTGGACTTCGGTGCCAGCTGCAGGGACATAGAATGCCGTGCATATGCACACAATCTGTTGTTTTTAGTGCATACACCAGATGAAATCCAAAGATCAATGGACTGGACTACCCAATATGGCGCCACAGGTGGAAGCCATGTGAACTTGGGCAGGTTTCGGATGATGGGCAACAGCATTGGCCTCTCAGAAGAGAGCTTAGCCCCATACCTACTCCAGGATATGGTCAAATGTTTGTGGGTCTTCTTTACATTTGACAATCGATAGACAGTACACCTTACCTGTGCTCGTCTCCTACAGATCATATGTATGGATAAAGACAGCAACTTGCTGTGGCGCTGGCCTTTCGCAATTCCTTCATAAACACCATCATGGGCCTTCTGTGTGAACATGGTTCGGCAGGTGGCTTACGTCAACACCTATCTGGCATCCAGGGTACCCCATCTACAGTCCTCCTGATGCCGAAGACAATAGCACGCAGCCTAAAAGCGATCTTTGGTTAGCACGCCCATAGAGGGCGGTCTCAGAATGGCCAATGTGTCGGTTAGAGTACCTGCTTTATACACTGACGGAAAAAAGTCTCCGAATCAGTCAGGAATTGAGCGACATATACGAAATTTGGTTGGCGTTGTAGATGTCTGTAGGATGATTTCTATTGAGATTTGGCGCTAGTAATGCATAAGGGTGGCACAAGTAGTGCCACTATGAGGATGCAAATCAGGTCGTGAGCGTTAGCTACTTTTGAGATTGGACGTGGCGATTTGATGTTAGTCAAGAATGCCTTTAAGGTGACAAAGACGCCATTATCAAAGCCTCACTGAGTTTGAACGAGGTCGTGTAATAGGGCTACAAGAACTTAATGTTCCTTCTGCAATACTGCAGAAAGACTTCGGAGAAATGTAACCACTGTAAATGGTTGCTGGCAGTAGTGGTCGTCAGAGAGTACGCTAGCAAGAACACCCTGCTCCTGATGGCCACGTGGCACTATCGAGGGGGAAGACCATCGTGTTTGGCGTACGGCTCTGACGTATCGTACTGCGTCTACATCAGCAATTTCAGCAGCAGTTTGAGCAGCAGTTAACACTACAGTGACACAGAGAACTGTTACAAATCGGTTAGTTCAAGAGCAGCCCTGAGTCACATACCCTGTAGCCGGCATTCCTCTGATCTCAAACCACCGCCTTTTGTGACTTTAGTGGTGTCAGATCTGATTAGAGGGCAATTTGGAAGTCTGTTGAGTTTTCTGATAAATGTTGGCTCTGACTCGGTTCCAGTGATGATCGTTGGTTAGGAGGAGACCAGCTGAGAGTCTGCAACCAGCTTGTCTGAATGCTAGACACACTGGAGCTATGGTTTGGGGTGCGTTTTCGGATGGCATCAGGAGCACTTTCGTGGTCATCCTACGCACGCTGACTGTCAATTTATACGTCAGTCTGGCGATTCGATGTGTTGTGCTGCCATACGTGAACGTAGGCGTGTTTTCCAACAGGATAACGCTCGCCCAATACCGTTGTTGTAACCCAACATGCTCTACGAGGTGTCGAAATGTTGCCTTGGCCTTCTAGATCATCAGATGTGTCTCCAATGGAGCACATAATGGACATCATCGAAAGACTGCTCCAGCAACATGCACAACCAGCATTAACCGTCGCTGTACTGACCGAGCAAGTGCAAAAGTCATGGAACTCTGCCCCACAAACTTACATCAGGCACCTCTACAACACGATGCATGCATGTTCGCATACTTTTTAAGTGTCACATATATTTTCTTTCACGTTTCACCGTGTCTGTCGAAGTGAAAAACGTTGATCTGCACTGTAGTTCAGTATCAACGTTAAACTGACTGTACGTCCCATTGTAACTCGTTGTGTAAGTACTTCAAAGATCATAGAGAGGCTTCGGTATACTAACTCCAACAGGACCATGTCCAATAAAGCACTATGGTGTTCGAAACACTCTTCGGATTGATGACTGCTTTACTATAGTTAGATGACTTTCCATCCAGGATAATATGCCACATCCTACTCGTTAGGAAACATTCGATCACAGCGTACACCTGGCTAGGTATCCCATAGGAATGTTCTTTCTTTGGAAAGAACCGATGTGGTATGGAGTCAAAAGCATTACGGAAGTGTAGAAAGGCCGTTTCATCATGGTTCAGTCTACCCAGGTCTGAGGAGCGCCAGTTGATTTACCTGTGACTGATGTTTTCGAAACCATGCAGGTTTCCAAAGAGAAGGTTTTGTGTAGGTGTATCTGACTTTCGCTCTTTTCTACATACGTAAAAGTTTTGTATGCTCAAGAAACCCATTATAAATTATAATCAAGAGCAAAGCTAATTCACTCAGAAACTTGGTATAGGACTTGACAGTGCCTCCCACTGACCCTGGTGCCTCATCTGGCTTCTTTTGTCCAACCAGAAAAAAGTAGCAGCGGTACGGCTGGTGGTTATGGCCACATTCCTTCATTTTCCTTTGAGAAAACAGAGCTCAGTATTTCGGCTTTTGTTTTGCCATTTTCTATTTCTGTTGCTGTTTCGTCTCCCAGTATCTTTAGACTCCTTTTTGTGCCACTGAGAGCCACAGCACACGACCCAAGAGGTGGTGCTTTGGAGCAAGTCTGGTGATAACATTTTACTTCGGTAGAGGTTGAAACCTTCATTCGCTACCCTTGTGGTAGCCGAGCGAGTTCCAGTTGACATCTGTCTATCTCTAGATTTATGCTCTTGTTTGAACCTGTTGTGCAATAAGCGCGGTGTCTGTATACTATGCGGGACCTCTGCTATCGTTAACTATTTTTCGGGGTACATGATTTTCTACAGCTTGGTTTACTATTCGTTTGAAGTTCACCTCCATGATCACTGGCCTAAATCAGATGCTTCTATCTCCTTGTTGAGGAATGATATAACCTCCTTCATATTGATTTTGCTGTTTAAGGTACATGTACAAAATAAGGCCCGAATCCCAATAAGGCTCATTCTCATTTTCTAGCACAGAAAATTTGAAGACACTGCTAAATGTCTTCGGTAGGGATAGCTTGTGGCATCTAGTGGCCAAGGCAACAACTATTTCCGCACCCGCTCTCGTGCCGGCCATTTTACTACGGCGTTCAACGAAGGAGGGCTGCTTCACGGTACGTTTCGGTTATGAAGCATTTTTACTAGTATGTATTTATGAACAGAAAATTGCGCTGTATTAAGATAGTGGCATTATCTTCCTAATAATACGTTTCCTTTCAAACAATAAACACACACGCGTTTTAAACTGGTTGTTCTCAATAAAGCCCATCCGTGGCGCTCCAAACAAGGCCCGAGCAGGCCTTATTAGGCACCCTGTTGTGTAGAGCTGTGCATAACGACACTGCATATTTAATTTTAGGCTATCCTGGGAAACCTCATGTAACACGTATTTACTACCTCTAAATTAAATCTAAGTTATTTTATACATTTTTACTGAGCTATTAGCTGGTGGTTGCGATAAATGTCAAAAGCAAATATTTTAAATTCCTTCGTCGTAATCTTTGTGACAGGGCGTTTTGCATTTAGATCAAAATATATATAATCACAATTTTACCGCCCTAATTCAGGAACGTCAGGCTAACTGGAATTTTTTTTTTTTAGATGGAGTCACAGAAAAACATGGAATGCAGATAATTTAAAACGAGCTATGGAAGCTGTTGCTGAAGGGATGCCTGTCAGAGACGCTTCTAATAGATACAGGATTCCTCGAAGTACGTTACGCAACCACATAACTTCTGGACTAACAACCAAAAGTTTGGGACGAAAAATTTGTTTGGACGAAGTTCAGGAAAGAGAAAATTGCCAAAGAATTTTTCAACCCGCTGAAGTTGGGTATCCAATTACAGAAAAAGTGTTCAGAAAATGTGTATATAAATTGTGAAAAGAACAGTGTGCAGAAAGAATCTTTTAATGAGACGAAGACATTGGCTGGACGCAAGTGGCTCAAGCTCTTCCTACAAAGGCACCCAGACATTACAAGAAGGAAGGCACAACACTTGAATCCAGGAAGAGCTGCAAAGCTAAACAAGATTATTGTAAATGACAATTTTCAGAAACTGAAAACGGTCTTGGCCGAACTGGAGTTATTTGATGAACCCCAGCTTATCTACAATATGGACGAAAAGGGATGTCACCTCTCACTCCACAAGTCTTCTGAAGTTTTAGCGAAGAAAGATGAGAAACGCTTGCACTTTGTTGTCCCAGAACATGGGTTCAAATGGCTCTGAGCACTATGGGACTTAACATCTGTGGTCATCAGTCCCCTAGAACTTAGAACTACTTAAACCTAACTAACCTAAGGACACCACACACATCCATGCCCGAGGCAGGATTCGAACCTGCGACCGTAGCAGTCGCGCGGTTCCGGACTGAGCGCCTAGAACCGCTAGACCACCGCGGCCGACCCAGAACATGGGGCAAATGATTCCATTGTCTCATGTGGGAATGGAATTGGACAGGTTATTCCTCCTGAAAGCGACGCAAGCCAGAATGGGAAAATTATTTGCCACCTGGGACAGCAGTAGAAATGACAGATAGGGGCTCAATGAATGCTGCGATATTCATCAAATGGATACATCATTTTGCCAAATACAAGCCTGCCGAAGATGTTATTTTGATATTTGAAGGAGAATCGTCACATTTGGACCCTGAAATTTGTGATGTTGCTGAAGAGCACAAAAAATGGTTCAAATGGCTCTGAGCTCTATGGGACTCAACTGCTGAGGTCATAAGTCCCCTAGAACTTAGAACTACTTAAACCAAACTAACCTAAGGACAACACACACATCCATGCCCGAGGCAGGATTCGAACCTGCGACCGTAGTGGTCGCGCGGTTCCAGACTGTAGCGCCGGAACCGCTCGGCCACCAGCGGCCGGCTGAAGAGCACAATATCAGACTTTACTGCTTGCCCAGAAACACAACACATGAGCTGCAAACCATTGATAAATAAGTATTCAAGCCATTTGAGTCTTACTGGGATGACGAAGTTCAGCTGTACTGGTCTACACATGAAAGGGAAGAAAACAGAGCAATTAATAGACGTGTGTTCGGAAAAATCTTCAGTAAGGTGTGACCAAAAGCAGCATCCCCAATATATGTGATGTCTGGGTTCTGTGCAACAGGGATTTATCCTTTTGACCCAGAAGCTATTCCAGACACTGCATTTGCTCCCTCTCGTCGATCAGAGCATCCTGACGCAGACGAGGACATGACTATTGCTCCTGAAACAGGGAAACTGCCAGAGACTCAAGCAGTTCCAAAGGCTTCCTGAAGAAAGAGAGTCCATTGATCCCAGTTCATCAGAAAGCAAAGCATATTCAGTGAAGGATAGTTCAAGTGACTTCAGTCTTGAAGATAGTGATGCAGCTGAAGATCTCGATTGTTCTTTCAAGGAAATAGTGCAAACCCCAAAGACGAAGAAAAAACCAAACACCACGGAAGAAGGCATTAAATTACAAGGCGCAAGTCGTATGCAGTGCACGCTTCACCCAGAATCACAAGATAAATGGTACCAACGGAAGCAATGGGTCCAAGGAAGATACACGTCGCAAAAAAAAAAAAAAAAAAATTCAGTGTCAGTAACGAATATTCAGAAGAAAAAATGCCAAAATAAAGACACTGCTGAAGCAAGCAGCAGCTCTGCCTCTAATAAAGTGTTGCAAGAGGTTGGCAGGTTTTGTCATGTGTGCTGTGAAGACAGGATGTTCAACATGAGACTTGGCAAAAAATTTATGAAATATGTGCTTGAAGATTGTGTAGGGTTGACACCCAAAGATAAAGTGCGAAATTTCCTGTGCCCAACCTGTAAAAAATGATTTAAATGGGGCAAACCAGTTTCACAAATCATTATTCATGTGTTCATTGAAAATGAAATGATTAGAATTATTGTTCCTATTACGATAAAGGAACCTACTGCTGTCAGAACAATTTTTACTGCTGATTAAATTTAATAATCTGAAAGGTTAATAAGCATTAAGTACCAATAGTTCTGTAAAAACAAGTAATTGTGAAAGTCTATGTATCATGTCATTCCACGTATTTCTAAAATAAACTTACTTTACAACTCTTGCAGTGTATTCAAGCAGTTTTATTGCCATTTAGATGCCCCAGAATGTTAACATGAACAAGATGTGGCTATGGGGCATATTAGGAACAAGTTCTCCTAACAAGGCCCACTTGCAAGAGTTAAACATTTTCCTAAAAGTGAGGATGTTAATTAAATAAACTTTCAATGTTCATATATTTTTGAACTGAATATAGTTGTAGGATGTTGCACGTACAATCTCGCAGTCTTACCACAGACACATACTGAATACGAAATTCCTAAACGTTAGGTGGGCCGTATTTGGTACACATACCTTACGCACCGACTTTTTTGTCTTGCCCATTGTGTCTCCGTGCCAATGGCCTGTCTATTGTTGAACTGAAAACAAAATATTCAGGTTTTTTACGTTGATGATTAATTCTCTAGATGTCATTTAATCTGTTAATTATTTCTATGCCAACAGATAACATTTTGTGCTGCTATGAACTACCTGACCAAATGTAGGAGTTAACTCTAATAACTTTCTCAAAAACCATGTTTAGCATTTCAGACGTATCGACGATGATAAAGGCAACTTTTCACGTACAATCTGTTCTTTGTCATCAAGCTAGTACTATTTTTCATGTAGCTTAAAGATGTTAATGAACAAAATTTCGGAATGGATTTTATTTAATTTGTATGTCAATGGCAACCTATGCTTTGTGTAGAAGTATATTCTGAAGGGAGACAGAGAATGCAAGGGAAATAATGAAAAAATATCATACGCATATCTAGTGGAACAAAAGAAGACATATAGGTCCTGTGACAAATGTCGCTTGAGTAAATACCCCAGAGAGATTTATAACAAATTGGTAAATGGCTCGGTGGGAGTTAAAATAGGATACAGGCTGCCAATTACTGAACTATATGAAGAAAATGTAAATTAGTTACAAACTATGGCCTGACACAGTGTATTCAACATGTAAACGTCACTACAGAGATTTGGATTTAGGTTATGACATGTTCAATATGCCTGACGTCATTGGCGATGATGTGGTGCAGCTGAATAGTGAAATTCTGCTTGACCCGTTGAAGTGTCGGAACATTGATGCTGTCGATGACCTCGTGACTAGCTGTTTTCAGCTCAGCAATGGTTTTGGCGTTATAGCTGCACACCTTGTCTTTAATGTAGCCCCACACAAAAAGGAGTCGCACGTGTTCAGACTCGGAGAACGTGGGGGCCACTCGAGGCCCATGCCAGTGGCCTCTGGGTACCCCAGAATGGGGTCCCCAAAGTTCTCCAGGACATCACTCTCCTGCTTCGATGGCGTCGAGCTCCGTTGTGCATGAACCATATCGTGTGGAACTCAGGGTCACTTTGGATAATGGTGATGAAATCATCTTGCAAAACCTTAACTTACCTTTCGGTAGTCATCATGCCATCAAGGAATATCGCACCGATTATTCCGTGACTCGACATTGCACATTACACAGTCATCCATTGAGGGTGAAGTGAATTCTCGATCGTGAAATGTGGATTCTCAGCCCTCCAAATGCACCAATTTTGCTTATTGACGAAACCAAACAAATGAAAGTGGGCTTCATCGCTAATCCAAAGCCCGTAATTTCTGTGGACAATAGTGTTGGCGAAATACAACCGCTGTTCCATGGTCCTGGGGCTTAATGGCTGATGGGTTTGAATTTTGTGTGGGAAGAGATGCAGGTCTTCAACAACTATTTGTCGCAGTGTCTCCCGGTTAATTTTCACCTGTTGTGCGGCGTCTGGTCGATTTCCTGCTGCTGGTTTGAAACACAGCGTGTGTGATCTCGATGTTTTCAGGCGTTTTCACCCTTTTAGAAGCCCGACATTGCCAACACTGTTATCACGAACACTACCCGTACCAAACTTGCTAATCAAATTCTTGATTGTTAGCACACTTGGATTGGTTTTCTTCGGGTTGAACACGGTCGCAAACTTCCTTTGAGCCGCAATTCGGCTGTTATTGCTCACATAGTAGGCCTTCACTAGCGCTATACATTTACGCACCCTGTACCGTGACGTTTTCACCTACAAATGTCAGACAACAACAAAAACGCGTGCGCATGCGCATACTAATTCTCATCAAGCCCCGCGGTCAACCGTCCAGTTTGAACGCCCTAACGAAAACCGTTCAGAAACTATGAGGAATTTATTTGATAGAGTTCACTAATTGTCACCCTGAATGTACGAAAGACTGAAGATGGTTATGCCTTGCACCGTAAGGTGTTACAGGTCACAGCACGACGGTTGATGACTTCGAACACTCAAGGGTAAGGGTGGAGGTGACGAACTGCTGAAATACGCTGGGGATGACTGGTCGCACGATGTGACTACTTACGACATGCTAGCGTGTGCGTTTATGCTCTTTTGATAAGGAGGCTGTGCCAGTCCCGTGGAGCACGCGATTCTGTCGATCCTCTGCTGAAGTCGATGTCTAGCATTCTGTTGTAGGTACGGATAGCATTAACTTCAAGATTTACTTTCTTAACTTAATGCGGTTCCCATAATCTCGGAAGTAGTTCAACACATTGATCACGAGGATTCGAGACAAGATGGGGAGATGAGACAGAGCTCCATCGCATCAATTTCGGCGCATACCTGTTTACGTGAGTTCTAGAAATATAATGCAGTTCGTGCCACTTCCTGACTGATCATCTTAAGCTTAGGGTTATTTCAGGTTACTTCGGCTGTAAACATGTAAGAGACGATGCGATCTAGGATATTTAGTGGATTTACAATACTGCTGAAAAAATAATTATGTTTTGTGTGTCATATTTCTGCATTTCTCTGTACCGCTGTCTTTGGAGTACACTCGAATCCAGAAGGAAGATTTATTTATGATTATTCATGTGCTGTAAAATTTCACGTTTATTGATTTTCCTTCTACACAGAGAAAACATGAAGACAGTAAACAGTAAATCTGTATTTTAGCTAATGCGTAAGAGATAAGTTCAAATGGTTCAAATGGCTCTGAGCACTATGGGACTCAACTGCTGAGGTCATTAGTCCCCTAGAACTTAGAACTAGTTGAACCTAACTAACCTAAGGACATCACAAACATCCATGCCCGAGGCAGGATTCGAACCTGCGACCGTAGCGGTCTTGCGGTGCCAGACTGCAGCGCCTTTAACCGCACGGCCACTTCGGCCGGCAAGAGATAAGTAAACAACAACAATAACTACTGTACTATAGTATGTATATAGCGCAGCTGAACACAGTTCCTCTGTGTTAATCAAGATGACTGGTGTCTTGAAAATGCGAGCCATAATATTAGTTTTGTATCCATGTACATCTTCATACACAAAATACTATAAGAAGAACATATGTCCACAGTCAGAGAATGTTCGACGGTCATTTAGGAATTACGACAAAACTACTTTCTGTAAATCGCTGCAGACTGAAAGCAGAGTACCTATTTCGTAATCCACACCACAGATTGCTTCAGCGAATGATCAGTATTTTATAGTTGCGGTAAACAGAATTCACTTTCTTTGTATGTGGATTTCCCATCGAGACATGCAGCTGTGCTTATTAACCTTGTATTCAATGAGCAGTGATGAAGTATTTCACTTAATGTTACTTTTTCTGCATATACGTCCGCAGATGTAGACGGGAATGAGGCGGTTCAAATTCCCGTTGGCCATCCAGACATAGTTTTCTAAATCGATTAAGACAAATGCCAGGAAGATCCCTTCCAAAAGAGCACGGCCGACCTTGTTCCCCATCCTATGCCAATCCGAGCTTCTACTCGTCTACGAATGACCTCGACGTCGACTGGACGTTAAGGCATAGCTTTCAGAAAAAAATGTTGTCGTAACCGACCAGCTATAAGGTGGGACCTTGATCCCTAGGCCCTGACGTACATTTGCCCCATGACACAGCTCGTTCAGACAACCTGTGACAGCCTCCGGCACTGATTTACAGCGAGTTTTGTCTGTCAAATCTACATTTGTCACTATGGTATTCAGAGCTGATATGACACTGGAACTGTCAGTGCTACTTTGCTATCCTAGAGAGTATTGGAATTGTGAAAAGAATCACTGCAAAGGCCATAGTGGACGAGTCAGGCAGTTGGGATCAACCCGTTACGACGTTATACCGGTTGCTTCTTGTGTGCGTTACTCACATCAGAACTGGTTTTCATCCTTCAGAGAAGAGAAGATGTGAACTCGTAACTACTAGTTACCCTACAAATTTAATCGCATCACATTTACACTATGTGATCAAAAGTATCCGAACACTCCCCTCCAAAACATACGTTTTTCGTATTAGGTGCATTGTGCTGCCACCTACTACCATGTACTCCATATCAGTGACCTCAGTAGTCGCTAGACATCGTGAGAGACCAAAATGGGGCGCTCCGCGGAACTCACGGACTTCGAACGTGGTCAGGTGATTGGGCATCACTTGGGTCATACGTCCGTACGCGAGATTTCCAAACTCCTAAACATCCCTAGGTCCACTGCTTCCGATGTGATAGTGAAGTGGAAACGTGAAGGGACACGTACAGCACAAAAGCGTACAGGCCGACCTCGTCAGTTGACTGACAGAGACCGCCGACAGTTGAAGAGGGTCGTAATGTGTAACAGGCAGACGTCTATCCAGACCATCACACAGTAATTTTAAACTGCATCAGGATCCACTGCAAGTACTACGACAGTTAGGAGGGAGGTGAGAAAACTTGGATTTTATTTTCGAGCAGCTGCTCATAATCCACACATGAGGCCAGTAAATACCAAACGACACTTCGCTTGGTGTAAGGAGCGTAAACATTGGACGATTGAACAGTGGAAAAACGTTGTGCGGAGTGACGAATCACGGTACACAATGTGGTGATCCGATGGCAGGGTGTGTGTGTGGTGAATGCCAGGTGAACGTCATCTACCAGCGTGTGTAGTGCCAATTCGGAGGCGGTGGTGTTATGGTGTGATCGTGTTTTTCAGGGGGAGGATGTGCTTGCATCCCTTGTCGTTCTGCATTGCACTATCACAGCATAGGCCTACGTTTATGTTTTAAACACGTTCTTGCTTCCAACCGTTGAATAGCAATTCGGGGATGGTGATTGCTTCTTTCAACAAGATCGAGCACCTGTTCATAATGCACGGCCTGTGGCGGAATCGTTACACGACAAAAACATACCTATAATGGACTGGCCTGACCTGAAGCCTATACAACAGCTCTGGAGTGTTTTAGAACGCCGACTTCGTGCCAGGCCTCACCCATTGATATCGATACCTCTCCTCAATAGAGCACTCTGTGAAGAATAGGCTGCTATTCCCCAAGAAACCTTTCAGCACATGATTGAACGTCTGCCTACGAGAGTGGAAGCTGTCATAAAGACTAAGGGTGGGCCAACACCATTTTGCCTTCCAGCATTACCGATGGAAGGCGCCTTGAACTTGTAAGTCATTTTCAGCAGGCGTCCGGATACGTTTTATCACGCAGTGCATCAGTATGTATCACCTCAAAAAACCTTTTTTAATCACTGACGGAAAAATATCGCAACGTCAAGAAAGACTGTGCGACCTAAACGAAATCTGGCAGGGGTGTTTCTACATCAGAAACATTATGTCTTTTCAAATTTCGTGCCAGTCACATAAGAGAGGCGTTAGTAGCGCCACTATGAGTATGCAAATCAGGTTTGCTTTAAATACCCTCTGTAACGGTCGCCAGATTTAGTTATCTTTGGGATTGAACGTGGTGAGTTGACGGTACTGAAGAATGCCTTTAAGGCAACAAAGACGCCATTATCAACATGTCACTGAATTCGAAGGGGGTAGTGTTATAAGGCTACGAGAAGCTGAGTGCTCTTTCTGTGATATTGCGGTGATCACGACAATGTACGGTCGCAAGAAGACCGGTTTCCGTCCGGCCACTTGGTGCTGCCGAGAGGGAAGACCATCGTGTTTGACCTATGGCTCTCGCGCATCGTATTGCATCTCTATTAGCAATTTCGGCAGCAGTTGGTACCACATTGACACAACGAACTGTTACAAATCGATTACAAGGACAGCTCCGAGCCAGACGCCCTGAAGCTTGATTTCCACAGGCACCCAACCACCGCTATTTGCGACTTCAGTTGTGTCAAGCGAGACCTCATTAGAGGGCAGGGAGGAGGTCTGTTGTGTTTTCTGATGGAAGCTGGTTCTGCATCTGTGCCAGTGATGGCCGTGTGTTTCTAAGAACGAGATCAGTTGAGGTCATGCAACCAACCTCCCTGCGTGATAGGCACACTGGATCTACTCTTGGAGTTACGGTCTGAGGTACGCTTTCGTATGACAGCAGAAGCTCACTCGTCGCTATCCAGTGCACCCGACTGCAAATTTATACATCAGTCTCGTGATTCGACCTGTTGTGCTGCCATTCGTGAACAGCATTCTAGTGTGTGCTTAGGATAACTCTCAGCCACATACCGCTGTTGTAACCGCACATGCTCTATAATCGACATGTTCCCTGGCCTTTCGGAACATCAGATTTGTCTCTATTCGGGCACATATGGGACATAATCGGACGACAATTGCAGCGCTCTCCGCAAACAGCATTAACTGTCCCTGTATTGACCGAGCAAGTGCAACAGACATGGCACTCCATCCCACAAAATGACAGCCGGCACCTGTACAACACAATGGATGCACGCCTGCACGTTTGCTGTCAACATTCTGGCGGTTAGACCGATTATTAATGTACCAGCATTTCAATTTTCAAGTACTTGTTTTGCGCTTATATTAACCGGTGGCCTTGCAGTGTTACTCACTTAAATACTTTACCTAGACAAATGTATTCCCGAAGTTTCATTACTCTACATTAATTATTCTATGGTGCTGCAATTTTTTCCCGGCAGTGTAGATGTGTGATCAGACAGAATGCAGAGGAAACGAAAGTAGAAGCTCACAGTTCCGTACAGACCTGCTATAATCACGGTGTTGAAACCTAGAGGGCATGCAATAATTTGTACGTGATTAACTATAGTGAATATCTATATTCGCCGCTATGATTTAAATTTTGTCTCAGCCTTTACGGGGTGTTTCAGCGAATTTGAAGTTGATATTCAAGGTGTATGACCACCTGGCTTTTGTCTTGAGAAGACCTATTCCGAGGTGTCTCGGCATGGGAAAGTGTCAAAGTCCCGGATATTCCTGCCTGAGCAGGCATTGTGCGCTCTGGATGTCGGCCAGACACGTCGTCCCAGTGGTTCAAGCTTGTCGGACGTCTCGGCTGTCAGAATACTGATGGCCTCGCGTTGCCAAAAATTCTGGATGACGTAATCCCGTGCAGAACGCTACTATCCGCATAAATCCATAATTTTGTTAGAGATCTACGCACAACCATGGTCGTTTTACACACGAGCTAGAACGTAATATTATGTATTAAAATGAAATTAATATAAGGCATGCATAAAATGTTACTGTACGTATCTGAGATGGATTAACATTACCTGAAAGTCGATCTGGTTTGCGAGTTTGCAGAAAATTAAATAAAATCTGCTTTGGCACTATGTGACATTGTGTGCATTTGTTCAGTTGAAAATTTCTCGAACTGAATATAATTCGCCTTTTTTCCAATTTCCCGTCGACAGTCTGTGCTTACACTTTGCTTTCTAATGAGTCTTCCAGTTTTTCGCTCTCGTTATGTAACGAGTTATCTTAAACGACTATCATCTGGACACTATTTCCCTACATGTCCTACTGTGAATAATTGTCCCTTTCCGTTTTAAAAAAAATATTTTAGATGGCCGAGGAGGAATTTCTACCGTCTTTACGGTTATTTTCTCAAAATAAGCTTCCATGTGATTTTTTGTTGTGTCCGAACAGTAAGAACTTTAGACTCAGAGCATTTTTTCCGCTAGTCTAGCTATCCATTGTTTGGTGTAATCAATATGGGCTGATTTAGACTTATCACAAAAACCTATAGTCACTCCTATACTTGCGCTTCCATTTCTACTTAACACCTCACAAATTTTATTGTCCTCTTTGTTCCGACAAAAAAAGCTAATTACCGATATGCCACAAAATCAACGGTTCGGGAGACAGTCCTTCGAGAAGAAGTTCAAGGAGGTCCACGAGGGTGTTCGCTAATGATCTATTTGAAGTCGTCAATGTTTACATTTAACAATACAAAAAACTAATTTCTCCAAAATAAACACTGTATAATAAAATTTCAGGCACCCACAAAGATGATATAGAATACTACTGGAAAACTGTGACGATACTTCATAGTTATTGCCCCAGAGGGTGCAGTCGTTAAATAGACATACCCAACTCAAAGTATCGGAGTTTTATTTCCCCTTAAGTCCTAGATTTTCTTGGAAATTTTATTCGATTTCCGTCTAACTCTTTTTATGTGCCAAAAATGCTAATTCATATAAAGTTATTGGAGATTTTTACTCCTTCTTTTCTTTTGTATGTTCCTACGGTACCTGAGGACCACTGTGCATAATAGTTTTTCGACAGGTATGCTTCATTCATAACTACACAACTGTGGGCTTCCTACTCAAACAAAAAAGAAATGTACTGGGGCAGAAAGAAGATAATTTATTAGCCATTAGATGGAACAGCTTCTCAGTCTTATCACGAAGTAACTGTATGGGAAAGTATCATGAAAGTAATTTGTGTCGATGTAAACATTAGTGTAAATTCTCCTCGGTCAAAATATTTACCTTTACAAAAGTACAATTTATGTGATGACTGCTGTAATAGGTAATTATAGTTTTTGGCGAGATCAGCAGCCTAGAATCCATAGATTTAATCGATGTTACCACTCTATTAGTACTCTGCAGTTTCATCCTTACATCCTTACATTTCCTTCGATAAAGTACAACGGGTGCTGTCAAATGGATCTTACAATATTATGTAAAGCTAAATGTTTGCTGACTTATCGCCTGTAGTTGCAGTTGAAATTAGAAATATGTTTGTTATGATGTAATTTAGAAGCACTAATTTAATGCGATCAAACTGGTTTTTTGTTTATGATCAGTTGTGAATTTAACAAATTTATTTTACCGCGTTGCATTACTGAGTTTTCGATTTCTTATTTAGCTCAGAACTGTCTTCCCAGACACAGGAGTCAGTTTTTCGTCACACGTTCGACAACAGCGTACAGTGTTTTAGGACATGATTACGTTACTTTACTGTACATTAATCCCAATTACTCCCAATTGGAGAAAATCGTTGCTTTCATACTCTTGCTCATTTGCAACAATTGCTGAATGGTTATGTACACTGGAGTACAAAACGTAAGCACGAAAGTAACTTTCGTATGTTGTTCCAAGAGCCTTCGTTCCTGGAAGAATCAACCAAAGTACTACATCTCACAAAAAGATCGTAAGATAAAATTAGAGAGATTCGAGCCAACGCGGAGGTTTACCTACAATAGTTCTTCCGGCGAACTATATGCGACTGCAAAGAGATAAATGAATAGGAAGTGATACTGGTATACGAAGTACCCTCCACCACACACCGCAAGGTGGTTTGGAGAAGCATAGATGTACACTCATGCTCATAAATTAAGGATAATTGCATAATGTGGTGACACACAACGTGGCACTACACAAAACTGGCGCTAATAACATAGATACATAGGGAACACACACTACACAGATCTTTAAGTCCACGGTATTGGCGATAAGTTGAGAAAACCATCCCGAAACACATGTGCTACAAAACGCCACTGTTTCCTGCTCATGTACCCCGACATCAGTATGGGATATGATAACCAAGCACACGTACACAGGCCACACAACGGGTTGGCATACTCTGGGTCAGGTGGTCGAGCAGCTACTGGGGTATAGCCTCCCATTCTTGCACCAGTGCCTGTCGGAGCTGCTGAAGTGTCCTAGGGGTTTGAAGACGTGCAGCGATACGTCGACCGAGAGCATCCCAGATGTTCTCGATGGGGTTTAGGTCTGGAGAACAGGCAGGCCACTCTATTCGCCTGATATCTTCTATTTAAAGGTACTCCTCCACGATCGCAGCTCGGTGGGACCGTGCCTCATCATCCATCAGGAGGTGGGTGGGACCCTCTGCACCCCTGAAAAGGCGGACATACCGGTGCAAAATGAAGTCCCGATACACCTGACCTGTTACAGTTCCTTTGTCCAAGAAATGCAGGCGTGTACGTGCACCAATCATAATCCCACCCCACACCATCAAACCACGACGTCCATACAGGTCCCTTTCAAGGACATTAAGGGGTTGGTATCTGGTTCCTGGTTCACGCCACATGAAAACCCGACGAGGATCACTGTTCAGACTATATCTGGACTCGTCCGTGAACATAACCTGGTACCACTGTCCCAATGATCAAAAAATGTTCAAATGTGTGTGAAGTCTTATGGGACTTAACTGCTAAGGTCATCAGTCCCTAAGCTTACACACTACTTAACCTAAATTATCCTAAGGACAAACACACACACCCACGCCCGACGGAGGATTTGAACCTCCGCCGGGACCAGCCGCACAGTCCATGACTACAGCGCCCTAGACCGCTCGGCTAATCCCGCGCGGCATCCAATGATCATGTACTGTGTTCTTGACAACAGGCTTTACGGACTCTACCGTGACCAGTGGTCAGTGGAATGCACCTTGCAGGTCTCTGGGCGAATAAACCATGTCTGTTCAGTCGTCTATAGACTATGTGTCTGGAGACAACTGTTCCTGTGGCTGCGGTAATGTCCCGAGCAAGGCTACCTGCAGCACTCCATGGCTGTCTACGGGCACTGATGGTGAGGTATCAGTCTTCTTGTGGTGTTTTACACTGTGGACGTCCCGTACTGTAGCGCCTGGACGCCTTTCCTGTATGCTGGAATCGTTGCCATAATCTTGAGATCACACTTTGTGGTACACAGAGGGCCCGTGCTACGACCTGCTGTGTTTGACCAGCCTCCAGTCGCCCTAGTATTCTAACCCTCATAACGTCATCAATATGTGTTCTCTGAGCCATTTTCAACACACAGTCACCATTAGCACATCTGAAAACGCTGCACACTTACTCGCTACACCGTACTCTGACATGCACCAACACAACTCTGCGTATGTGGACTGCTGCCACCCTATTGAGGACAGTGATTCGCTTTTTTTAATTTCCAAGAGACCGTCATAAGTTGCTGTGACTTCAGTGCAATTATTATCCTTGAATCAAAGTTTCATTTCTGTTCGTCTCATTGCGTATGTCTTTCAGTTGCCATCCGCACTATAATGTAGCACATTTTTCTATGTATGGTCTAAGTTTCATGTAGCTATGGTACTTGACAGTGACACATTACGCGAAAGTTACATTCCCTCTTAAGCTTTGCACACTAGTGTATGAATCAGTACTCTTTTATACTAATTACTGATGTGCGTGAAGTCCTCTGAACTGACAATTATTAATATCTTACGTGCTATTACGCTTTGTCAGAATGTACTTCTTGGAGAAACCAAATGTTTCGTCTTATCTACGGCGGAAATTTTGAAAGGAGGTTTTAGTATCGGTGAATGTCCAATTTACAAACTGACTCGCTACTTGTGAGCAGAATAAAAGTTCGCATGCACCCTCGCAGAGGCGTGACGTCACATGTTTGCAAAACTCGGGTACAAGGGGCCCTTGTCGGTTGCTGTTGTCCGCTACCGCTGTCACTCGGAGCACCGTGGAAGATGTACACATCTTCTTCAGCACCGGATTCCAGATACTATTCAGTTTCACACCGTTCTCCTTCCGATTAAAATTACTGACGTGTTTAATAATCTGTTTCGCCTCATCACACACAGGGCTGGAGTCTTGTCGTAACGACTCTGATAGTTTTCTAGCTGTAAAGCATATTCCGCAACATCTATATGTTTCTCCCCTTCTGAAATTGCTATTATGTTCTTCGGATCGTTTTCCTACCGCCCTTTTTATAATACTTTCTTACACAACTACACAAACACATTTGAACATGTAACTTACTGCATTTTCCAGCGAATTTCGAGAACCCTTCGCGCGACGTAAGGTGTTCCTGTAGCTTTCTGGGTTGGTATGTATACTACAGAGATATTGCACTTCTTCAAGATATTTCGTATGCGGTCAATGAACTTTTTAACGAACGGCTGGAAAGCTCTTTTCATTTCAACGGGCGAATAACCATTATTCAGCAACGCACTCGTGAGATATTCGAATTCTTCGTCGAGCAGACCTGGTTCACAGATGTTCTTCGCCCTATCCCCTATCGTTTGCATAACACCGCGCTTTTGCCACTGATGGTGATTTGAATCCAGGTTAGATAAAGGACGGTTTGTGTGGGTTTTCGATATACTGCGTTATTCAAGCTACCGCTTTGTTTGTTGAATACTAAGACACCCAATAAATGCAACCCTCCATTACTCTCCCTTTGATGATGAACTAAAACCTTGACTTAATCTTACTAAGATCTTCATAAAACGACTTGCTCCTCCTTGCCATGTCGCCACAACACAAAAATATCGTCCACGTGTCGGAACCAGATGTTCGGTCTTTGGTGGCAACTCCTAGCGCCTGTTCTCCAAATTTTTCCATAAAGAAATTTGCTACAATCGTGCTTAAGGGGCTCCCCACCCACACGCCATACAACAGTTCGCATAACTAGTCGAACTGTGTGGAGCACATGATCATGAGACAGTATTTAAATAGCTGTACAATATCCAATAGCTAACTAATATGTCTTCCGGCTGGCCTTCCAAGCCATTGAGATTACTGATAAAGTGTGCCGAATCCTTTATGTAAAAGTCCGATCACCTCACTTGCTGTCGTTGTAGTGTAATCGAAAACTAATCGGCGAACCAACGCCACGTGCTATTAAGTCTTAGTGGAACAATGTTCTTATGAAGTTTTGGCAACTCACAGAGTTTCAGCAGTAGCGCCGGTAATTTTAAAAAGGATGGGAGAGTTTATCTGAGTGGCACTGGGATTCCGTTGCTAAACAACTCTTTTACCGTGGGGCGGTAGCAACAGCAGACGACAGCAACCAATGCTACTTGTTTTGAAAACATGTGACGTGACGCCTCTGTAAGGAAGCATGTGGAAATGATGTGTTTCTGCAGCAGTTAGCGGCATTCGTAAAAGCTACAAGGTCTGTTGAAGAGATCCTCTGCAGATGGGTAGGAAACGCTAGTTTTTTCCAAGAAATTCATTCGACAACGGTGTAATAGCTCGGAATATTTAAATGACATTTCCAGCCGCAAAACTCTACATTTTACCACTACTTGAATGAGGTATGTTATTTTTCTCCAGCGAATGAAATACTGATTACAGCTTCGAAATAAGACGTAACCAGGGTATCATTAGTCTAATAACTATTCCGGCTTTGCTCTACGTATCGTATTCGTTGTAAGGAGCAACATAATACTTTCGAGGAACAGTCCTCGAAACATAAGTAATCTTCGTGTTTACATGTGTTCGAGGAATTCAAATATTTTCACACGTGTACTGTTAAGACAGAAGTAACTCTGTTTCCTGCTACCTGCACACTAAGATACCAATGTAATGTCCCCAAGAACGCCTTTGAGAGGCAGAGACGAAATGTGGTACTAAACGATGTTCGTGTCCACTCTCGACCCAAGTCGTTACGGCAAGTGCAATCACCTGCGTTCGCCATTGTCTCTTTGCTTCGTTGAGTGGACCGCTAGCTGCCCGCAGCGGTCACGCCCGAGATGACCAGATGTAGCACGGCCTACCTGCTAGCTGTTACTCGTGCTTTGCCAACATCTCACCTTCCTTTTACGAGTTCCTCATGACAGCGTTATCGCACTTTACTGGAGGGTCACTGTACTCTCTGCACAATTATATTTCACTCAGTATGGTACTTCAGCATAGTCCGGTCGGCCGAGCTGTTGCTACTGTAATATGCTGGTTTATTGAACAGAAGGAGCAAGTTCGAATACTCATATGGACGATCGTCCTGGAATTATTTCTTATGTTTCCGTAGAATTACAGAAGTAAGAAGTCAAAATAATTTTTTCGGCACATTCTGCAGTCGTTTCTTTGTGGACTCTTAGCTGGAACTTGTCTCTGATAACTACACTCTCGACATAAAATCTAACAGCAGTACACTTCACTACTAGTTTTGGTGTCGATAACCCAGTAAGAAGATTGACATCGTAAGTGGTGTATGTTACATTATAGTTGTACTTATATAAGGACCTTGTTGGCCTAACTCTCTCTGTGATATGGGAGGTGCTGACCTTCTTTCAAGGGCTTGCTTACATTGAGTGTGAACATAGTTCTCCATGTCCTTTTGTATTATTTGTATATTTTGCAACGTTATGATGAATAGTACTGGAAATACAGTTGTAAAAAGTGCTGTAGATGAAACGTTCATGGGCATTCTTAAGTGATATCGAGCCACTTCATTAAAACTTTGAAAATGCTCACTAGATTATGTTCAGAATCTACATGAGATTATGCACCCAGCATATGCATAAAACGCGAAGGCATGCAGGTAAGAAAAGTCAACAATGATAAACTGTGGGGATTACGGCATGGCAATAAATTCGAGAGCAAAGAGCAGACTGCAGAACACTTGTTGTTGTTGTTGTTGTGGTCTTCAGTCCTGAGACTGGTTTGATGCAGCTCTCCATGCTACTCTATCCTGTGCAAGCTTCTTCATCTCCCAGTACCTACTGCTACCTACATCCTTCTGAATCTGCTTAGTGTATTGATCTCTTGGTCTCCCTCTACGATTTTTACCCTCCACGCTGCCCTCCAATGCTAAATTTGTGATCCCTTGATGCCTCAAAACATGTCCTACCAACCGATCCTTCTTCTAGTCAAGTTGTGCCACAAACTTCTTTTCTCCCCAATCCTATCTACCCACCTTATCTTCAGCATTCTTCTGTAGCACCACATTTCGAAAGCTTCTATTATCTTCTTGTCCAAACTGGTTATCGTCCATGTTTCACATCCATACATGGCTACACTCCATACAAATACTTTCAGAAACGACTTCCTGACACTTAAATCTATACTCGATGTTAACAAATTTCTCTTCTTCAGAAACGATTTCCTTGCCATTGCCAGTCTACATTTTATATCCTCTCTACTTCGACCATCATCAGTTATTTTGCTCTCTAAATAGCAAAACTCCTTTACTACTTTAAGTGTCTCATTTCCTAATCTAATCCCCTCAGCATCACCCGATTTAATTTGACTACATTCCATTATCCTCGTTTTGCTTTTGTTGATGTTCATCTTATATCCTCCTTTCAAGACACTATCCATTTCGTTCAACTGCTCTTCCAAGTCTTTTGCTGTCTCTGACAGAATTACAATGTCATCGGCAAACCTCAAAGTTTTTACTTCTTCTCCATGAATTTTAATACCTACTCCGAATTTTTATTTTGTTTCCTTTACTGCTTGCTCAATATACAGATTGAATAACATCGGGGAGAGGCTACAACTCTGTCTCACTCCTTTCCCAACCACTGCTTCCCTTTCATGCCCCTCGACTCTTATAACTGCCATCTGGTTTCTGTACAAATTGTAAATAGTCTTTCGCTCCCTGTATTTTACCCCTGCCACCTTCAGAATTTGAAAGAGAGTATTCCAGTTAACGTTGTCAAAAGCTTTCTCTAAGTCTACAAATGCCAGAAACGTAGGTTTGCCTTTTCTTAATCTTTCTTCTACGATAAGTCGTAAGGTTAGTATTGCCTCACGTGTTCCAACATTTCTACGGAATCCAAACTGATCTTCCCCGAGGTCCGCTTCTACCAGTTTTTCCATTCGTCTGTAAAGAATTCGCGTTAGTATTTTGCAGCTACGACTTATTAAACTGATAGTTCGGTAATTTTCACATCTGTCAACACCTGCTTTCTTTGGGATTGGAATTATTATATTCTTCTTGAAGTCCGTGGGTATTTCGCCTGTCTCATACATCTTGCTCACCAAATGGTAGAGTTTTGTCATGACTGGCTCTCCCAAGGCCATCAGTAGTTCTAATGGAATGTTGTCTACTCCCGGGGCCTTGTTTCGACTCAGGTCTTTCAGTGCTCTGTCAAACTCTTCACGCAGTATCTTATCTCCCGTTTCATCTTCATTTACATCCTCTTCCATTTCCATAATATTGTCCTCAAGTACATCGCCCTTGTATAAACCCTCTATATACTCCTTCCACCTTTCTGCCTTCCCTTCTTTGCTTAGAACTGGGTTTCCATCTGAGCTCTTGACAATCATACAAGTGGTTCTCTTCTCTCCAAAGGTCTCTTTAATTTTCCTGTAGGCAGTATCTATCTTACCCCTAGTGAGACAATCCTCTACATCCTTACATTTGTCCTCTAGCCATGCCTGCTTAGCCATTTTGCACTTCCTGTCGATCTCATTTTTGAGACGTTTGTATTCCTTTTTGCCTGCTTCATTTACTGCATTTTTATATTTTCTCCTTTCATCAATTAAATTCAATATTTCTTCTGTTACCCAAGGATTTCTATTAGCCCTCGTCTTTTTACCTACTTGATCCTCTGCTGCCTTCACTACTTCATCCCTCAGAGCTACCCATTCTTCTTCCACTGTATTTCTTTCCCCCATTCCTGTCAATTGTTCCCTTATGCTCTCCCTGAAACTCTCTACAACCTCTGGTTCTTTCAGATTATCCAGGTCCCATCTCCTTAAATTCCCACCTTTTTGCAGTTTCTTCAGTTTCAATCTGCAGTTCATAACCAATAGATTGTGGTCAGAATCCACATCTGCACCTGGAAATGTCTTACAATTTAAAGCCTGGTTCCTAAATCTCTGTCTTACCATTATATAATCTATCTGATACCTTTTAGTATCTCCAGGATTCTTCCAGGTATATAACCTTCTTTTATGATTCTTGAACCAAGTGTTAGCTATGATTAAGTTATGCTCTGTGCAAAATTCTACAAGGCGGCTTCCTCTTTCATTTCTTCCCCCCAATCCATATTCACCTACTATGTTTCCTTCTCTCCCTTTTCCTACTGACGAATTCCAGTCACCCATGACTATTAAATTTTCGTCTCCCTTCACTACCTGAATAATTTCTTTTATCTCGTCATACATTTCATCAATTTCTTCATCATCTGCAGAGCTAGTTGGCATATAAACTTGTACTACTGTAGTAGGCATGGGCTTTGTGTCTATCTTGGCCACAATAATGCGCTCACTATGCTGTTTGTAGTAGCTAACCCGCACTCCTATTTGTTTATTCATTATTAAACCTACTCCTGCATTACCACTATTTGATTTTGTATTTATAACCCTGTAATCACCTGATCAAAAGTCTTGTTCCTCCTGCCACCGAACTTCACTAATTCCCACTATATCTAACTTTAACCTATCCATTTCCCTTTTTAAATTTTCTAACCTACCTACCCGATTAAGGGATCTGACATTCCACGGTCCGATCCGTAGAATGCCAGTTTTCTTTCTCCTGATAACGACGTCCTCTTGAGTAGTCCCCGCCCGGAGATCCGAATGGGGGACTATTTTACCTCCGGAATATTTTACCCAAGAGGACGCCATCATCATTTAATCATACAGTAAAGCTGCATGTCCTCGGGAAAAATTACGGCTGTAGTTTCCCCTTGCTTTCAGCCGTTCGCAGTACCAGCACAGCAAGGCCGTTTTGGTTAATGTTACAAGGCCAGATCAGTCAATCATCCAGACTGTTGCCCCTGCAACTACTGAAAAGGCTGCTGCCCCTCTTCAGGAACCACATGTTTGTCTGGCCTCTCAACAGATACCCCTCCGTTGTGGTTGCACCTACGGTACGGCCATCTGTATCGCTGAGGCACGCAAGCCTCCCCACCAACGGCAAGGTCCATGGTTCATGGGGGGGGGGGGGGGGGGGGCAGAACACTTGAAACGAATAAATAAACCTATGTTTGTTTGCCATGCAAATGTATACAGACGTAGGTGTCATACAAAATGAGGAACTTATAAATACCTGACGTTGTCGGCTGGAGAGCAATCAGTGAATTCAATATAAAGAAAGCTTCAGGTATGATATTGCCTTGATTACTTGTAGGTACACTGGATAACTAGTTAAGACAGGGCTAAGCTGACATCTTCAGACCCTCAGCATGATTTCATATCTTGTACACTGCACCTTATTTCTGTCGAAACTAGTAATCCAGTGTACCTACACGCGACCAAGGCAATAAAAACTTCATATCTGCATATTTCTTTGCAAAAAAGTGACGTGGTGTGCTTATTTTTATTCCAAAGTATCATACACATAATATTTTAGGGTAACTGATCGAGCCAAGCCAAAGTTTTCCGAACCAAAAAGCTTGTAATAAGAGTTACTTGTGTTATGAATTCAAAAAATTCGAGCAGAAGTCTGTTCAAAGAACAGAGAATATTAACTGTCAAAAACTCTTAATGCGCCGGATGCTAAATCTATGTCTTAAACTAACAGCTCCTTTCGTCAAACCAATAGTATGAATAAGAACAGCTTACAAAAGTCTTAAATTACAATCTTCGGTCCAGAATAGTGCCCATTTTTCAGGAACAGATATCTTCAGTAACAAAAAAGTGAAAGGGGAGCCTATAGGATTCATTACTATCCAACTCCTGCACCATTGAAGAATCGCATTTGGGAGGACCACAGCCCAGATCCACGTTCGGCCATCCTGGTTTAGCTTTTTCCCTAAATCGCTTAAGGCAAGTGCCCGGATGGTCCCTTTGAAAGGACACGGCCGATTTCCTTCCCTGTCCTTCCTCAATCCGAGCTTGTGCTCCATATCTATTGACGTTACATCCTAATATTTCTCCCTTTCTTCCCTAACGAATGTTACAGCAGAATCAATTGACAAATACTTGATAGCAATATTTCGTAACTTGAGTTCTCTATAATGCCTGACTTAAGCGTCTCTTCAGTGCAGTAATGTGATCCGAGTAAGTAAGCACTGTAACTGTTCTCTTTAGCAGAGGAAAAATTTATGCAATTTACTATGAAAATATTTACATGCCAGTATTAAATTTTGTACGAAATTCTGAAGGATATTAATAGCTACTAGCCATGACAATTACAAAACCATTAAGATGGCATGCAACAGACGTAAAGTTGGTATCATGTGTACTAACCGCTTAGCTGTGAAAATGCCTAGCACTTCCGGCAACTGTAGGTAGAAGCAACGCCATCTATATTCTGTATATAATGAAAGTCTGTGCAGCGGATTTCTCTTTGAGAAACCGTATCTGAGTGTTGTGTGTTTGTGAGAAGGTTTATTATGTCTTATGTAAGAAGGTAAAACGCCACCAGCACGGGTTGAAATTCAACAGCTGCAGGATCAAGTCATATTGGCACTGCTGTTTATGGTTGCAAGTTACTGCTGCTCGCGTTGGTCGTTATCCCAAGGCTATAACGTGGATGTTGGATGATGAGTTCAGAAGGCTCAAATGGCTCTGAGCACTATGCGACTTAACATCTGTGGTCATCAGTCCCCTAGAACTTAGAACTACATAAACCTAACTAACCTAAGGACATCACACACATCCATGCCCGAGGCAGGATTCGAACATGCGACCGTAGTTCAGAAGGGCGATACGAAACTCCATGCAGGATCTCAACAGCCCCAGATGACCCCTAGAGGACGGTCATATTGTTCACTCGGCTGTGCATGGTTGTACAGCTGTTACGTGCTTTAGATCAAGAAATTAGTTTGTTTGCAGCAAGATGAGTGTCCACTGTACAGAACGATGACATCAGGAGCTCCATTTATTATTTGTTAATAACTGTAAAGGCCCGTGGTGAATGACCTCTACAATAGTAGGGTTGAGTTGAGGCTGTGAGTTGTTGTCTGGACAACGACCAAAGGTCGCTCAAGGCTGCCTAGAGTTGAAATTTGCCTGGAGATGGCCCGCCGACTCGAAGGCACTAAGTTCCGAGTGGTGGACTTCGTGCCAGCAGTAGGCTTGAACCTCGTAGATGCCAAGTCTCGTGATGGCATTTGCAGGACCGCATTGACCTGTTGAGTGGTTTAGGCATTGGCTCGTAGATGATGCTGAAAGCTTGTGGAACCTTTGCTAAAAATGATGGGTACTTATAATGTTTCGGTGCCTAATTGTTTTACCGAAGCACCGCTTCCAATCACATACGCCAAAACAATCCTGTAGGTTGGAGGTTTAGTAAGCGGTCTGCCGGTACGTTGCCAGTCCCTGGCTCGGCCCGGCATATGGGATTCAACTGGTGGCATTGCTGTGTCTGACGTTTCACTGTTTTGGTCCAACTCAAGCTCGCCTCCTTCCACGGCCTTTTGCAACAGTCATTGACAGCGTCGCTATTTTACTCAGTATTGCTGAAAAATAGTGACGGAGCTACTTTACTACTACGTGATGATCAGCTGGTTGAAGTTAAGCGCAATTCAGTGGAATGTCACTATTGCTCTGTTGTATCCTTTTTGGGAACAGGTAACTGAATTATAGTAACGAAATTCATGAAACGTTCCAATCTTGGACGACATTTCCTAATTGCGAACTACTGTTCCATACCATTATTACCCTCCGTCCGACACAAAGTAAGTAAAACTTCGTTACTTACTTTTAGAAACAGCCCTCATCCTTCAACCCCACTTCAACGACTCCCGTGATGGCGCGCGCTCAAAGCAAACAACTCCGCAAGTCACTGTTGCGCTCAGATATGCTTAACCACACGTTGACGCACCTCACAGTGATAGCATCTGTTGTATCGACCGAGATACAGTAACGGTGACATCAGAAGACATGACTTCCCTTGACGCGGTGACAGAGAGAGGTGCGCGGATTCTGGAGTGCCTTCTGTCCACATTGGACACAGGAGGACATCACGTCGTCTTCTCAGACTTGTCTCAGTTCGCGCTGGAGGCATCCGTGTGTTGGCTCTGAGGAGGAGTAGATATTGTGATACTCGCCCGGTAACTAGCATGATGGTATGGGGTGCAATTGGGTATACAACGCGATCACAAATGATCTGCATAACCAGTAATTTGGACAGGAGGTGTGTTAAGGATAGAGGCTGTGCCCTCTCTTCGAGGTCTATACGACATTTTTTCTAAGAAGATAAAGCAAGACCACATATTACCTGTGCTGTCCTGACCTAACCTAATACAGAGGATGTTTGACCGCTACCCTGATCAGCACGTTTTCCTGATCCCTACCTCGTATAAATCACGTCCTATTGGGTTGCTAAGAGACCACTTGCCAGCCGCTGTGATCGATGAGCTCTTACATAGAGCTGAAGCAGCATCGATTTGTGTACCTGTATCAGTCAACCAAGCTCAATTCGTCTCGATGCCTACCTGTATTAGAGCCTTAAGTAGCCACCACAGGCGGTCTAATAGTGAAGTCCCAGGCATACAATGAACACCAAGTTAATCTGAATTAAAACAACACAATATTTCTTCTTGGAAATAAGTCGTAAAGCAGTCAGGAACATAATAAACTCTTCTAATATGAACACAAAGAGTACTTGATGCAGAGTGTCCATTAATGGCAAATTAACTAAGAGTTCAAAACTGAAGTTAATCGTAAACAATTACGGTGGCAGAAGGCCGGGGACAGGAAATAACTGACATAAATATAATTCGAAGGCAGAAGGCCTCCAGAACGAAAGAAAACACTGTTGCAAAAAGTTACTAACTACACTCCTGGAAATTGAAATAAGAACACCGTGAATTCATTGTCCCAGGAAGGGGAAACTTTATTGACACATTCCTGGGGTCAGATACATCACATAATCACACTGACAGAACCACAGGCACATAGACACAGGCAACAGAGCATGCACAATGTCGGCACTAGTACAGTGTATATCCATCTTTCGCAGCAATGCAGGCTGCTATTCTCCCATGGAGACGATCGTAGAGATGCTGGATGTAGTCCTGTGGAACGGCTTGCCATGCCATTTCCACCTGGCGCCTCAGTTGGACCAGCGTTCGTGCTGGACGTGCAGACCGCGTGAGACGACGCTTCATCCAGTCCCAAACATGCTCAATGGGGGACAGATCCGGAGATCTTGCTGGCCAGGGTAGTTGACTTACACCTTCTAGAGCACGTTGGGTGGCACGGGATACATGCGGACGTGCATTGTCCTGTTGGAACAGCAAGTTCCCTTGCCGGTCTAGGAATGGTAGAACGATGGGTTCGATGACGGTTTGGATGTACCGTGCACTATTCAGTGTCCCCTCGACGATCACCAGTGGTGTACGGCCAGTGTAGGAGATCGCTCCCCACACCATGATGCCGGGTGTTGGCCCTGTGTGCCTCGGTCGTATGCAGTCCTGATTGTGGCGCTCACCTGCACGGCGCCAAACACGCATACGACCATCATTGGCACCAAGGCAGAAGCGACTCTCATCGCTGAAGACGACACGTCTCCATTCGTCCCTCCATTCACGCCTGTCGCGACACCACTGGAGGCGGGCTGCACGATGTTGGGGCGTGAGCGGAAGACGGCCTAACGGAGTGCGGGACCGTAGCCCAGCTTCATGGAGACGGTTGCGAATGGTCCTCGCCGATACCCCAGGAGCAACAGTGTCCCTAATTTGCTGGGAAGTGGCGGTGTGGTCCCCTACGGCACTGCGTAGGATCCTACGGTCTTGGCGTGCATCCGTGCGTCGCTGCGGTCCGGTCCCAGGTCGACGGGCACGTGCACCTTCCGCCGACCACTGGCGACAACATCGATGTACTGTGGAGACCTCACGCCCCACGTGTTGAGCAATTCGGCGGTACGTCCACCCGGCCTCCCGCATGCCCACTATACGCCCTCGCTCAAAGTCCGTCAACTGCACATACGGTTCACGTCCACGCTGTCGCGGCATGCTACCAGTGTTAAAGACTACGATGGAGCTCCGTATGCCACGGCAAACTGGCTGACACTGACGGCGGCGGTGCACAAATGCTGCGCAGCTAGCGCCATTCGACGGCCAACACCGCGGTTCCTGGTGTGTCCGCTGTGCCGTGCGTGTGATCATTGCTTGTACAGCCCTCTCGCAGTGTCCGGAGCAAGTATGGTGGGTCTGACACACAGGTGTCAATGTGTTCTTTTTTCCATTTCCAGGAGTGTAGTAATTCCACAAAGCATTACGTTGGAAAAAAATTTACTTCCCGAAAGGACAGTCCCAATTTAAATTGTTGAGAACTCAGTCTAAAAAATAAAAAAAAAAATAAAAATGGTTCAAATGGCTCTGAGCACTATGGGATTTAATCTCTAAGGTCATCAGTCCCCTAGAACTTAGAACTACTTAAACCTAACTAACCTAAGGACGTCACACACATCCATGCCCGAGGCAGGATTCGAACCTGCGACTGTAGCGGTTGTGAGGTTCCAGACTATAGCGCCTAGAACCGATCGGTCACCCAGGCCGGCGAACTCAGTCTCAATTCAAGTTAAAGTTCCCAAAGGACAGTCCAATATTGCAGAATGATGAACGCATAGTCAAGCCCACTGTATCGCAAATGAAAACGAAGTCCGAAATTTATACAAATCCACTAACAAAAACACTAACAAGAAGCTTTGGTTGGTTGTTCCAGCGACTTCAAAGTGAGTTCCTGATTGAAGAAATGTATAAGTATTCGGCAGTGGCCCAGGTAGCTCACTCGGAGTGGAATGGCTCTTCAGGTCATGTGCTCAGGCTCAAATACAGCACTTGGTGGCAGGACACAGTCGGTCTGTCACGTGCCCGAGGTAGGAGGAATGCCTGTGATGCCAGCGACCTCTGCTAGCGCTTCGGTCGCCATCTGGTGACCGTGTGTAGCGTGCCAGTCCTCTGAAAGGAAGCATGCTACCCGCGTAACTTGCGTGTGATGTGGATTGCTGGCACAGTCGGTGTAAGCCCACGATATTGCAGTCTTTGTTCCTGGCAGAGAAAGCAGCTCTGTGCACTAAATTTCACGCAGTGTAGAACCTCAGATCATCTACGGATTTAGGTACGTATTCTTGCTGCTATAATGCACACAAAGTAAGTATAACTTCATTATTTACTGCTTTTCCTGGTGTAGCAATTTTAATGTTCAGATGTATAATTCAACTTTTTTTACTTATTACACATGCTTCAGCAACTTTTCACTTGTATTCTCTGGAAAGAACTTTATTAGCGTATTAACTATTTTGTAAATCGGTATTACATGTTTTTTTGTGACACATTCCATATGCTCGAGGATCTCGGCCCTTGCATGTGATCTGTGTGAAGAACGTACCAAAAACTGGAAAAAAGAAAATGACACAGCCATTTAGATAGCTTCTAAGCCAGCTGTGCTACAGTAAAGACGTATTTATCTCTCTCAGTCACAGTTCAGTATTTTACTGCCATAGCAGCTCAACCAATCACGCTTCTCAACAGATCCCTAAGATGCGGTCCTTCCCCTCTCCTCAGACTTTTTCCATTTAATGTCCTGGAAACTAGCCGATCAGAGAGCTTTCTGTGGCAAAGATAAGCGGGCATGACACTATTATCGTGTAGTAGTAATTACAATTGCGAAATGTCAACGGCATTTGACATATTCGCTCCAGCGTCATCGGTAATTCGTTTCATGTACTCTGTGAGTCTAAAAAGGTGTAACATCACACTATGAGCAGTTTGAGATGGTATTATTGGTATATTTTACTAGGTTTCATTATTTCCATACAGTTATTATGAGCAGTATGTACCTACACATATCTGTGTTGACCTTGCGGGAAATGCAAACAGGTGGTAGCTTTATCTGCAGTTTTGACGGTTTTCGAGATAAAAAAGTTTGAGCTAATAGTTATTTCCACAGCCAAAGTTTGTTGAGAGTGATGCTATGTTTGGAAATGAGTCTTAGTTATTTGTAAGCACGATGTAGAAGGTTTTGTTCACTTACGAGTATTACGTACTTTGTTTTGCGCTATTACGCTGCTATATTCCATGTAAACCGCTCTGAATTATGATGATTGTATTGTTTGTTCTGTAGACAGCATCTGTTATTGCAAATAATACTCCAGGAACAGTGGATACAGAAGTGGAACTCTCGTTGCCTGACGTCTTCAGAAATTTTCCTGGAATGGTCCACTCCATCCACCAGGGAATAGATGATAAAGTATAATGTTCTACACCAGAAAAATATGACTGCCGTTGTTGACTGGCTAATATAGCGTTTTATTAGTGACGATTTTAGACCTAGTTGAAGTTACATTACACAGAGACGGCTAACATTTGTTCTTATCTGCGTGATGAAATAATTGAATTAGCAACTGAGAAACAGAGGAAGACTGGCTTCAGATGTTAACAGGAACATTACCGCCGCCAACGGCCTTTCCACGTTGGATGCATTGCTTCTCGCTAGATCTACGAAGTAAAACAATGTCAGGCCCGTTTGCCGCGTAGGATTAGCCGAGCGGTCTGAGACGCTGCAGTCATGGACTGTGCGGCTGGTCCCGACGGAGGTTCGAGTCCTCCCTCGGGCGTGGGTGCGTGTGTGTTTGTCCTTAGGATAATTTAGGTTAAGTAGTGTGTAAGCTTAGGGATTGATGACCGTAGCAGTTAAGTCCCATAAGATTTCACACACATTTGAACATTTTTGAACATTTTTTTCAGGCCCGTTTGGTACTTGGCTGGATGACTATCTGGAAACGAAGGGTGTCATGGCTCAACTGGCGTCCAATCGAAAGGCTTATACCAGATCGCTGAGCCATGCGAACGTTCGTGTTATTACTGCCTGTCTAACTTTTCCATCACAGCCCTACAACATGGACAAGAACGCCCTCATCAAACACCACAGCACAAGAAACAATGTGAAATTCAACTAAAACTGTGATCAATATCATTTGATTGTAAACTACATTTATATAAAAATAAGTAATGGCGTTCCCCAAGGAAGGAAGGTCCTCTATTGTTCCTGATCTATATTAACGACATAGGAAACAATCTCAGTAGCCGTCTTAGATTGTTTGCAGATGATGCTGTCATTTACCATCTTGTAAAGTCATCCGATGACCAAAACGAATTACAAAATGATTTAGATAAGATATCTGTATGGTGCGAAAAGTGGCAGTTGACCCTGAATAAAGAAAAGTGTGAAGTTATTCACATAAGTACTAAAAGAAATCCGCTTAATTTCGATTACGCGATAAGTCACAGAAGTCTGAAGGCTGTAAATTCAACTAAATACTTAGGGATTACAATTACAAATACCCTAAATTGGAACGATCACATAGGTAATGTTGTGGGTAGAGCCAACCAAAGACTGCGATTCACTGGCAGAACACTTAGAACGTGCAACAGGTCTACTAAAGAGACTGCTTACACCACGCTTGTCCGCCCTATTCTGGAGTATTGCAGCGCGGTGTGGGAACCGCATCAGATGAGACTGACGGATGTCATCGAAAAAGTACAAAGAAGGGCAGCTCGTTTTGTATTATCGCGAAGTAGGGGAGATAGTGTCACAGACATGATACGTGAATTGGAGTGGCAATCATTAAAACAAAGACGTTTTCATTGCGACGGGATCTTCCCATGAAATTTTAATCACCAGTTTTCTCCTCCGATTGCGAAAACATTCTGTTGGCACCCACCTATATAGGGAGAAATGATCGTCACGATAAAATAAGAGAAATCGCGACTCGCACAGAAAAATTTAAGTGCTCGTTTTTCTCGCGCGCCGTTCGAGAGTGGAACGGTAGAGTGACAGCTTGAAGGTGGTTCATTGAACCCTCTTCCAGGCAATTTATTGTGAATAGCAGAGTAATCACATAGATGTAGACGAATGGTATATAAAGCATACAAAGCTAAGTCAGGAGCAGAGAGAGCTTCGTTAAATGATGAAATGAGGTATCAGTATATTAAACAATTTAGACACAACAAGAAATCTGAACCATTTGCATCTGCAGATAGCATCTTAACCTGATAAAACTCCAATACAGGTAAAACAGAAACGATAACGGAGGACATGTCAACAGAACAAAAGAGAGCCCAAAAATGAAATTAAATATGTTCATGAGAAAACAGTTACAGAAGAAGTCTCAAGGTCATCCACAGAGGCAAGACTTCCGACACATATGTTTTACCCAAGCTTAATGAATCGCGCTAAAAGACAATGTGTGAAGCTGAAACAAAATTGATAAAGAAAAAGTATAATGTAACTTAAGGGGATACGGAATCACCTATCCCCGCAATGTTAATATATGCCTACTATAGGGAACATTTTCTCACAAACTACTGGAGACAGAGAGGTAAAAATTTTACTGTATGTGCATTCATATGTTACAACAATACTGAAACAACAGTTTATTGTCAAAGTATTTTCTTACAGAGATATTGTACATTTATTTTTAAGTAAATTTTTTCCATCGCTTTTTACTAGACTATCACCCCTAAGTCTTTTGTAAATCAAGTAATTAAAAAATCGTTGTTTCAGTATGTAATAGGGACCTATGTCACTACGTCATAAAAATTTCAGACTTCTAGGTTGACCAGTACCTGAGATAATGTTCCTAGATGAAGTAAAAAGTAAACTTACGGGAAACGGAGAAAGAAGATTAAAACATTCCTGATCCGTAGCTAATACCCCCTTCACAGTCTTCATAATCATCTTCAAGTCTTCTTTTGGTACCCCTCAGCACCTGTCTTGCTTTTTTCACTAATGTCTTGATTATATTATCAGCATGCCTTAGTCTGTGCTGATCTAAAAAGAACATAGCACTTACCGTACGGGAACCAACACACATACCCAACTTTTGAAGGACCTGGCATTTAGTTATATTTCCAAGATTGAAGGTTGCCACAGCATCATACACACCAAAATGTAGTGTATTAATTCCGACAAACACTGTTTTTGGGAGACGATGCCATATCACACTATTCAAGCACTCGTTGGGGTTCTGCGTTTTTCCGTGAAGACATTTCATCAGAAGACTTCTGTCAGCCAGATCTCTGAAAATGGGCTTTATTTCTGCCATGATGGCTGATGGTAGACTGTGGTGGTGAATGTATTTCTCTCCTGTTGTTAGTCCCCTATTGTATTTACACCAGCTGTTTTCACCTTTGGGGCACAAACCATGTTGTGGATGCTCATCCGTGGATGCGGTGTGGAAATATAAAGCCCATATAGCTCTCCTCATTTCTTCAAGATTGCCTGTATTTTGCCTGATTGCAAGGCCATAGCAGTTCTGAATGTGGTCTATTATGGAATCAGTCAATCTTCCTCTGCCATCCAAGGTTTTCCCATCATCTAGTTTTTTCCCTTTCATAACTGATTTTAACCTTCTCAGCCTGGCACCCATTCTCTTCTGCACATGTCCTATACATTCAAGTTTGCTTATATTTACACTGTTCCCATATGGTTTGCTTTCCAAAACTTCTTTGAATGCTTTAGAGTCACCATCTCCCAGATATTTGACATAGCGAACATTATACCACTGTGAAGAGCGATGAAAAATTTTCTTCACCCCAGCAACCTCCATGCCACCACTACTACCATAATAATTAGCAATACAGTCATCACTGTGTTCATTTTTCAGCCTGCCTGTGCACCTACAGTATTTAGACATTATTGCAACATCAATAACCTTGCCAGTATCAACACTAGTTGCTGTTACAACACCATTGTTGGAGGTGTGGCCCCTTTTCTGCCACGTGCCATCAAACGCCACTGTGAGGTCACGACTGCCGTCATTTTCTTCCACTGCTTCTTCCACAGCAACCTGCATTGACTTCTGTGCTACATCTTCAACTGCAGATCCTAGTACATAATTGTAAGCTTCAAACTTTGAAGGTGCACTTGGAAGATTTAGAACACCACATAGCATATCACCAGCTGCTTTGCCCTTACCAATTGCTCGCAATCCATAAACTAACCTAATATTTACACTATAAAGTTCAGTTTTCTTGTATCCATTATTTACAGTTACTGAAACCGAACTTGGAAACTTACAGCTGTATTTACAAACACTGCATATTAAATTAAACTGGGCAGCCAGGCCAACATGGGATTCTACTTTCAGAGAAACGTTTCCATGACATTTTTTGCAGCACAAACTGTTTTCAAGAGCTTCACACAATATATTCGTATCAATGAGTTCAAAAACTTCATTCCCTCTATTAAGTAAATTATATTTCTCTTCCAAATCTCTTAGTTTTTTATGAGAAGCACTGTTTTCATTTGGTGTAAGTTCGTTCGGCAAATCAGTAATAAGTGGATTCACATTTTCCAACAGTGATGATGATGAACTGCTTTGCTTTGCTAATGAATCATTATTTCTTTTCTTTTGCCAGTTCACACGCTTTTTAAATACTTTTGCTTTAGCTCTAGGCATTTTCACTGCGAAAAATGAAGCACTAAATACGAAATAACTCAACAACAACTACTTTCTTATATCACACTGTTTACAAAACAGTCCCGCCACAAAGTCAAAGAGTAACTTGAGGAAACCAGAGAGAAACATTTTCGGGCAACTAGTGTATAAATAGTCGCTGGAAACCGGGATATTTGAATTCATGTCACTTTAAAGGTACTGCCAAAAAGTTCATGGTCAGCCACGAGAGACGTGTATAACTAAAGCGCAATACCCGATCTCACAAATATATAAAAATAAAATAGTTATAATTGTAGTAGAGCTATGTATGATACGTCATTTTAAAGAGGAAACATGGCAGAATATAATACGCCAATAAAAAAAAATTCGATTTTTTTACCCAAAATCCGATTCCGTATCCCCTTAAACAACATCAAGTATATAAAAGCAGACAGTAAAAATAGAAGCAGAAGATACTGTAGTAAAAGAAGGGAAAAAAAACCAAAATGATGGTATGAACGCAGGATTAGGCAGGAAATTGATAATAAAGCTTGTAAATGAGAAGCAATAACCACACAGGAAGATAACCAAGAAACACTAACTACACATGGTAAAGTCATGTATGTTGCTCTTTCTTGCCAGTATATACACTCCTGGAAATGGAAAAAAGAACACATTGACACCGGTGTGTCAGACCCACCATACTTGCTCCGGACACTGCGAGAGGGCTGTACAAGCAATGATCACACGCACGGCACAGCGGACACACCAGGAACCGCGGTGTTGGCCGTCGAATGGCGCTAGCTGCGCAGCATTTGTGCACCGCCGCCGTCAGTGTCAGCCAGTTTGCCGTGGCATACGGAGCTCCATCGTAGTCTTTAACACTGGTAGCATGCCGCGACAGCGTGGACGTGAACCGTATGTGCAGTTGACGGACTTTGAGCGAGGGCGTATAGTGGGCATGCGGGAGGCCGGGTGGACGTACCGCCGAATTGCTCAACACGTGGGGCGTGAGGTCTCCACAGTACATCGATGTTGTCGCCAGTGGTCGGCGGAAGGTGCACGTGCCCGTCGACCTGGGACCGGACCGCAGCGACGCACGGATGCACGCCAAGACCGTAGGATCCTACGCAGTGCCGTAGGGGACCGCACCGCCACTTCCCAGCAAATTGGGGACACTGTTGCTCCTGGGGTATCGGCGAGGACCATTCGCAACCGTCTCCATGAAGCTGGGCTACGGTCCCGCACACCGTTAGGCCGTCTTCCGCTCACGCCCCAACATCGTGCAGCCCGCCTCCAGTGGTGTCGCGACAGGCGTGAATGGAGGGACGAATGGAGACGTGTCGTCTTCAGCGATGAGAGTCGCTTCTGCCTTGGTGCCAATGATGGTCGTATGCGTGTTTGGCGCCGTGCAGGTGAGCGCCACAATCAGGACTGCATACGACCGAGGCACACAGGGCCAACACCCGGCATCATGGTGTGGGGAGCGATCTCCTACACTGGCCGTACACCACTGGTGATCGTCGAGGGGACACTGAATAGTGCACGGTACATCCAAACTGTCATCGAACCCATCGTTCTACCATTCCTAGACCGGCAAGGGAACTTGCTGTTCCAACAGGACAATGCACGTCCGCATGTATCCCGTGCCACCCAACGTGCTCTAGAAGGTGTAAGTCAACTACCCTGGCCAGCAAGATCTCCGGATCTGTCCCCCATTGAGCATGTTTGGGACTGGATGAAGCGTCGTCTCATGCGGTCTGCACGTCCAGCACGAACGCTGGTCCAACTGAGGCGCCAGGTGGAAATAGCATGGCAAGCCGTTCCACAGGACTACATCCAGCATCTCTACGATCGTCTCCATGGGAGAATAGCAGCCTGCATTGCTGCGAAAGGTGGATATACACTGTACTAGTGCCGACATTGTGCATGCTCTGTTGCCTGTGTCTATGTGCCTGTGGTTCTGTCAGTGTGATCATGTGATGTATCTGACCCCAGGAATGTGTCAATAAAGTTTCCCCTTCCTGGGACAATGAATTCACGGTGTTGTTATTTCAGTTTCCAGGAGTGTAGATATTCTCTGCTAACGAAGATGGTGTCTTTATTATGTTAACAAAATGACACTTTCGGTTCCATGGACACCTTTATATTTGTAGCCCGATCGCTTTTATAGGATCAATGAACTATCTCGTTGATGAAACTTCCTGGCAGATTGAAACTGTGTGCTGGACCGAGACTCGAACTCGGGACCTTTGCCTTTCGCGGGCAAGTGCTCTACCACTGAGCTACTCAAGCACGACTCACGTCCCGTTCCCACAGCTTTACTTCCGCCAGTACCTCGTCTCCTACCTTCCAAACTTTACAGAAGCTCTCCTGCGAACCTTGCAGAACTAGCACTCCTGAAAGAAAGGATATTGCGGAGACATGG
The DNA here is from genome assembly GCF_023898315.1 of Schistocerca nitens. Classification (NCBI taxonomy): domain Eukaryota; kingdom Metazoa; phylum Arthropoda; class Insecta; order Orthoptera; family Acrididae; genus Schistocerca; species Schistocerca nitens. Next base: position 374,359,574 of record NC_064615.1, on the reverse strand, counting down.
CTTAGCCACAGCCTGGGGGATGTTTCTAGAATGAAATTTTCACTGTACAGCAGAGTGTGCGCTGATATGAAACTTCCTAGCAGATTAAAACTGTGTGCCGGACCGAGACTCGAACTCAGGACCTTTGCCTTTCGCGGGCAAGTGCTCGCACACTCCGCTGTAGAGTGAAAATTTCATTCTAGAAATATCTCGTTGATCTATCTCGTTGGCAGGGCTGTGATTTATGTTTTACCATTCACTACGTTGGCAAGACTACGTCTGGTTAGGTCTCAGCGTTTTTCAGCCAGATTCCAGTGAGATCGACGTGGGACAAAGGGATTGCCGAATGGAAAAAATTGGAACAGAATGACCTTCCGACATTAGGCTGATAACCAAAGATAAACTCCCGAAAACTTTTCTCGGAACCGGGGACTGAGGCTATTCGTTTTGTATCCCAGACAATAGTGTGAAGACCTAACATGTGTAACAGTTGAACTGGGTGACATGATAAAATGTGTGGCAGTGTGCAAACGTATATTATGAACTGCATTTCTTTAGTAAGTGAAAATGACACTAAAGAGACTGAGAGAGTACATTGATATTACTTTTGGACGTTCCGGTTATAGTTGTGAACGAATGCCATTTTCTTTGGCCCGTTAACGTTCCGTATGTTTTACTAGACATAGTTCCTAGAACGGTTTATCCATTCTCAGTTTTTCATTTTACGCATTTCGTTCATTAACCGTCACGAACTAGTTAGAGCTTATCTGGAAGGGCAACTGCCGCGATCCAAGCCTTACAAAATTACTGTCTGTGTAACGAGCAAAGATACGGCGCTAATTTTCTGCCGTTACTGAGAAAATTTTTTGAACTGAAGATACACAAAATATTTCTGCGCTTGTTGCTGGACGGCGTCATGTCTCAGAGAAGAAGGGCAGACTGAGGTTGTGAGACTTACGTATTAGGATACATCAGGTAGAGGCTGTGCACAAAACATCTCCTTGCATATCCATTCGCCTAGTGATGTTCTATCAAATCTAGTGTGAAACTCTACGGAGTTGGAAGAATTTGAGATAAATTTGTTGTAGTTTGTGGTTGTGAGTTGGTACTTGAGGAGTGTTCCGATAGTGCAACTTGAACACTTCAGACGAGACAAATGCGCATGTTCGTGTCCAGGTCCGGCTCGCAGTTTTAGCTTATAATAAATAATCACCTCCGCATCATGTTGCAAAAGAGAAGAAGATACCCATTTCATCATTTCACTAGGCTTTAAGGATATACAGAAAATAGAAAAATGTAATATGTCAGAACCAAATCATGCTTGTTAGTTAGTTAGTAACATGTTCCATGGATCATTTCGCGCGATACATCGTAATGATGTGGGACAATTCATCATACATTCACATCGAAAATTAATTTGTACATAACGTTACATTCTGAACATTTCTTTTCTGCATTCTTTTGCTTAGAAATGACATTATCCATTGGTTGGCTACACCATCAAGCCCATAAAATGTTAATTTATCTAGGACAATACTGTGATTCATACAGTCAAATGCCTTAGAGAGGTCGCAGAAAATACCAACCGGTGCTATTTTATTATTTTATCCTTGTAAAATCTGATCAGTAAACACGTAAATGACATTCTCTGTAGAGCAACCCTTCTGAAACTCAAACTGTGATTTACTAAGAATACTGTTATTGCTAAGGCGAGATACTATTCTAGAATACATCACCCTCTCAAAAATTTTGGAGGATATTGTCAGCAGTGAAACAGGTAGGTAATTACTGACATCTCTCTTTGGAAAAATGCACTCCATAGTTCAGATAAGTTTGGGCCTATTGCATGGGAACAAATTTTTAGTACTCTATTGGAAATACCATCTAAATCAGATGAGCTTTTATTTTTTGGAGAATGTATAATTTTCTTAATTTCAGAAGGAGAAGTTGGTAATACATTCATATGATTGAATTTTATGAAAGTTACATTTCCAACATACTGCTGTGACTTAGCTCTTGAACTGCTTGTTTCCTTGCTTTCTACTATTTTAAGAAATGATTAGTAAATGCCTTTGCCACCTTGACTCATCATTTATAACCCTTTCATGCAGTTCAATAGTGGTGTTGTTCTTTGGCTGATTTTCCCGTTTCTCGCTTCACTACATCCCATACTGCCTGAAATCTGTTGACGGAAATACTGATTTATGACATGATGTGCTTGTTCTTTGAATTTTTAAATATCCTTTCTTAGTAATTCTGAGTATTTTTTGTAGTGAGCAACTACTGCAGGATCCCTACTTGTTCTTGCCAAAAGATACATTTCCTTTTTCCTTTCACAAGATACTTTAACCCGTCTAATGGTCTATGGTTTTTTACCTGGCAGTTTAGTGTCTTTTCTGACTAGCTTAAGCGGAAAGCTATCTTAAAATAAGGCTATTTGCCGATGTAAGCAGGACACGAATGTAGGGCTAGCATGTACCGCCCGTGTACAACCTATTTATTTACAAGAGAACACATGTGCTACAAAAACGTAATTTGTGCTAATTACACAAAATTAGAGTGTGACCCTCTTACATTGATAGGTGTTGTGACTGACAATTCGCAATTTTTCACAAACACAACTTTTATTTATGTTAGTTTACAAGGTTGATGACTGAACCACAAAAGAAAGGTAACAATAACGATGCCAGTAAAAGTCTCCTAACTGAGGCAAACAAAAGTTCACTTCTAATTTTCCACAAAGCTTCGTGGTAAAACACACACACACACACTCACACACACACACACACACACACACACACTAGTAAAAGTCAAATTCAGAGATGAAGACGTAATCTTCAGCAGTCGAAGTCCACGGGGTCGGCATCCGGAGTCAACTGAACTTTGGGGCTTTTTCTAGCCCCTAAATAGCTGACTCCAGCCAGTCAGGTTTTGGCGTAGTGATACTTCCTGCAGGCCGTGACTCGAGCTCCCCCTGCAGTAAGTAGTGCTCGGAATGTCTGTTTCCATTATCTTGTAGCCCGCATCTCGTGGTCGCGCTGTAGCGTTCTCGCTTCCCACGCCCGGGTTCCCGGGTTCGATTCCCGGCGGGGTCAGGGATTTTCTCTGCCTCGTGATGACTGGGTGTTGTGTGATGTCCTTAGGTTAGTTAGGTTTAAGTAGTTCTAAGTTCTAGGGGACTGATGACCATAGATGTTAAGTCCCATGGTGCTCAGAGCCATTTTGAACCATTATCTTGTTTGTAAATAGCCGGTGTTTACCATGGTGCTGTTGGTGCGCCTTGGACATAGATAACCCAGTCCTCTGTGATGTAATATGGGTTGCCGGCCCTCAGGCGCTACCTTGGCATAACAATAGGCAGTCACTTTTCTAACGAGCGCACTAAACGCATAGACTGTTCTCCAGATGATATTGCAAATATCCTGGTAAGTTAGGAGCTGTGTTATAATCTGTCCAGTCACATTAATGCGATTGTGAGTCAAAGCCACCTTTTCCAGTACAGACAGCGAGAAGTGCAGAAGGGGCTGAGTGCGGTTCTGGGAGGTACCGACAGCGATGTGTAGCCATGTAAAATCCATTGCCTTCGCCAGCCACGATAGGGTTTTCGGTTAAGGATCTAAGGGATGTACAGCCCGATCGAAATGGTTCCACAGATTCTCAATAGGGTTTAAATGTGAGTAGTTTGGTGGCAGGGGAGTATGGTAAACTCATGCTGGTGGTGTTCTAATCACGCACGACCTCTGATAGATGCCATCGTACAGATAAAAAAAAACCTCGATGAAGAGGTCGATTTGATCCCCAATTGTAGATGCATACTTGTATTGATTCATTGTGCTTCCAGAACGACGAAATCACCCAGGGAATGCCTTATGGACTGGGTCTTTTCGACGATTATTGCAGCGTGTTTGCTTTCAGACGTTTCACGACTTACACACCAACGGCCATCTGTCCGATGGAGCATAAATCGTGATTCATCTGAAAATTTCACTGTCGCCAATCAGTGGACGTCCAGTTGCGGCACTGGTGCGCAAATTTCTACCTTCGACGCCGATGAACAGCAGTAAGCATGGGAGTATGAACCAGGCGCCTGCTGCAGAGGCCCACACGCGGAAACGTTCGCTGAACGGTTGTTGAGGAGACACCGTTGAAAGTCTATTCCCCACCCCCCACTCCTCCTACCCGTCTCCGCAGCCGTCATTCAACCCTGTCGTCTATGACCTGTTGTGCACCACAGTTGCCTCGTAGCGGTTTTGGATGTCGCCACTTCGCCAGTCACGGTATACTTCAACCATTCTGGCACGTGAACTGTTTACAAACATCATTATTTCGTAAATGCTTTCACCCCTGGCCCGAAAGCTAACGATCATGTCCTTTTGAACGTCAGACAAATCGCTGCATTTCCTCATTACAATAACGACTGCACTGTTTCGCGCTTCCCTCCTACTCGCTTTATACAGGATGAAAAGTATTTAAACCGACAAACTCGGGGAGGTTGTAGGGGACATCAAAACAAATATTTTTTCCTGATGTAATTTTTTCCTATGAGGAGTATTTAAACCGGTAGAGGAAGATTTCTCTGGCGGCAAATTAATTAAACCAAGAAACACTTTTCCATTTTTTTTATGACCAAGAGAAAACACATTAACACAACCCAATTTCAATTACAGTAGATTTTCAAAAATGCCTCCATTGACACGTAAACAAAGGTTACACCGTCGGGTCATGTTCTGTCTGACACAGGCAAAAACCCCAGGAGTATCCTGAATTGTTCCCGCTGCTGCTACTATCCGGGCCACCAGATCCTCTTCTGATGCAACAGGAGTTGCGTAAACAAGGTTGTGCATCTCTCCCCACACAAAAAAAGTCCAGAGGGGACATATCTGGGGATCGAACAGGCCACGGTACAGGACCACCTCTGCCAATCCACGTTTCTGGGAACCGTCGGTCCAGGAATCGACGCACACGACGACTGAAATGTACCGGCACCCCGTCATGTTGTAACCACAAGTGTTGTCTTGTACGGAGCGAGACGTCTTCTAGCAACTCTGGCAATGCTCTGGCGAGAAAATTGTAATATTGCCTGCCATTTAATGGCCTAGGTAGCAGATACGGCCAATTAAACAGTCCCCAACAACACCGACCCACACATTAACGAAGAACCGCACTTGATTGGCGCTAGTAATTGTGACATGTGGGTTATCCTCACTCCAAACATGCGAATTGTGCATGTTGAAGACTCCATCACGCCCTAACGTTGCTTCATCGGTAAACAACACAGAGGATGGAAATGTAGGTTGCATTTCACACTGTTCCAGGTACCACTGCGAAAACTGTGCTCTGGGTGGATAATCAACTGGTTCCATGTTGTGGATACGCTGTAAGTGAAATGGACCTAACAACTGATCTCGAAGGACTGTTCCTACATTCGTCTGATTCGTCACAATGTTACGTGCAATTGCACGAGTGCTGATTGAAGGATCCCGCTCCACATGCTGCAAGACAGCTTCCTCAAATTGCAGCGTTCTTACCGTGCGACGGCGTCCCTGTCCAGGTAATCTACTAAATGACCCGGTCTCACGCAGACGTTAGTACACAGCAGCAAAGGTCGTATGATGCGGGATGCGGCGATTAGGATATTGTTGTTGATAAATCCGCTGTGCAGCTCATCCCTTGTGGTGTGCTACGTAGTACGCACCAACCATATCAGTGTATTCACTCCAGGTATATCGCTCCATTAGTAAACAGAGACAATGCACTATTACACTGGTGGACAGCAGTTGCCTGCAACTGAAGCGTGTAATACGCCCTCTAACAACTGAAGAGCGTAATACGACCTCCACCGGTTTAAATAATCCTCATAGGAAAAAATGACATTAGGGAAAAATATTTATTTTGATGTCTCCTACAACCTCCCAGAGTTTGACGGTTTAAATACTTTTCACCCTGTATACCCACCATTGCTAGTGCTGCCACCTGCCGTCTGTGGATGGTCGTTGCACGTTGACGTCTAACATAGGCGGTGGCCACTTTTATGTGACTGGACTGTGTGTAACGATAATTGCAGAAGAAGCGAGGCTACAGGCAATTCTGCAAAGATCGACATTAATTGTGCCGTATCTGTGTCACTTGCATTTCCCTGTGTGCATGCACCGATATGCAACCAAATCATAGAATTATCTTTGTGTAACTATTACCGCGTGCCTTAAGTATAAATGTGCTGTAAGTACTTACCAGCAAGTTTTTCCGGTGAATAGTACAAAAGGCCACATTTAACACCTTTAAGTTCTAGGTCTGGCATCGACGGAAAGTGGTTTGTAAAGTATTTCGTATGTTGAAAATTGGTGTTCTTTGCACTGTCATCTGTAAAAAACAGTATTTTATCGGAGCTGCTATAGAGGATGGTACAGCTTCAGCATCAAATATTTCAAGTATGTATGCAGAAGTGCAAGGTTTCGAAAAAAAATGTAAAAAGTCATCTAACATGGTGCAAGTGTCATAAAAATGTTCAAATATATGTGAAATGTTATGGGACTTAACTGCTAAGGTCATCAGTCCCTAAGCTTACACACTACTTAATCTAAATTACCCTAAGGACCAACACACACACCCATGTCCGAGGGAGGACTCGAACCTCCGCCGGGACCAGCTGCACAGTCCATGACTGCAGCGCCTCAGACCGCTCGGCTAATCCCGCGCGGCGCAATTGTCATTTTTGGCATTGAAAACACGCCGAATCCACCTGCAGATCGATGAAGATAAATCGGGATGAGATTTTGTGCCATTACTCACACAGAGAGGAGTCCAAATTTCTGGAAGAGGGTAGTGGATTTTGAACATGTGACGATGTGGCGTTGTGGTAAGGGGAAACAGTGCTGATACTTCTTGAGAAAGCCCAGCAGATGCCTTCTATCGTCTAGAACTGATGCGGGTTCAAAGAACAGCCGCATTTTACCGATAAAGAATAGCGAAAAACAGCGTTTTTTCTTGCCTAACTTGAGTGCACGGCATTTGGGTTATCTGAAGTGTAAAGAAAAGTTGTGTAACTTTCAGATGAGTATGGAATAGCCAGATCACATTTCAGACGAATCAGATGACATTTTTGTTTGATAATAATAAAGGGTTGATTTCCAATTTATTTACTAATTCTTTGCAGAGAATCTCCGAGGCAAACACCACAGACAAAGTGAACGGCAATTTTATTTCAACTGAGAAACTCGGAATGGTATGCCATAGGTGTGATTAACTGGAAATAAATTCCACATTCTGTTTGAAAGAAAATCTAGTGTTACCATAGTAGGTAATGCTCCTAAAAATACATAAAAGTTTGTGGGCAATAACTTGAGCTTGAATATACGAAAAGTGCCTTTGTTTCTAAGTAGGGGCATCTAATTCTTTTTTAAAAAAGTTCTCACATAGCATGACTGCAAAGCTGTGTCAAAAGTTAAAACATTCTAACAGTCTAATGAACTGAATTATGGATAATATAAATTTTCCGCGTTTACATTCAAAATTGTCGGATGCGTAATTTTCGTACTCTGGAGTGTTTATGAAATCACTTTGCATAGTAATGAAAATGAAATTTAGGATCGCTATTTTACAATCTGAAAGAAAATAGTAGCGATTCGAGTCGGTATTCCTATTGCACGCACGCCAGTGTACAGTATATCTAGTTTGTAATCAGTTTGATCTATACTACCCCCGACGACTACCAAAAGAACCAAAGGTGAAAATTTCCTTGAGATTTTCCCGGTTAATTTAGAAAGGAATAATGATTCTGTAACGGTGTTTTGTTACGATTTTACACCCGTTTATCGTAAAAAAACCACAGAAGCTAGCCGTCAAGGCATGTTGGATTATGGCTGACAAAATGAAGGATCAGACTACATTTCAATACAGACGCTTGTTGTTCGTAACTTTTCGGTGAGTTTCATTTCCAGGGAGTTACTTTACCGTCACTCCATTAAAATCAGTCTTGGACATTTCTACCAGTGTGAGCTCGTGTATTGTCGGCGTGACAGATGCCTTTCCCTTATGGAACAATCCCTGACCCACTGAATGAACGATATAGCCAAAAATAGTTTAATAGTTGTTACTAGGTACTAGTTTTTTTCTAATATAATCCATTTTAAGGACTGGAGAAGCGGTTGTGAAGATAATCAAGCATACAACACATAATCCAAAGTTAGATGTTCCGGGAATCAAGCTCCCATCACCTGGTTGTCTGAGTTCAGTCCTACACAATCATGCAGTTGAAAGCAGGAACTAGTCATAAAATAAAACATTCGGACATAAAGTCCACGGGTTACTTTAACATTGACAACACCAGGCTCTGTGTTTCGCTTCTTTGTATACTGCATGCTAAATAACGATACAGTTCGGTCCTTTTGTCGTGACCGAAGACACCATTAAAAACATCGATATGAGCTCTAGACTTTTGCAGAACCTGCACGATACTTTACATTTTGAAGATGACAGTCTAGGCTCAAACTTTTCCCTTGAGTTCTGTATATGTACACAGACGCTGCGGTAGAGAGTTTTCAAGAGTACATACGTTTCCAGTGATCGGTAGCTCATGTTATATGCTCTTTGCATTATTTAAAGTCCTTATTTACATTAACTTCATTTGCTGCAGCATGATATAACACTTCTGCAGTTCTTGTATCATTTATGCAGTTTCTGTTGTACTCTTCTTCCTTCAAACTGTTTTCCCCAGACACGAATCAAACTCGACATCTACTTTCGTACCAGTAGTCTTTTTATAGGAAGTAATAATCCTATTTAATACCATCCTTTCTGTATGCGTATTTTCAGCCTTTGTTCTCATTATTGTACGTTGCTGGCAAACTTTTCTCGTGGACTCTGATCCTGACCTTGTTACTAAATAGAGTGTTGGGAGTCAAAGCTATTTGCTTTTTCTGCAAGCGAACGAGCCCGTAGACGCGTGGAGCACTGCCAGTAAATGCAGACCACAAGCGAACATAAGCCGCACACGACGACACGACTTTTAGCTCCCCGGCAGTGACTTCGGATCTTTACCGGACAAGTCATGTACATACAGGTTCCAGGAAATCGGAACTCGCCCCAGTGTGTTCGCCTTGAACGTATCCGTAATGGGTTCGACCTTCCAGAACTCGTCCATGTTCCGCGCCTTTCCAAGGCGCTCGTTGTAATGCCAAGAACGTGCAAGATGTCGTCGTTTTTCCCCTTTCTGCAGCATGCTCTGTTCGATAGGCGAAAGGAAAGCAGTTAGACTTGTATTATGTCAGGGTCTGAGAGCATTCCTCTCTCATACGTACCCTGCTGGACCTTAAAATTGCAACAGCGTTGAAGGCTGGATTTAACAACGTCAGATTGGCGTGACGTGTATTATGTGTTTCAATATCCATACGTAAATGATAGTCATTTCACTGGAACCACATAGTCCTAAGAATAACACCATCCGCATTTCTGTAGAAAGGGAACGATTATGCAGCGGGTTTCTCATTCAGAAATCACATTACAATGCCGGCTGTTTCTCGTGTAAGAAGTGTGCCAGCAAGTGTCAAAATTCGACAGTGACATAGACCTGACCTCTGGAAACTGTGATTTATCGTTCCGGGATATTGCTCATCGCGTTGGTCGGGATCTCATTACTGTCATACCAACATGGACTCGATGGATTTAGGAGGGGCACTCTATGCTCGCAGTGCGAGATATTCGGTGTCAGAGGGCATAGGGCACGATAAGTGTCCTTTGTGCGTGCGTAAGACGAGTAACGAAGTCCTAGCGTCAGACTTCAACCTTCTCATTGTTAGAATGTTAAGGGGAGCAATTTTGGTAGTGCAAGCTGTAGCTTCGACGCCATCTGATATGCTTACAAGCTGCCGCGACTTCTCTTGGCTCGTGGATAGTACTCAGCGCCCTACAGGCCCGCAGTCGTCCGACGCGACTAGCGCCAGAGAAGTCCGACGTATTGTTCTCTCTGCCATGCAGGATCTCACAAGCAACTCAAGCACCAAGTATCCAGAGAGAGAGAGAGAGAGAGAGAGAGAGAGTCTGCAACGACCTCTGGAGCACCACAGGATGGCCTCAACAGTTAAGTCGCATAGTGCTCACAGCCCAGCACCACAGGTTGTCACTTGTTGCGCCATGCCTTGACGTGGCAGCAGAGAGAGTCATGCCAACACTGGTGAATCCAAAAGAAACACTGGGCGTAGGAGCTCCATATCGTCTTTTCAGACCATTAACGGTTCTGCAAAAGGCGTCAGAATGAACTTATCTGTGTGTCGTGACTTCGACTAGCACAAAACTGGCAGACTGCATATGCAACCATCACAGGGTCCGAGCATCTGGCGTGATGGTTCGAGGTTTAGATTAGATGAGAAGTACTTTTACATCAATGGCTCACTGCTATGAGATCCTCAAGTTCGTAGAACATGTCGGAAAACTAATAGTACACAATAAATGCTTAAAAGGAAAAATGCCAATGTACCCTCCACAGAAAGAAACTGAAATGGTCCTCATTGATGTGGAATACGTCAAAAAATCTCAGACATATTTTCATTTAAAAGGTAATAACAAACATGTCACAAAATTATTATTATCATGGCTTACCAAGCAGGTAATGAATAAATTGACTGAAACATCCAACAATTTTAGCTTTTTAGTTGTTTTCCAAGTACATTTTACAACATCCACAAGTCATAAATTGAAAACGAACGTCCAAAACGTACCACATAGTATTCCTAACAAAAAAAAAAAATGGTTCTGAGCACTATGGTCCTTAACATCTGTGGTCATCAGTCCCCTAGAACTTAGAACTACCTAAACCTAACTAACCTAAGGACATCACACACATCCATGCCCGAGGCAGGATTCGAACCTGCGACCGTAGCAGTCGCGCGGCTCCGTACTGCGCGCCTAGAACCGCTAGACCACCGCGGCTGGCGTATTCCTAACAGATATGCCGCAATCGGGTCAAGAATTTTCGCGCCAATAACTCAAACACGGCCGGCCGGTGTCGACAGGTTTCGCTTGCTTCCATGTCACGTTGATGAATCATCTCTACATTAGGAACTCCTGAAGCATAACTCAATTGCTTTAGGCGACCCGTAAATAATAACAAAAATAATTGAGATTGAGGGAACGTGTATCCACCAATTTATAACTGTATCATGTAGTGTACCTCGAAAGTCGCGACAATACATTTCGGCTTCGTCACGCTTCTTGTTATTTCCAGCGACACGTCCACTAGCAACTCTAGAACAATGTTTAGAATAAAGCCTTTACAGGTAGCGTTTATTAGGCGCGCTGGAAGAACACACAGACTCACCAGACTATCACCTACAGTTCCAGCACAGACCTTATGAAAACTGAGACAGAACTGACGTCAACAATTACAGTAGCATATCTGTCACACGCAAAGTACTCTTCAAAGAACTGTATGTTAGACTGGCCGAGGAAATACATCGTCAGCCGGCCGCTGTGGCCGAGCGGTTCTAGGCGTTCCAGTCCGGAACCACGCTGTTGCTACGGTCGTAGGTTCGAATCCTGCCTCGGGCATGGATGTGTGTGATGTCCTTAGGTTAGTTAGGTTTAAGTAGTTTCAAGTCTAGGGAACCGATGACCTCAGATGTTAAGCCCCATAGTGTTTAGAGCCATTTGATTTGAAATAGATCGTCAAACTGGTGGATATCAGGATGGTTTCACGAAAGAGAGATCCTCCGCCGAGCAGATTTGGTGTCTGTAAAGAGAATAGTAAAACTACATATCTGAGCATCTGGTTGCGTGCTTCGCCTTCTACAAGAAAGCGTATGATTCGGTTGAGTGGGAAGTACTGTTTTACGTCTTTGGAATGGACGGAAAAACAGTCGAAATTATTGACCAAACTTTAAGATAGAAATTTTAAAAAGAAAAATTCATGGGAGAACTCTTTAAAGAGTTCTTAATTGGAAAAATGAGTTCCGACAGATTGCTGGACTGTCCTCAGTTCCTTTCAGTCGCGTGTTAGATAACGTCACACGAGAATGGGAAAAGGAATTAGCTGGGAGCCGAGTCGTAAAACTACCGTCGGCTGCCGTAGACTATCGTAAGTAGACTACGGCAGTTTTCCTGGTAGCTTTGGTCAGTTAAGATCTCAACCACGGTACATTCTTTTCAGGCGTGTTTCGTGTCTATGAGTCGTTACCTTATTTCGATCGCTTTGTATGCGTATGCGATCAATATCGTACCAGATTCCCCTATAAACCAAAAGTGGTGAACCACCTATAAACTATTTGAGGATATATAAAGTGCTGAATAACCTACGGAAAAATTTATGTTCTTCGTAGGTATCCTCCTATCTGTTACCTAAAAATAAACAGTCATTATAGAATAATTGAAACTAACAATATTTAATTCAGGTTTGATTCGAAATTTGTTGATATGTAATGTGAAACACAAGGATGTCGCAAAAATTAAAAAAAAAAACAGTTTTATGATACAGCGGTAGAAAACGCAGTTTTCTAAAAAAAAGGGTAAAAATGAGAAAGATCACAAAACAAAAACATGTGAAACATCAATGCAATACTTCATCAAGCTGAAACTTCCTGGCAGATTAAAACTGTGTGTCCGACCGAGACTCGAACTCGGGACCTTTGCCTTTCGCGGGCAAGTGCTCTAACATCCGAGCTACCGAAGCACGACTCACGCCCGGTCCTCACAGCTTTACTTCTACCAGTATCTCATCTCCTACCTTCCAAACTTTACGGAAGCTCTCCTGCGAACACAACACAACACCCAGTCCGTGAGCAGAGAAAATCTCCGACCCAGCCGGGATTCGAACCGGGGCCTTTAGATTGACATTCTGTCGCGCTGACCGCTCAGCTACCGGGGGCGGACTCCGTGCCTGTGCTCCGTCTTCTAATGACCTCGTTGTCGACCGGCCGTTGAACTTTAAACTTGCTCCGTTTGTTTGCTTTCCAGTGGCAGTTTATTCACGCCACTCTCGCCTCACGCGCCTGACACCCTCTCCGATGGAGACATAGTTGTCTAGCCGAGTCCTAAATATTTAATTTTTTGCGCCTTGGCTGCTTGTCTTGATGGCAGTGGACCGTCCGGCGGTAGGAGCGGTTTGCATAATCCCTTCGGCGTCGCCTGACGGCGCTAAGCGGAGCAGTTAATGTGGCGGCCGCGGGGCGCTGCGAGGCTCGCGCGGCGAGGCGGCCACATCAAAGGCGCCGAGCGCTGGACGCAGAACGGCCGCTCTTATCTCCGCGCCCGCCGCCGCCGCCTGCGCGTGACTCACGACCTCTGCGAAGCTCGGCCGCGGCTGCGATCCGCCGCTTATGAAGATCTCCGCTGCCCTGACGCCGCCGCGGCCGGCCGCATCTGACGCCGCACGTACACGGCTATTGACACTGGCCGTCCGATTTGGTAGTGTGTGTTGTTTTGACCTCACACAATTGAGAATGATACGGATAACTCTGTTCTGACATGCACATCGATCACAAACGTCCCTATATTATCGTTCCACTCGGTATCATTCTCATTTCTTCTTTTCCTTTTCAGTATGACAGCTCCCAAAAATGCTAAAATATCAGATACTTTTTTAGGTAAACACTTCTGTTGCCGCTATCTACAGTCCATGCATATTATAAACACGTATATCTGCATGTAAGTGTTTGTGCGTATGTATGTAGACTGCAGAGTCAAAGAAACTGCTACACCTGTCTAACATCGTACACGGCCGCGCGAGCACACAGAAGCGCCGCAACACGACGTGGGGAGTTTGGTGGCCAGCGGAATTGTTTAAAACCAGAATAGTGTTCCTGGAGACATTCGATGTAACAATTATAGACGTGTGGAGTGTCGCGTTGTCCTGCTGGAATTGCCCAAGTCCGTCGGAATGCACAATGGATATTAATGGATGCAAGTGATCAGACAGGATGCTTACCCACGTGTCACCGGTAAGAGTCGTATCTACATGTATCAGGGGTCCCATATCACTCCAACTGCACACGTTCCCACCGTTACTGAGCCCCCACCAGCTTGAACAGTCCACTGCTGACATGCAGGGTCCATGGATTAATGAGGATGTCTCTACACCCGCACACGTCCATCCGCTCGATACAATTTGAAACGAAACTCGTCCGGCAAGGCAGCACGTTTCCAGTCATCAACAGTCCAATGTCGGTGCTGAAGCGCACAGGCAAGGCGTAAAGCTCCGTCTTGTGCAGTCATCAAGGGTACACGAGTGGGCCTTCGGCTCCGAAAGCCCATATCGATGATTTTTCGTTGAGTGGTTCGCACACTCTAACTTGTTGATGGCCCAACACTAAAATCTGCAGCAATTTGCGGAAACGGTCGCACTTCTGTCACGTTGAACGGTTCTCTTCAGTCGTCGTTGGTCCCGTTCTTGCAGGATCTCTTTCCGGCCGCAGCGATATCGGAGTTTTGATGTTTTACTGGATTCCTGATATTCACGGTAAACTCGTGAAATGGTCTTATGGAAAAATACCAACTTCATCGTTACCTCAGAGATGCTGTGCTCCATCGCTCGTGCACCGACTTTAAACAACTTTCAAACTCCTTAAATCTTGATAACCTGCGATTGTAGCATCAACAACCGTTTTAACAGCTGCACCAGACAATTGTTGTCTTATATAGGCGTTGCCGACCACAGCATCGTATTATGCCTCTTTACGTATCTCTGTATTTGAATACGCATGCATATACCAGTTTCTTTGGCGCTTCAGTGGATGTCCATTCCACATCTCCTCCTGAATTGCTGCAACGATTTCAGCCATTTCCGTTACTGTCAGATAACCATCACTGTTGGGCAAGAACCACCTTCCTATCATAGTTCAGGTGATATGACGTCATAAACAATGTGACGCGTGAAAAAGTTTAAATTTGTTACTTCTGTGCTACTAACTTTATTTGTAATACATTCTGCAGGCAGTATCCACATATGATATCCACATATGCAGCTGAATGTACTTACGTAAAGACATCATTGTACGACACATGGTTCAAGAGAGATGATCTCATAAACATTGACAAGCGTGAAAAAATGCCGCTCAGCTACACTGATAAGCCAAAACAGTATGAGTACTGGCCACAGCGACGTTTGATGCCGCCTGTTGGCGTTGCAGGCACATGACGCGGGCTGCAAATGGGGAAATCCATTGAGATAAGCGCCTTTGGCATAAAGCAGATTATTATTACGCTGGGCCTGTGAACGAGTATCTGGCTCTTATCGTGAGCATCTACGGAAAGAGTTAGAAGGACGCTAGATGATTTGACGTCTCGACTCTTCACAGAACGTGGAGTTCGGAAACTTGTGTTCTCTATGAAATAGGATAGTTAGTGATATGTGTCATTTCTTCCGAAAGAGCACAATATTGGTACATGCACAAGTGCTTCGGAGCACACCGTTTACCGTACATTGTGTATGTAACTCCGCAGCAGACCACCCCTATATTGTCACATGTTGACACGACGAAATCGTCAGTTACGACTGCAGTGGGCACGGGACAATTGCGGTTCAGTCGTCCATCAATGGAAAAGTGCCGGCTGTTCGGATGAATCAAATTTTTGTTGCACCAGGTCGATGGTCGTCTTCACAAGCGCCGTCATCGAGGTGAGCGGCGGCTCGAGACGTGCAGAGCGCCACAGACGCAGACTGATGGGAGTAGTATTATGCTATGGGAGACAGTCCCCTGCGCTTGCATGGGACCTGTGGTAGTAATCGGAGACACGCTGACAGCCGCGAACCACCTGCAAGCCTTCATGTCTTATGTCTTCACCGACGGCGACGTCATTTTTCAACAGTGTAATTGTCCTTGTCCCGGAGCCAGAACCGTGCTAGTGTTTTGAGGAGTATTATACTGAAGTCACGTTGATGTCACGGTGACCAGATTCGCTTGATGTAAATCCTGGGTCGCTATCGGGCGCCATCACCACGTACGAAAATATGCGGTCCGTTATTTACACGAATTACATGACCTGTGCGTAGACGTCTAATACCACATACCTACACAAACCTACCAATAAACTGTCAGATAGCACTATGGGACTTAACATTTGAAGTCATCATTCCCCTAGAACTTAGAACTACTCGAACCTAATTAACCTAAGGACATCACACACAGCTATGTCCGAGGCAGGATTCGAACCTGCGACCGTAGCGGTCGCACAGTTCCAGACTGAAGCGCCTAGAACCACTCGGCCACAACGGCCGGCTCAGCGACTTTCCATCCGTTATGTGAGCCGACTTTAGTAGTAGTTCTGAACGGACTACTAACTGCTGCGAGGCATTCCACTCTACTGAACACTAAATTTTACTTTCCGCATTACGACATATTTCATCTGTTAGAGACAAAGGGTGTTAAAACTGAAACTTAAACTGCGAGACAGACGAAACTACGTGAAAGGACAAATGCAAAAGCTGTCTTATTCAACGAATACCCGTTATAAATATCTTCAAAACATCTGCTGTAAGTTTGTCCCACCTATATAATTTTATTACTTATCCTTGACAATTACAGCTTTGCTTGTACTGTACTTACATTATGAGAATGTCAGATAACCAAAAATTTTAGCTGTACCTACTGCATGTAGACAGTGATAAGTCTGTGTAAAAGGGAAGGGAGATGTTATGATACTGTTTACAGCTTATTGGAATCTACACGTGCGCCATGGAAAAATAAGAAAGCAACTACTGGGACTCAGTACATCCGCTGTCGGATAGTTACAGTGGCAGCCAAGGAGAATCAAGAAGTCCGTTTCGTAATCATTTCGGAATCAGTCCTAGCACAACTAGGGCTGACATATATCCGGGTTTTTCAGGATTTGTCCCAATTTTTAGGAAGTCCGGGGACGTCCAGGAATGGATTTCTGTAGGGGTGCCTGCAGAAACTCGACTGATTAGAAATAAATAGATTTTAATTAATGAGGTCTAGCGCGTAACAAGTTTCGTTCATTTTATACACAGTCATCATACCTCTTAAATGAGAACATTGAGAAACCGTCGACAATTGACGATAGCATACACCGCGCCGCCTCCCGCCCACCAGACAATTGTGCGCAGACATTCCGCAAGTGTACCTTTCACTCTACACGTCCGTGCCGCAAACATAATATCGATACTACAGTACACTATAAATTTATGTCATTTATATTGCTTGATTTTTTAACTCGTCATGGTTTTATTTGTATCTGACAACTTACCGTCGACAGATTGTATCTGTCCGGGAAAACAATCCTATATGACGGAAATGTCCGGGGTCGGCTATTTAAGTGAAGGCAGGCGTAGGCACAAGTGAATCTGTGAGAGTGGATTTTGAGCCGTCCCCGGTAAGACCACTGCCACTGAAAGACAAGTTTTCGGGTTCGAGAGCCAGTCCGATGCACGCTTTTAATTTGCCAAGAAGATTTTTCTCAGGGATATACAGTGAACAGTTTCGAAAGAATCGTATGGATGCCATTGTTTCGTGAACGACTTACTTGATATGCTAAACAAGTACTGTTAATGTATTTTTTAAACTCATTCCACCACTCCTTGTGTTCTAATGTCACATATACAGAAACAAGTAAAGAAAAAATGATATGAGTAATGCAGTTAGTTTTTTATGGTACTTTACAGTACATGTTCTGTCAGTTGAGAGGTTTCTTCAAATGAGTTGTTACTATGATCTGACGAACAGTACAGTGATGTACCATGGACTAAAAAAGATTGATTAGAGGGTAACATCCTGTCAACAACGAGGTCGTCGCAGACGAAACAGAAGATAGGATTAGGGAAGAATGGAGCAGGAAATCAGCTGCGTTGTTTTCACAAGAACCGTTCCAATACCGTAAAGCAACTTTGGTAAAGCAAGGTAAACTTAAATTTGCATCAGTGGAGTGGAGTCGTAACCGACCCTCCCGAAGCCCATATTACAATATATTACTTTAGAGAACACTGTTCGTTACGTACAGCCATAGCGAGGAGATCCTCGAGGATTGGAACATACCACAAAAACGAAAATTCGTAATATGTGCTGACAATAGAACTAGCCACGTCTGTGTGTTCTTCCTATGGCTATTATCTGCGCCGTAGTCCGTATATGGGGGAAGAAAGTTTCTCCACCCTGAAGATGATGGGCCGGTTTTTCCCTAATCCTCCTAAATGGGTTGCGGCGGGAGACCTAAGAGGCTGGGACAGGAGTCGACTGACTGGGAAGTAAACGTTCCGAAATCCCTGGCAGCACGCCGTATTTTTAAGTTAGTTAGTTACATGTTCCACAGATCATCTGAACGATTCTCTCATCGAAATGATGTGGAACGAGTCGGTTTACGAGACATGTATATATGTTTAGTGTTAACATTAATGGACACATTATTATTTTTAGTCCTGCATGTGCAACTATTCTATTTCTTTTTTTCTTTCAGTTTTTAAGCAGAAATTGGTGAATTTAATAGAAGGAATTGTCCAGGAGAAATGATTTAAAATTAGATTTGAAACTTGCTTCGTTACCTCTCAGATATTTTATGTTATTGGACGAATGATCAAAAATTTTTGTTGTTTCATATTGAGGTACTTTCTAAACCACTGACAGGTTTGACAATGGGCAATAAAGGCCATTTTTTCCTCTAGTGTTGTAGGTATGGACATCACTGATCTTCTCAAATTTTTATAGATTATTTATGACGTATTTCATTAGCGAATATATGTATTGTGATGGCACATTTTAAATGCCTAGCTCCTTGAAAAGGAACTTACTTGACGTCCGTGGATAAACACCATATATTATTCTTACTGTTCGCTATTGTGCAATCAATTGTTTCTTTCTAATTGATGAACTACTGCCGAAAACTAATCCATAAGAAATTACTGAATGGAAATATGCAAAATTGATGCATTGGTTTCCAAGATTAGCAATTATACGAAGAGCAAAGTAGCAGAACTGAACTGTTTGAGAAGCTCAGTAATATTCTTCTTCCAGTTCAAGTTTACATCAATACTCTGGGAAGTTGAAAATTTGTATCATTCTGCCCTATTTTCTGGCTCCATCTCACGTGAGATTGCCCTCAATGATAATCGAGAATTCAAAACTTATATACGATTTTCATTTATCCAATAATTAAAATCTTACTAACAATATTTACATGTGTAAGATAATTTAGAGGAAGTTGTAGCAAAGTATCAAGTATCATCTAAGCATAAACAGTTTACAACCCTTACTTACACCGTTGCATTACTTCTCTCAAGCTTTGCTACAGTTACGTATTACATAAAAATTACGTTAACTGGTATATTTAACAGTATTTACATCATTTAGTCCTGGTAATATAACCACTCATCATTGGTGCAGGAGGGGTTGGTTATCTATGAATCCTGTAGGTTTCACTTAAACTGTAATTTATTAGTAGCTATTTTTTTTTCTCCTGGGAAGTTGAAAATCTTTGTTGTTGTCTCTCTTTTTTGATTCAAAGGGGGTGACGTTAACTCATTATGTCGGTTTGTTCCCGGAACTGATTCTGTGAAATGAGCTCCTGATATGAAAGATATTACGTGTGACAAATTTCATTAAAGAGTAAATATACTTTGAAGTAGTAGTTAGCCTAACTAGTTCTATAAACAGATTTGTGCAAGACATTGAATTCGCATCACAAATTATTCGTTTTACGTGCTTCCGCACTTTAAAACTATGTCTTGGCACCTTGAACTACAGCATAACATTGCACCATAAACGTTAAGGAATGAAAGCAAGCATAGTATGTTAGCTTTTAACTTTCTACGCTTGACAACACTCACACTGCAAACGAAAATTTGTTTGGGCGTTTCAGCAGTTCTGTTGTATGCTCCTCAGATCTGAATTTATTATCAACGATTTCCCACTGTCGGCCTAATCCGTCCTCATGTCGACATGCTTATCGTTTAGGTTCGATGGAAACCTCTCACAAGTTCTGAACTGCACATAATGATTTTCCTCTAGATTTAATGCTACTGAATTAAATAGAAATAATTTATTAATGTCCATGGAAATTTCGTTAACAGTACTTTACAGGACTTAAGTACCGAATGGAGTTCTCTAAAATAGGCCTATAAATGGGTTGACAAAAAATCAGTTTCTAAAAGCAGCTATATGGTTATTGAAGTGTATCCGAACGGGAGTGAACGTGTTATGTTATGTATTGGTGCATTAATATTTTTTTTCTTTAAATTTTGGTTATATATTCCTCTAGTTTCTCACTATCCCACTGAAATTACATTTTAAGGGTGTCATCATGAAATCAGTAGGTAATTACTCACTGTAAGATGTCGGTTTCCTATATCAAACATTTGAGCAGACACTCCGAGGAACCTGTGAAAGATTATCCAGTATTCCACATCTTCCTTACATGTTTAACTTCATCCTCGTTCTGAGAGATGTTTTAATCCGTATCTCCCGTTAACTTTTCTCTGTCCACATACATAAATGCGTTTGTTCCAAACAACATATCTTTCTACTTGTCGTCGTAATGTGCTGCCCTCTCCTGTCTTTCGATGGAGATAACGACGAGTAAGTAGAGGGATTAAGTATGTTAACTGTATTTCTTGTTAACGTATACCTCGTTGCAGCATCTCCATAAAAGAAAAATAAATGAAAGAAATCCTTCATGTAAAACCTGCATTTTAGATAATCAGGAAGCAACTATGTGGGAAAGGGTAAAGAGTTTAATAACCTGCTGATAAACAGCAGCAGGCTGTTTTACGTTAAGCACAGAGAGACAAAACATACCACGCGTACTGCACAGGTGCTCAAGAGGTGACAGCGCCAACATGGAAATCGGCTGTTTTAGGCTAATAATCCGCAACTGCTTAAAATCAGTATATTAAAGAAACTAAGAGTAGCAGCTGAACGGACTTTACAACGACAACAGTTGGCATGAAGATCGACACGATTATCGGATTCTGGAATGTTCAAACCTTACACTAAGCTGGGAATCTGCCACAATTCAGAGCTGTAGCAGACAGATACAGACTCGAAATCCTAGGAATAGCGAAGTGAGATGGAATAAATTTGGAGAAAAGAAGACCTCGAGTGAGCATACATCTATATATTCTGTAAAGCTACATAGTGATGATCCATACGTCGAGGAAGTGCGATTGATACTAATTGCAAGAAATGAGATCTGCCAGAGGCAGTGAGGAAACGGCTGTATCCCAGAGCACCAACGACACCACGCCTATACGGACTGCCCAAGATACACAAAGAAGGGTTGCTCCTGCAACCAATACTCGGCACCATCAATTCGCACAACTACGGACTGGCTAAATATCTGGCGACACTCCTATAACCCCTTGTGGGATACTGCTGTCATCACTTGAAGATGTCAGATATCGTGAGAATACTTTACGACATACGATTACAAAGAGATGACTTTCTAGTGGGCTTCGTCGCTACTTCGCTCTTCACGGAAGTACCTCTGCAAGACTCCTTGGCTCTGCTGAATCAACATTTCGAGCCTTAAGTAGTGGAACTCTATGAAATATTAACGACAACATACTTTAAATGCATTGGGGTGTTTTGTGAACAGACAGATGGAGTGTCCATGGGATCCTCTCTTGATCCAGGGATCGCAAATCTATATTTGTAGCAGTTTGCGGAGGTGGCTCTCCAAACTACTCGCCGAAAACCCAAGCAGTTCTACTGGTATGTTGACGATACTTCTGTTGTTTGAGAGCATGGCTGGCAGGTAGGCACTAGATGAGTTTCTGGACCACCTAAACAGTATCCATGAAAATATTGCCTTCCCTATAGAAACCGAGGAGAATGGCTGTCTGTCTCCCCTTTCTGGATATGCTAATAAGGAAGATGGCAGATGGCACACTAGTCCATTCAGTATATGGGAAGAAGACTCACACAAACCCGTACCGGTATGTAGCAAGCCGCCACCATCCAGCGCAACGGCAAACAGTACTGTCCACTTTGGTACACAGCACCTGAAGAAGGTATTTCGCAAAAATTGGTACAGAGAAGTGCAGCTTAGGAGGGCGTTCAAGACGAGACAGATCTCGGGAAATTGGGGAGAAGAAGACAAGAAACCGTATTTGGGACCGCTCCCAGCCAAAATTGGGAGGCTTCTAGAAACGTCGAACATGAAAACCATCTTCCGACCATTGCCGAAGACGAGAGAGTGGCTTGGCTCTGCGAAAGACCGCTTAAACTCAACGCACCAGGAATTCACAGCATCGCCTGCGGATGCTTTCAACAGTACATTGGCCAAACGCAGTGATATATTTCTAAACGCTGAGAGGAATACATCAGGCATATGTGACTGGGACAATTGGAGAAATTGTCGATAGCAGAACACAGCTGTTGGGACAGCATCAGAAAGAGTCTATCGAAATTCGGATTCACGAAAATCTTGTAAACATAGACGAAGGATACCAAACGAGGGCTGCAGGGAATTCAGCGATAGCGGCAATTGGCCGACAGCGCGCCCACCACCGTCCTCCTCGCGAGACAGGGCCGGAATGCTGTAACAGAGATGCGAAAGCGCGCTCGGTACCCCCACCACCGCGACTACCACCGCTACCCCACGAACCCCACCCCGTCCTGCCTCACTTTAGCCAGCCTCATAGAGCCAAGGGAGGTGCGGCACACTGCAAATATAAATAAGACAGCATCCACAAAATCTCGTCACTTCGCCAGAAGATGATGTGTATGTCATTAGTCGAAACGTCGCGATATTATAATACTGCCACCCGGCTGGGAACCCGAGAGCTTTTCATCAGCTTGATAAACTGGAAGTTCGTCTCTTCGAGAATTCACTTGTCAGGAGAAGTATCTCCTTAGAGCAATTTTATACACCAACCGAAGAAGCTAATTAGGAGATTCTATACGGCACTCCAGAAAGCAGTCCAGAACACCAGTGGGAAAGCTATTTTAATTACAGTGGTTGGCTTTAATGCAAGGGTGGGCGCAAACAATGTTGTATTGGAGCAAGTGATGGAACGACGTGAAGTGCGCAACGTGAATAATAATGGAAAGCTGTTTGTGGATTTCTGTGCCAATAATGATCTAGTCATTGGTCTTTCTCATAAAGAATGTCATAAAATTTCGTATCTCCAAATCTCCACACTCAGAATCAAAATGACCATCTAACTTTTAGCAGAAGTAGAAGAAAATCCGTCATAGACTCGAGAAACCGAAGGGGAGCAGACATCGGCAATGACCACCATATTATGGCTGCACATGTACCCATGAAGATAGCCGCTACGAGAAAATGTTTCCACAGTCAAAAGAAAAGATTTGATGGAATTTTCAAACTAGATATGAGAAATTGGTTTGAGGGTCTTTTCACGGATGAAGAAGAGGGCATCACTGAACACTCGGAGAAGATGAAACTAGGCTCTACATTCACAGATGAAAAAATTGACGGCTTCATGAACCAAAGACGAAAGGAATGGATTTCAGAAACAACATGGAATTGTATCAAACAACTGGAAGAAGTAAAACTAAAACTGAACAGTAGCAAGACATGTTTCCAGAAGATTAAACTGCATGAGGAATGTAGAGCTGAAGACAAGCCGGTCACAAAGACGGCTAAGACTGATCGCAGGAAGTGGGTCTCGGGATTGGTTGAAAAGGCAGAGACGGCAGCAGGTAGTGGCAACATGAAGGACCTTTACGATGTCATAAGGATCCTCGCCTAAAAGAAAGTCTCCCGCAGTCGACCTGTCACGAACAAACAAGGACATCTTCTGGCCAATGGTGATGCAAAACTTTCAAGATGACGTGAGCATTTTATGGAGGTGCTGAATAGAAGTGATAAGGAAGGGTCTGAAGGAGAAAGAGAACGTGAAGATGAGGATGATCCTGAAGTGGTAGAAAATACTGTCAGTTCGGAGCCACCTTCAAAAGAAGAGGTCAAGACAGCAATCAAGCTGCTAAAGAATGGCAAGACCTCAGGGGCAAATAACATTGCACCAGGACTTCTGACCACTGATCCAGACACAGCCACTGATCTTTTCCACCCTCTTTTAATGAAGATCTGGAACTTGGAGAGCATGCCACAGGAGTGAAGAGGACTCCTTCTTAAATTGGCCAAAGAAGGAGCCATCACCAACTGCCATAACTGGAAGGGAATCACCTTGCTTACAATTCCAAACAAAGTGTTGATACTGATAAACCTTAATAGAGTCAAGGTGCAAGCTGAAATGCAGATAAGATAGGAGCAAGCCAGTTTTAGAAGTAACCGTCTTGTACAGAAAAAATAAACACGCTTAGAGTCATTATCATACAATCAAATAAATTGATCACTAGTTTTCATATTTCTCTTCTTGACTGGAAAGCCCATGTCTCCCATGAAAAGAAGTACGTGGAAATCTGAAAAATACGCGAGACCAGTGAAGACAGTTAAGATATCAGGGAGACTTACTGTAACTACACATGCCAAGTCATCCACAACGGTAAAATTACGGAGCCCTTCCCATTTAAGTTTAAGAGTTCACCAAGACTATGTTTTATCTCCAGTAATCTGTTTATTGGTGCTGGGCGCAGTAATGAAGAAAGTTGTGGAGAAGAAGAGGAGAGGGATGGGTTGGGAACTGACTGAACGACTGGAAGATTTTGAGTCTGTCGACGATATTTGCCTCCTTTTGCAGATCCACGTTGACAAGGAAGGAAGGATACAGGATCTTGGACATAAAGTTAGGATTGTTGGACCGAAAATGAATTCCTCCAAGACGAAGGTTATGAAAATCGCTATGAGAAAGCTGAGAGTGAATAATATGTTGTACAGGTAAATGACTTTCCATAGCTTGGGAGTGTAGTTACTGAAGATGATGGAGCTGCTCCCGATATTAGACCAAGAATCCGAAAGGTGATGGGGCCTTCATCCAGCTACATCCATCATGGAGGGCAAGAGAGACTTCCATAACGAATAAAGTGCGGATATGTAGAGCAAAAGTGAAAGCAGTGCTGCTGTACCTTAGAAGGTTAACTCTACAAAGTGGTTGCGTCATCCTCAGTTGATGTCTTAGGAAATAACTTAAAATCTTTTGGATAATGTGGTATCCGACAAAGGTCTTTGGATCAGAGGAATCTATCGCCGTCCAAATCTAGAAAAGGAGGTGTGACTGAATCGCACACACCCTCAGAGATAGCCAGGATGCTATAGCGAGAGAACCTCTGTGCTGAAACCCAAAGGTTAAAAGGAAACTAGGAAGACAATATACACCATGGGCGAGGACAGTGCAGGAAGAACTCATGCGAGACGGGAAGACATTTGCAGAGTTGAACATCCTCCTCGAAATCGAGTGCGCCGGCAAAGCTTCGTCGAAGCCCTACGCTCCGCAAAAGAGCAACAGGTAATAAGTAATGTAAGTTAAGCTGGTACTTCAGCACTGACTGTGACGTCTCAGTTATAAATACTTATTTCTGTGTCAGCATTCTACTACGAGAGCCAAAGGTAAAAATTCGTTTCATATTATTGCTTGCAGTAGCAGATGAATTCACGATTGCATCTTCTATGTACACTGCTAGACGGACTTCAAGAGCCATCGCTACCGAAGATCTTGTTCTTTCCACTGTATATAAAGTCGGTACGGCTAACAGCGCATGGGGATCTAACGTGCAGCTGCCTACATTGTTTTGCAGTTTCCCCGTCAACACTACACTGCAGTGCAGAGTTTACTCTCGAAAATTATAATAGACTGCATTCCTACATTTAGATATTGTGATATTTATCCAGTTATCGCAAGAAAATTCGGTGTACTGATCAAGCTACATTGTGGAAAACTACAGTGCACGGCTGTGTACATCAGAAAAGCTTTGTTTAGCACGGTAGCGGACTTTAAATACAGTGGTCAGTCAATTTTTAGGCTGGACTTTGGCATGGATCACTAACAGGCCCACGTTTGTGACCGACTACCACTCCGCTCCATTTTTTCGTCGGAGATATCTTTCCTCTTCTGAAAGAAGTTGTGTCTCCGCAAGTGTGTCAGCGCATCGGGTCCAATCTGATGGTGCACCGTCACACTGTGTGTTTTCTGTGCGGCGTTATTTAAATGGGATATGTGGACTGGGTTGCGATGGGCAGGAAAATAAGTGCGGTTGGTGAGTTCACACGAATGTGCATATACAAATGTTCATTGAAAAATGTTAGTGCAAATTTTGGCTCTCACGTAAGTCTCAGGGGATGATTTCCTCACTTGGTGCATTAGTACACTGTTCCACACCCGTGCATTAGTTATAGTTTTTAAATTAATATTCACTCAGACATGAGTACAGTGTATGCTAGTGAAAAAAATGAGGCGATTATTATAGCAAAATAATTTTTCACGAGACAGTCCAATTAGGTTTTTATCATCACTGTTTATTAACATCATCCTTTTCTTTCACACAATGAAATTAGCACTGGTGAGACGGTTTACAGTTTTATTTTAATAATAATTTGACTCCGAGCCCCCAATAGCAGTAATGTAGGCGGCTATAATCGAGAGTTACTCAATCAACTCGAAAAGAAGCACAAGTCCCACTGTCCTCTTTGTTCACTTACGCCAAAGTATACTTTGTAATTCGTACTCACGCAAATAGTCGTAGCTCTTGCAGTTCATCAAATTTATGCTTCCACACTTGCACTATTAAACAATACTCTATGTCGAAATAAATCAGAGCGAAAAATTCTTACTCAAACGACCACATGGGCCACCCATAAGTAGGGCTCACTCGCCACCCACCAGCATACTCCACCACCCACACGCTCACCGACTGCCGAACGACTGCCCGATGACTGACCAACAGTAGGGAAGCAGCATACTCACGCCTTATAAACTTTACATCAGTCTTTCCATTGTGTGCCAGCCTAGTCCGCTGTAACTAGCTCTGACGTCATAAATATTGCACAATATTTTAAAATGAAGTAAATAACCTGAAACGTTTCTAGCATGTCCGGAGTAATACAAAATCAATATGTGTTGGATATCAGTTCAATAACTTTAACCATTTTCGAAATTTGGATGTTTTTCTGTAAAAATCATTGGCGCAACAGAAAAGAGCTAGAAACTTAAAAATTTATATTTAGATTCTTTTTGCATAATTTAGTAGAAACAGTATTCTGGATCTCAAAAATTAAAATTTTAGTTGAAATTCATGATTTTCTGGTTTTTGTCTTAGAAATTAAGGAAGCAGGATAGATTAAGTAGGCGAATAAATAATGCTAGGGCGTTTAAATTTAAGTAGAAGGGAGTTCCGCTATAATCATAAAGATGTGAGAAGTTTCAACAGAATAACTATAAAACTATAGCGATAGCGTATCTCCAGAGGGCAAGTTCAGAGCTCGTCTACTGCGTGTAGTGTAATTAAATTAATTATCTCACCCAAAATATTTGACTTAGCCACGTCGGACTTTTATTATGATTACTTACCTGTGTGCTGATTGCACATTTAAATTGAAAGCTTCATCGGCCATCAGCAAAGGAAGCAATGATTTATTCAATAACTTAAAGCGGTGCATTACAAGCCTAGCGGCTAGTCGGGAGAACGGAATTGATCAGGCGTTCCCTTAGCCGTCCGCACCGCTGCGCGAGAAAAGGAAGGCCCCAGTTCTCTCCAGACGCTGATTAGGGCACCACCTGTTCCGGGAGTCACGTCGCGTGGGTATCGTTGATATAAACAGCCTCGGATGCAGTAATAAGTTACTCGGGATACGCGTAACCATGAAATCGTTTTCGAGTGAAGTGTTAATTTTGGGATGACGTTAATGATCTATCTTTAGTTTGCGTATGTCGTATTTGCACGTGCCGCCGCAGGACAGACATTCTACCATTATTAGCGTGGCGTTTGATGAACATTATCATCAAATTATGGCGAGCATTCACTTAAAAATTTAATTTGAACAGTTATAGTTGCATCAGTGCATTAGACTCTGAACTGCTCTGGTAGTTGGATTGTGTGGATTCGTTTTGGTCTGTGATATAGTGAACATTTTAGAGAAAATGTTTTTTGGTTATGAATCCCAGAAAATCTCCTAATTCCTCAGAGCTATACGCTGTAGCTATAAATGTATTTCTCAGATGAAGTGAGCACTAGGAATTCTAATTACAGGCTTCACGTTTTACTAATCACTTTCTGGTTGCCATTATTGTAGTTAGAGAGCCAGTGTTGAGAACGGCAAACAGCATAAATACAATACATTTATTCTATTGTTGCACCCGCCGCCCCACACAAAGACTGCTCAACGACTGCTGAAAGGTGGCTACACTGAGCCACAGCGCCAGAGATCGCGCTAGAACGTATTGTTCCGCCGCCTCCACTGGCAGTGATTATTGAGAACTCGTAGTGGGCAGTGCCTTGGGAGAACTCGTGGTAGTCAGTGCTGAGATGTCGTAGTGAGGAGTGTTTGTTGAGATGAGCTAGTAGGCAGTGCTTGCTGAGATGTGATACTGAAAAGTTCTTGTTGAGATGTGATAGTAGCGAGTCGGTGTGGAGAGATTGTAATGTCTAGAGTGCTTTTCATCAATATAAATTAAGGTAACAAACTACTTTTCTTTTCTTTCTCATTATTTCAATGTCCTGAATAATGCGTCATTACAGGTTCAGTCAACAAAGCATCTGGCTTGTGTTCTTGTATTAGAGTGTAATTCTGGTTTTCTTGAGTAATTATGGTATTTCTATTTTCTTTAATTAATTCAGTATAAATGATATTTAAAATTTCTTGTGTTGTTGAAGAAGAACCGTGCCAGATGCGTACGTTGAGTCATACTTCCACACACAGAACAGTTACACTTGTGCTTTGGTTTCGTAGGTTTTATAGTTGCTGGGGACTTAATTAATTAATTGTGTTAATGAAAATTTCCATTTCATTCTTTGTTGTTGTTCTATGCAGTCAGATTGTGTAATAATACTAGTCAGGGCCAACCGTTACGAGACTTCGTAACCGAACAGACAGCTACTAAAGCAAAAAATTAAAAAAGTATTTGCATTTTATTTTAATTAAGCCCCCATGCACGTGGCGACCGCTGCTTCGGATCGTCCCTTGGAATTATTCTGATTGTAGAAATAGTAGACAGTAGGATTGTTGTAGTAATTTGTAGTTTAGTAATTGTAGTCTATATTGCATGTGTAGATTTGGTAATTGTCATTCTTCTAATGGTATTTTTTTTGCAAAATTTCATTTCTGTTGTCTTGTCTACGGGTTTGACAATTAGTGCAATTATTTCAATTGTTCGATTAAACGTGTTTGAGGGAAACATTCGTGTGAATGGTATTGTTGGAGATAAAGTGTCATTGTGTGTAATTTTCGTATAGTGACGAGCTTTGTATGTTTTGTAATTGATTACGCGATCGATGAAACAGGCAAAAAGATGAATAGTCAGAATAACGAAATTGTTGACATGGCGAACTCGCCAACACAGGAAAACAGTATGATGAATAATGGAGTTGAAAACAATTTAATAAGTCGGGAAGACAGTCCGGAACCATTTCAAAATTTTTCTCAATCAGAAAATTCACAGAATACGAGATTAACGATAGAAAATTCTGGAATAGCATCGAACACAGATAGCTTTACAGCTATGAATGAAACTGGTTTTGCGGGAAATGTTAGGGGCGAAAGGAATTTCGAACCGGCTATTATGGAGCAGTTGATGGGTGCAATATTAAATTTGGGATCACAAATAGGAACAATTAAAACAGAGATAGGAACTTTGGCAACACGGTTAGACTCACAAGGATCTGAATTAAAAACAGAAATAGGAACAATTAAAAGCGAGATGGGAACTTTGGGATCTGAATTAAAAACTGATATGGGAACACTGGAAACACGGTTAGATTTACGAATAGGGACATGTTTCAAAAATATGAAAGATGAATTAAAGAAAGAAATTAGGGAAGAAGTACAACCGATTTTGAATTCTCACAGTAATAGATTAATTGCAGTGGAGATTAGACAAAGGGAACAAGATAGAGAACAGGAAGAAAAATATCGCGCGATAGTACAACATTTTTCAGAGTTAAATTTACAACGTGCACACGATAAGGAAGAAGTATTTGAAAGAATCGAGGAATCCGTACCAAATGACTTAACGCAACAGTGTGAACAATCAACTACTAAATGTGACAATACCGAAACCCGAGTCGCGACACTTACGGAAGACGTAAATAATCAGAAAGAACAAATAGGTGACTTATCGGAAAGAGTTGAGGAGATTACAGATAAATCGATAAGTCTTAGCTTAAATGGGGACAGAGATTCTGATGATACAGCTCCATTGCCATTTGCAGAAACAGAAGAGTACCAGAGCATAAATAAACATGTTGACAATCAGGGAAAATTTAATGAACACGTTAAAAGGGAAGTTGAGGCATTACGGAAGCAAGTCAAACAAATCGAAGGCGAAATTGTAGGAAAAGACAGTAGAAGAAATTTAGAATCACAGATAGCAGAGGGGTTTGAAGAAAATAATTTGTTTCATTTACGGGATGCAACAAGAGAGCGCCAGGCGCGCGAACTTGACAATAATCGACATTGGGACTGGGAGAGACGCGGTAGGTCTTTGTCGCCGCGAGGCGAAAACTTTGACTATAAACACTTTTTGACTGTTCGGAAATTTAAGATCTTCCGCAATTCTAAGAATGAGATACATCCATATTCATGGTTAGATCAATTTACGTGTGCACTTCCGCTAAATTTGCCACTAAGTCACAAACTGAAATTTATGTGCAGCTATTAAAGTCCTCAGGGGATTCACTACACTAAGTGAATATGTGTCGTAGCGTTCACAGGGCCCCGAGCTGTAGTGGTTCTATTTCCCTTTTAGTTTTCTGCACCGCTGCCTACTCTTTCACTATTCTTTGTATCTATAAAAACAATTCTTCTACTATCCATCTATCTAGACAGTAGGTAAAGACTAACCGGATTTGACTGTTTTACCCAAAAGTGACTTTGGAAATTACCGTTTGGACTTACTATATTTTCTGCAGCATTCATTCGTAATTTAAATGAAATTTTACCTGTTTATCTTCGTGACAATATTACTTCATATGTTGACGACATTCTTATTGCTAAACGTTCTTGGAGTGAGCATAACAAAATTTTGGATTCATTATTACGTATCTTTGTAAGAGTTGGCATTACTGTGAACTTAGAAAAATCTGAATTTGGTCGATATCAGGTGAAATTTCTCGGTCACATTATTTCTACAGAAGGTATTCGTCCCGATCCAGAGAAGCTAGACGCTATTCGTAATTATGCTGTTCCTACCACAAAACGTGATGTTCGTAATTTACTTGGTGTCTGTAATTTTCTTAGACGCTTTGTTAGATTGGATCATTTGGCCACACCTCATTTACACATTTCAGTTATGCGCACTTTGGTCCCAGAAAATGCTTTCATAAATTGCGAGAAAATTGTTACTTCAGTAATATGGAAAAACGTATTCGATCTGTTCTTGCCAAATGCAAATTATGTCAACAGGCTAAGCCGCCAACTGTTTCTCACAGAGCACCGTTGTTTCCTACCATTCCAGCGAAATTAAAGGACATGGCTGCAGTCGATTTGTTCGGTCCAGTGGTTCGTTCTACTAATGGTTTTGCGTACATTTTCGTAGCAGTGGAATTGACATCAAAATATGTGTGTTTTACACCTTTACGCAAAGCAACAGCTCGTTCAGTATCTAATGCTTTCATCAAACATTTTCTTAAAGAAGTTGGTCATGTTGATAAGGTTATATCAGATAATGGATCACAGTTTCGCTCTAAAATTTGGCTTCGTACTCTACGGCGTCGTAAGATTAAACCAATTTTCGTTTCACTTTTTCACCCTCAATCTAATGCTTCAGAGAGATACATGAAGGAAATCAATAAATTGTGCCGACTTTATTGTCATCAGAATCACAGAACGTGGGATCAGTATCTTCATATTTTTCAAAACATTCTGAATGAACTTCCTAGTGACTCAACTTCTTTACCGCCTCTATTGATATTAAAAAATAAAGTACCAACAAATCGCATTTCTGAAATCGTTCCTTTTCCGCCTTCACGAAAACTGCGGCATTCTGAAGTTGTCAACCTGGCTCTACAAAATATTGCATCTGCGGCTGCTAGAAGAGAGAAATCAGCGAAACGTCCTGGTCGTTTAAAAATTTTGTCAGTTGGTCAAAAGGTGTTAATTAAGTCTCACCGTTTGTCTCATAAAGGAAAAGGCTTATGTCGCAAATTTTTTCTGCTTTATAACGGTCCATATAGGATTCGCAAAATTATACATGATAATACTGTGGAAGTAGAAACTCTTAAATCTCGGCGCTCTAAGGGAATACATCATATATCGAACGTAAAAATTTTTGTGGAATGACATACTTTTGAGAAACCAACAGTTATACGTAAACAGGTGGAGAATGCAAGGATACCGCGCCGTGTTCCGGCGGCGGCAGATACTCAAAGCAACAGTGAAGTCTGCGCGCCGCACAAGGCAGTCGTTGACCGCAAACAATCACTTTCTACGTCACGCGCCTACAGCTGATCGAGCGCTCAGTGCGAATGCACTGACAGCCGTAAACAAATACACAGTCTAATTTCTCCGATTAAATTCAGTATAAAGCTATAGTGACTTGATGAATTATGTTATTAACGTTCAGTATTTTTCAGGATATGGTTGTATAAAATATTTAAGACCTTCAGGTAAATTCTGTGCGTGTCCGAAGTTAGGATGACTTGCTATGGAGAAAATTTCAGGAAGAATGTAATTTCGAAAAAAAAATAATAATAAACTAAAAAGGGTAACTATTAATTGAGTTTATTTTTCAGTTAACATATTTGCACTTAGGTATGTACTTTAGACGTAATTTGCTGCTCGCGATTACGTGATTCAGACTTTGTGCTAAATTTCATGTTCTATGAATTTACTTGTGAAGCGACGTGCTTGTGTACATTTACTGATTTTGACAATGTTTTATTAATGAACAGTGTTATTACTGGCGTATATTATGCATCGCTTGGCTGCTATGCTTTTTCACTGATGTCATATTTTTTTATTATGTGCCTGTTGTGTTTATTTATTTAAGTTATAATTGTCACCTGATTAATTGTGCTGACAGTGGTTATGTATGTAGGTTACACTTTGTGATTTATCTGCTTGCGCCTTCACGTTTACTTTTTAAAGATTACATATGAACATTTATTTGCTTATGCTGATATGATGCTAATCACTTGTTTATTACGTAAGATATATGTTTGCTGCTGTGCGTATGGATTGCATATTTACACATTTCTGTTTTGTTGTCATAACTACTCTTCAATTTAGAATATAGCAATGCTGATGTACAGTGTACAAACATGAAGATTAGGTTACACTATTGTATTAATTGTAGATTGTTCGCTTGGCAGAGCCTCGTTATAGGGATTGCGCTGCATCCACTTGTTGACATTCTGTTCGCTACTGGTATATTGTCGCGATATTGCATGTATTGCTTACGCTCAGTGCCTGATATTTTTAAGATAAGAAAATGAACTGCTATAATTCTACGAACGACATTGGTACAAGAAACTGCTTAGAAGTCACATGAGCTGGAGGTTTTATGGAAGCTGTATAAATTTATGCTAATAGGAAGGAAGCTAACGACATGACATACCAACACTAGGTTTAGACCATTGACAGTTATTACACTGCATTCTTCGTGAGCAATTGAAATAGGAAGTGACACTTGACACGAGAAATACTCCACATGTTTGCTTCTGTTTGCCATAATTTTTGAAGTGGTGTACACACTGAAATATCACGATCATTAACACTTCGTAATCGTACTTAATTACTGAGAGTTATTCGAACTAAGTCTGTTAGAGGTCATGTATGCATTTCTTTTATTTAATGATGGACAAGGAACCAAAATGCATCTTATAATTTATAATGAGTAGAAAATTTGTGTCAGATGGATTACACAGAGGTTCTGTGTGGACACTGTGTCTTCGGATTGTATGGGATGCTGAATTGAAGTTGCACTAGGATTTTGTCTGTACTTGTTCGAGGAGACTGACTAGAGGAAAGAGTTGTTATGGAAGTGAAATGATATTGGTGCTGAGGTTTATACACTCCTGGAAATGGAAAAAAGAACACATTGACACCGGTGTGTCAGACCCACCATACTTGCTCCGGACACTGCGAGAGGGCTGTACAAGCAATGATCACACGCACGGCACAGCGGACACACCAGGAACCGCGGTGTTGGCCGTCGAATGGCGCTAGCTGCGCAGCATTTGTGCACCGCCGCCGTCAGTGTCAGCCAGTTTGCCGTGGCATACGGAGCTCCATCGCAGTCTTTAACACTGGTAGCATGCCGTGACAGCGTGGACGTGAACCGTATGTGCAGTTGACGGACTTTGAGCGAGGGCGTATAGTGGGCATGCGGGAGGCCGGGTGGACGTACCGCCGAATTGCTCAACACGTGGGGCGTGAGGTCTCCACAGTACATCGATGTTGTCGCCAGTGGTCGGCGGAAGGTGCACGTGCCCGTCGACCTGGGACCGGACCGCAGCGACGCACGGATGCACGCCAAGACCGTAGGATCCTACGCAGTGCCGTAGGGGACCGCACCGCCACTTCCCAGCAAATTAGGGACACTGTTGCTCCTGGGGTATCGGCGAGGACCATTCGCAACCGTCTCCATGAAGCTGGGCTACGGTCCCGCACACCGTTAGGCCGTCTTCCGCTCACGCCCCAACATCGTGCAGCCCGCCTCCAGTGGTGTCGCGACAGGCGTGAATGGAGGGACGAATGGAGACGTGTCGTCTTCAGCGATGAGAGTCGCTTCTGCCTTGGTGTCAATGATGGTCGTATGCGTGTTTGGCGCCGTGCAGGTGAGCGCCACAATCAGGACTGCATACGACCGAGGCACACAGGGCCAACACCCGGCATCATGGTGTGGGGAGCGATCTCCTACACTGGCCGTACACCACTGGTGATCGTCGAGGGGACACTGAATAGTGCACGGTACATCCAAACCGTCATCGAACCCATCGTTCTACCATTCCTAGACCGGCAAGGGAACTTGCTGTTCCAACAGGACAATGCACGTCCGCATGTATCCCGTGCCACCCAACGTTCTCTAGAAGGTGTAAGTCAACTACCCTGGCCAGCAAGATCTCCGGATCTGTCCCCCATTGAGCATGTTTGGGACTGGATGAAGCGTCGTCTCACGCGGTCTGCACGTCCAGCACGAACGCTGGTCCAAGTGAGGCGCCAGGTGGAAATGGCATGGCAAGCCGTTCCACAGGACTACATCCAGCATCTCTACGATCGTCTCCATGGGAGAATAGCAGCCTGCATTGCTGCGAAAGGTGGATATACACTGTACTAGTGCCGACATTGTGCATGCTCTGTTGCCTGTGTCTATGTGCCTGTGGTTCTGTCAGTGTGATCATGTGATGTATCTGACCCCAGGAATGTGTCAATAAAGTTTCCCCTTCCTGGGACAATGAATTCACGGTGTTCTTATTTCAATTTCCAGGAGTGTATGTATCGACGTATTATTGAGGTATTGAGATTATGTGAAGTTGATGGTTATTGGAGTTTCGTGGACAAGAGGTAAGGTAAATGAGGTATTATTGAAGTATTGAGATTATGTGATGCTGATGATTATTGGAGTTTTGGTGGATAAGAGGTGAAGTAAGTGAGGAGCATATTTTTTTTTTGTTGGTCTATATGGAACAAGGAGGATAAAGATGGCAGACTAGAACACTCAAGTAGAAGGAAGATTGTCTACACACACACTTTGTTAAATCACTAAGCAGTATATACTTTTTTTGAAGAGAGGAAGTATTTGCATATCTTGGCTCACTGACAGTTGTTCAGCAACCGTACATTTTGATCTGGCTTGGCAAACATTGGTCTTGACATGATGACTATGACGTTGACTAACTATTATTGACTGTTATACATTGCTGCCACTACTACTTGATACACATGATGAACATAAAATTTTGACAGAATTGCATTTACACAGTTAACACTATTCAACTACACAGTAGCACTAAATGTGGATGAAAGATGAGTGAGTGTGTTTTGTGTGTTTTCCTTTTATAATCCCAGAGAAGTGATCCCAACCTATCTCCTAAATATTATTTTACTTGTTGTTGTGGCTTGCACTGACACCCATAAATATTATAGGTTTACTGGTATTTGTGTATTGTAATAGTTAATAGGACAATTATCTGATATCATTTGTGTGTTTGTTATGATTTGTATGTTTAGTGTAAAAGCATTGTATGTGTATTCAAACTATTGTTCATGCCTGAACTGTCTGATTAGTGATGGTGCTGCACTTTTCAACATGGTGGATGCCACCTGGACATGTTTAATTTCTGCTGATGAACTGTGTGATTAGTGATAGGGAATATTATGAACTGTTATTTGCACTTTTTCTACATGATTGGTGCCACTAGGACATGTTTAATTTCTGCTGATGAACAGTGTGATTAGTGATAGTGAATTTTATGGACTGCGGTCAGCAGCTGGTCAACATTACTGGGTGCCACTGATGGACTGCTTCTACCGAAATGGTGTTACTTGTTGATGTCTGCACCTGCTCAACATTGCTGGGTGCCACTGATGGACTGCTTCTACTGAAAAGATGTCACCTGTTGCTGTGTGCACCTGCTCAACATTGCTGGTGCCACTAATGGAACTGCTTATACTGAAATGGTGTTACTTGTTGATGTCTGCACCTGCTCAACATTGCTGGGTGCCACTGATGGACTGCTTCTACTGAAAAGATGCCACCTGTTGATATCTGCACCTGTTCAACATTGCTGGTGCCACTAATGGAACTGCTTATACTGAAATGGTGTTACTTGTTGATGTCTGCACCTGCTCAACATTGCTGGGTGCCACTGATGGACTGCTTCTACTGAAAAGATGTCACCTGTTGATATCTGCACCTGTTCAACATTGCTGGTGCCACTGATGGAACTGCTTATACTGAAATGGTGTTACTTGTTGATGTCTGCACCTGCTCAACATTGCTGGGTGCCACTGATGGACTGCTTCTACTGAAAAGATGTCACCTGTTGATGTCTGCACCTGCTCAACATTGCTGGGTGCCACTGATGGACTGCTTCTACTGAAAAGATGTCACCTGTTGATGTCTGCACCTGCTCAACATTGCTGGGTGCCACTGATGGATTGCTTCTACTGAAAAGATGTTACTTGTTGGGTGTCTGCACCTGTTCAACATTGCTGGTGCCACTAATGGAACTGCTTATACTGAAATGGTGTTACTTATTGGTGTCTGCACCTGCTCAACATTGCTGGGTGCCACTGGTGGACTGCTTCTATTGAAATAATGTTACTTGTGGGTATTTGCACCTGTTGACCATTGCTGGGTGCTACTGCTGGAACTGTCAACTACTTGTTTCTTGGGCTATGGAAAGCGTTTATGTGAATATTTGTACAAACTGATTTTTTGTGTATTACTGTTTGTGAAAAGTTATGGGACTCTTACCTGCACATATTCGTCATTGCTGACGCTATTGATTGAACTGTTTAACCACATAATACTTGTGTAAACTATTATGTAAAGTCACATGTATGAAAGAATTTGTATTGCTTACTGTATTTTATATATTAGGTTATTGAAAGGTCAGTGCAAAGCCAAAATTTTATCTAGTATGTGATATTTACGTATTAATATTATCTTTTATTTTTGTCTGTATTTTTTTGACGAATTTGGTGGTATTTTCACCACCAATGCTGGCAAAAATACCATCAAATTCTAGCCTGTGGAGGAAGGGCATATGAAAGGTGGCTACACTGAGCCACAGCGCCAGAGATCGCGCTAGAGAGTATTGTTCCGCCGCCTCCACTGGCAGTGATTATTGAGAACTCGTAGTGGGCAGTGCCTTGGGAGAACTCGTGGTAGTCAGTGCTGAGATGTCGTAGTGAGGAGTGTTTGTTGAGATGAGCTGGTAGGCAGTGCTTGCTGAGATGTGATACTGAAAAGTTCTTGTTGAGATGTGATAGTAGCGAGTCGGTGTGGAGAGATTGTAATGTCTAGAGTGCTTTTCATCAATATAAATTAAGGTAACAAACTACTTTTCTTTTCTTTCTCATTATTTCAATGTCCTGAATAATGCGTCATTACAGGTTCAGTCAACAAAGCATCTGGCTTGTGTTCTTGTATTAGAGTGTAATTCTGGTTTTCTTGAGTAATTATGGTATTTCTATTTTCTTTAATTAATTCAGTATAAATGATATTTAAAATTTCTTGTGTTGTTGAAGAAGAACCGTGCCAGATGCGTACGTTGAGTCATACTTCCACACACAGAACAGTTACACTTGTGCTTTGGTTTCGTAGGTTTTATAGTTGCTGGGGACTTAATTAATTAATTGTGTTAATGAAAATTTCCATTTCATTCTTTGTTGTTGTTCTATGCAGTCAGATTGCGTAATAATACTAGTCAGGGCCAACCGTTACGAGACTTCGTAACCGAACAGACAGCTACTAAAGCAAAAAATTAAAAAAGTATTTGCATTTTATTTTAATTAAGCCCCCATGCACTGCTGCCTGGCCAAGATGGCTACTCGCTTCATATAGGGTCGGATGTCTACCCCAATGGCTATGCAACTACCAATCTCACCAGTCAAGGTTACAAATTTTGACACATACATCCCTCAAAAGAAATAAGTACACCATCGGAACCGCGCTAAAAGGTACATCTTGTCTGGTATATTACATTAATTTCTAGGATTATTCTGTCACCTGTAAATCAAGTTGTAGTTTTTTGAAAAATTTCGCCACTTAGCGCAAATTTGTTTGTTTATATCTGTGTTGCAAAGTTTTAACATAGAACGGCATATGGCATTGTGTTTAGACGTAATCTATAGCGATATACACATTGCGCTGCTCAAAATCTTCATATCTAAAATAATTAATTAATTATGAGCGATAAATGTATAATAATAATTTGCAAAAAATGAAAACTATTGCAAGTTAAATGTATAGTATAACTTAAGTAGTTTAAAATACATATGATGCCACCCAAAATATCATATAGTGCCGTTCTTTATGTCATGAATTTTCTATTGAATTTTATAAACAATTTCCCATCAAACTTTGTTTATTGCTCTTTACGAGCTTAATTATTTATCAATCTTAACATATGACTGTGCCACTCAATCCGCTATGACGACACTTTTTAATGAGCGCTCGCTCATCTCTGTAAGTTGTTATTTACTATTCTTATTAATTTTTCAGTATTCGTGATATTAAACAATTTTCAGCTTACTATAACTTTTGCGTCTCGTGACTTAAAATAAAGATCGATCTTTCAGAAGGTGCATATTGCTAACCACGATCCACGTGGCCACGTGGCCGCCCGGCGGCGGAGGCAGCCCACCGACACGTTGCAAATCTCGCGTGGACGCGCCACGCACTTCCGTGAATGATGCACCATGTACCGCGCTAGCTCTCCACAAAGCAATCCTCGCATACTAGGCCTATTCATCTAGTAACGGGGGTTTGTACCGTCACTGGGTAAATACTCCGATTCGTTGTTTAGAGAAGTCACCTGACTTCCTTTATGTAGAGTCACCTGAAATCTTTGGTGAGTGACCGAAAGCGTGTTAGATTTGGTAACACTCTTCCATGCAACCGTGAGTAACGTTGCTACTGACACTTCGCATGCACATGATTTAGTTTTGTGAAGCACGTGCTGTTGCCAGCAGAGATATTTTGACATTAGTTTTAAATTAATGCATCGCTGCTAATTTTATGTGAATTGTTAATTAATGTAGATACTTTCAGAGATTGTCACGGTAATGAACTGTGTTTATGCTGTGTCTATTATACACAACCAATACGTAGTACCAAAAGAAGTTAAAATGGAAAAATATTAAAAAAGACTCCAGTCGGAGTCCGGATTTGGAATTACAATGGTACCTTTCAGCTACTACAGCGAGCTACACAGCCTGTGAGGTCTACCTACGTATGTGTAGGTTTTGGCATACAAATCGAGTCTCCATCTGTAATTTCTGAGATCCACAACTCCAGCTGATATTGCTGATGAGCCAAAATATTACGACCAGTATGCAGGTCCACTTTTGGGACGAGATACAGCTTCGATTCTGCACGGCGTGAATACAAGTCCTCGTTAGGTTTCGAGAAGTATGCTGCGCTATACTCTGTTCATCATAAGAATAAATCTGATGTAAACAAACGATTGGTCAGAAGCCGTAG
The DNA here is from genome assembly GCF_023898315.1 of Schistocerca nitens. Lineage (NCBI taxonomy): Eukaryota > Metazoa > Arthropoda > Insecta > Orthoptera > Acrididae > Schistocerca > Schistocerca nitens. Next base: position 374,319,436 of record NC_064615.1, on the reverse strand, counting down.
CACATGTACGCTGGTGTTACTTATGTAATAGGTATCTTATTACTAAGTTACGCTGGTGTTACTGTACTCTTACGTATGTAACAGGTATCTTATTAATAAGTTACGTTAAATGAAAGTTTCAGATATTCTAATGTATTAACAGCCATCAGCTTTAGCTAAGTAGTATTTATTTCAAAAATCGTGTACAGTATCTGTACTGTTGTGCTCTGTCTCGCTGTTAATGCAGGCTGCTTCCTACTCCGAGCGAAACACGCCTGTGGAACACGGTTAAAAAGTGCTGAGAAATGTTTCTAATGTTTTTCAATAATTTACGGAAAAAATCGACTTCGAAGTTTCCCGCAAGACTGTATTTGATACAACTGAGGAAACATAACATATTGGATGTATAGCGGGATCGGTAGCTTATTAGAATAACCTAGTGCACTTAGTGGATCGCTGGTTCTAGTCTCGCATGTCATTTTTTCCCTTCTCTTTGAAATATCTACGTATGGTAATTGTAAAATTTATCATCATTTTTTATGAATAATGCACGTCTTCTTGTTTCAGATTACATATTGAACACGAAATTTTTGTTTTCATTTCAAATGTAATTTGTTAATTATCGGTATTTTATGAAAGATTGTTGATAAAGGTTGCCTAAATTAAGAAAACACAACAATTTAATCTTTTAGGGCAAAACAGAAAAACCGAATACTCTTTATTTGGATTATGTACCTTATTTTATACTGTAGATGTTATGCCAAAAGAAACCAGTTGGCTAGTGTCGTAGAAACATTAAAAACAATCATTTTCACAGCATCCAGCACACCATACAAATGCTGCATTTTTACATTTGCCACTGTATCATTACAACATGAACCCAACAGAACTGTTCTGGAGCCCAGTTAAAGAAATTGGCCCGAGAAATAACACCACTGTTAAGCTGCAAGACATACTGGAACTAATGCACGCTGCTTTTTCACATGTCACTGCCAAAATATAGAACGGCATGTCATAAAAGAAGCTCATTCTGTTGTTGATCGACTCGTAGAACGTAGAGGTTCACAGTTCTAGAACGGAAATGTATTTCTCGGATTCGGAAAAGGAAAGAGCTAAGATATTACTAGACGACTGACTGTAATTAATACCTTCAGTGGCTTCAGTATTCAAAAATACGGTGAAATCCATGCAGTGTGCTTTTGCATCACACACACCTCTCTCAGAAAAATTTGCCTGAATTTAAGTTAGAAATTTTCACCACTCTTGTTTGTAAGTAGAACACTATGACTGGTGAGATCGAGAGCATTTTATGATTTCCGTCTTGTCAGCTAAGAAGGATGCGACAGTGCTGGAGTTTTGCCGAATATTATTTCATTCTCTTTAAAAATTAAATGACATTCGAAGCTGCATTGTTTCTTTGCTCGTTTTACGTCTGAAATGCAACTGCTCGCATCATTATAGGTTAGTTAGACCAGTTGGCGGGCCATTGCTGTCCAAGTTTAATGCGCCGGTAAAACTGTTGTCCCGCACTATCGCTCACTCTACGTGCGTGTAACACAGCACAAAACGTATCCTTGTGATCGTACTTGACTGTACTAGACACAGCTTGGCTTCCGTTCCACGTGAAATGAAATACAATGACACTGGAGCAAAAGCGGAATAATACGTGCGGTAATGTTTACTTCAGGTTTATTCTTAAGATGAACAGAGCATAGATGTCTATGGTCACGTAATTCCCATAAAGTACGGGTCGGTCGTTTGTGGCTGCGAAGCTGACTGGCACCTTATGGCGTCCCATATATGTTCATCGGGTTCACATCAGGCTAGTTTGATGGCCAAGACATCAACGTTAGTGCACTGACACACTCTCCAAAGCACTGTAGTTAATTTTGGCCTTGTGACACGAACAGTTTGTAAGGTGGTCATGTCAATTTGATTTTTGTGTGTCATCGATGCGCTCGTCAGAGAAAGAGCAAGCTACGTTACTGTTAGACAATCTTTGATCTTCTCGCGGCACAGTCTTCGCCTCTGAGCACTCTCATACATTCTTCGTTGAAGTGTGGTACGTGATGGGCATATTCAGTAGTGGCGTGTTGACTTGTGATTGGATCTGTTAGATGAAGAAAGATTTATTGTAAAGAATAGCAAGGATGAATATGATATATATACTGGAAGGATATAAATTTTGATTTTTGAGGAAAAGAAGTATGAGATCATATTTACGTATGATGTAACATAATAACATGCATTGCTTTAACTTGAGGAATTTTCATGTTATATCTGCCTATTAAACTCATGCAATTTATTGAGTTTCTTCATAATAATATTACTATAAGTGGCGCCATTAGGGTAATAATTATGGTGAGTATAGTATTACAAAGAGCTCTCATAAGTCACTTCAGATTTGTAAGAAATCATGAAAGATGTGTAAAGAGACAACAAAGAGAAATGTAAGAAAGAGCAAAGGAATGGTTACAAAGATGAATGTGAAAGAGCAAAGATTAGGTAGGGCAAATATGAGAAATGATTAGGTAGGGAAAATATAAGGAATGATTAGGTAGGGTCATGATGAGAAATGGTAAGGTGGGGCAAAGATGGCAAAAGCTTAGGTGCAGCGATGGAGCTATGAGAATATATGAAACATATGACAGAAAGAACCAAAGAATACAGTAAACAGTGGTATTTGTTGAAAGTGTGATAAAAATATAGGCAAAAGGATGAAAAGGGGCACGAGATAAAGGATTAAATATAACTAGATAGCATGCTAACTACTGACCACGTTAGGTATAATCATAGACTGACGTCTAACTGACTGCAGAAATATTCTTTGTTGTGAACCTTGATTACTTCCTAATCCATGTTATTCCTAATTACCTCTCCTTATCTGTGTGTGTGACCACTATCCTTACGAGTTTATTTATTGTGGGTGATCACTATCCTTATGTGTCTCTTTCTACATTACTCTCTATACTTCTGTGTATTTCACTGATGTCCACTCATACGTATTTATTTCAAGAGATTTAGAATTTTCTGTAGGTCATTCTGTACACATAATAAGTGCTTCTTATAAAGCCTATTACTATATACTGTTTTCCATGATTTGCGTGTCTCATGTTTCTGTAATTCATTATTAGAAAATCATGATGCCATTTTTTCATAGTTTTTTATAGACATAGAAATATGATCTTATTACTCCTGTCTAATTATTATTATTATTATTATTATTCACGTATGGGGCCAATAGGACCACGCGAGGTACAATCAGTGAATGTCGCTTTTGATGGTTGTCCTTCCTTTGCGTCCAAATTTGTTTCATCCTTTCAGAATGAAGTCTCTTGCTTACATCAGGCCACAACATTCCAGTCCGTTTTTTTTTATTTCCCTCTGACCAACTTTCCAATGAAATATCTTTTGTCCGAATGTTTTTCTATCTGTAACTTCTGCTTGAGTTATATCAGCTACTTTAAGATCCTCCTTAATCGCAACGATCCATTTAATTGGCTCATTTTTGACCCAACTTCTGTTTTAGTAGAATTCTACTATTTGTTTTTCTTCAACCTAGTGGGTGTCAAACATGTACCCATAAAATTCAAGTCGTCGGTTTCTCACATCATCATGTATGTCTGTGTATTATTCTATTTCCTTATTGCTTCTCAGCCTATAAGTTCGAACGTGTGTGGGGCTGTCAGATGAGAACTGTACTTAGTGTCACTGAGTCTGCTTCCGCATAACTTACCACAACAATGACATTATTGCAACGAGATAAAGAAAGTTTGGTCGTCTGTGACAAGGACACTCTTCTACCAACTTTCATCGTACAAATTACTACTGCCGTACGTGACTGTGCTTCAGAAATGTAGGCCTTGTGTGATAGAGACACTCTTACCTACTTCCTGTGGGCTACAAAAACAGTGTAGATCAACAATACTATTTCAGTATAAAATGTGACATATAACTTTTCAAAATAGCCCTGTGCAAAACGTTCTATAGACATCATAAAAAATTGCTAACCTACCATTGGTGAATTCTATTGATTAATCATTCACATGTTGTTGAATTTTCTAAGTATTTTTTACTTATAATTCCTTAACTCATATTCTTGTAAAGCTATTTTGCTCTTTGTATTTGTAACATGTTTTGTATGTTCTTATCCTTAATGTTTAGAATTTTGTCTTCGTTCCATACTTATCTGAAATAACCTACTGGGGAAGGTGGATGTTTCGTAAGGTGGTCATGTTCTTTTGATTTTTGTATGTCATCGATGTGCACGTCAGAGAGAGAGAGCAAATTACGTTACTGTTAAACACTCTTTGGTCTTTTCGTGGCACAGTCTTGGCCTCTGCACAGTCTAATACGTTCTTAGTTGAAGTGTGGTAAGTGATGGACGTATTCAGTAGTGGTGTGTTGACTTGTGATTGGATCTGTTAGCTGAATAAAGATGTACTGTAAAGGACAGAAATAGTGAATATGATGTATATATTAGAAGGCGAAAAAAATATAAATTTAGAATATTGTTATTATTTTTGAAGAGAAGAAGTTTGAGGGAAGACTGTACCTCTGTGCAAATAGGAATAATTATTTTCAGCTAGTTAATTTGTTCGGAGCTGAGAGAGAGGTCACCAAACTTCACTGAGTCATGCATTAACATATTAACTGATTAAGCTGTTTGGTTTTTACAGAAATTCTCTGTTAACTTTAACCCCTTATAAAACATTGTTCACTTTGTTAAGCATAGTATTGTTCAGTCTAATTTTATGTGTGAAAATCATGCGAAGTTTTTTGAATACATACTTCGTTCTAAACTCGTTGTCTTGGAATATCATTTCACGCAGGTATAGTTACTCTCCCCACCCCATTGTTTATCAGTACGCATTACCACATGCAACAGTTTTAGTACGTAGTTAGAGACAGAAATCTAGCATAGCCGCTGTCTGCTTGCTGTCTGCTGTTGTGCTTTCGAGAAATCTGCTACAACGTTGTCAAGACGGGAGGTGAGTGGAAGTTTTGATTCGGGCCAGATAATTGTTTTACTTCACTTGCGCGTTTAATATAAAGTCAGGCTGCGTTTAGATCATTTACAGTGCAGTTCAAATTAATTTCTGTTTAGTCAAAGGTTAGCATACAAGTTCAAGTTGGATAACAGTTTGTGGGTACAAATTTCGGTAATACATAGACTTTTATAGAGTGGGAGGTGAATTTTGGCTAAATTTCAAACATAAACTAATATAGTCGGGAGGGTACAAGTTATCCGGCTGGAAGAGGCAACAGGTTCAGCATACTACTGCCCCACGCTGACCTGTGTCCATGGCGCTACGGATTTTACGAGCAGCGGTGCGCCTGGTTGACGGCGTATTCCGGACTCGACCATCTAACTTGTCTCATAAGAAAGGTAGTTCACCGGATCAAGCGACATTTGACTCACGGTCCAGTCGCGATGATTTCGTGCCGACTGCGATCGTAATTGATGAAGGCATTGGGGGAACCTGGGAACAAATGGTAGCACGCGAGTAGCCGACAAGCTTCAACGTTTCTGAGATGCTCGATCCCGGGCGCCAAGGCATAACAATCTGCCTTTTGTCAAATCCGCTTATGTCACTGGATTTCCACATTTTCTACCGTATCGTCGCTAGAGTGATTCCCCATTCTTCTCTGCTCCGCTTGTTCACTTTCCTTACCGCGTCACGTGCCACGACCTCAACAGGCGGCATTTAAACTCGCGTTGGGCAGTGGTCATATGTTTTTGCCCATCAGTATACGATCCTTGGTCTTACTTTTCTTGTTTTGACTAGGCCTGCAGGTCCACGGTTTTAATGTGATGTCTGAAGTTATTTTAATAGTTTAACTAACAAACAAAAACGTGACCTTATATATGTTTGTTTTAACCTACAACAGAGACTAAAAACAAGCATCAGTTTCAATTCAATATGGCCATTATCCCTGAGGTCGCCATTCTTTACTCAAAAACGAATACACACGGTGTTATCAGGAGCTGTCAGACCTGTAATTTCCAGTAATTCTCGAAGTTAACTAAAAAAAGAAAAGAAACCTACCTTTATCTGAGCCAGCTTATTTTGTTACAGTCAAATGGTTCAAATGGCTCTGAGCACTATGGGACTTAACTGCTGAGGTCATCAGTCCCCCAGAACTTAGAACTACTTAAACCTAACTAACCTAAGGACATCACACACATCCATGCCCGAGGCAGGATTCGAACCTGCGACCGTAGCGGTCGCGCGGTTCCAGACTGAAGCGCCTATAACCGCTTGGCCACTCCGGCCGGCGTGTTACAGTCAAATGGTTCAAATGGCTCTAAGCACTATAAGACTTAACATCTGAGGTCATCAGTCCCCTAGGCTTAGAACTACATAAACCTTACTAACCTAAGGACATCACACACATCCATGCCCGAGGCAGGATTCGAACCTGCGACGGTAGCAGCAGCGCGGTTCCGGAATGAAGCACCTAGAACCACTCGGCCACCGCGGCTAGCTGTTACAGTCGTCCTGAAGTCATTGTTACGGAGCTAACCAAGCAATAGGTCTGAATTACAGAGTATCTTGATCAAATTATCAGTTATACAGTTACAAATGACACCGAAACCCAATTTTAAGGAGGTTTGAGAGAATTAAAATATAATTCAGGAACCTCACTGATTGGCAATTGTGTTCGAGGGCGAGTCATGTTTACTGTATACTGACTGAACGGAGAAAGAAGGGCTACAACATAAAAGACAGTTACTACAAATACACCAAAATAAAATTTCAACAGAAATTAATGCATTGGATTAGTACATTGAAACACTGGATTTTGTCAAGCCAAATTATCTTCAAAGTTATTGATAGACTTTTTCGATGTTTAGTTAGGTATCTTGATCTCGTACTTGGACCATGATACCTCAGTTGTTTCAAAATTCTTTTCAAAGAAAGTGTCAAAAATTAATACGTGATCCTGACTTTCAATAAATAACTGTGGGTAATATTGGAGACAAGTTGTAGAAAATGAAACGAAATGTAAGAACTTGTATCTCAGTGTGAATAGCAGTAAAGTTATGCAGTTAATTTCATAATCTATGAATTATTTGTACAATTGGTAGTAAGGATGTGGAATGAGTTATTTTAGATCCAGTTTCGCATTCACGTATATATATGGCTACATGCTGGTGGTTTACAAGTATTTTAATATATGGGCCTAAGTGACATACGTGAGTTAGAAATTCCTACCTACGACCTTTACATATTGCAAAAATAGAAGTTCTTCCATGGAATAGAAAGAGTACTGAAGGAGAAACTTTTTCAGTTTTCTTTACAGGCTGCCCTATATTTTGTTTCACTTTGTTCGTGAGAGCATTGAGCTACTTTTTAATGTAAAAGACAACCATAATGTAGAGTAATGAATGTCATTTTAGCTTCTGGTATTGTAATTACGTACGTCATTTTTTTCTTTTCAACTGCAGGGGATTATTTCGAACAACTTTCGTGAGGCAATAAGTATAGTGTGAAGCAGTAGTCAAAACACCTAATTCCTTAAAAAGGTGTCTACAATAAGATCGTGGGTGAACGTCATGATTATTCATACAGCATGTTTTTGCGCAACGTAGACTTTCTTTCTTAAAGATGAGTAGCTGCAGAATATTACTCCACATGACAGTATTCAAAGAAAATGTGCCAAATATATCAACTTTCTGATTTGTTTAACCACAAGATTTACAATGATTCTAAGTACAAATTTGGCTGAACTAAGATGTTTTAGGAGTTCCAAAATGTGCATTTTCAGTTTAAATTCTCATCAATTTGACTCCTATAAATTTCCAAATTCGCACTCGAGTTATTACTTACTAACCATGTGTGATCACTGGAATAGCAATTCAAGCAGTGCGGAATTGAATATGTTGCGTCTTTTTGAAACTGAAAATGAAACCATTCGCAGAATACCACTCAGTAATACTTTTAAGAACATTATTTACCATTTCGTCTGTTACTGCAAGTGTGTTTGGATTAATCACAATATTAGTATCATCGCAAAAGGCAGTAATTCTACTTGTTGTGTAGTAGACAAAAAGTAGTGTACATACGTGATAAGCAATCGTGGACTTAACACAGCCATGTGGAACCCCATAAGCCATTTCTCTTCAGGATCTCACCCCCTTACATTAGTTGAAATGTTATGTACAACCTTCCACATTCTTTTAGTTAGATATGACATTATCGATGTGTTGTCTGTTCCATCAGTTCCAGAAAACCTTAATCTACCTGGGAGAATATTGTGATTCACACAGTCAAATGCCCTAGATAAGTCACAGAAAATACCAACAGGAACTGTTCTATTATTTAATGGTTATAAAATTTTGTAAACGAACGTGTGAATGGTATTCTCAGTGGAGTAATTCTTATGGAATTCAAACTATGACTTATAGAGAATATTATTGTTGGGATACTGTTCTGGAATACACTATTTTGGAAATCGATGTCACTAATGACGTGGGTCGGTAGTTTTTGATATTTCTCATATCACCTTTCTTATAGCGTGGTTTAACAATGGCATATTTTAATTTCTCTGGAAAAATGCTGTGAAGTTGTGATGAATTACGTATTTCAGAAAAAACAGCGCTTATTATATGTGAACAAGTCGTTAGTATTCTGTTGAAACACGATCAAATTCAGATGAGCTCTTATTTTTCAGAAAATATATGTGAGGCTCCATATGACAGAATTTTGCGTGAGTTATTTTTTCATCATACTGCTTTGATTTTTCTCTTCAACTGTTTGTCCCTATAGTTTCTGCTACATTTAATAACGATTATTAAACATACCTGCTTCCTGTGACTGATCATTTACAGCCTTCCATTTAAATCGATAATGGTGTTATCCTGTTGTGTGGCCTGTTGTCTTGCCTCTCGTTGCACTACATTTCATACACGCCTAAGTCTGTTGTTGGAACTGCTGATTTCTGATATAATATGCATGATCCTTGATATTGTAATGACCTTTCTCAGTAATTCTGAGTAGTTTTTGTAGTGTGCAATTACTGCAGGATCGTAACTTGTTATTGACAACATATACATTTCCCTTTCCTTCCACAAGATACTTTAATCCCTCTAGTGATATATTGTTTTTTACATCGCTATTTAACGTCCCTTCTGATTATTTTATGTGGAAGGCCGTATCAAATTATGGAATTGATTAAATTTTTTGTCACCATTTGGTTTGTAATAAAATTCATCCCACATCATCTCCTGTGAACTATTCTTAAAAAAGTTTGTCCTGGATTTGTTAATTAGTCTAATTTCACACAGAGGAATATCTATTCTGTTAGGCACTATCTTATTTATCTTAACTAAATGCGCATCATGATCAAGAAGAGCATTTAATACCGGGCATACAGATATATTCTTACTTTATTATCAAAGAAAACATTATCAATTAGAGTACTACTGTCTTTGTTCATCTGTGCTGGGATTTTAATTAGTGAGATCGAATTGTAGGATACAAATAAGGTGTCCAAACCACTTCTCCTATCTGTTTCAACTATATGTTTACTTGAGAATGGTTCTGTAGCCGAAAAAAGGTTTGTACTAAATAAGAAATGTTACTAATTAACCCTCTACTGCCCACCGTGACTCTGAAGTCACGTCAAATTTTATCGTTATATTTCGCATTAGGATCGTTATTTCTTTCTTGACCAGTGTGACTTGAGTGTTACAATATGGCTGCTTTATACACAAACAATGTAACTGCCCACTGTGACCTCAGAGTCACAGAACTATTTTTAAAAAATAATTTTTTTCAAAAACAAAAATTCACCTGATATGTGTTAAATACATTATTCTCTAACATTCTGTGCATATAAATATTTTTTTCTACAGGAAATAATAATTTGGGCAATAGAGGGTTAAACTAACGCAACCTACTTGATTTATTCATTACTGAATGTCATATTACGATGTATTCTATACTCTGTGCTGTGTCCAAAAGAAAAGAAAAAGTTTTTCGTTCATAATGACTTTTCCCTATGAAAATTGTCTATTTTTCAGTAGCAAAACATACGCGATTAGACGGGCACCAGTGTTCGGTTGATATGAAAAACGACGGATAATTTCATGTTTATGTTATTTCAGCTTTATACCGGGTGTCTCAAACCTTTTGGGTGAAATTTAAACAGGTGATAGTGTGTCCACACCCGATTATATTGAGACAGGGAACCAACGGTCGAAAATACGTATTTACTGCGTTGTGGACATACACATCATACACCGTATAAAAACAACATAGCTCGCAGTAATTATTCAGAGTGACGATCGCCTGTCTCAGTGCATTCATGGCAACTGCGCATGCAGTTATGCCTCACTCTCTCAATGATCCTTGCTGTCTGTTGTACTAGAAGACACTACAAGCAGGTCTTAGTCCATTTCTAAGAGGGTTTCATACACCAACAGATTGACTTAGCCGCAGAGGAAAAAGTCCAGAGATGGGAGGTACGGCGATTGTGTTGACCAAGGCACAGGACCTCCACTTCCAATCTAACAGTGAGTGTACATGTTGTTCAGATGCTCACAGGCATTAACATCGAGCTGGGCTGGTGCAGGGTCCTGTTAAAACCACATCCTTTCGCGGACAACAAGGGGTACAGTCTCTAAGAACTGTGGCTGCACATCTCGCAGGAACACCAGGTAATGAGGACGGGGAGGCAGCAAATAAGTTCCTATTAGGTGATCTTGGACAATTCCTGCCCATATGCTGACAGATAATAGTTGCTGGGTTGCTACTGGCCACCGATTTGTGTGGTGTGGATATTGTTCTCACTCCAGACATGGCTGTTGCGTAAAACACTGTTACAGGTGAATGAGGCCTCATCCGTGAAGCAGACAATCTGTACGAAGTTCAGCACAACAGTGTGGTGGATAATCCATTGAAATGTGAATGTGGGACTCATAATCCTTTGGTTCCAGTGCTTGCACGCTTGTTCCAACAGTGCTCCCCACACTGTATCCTTCGAACTGTGTGTCTTACGGGCAACATGTTCGGACATGTCTTTGGCGGGAACCTTGGCCGGCTGTCTGTGGCGTGAAGGACCCCGTCTCTCGTAAATTGGTATCCACAAACTTCTTTTAATTAGGATGACGGGACAGCTGTCTCTGCAGATTTGTGCTGCTTTACGAGTACTATATCCAGCCGCACCCTACGTTAAATGTATGTCTGCCAACTCTAGTGACGAGTAACGTTTTATCTTCGACTAGGCGTCATGGACTGTACACAGTTACACAGCTCAAAATACACACACCACAAACTGAACAAGTGACATCAGGGATAATGGTGTGCCTGCGGCACACGCTAAGGCGCCGGTGCGATGCATGCGGTCGTCACATGACACACTTGTTATGAGCTAAACTGTGTACAGTACGTCCGTATGGTGGTTAGGGATGTGCACTATTTGTCACCCGCTGCCTGTTCCAGTATGCAACAGACACCCGGGATCTTTGCGTGACAGTAGCAGAATTGCATGCACCGTTACAGTACATGCACTGAAGCTAGCTATCGTCGCGTTGAACAATTTCTAAGAACTACATTGTTGTTATGCGGTGTACGTTCGTCCAACCGACCATTGGATCGAACTCTCAACACACGAGGCCTATCCAGAAAGTAACAGACGTTTTGATCTATCGCTGCGGTGGGAGGGACTACAGCAGCCGTCTTGTTGCCATAAAGTTCCTACACTTACAAGGGGAGGCCGCCAATTGTGAAATTCAGATTCGATTCATACTGCGCATAATAAAAGCTCATGGCCAGAGGTGTAATGTGGCAAAGCACCAAGATGCACTTCTCAGCCGTTGTCGAGAAAATCTAGTCAAAAGAAACCGTTGGGGTGAAATAATTCTACGATGTATAGTTTACTACATCGTCGTGGCGCAGCGGTAAGCGCTCGGGTTCGTAATCTGTAGGTCGCCGGATCGAATCTCACGCCATGCAACCTTTTTTTTTAGTATTTGTTTTTTGTAATTCAAATATATATATATATATATATATATATATATATATATATATATATATATATATATATATCGTGGGGTCTCTACTCTAATTCGAACGTTTGACTTACACTATACGTATTCGTTTCGGAATATCGTTTCTACGTCTTCCGTTAACTACACGTGTAAACATTATGAAGACAATTAATAACATTTGAGAAATACAACTTTGTTTGCGGAAAACATAATCATGTTCGAAGTCGCCAGTTTTTCCACGACAAACGACTTTCAACAACTTATTATATGCATAATTGTTGCAACTGATTGCCGGGAATATATATATATATATATATATATATATATATATATATATTTGAATTACAAAAACAAATACTAAAAAAAAAATTTGCATGGCGCGAGATTCGAGCCGGTGACCTTCGGATTACGAACCCGAGCGCTTACCACTGCGCCACGACGCTGTTGGAGAGATATAAATCGTAGAGAGTATTTCATGGCAACGGTTTCTTTTAACTGTCGATTTTCTCGACAACGGCTGAGAAGTGCATCTTGGTGCTTTGCCACATTACACCTCTGGCCATGAGCTTTTATTATGCGCAGTATGAATCGAATCTCAATTTCACAATTGGCAGCTTCCCCTTGTTAGTCCGCATCCAGCGGTGGTAAAATGTCGTCTATGTCCCATGTACTTTGCTTTCGATAAAGTATTAAAATGTCCGTGCAATAGAAAACAACTCAAAATGAGAGGTGCTTTCTGTGATTATGTTTTCGCTGGCAAAAAACTGCAAACCAGTCGAAATTTATCGCGGCCTTTGTAATGTGTATGGAAGTAATAATGAGTGAAAACTGAGTGAGGCAATGACGCATTAATTTTAATGATGCCCATACCAGTGTTTACGGTGAGGGCCGCAGTGGCAGGTATAGTCTTGTAACTAAAGTCTACGACAAAATTCGTGAAAATCGTCGTTTCACGATTACGGAACTTTTGCAATATTTTCCCCAAGTTCCACGGAGTTTGGTGCATGACATTATGGCAGTGGAGCTTGATTACCACAAATTTTGTTTTAGGAGGGTTCCCAAAATCATAACAGAAGACCACAAGAAATAGAGATTGGCTGCAGGACAGATCTTCCTTGAAGACTATAAGAAAAATTGTGTCCTAACTGGGGCGAGGCTTGGATGAAGCTTGCCAATTGTGAAACAAAAGGCAGTCGATGGAATGATGGCACACAAATTTTCCCAAGGAGCCATGGAAATGTTTGCGAAAGCTATCAGCAAGAAGATCATGGTTAAAGTGTTTTGGGAGTCTAAGGCGGTGATTCCCATTGATTTCCTTGAACGTGGCACAACAATTAGGTAACTCAGAGATGTACTGTGAAACACTGACAAAGTTAAGGCGAGCGATACAAAACAAGAATCGGGGAACTCTTAGTACAAAATTTTTCTTTTTTCACGACATGTCCACACACGGCCAAACGTACACGGGAGCTCCTATGGGCTTTTGAATGGGAGGTATTTGATCATCACAGCCCGGATTTGGCCCCGAGCAGCCACCACCTTTTCCCAGCAATGAAGAAATGGTTCGCTACACAACGCTTTGTCACTGACGCCGAACTGCATGCCAATATAAACCAGTGGTTTATATTTTTACACAGACGGTACTGAAACAAAAAGAAGAAACTTGTGCTACGAAGTGTCAAGTGCTCAATTTGAACGGCGATTGTGTAGAACAATATCTTAAGAGTATACCTCTAAAATGTAATAATAAAATAGGTTTTTCAATATTGTCAGTTTTTTTCAAAGTGGTTGTTTCCTTTCGGGTAGGCCTCGTAATCAGTTGTGGACCCACTACCACCTGTTTCAGTTTCATCCAAAAGGTTTGAGGTACCCTGTATTATTGTGAAAAGTCTGTGTCATGTTATGTCATCACCAACTTCCATTACGTTAAAATTTTGGGTAAGTTGAATAAAGAGCATAGCGTCTGACGAAATCCATAAGATATAGATCGATTGGTTGCTTTTATTTCCCCAGTGCTTGATTTATCAGTATTCTTTCAGCAAACAGTGGATTGCAGACATTTTGAGAAGGTGTGTATTATACAAGGTGGGGCCAATACCAGTGGCCCGAACGAGTGTATACGATTAAACGTTAATGTATGCGTATAACAACACCTCGTGACGCGCAAAGAACGTGTACGCCCGCCAAGTGATACACACCAGTTCAGAGCGTAGTGTGGACTGTGTCAGTGTGAATGGAGCAGTTCAAAGGGGACGACGGTACTCACAGTGGAGCTGCGGGTTTTCGTTGTGGAAAGTTACGTGACAGCAAACGGTGTGCTCAGTTGTTTGCTGAGAAGTTTAATGGTGTCAAAGTGCCAGCAAAGAGTGTCATGCAACGCTTAGTCCAAAAAAATGTCAGACATGGTCAGTTTTGAACAAGTCAAAAAACATTCCGTCAGTAAATGGGGCTGCAGTTCACCAAAAAATGTTTCAGAGTCCTACCAAATCAAACCGACGCCTGTCGCGAGAGACAGGCATATCGCGTCGATTATGCGGACGAATACTGCACTCAGACCTCCACATGCATCCCTGCCGAGTGTCTGTTGTTCATTCATTAAAACCAGCAGATGCTCCTCAGTGCCTCCAGTTTTGTGAGTGGCTTTCAGTGAAACAACAATGAATTACTTAGACATGGATATGTTGTTTATGTTTGACGAAGTCTGGTTTCACCTGATTGGTAATGTCAACTCACAGAATCACAGATTCTGGGCAGCGGAGAATCCGCATAATTTCCACGAAACGCCATTGCATGATCCGAAGGTTGGGGTTTGGTGTGGAGTGTCTGCACGCCGTGTTATTGTTCCCATCTTCTTTCATCAGACGTTGACTTCGGCGCGTTACACTGTCACCATTTTGAAACAATTTGTGGCACCATCAGGAAAGGACCTACTGTTACTTCCAACAGGATGAAGAAGGTGGCCAAACCTCGGAGCACATTTACATGATCTTCAAGCCCGACAGCGTTGTTAGCAGGGGTCAGTCTGTCAGTATGTGATAACTTTGTGCAGGGAAGCCTCAAGTGTAAGGGGTGTCGCAACAGTCCTCCTATTCTTCAAGTACTGCAACAGAACATTTCAGATGATACTGCAGCAATTTCACCAGTCCAGCTTCGATTCGCCTTCAGCAGTTTGCTGATCAGGGCCCAAATGTGCCATGAGATGGATGGTGGTCAGTTTCAACATGTGCTATCAGGGTACTGATGTGTTTCCTTTCCTCTACTGTGTTTCTTTGTACTCCGGAACTCTGTTCTCCGGGCCACTTTTATTTGCCCCACCCTGTATAGTGCATTGACGGTGTAAAACATTCTTAATGCCGTTGCTGTACGTGAGATGTGGTGTAATTTTGACGCCCTCGGTCGGACAGCTGTCTCGCCTTGGCCGCTCTGGATGGCGCAGCAGTGGAGTAGCCGGCAACCTGACTGCGCGTGACGAGGGCGAACCAGCGGCGCTCGGCGAGCAGCAGCGCGCCGGCGGCCAGCAGCAGCGCGGCCAGGCCGCAGAGCAGCGGCAGCGCGTTGGCGGCGCCCACGCTCTCGTAGGCCGGCCGCTCCGACCAGTCGGGCTGCGGCGCGGAGCGCGCGCGCGCCACCCGCGTCACCAGGCCGCGCTCGCGCAGACGGTTGATGCTGCGCAACCATAAAAGCACCCCTCAGCGCGTGTCACAACTCATACAGGCTGACAACCATCGAACTATAGGACAAAAAAACGCAAATTAGTTACATACTACGACGTGCACACACTTTATGCAACATGTAAAAGTCAGATTTTCGGATTTAGGTTATCGAGTGTTCGATATGCCTGCCATCACTGGCGACGATGTGGCGCAGACGAATAGCGAAATTCGGCATGACCCGCTGTAATATTTCTGGCTTATTCAGTCATCATATCAGGCTCCAGGAAGCTATTCCCAGGGCAGTGGAGATGCAAGAAGCATAGAGATGACGCAATGTGGGATGAGGTACCGGTGACAGATGTTAGATTCGGTACCATTCCCGTGAGAAAGACCGCCTGCATGATGCTGCTGCTCTGTGATTGGCTGCTGCGTTCGGCGGTAGGGGGCCAAAACGTTAAACTTTAGTTGCTATTATTAATTAAACCTGTCATCCAAATTACTTTACCGAGCGAGGTGGCGCAGTGGTTAGCACACTGGACTCGCATTCGGGAGGACGACGGTTCAATCCCGTCTCCGGCCATCCTGATTTAGGTTTTCCGTGATTTCCCTAAATCGGTTCAGGCAAATGCCGGGATGGTTCCTTTGAAAGGGCACGGCCGATTTCCTTCCCAATCCTTCCCTAACCCGAGCTTGCGCTCCGTCTCTAATGACCTCGTTGTCGACGGGACGTTAAACACTAACCACCACCACCAAATTACTTCATTTTTTAAAAATAAACATTTCTCAACAGATAGCTATCAATCAGTCATTTCAAAATTATTAAAATAAAAGTATTACTAAAACAAAAGATTGACGATATTATTGCCGATGCACTTCGGTGGCGTTCGGGTCACGCCTTGCTGGTTTGGGGCGCGAAGTGTCTTGGGCAGTCCGGCTCTCCAGTTCTGACCGTTCCAGCAGACAGACATGTCTGTTATAGCAGTATTTGTTTCATGCAATTTTATTTACTACATTTCCGACCGTCGCTAGGTACAGACACGTTGTCTGTAATAGTAGTATTTGATTCATGTAATTTTATTCTCCAGTTCTGACGGTTCCAGTAGACAGACATGTTGTCTGTGGCAGGGTGTATTTCATTTTATTTTAGCCAGATATAATGACTGTGGAAAGATATGTTCAATACGTTGTGATCAATAATAGTTTCTCGTGTCTACATCAATAAAAACCCGAGTGGCATCTCACATGAGTTATAGTTTATTCGTAGCAGCAGTTCCTTGCGGATTTAATTCCAGCCTCAAGAAACAGAATACACGACCTGCGTGCTGTTTTCTGCGCTGGGGACATCATCATCATGAAGACAGCAGGTTAGTCAAGTGTACAAGAACTTACGTATTCCACACAGGGCAGTGGAAACAACTAAGCACCTCACGTGTACTGCATCCACAGTACAAATGTGCTTAGTGAAACGTCATCTGCACTAATGGAGAGGAGGTCAAGAAGGATGAAAGTATTAACACTATCTCACTTTTATTCCTTTTTCTTGCCGCACCACTGAGATCAAATGTCTTGTGATTAGGGCCTCCCGTCGGGTAGACCGTTCGCCGGGTGCAATTCTTTCGATTTGACGCCATTTCGGCGACTTGCGAGTCGATGGGGATGAAATGATAATGATTAGGACAACACAACACCCAGTCCCTGAGCGGACAAAATCTCCAACCCAGCCGGGAACCGAAACTGGGGCATTAGGATTGACATTCTGTCGCGCTGACCACTCAGCTACTGGGGGCGGACGGCATGACCCAGTGAAGTGTAGTAACATCGATGTTGTCGATGACCTCGTGAATGGCTGTTTTCATCTCAGCAATGGTTTTGGGTTATCGTTGTACACCTTGTCTTTACTACAGCCCCGCAACTAGGTTCAAATGGTTCAAATGGCTCTGAGCACTATGGGTCTTAACATCTATGGTCATCAATCCCCTAGAACTTAGAACTACTTAAACCTAACTAACCTAAGGACATCACACACATCCATGCCCGAGGCAGGATTCGAACCTGCGACCGTAGCAGTCACGCGCCTCCGGACTGAGCGCCTAGAACCGCTAGACCACCGCGGCCGGCCCCGTAACTAGGGGCCGCATGTATTCAGATCCGGAGAATATGGTGGACAATCGAGGCCCAGGCTAGTGGCCTCTGGGTACACCAGAGCCAGCATGCTGTCCCCAAAGTGCTCCTCCAGGACGTCAGACACTCTCCTGCTTCGATGGGGTCGAGCTCCGTCTTGCATGAACCACATCTTGTCGAAATCAGGGTCACTTTGGATAGAGGGATGAGATCGTCTTCCAAAACATTCACATACACCATGTGATCAAAAGTATCCGGACGCCTGGCTGAAAATGACTTACAAGTTCATGGCGCCCTCCGTCGGTAATGCTGAAATTCAGTATGGTGTTGGCCCACCCTTAGCCTTGATGACAGCTTCCACACTCGGAAACAATCAGGTGCTGGAAGGTTTCTTGGGGAATGGCAGACCATTCCTCACGGAGTGCTGCACTGAGGAAAGGTATCGATGTCCGTCGGTGAGGTCCGGCGAGAAGTCGGCGTTCCAAAACATCAGAAAGTGTTCTATAGGATTCAGGTCAGGGCTCTGTGCAGGCCAGTCCATTACAGCGATGTTATTGTTGTGTAACCACTCCGCCACAGGCCGTGCATTACGAACAGGTGCTCGACCGTGTTGAAAGATGCAACCGCCATCCCCGAATTGCTCTTCAACAGCGGCAAGCAAGAAGGTGCTTAAAACATCAATGTAGGCATGTGCTGTGATAGTCCCACACAGATCGACAAGGAGTGCAACCCCCCCCCCCCCCCCCCACGAAACGTACGACCACGCAATAACACCACCGCCTACGAATTTTACTGTTGGCACTACACATGCTAGCAGATGACGTTTACCGAGCATTCCCCAAACCCACACCCTGCCATCGGATGTGTGTACCGTGATTCGTCACTCCACATGACGTTTCTCCACTGTTCAAACGTCAACTGTTTACGCTCCTTACAGCAAGCGCGCCATCGCTTGGCATTTACCAGCGTGATGTGTGGCTTATGAGCACCTGCTCGACCATGAAATCCAAGTTTTCTCACCTCCCGCCTAACTGTCATAGTACCTGCAGTGGATCCTGATGCAGTTTGGATTTCCTGTGTGATGGTCTGGATAGATGTCTGCCTATTACTCATTAGGACTCTCTTCAACTGTCGGCAGTCTCTGTCAGTCAACAGACGAGGTCGGCCGGTACGATTTTGTGCTGCCGGCCGCGGTGGTCTCGCGGCTCTAGGCGCGCAGTCCGGAACCGTGCGACTGCTACGGTCGCAGGTTCGAATCCTGCCTCGGGCATGGATGTGTGTGATGTCCTTAGGTTAGTTAGGTTTAAGTAGTTCTAAGTTCTAGGGGACTGATGACCACAGCAGTTGAGTCCCATAGTGCTCAGAGCTATTTGAATCATTTGAATCGATTTTGTGCTGTAGATGTTCCTTCACGTTTCCACTTCCCTATCACATCGGAAACAGTGGACCTAGGGATTTTTATGAGTGTGGAAATCTCGGATACACACATATGACATAAGTGACCCAATAACCAGACCATGTTCGAAGTCCATGAGTTCCGCAGAGCGCCCCATTCTGCTCTTTCACGATGTACAATGAATGAATAATGAGGTCATTTATATGGAGTAGGTTCTAGGCGCTTCAGTCCCGAACCTCGCGACTTCTACGGTCGCAGGTTCGAATCCTGCCTCGGGCATGAATGTGTGTAATGTTCTTAGGTTAGTTAGGTTTAAGTAGTTCTAAGTTCTAGGGGACTGATGACCTCAGATGTTAAGTCTCATAGTGCTGAGAGTCATTTGAACCATTTGATATGGAGTACCTGGCAGTAGGTGGCAGCAGAATTCACCTAATATGAAAAACGTATGTTTTTTGGGGTGTCTGGATACTTTTGATCACATAGTGTACCTTTTGGTAGTCACCATGCCATCAAGGAAATCGGACCAATTATTCCGTGACTGGACAATGCACGCTACACAGTCACCCGCTGGGGGTGAAGAGATTTCTCGATTGCGAAATGTGAATTCTCAGTCCCCCGAATGCGCCAGTTTTGCTTATTGATGAATCATCCGAATCAATGTGGGCACCGTTGCTAAACCAAAGTGCACATACTAATTCCCATCATGCCATGCGGCCAACCGTGCAGTTTGAACGTTCTAACGCAAACCGTTCAGAAGTTATGTCGACTTTATTTCATATAGTTCAACAATTGTCATCCTGTAAATACAATGACAGAAAAAATTTTAGAATACATTTGTCTAGGTAATGTATGTAAGTGATTAATACGGCAAGGTCACAGGTTAATGTTAGCGCGAGGTAAGTCACTGCGGATGAGAAATGCGGGTATATTAACAGCCAGTGTACCGCCAGGACAGTTTCATATACCTGTTGCACATGGTTGGTCAGCACACGTTTGTGGACAAGGCTTCACTTGTCATCCTATGATCTCCTATATGTGCGTGACTGGAGAAATATCTCATGATCGAGCAGCCTGAGGCAACATGTAGACACTCTCTAGAGCATTCTCGGTTACAACAGCGGTATGTAGGCGAGCGTTATCCGGTTGGAAAACACCCCTGAAATGCTGTTCATGAGAGGCAGCACAACAGGTCGGATCACGAGAATGACGTACAAATCCGCAGAATGCGATGGATAACAACAGGTCGAGTCACGAGAATGGCACACAAATCTGCAGTCAGAATGCTAGAGATAATACGAGAGTGCTCCTGTTGTCATACGAAATCGCACCCCAGAGCATAACTTCAGGTGTATGTCCTGGGTGTCAGTACGCAGACAGGTTGTTTGCAGGTCCTCAACTGGTTCCCTTCTAACCAAGACACGCCCATCACTGGTACCGAGGCAGATTCATCTTTCATCAGAAAACACAACATTCCTCCACCCTGCTCTTCAATGTACTCTCCGTTGATACCACTGAAGTCGCAAACAGAGGTGGTCTGGGTTCAGTGAAATGCACGTTATAAGGCGTCTGGTTCGGCGCTGTCCTTGAAGTAATCGATTTGTAACAGTTCGTTGTGTCATTTTGGTGCCAACTGCTGCTCAAATTGCTGCTACAGATCCAGTACGACGCTCCAGAGCCATACCCCGAACATGATGGTCTTGCCTCTCGGTATTGGCACGTGGCCGTCCGGTATCCGGTCTTTGGCCACCCAACATTCTCGTGGCCACCGATGCCAGCAGCCATGTACAGTGGCTAGTAAACTGCACACTAAACTGGACGCTAGTATGATAACAGGTGAGGTAACTTCCCAGGAAAACGCGAGGATAGTTTGTACTTGTTGATTCAATCACTAGTAATTCTGCGAAGGATGCACTCATTCGACAATCAGGAAGTCGGTTTTGGCAAGCCACTCTTGTGACTATCCTGTCTTGTATCCTCAGCTTATCTCAGCGCTAAAGCTCTACCAGAAAATCAATTGAAATATCCGGCACGAGTTTAAATTAAAGGATACACAAGATATAAAATCAGAGCATGTAACCATTGTAATCACATTATTCCATATCAAAATTTCTGCTATTAGACTCTATCTAATTCAACTCTCATAAAGTCGAATTATCAAATAATGATGGAAAGAGATCGGCCGTTTGGCTTGACACTTTTTGCCGGGATAAAGTGGACCCCACGTTTTCATAGACGTCACCACTTTTGGTAAGACATTGTCCTATTAAATGAGGGTGTGCCAAGTTTTTGAGATACACGGTGTTTCACATACAAGGCAAATGTTGTCTCTAGCATTGTCCGTAATCGATATCCATCTAAGTACGCACAACACGCTGCTCCTTACAAATACCTTGGACTCTCGTAGGTGGCGTACTGTTTTAGATGAGCGAGGAGAAGCATTGGGAAAGGAGTATGAATAAATTGTTATACCAGTTAACGCTTCACAATGTTGCGGCACTAGCATCTACACTCCTGGAAATTGAAATAAGAACACCGAGAATTCATTGTCCCAGGAAGGGGAAACTTTATTGACACATTCCTGGGGTCAGATACATCACATGATCACACTGACAGAACCACAGGCACATAGACACAGGCAACAGAGCATGCACAATGTCGGCACTAGTACAGTGTACATCCACCTTTCGCAGCAATGCAGGCTGCTATTCTCCCATGGAGACGATCGTAGAGATGCTGGATGCAGTCCTGTGGAACGGCTTGCCATGCCATTTCCACCTGGCGCCTCAGTTGGACCAGCGTTCGTGCTGGACGTGCAGACCGCGTGAGACGACGCTTCATCCAGTCCCAAACATGCTCAATGGGGGACAGATCCGGAGATCATGCTGGCCAGGGTAGTTGACTTACACCTTCTAGAGCATGTTGGGTGGCACGGGATACATGCGGACGTGCATTGTCCTGTTGGAACAGCAAGTTCCCTTGCCGGTCTAGGAATGGTAGAACGATGGGTTCGATGACGGTTTGGATGTACCGTGCACTATTCAGTGTCCCCTCGACGATCACCAGTGGTGTACGGCCAGTGTAGGAGATCGCTCCCCACACCATGATGCCGGGTGTTGGCCCTGTGTGCCTCGGTCGTATGCAGTCCTGATTGTGGCGCTCACCTGCACGGCGCCAAACACGCATACGACCATCATTGGCACCAAGGCAGAAGCGACTCTCATCGCTGAAGACGACACGTCTCCATTCGTCCCTCCATTCACGCCTGTCGCGACACCACTGGAGGCGGGCTGCACGATGTTGGGGCGTGAGCGGAAGACGGCCTAACCGTGTGCGGGACTGTAGCCCAGCTTCATGGAGACGGTTGCGAATGGTCCTCGCCGATACCCCAGGAGCAACAGTGTCCCTAATTTGCTGGGAAGTGGCGGTGAGGTCCCCTACGGCACTGCGTAGGATCCTACGGTCTTGGCGTGCATCCGTGCGTCGCTGCGGTCCGGTCCCAGGTCGACGGGCACGTGCACCTTCCGCCGACCACTGGCGACAACATCGATGTACTGTGGAGACCTCACGCCCCACGTGTTGAGCAATTCGGCGGTACGTCCACCCGGCCTCCCGCATGCCCACTATACGCCCTCGCTCAAAGTCCGTCAACTGCACATACGGTTCACGTCCACGCTGTCGCGGCATGCTACCAGTGTTAAAGACTGCGATGGAGCTCCGTATGCCACGGCAAACTGGCTGACACTGACGGCGGCGGTGCACAAATGCTGCGCAGCTAGCGCCATTCGACGGCCAACACCGCGGTTCCTGGTGTGTCCGCTGTGCCGTGCGTGTGATCATTGCTTGTACAGCCCTCTCGCAGTGTCCGGAGCAAGTATGGTGGGTCTGACACACCGGTGTCAATGTGTTCTTTTTTCCATTTCCAGGAGTGTATTTACAGATATGAGTACAAACTCAAACTGGAGATGTAAAAATTATCGGCAGTGCACAGTCGACATCAGTGACGCAATCTGTAGATGATGGATAAATTGATCCAAAAATGCTCTTTTTTCTGATGAAGGATGGCTGGGTTTGTTAGGGTACATAAGTTCGCAGAACAACTGACATTTGACTTCTGAAAACCCTCATCAGTTACATAAAGAAACTGCCTGATTTAAAAACAGCAGCTGTGTGTGTAAACAGTGCAGCATGAAGTAGTGGACTATTTTAATTCATCAAATCTTGCCTTCCCAAAGACAAACCAACGAAATACTGCAACATTTTTTTAAGGAACTAACAAGTAGCGAAAAGGTTTGCGGTCATTTGGTTTAAAACAATGTAAGAGAAGACACCACCAGTACATCTACGAGAGTATTACAAGGTATTTTTTATCACAGCAATTTGTGCACCGTTCTGAGTCCACATACTACTGTCATACCGACCTGAACTGCTAAATGGTGCAACGATTTTCTGAGACTCCTTTCCAAGATCGCTCCTAACTCATTTACTTTATTCTCCGTTAGAATTAATATGCAACCTGCCACACTAACACTGTCCAAGCAATGGACGGCAGTGTCATGTAGTGAACGTAATGCCTCAATGGATATATTTGACGATATTTGGTTTGAGGGCACTCAAATGCATGGTTATCAGAGCTACGATGGAGGCAAGAGGAGGGGGGGGGGCAGGGGGTTACTGTTTCCCAAGCAACACTAGCAAAAATCAAAACATTTGTTAGATTACAAATGAAAAATAAAAAAATCTATTAAATTTTAAAAATGGAAACAATTGAAAATTTAAATAAGTACGAATATTAGAAAATTAAAAATTGTAATACTAAAAGCCGGCCGGAGTGGCCGTGCGGTTCTAGGCGCTACAGTCTGGAAACGAGCAACCGCTGCGTTCGCAGGTTCGAATCCTGCCTCGGGCATGGATGTGTGTGATGTCCTTAGGTTGGTTAGGTTTAATTAGTTCTAAGTTCTAGGCGACTGATGACCTCAGAAGTTAAGTCGCATAGTGCTCAGAGCCATTTTTAATACTAAAATTTTTAAAAACTTGATTTTTAATTGTATTATATTAAATTCAAATTAATAATTGTAATAGATTTTCTTATTGAAGTAATTTGCTTAAATTTTAATTAATAAATTGCATTTAGTGCACCCATTTTTTAGCCAAATAGGTTTTTGGTAGTAGTAGATAAAAATTGCTGACTGTCCCAAAATTTCGGACCACATCGCAATATCCATCTACTAAAAATGACTGTCTAAATGCCTCCCTATCAGCTCTAATTTCATCTTATCTTCATGGTCCTAATGTGAAATGTACGTACATTTCATATTAGGACCATCAAGATAAGATGAAATTAGAGCTGATAGGGAGGCATTTAGACAGTCGTTTTTAGTAGATGGATATTGCGATGTGGTCCGAAATTTTGGGACAGTCAGTATTATTATCTGCTACTACCAAAAACCTATTTGGCTAAAAAATGGGTGCACTAAATTCAATTTATTAATTAAAATTTAAGTAAATTACTTCAATAAGAAAATCTATTACAATTATTAATTTGAATTTAATATAATACAATTAAAAATTTGAACTTTTTAAAAATTTTAATATTTCAATTTTTCATTTTCTGATGTTCGTACTTATTGAAATTTTCAATTGTTTCCATTTTTAAGTTTAATAGATTTTTTTATTTTTCATTTGAAATCTAACAAATGTTTTTATTTTTCATATTTTAAAAAGTAAATAATTTTTTATTTTTCGTTTCTAAACAATATAATAAAATTTGTTCCTTGTAGAATAAAACCAAAAGCTTATAAATTTTCTTTCCCAAATGATTTTTAACAAATAAAAATATAATTAACAATTGGAAAGATTTAAATTTAACAAAAATATTTTTGTTTAAAGAAACAGTAAACGAATAGAGGAACAAGATGAATGTCATATTTTCAAATATAATTTTAAACCATCTTTAAATACCAAACATTTGAATAGTATATAAATAATGATACTATTGATTATATTAAACAATAATATGATGAAGATACATATGAACTTGAATTCTACAGTCACTATAAAAAAATTGTCAGAAATAAGGGAAGGAACAGAAAATTTGTGAATTATCATGTAAATATAAAAATTTATCACAGATTTTTTTATCTCTGGTAAAATAAGAAAAGAATACTTCTCATCCAATAACCAAAAAGTATAAGTGTTTAAAAAAAACACAATTAATATTCTATATTGAACATCATCAATTGATTTTTTCCCATACAAATTATATAAGTAAAAGTATCATTAGAAATTTTATAATTAAAAGTAGCATCTAATTTCATAGGGAAGTTTAGATTATCTACAATATTTTTTCTTCTACTCATATTTATAAAAAAAAGATTCTGATGAAATTATATTGGCTCATTTCAGTATCTCCTTTTAACTGTATTACTCGTTTAAAACCATTAAATCAATTGTATGCTTATAAAAATTATTTGGTGGAATTATTTCCACACTTCTTGAAGAAAAATTTAATTTTTCCAAAATTTTAAACAAATATTTTGTAATTAAACATTACTAAATAATGACGAATTGATCAACTTATTATTTTTTTCCTTGTTAGAAAAACAACAAAAATAAAATTAAGCATATCAGATTATGCTGAATTAAATGATTTTTACACCTGTCTCAATACTATATTGATTACTCAATTTGGCAATCTCTTTGGTTTGTAATGTAAAGAAAGACAGTGATACATTAGGATTTTTTAATCTTTCTTTTTCTAATTCTACTTCATAATCAGGATCATATTTAACAATTAAACTCCAGCATTGTTTTTATTGGACCATCTAAGAAAAGCATCTCCAACATTAGAACTTAAAGTAAAAATAACAGTTAAATCCCCTTCACACATAATTTCTTTATAATCTTCATAAAACTGCCAAACATTTCTAATACATTAATTATTTCATTTTCTTTACTTTATATTTTACCATTATTACTGCACATCCTTCCACATAAATGTTATCAGAAAGGGACAAACCTAAATTTAATAAAAATTGATGAAGAAATCATTGGATCCCCTATTCTTGATAAAATATTTGAATTTTTTGTAGTTACAAAATCAAATAATTCCCAACATAATTATCAGTTACTTTTTATTAGATTATCCATCATATTTAGGGTAACCGGATCCATCAGTTTGACCAACTTGAAAATTCATATATAATTGAGTATGATTTTGATGAACTAAAACACCTGCAATGTTTACATTAATTTCCAAATTTCTGTTTGGACTATTTAAATTACCTTTACCTTTTCATTATGAGGAAAGGATAAAATTGATAGCTATTAAATTTTTCCACATATGTAGATAAAATTTTTATAAAAAGTTAATAGAAACATCTTATTGAATACAATTAAAAATTTTATGGTGATTGTATTGTAATAAAAATTTTTTAAAAATATCTTACTGAATATAATTTAAAAATATATAATTTCCAACCTTTATCATTCATGCCATTCCTAATTTTCGTTTCCCAAACATTATTTCTATAACTGACACTGTTGCTAGTTTTTCACTAAATGAGGCATTCTCAGCATACATTCTTTCTTTTGCCATTAATTGCAGTTCTTTATGAACTTCATGTCTTTTTTCCAATTCTTTATAATCTCTATAAGCAATCTTTTGCTTTTTACAATGTACATATCAAGGATTTACTCATTTATCACCTTTAGCTAATCTTTCATTTAATGTTGTCCTTGGAGGACAATATTTATAACCAGGATTGTGCATTTGAAAAGGTAATTTATTAATTAAAGTATTAACTAATCCTTTTCCATATTTTTGTGATTTCTAAAATGTTTGATGTAAATTATTCAAGAACGTAATTAAATAATATATTCGATTTGGTTAATTAATAATAAAATCTCTGAATTCATTTGTTAAAATTTTTGTTATTCTAACTTCTTATTCATAATAATTTTTTTATTTTCTGCTTATTCTTTGACACGGATTACTGCCCATGTATCGATTAATTTATGGATATCATCCATCAAATATATTCAATTGGTTTTTTGTATATCTTATAATAAATGTTCATTTGTTTTTTCATCTTCACTTCTAAATTTATTGAGAATATTTTAAAAATAGGCATCAGTGATTTCTTTTATAAAATACTTATGCTTTTACCCAATTTTATTTTATTTGAATTATTTTCACCATATTATGCATCTGAATTGTGTAATGTATCAACATAATGTGATATGTCAAAGAGTATAAGATTTTTTATTTATATCATCTGCAGCTATTTGTTTTTTAGTTGAAACATTAATTAATCCTTCTGTTCCTTCACATGTTTTACCATCAACTGATAATTTATTACAATCATTTTTGCTGGGTATCTTCTGATGTACTTAATGTGCCAAAAGGTCTTAATCCAAAACTATTGTTGTTGTACTCGAGTATTATTTCATTTACATTTATTTTTTAATGTCTAATGCTTGTTCTCCATTTTTAACCTTTTCTTTTCTTTAGTCTGTTCTTCATATTATTTCAGTAAACATTGTATTTCTGATTTGCTTGAAGTATAGTCTGTATCATTTTGTTTGATTGTTGGTATATCATTAGATTCTTCTAAATAATGTTGTTGTTGATTAGTATAACTTACTATTTGTTTTCAAGTTCATTATTTTTACAATTGGTTTTAAAATTTTAACTCCTTTGTCTTTGTTTGCATCAATAAAACGTTGTTCATCTTTTTCACATTTTTCGTACTCAGGTCTAGGTTGTTTTCTTCCAATTTTAAATTCTTTATTTAATCACTTCTTTAGTTTTCTATTATATTTAGCATGTTTAACAACCACCATATCAAATTTTACAAAGATTTGTTAAGGCTAAGAACATTATAATTTATGTCTATAATTATTTTGCTTAATGTATTGTGTTTAATGTTTAACTTTTATGTCAACATTTTATGCTTTTAAAAATCTTTAATTTTGTTCCTGTATTTTCCAGTATTAATTTTTCTTGTCACAACTACTCTAATAATTCAAAATTTAGCACCATTACAACATTTGCTACACATTTCTTTAAAATCAACAATTTTTAAACAGTCACGAACAAATTCATGATATCTATGATTTAAATTTGTATCATCTTGTCTAAAAAAATTTAAAAATTTAAATCCTTTTACTAATTGTTTTAATACGATTGAACCACATAAAAACAATACATTCCTTTATGTCTGTCTCTACTAAAATATTTTTAACTTCATCTTGATTTTTGAGAATAAATCATCAAATTAAACACAGGAATTATCTTCACATTCATCTACTGGTATCATTTCATCAATATTTCCAATAAAAGTACCCGTTTTCATTATTTTTATTTTCAATTTTTTGCATCTTTTTATAACTTCCAAGTATTTTGGTTGATTAAATGTTTTAAAATATAAATATAAATGATTTATTTTACCCCAATTTAACCAAATTCAAGCTAAATTAAAATAATCAGTCAGTAATGTCATTTTTCCTTTATCAATCGTTCCTTAGTTTTGCAAAATTCATCATGGTGTGTTCTGTGTATACAACTAAATGAAATGCTTTTTGATTTTTGGCATGTGCATTTCACTTCTTTTATTTGTGAAGCATCTTCAGTGGTCTGTAATATATGTTTCTTTTTAAACATATAATAAATATGTTATGCACTAGTTGTGATATGTTACTGTGTTATATTTTGTTATTTTTTTAATGGTTTTTTAGATTAGAAACAACCTTTGTAGCACAAATACTGTGGTGTTAAAGTATCGTTTGGTGTTACAATTTACAGTGTTCTTAGTACATATTACTCCACATGCATGGTCCTGGAGACACTTCCACTGACCGATATCATGCATTTCTTCACCCACATTATTATAACACATCGTTTTCACATTTAATTGTGTGTGTGTGTGTGTGTGTGTGTGTGAGAGAGAGAGAGAGAGAGAGAGAGAGAGAGAGAGAGAGAGAGAGAGAGAGAGAAAGGGAGACAGACAGAGAGACAGGCAGACAGAAGCAGAGAGAGATACAGAGGAGAGATGCAGGAGATAGGGGATACATAGGGGAAGAGAGAGAGAGAGAAGGAATGGGGGAGAAGATTCATTAATACTCTGGTTGTATTTCAGATATTTGTTTGTTATTGTCTATGTGGCCAGTATGTTCAAAGAGTTCTTGCTTGTAATAATGTAATCATTAATTACCTTCTTTTTCATTGCAAGGGCTCTTTGTGTATCAAAGTGTTATAGTAATGGCAGAAGCTTTCAGTTGTGATTGTGCACTTTAATAATTTTCATATCCTGTTCCATGTTTATGGTTTGTGTCCACATTTTCCCAGGTGTTGACAAAAGGCAGAATGTCTATTTTCAGGCTTCCCAGTTCTCATATGTTCTTTCTACATAGTTTTGAAGTTTCTTCCTCCCATCCTCAGATATACTCATTCACGTTTTTGATATTCTAACTGGTATATACCTGCTCCTGGGTATTTATCTAGTTTGTCTGTTGTTGTTTGTAAATGTGACAGGAGTGTATTTCTTGTTCTGTAAGTAATGTATAATCCCTGTGTTTTTAGTATATTTGCTATGCTGTATGTTGATTTCTGTTTCTATGTTTAAATATACAATTTCTTTCTGTTAGTCATTAGTGTTATTGTTTTGTGTTTCTGTGTGTGATGTAGTGTCTGTGGGGTTCTTTGGAGTTCTCTGCTTGTTTTCATTTTGCTTTAGTTGTGTTTTGATTTTTTGGTTGACCCTTTGTACTATTTGGATGTTGTAACCATTGTCTATGGTTATGAGTTGTATTGTTTGTAAGTCTTTTTCATAGTTTTCTTTACTGAGAATGATATTATTTAGTCTGGGTAATATGTGTCATAGGGCTGCTAAGTTGTGATTTTGCAGATGGTTTAATAAACTATATATAATTTTATCTGGGGCTGTTGGTGTTCTGAAGATGTCAGATGTGTGCTTATTTCTGTCCTTCATTGTTATAGCCAACAAATGTATTTGATTTTGAATTTCTTTTTCCATGGTGTATTGAATATTTTTATGTGTGTTGTTTATGTCTACATCAAGTTTATCTCTATTCTCCTTTGGTTTATCTACCATACAGATTATGTCATCCACATATTTGTACCAATAAACAATTTTGTTTCCTTTCTTTGTGATAACTGTTATCTGAAGATCATGTTTGTTTATGTGACTGATGAATATGTTTGCCAATGACCCTGAAATTGGGGATCTCATTGAAAGCTAATCTTTTTTTTAAATAAAAATCACTTTCAAATTGGAAGTAATGTTGGGATAGGATCACTTTGGAGGTTTTGGTTATTTCATTAATATTATAGTATAAATGATGATTTTTGTTTAAATCACGTTATTCTGACGTAGGTTAAGTGTTTTTGATAACCTTCTCAAAATAACTGCAGCTACCCAGTCAATAAAAAAGTGCATAAATCAAATTTTCCGTCTATAAGCCTAAAAGATAAGTTAAAACTGTGCCAGCAGATGTTGAAATATTCTTATTTGGTGAACTCATGTTAGAATCAACTTAAGACAATAGCTTAGAACAATAATTATTTAATTATTTTTCTGTTTCTGAAGAAACCCAAATTGCAAATAGTATTAATTTGTTTAAAAAATTAAGTAACTAAAATTAAATATTTTATATAATTTTACTAGCTGTAAATATTGAAATACTAGATATCACGAAATAATTGTTTGTAACTCAATAATGAATATCAAATTATTTGGCCAAAGAGATATAATATATTAATGACAGGATTTGATTTTAATTATTTTGAAAATGGAAGTATCAAAGTGAAACATAAAGGAATAGAAGAAATATAAAAATAATGAGTCACGATTTGGGATTAATAATATATTTAGTTTTTGGAAATTCAATAAATTGGTATTTTTCATTTTTAAATTAATTTTCATTTTATAATCTAATAAATTGTTTCCTTATAAACAGACACACAAAATAAAAGGAAACAATACTAACTTCCTTAGAACATTATTAAGTTAGAGTTATGTTGTTTGTATAATATTTCTAACAGTGAATACATAAATACTGAATATACTAAAAGAATTTGTTTAGAGGACCAATAATGAATTTGAAATTATATTACCAAAAGAATACAATAAACTAATTGATGAATATATCTTTCAATTTTTTTCTGAAGAGTATGTTAAACTACAATATATTGGAATAAGAAGTAATAAGTTTCATGATATAGAAATTACTATTATTTTTAATGTGATTAAAGCTCATGACTTTCTTAACAGCGACTTCACTGTAAATGTACATAATGACTGTTTTAAATTACATTATATAAAAGTGTATTATAAATTAAATAAAGATAATTTAATTATAAATATAACAAAATGCCTAACAAGAAACAATATAAAGCCAAGCAACAATTGTAAACGATTCCCTTATTCTAAAGTTGAAAATGACGATGACGGTTTTAAAAATGACGAAATCAAACCATTATATGAACTATATCCTTTTATAACAAATTATTTTTCTGGAAACAAAAAATAGAAACACAGTCAAATATTATTTAGCCGAAAAAGCACACAAAAATGTTACAAACTATAAATTTCGAAAATAGTATTAACTCAGTTGATTCCAGTCATTTCTTAAATGCCACAAAACCACATCTTAACAAAACAGTTAAAGAAAATTTAAAAATATTGAATGGTTTGACAACAAATTTTTACCTATTTTGTGAATTCATAATGCAGATAAATAATGGTATATGGAAATCAATCCTAAATTATATCATTACTACAGAAAAAGGCATATCTAAAAAATTTAAGAAATAGAAAATAGATATTTTAATAAAAATAGCTAATTTTCAAGCTCATGGTTCTGGACATTAAATAAAATTATTGTAATACAGTTAGCAAATAATGGATGTGTTTCTTTAAACGGCTCAACTTAAATCGATTTACCTGAAAAAATAAAAGAAATGCAAGCTTGTATTAATGTAAAAAATAATGATGGAGAATGTTTTTTTGTGGTCTGTAGCTTCCACATTAAATCCAGTAGATAGGCAGAAATAAGAAATCCAGATAATAGAAGTAGTTATAATGATTTTTTAAAGAGTTTGAAGAAAAAATACATAATATTTGTTTTCCATTTTAATTTGATGATATTCCAAAGATTGAGACTGAAATTGAAGTAGCTATTCATGTTTATTCTTCCAATGGAAAACGTCAAGTATATCTAATAAAAATAACAACTATAGTAATTATACAGAGTAATCAAAAAAAGTGCCGAATACTTTTAGAAGTGGTAGTACTCACCAAAACAAGAAAAATATCTCTAGTGAACAGTGGTCTGGAAACAAATACTTCTAGTATAAACAAGTCATTATAGGAAGGGCTGCGCAATGCTTGGTTGCGGATATTAGCACAGTCATTGCATTGTCACTCTGTCAAATGTGTCGTCAGGGTCTTATGATATCTTACTTGCAGTACTCTATCTACCATTATCTACCTCAGTTGTCTAATTTGAGTCAAATTGTAGGCTACATTAGTTTTCGCATGTTTCTGTACCATATTGTACAGTGCTGTCAACCCTGGATACGTAGCATGGTGTTTCACGTCCTCACAAACTCAAATTAACTTCTGTGGTTTCTGTTATTCAACTATTTGTATGTTCATTTATGTAGTACATTTATGTTCTCTCTCTTCCACTACTTGTTAGCAATACAAGCCAACTACTGGACAAGTGCCTTGGCGCATTAATATTCTGCTATTGTTTAGCAAATGTACGTAGACTGTGAGCCTGTGCCCTCTATGTTTAAAAATATCCACAGTACAGAGTGTCCACTGATAAGCTGTTCAGCGGACTTTTCCAGCGTCTGAGGGTCACAGGCACCCTCACACATTCGAAGACTGACAGTGGAAGGCGCCACACAGTCTGCATGCCTAACATGCAGGAGCATGTGCTACGTTCAGTGGAAGAAACCTGTGGAAACAGTGTGCGAAGATTAGCAGCAGTGGAAGGCGTATATCACTCTCTTATCTGGTAGGGGTGGGTACTTCATGAACAATTGCTGTACCCATATCACCTACAGTACATTCAACATTCAGGCCCTATGGCCACAGGATCATCATGGCAGACAGTTGTCCTGTCAAAGGCTCTTTCAGAAGTGAGCCGCAGGTCCACTGCTTACATCCAAGATTTTATTTACCAATGATGCAGGCTTTACAAGAGATATTGTTGCAAATTTCCATAAGCAGCATGTATGGGTAGATGTAAATCCCCAAGCAATTTACGAAAGATGGTACCAACACCAATTTTCAATCAATGTATGGGCAGGCATACATGGCAATATATTAATAGGGCTGTACATGCTATCACAAAAATTCAATGGAGCACTTGTGTTGACTTTCTCATTAATGTACTGCCTACCTTACTGGATGCTGTCCCATTGAATCAACGAGTACAAATGTGGTTCATGCATGATGGTGCACAAGCACACTTTCATCACAGTGTGCACAAAGTTCTGATGCAGACATTTCAGGACCACTGGATTGGTCAGGGGTGGGGGAGGGCGAGGGGCACACCTTGATCTGATTGTTCTCCAAGACCTCATGCGCCTAGACTTTTAGTAATGGGGATTCTAGAAGAAATTGGACTACACCATGCCAGTCACTGATATGCAGACCCACAGTGTCATGTCTTCAGTGCAGGCCAGCAGGTATAACAACTGGGTATACTTCAAAGGGCGCATCATTCTTTATGCCAAAAGGTGATGGGGTGCATTATCATGAATGGGTGCCACATCGAACACCTCCAGTAAACACGTTTTTACTGCAGAAGGTATGCATATCCATATATATGTCAGGTGGACTTATCTCAGAAAGTATGCATATCGAGACCCGTGTTTATTCACCTTATTTTTTTTGTTTCAATGCATTCTACCACCTCTCGAAGTATTCCACACATTTTTGAACACCCTGTATAAATGGACATTCTAAAAATTCCAGTTGTTTATAGAGGACCAACTTGCCATAAAAATTTACAGAATATATTAAAAAAGAAACTGAACAAATTGGGGAAATTTATTCTGAAATAGAAGAAATCGATCCAGTAGCTTCTGAAGTAC
Organism: Schistocerca nitens; assembly: GCF_023898315.1. Classification (NCBI taxonomy): domain Eukaryota; kingdom Metazoa; phylum Arthropoda; class Insecta; order Orthoptera; family Acrididae; genus Schistocerca; species Schistocerca nitens. The sequence goes on along the minus strand of NC_064615.1, from coordinate 374,285,162 downwards.
GCTCAATACATAATAAATCTAAATTTTGTTCTTCATGCAGAAAACATAGTGCAAAAAATTGTAAAAAAAGCTCGCCATTAGAATAAATTGACTGGAAAATATATAAAACCATTATCTAACAATTGTAATTTACAATTAAAACATCCTAATTATGTACCAGTTTCTTTAAACAAATGCAGCATGGGTTTAGAAAGCAACGCTCAATCGAAACTCAGTCTGGCTTTTTCTCACGTGATATACTTGAACTATGAATGACAGGCAACAGGCAGATTCCACATTTCTAGATTTCCAGAAAGCTTTTGACACAGGACCCCCATTGTAGGCTGTAAACGAAGGTACTCACAGATATACGAGTGGCTTGGAGACTTCTTAAGTGACAGGATCCAGTATGTTGTCCTCCATGGCGAGTATTCTGAGACAAGAGTGTTGTCAGGAGTGCGCCAGGGAGTTGTGATAGGACTGCTGCTGTTCTCCATATACATAAATGATATGGCAGATGGGGTGGGCAGAGGTTATTTGCTGATGGTGCTGTGGTTTATGGTAAGGTGGCGAAGTTGAGTGATTGTAGGAAGATACAAGATGACTTAGACAAAATTTGTAGTTGGTGTGATGAATGGCAGGTAGCTGTAAATGTGGGAAAATATAAGTTAATGCAGATGAGCAGGAAAAACAACACTGTAATGTTCGGATACAGCGCTAGTAGTGTCCTGTTGGACACAGTAACGTCATTTAAATATCTCGGCGTAACGTTGCAAAGCAGTATAAAATGGAACGAGGATTTGAGGACCATGGTAGGGAAGGTAAATGGTCGATTTCAGTTTGTTAGGAGAATTTTAGGAAAGTGCGGCTCACCTGTAAACGAGACCGCATATAGAATGCTGGTGTGACCAATTCTTGAATACTGCTCGAGTGTTTGGGATCAGTACCAGGTCGGATTGGAGGAAGACACAGAAGCAACTCAGAGGCGGGCTGCTAGATTTGTTACCGGTAGGTTCGAACGACAGTTCGTACGACAGTTCGAACGACACATGTGTTAATGCTTTTGGAATTCAAATGGGAACTCCTGGAGGGAAAGCGACGTTCTTCTCGAGGAACACTACCAAGAAAATTTAGAGACCAGGCGTTTGAATCTCACTGCCGAATGATTCTACTGCCGCCAACATGCATTGCGCATATGGACCACGAAGATAAGATACAAGAAATTAGGGTTCATTTGGAGGCATATAGATAGTCTTTTTCCCCTCTCTCTATTTGCAAGTGGAACAGGAAAGGCAATGACGGTGGCTTGTCGAGTATCTATGTAGATGTAGATGTAGAAAGTAGCAGTAGATTCACAAATATATGTGAAGCTAAAACTCAAGCAGAATAGGAGCTTATGATCAACAGATTAAAAGTATGACAGAGATGCCACAAGAATGCGATATCACTATGGAAGGACTAGAAACTGATAAAACTGAACTATCTGAGAATTTATGGCACGAAATAGCAACACAGAGGTAGGACGATGATCAGCAATTCAACCAAGAGATCAGCCATTTACAAGAGATGTACAAGAATAGAAGAATAAAACTGAAGAAACTAATGGGAAAACTGATAATGGAACTTTGACAGTGAGTGAAAGTAATATCGTAGCACTAACGAATATTGACAAGGGTACACCCAGGTGAAGACAGCGTAGAAGTATAAACCAAAATGGGAATTGGACACAATGATATCAGCCAAGTGGTTAAAAATTTTCACTAGACAGAGTGGGCAGAAAATCTTTCATATGGGGAGCTACGAAGAAAGAGGAGGGAAATGGTTACAATCAATTTGAAGAGCAGTTTCTGAAGAGATACTGGTTCAAGAGTGTTGTAGGTGTAACAGTTAAAGATGTACTGCATTGCTAGTCTCTTAACACGTACAGCAGTAATCCAGATGACAGAATAGAATCAAGGTAGATGTAAGAACCAGGAACTCTTTTGTTGGTATACTAAATGGCGATTGGTACGCTCCAAACTGGCTGTATCATGTTCTACTCCTCTCCCATCTTTCCTGGCAATTGATTAAGAAAATAGCACAAATAACTACAGAAACTATTAATTAGATTAAGCACTACTTGTCCAAATATTTCAATCAGTATCAGTTTAGTAAGACTTGTGGAATAGATATCTTAACATTACGAAGCTAACGTTAATATAATTGTGATAATATCTAAGGAATATGATTTTTTCTAATTGTTCAAGGTTAAAACTACAGAGATATTAGAAGCAAAAGAATAGAAAATGTGCAATATCTGAATGGAAACATCTATCTAAATTCTGAGTGAATCTACTTAGTATCAGTAAATAATCTTACAGAATCTTGTAGATGTGTTGCATGAGTTATGAATAAACAGAGGCACTGTAAAAAGGTGGAATATGTTGAATACGAAAAAGTCTAAAATGACATACAGATCACGAGCTGCTTGTTTAGATGAGTAATATGAAGTGAAGGACGATTGATGTAATGACCCATGGTGATGACTACAATGTCTGTGTTTATACAGTGTCTGCAGAAGATGTTCTGACAGATTAAACTATGATAATTATTGCGCAATGGTTTAGCATTTTGCAAATTCAGATTGATAACTGCTGTTTCTGATAAATGAAAATTTTTGCCGGATCGGGACTCAAAACTGGATTTACCGCTTATTGTGGGAGTCACGAGATATGCGAGCGTAAGGGTTGTGGACTTCATGACTAATGGAAGTTTGGGTCAGTCTCGTAGGCATGTTCAGATAACCAAAGTGGTTAAAATGATTGCTCGCGATAAGTGAGAAACTCAGGTGTGACTCCCATTTTGGCAAAAATTTTCATTTGTCACAAATAGCTGACGTCAATCCGGATTAACAAAATTGGAAATCATTTCGTAATAATGTAATGAGGTCTATGATGAGTGGAGAAGTTATGGAACATGGAGGAATTTTTATTTAATTATTGATGTGAATAAAGGTGATTACTAGTTGTTGAAAGAGTATATATTTGAGGCGAATAGTATACTGAGTTGAGAGATATCTTTGTAATGGAAGTTTAGGTGAGTTGAAATATTTATGGAATAGAGAGCACTTTAAGAGATAATATCTGAATGACGTCATTAATATTTAAACATGTTATGCTATTTGTGTGTATGTGCCTTTATATGTCAGACATGTTGAGAGAATCATGTTGATAACAGCAAAGTGCTGCTCATGAATGAATAAGGAATAAGGGTGTAATAATGTAGTTCGCTATCAGAGCAGATATGAAAGAATTAGTTTTGAGTCTCAAAGTTAGAGTTCTTTGCCTATTTAATGAGTAACGAATACCAACACTTCGAATTTTGAATCTTGTTTCAGTATAAGGAGATATTTTCTATGTTACTGGCAATAACAAGAAACAACCACAGTAAATATCCTATGGCAAATAGAAAAATGACCATTTCTTCCAAAATTTCTCTCTGGGAAACCACGTTAGTTGTAGCTATAAATAGTTATCTAAGACATGTTCAGAGCATTAACTTAGCATCTACGTTTCTGACTGATACCTATTAGAAAGTTAAGAACTGTCAATTAGATACATAATTTGACGTATTGTAATTATGTTTTGTTTCTCATACATCACGTCGATAGTCAACAGTTTGGTAAAGATGAGAATGGAATAGTGATTAATTTGTGGTATTTCCTCACTATTTTTCACATGAGATCTCTGAGGTGAGCTGAAATAATGGAGGTAGTATGGACGGCAGAAGTCGTACTGAAAGGATCACAAACCAAAGGGTTGTCTGAAATAAATGAGTGTTTTTGAACTGTGCCGCGAAAAAGGTAACCAGCGACAATTGTATGTTCGACAGCCCCCTCAAAGGAAAGGATAAATTCACTGAAGTCAAGTGTAAAACAAAACTTGTGAAAATACCATTTTTTCGTTAAGATTACTGAATTTTTTAACAATATTTTTGAGGAGACAGTTCACTATCGGAATGAGAAGGACTTTGTGCATGATGCATTTTAGCTCAGTGTGTCTGTGGTTTGACCCTCAGCAAACAGTAAGAACTACACTTGCTAGTGACAAAGCATCTGTTTTAGTAAAAGGTGATTATAAATACACATTTTCGATATTAGGCGTTCGTGTCTACCACGCTGGCCAATGGGTTGCAGCGTGTTTCGTGTGTGCATCTTACGGCGTGAACGGCTGGGAGATTCCGAAGGGCAGGTTCAGCTGCCTAATTGGCAGCTTCGTCGTCGAAGAATGAGACTTGTGTTCATAAGTTTATCCGTTAAATGTAGGAGACTGTGATTGGTGTGTGTGTATGGGGTGTAGCGTCACGTTCATGTTGGAGATGATGGGAGAAGCCTACTCCTCTCGAAGAGCAACAAGGTGTCTGCCGAGCTTAACGTCACCATCCGACAGTGTCGCTTGCTCTCACTTCGTGAGAGACTGCGGAGCGGGAGTCCAGGACACTTGGCTCAAACGTTGACGATCAGGGGCTCCATGCCACCACCCCTCCTGCCTCTCTACTGTACAGGCAAAGGGTAGAGATTAGATGTGAATATAATGCGTATGAAGTTGCCAGTGATTGTCTCCAATTGTGTTTAACGAGAATATATCGCTTTACTTAATGTGAACATACACAACCTTGATTACTGCAAAGCCTCCATTCCTTGAATACAGTATTACAGTGCAGCCAAGTACCGATTGAAACATCTCCCACAGGAGTTAAAACCGATTAGCTCTTATCGATTAGATAATCGTCAATAAAATAAAAAGTTAGACTGCTTGATCATACGATGACTGAGAGTCGCAAATTTAATAGGGAGTGTTTCAAAATCCACAGGCAGAAGCGATTGGGAAAATGGCAGATTGTTGTGGGGACGGCGAATACGGTGGACCGTTTGTGTCCTACTATCGTGAGGATCTATGGAAAGTGGTTGACGGACAGTGAAAACGCTAGTAAGCGACAAGGTGCTGGACTTCCAAGTCTCATTACAATATGTGGCGGCGGAACGTTTAACCGCTCTGTAACGGGAATAAGTGGCGATGTGTGGCAGATCTGACGACAGAGTACAGTGATGGTGCAGGCAGAAGTTTTTCGAAGCACACTGTTCAGTGCACGTTGTTGAATGTGGGGCTCCACAGCAGACACCCTTAATATTCACATATTGATCCAATGCGTCGTGAATTACGTGCCACCTGTTTGGATGAATTACGTTTCTTATTACACTAAGTCGATGGTCATTTCGAAGACCCCGTCATCCAGTTTTAAGGCTGCTCAACGTACTACGCCACGGACATAGACCGGTGGGGGCAGTATTATGCTACATTGGACATTCATACGGGCATCAGTGAGACCTGTGTTCGTAATCAAAGTTATCTAGGCAGCTTTTGACTATGTAAATATTGTTGTGGACCACATGACTGCCGAATGTTTGATGTGTTCCCTGAAAGTGATGGCCTCTTTCAGTACGATAACTGCCCATGTCACGAGGCAGTATTCGTACTATAGAGATTGACAAGTGTGATAGTGAACTGACATTGATGGCCTGGTCACCATATTCGCCTGAAGTCAACTCGATGGATCACATCTGGGATGTTTTGGGTGCCAGATCCGTGCCCGTAATCCATCTGCCCACAATTTAGGGAATTTCGTGATCTTTGTGTAGATATATTCGGCAGCATATATCAGCATTACCTACCAAGGACTCGTCGAATTCATACTACGAAGAATCGCTGCTATATTGCATCAAACGTGGACCAGTCAGCTATGAAGTAGGTGTTCATGACATCCTAGCTAGAGTATCTAACAATTTAAATGTATATATTCACATATACCAGTCTCTTATTAGGTGCCGCGCGGGGCAGCTGCGCGGTCTAAGGCGTCTCGTCACAGTCCGAATGGCTCATCCCGTATGAGGTTCGGGTCCTCCCTCGGGCATGGGTCTGTGTGTGTCGTCCTTACCGTAAGTCAGTTTAAGTTAGATTAAGTATTGTGTAAGCTTAGTGACCGATGACCTCAGTACGACGGGCGTTTGAAAAGTCAGTGCAAAGTCCGAGAGATGGCACCACCGGCGCGTATCGAGGCCATGTTTAGTTAGTAGCATCTTTGGAAAGAACGCGCACCAAGTTTCAGCCATATTGGTCTATTTCTGTGTGTTTGGTATTCGTGTGTATCAAGGAAGTCGAGAGATGGTCAAAAAATGGACGAAGAAGAATTTCGTGTGGTGATTAAACATTACTTTATGAAAGGCAAAACACCTCAGGAGACTAAAGAGAAGCTTGATAAACATTACGCTGACTCTGCACCTTCGATTAGAACAGTTTATAAGTGGTTTCAAAATTTTTGGAGTGGCCATATGGGCACAAGTGATGCTGAACGTTCTGTACGCCCCGTGGAGGTTACGACTCCAGAAATCATTGATAACATGCATGATATGGTGATGGATGACAGAAGAGTTAAGGTGCGTGAGATTGCTAGTCTGTGGGCATGGCGAATGAACGGGTACATAATATTTTGCATTAACATTTGTACATGAGAAAGCTATATGCAAGATGGGTTCCGCAATTGCTAACGCTTGACCAAAAACGGAATCGTGTGAAGTGTTGCAAGGATGGTTTGCACCTGTTCAGGAAGAATCCGCAGCACTTGAAGCGTCGTTTCGTCACTGTGGATGAAACATGGATGCATTACTATTCTCCTGAGACCAAACAATAATCTAAACAATGGGCTACCAAGGGAGAATCTGCACCACAAAAGGCGAAGACCATTCCTTCGGCCGGAAAGGTTATGGCGACTGTCTTTTGAGATTGGCATCGACTATCTGGAAAAGGGTAAAACTATTATAGCTGCATATTATTCATCGTTATTGGACCGTTTGAAAACCGAACTGCAAGATAAACGCCGGCGATTAGACAGCAAAAAAAAAAAGTCCTTTTCCATCACGGCAATACACCAGCACACACCTCAGCAGTTGTAGTCACCAAATCATTGGAAATAGGATTCCAACTCCTTTCAGATTCCCCCTATTCTCCAGATTTGACTCCCTCGGACTATTATTTGTTCCCCAATTTGAAGAAATGGCTGGCAGGACAAAGACTTTATTCAAGCGAGGAGGTGATTGCAGCAACTAATACCTATTTTGCAGATTTGGACAATTTCTATTATTCGGAAGGGGTAAACAAATTAGAACAGTGTTGGACGAAGTGTATGAGTCCAAAAGGAGACTATATCGAAAAATAAACAAGGTTTACCCCAAAAATGTAAGTATTTTTTAAGTATTTTTTATTATTGCACGGACTTTCCAAACGCCCATCGTAGGTCCCGTAAGACCTTACCACAAATTTCCAATTTTTCTTACTAGGTTCGTGTTAAGTAAATAAAATCTCGCTGAAAAGGCCAATTAAAATGATAAGCGTAAATGAAATAAATATCTTTCGGATAAATATAAAGAGTATGCATCTAAGACAGAGGAGACATCGAGGTTTTCAGAGAGATAAATGATTTGTACTCACTTGAAGTTGAGCAGCTGCAGGTAGGGGAAGTTCTTGCGCAGAGGGAGGACGAGCCCCACTCGCAGGCTGAAGCCGGGCAGGATGGATAGCTGGCAGGAGAGGCTGGGAGCGTGCAGTTGCACCTGGTCAGTCTGCATGAGCGCGATGTGGCCGGCGCCCAGCTTGCAGAGGTGTTCCAGCGTGGCGCGGTAGGAGTGGTGGATCGTCTGAGGGGACGCATTCAGCAGCCGCAGCAGCCGCGTGCGGGACTCCTGGCGCGTAGCAAAGGCGGCTTTCAGATCCGGCAATACACAGATAGCACAGGCGCTGCAGCATGCCGCGGTACAGGTACTAAGATTTTACTTCGTCAATTATGCTCTTTCTCTGCACACGCGACGACGAGTACCATTGAAGAAAATTTGTTCTGGTGTCATGACAATGAAATTAATCACTTGGTGTCCGAACACAACTGTCCATTCATCATAGAGTGTATTTGAACGTTTAATCTTATCTATGACAACAGCTTGAACACGTTATTATTCAGCATTTGGCAACGTGGTATCCGTAGTAAAGTGGTTAGGCGACTCGTATGCAGGACAAAATAAAAAGCTTTCTTCCAGTATTGGGTCCCTAACATCGAAGCTCCTGAAGCATAAACAGCTCTAGAGACGACTTCGTCTGCACCTGCCAGAAACTGTTGTAAAGGTGCCTGATGCAGCTGATGACACGACTTTCAAGAGACTAAACCGTGCATCAGGTGAAGTTGAAGTTGAATAGCAGACATCAATATTTCGTTAGTTGTTTCGGAAGTGGTCTTCGAAATTTTGCCGGGTCTCTGTAAAGGTTTCTGAATCACACGTACAGTATGACAGATTGTGGGCAGAGTCTACACTTATGGAAATTATCTCGTCGACGAGTAGACATTGCATTATGATATGCGTATGATTCCACAGTACACATGTGGCTTCTGTCTTGTTTTTGATGGTCCTTGTAGTGTACAATTCTCCACACTTCCAAACAATGTAGCATGCTAAAGAAGTTGGTTGCTTAATAATGTTCTCTAGGTTACAAGGTCCTTTACAGATCCTCCACACTTTCTAGCTGGTTCAACGCTTACGATTTCGAGGGAAATGTACGACACTGATCGCTTACGTAAACAAAGCGCCTGAAATGAGGGGACGCCCAGTAGGTATGCACAGTTAATGCGGGTAGCATCCTAAGTGAAAAAGTCCACTTGGAAAAATATTGTAGGCTACGCTTACTTATGATAGTCTGTGGTAGTTTTACAACTGTACTCGAGGCACGTATCACACAAAACATCAAACCCCTGCCATACTTACTGAGTGGATTTGCAGTATCGTGGCGAGGTCCAAGTGGTCGATTGTATGCAAGCACATGTTCAGCAGCGTAAGCGACACCAGTGATAACTCCAAACATTTAGCCGAGTCAGCTGTTACTTTATTCAAGGAAGGACACGCACTACGTAATAACAAGAAATCTGATGTTAATGAGTTTAGTGTAGGATTTTGTATTAACCTTCCGATAGTTCTAAATAAACACAAGGTCACAGCACACATTTAGCAAGTGAATTAGGTATTATTTCTCCGACGTTAATCGCATTTATATTAGGAACAAGTGATGTCGAGTGTCGACTGTTGGTGATCGACATCAGCTGTCTACTACTGATCAGAAACGACCTCTGTGCACTCTCTCTAAACAAGCCGGCGTGTCCTATGACGCCATCTTCGAACTCGCTGTTTCCGCACGCTCGGGAACTCGAGTCACCAGTCTCCTCTGCTGGCCACTAAATTGAAAACTCGTTCGAGTCTGTTGTTGGGCACAAGTGGGCTCGACCCGGGTAGATAGGGCTCGCGGCATTGCCACTACAATCGCAGCCATTGGGCATGATGATAATATACGAATGCAATGCAGTGTCTGATATATATATATACAGGGTGTTTCACTAAATGTGTTTGCCTTCGTAAGTTACGAAGTAATAGGCGACGCTAATATTTAATGCGGTAGGTCACCATAAGAAACGTTACACTGTCTGCGGGGATATGAACATAGTTTATTGTGTCATTATCCAAGGAGTTACTGCAAGAAGATACAATATTTTAAATGGAACAGTAGTTGTTTCTATCATGCACTGGAATCAGTAACACCAGCTATGTATACATCAATTTAAATTACATTCATATAACTTTTAGTTTGGTAGCTACAACCCTTCATAGATTCAGGGGCAGATATCACACGCGCTGAGCATAACGCGATGCGCCTTCTGAATGTGGTGCGGCCGAGTTGTAATGTCGTCGGTGTCACGGAGCAAGAAGCTTCTTCGATGCGGTAGACTGACGACTGTCGCCGCACACGGCCGTATACCCGACAGTTCGAGCCACACAAACAAACGGGGCTCAATATACCACTGTTACTGACATCGGATGAAGATGGCATACACGAGCAATGAGTACGTTGACATGTTGCTGATGCTCGGCGAGTGCCGACACGATGCCACTGAAGCAACCATGGCGTGCGCCGTGAGATATCCTAGGCGAAGAGCTCCGGCAGCCATTACGTTCTTATGTGCCGAACAACGACTTCGGGTAACAGGCAGATTGATAATGCGCCGCAGTAACAGACGAAGAACTGAAAGAAGTGAGGAGATGGAGGTGTTTGTTTTAGCTGCAGTACACCACGATCCTCATGTCCGCTTACGAGCCGTTGCTGCAGTCGCTGGTGTGTCTCACATCTGTATGGCGTGTAGTACACGGCCACAGTTTTCACCCGTATCTCCCGTCACTGACCCAGGAGCTGCATGGGAACGATTTCCGTGCGAGAGTTACATTCTGTGAATGGGCCACGCGTAATTTCACGCAGGAGTGTTTACAAGTTGTTATGTTCACTGATGAGTCCACGTTCACAAATTATGGTGCAGTGAATCGCCATAACGTGCACTACTGGGCCGCAGACAATTCTTGGTGGGTACGACCTGTCGACCGTCAACATAGGTGGTCTGTTGATGTATGGTGTGGGATCTTTGGGGATGAAATTATCGGTCCACACTACTTCCCAGGTACACTGACAGGTGAGTTATATCGCGCGTTTGTAGTCGACAGTTTGGGTGGTCTCCCTGAACATGTGTTTCTACACAAGAGAGTAAATAGCTGGATGTAGCACGATGGTCACCCAGCTCATTCTCCGCGTACTGTTGTGGAGGAACCAAACAACAGGTTTGCAGGAAGGTGGTTGGGGCGCCGTGGTCCTCATTCATGGCCCGCAAGGTCGTCCGATTTAACACCATTAGATTTCTTTTTGTGGGGATATCTAAAGGATCGTGTTTATGTCACTGAGCCCACATCCCCAGATGATCTAAAACGGCGCATCGAGGACGCATGTTACTCCGTGACACCGGCGATGTTACATCTCGTCCGCAGATCCTTTAGAAGGCGCATTACATTGTGCATTCAGGAACATGGACACAGATTTGAACATCTCATTTAAATCAACTTCCCACCGCCAGAACATCCATCACCCACCACACAACCAGGTGTTATGTACAGCCTGTGGTATCTGCCCCTGAAACTTTGAAGGGTTGTTGCTCCCAAACTAAAAGGAATGTAATTTAAATTGATGATGTATACACAACTGGTGTTACTGATTCCAGTGCATGATAGAAACTATTGTCCCATTTAAAAACTGTATCTTTTTGCTGTAAGTCTTTCGACAGTAACTATGTTCGTAGTACCGCAGACAATGTAACATTTCTTATGGTAACCGACCGCAATAAATATTTCCGTCGCCTATTACTTCGTAACTTACAGAGGCAAACACATTTAGTGAAATACCCTGTATGTGTATGTGGGTATATTTGGAAGGCCTTTTTGAATACTGCTGCAAATTTATTTTAAAATTTAATCTCTGTTCCGAGATTGTCTGACAATTACTTTGATGTATAAGCACTTTCGACACGTTAAGGAGCATGAGACAACAGTACAAGAAAACAGGACATGAGGATGAAGTGTAGCCTCGAAATGGTGATTAACATTATTAAAATAAATTTACAGCCTTCTTCGAAAAAGTTACAGAAATGAATGATGAGCTACACAACTCGTTATTACTACATAAGTGCAAGTTACCGTGGCCAAAAAGTACACAAACAGGACGCTTTTTGGATGCAGGAATATAGCAGTAAAGTTGCTCTGCACACTGCGTAATAAACGAAAATGCTGTCATTTTCTTTCCGTTTCACGAACTTAGATTATTTTTGGTCTAAAGCGTGGACTACTGAAACGGAATTTTTCCATACATTCCTCTTCCTCTTATGGAGCACATTTGCTGTTGTTTACATTGCCTCACTAAATTTACTTCTTACACCCTCCAGAGTCTGACAAAACAGAGCTTCGTTGGATGCAATCTGCGCTACTTTACAGCAGCAAGACCATGCACTCAACTTCCGTGCAAGATCACGATTAGCCTTACATACCTTTATGATAGGTAAAGGGGAACAAGTCTACCGAGTATGAAGCGACCGCACCGTCACGGTTCTCAGACTCGTCATGCTCATGGAGCGTCAGCGGGGAGGAAGGGTGCCAGAATTGCACTGACGCAAAGGTAACGCCTTCATTTATAATGTCTGCTACCCCTGTCATTAGTCTTATACTCGCCCAGTTTATCATCTCTGTTGTCTACGCGTATTTGCCGTTGTTTCAGATGTGCAGTTAGTATTTGCCCATTTAAATAAAATATCGTCCATTGTTGTCACAACTTCAATGTATTCCTTAGTAAGTTACTTTGACACTGATGTAGGCTACAGATTCAATAAGGCACATCCAAACTTAAATACCGAGCGAGCTTAACACACTGGACTCGCATTCGGGAGGACTACGATTCAAACCCTTGTCCAGCCATCCTGATTCAGGTTTTCTGTGATACGTGTTATAAAGACATTCATGCTTTAATATACTGATCAGAAACATATGGGCCTAACATTGATGAGATATTGACAAACGATTTTTCCAAGTAAGATAAATTATCGGTAAAGTTTTGAATACAGGCCCACTCAATGTACATGTAGGAAACATTTTCAGTCCTCAGACTGCAGAAGCATCCAAGGAAAGATCCCAGAAACCCTCAGAGAGTATTAGGAACAGAAAATTTGTTGGAACCGGTAGTGAATAACAACGACAACTTAAGTTCAACTTGGAATATTTATTGAAAGGGAATGTTAGTCGCCTATTTTGTGTTTTCAAAGTGCTACCTTCCTTGAGGCTGGATTTCTGGGGTTAACAGTTTGAGTGGGTTTAGGTAAAATTTATTTGAGCGTAACTGGGGACTTGAGCTCGAGGTGTTCGAGCATTCTGAGATGATGGTTACAACAATTTGGTATTTACCGGGGTAAATCTAAAATGGCACGAAGCGCCTTTCTACGATGCCATCGTGCAGGAGCTACCCAGCCGGTGTAGCCGAGGTGACGAGTTGTAGGGTGTAGTGGTGCATCGATTTTTGCCAATAATTTCCGAATCGACTCCACGGTTTGTTCTCTGATCATCGGCAGTTGAAGTTCAATATTTAAGTCGTGGATCCCGGCCCGTCGTGGAGCTCCCAAGACAAGTCGCAAACACCGATTCTGAATTACCTGCAAGGGCCTCAGATTTGAGGGGCTGGCAATATCCCACTTTGAGCAGCCGAATAACAGGGCAGTCAGGATCGTTGTTTTTTAAAGTTTGAGTTTTGTCCACACATTGAAAGGTGGCTACACTGAGCCACAGCGCCAGAGATCGCTAGAGAGCATTGTTCCGCCGCCTCCACTGGCAGTGATTATTGAGATGTCGTAGTGGGCAGTGCTTGTCCAGGACTCGTAGTAGTCAGTTCGTGTTCAGATGTGCTAGTAGAGAGTGCTTGCTGAGATGTGATACTGAAAAGTTCTTGTTGAGATGTGGTAATAGCGAGTCGGTGTGGAGATATATTGTAATGATTAGAGTGATTTTGGTCAATATATGAAGGTAACGAAACTTGATTTATTTTTCATTATTTCCATGTTTTAAATAATGCGTCATTACAGGTTCAGTCAACAAAGCATCTGGCTTGTGTTCTTGTATTAGAGTGTAATTCTGGTTTTCTTGAGTAATTATGGTATTTCTATTTTCTTTAATTAATTCAGTATAAATGATATTTAAAATTTCTTGTGTTGTTGAAGAAGAACCGTGCCAGATGCGTACGTTGAGTCATACTTCCACACACAGAACAGTTACACTTGTGCTTTGGTTTCGTAGGTTTTATAGTTGCTGGGGACTTAATTAATTAATTGTGTTAACGAAAATTTCCATTTCATTCTTTGTTATTGTTCTATGCAGTCAGATAGCGTAATAATACTAGTCAGGGCCAACCGTTACGAGACTTCGTAACCGAACAGACAGTTACTGAAACAAAAAATTAAAATTATTTTCATTATATATTAATTAAGCCCCCATGCACGTGGCGACCGCTGCTTCGGATCGTCCCTTGGAATTCTTCTGATTGTAAAAATAGTAGACAGTAGTATTGTTGTAGTAATTTGTAGTTTAGTAATTGTAGTCTATTTTGCATGTGTAGATGTGGTAATTGGCATTCTTGTAATGGTATTTTTTCAAAATTTATTTTTTTTTGTTGTCTTGTCTACGGGTTTGACAATTTAGTGCAATTTTTTCAATTGTTCGATTAATCGTGTTTGAGGGAAACATTTCGTGTGAATGGTATTTTTGGAGATATAGTGTCATTGTGTGTAATTTTCATATAGTGGCGAGTTTTGTACGTTTTGTAAATGATTACGCGATCGATGAAAAAGGCAAAAATGATGGATAGTGAGAATGACGAAATTGTTAACATGGCGAACTCGCCAACAGAGGAAAACAGTATCATGAATAATGAAGTTGAAAACAATTTAATAAGTCGGGAAAATAGTCCGGAACCAATTCAAAACTTTTCACAATTAGAAAATTTTCAGAATTCGAGATTAACGACAGAAGATTCTGGAACAGTATCGAACACAGATAGCTTTACAGCGATGACGAAGGAACCTGGTTTTGCGGGAAATGTTAGGGGCGAAAAGAATTTCGAACAAGTTAATATGGAGCAGTTGATGAGTGCAATATTAAATTTTCGATCTGAATTTAAAACAGAGATAGGAACAATTAAAACTGAGATGGGAACAATTAAAACTGAGATGGGAACAATTAAAACTGAGATGGGAACAATTAAAACTGAGATGGGAACAATGGAAACACAGTTAGACTCACAAATAGGAACAATTAAAACTGAGATGGGAACAATGGAAACACGGTTAGACTCACGAATAGGGACATGTTTCAAAAATATGAAAGATGAGTTAAAGAAAGAAATCAGAGAAGAAGTACAACCGATTTTGAATTCTCACAATAATAGATTAATTGCAGTAGAGATTAGACAAAGGGAACAGGATAGAGAACAGGAAGAAAGAGATCGCGTGATAGTACAGAAATTTTCAGAGTTAAATTTACAACGTGCACACGATAAGAAAGAAATATTTGAGAGAATCGAGGAATCAGTACCAAATGACAGAATAAATAACCTAACACAACAATATGAACAGTTAACTACCAAATGTGTCAACACTGAAACCCACGTCGCGACACTTACGGAAGACGTAGGTAAACAGAAAGAAAAAATAGGTGACTTATCGGAAAGAGTTGAGGAGATTTCAGATAAATTGACAAGTCTTAGTTTAAATGGGGATAGAGATTCAGATGATACAGCTCCATTACCATTTGCAGAAACCGAAGAGTACCAGAACATAAGTAAGCACGTTGAAAATCAGGGAAAATTTAATGAACGTGTTAAAAGGGAAGTTGAGGCATTACGAAAGCAAGTCAAACAAATTGAAGGGGAAATTGTAGGAAAGGACAGCAAAAGAAATTTGGAATCACAGATAGCAGAGGGGTTTGAAGAAAATAATTTGTTTCATTTACGGGATGCAACAAGAGAGCGCCAGGCGCGCGAACTTGACAATAATCGACATTCAAACTGGGACAGACGCGGTAGGTCTTTGTCGCCACGAGGCGAAAACTTTGACTATAAACACTTTTTGACTGTTCGGAAATTTAAAATCTTCCGCAATTCTAAGAATGACATACATCCATGTGCATGGTTAGATCAATTTATGTACGCACTCCCACCAAATTGGCCACTAAGTCACAAACTGGAATTTATGTGTGGATATTTAGAAAACGAACCGGCGACGCGGATGTGCGCACTCATTAGAGATTGTAATAATCTGAATGATTTTTATCATGCATTTCTATCGGCATATTGGTCCGAAAGCACGCAAGACAGAGTCAAACATAGTCTGATTATGCAGCGTAATTTTAAACAGTCTGAGTTCCGCACGCCGGCAGAATACTTTGAAGACATGATTCGAAAGAATCAGTTCCTGTCCAACCCTTATAGCCCGACTGAATTAATTCGCATTTGTTTAACTAAGCTGCCACAATCCATAAGACAAATTCCTTTAGCTGGAAGATGTAAAGACGACATTGAGACTTTTAAGACTTTGTTACAAGAACTTGAGTATGACAACGACGACGGGACTTCTTGTAACTTTTTCAGTAACAGTAATTACGATAGATTTTCAGAGAAAAGGGATAGTGATCGGAACGGGCGTTATATGGGTAATTTTGAGAATGACAGACGTAACAGACAGGACAATAGATACCAGCCCTATGACAATAACAGACGTTCTAACAGAAATTACACAGACAATTATAATAACGGTAATTCTTACCGGAATGATCAATCATATGGAAACAGTAATCGGTATCATCAAGACAGAAATTATTCATACAATAATAGAAACTCTTACTACAGAAATAACCAGGGTAGTAGGTCTAGCAATAATTTCAGAAGTGACAGTCGAAATTATACAAGAAGTAGTTATGCAGACAGAGAGGAAAACAGAAATTTTAATAACAGACACAACCAAGAATTTGCATCTAACAGACAGGAAGGACCTAACTGGCATCCTCCGCGTGACAGAAATTCAGAGAGACAAGTGGAAATAGTAGAAATTGATCCGCGAAATGTCGGGAATAATCAAAGACGTGACGCAAACAATCGACAATGACTAGCAGCTTCGGCTTCTGGCAGCAATATAGACGGTTCAGAAAGTAATGACACTACAACTTTACACTACGTACGCCTGGAAGATATGAGAGACATTTTGCTAGGCGAAAAGGAAAATAATGTAGACGCATTTTTACATCCTGTTATTGAAGTATGTGTGGGTAAGAATAAGTTCACTGCAGTTTTAGATTCTGGGAGCCCATTGAACGTCATTAGTGAATCAGTTTTTCGTATATGTGAAAGAACTATTGCCTGTCCTGTTTTACCTATTTCTAAAACTACAATTCGAGGAGCGATTTCTGGAAAAGGTGTGGAAGTTAAACAACAGACCAACCTAAATTTCATTTGTCAAGGATACGAATTGTCTGCTAATTTTATTATTGTTCCATTACTCAGTACACAGATTATATTAGGTATGGAGTTTCTTAACACACATAAGGCAATTTTGAACTTTAAAGAAGGAAGTGTGAATTTGACTGTTGCCGGAATGCCGAAATGTTTGAAATTTTTCGAGTGTTTAGCAAGATCTGAATCAGATACAAAATGTTTAAGGTTTCTTACTTCTGATGTTTTCGTTGAGCATTATAACGACAGTGTGTTTATTCATGACAATGACAATACAGGGACGCGATGGAGGATATAATTAATAGCGAAGAATTAATTAATGAAAAGGTTAAAAAAGCTGAAGTGCCAGATGACGTTGCAAAAGAAGAGCTGCACCATATTTTGACTTCACATGCTACAGTGTTTAGTCATCACACAGGAACTATACAAGGCTTACAATATTTATTTAAAGTAAAAGAACACACACCATTTCGCGGGAAAACGTACGCTATTCCTTTGGCTTACAGAGACAAGGTTAAGAATGAACTTAAATACATGTTAGATCAGGGCATTATTGAGCCAGCAGTCAGCCCTTATACCGGCCCATTACACGTTGTTCTTAAAAAGGATGGGTCAATTCGTTTGGTTCTGGATTCCAGACAGATAAATAATATTATTATTCCTGAAACTGACCGTCCACAAAATTTAGATGAACTTCTTCAACATTTCCATGGAATTTAAGTTTTATCCACGACTGATATGCGCGCAAGTTTTTGGCAAATAGAACTCCACCCTGATTGTAGAAAATATACTGCCTTTTTAGCCTTTGGTAACTGTTACCAGTTTCGGAAATTACCGTTTGGACTTACTGTATCTTCAGCAGCATTCATTCGTAGCTTAAATGAAAATTTACCTGTTTATCTTCGTGACAATATTACTTCATATGTTGACGATATTCTTATTGCTAAACGTTCTTGGAGTGAGCATAACAAAATTTTGGATTCATTATTACGTATTTTTGCAAGAGTTGGCATTACTGTGAACTTGGAAAAATCTGAATTTGGTCGTTCTCAGGTAAAATTTCTCGGTCACATTATTTCTACAGAAGGTATTCTTCCTGATCCAGAAAAACTAGACGCTATTCGTAATTATGCTGTTCCTACCACAAAACGTGATGTTCGTAGTTTCCTTGGTGTCTGTAATTTTCTTAGACGCTTTGTTAGATTGGACAATTTGGCCACACCTCGTTTGTGTGAACTATCTGGAAAGAATTCTAATTGGTGTTGGGATGAGGAAGCTCAATCAGAATTTGAACAACTTCGTGACGCTTTAGTTGCTGCTCCACTTCTTTCACATCCGGATTTATCTAAAGATTTTTGTTTGGCGACGGACTCATCATACAAAGGCCTAGGTGCACATTTATTTCAAGAGATAGAAGAAAACGGCGTTGTAGTACAGAAGACTATTGCATTTGGAAGTCGTGTTCTCTCTAAATCCGAAAAGAATTATTCGATTACGGAACTTGAAGCTTTGGCTGTTGTTTGGGCTTTCACAAAATTTCGCACATTTTTGTTTGGTAGACATACTAAGGTTTACACTGATCATCGAGCTTTGGAATTTCTTATGTCGACAAAATTAACTCATGGCAGATTGTCACGATGGGCGCTGTATCTACAGGAATTTGATTTTAGTATTGTTTACATACAGGGATCTTCAAATATTGTTGCTGATGCTTTATCACGTGCACCTATGGGTTTGAAACAAAGTGCTGAAGAGGACTGCAAAGAAAACCATTATTGTTTGATGTACATTCAAGGTGTTGCGTTTGATAACTTTATTTCATCTTCGCTCCAGGACATCGCTAAGGAGCAAAATAAGGATCCAATCTGGAAGGACATTAAGGAGAAGTGGAGGAGAAAGGAAAGCGTAGCGATCAGACAGTATTATTTAGTTCGCAATGATATTCTTTTCAAACGAAAATCGGTCGACAACTCTGTTTGGTTAGTTTGTATTCCTGATGAGTGGGTCAATAAATTGATTTGGTACACACATTTTAGTTATGCGCACTTTGGTCCCAGAAAATGCTTTCATAAATTACGAGAAAATTGCTACTTCAGTAATATGGAAAAACGTATTCGATCTGTTCTTGCCAAATGCAAATTATGTCAAAAGGCTAAGCCGCCAACAATTTCTCACAGAGCACCGTTGTTTCCTATCATTCCAGCGAAATTAAAGGAGATGGCTGCAGTTGATTTGTTCGGTCCAGTGGTTCGATCTACTAATGGTTTTGCGTACATTTTTGTAGCAGTGGAATTGACATCAAAATATGTGTGTTTTACACCGTTACGCAAAGCAACAGCTCGTTCAGTATCTAATGCTTTCATCAAACATTTTCTTAAATAAGTGGGTCATGTTGATAAGGTTATATCAGATAATGGATCACAGTTTCGCTCTAAAATTTGGCTTCGTACTCTACGGCGTCGTAAAATTAAACCAATCTTCATTTCACTTTTTCACCCTCAATCTAACGCTTCAGAAAGATGGATGAAGGAAATCAATAAATTGTGCCGTCTTTATTGTCATCAGAATCACAGAACTTGGGATCAGTATCTACATATTTTTCAAAACATTCTGAATGAACTTCCTAATGACTCAACTTCTTTACCGCCTCTATTGATATTAAAAAATAAAGTACCAACAAATCGCATTTCTGAAATCGTTCCTTTTCCGCCTTCACGGAAACTGCGGCATTCTGAAGTTGTCAACCTGGCTCTACAGAATATTGCATCTGCGGCTGCTAGAAGAGAGAAATCAGCTAAACATCCTGGTCGTTTAAAAATCTTGTCAGTTGGCCAAAAGGTGTTAATTAAGTCTCATCGTTTGTCTCACAAAGGAAAAGGCTTGTGTCGCAAATTTTTTCTGCTTTATAACGGTCCATATAGAATTCGCAAAATTATACATGATAACACTGTTGAAGTAGAAACTCTTAAATCTCGACGCTCTAAGGGAATACATCACATATCTAACGTTAAAATTTTTGTGGAATGACATACTTTAGAGAAACTAACAGCTACATGTAAACATGCAGAGAATGCAAGGATACCGCGCCGTGTTCCGGCGGCGGCAGAAACTCAAAGCAACAGTGAAGTCTGCGCGCCGCACAAGGCAGTCGTTGACCGCAAACAATCACCTTCTACGTCACGCGTCTACAGCTGATCGGGCGCTCAGTGCGAATGCACTGACAGACGTAAACAAATACACAGTCTAATTTCTCCGACTAAATTCAGTATAAAGCTATAGTGACTTGATAAATTATGTTATTAACGTTCAGTATTTTTCAGGATACGGTTGTATAAAATATTTAAGACCTTCAGGTAAATTCTATGTGTGTCCGACGTTAAGAGGACTTGCTATGGAGAAAATTTCAGGAAGAATGTAATTAAAAAAAAAAAAAAAAGAGGAAGTAAAAAACCAAAAAGGTAACGATTAATTGAGTTTATTTTTCAGGTAACATATTTCCATTTAGGTACGTACTTTAGACGTAATTTGCTGCTTGCGATTACGTGATTCATACTTTGTGCTAAATTTCATGTTCTATGAATTTACTTGTGAAACGACGTGCTTACGCACATTAACTGATTTTGACGATGATTGATTAATGAACAGGCTTGTTATTTGTATATATTATGCATCGCTTGGCTGCACTGCTTTTTCACTGATGTCATATTTTTCTACTATGTGCCTGCTGTGCTTATTTATTTAAATTGTAATTGTCACCTGATTAATTGTGCTGATATGGTTATGTATGTAGGTTACACTTTGTGATTTCTCTGCTTGCGCCTTCATGTTTACTTATTAAGATTACATATAAACATTTATTTGCTTATGCTGATATGATGCTAATGACTTGTTTATTACGTAAGATATATGTTTGCTGCTGTGCGTATGGATTGCATATTTACACATTTCTGTTTTGTTGTCATAACTACTCTTCAATTTAGTATATAGAAATGCTGATATACTGTGTACAAATATAGAGTTTAGGTTACACTGTGGTATTAATTATAGATTGTTCGCTTGGCAGAGCCTCGTTGTAGGAATTGTGCTGCATCCACTTGTTGACATTCAGTTCTCTACTGGTATATTTACTCGCTATTGCATGTTTTGCTTACGCTCAGTGCCTGATATTTTTAAGATAAGAAAATGAACTGCTATAATGCTACGAACGACATTAGTACAAGGAATTTCATAGAAGTCACATGAGATGGAGGTTTTATGGAAGCTGTATAAATTTATGCTAATAGGAAGGAAGCTAACGACATGACATACCAACACTAGGTTAGACCATTGACAGTTATTACACTGCATTTTTCGTGAGTAATTGAAATAGGAAGTGACACGACACAAGAAATACTCCACATGTTTGCTTCTGTTTGCCATAATTCTTGAAGTGGTGTACACACTGTGAAATATTATGATCATTAACACTTCGTAATCGTACTTACTTACTGAAAGTTATTCAAACTAAAGGCTGTTAGAGGTCATGTATGCATTTCTTTTATTTAATGATGGACAAGGAACCAAAATGTATCTTATAATTTATAATGAGTAGAAAATTTGGGTCAGATGGATTACACAGAGGTTGTGTGTAGACACTGTGTCTTCGAATTGTATGGGATGATGAATTGAAGTTTGCACTAGAATTTTGTCTGTACTTGTTCGAGGAGACTGACTAGAGGAAAGAGTTGTTATGGAAGTAAAATGATATTGGTGCTGAGGTTTATATATATCGACGTAGTGAAGAGGTATTATTGAAGTATTAAGATGAAGTGATGATTATTGGAGTTTTCGTGGACAAGAGGTAAGGTAAATGATATTGATGATAAGGTTTATATGTATCGACGTATTGAAGAGGTATTAGTGAAGTATTGAGATTATGCTGATGATTATTGGAGTTTTGGTGGATAAGAGGTAAAGTAAGTGAGGAGCATATTTTTTTTGTTGGTCCATATGGAACAAGGAGGATGAAGATGGCAGACTAGAACACTCAAGTAGAAGGAAGATTGTCTACACACACACTTTGTCAAATCACAAAGCAGTATATACTTTTTTTTGAGAGAGGAAGCATGTGCATATCTTGGCTCACTGACAGTTGTTCAGCAACCGTACATTTTGATCTGGCTTGGCAAACATTGGTCTTGACATGATGACTATGACGTTGACTTAACTATTATTGACTGTTATACATTGCTGCCACTACTACTTGGTACACATGATGAACATCAAATCTTGGACAGAGTTACATTTACACAGTTAACACTATTCAATTACACAGTAGTACTTAATGTGGATGAAAGATGAGTGAGTGTGTTTTGTGTGTTTTCCTTTTCTAATCATACCCACCTATCTCCTAAATATTATTTTATTTGTTGGTAGTGGCTTGCACTGACACCCATAAATGTTATAGGTTTACTGGTATTTGTGTATTGTAATAGTTAATAGGACAATTATCTGATATCATTTGTGTGTTTGTTATGATTTGTATGTTTAGTGTAAAAGCATTGTATGTGTATTCAAACTATTGTTCATGCCTGAACTGTCTGATTAGTGATGGTGCTGCACTTTTCAACATGATGTGTGACATTTAGTCATGTTTAATTTCTGCTGATGAACTGTGTGATCAGTGATTGTAAAAATTATGGACTGTTACTTGTACCTTTTCTACATGATTGGTGCCACTAGGACATGTTTAATTTCTGCTTATAAACTCTGATGAACAGTATGATCAGTGATACTGAATTTTATGGAACTGCTTCTGCTGAGAAATGTGACTTGTTGCTGTGTGTACCTGCTCAACATTGCTGGGTACCACTGATGGACTGCTTCTACTGAAATGGTGTTACTTGTTGGTGTCTGCACCTGCTCAACATTGCTGGGTGCCACTGATGGACTGCTTCTACTGAAATGGTGTTACTTGTTGGTGTCTGCACCTGCTCAACATTGCTGGGTGCCACTGATGGACTGCTTCTACTGAAATGGTGTTACTTGTTGGTGTCTGCACCTGCTCAACATTGCTGGGTGCCACTGATGGACTGCTTCTACTGAAAAGATGTCACCTGTTGCTGTGTGCATCTGCTCAACATTGCTGGTGCCACTAATGGAACTGCTTATACTGAAATGGTGTTACTTGTTGGTGTCTGCACCTGCTCAACATTGCTGGGTGCCACTGATGGACTGCTTCTACTGAAAAGATGTCACCTGTTGCTGTGTGCACCTGCTCAACATTGCTGGTGCCACTAATGGAACTGCTTATACTGAAATGGTGTTACTTGTTGGTGTCTGCACCTATTCAACATTACTGGGTGCCACTGATGGACTGTTTCTACTAAAAAAAATGTCATTTGTTGGTTTTGCACCTGTTGACCATTGCTGGGTGCTACTGCTGGAACTGTCAACTGCTTATTCTTGAGCTATGGAAAGCGTTTATGTGAATATCTGTATAAACTGATTTTTTGTGCTCTCTAGCGATCTCTGGCGCTGTGGCTCAGTGTAGCCACCTTTCAACATTCATTTGCCCACTGGCCACAATATGATACAGTTGGTGCAATAGATGAAGAAATTGAACTCTCTTAGCTTGGACGTATGGTTTAAAGAGTAACTTATGATCAAGGATAACACCTAAGTACTTTATTGTGTTGGACCATGGGAGTTCGTGGTTCTTGAGTACGGGACTATCACGCAGGCTGAGCCTTCGGCGAGTGAAAGGATTGCCGTGGTCTTGTCAGCACTGAGACGAATGTGCTTGGCTGCGGTCCATTGTTCCGTCAGCACTAGTTGTCCTGCAGTAGACCGATTGCCGCAGCGATCCGTCTGCTGCTAGGTAACAGAGCGGTGTCATATGCAAATTGAGCCAGAATGAGGTTAGTCGCCAATGGTGGCAACGTACTTATTGCAGTAAGGAATTCAATAATATCTAGCGAGCTTATCACGGATTCCGTGCGTGAATTATTCTGAGTAGAGCTAAGCGTAAAATGGTTGGCCAAAAATAGTGATCAGATGCTTTTACAGACCGCGTTGATCAGGTGCTAAAGTGGTGGAGCGCCTTAGAAAGGACTTGCAGAATATCCTTAATAATTAAGCTTGTCCATAACAGACGTATAAGAACCCTTGGATGTTTATTTAATTTAAATGAGGAAAACTACAACCAGTCACTTTTTTGAAGTAGATATTTATTCATTCCATGAACCGTTGTCGAACTTTTCAGGCTCATCTTCAGCAGCCCATACTATCGCAAGCCGGCACCCAGA
The DNA here is from genome assembly GCF_023898315.1 of Schistocerca nitens. NCBI lineage: Eukaryota > Metazoa > Arthropoda > Insecta > Orthoptera > Acrididae > Schistocerca > Schistocerca nitens. Next base: position 374,260,918 of record NC_064615.1, on the reverse strand, counting down.
ATTATGCTTGAAACAGTGTGTAACTTACTCTTCACCGACTGAAGATGTGCCTGAAAATATTCGAAAACCGGTTTTTGGAATGAATATATCCTTAATGATCATGCCGTTGTAATAGAGAGTGACTTCAACTTTCCAGGTGTAGATTGGGAGAGTCATGCAATCAAAACAGGTGCCAGAGACAGAGATCCATGTGACATTATTCTTAATTCTTCTACGAAAATTACTTCGAGCAGGTAGTTAGAGAACCAGTTCGTGAAGGGAACATATTACACCTCCTAGCAACAAACAGATCTGAAATTATCTAACAAACTGACGTAGGGGAAGAAATCAGTGATCATAAGCTGCGACAGCAACTGTTAAATGGTTCAAATGGCTCTGAGCACAATGGGACTGAACATCTGAGGTTATCAGTCCCCTAGACTTAGAACTACTTAAACCTAACAACCTAAGGACATCACACACATCCATGCCCGAGGCAATTCGAACCTACGACCGTAGTAGCAGCGCGGTTCCAGACTGAAGTGACTAGAACCGCTCTGTCACAACGGCCGGCACAGCAACTGTGACTAGGGGTTTTGCAAGGAATGTGAAGAAAAGTAGGAAAATATTTTTGCTTAGCAAGAATGAGAGGGTACAAATGGCAGAGTATGTGAGTGGTCAGCGTCAAATATTCAGCGCCGAGAAACAATGTGTAGAGCATGTAACGCCGGAAATGCATATCCTCCTATTTCCATCTATTGTACTATAAATTTTTTCCTTATTTTGTTACCTGAATATATGACATTTCTGTGCCTTTATATATTGTAATTGTTTATATATATCGATGTATAACTGGTTTGTTTTGTAAATATTATTTGAATTTTTCGCTGGGTCTTGCCTAGGGAAAACTATGCTGTCGAACGAATACATCGATAGGTCGTGTGGAGAACCAGAGTGTTTAGGATCTTTGGTAGTGTTAACTCTGCGCGTGGAGCGCGGGCAGAGCAGAGGGGAGTCTGGCTGGAGGAGTGCGGTGGAGCAAGTGTGTTGTGTGACGCTCCCGTGAGTTGCCGCGCTTTCGGGGTTTGGCAGCATGTAATTGCACTCGACTTGCTATGATAGTTTCTGACACGGTGTCGCGGACGGGAAGCATTAGATGGCGCATATCAAGAGCCCGTTTCGCCTGGTGACCGTGTCGAGAAGGAGGCGCGCCAACATCCAGCTTCTGCAACAGCGACGGCCGACAATGAGTGACTGTCGCCACCTCCTCGATCGACGGCTTCAAACCTTCAATCAACCAACAAGGAAGACTGGAAGCACGTAAAGTTTTAGAACTGTATGGCAGACCTCAGCTTTTCAAACTGTTCCATTTTCATAACTAAATTACAGCAACGTAGCATGAACCTTTGTTGCTCATTGTCCCAATTGCATTACCAAGCAGGGTCCCTTCCTTTTCCGGAATGAACCCGAGTGTCGTTGAAATTCAAACGCCAGCATTAAAGTAATATCATTCGATTTCACTGCTTTAATTTCAAAGTTCAGTTAAGGTATTCATAGCTGGCTACAATATTTAGATTACACAAGCACAAATTATGAGTGCGAGTTTTGTTACCATATTTTAGCTTACCTGTGACTACAGCTCAGCTTGGTACGTACTAAATTTTACTATTGTTAATTGTTCAGAATCATTAAATTCAAGTTAAAAGTTAAATCTCTTATTTCTAAATTGCGTAGATTCAAGTAGCTTTTGAAATGATTGTTGAGGTAACCCAAGACTAACCTCATTTTATTGAATTTCGTAGTGCTTCAGAAACAAAGCTCACTATTAATTTCAGTCACTATATTAACTTTCAATTTTCCAGTTTTATTAATTCTTTTTCTAAATTAAGTCATAGTGTAGCGAAATTTATTACTTCTGACAAACTTTCAGTTTTCACACTACACGTGTCAACCTTCAGTTGCCACGCTTCTAGTGCTAATTATATGTGTAATAACCTTTCTTTTTCAGTTACTATAGTAATTGTCCATAGGACTGGTGACCGTAATTTTCCCCAAATCTCAAATATCTAATTACCACTAGTTAATTGTTAACGTAACGGCCGCACATTTAATTTCTTTATTAACTTTACCCCGTTTCAAAATTAATCTCCATCAGCTTCATTTGCATTTTTCCTTTCATTTAGATCTAACCCTTTCCTCCCTCTTTACCGACAGATTAACTTCGGTGACGATTGCTTTTCCCAAATTTCCATTAGGTACACGCGGTTTAATTATTCACTGTCATTAAGGTCGATAAGTGAGGGGGAGGTTACACGTGGCGACCTGGTGACAGGACAATCTTCAGATTTGAGGTTGTTCTGGACACGAATTTTGCATTGTGCAAATCTCGTAACAAAGTACTGGTTACGAATAGGCCGTTACGTCTGCGAGAATAAGTAGTGGTAGTAATTCTAATTATATTTGAGATTTGGCATTTATATTGAAAATTATTAAAATGAGTGAAGGCAACAATTTCCAAAATTTGGTAGACTTGGATACGGAACAATCGGTCGAACAGTGGGAAACGCGCACCGCGGTACCCATTGTTCAGGGGCAGGCGGCTAGCGTGAAAGACGCGACCGCCGAAACGCAACAAAGAGCAGAAATGGAATTCCAAACTTTAGAAAATGTTTCGGAATCGGAAGTGAAAATCAAATCTGAACCCCTTGATGACGAATACGGGGGGACAATTAAAGAGGAAGCCGCTACGGAAGTAAAACCGGTAGTTTCCGGGAATTTAACTGATTTATTGAATGTTTTGACTAACGAAATCAAGAGTCAATCGGCAGAAATTAAAGCTCAGGCTGCCAAGCAAGAAGCTCAGTCTGCCAAGCAAGAAGCTCAGTCTGAAAAAATTGAACGGAAGCTAGACAATCAGAACAAAGCTATTAATGTTGTTAACAACCATGTTGGATTTGTTAACACAAAAGTTGATAAAATCAAAGAAGATATTGTTGTAATTAATACCGAAATCGGTAATCTTAAACAGGAAATGATAGGCGTTCAGGCGGAAATTGCGAGCATAAATACTCGTTTTAATTCCGAAATTAGCAGAATCGAGAAAAGTGTAGGAGAAGCAGTTGCTCCGGTCATCGAGAATAAGGTGACGGAACAAATTCAATTAGTGAAAAAAGAGGATCAACAGAAGGTTACAACTTTAAAGGCTTTAGTGTCTGAAGTAGATATTAAAGTGAGGAAGCAGGCTAATACATGCGAAGAGAAAAAGAGGGAAGTGGAAAATTTCCGGTTTTATTAATTCTTTTGCTAAATTAAGTCAGAGTGTAGCGAAATTTATTACTTCTGACAAACTTTCAGATTTCACACTACAAGTGTCAACCTTCAGTTGCCACGCTTCTAGTGCTAATTATATGTGCAATAACCTTTCTTTTTCAGTTACTATAGTAATTGTCCATAGGACTGGTGACCGTAATTTTCCCCAAATCTCAAATATCTAATTACCGCTAGTTAATTGTTAACGTAACGGCCGCACATTTACTTTCTTTATTAACTTTACTCCTTTTCAAAATTAATTTCCACCAGTTTCGTTTGCATTTTTCCTTTCATTTAGATCTAACCCTTTCCTCCCTCTTTACCGACAGATTAACTTCGGTGACGATTGATTTTCCCAAATTTCCATTAGGTACACGCGGTTTAGTTTTTCACTGTCGTTAAGGTCGATAAGTGAGGGGGAGGTTACAAGCACAAAGGGGAAAAAATCAAACGCGTCGTTCAACATGACTTAGACGAGTATGTTTTGAGCGAGGTCTTAAGGGGTGTCAAATCACACCGTGATTTAATAGGCGTGTTAGAAAACAGCTCTGTAAATAAAGAGAGTTTCATCACAAATTCAAGAGAAGTCAAAACACAGCTAACAAACAACAGTTGAAGGAAGCGAAAATGAGCATCAGGAGAGCAATGAGAGAAGCGTTCAATGACTGTGAAAGTAAAATTTTAATTTTGACAGCCGATCCGAGTAAAAACCGCAAGAGGTTCTGGTCTCATATAAAATCAATAGACGCTTCGAAATCCACTATTCATTTACTCAGTAACCCTAATGGAACCGAAACGGAAGATAACTGAGAAAGGCCGAAACACTGAATACAGTCTTCCAAAACTGTTTCACCGCGGAAGATCCGTATACAGACCCTCCTTTGAATCATTGTATGAACTTCGAAATGGCAGATATTGAGACGACAGATCCCGGTGTAGAGAAACAACTGCAATCGCTTAGTAGTGTAAAGACATCAGGAGCAAATGAGATACCTGTAAGATCCTAAAAGGATTATGTGAAAGAACTTGCTCCCCTTCTATCAGCAGTTTATCGTAGATCGCTGGAGGAATGAAGGGTACCATATGTCTATATCGTTGACGTCAAGTTGTTGTACAATCATGGAACAGGTTTTATGCTAAAAATTTGACATTTTTGGAGAACAAAATAGTCTAAAAAATCGATATGTACTCTACAAACAGAGATCTTGAGAAAGTCAGCTCGCTCTGTTCCTCCATGAGATCCATAAGCGCCGTAGGAAACAGCTCTCGGACTGAATACGAGCTTACCGAATATCGGACTAAATTTGCGAACGGATTCAAGACGTTATTCCTGATAGCACTCAACACGTGTTTTGTAACGGAACAAAATCAGCAGATATAAAGATAATTTCTGGAGTACCCCAGGGAAGTGTGATAGGACCGTTACTGCTTATAGTGTATATAAAAGACAGAGTAGAATCCGTCGAAAGCTCTGTAAGACTGCTCGTAGATGATGCGGTTGTCTATAAGAAAGTAGTAAAGCCAGAAGACAGTATCGATTTGCGGAGTGAATAACAGAGAATTGATGAACAGTGCGAGCTCTGACAGTTGACCACGAATGTAAAGAAATCCACTACTGTTCAACTACACAACTGATGACAAATTGCTCATCTACCGTAAAACGTGTATGTCATGACCCGAAGTTCGCCTAAAGGGATAGGCAACCCCTCACACACTGAAGCATCACGGGTCTGCATATGTACAAGGCGTTGCCGCCCTGGACTGCGTCGACTACAACAACGCCGCCAGACGGCAGGACAAGCGCCACAAGAGGTCATCCGTCCTCTGTCGTGTCACCTGTGTGGAACTGGATCGGCACAAATTCCTCCGCCCCGCTGCTATATATGTTGGTGCAAGCCAGCACATCGGCAGTTCGCTCCACCGGAGCTCTGGACCACATGCTCCGGTTCTTAGCAGCCCATCAGTCAGAGTCCTGCCGGAAGCCAGTATAGCGGGACCACGAATTTCTAGCGATAACCGAGACGTCTCTGTCGGCGGATTACACTTTATCGTACTAAAATTAGAACTTGTGGACTCTGTACGTAATTTCAAGCCAATGTTTGTTAATAGCTCTCGATTGACAATCCATACTTTACTTTTCCACTAAACCTATATTTTATTGTAAGTCATTTTGTTACAAAATAGATAAATTTTGTATATTTTAGGATGCATTACAAGTCTGTCATTTCTTCCAGTAAAATTTCCTTTGGAATGCCTACGACTGATTTCCTGCAACGTTGAAGATATGTTAACTCTTAACCTTCCTCCTTTCTAGACATGCCTCTTTCCTCAAGTACGCTCTGCAGTCACTTCTTTATCTATTGTTTTATTCAGTAATATCAGTTCAGTCAGAGTTACATGGCTCAAACGTTATTTGTATCCCGAATATGAAAATCTGTCATCACTAGTTGAGGTTATCATACGGAAATACCCACTTTTATTAATAAGCTCTCGCAGAACGATCAAGTTTATATTTATTGGGCGCATGTAAGAAACTTTCCTGATATTCATAAAAAAGTTACCACCAGAAATATTTTCATAATTATTTGTTAGTTGAAACCATTAATTTAAGTATGTGCTTATAAGAGTTTATAGAATCTCGAGAACCAGATTATGCTGGCAGTGAGGAAGTTACGTGGTTATGACGTACACATTTACCTGTAGGGTGAGCATTTCCTTGGAGCCATCCACCATGTGAAGCTGGTATCTGCCGTTGCTGACCAACGTTTCAGCGTCCAGCAGGCGATCCTTGCCAGAGGTCAGTGAGGATATGAGGGAGGCGGAATAGCCGGCCACCACCACCGTCGCTGTCAGGTGAACCGTCACCAGCAGCACGCGGAACCAGAACTGGCTTGGGGGCCTGTCGTAACCTGAAGATGACGTGAACCTTTGTGCAGTGTGCTTTTGTTAAGCGGACTTCAGCAAAGCTATATATGTGGGCAAGGGATCTGTTATCCAGTCCAATTTTGGGAACCTTCTTATGTTAATTGTATCTATTACTTATAAATAGTTCATTTAGTTATATGAAAATGAAATGAAACAATGGAAAATACAGAGTGGAGTAATGAAAATATAATGAAAAGGATAGATTTCTTCTCACCATATAAAGGAGAAGTTTAGTCGCAGACAGGTGCAACAAAAACCATGTTATACATGTGAGCTTTCAGCTCAAAGGCCTTCTTCCAACCAGAAAACACGCACTCATTCATGCAAGCACAACTCGTACAGACATGATCACTGTGTCTGGAAATTGAGGCCAGAGTGCGCGCCTGATGGGGAAAGCGATCTGGGTGGTGGGGGTAATGAGGATGCTGGGGTGGTGAGAGGGAGGTATAGAAGGGTGGGGAATGAAAAGGGTGTACTTATGAGGATGCTGGGTGGTGAGAGGGAGGTATAGGAGGGTGGGGAATGAAAAGGGTGTACTGCTGCTTGCTGGGGAAGCCAGGGACGTGGTAGGGATGGGGTAGGGCTACTAGTGCAGTGACAAGGTTTGAGGAAAGGAGGGAAAGAGATTTGGAAAAGGAGAGAAGTAGAGGAGGCCTCTACATAGCCTTCTATTCCACCAGTGCACCCACAAGTTCCTCTCTTTGTTTCTTCTCCTCTACTTATCTTCTTTTCACTCCTCCCCACCCCTCCCGCCACTCAAACCTCCCGACTGCACCTTGCAGCTCTACCCCGTGCCCACCACATCCCTGCATGCTATCATAAGCAGCACTGCACCCTTCTATTTCTTCCAATCTCCACCCCATGCTGCTCCTTGTCCCCCACCACCCAGATTGCTTTCCCCACTGGCACAGTTGCTCACGGTCCAATTTCAGTGGCCAGAGACAGTGGACGCATGTGTTTGTGAGTTGTGCTTGTGGAAATGAGTGTGTGTTTTCGACATTAGAAGAAAGCCTTTTGGCGAAAAGCTCAGATTTATAGCAGTCTTGTTGCTGTGCCTGTCTGCCACTCAATATCACCCATGTATGGCGAGTGACAATTTATCCATAATATTAAAATTAGAGTCAAGTAGAGTAAATTACAGAATTAAATCAATGTCGTTCTTGAAGGTGGCATTTTCCATCAATAATTATTCAGAGGTTCAGCTGTAGAAATGTAATAAGGGCACATTGTAATTGCTTTTATAACAACAATAATGAGGTATATGGACTATGCCTACGTTGATGGTAGTTACCTTTCAAAAGTTAAATAATAACTGCTTTCGACATAGGACTATACAGACAAGCGGTTGCAAATAACTGTTAGGTACAGTCATACTCAAAAGTATCCGCACGACCTGAACTGCATTTCGCCTGATTCGCATGCAAACGGCATAACGGAGCTGTCTAGCAGGTCCTCTAATTGCTCCTTGGTACAGTCGTTTGACTACTGAAAATGGTTTCAACATGTCACCACTAGAAAACATTGCTCTGTCTCCCAATAACTCATGATGTAAAGTAATACCAAGATACTGCAAATATCAGGGAACACGTTATCACAGATAAGAGTGTCGTTAAGGCTTGTAAGCTCACATTTATTACAATAAATGACATACCTGAAATGTAACCACTCTCATTATTACGTCAGATAGGTAATGCACGTGATACGTTCGTCGTATTCATGATTTCCTCTGCAAAGTAACATACCGTACATATTATTTAACACAAAAGACATTAAAAATTTAAGTTATTCACGAGCTGCTAGTTGAGAATATGTATGAACTTCAAATGACACGACGAACCGTCACGTTCTGCATATTGATTCAAACCTAGGTCATGCAAGCTAAGCAAAGGTTTCGTGACTGACGCAAACTAACAGTCATTCCTGATTAGGCATACAGAGAGTGATATACCTCGATTTTAGACAGTATCAGTTAGGAAATATCAACTTTAAATTACATAACGCAAACATTTTTAACGGTCGCGAATTCCTCCCCAGCATCTCTTGTGCCTGTTAACGAACTACGAGAGATGTTAAATATTGCTTTTTCACAAGTAACTTACTTGAAATGCCGTGAGGTAAAGCTTTGTGTTGGATAGGGATTCGAACCCAGAACCTAATCGGATTGATATCGAAGCACAACCAACTGTGACCTATCGGATTTTCTCGGCAGTAGCTAGATGTTTTAACTGAAATGACGAGACGAAACATTAATTTTTTTCCTTCCCAGGACTCCAACCCGGCACCTATCGCTGTTATATTCTAGAAAAAACGAACGTTAAATATGGGTTTGTTGCACCAGCAGCGACATGTGAGCATGTTTGAACTAGAAATAATATGACTAAGAGGTCAGTGCTCACTGGGAATAGAGCCCCACACATATCGTTGTTGACTACACACAAAGAGACGTCAGCTACCGAATTTTTCTCCACCAGCAGCTCGGAATAACATCTTGAACTTACAGTGATCTCGCAAATAGTTCTGTGTCTCACTGGGAGTCAAAAACGACATATATCGTTAGTGTTGACAACGAATGAAAAAACATTAAAAATCAAAATTATTATCCACCAGCAGATAGGTGTTCTCATGCTAGAGCTTGATAATACATAATGAAATCTTTAGTGCCAGTCCAGGATTCGAACCCGTTCACACGTAATATGTGGAGATGTTGAGGAATCTGCAGTTTTGAACAAACAACAAATTGTAGCCGAGGTGTATTGCCACGATGGGATCAAATTCCGCGTTAAGGGCGGTCTGAGTTGCCTTCTCAATTCAGAACCAATTTTATCGACATACAGAAGCTCAGATAAAAGATGGAATAAGTGTCCTGTGACCTTACATAGCGTTTGTTTCATCGCTAGAAATAAATAACTAGTATAAGAAAGGTTACTGGTGATAGAGATTCTACATGTCGCCACTCCAGACTTCATTGTGGTTCAACCTAACGTCTACTTGGCAGAGAAGGAATATCATCTTTAATGTGAATTTTAGACCACACTGCCATTATATCTTCTTCACTTGGTGTAGTCAGAAGAAAATGGAATCTTTCTCTCCCTATCTAAAATCATTGACAGAAGAGGGAATCGAACCCAGACCATAGGTATAAAAACAGACCACCAGTCCAACAGACCACCAAACCCTCTTTTCTGTGACTCATTCTTCTATCGTAACGCTGTTGCGCCACACTGGATGAGAATTCTGACACACAGGCTCCCTGTAGTAAATTGCAGCATGTTCAGTAAATTCATTTACTTGGTTGACCGAATCACCACGAACTAGCTGCCTCGGTTACCCAGTGCATACATTCGACTCTATTTTGTAATCACCGAAATAAAATCTCGTAAATGCCACCTACACAGAACTACCAACAGTGTAGGATGCAGAAATTTAAGTAGGAAGTGTTCCGTTCCACTTGAGCTATTCTATTTCGCTATCTGTTTGTAAAAAACGTCATGCAGCTCAAAAGAAAAGCTGTAACTGTTTCTCTCAGAAGTCTAGACCTGGCCATTTACATTATCTCGCAGCGCTGTGGTATGCAGAAGTTCTGGAGGAATTGTTGTTCAGCTCTGGAGCTGTTGTAGCTATGTGCCAGCTAGTAGCGTAATGGTAAGCGTCGTGCACAACAGATAAGATGTCGCGAGTTCGAATAAATTTACTACTAAATTTTTTATAACGCAATTCTGCTGTCTGCTGAAGTTACCAATCTAATGGAACTTTGAACATAATTCCCTTCACTTCTCAACCCAAAATTGTCGCATGTGGAAAAAGGGCTAACTTCTGTGACATTTTGTTCTTTTCAGGTTTAATAGACAGCCAGGCAGCAGATGCATCTCGAAGCTTTTGTATTATGTATGGGGAGAGCGCATCGTGACCAAATACGTACGTCAAAAAAGTATTTTCTACATTATCTGTCGTGTGGTAGTGGCATATTATTCTTCTTCAAACATTGTTTGACAGCTTTAACTCAGAAAAAGTTTTCTACATGCATGTAATCAATAAACTGCATGTGCATCGTCAGACTGTTATAGATAACATCAGAGAATTCGCATATATCGTTGATGATTAATTTCACTCTCAAGTTTACTACTGTTTCAACAACACTAAAGGAAACCTTACGAAAACTGTGCACTGTATTGTAAGAGATGAAATAAAACTACCCACGAAAACCTTACGACGGAAGTGTGTTTTAATAAAACTGAGTGTCTGTACACAAGCACAACTCTATCGACACGAATTAGTAAAATACTACTCACTTAGATTTTGATTGGATCTGTGTTTAATTGGTATGCTGTGTTATACTCAAGAGGTATGCAAATGTGGCATTCCATAAATATAGTTATGTATTTCTAGAAACCCAAAATTTGCTTGTCAGCAGCGGAAAGAGGCATTACCTGTTGTGCAGCATTGTAAGTTTTTCACCATTGCACTATGAGCCGAAAGTATTTTCTTGCGATTTCCTTATTGATGTTTGACCTGACTGCTTGTGGCTCTTTCACAGAAGGGGTAAAAACGTTGAAGTCAGTGAGACTGGAACTGCGAACCATAACAGACGCTTTTTCACAGGTCAGCACATTACCACAGAGCTGGCGAACAGGTATGTTGAGGGCTTCCTATTACAAGGCCAATAGTGGCTAGAACTCATAAACCGCTATTTCAAGGACGAGATTAGTTGCGATTTCCACGTGCAACGACTTTCCTGGGCTGAAAACCGTAAGTTTACAATCTTTTGTTACACCTCAAGCGATAATAACTGAGATTATTCAATGGAAATGACAGGTAAAATCAAGTGAACTTTGAGGCTTAATTCCGTGCACACAAGGAAGTAACTCGTCGATCACAGAGTTGCCAAACATACGTTGATTGTTGCCAAATCTCAGTTACAGTACCAGCAGGAAGAAGACGAACCGATGTGATCGTACAGCGGGCTGGGAAGTGACCATAGCTGGTGTCTCCAAGTCGCAGCTGCTACGGCCTGGAATACGTAATGCGACTGATCCGCATTTCTGTAACTAGGTTTGGGGGCTGGAGCGTAGTTACTAAAAATACTCAGAATTGACTGCAAACTAAGCATCATAAATCAGTAACTCTCATAGTTGTTTTTATATTTCTCTCGCAAGTGTACTCAAAACTAAGAAACTCATTCACAGGCGTTTTCGTGCCTCGCCGATAGTCGAGCACAACAAACAAATAAAAAAAAAATTGTATGTGTGTGTGACAGAGAGAGAGAGAGAAGGAGAGGGAGAGGGAGAGAGGGAGAGAGAGAGAAATAAAAAAGAAGGAAAGAGAGAAAGATAGAGAGAGAGAGAGAGAGAGAGAGAGTGTAAAAAATTGTTGTAAAGAAATTGAATCATGGTATGTAAGGAAATCTTTCATTTAAAATGACACGTTCCACATCATTACGAAATGTCGTATTCATGATCTATGGAACAAGAATTAATCTAATCTAATCTAATCACATCATATTGATGACTAGCCATGAAGAGTCATGAATTACCGAATTTTTTTCCAATAACAGTATCCAAATCTAAACTTGAAAATAAAAGACGACAATTTTTGTAATAAACTCGGGACCCCTATCAAGACCCTTTCGCCCCTGTTAGCTAACCACGAAAGATGTCTGATATACCTCCATTCTGAAGTAACAAAGTGTGCATGCATTTAAAGATGAAATGCAAGATGTGAAGTTCTGTGACGGAGATACGAACACAACACGTAATCGGCTTGTTAACTAAGAAAAATAAAATGTTACATATCGGTTTTTCTTACGAGCTGCTAGGTGTTTGAATCTAAAATAAGGGTACAAAGTTTTGTGCGTAAGCGACAATCGAACTGCACACCTACCGTGCATCCGCGAACATAGCTTAAGTATCAGTTGCTTACTCAGCAACAGTAAGATGTGTGTGTGTTTGACCAGAAATAACGGCACCTATTGCGATTGTTGGCAATAAAACTGTTTCTGCCTCTTAAAAGTAAATTCCTGAACCCACGCAGTGCACCTGTGGTAATTCGTTCCACCAGACCATTGTGGCCACATTTCCCAGCCTCAAGAGTGTGCTGAAACGGATGAAGTGCTTAGCTTACAAAATTAGTCACGGTGGAAAAATTGCGAGTCTACTAAATGGTTAAGTAGAAGTAAGCTTCTGATGCGGAGATTATGCTATTCTCATGTCAGCAGGATGTAAAGACTCTTCTAGGCATCATAGGCTCGAAGTAAAGCCATTTTGAATTTTCACAAATTGAGCAAATTTCTTAGTTCGAGAAAATCCACTGTGAAGTGTGAAGTTACCGGATAATTCGATTATTACCGTCATTATTACTATCATTTTATTCATACCGCTGCTGGAACACACGTGCTTGAGGATCATTTAATGCCTTTTGTCACAACAGAAGTAGTTTCCCAAGAACAGGTTCTTTCCCTGTCTACGGAATCCTTTTCATGTTAATATCAAACATCAGCAATTACTCGTAGATTACATTAAAACTAAAGTAATTGATGAAGACGTTACTTGATAACAAAAACGCGCTGCCTTTCTTCACTTACTTGCGCCTAGAAATGGCTGTCGAGTACTGCCAAACCAAAAGGAAATAGATCTTACTGCCTTCCGATATACGTCGCTATCAGTTCTTCCATACGATTTGATCGACATGACCTGTTTCTGGTTGAGTATGACAGACAAAGTTTTAGAAAATCAATTGTTTTCCTTTGAAATAAACAGAAAGATTTTCATTCTAAGCTATCCAAGCACAAAATTTTCGCAATATTAGTTCAAATTTAATATATGCTTCTATAATGTAGGAAAGTATTTCACATTTGTAAAACTCGTATGAAAGATTTCTTTACATACCATGATTCAATTTCTTTACAACAATTTTTTACACTCTCTCTCTCTCTCTCTCTCTCTCTCTTTCTCTCTTTCCTTCTTTTTTATTTCTCTCTCTCTCCCTCTCTCCCTCTCCCTCTCCTTCTCTCTCTCTCTCTGTCACACACACACATACAATTTTTTTTTATTTGTTTGTTGTGCTCGACTATCGGCGAGGCACGAAAACGCCTGTGAATGAGTTTCTTAGTTTTGAGTACACTTGCGAGAGAAATATAAAAACAACTATGAGAGTTACTGATTTATGATGCTTAGTTTGCAGTCAATTCTGAGTATTTTTAGTAACTACGCTCCAGCCCCCAAACCTAGTTACAGAAATGCGGATCAGTCGCATTACGTATTCCAGGCCGTAGCAGCTGCGACTTGGAGACACCAGCTATGGTCACTTCCCAGCCCGCTGTACGATCACATCGGTTCGTCTTCTTCCTGCTGGTACTGTAACTGAGATTTGGCAACAAGGCAACGTATGTTTGGCAACTCTGTGATCGACGAGTTACTTCCTTGTGTGCACGGAATTAAGCCTCAAAGTTCACTTGATTTTACCTGTCATTTCCATTGAATAATCTCAGTTATTATCGCTTGAGGTGTAACAAAAGATTGTAAACTTACGGTTTTCAGCCCAGGAAAGTCGTTGCACGTGGAAATCGCAACTAATCTCGTCCTTGAAATAGCGGTTTATGAGTTCTAGCCACTATTGGCCTTGTAAGAGGAAGCTCTCAACATACCTGTTCGCCAGCTCTGTGGTAACGTGCTGACCTGTGAAAAAGCATCTGTTATGGTTCGCAGTTCCAGTCTCACTGACTTCAACGTTCTTACCCCTTCTGTGAAAGAGCCACAAGCAGTCAGATCAAACATCAATAAGGAAATCGCAAGAAAATACTTACGGCTCATAGTGCAATGGTGAAAAACTTACAATGCTGCACAACAGGTAATGCCTCTTTCCGCTGCTGACAAGCAAATTTTGGGTTTCTAGAAATACATAACTACATTTATGAAATGCCACATTTGCATACCTCTTGAGTATGACACAGCATACCAATTAAACACAGATCTAATCAAAATCTAAGTGAGTAGTATTTTACTAATTCGTGTCGATAGAGTTGTGCTTGTGTACAGATACTCAGTTTTATTAAAACACACTTCCGTCGTAAGGTTTCATCTCTTACAATACAGTGCACAGTTTTCGTAAGGTTTCCTTTAGTGTTGTTGAAACAATAGTAAACTTGAGAGTGAAATTAATCATCAACGATATATGCGAATTCTCTGATGTTATCTATAACAGTCTGACGATGCACATGCAGTTTATTGATTACATGCATGTAGAAAACTTGTTCTGAGTTAAAGCTGTCAAACAATGTTTGAAGAAGAATAATATGCCACTACCACACGACAGATAATGTAGAAAATACTTTTTTGACGTATTTGGTCACGATGCGCTCTCCCCATACATAATACAAAAGCTTCGAGATGCATCTGCTGCCTGGCTGTCTATTAAACCTGAAAAGAACAAAATGTCACAGAAGTTAGCCCTTTTTCCACATGCGACTATTTTGGGTTGAGAAGTGAAGGGAATTATGTTCAAAGTTCCATTAGATTGGTAACTTCAGCAGACAGCAGAATTGCGTTTTAAAAAAATTTAGTAGTAAATTTATTCGAACTCGCGACATCTTATCTATTGTGCACGACGCTTACCATTACGCTAGTAGCTGACACATAGCTACAACAGCTCCAGAGCTGAACAACAATTCCTCCAGAACTTCTGCATACCACAGCGCTGCGAGATAATGTAAATGGCCAGGTCTAGACTTCTGAGAGAAACGGTTACAGCTTTTCTTTTGCGCTGCACGACGTTTTTTACAAACAGATAGCGAAATAGAATAGCTCAAGTGGAACGGAACACTTCCTATTTAAATTTCTGCATCCTACACTGTTGGTAGTTCTGTGTAGGTGGCAGTTACGGGATTTTATTTCGGTGATTACAAAATAGAGTCGAATGTATGCACTGGGTAGCCGAGGCAGCTAGTTCGTGGTGATTCGGTCAACCAAGTAAATGAATTTACTGAACATGCTGCAATTTACTACAGGGAGCCTGTGTGTCAGAATTCTCATCCAGTGTGGCGCAACAGCGTTACGATAGAAAAATGAGTCACAGAGAAGAGGGTTGGGTGGTCTGTTGGACTGGTGGTATGTTCTTATACCTATGGTCTGGGTTCGATTCCCTCTTCTGTCAATGATTTTAGATAGGGAGAGAAAGATTCCATTTTCTTCTGACTACACCAAGTGAAGAAGATATAGTGGCAGTTTGGTCTAAAATTCACATTAAAGATGATATTACTTCTCTGACAAGTAGACGTTAGGCTGAACCACAATAAAGTATGGAGTGGCGACATGTAGAATCTCTATCAGCAGTAACCTTTCTTATACTAGTTATTTATTTCTAGCGATGAAACAAACGCTATGTAAGGTCACAGGACACTTATTCCATCTTTTATCTGAGCTTCTGTATGTCGATAAAATTGGTTCTGAATTGAGAAGGCAACTCAGACCGCCCTTAACGCGGTATTTGATCCCATCGTGGCAATACACCTCGGCTACAATTTGTTGTTTGTTCAAAACTGCAGATTCCTCAATATGTCCACATATTACGTGTGAATGGGTTCGAATCCTGGCCTGGCACTAAAGATTTTATTATGTATTATCAAGCTCTAGCATGAGAACACCTATCTGCTGGTGGATAATAATTTTGATTTTTAATGTTTTTTCATTCGTTGTCAACACTAACGATATATGTCGTTTTTCACTCCCAGTGAGACACAGAACTATTTGCGAGATCACTGTAAGTTCAAGATGTTAATCCGAGCTGCTGGTGGAGAAAAATTCGGTAGCTGACGTCTCTTTGTGTGTAGTCAACAACGATATGTGTGGGGCTCTATTCCCAGTGAGCACTGACCTCTTAGTCATATTACTTCTAGTTCAAACATGCTCACATGTCGCTGCTGGTGCAACAAACCCATATTTAACTTTCGTTTTCTCTAGAATATAACAGCGTTAGGTGCCGGGTTGGAGTCCTGGGAAGGAAAAAATTAATGTTTCGTCTCGTCATTTCTGTTAAAACATCTAGCTACTGCCGAGAAAATCCGATATGTCACAGTTGGTTGTGCTTCGATATCAATCCGATTAGGTTCTGGGTTCGAATCCCTATCCAACACAAAGCTTTACCTCACGGCATTTCAACTAAGTTACTTGTGAAAAAGCAATATTTAACATCTCTCGTAGTTCGTTAACAGGCACAAGAGACGCTGGGGAGGAATTCGCGTCCGTTAAAAATGTTTGCGTTATGTAATTTAAAGTTGATATTTCCTAACTGATACTGTCTAAAATCGAGGTATATCACTCTCTGTATGCCTAATCAGGAATGACTGTTAGTTTGCGTCAGTCACGAAATCTTTGCTTAGTTTGCATGACCTAGGTTTGAATCCATATGCAGAACGAGACGGTTCGTCGTGTCATTTGAAGTTCATACATATTCTCAACTAGCAGCTCGTGAACAACTTAAATTTTTAATGTCATTTTGTGTTAAATAATATGTACGGTATGTTACTTTGCAGAGGAAATCATGAATACGACGAACTTATCACGTGTATTACCTATCTGACGTAATAATGAGAGTGGTAACATTTCAGGTATGTCATTTATTGTAATAAATGTGAGCTTACAAGCCTTAACGACACTCTTATCTGTGATAACGTGTTCCCTGATATTTGCAGTATCTTGGTATTATTTTACATCATGAGTTATTGCGAGACAGAGCAATGTTTTCTAGTGGTGACATGTTGGAACCATTTTCAGTAGTCAAACGACTGTTCGAAGGTGCGATTAGAGGACCTGCTAGACAGCCGCGTTATGCCGTTTGCATGCGAATCAGGCGAAATGTAGTTCAGGTCGTTCGGATACTTTTGAGAATGACTGTACATTGATCTAGATTTCGACACCTACTAAAGCTATCTTCATCAGTGTTGAAGCTAGTGTACGGCTGCCGAGTAAGAGCTATGTTTAAAAGTATAAAATAATACCTTTCTACAAAGTATTTAAAGGAAAAGAAGTCGTATCTTATCATAACAACCAAGATTCACAAGCAATTATACACCCATGCTGTTTACTCTGAGTGTCACTTCTCTTGATGCTACTTATCAATGACTTTCAGGTCAACCAAAGATTCTAAGTAGACTTTTACTGGGGAACTTTAATGCATATCATTAGCAGCTATCGATTGGTGCACTGATGGTATTTGCAACACTTGGCATTGACGCTGTATCTGCATCTGCAGGCTACAGTTGTATCAGAATGGACATATTATCTAAAGGCAATGTCTCTGATTGATCATCACATGCGTTCCTGACCAGTATCTCACATCATATGTGGAAGCAAAGTGTCCCACAGGAGTAATGCTTGGAAATCTTTCATGTGCCACAGAGGTTTCCAAAATTACAAACTTCACATGTTCTTTCATGTGTTTGGACATCTCATATTTGAGTCTCATTATTCGACTTATTTGTTAGCAACTTTCGTTGATATCATCTTGTTTCACACCAAAGACACGTGCTTGCCAAAACGTGTCTCCTGTAAAAGCATTCCAGAGAAGTTCAGAGTTCAGCGATGTCTCTCATCATGGGGTTGCAAACCTTGTGACCTGCAGGTCAATCAAGATGTGTAGTCACTGGTTAGAGGTCTGGCTCGTCCACTGTGCACTGACATCTGCAGCATACAATAAATTTGTAGTTTATCTCGTTTGACTGACTGCCAAGATATGTCATTTTCCTCTCTTTGGAGGCTTCATTTTATGCAGACACATTACGATACGCTATCACTGACATCCAGGTGTGTAGTGCAAGGGTTGTTGTTTCCAAGTGTAGAGTAGCAGTGAACATATATTGTAATCTATATGGCCGTTAGAAGAAGTAAAAGGCTGCAACAGTCTGAGCAGCTAATTGCACTGCTGTGCGTGGTTCATGTTTCAACAAGATATTTATATACTTCTCCAGATTAGCGTGAAACGTGAAAGGAAATTTTTAAGGCTCCTGAAAATTGCCACTCTTTTATTAAAGGAAATATAGGAAAAGACTCACTACAAGGATTATTACTCCGATAATAGAAACATAAAGCCATAGTAAATGGTACATGGAAGAAAACCGGCATTACAGAAACCTAAGTGAACAAGATGTGTACATCACTGTTAAAGGATGTATTTACGAAGAAAAGAGGAGCAGTAATATGGAACCCGAGTAGGGTGGCATGGTAAGTAAGACTGTTTGAGCGATCCGCTTGTGTTCTCTTACCCCCGAACGACGGTCGATTTGCGACCTTCAAACAGTTAATAAAGTTAACCCACATTTCTTAAAGGAAGGGATTGTTTTTTTGTCTTTGTAAACACGTATTTCCTTATTTAAGTATCTATTCTGAAATCATCTAACGACGAGATGCGTGTCCCACGTTCAGCGGACGTCGCGTCTACCAGGAGAGCCCGAACTGGAATACCAGTTCTGGCACTGTGGTAGAGACCCTGCCGATAGCGGCGTACAGTTGAAAGACCCTGAAGCACCCTGGAGTCCATCAACAATGCTAACGTTACACACTGACAAAAGAAGTGACATATCTAGAGGGGGCGGAGGAAAGGAAGTGAAAATTAACGGGTTGAGGAGATGTGTGATGTTACTTCGTTGATTACAGTATCGAGCCCAATGTATGTGTAACTAAGTAGAATGAGCCCACTTGTCGGTATGACATTACACCTTTCTGCCCTAGATGCACGCGCTGATTTCTTTGGGAAGAGTGCAATCAAACCGTTCTATCCTCTCCTTAGGCAGTGTGATCCACAACTGCTGTAATCGGTCCTTGAATTCTCGATACTAGTACTGGGACGGAGTTGAAGTCCGAGTTGTTAACACACATGCCTATCGGGACACTACCAGCCCTAACCTAAAATCATACTCGAAAGCTCACCTCATCGTGCAGCGCGAGTAACACAGCTGTGACTCTCGAAAAATTGAAAGAATCGTACCACTCCTTAGGCCGCCGCGCTACTTACCGACGGTAGTCATTCAGGATAGTGGTAATCGCGAATCTTAGGACAGTAAGTATGACGCCATTCATCAGCTATCCGTGCTTCCCTGTCACGGCACCACTCCAAACATAGCGGTAATTCTCTCGTCCGGCTACTGCTAGTCTCCAATCAACGGCGAGGGATAATACAAAACGTTCCACGTAGCCAGTTACTTGTTCTCGGATCGTAGGCATAGAAATGAAGAGGTTAAGAGGTGCTTTGAGATGAACAGTACGGCAGTCGACCCTTGTAGTGGTCAGTATACTTGTCCTCACGCTCCCCTGCAGTCTAACACAGGCATCTGCATACCCCACAGATCTGTATATTCCACGATTAGGCCAGCCGGCCAAATCGAGACCGACAAAGAGGCCCCTTTCACTCTGTACGAGGTGCTGATAACGCTGTCTTACACGAGTGCGCGGTATCTCCGTGTTCTTCACGGTGATCACTTAATATCTGACGCTGTTCATGCCGCTTATATACCCTCTTAGGCTTGGTAACAACACTAACAACACTAAACACGAACAACATTAATGCACTCTCGTGGCCGCTCCAGCTGTCACACGGAATTGCAGCTAATCATTTACATACCCACCTGTGGGTGATTAACTTCTTTTGTCGCGCAGTGTAGCCACAAAGTATGAAATGAAATGAAGTCCCATGCTTCTTTACAGAGCGTAGGGGAACGATGCGGGAGACCCGCACCGCCTTACTAGGCAAGGTCCTAATGGAGGTGGTTTGCCGTTGCCTTCCTCCGACCGTAATGGGCATGAATGATGATGATGAAGACGACACAACAACACCCAGTCGTCTCGAGGCAGGAAAAATCCCTGACCCCGCCGGGAATCGAACCCGGGACCCTGTGCTCGGAAAGCGAGAACGCTACCGCGAGACCACGAGGGGCGGACGCCACAAAGTATATTGAATTGTTAATCTTTGGTAGTTATATCGAAATGTACGGTGTATGAAAAAAATAGTTCTAATTGTTAACTGATTTGAAGAAATTTTACTTTAAATCAAGACCTGTTTTTTGTGTTATGCGTCTAAGAATTGCAGGAAACAAAGTTCGAATTCCCGGTCGTAAATATTCCATACGAGATCACGCTTATCATAACAAAAGCAGTGCCGCACACTGAAAACACATTTTGGAGGAAAGGTGCTCAATTCATCAAAGGTCATCGGTATTTTGGTTGTCTGTGGTTCGAGAAAAATCATTAAGCCCGAAATATTTTTCACTGTTATATTCAGCAGCTGTCATTTTACAAAACACTGCAGCTCTGGATGTCCACCGAGCGAATTTCATTGAGACACTAGGTTTTGCAATCGGGAGGACAAGGCTTGAAATTCCAGTCCGCCCGTCGAGATTTATGTTTTCCGTGGTTTCCCTATATCGTTTAAGGCAAATGATGGGATGGTTCCCTTAACGAGGGCACGGAAAATATTCTTCACCACCGTTTCCCAGATCGGTGATTTGTTCCATCTATGAGGACTCTACCGTCGATGGTATGCTGGATCCAAATACTCCTTCATGAAAGGTCTATAATTTGTCACATGTATAGGTTAAACATTAATAAAAAACTGCAGGGGCAGATTGCTGATTGGAAATTGGGGAAGAGAGGTTCTACGAAAATGTGTTCGGGAATGGATGGTGTGCGTATTACAATAACAAATCGTCCTGGAACACAGAACACAGCTGCATCGTATCCATGTCGCAACAGATGTTCAGAGTGGCCTCCATAGGATTGCACGTGACGGTTGTCATGCAGGATACACATAATCGTACTTTGGTTTACAATACACTGGAGGGCCACTTGCTTGGAGCTTGTTCTAGGGTTCGTCCTGTACACACAGACCGCAGCCTTCCTCCACGTTCGTCTGTCTGAAAGAACTCACGATCAGACAAACGCCAAAAAAGGGCTTGAGAGAAATGCTTTGTGGTGTGCTTGATGTCTGTGAGGGTGCTCGTTTTGGTACAGCCGCGCTGCCTCTCGACCGTTTCCATCTGCTTGGCCCTACACAATAACCATCGCGTTATAAATACCAGATCACACTGCTGCTTACAGCACGCTGCGTCAATCACACAGCCTGCAACACGCGAGGAACACACGGTACGTGGTCAGAGGAAATTTCATTCCTCAGCGCCATCTACCGTGGCAACGACGCATCTCCGGACAAATGTTCGTTCATAGGACCTTTTTTCCTCCATTTCCTGTCAGGAATATGTCCTTGCAATTTGTTGGTTTTACTAATGTTCACCATGTATACCGTTGCGCGCTGGTTATTTTGTGTGTAATATGTGGTGTCACCGCTAGACACCACACTTGCTAGGTGGTAACTTAAATCGGCCGCGGTCCTGTAGTACATGTCGGACCCGCGTGTCGCCACTGTGTATTCGCAAACGTAGCGCCACCACAGGGCAGGTCACAAGACACGGACTTGACCTCGCCCCAGTTGTACGGACGACATAGCTTGCGACTAGACCTACCAAGTATTCCTCTCATTTGCCGAGAGACAGATTAAATAGCCTTCAGCTAGTCCATCGCTACTACCTAGCAAGGCGCCATGTGTATCATTGCTAATTGCTTACTACTATGCAAGAGATGTATTTCAACAAGAACAAGACTACATTAAAGTTAAGTATATTAAAATCTCTCTTCTTTTCTTTATAGTTTTTCATCCAGTCTCCTGTTTCAGAATTTACGCCCGTCTGCGTTAGTTTCGCGTGCTTCTAGCAACTCATTGTGTCGAGACTTTAGGGAATCGACACAACATAATATTTCTGTGTGGTTACTGTAGAAGTATTTCGCACAAGGGTTATGTTAAATAAATTGACAGCAGTGCGATTGTAAAGTTGAAAGTTACCTGTTGAATAGCTACTTTTAGTTTTCAGTCATATTATTACTTTATTTCGTGATACAGTTATTGCTGAAGTAATACAACGATGGTATTCTGAATCAGATTCAGACAATTTAGTTACCTTCGGTAGTCTTTGAATCTTATGGCAAGCCGTGTGCTTGCTTCTAGTTCTGCGAGCCAATCGTACTGGCACCCACCGCGCGACAAACTCTGGGTTGAATTTTGAGTAAGTACTGTCGTATAGTGGTCGGCGTGAAGGTGAGACCCGCTGAGCTAAATGCAGCAGGTTTCTGAGTTTTCTGTTTGGTGGTCCGCAGCTCGTGGTCGTACGGTAGCGTTCTTGCTTCCCACGCCCGGGTTCCCGGGTTCGATTCCTGGTGGGGTCAGGGATTTTCTCTGCCTCGTGATGACTGGGTGTTGCGTGACGTCCTCAGGTTAGTTAGGTTTAAGTAGTTCTACGTTCTAGGGGACTGATGACCATAGATGTTAAGTCCCATAGTGCTCAGAGCCATTTGAACCATTTTTTTCTGTTTGGTGAGGAAGCTTATGTTATTGGTATTATCCGTAGACATTACTTATTCGTTAAATTTATTGTGATAAACGTTCGTGAAGTACTAGCGTTTCACGGGTAAATTTTCACTGATTTACATAACAAAGTTGCTACGAAAGCCGCCAGTGGAACTACGCTCCGCTTGCCATTACTACGAGGGTGAGTCAAATGAAAACCTTAAATATTTTATTAAATATTATTTATTGTGCAGAAGTGGCACAAAGCTGTATCACTTTTCAACATAATCTCCCCCACGCTCAATGCAAGTCCTCCAGCGCTTACAAAGTGCATAAATTCCATTAGACAAAAATTCTTTTAGTAGTCCGAGCAACCACTCATGTATCACGTGGCGTACCTCTCTTCATCAGAATCGAACTTCTTTCCTGCCATTGCGTCTTTGAGTGGTCCAAACATATGGAAATCACTTGCGGCAAGGTCTGGGTTGCTCGCTCTCTTCGTTTCTGGTTGGTGGAAGTGAACCCACGTTTCGTCCCCAAAAACGATTCTTGCAAGGAAGCCATCACCTTCTCGTTCAAAGCGCCGAAGAAGTTCTTCACAAGCATCAACACGTCATTCTCTCATTTCAGGAGTCAGCTGCCGTGGCACCCATCTTGCAGACACTTTGTGAAACTGGAGCACAACATGCACAATGTGTTGTGCTGACCCATGACTAATCTGTAAACATGCTGCAATGTCATTCAGTGTCACTCGGCGGTTTTCCTTGACTATGGCTTCAACTGCTGCAATGTTCTGTGGAGTCACAACTCGTTCTTCCTGACCTGGACGAGGAGCATCTTCCACTGAAGTCACACCATTTGCGAACTTCGTACTCCATTTGTAGACTTGCTGCTGTGACAAACATGCATCACCGTACTGAACCTTCATTCGTCGATGGATTTCAATAGCTTTCACACCTTCACTACGCAAAAACCGAATAACAGAACGCTGTTCTTCCCCGGTGCAAGTCGCAAGTGGGGCGACCATCCTTATACTGATACTGCGACGGTATGTGTGAATCTGCACTATGCTGCCACCTAAAGGCCATTATGCACGCTGTTTGTAACACGCTTACCAACTAACAGGATAACGGTGCGAAATTTCGATTTGTTATTACAAATTTAAGGTTTTCATTTGACTCACCCTCGTAATTCTGCGTCTTATGTGGTCAACGAGGCTTGGTATAGAATCCTAGTTTAGTGATTCAATTCGAAGAGTAATACAGAAATTTAAGTCACTCTGCACTCAATTTAGCTTATTAAATATTTTGTGTCGTGCATAGAATGTAGTTCGTATAAACTTTCCGTATCTGACTTATCTGTCACGTATCGTTATGCTGTTATGGTATGACGTGTTAGTCTTTTCTCTCAAAGTTTGAATTAATAATGTGACGTGTGTTGTTCAAGTAATTATCATTTTGTACTGTAGTCAGTTCCAGTTCATTACTTAATCACGTGGGCTATAATTTAACTACAAAAGGGCATGGTTTGTTCAAATGAGGTCATGGTAGGATTCACTTGCAATAGTGAATGCAACGACAACAAATCGTCCCGGAACACGGTACAGGGCTGCATCGCATCCACGTCACAACAGATGTTAAAACACAGCAGATACCTCCTACACATCGTATTGTTGTAACTGACAGGGGAAGCTCACCATCGCACCCCCCTCAGATTTAGTTATAAGCTGGCACAGTGGATAGGCCTTGAAAACCTGAACGCAGATCAATCGAGAAAACAGGAAGAAGTTGTGTGGAACTATGAAAAAATAAGCAAAATATACAAACTGTGTAGTCCATGTGCAAGATAGGCAACATCTAGGATATTAAGAGCGCAGGAGCGCCGTGGTCCCGTCGTTAGCGTGAGCAGCTGCGGAATGGGAGGTCCTTGGTTCAAGTCTTCCCTCGAGTGAAAAGTTTACTTTTTTTATTTTCGCAAGGTTATGATCTGTCCATTCGTTCATTGACGTCTCTGTTCACTGTAATAAGTTTAGTCTCTGTGTTTTGCGACCGCACCGCAAAACCGTGCGAGTAGTAGACGAAAGGACGTGCCTCTCCAATGGGAACCGAAAACATTTGATCGCAAGGTCATAGGTCAACCGATTTCTCCACAGGTGAACACGTCTGATATATTCTACACGACACTGGTGGCGGCATGTGCGTCACATGACCGGAATATGTTGTTGACCCACCTAACTTGTACATTTGGCGAATGGATAAAAAGATTCTTCTACCTCGCCCGATTTAGGTTTTCTTGTGGATGTGATAATCACTCCCAAAAAAGTGATGAAAACATAAGAGTTTGTCAGATAATAACGGTCCGAAAATAAAAAATTAAAATTTTCATTCGAGGGAAGACTTGATCCAATGACCTCTCGTTCCGCAGCTGCTCACGCTAACCACGGGACCACGGTGCTCCTGCGCTCACACTGTCCTTGATGTTGCATATCTTGCCATGGACTACTCAGTTTGTATATTTTGCTTATTTTTTTCATAGTTCTACACAACTTCTTCCTATTTTCTCGATTGATCCGTGTTCAGTTTTTCAAGGCCTGTCCACTGTGACAACTTATAACTAAATCTGAGGGGGGTGCGATGGGGAGGTTCCCTTGTGAGAACTGCCATTAATGCAAACGCTGTTCACGGAGAGCTGTAGAATCCTTACTTTCTGAATTAGTCTGGTGCATTCTGTGACTACCTTGTTGCAGGAGAGCGGCTACCAGGACGAAGCCGCCGTCACGGACAGGGTCGAAGAGGCTGCAGCAGGTGACGGCCAGGAAGAGGAGAGCGAGCGTGAAGATGAGGGCCGCCCACAGCCGCCGGCAGAAGGGCTGCAGGAAGCCGTACCAGTGCAGCGGCTGCGCGCTCGGCTTCCGCGTCAGCAGCACGATCCTGCGTGCAACAGGCGCTCACTGGACCAACACCTGCTCACAAGTAGTGCTATCCACGTAGGGAGGCAGACCACTGTTGCACTGTTCTGCGATCCATCCTTCACTAACTCCTGGCGACCAAGCAGATTTACGAGGGCTATTCCGAAAGTAAGGTCCGATAGGTCGTGAAATGGAGACCACGGTTAAAATCAAAAATGTTTTATTTGCAACAGTTAGATACACCTTGCAGCTACTTATCTCCATAGTCGCCGACCCGACTTAGACGTGTATCGTAGCGTTGTACCAACTTTCCCATACCCTCGCTATAGAAGGCAGCCGCCAGTGCTCTCCGCCAATTCTCTACGCTGGCCTACGGCTCGTTGTCTTGTGCCGAAATGTTGTCTTCATAACCAGCGGTTCATGTGACCTGAGCTGAAACTCAGAGGGAGACAATTACGGGCTGTATTGTGGGTAATCTCACATTTCCATTTGAAAACGATGCAGGAGCATCTTCATTGCCCCTGCAGAATGCGGCTGAGAATTGTCTTGAAGACGAAACAGCACGACAGTTATGTAATGTTAGCTGCATAGCTTCAGGGGAAATTTCTCACCAGGCCCCCGTACTTGGCGGCAGACACTATTTTCTAGACATCTTTACGCACTCACTGCGAGCTCAGAAATGAGAAGAGCGACGTGATGCTAACTGGGGTTATACTAGAGACACTACCCAACACATCTGTGCAAAGCTTTATCGGATTTTCATAGTCGTTTCCATTTCGTGACCGATCGGACCTTACTTTCGGAATAGCCCTCGTAGATATCCTACGGACGCCGCGCGATAAATATCACTGGACTTCGATAAATAATTTCTCCACCACCCTGCGACGAGACCATACTGCAGTGGCATCGCAGTTATGTTCACTATTCTATGTGTACTTTTTAATCTCCACACATACTTTGCGATCCACCAGTTTCCTTGTACTACAGATGCACATCCTGCTTCACTCACAAATGGAAACAGGGACAAACGGCTATCCATATGCTTCCGTACGAGCCCTGGATTCTCTTACTTTCTCTTCGTTGTACTTACGCGAGATGTACGTTGGTGGCAGCAGGACTTTCCTGCAGTGTGTTGCAAATGCCGCTTTTCTAAACTTTCTCCAGTCATTAATTAAAACTTCCGGGCTGAATTGCCGTGGTCCATATATAAAACTTCTTCTCCTTCCTGACGTTTCGTTGCCTACTGCGGACAACATCTTCTGAGGTGAGTCGGCGACTGGCTGCTAGGTCCCGCTTATATAGAGCGCTTAGATGGCGCCACCACTCGTCACGTGCTTTCGACTTTAAAACTATCTCTGGCTAGTGCCATCTCTCTCGATTACAGGTAATCGATTGTCACTTCCTTGGTACAAAGTCGACCGCCATATCTTGTCTAGTTTTAATCCTTCTTCCTTTATATTAAAATTATTTCCGTGCTTGTAGATCTCTATAGCTTCTCTATACATGCGAGTATAATAATGTGAGGTCCTAGCTATTACGTTTGTCCCACTAAATTTTATTTCGTGATCACCGTCTTTGAAAACGTGTTCCGCTACAGCTGATTTGTCAATCTGTCCCAATCTACAGTTCCTTTTGTGTTCCGTTAGACGGGTATTAACACTCCTTTTAGTTGTTCCGATAAAAAACCATGCCACAGCTACACGGAATTTTATACACACCTGGGGTAGCTAAGGGGTGTCGTGCGTCTTTCACCGATCTTAAACTTTCACTAATTTTCTTGGTAGGTCGAAAGAGGAAGGAAGGAGAAGAAGTTTTATATATGGACCACGGCAATTCAGCCCGGAAGTTTTAATTAATGAAGACGCCGGCCGTAAAAGCTTACATGTTATGATTTCTCCACAGTGTTGATTTCTCCACGCTGTAGGGCCAAAGAAACTGGCACACCTGCCTAATATGGTGTAGGGCTCCCGTGAGCACGCAGTAGTGCCGCACAACGACGTGGCATGGACTCGAATAATGTCTGAAGTACTGCTGGAGCGAACTGGCACCATGAATCCTGCAGGGCTGCCCACAAATCCGTAAGAGCACAAGAGGGTGGAGATCTGTGAACAGCACGTTGCAAGGCATCACGGGTATGCTCAATAATGTTCATGTCTGGGGAGTTTGGTGGCCAGCGGAAGTGTTTAAACACAGAAGAGTGTTCCTGGAGCTACACTGTAGTAGTTCTGGACGTGTTCGGTGTCGCATTGTCCTGCTAGAATTTCCCAAGTCAGTCGGAATGCACAATGGACATGAATGGATGTAGGTGATCAGACAGGATGCTTACTTACGTGTCAACAGTCAGAGTCGTATCTAGACGTATCAGGCGTCCCATATCACTCCAACTGCACACGCGCCACACCAATACAGACCATCCACCAGTTCGAACAGTCCCCCGCTGACATGCAGGATCCAGGGATTCGTGAGGTTGTCTGCATACCCTACACGTCCATCCGCTCGATACAATTTGAAACGAGACTCG
This sequence comes from Schistocerca nitens, assembly GCF_023898315.1. Taxonomy (NCBI): domain Eukaryota; kingdom Metazoa; phylum Arthropoda; class Insecta; order Orthoptera; family Acrididae; genus Schistocerca; species Schistocerca nitens. The sequence goes on along the minus strand of NC_064615.1, from coordinate 374,232,899 downwards.
CCCGACCAGGGAACATGTTTCCGGTCATCAAGAGTCCAATGTCGGTGTTGAAGGGCCCAGGCGAGGCGTAAAGCTTTGTATCGTGCAATCATCAAGGGTACATGAGTGAGTACTCTGCTCTGAAAGCTCATTTCGATGATGTTTCGTTGAATGGTTCGCATGCTGACTCTTGTTGATGGCCCAGCACTGAAATTTGCAGCAATTTGCGGAAGGGTTGCAGTTCTATAACATCGAAAGACTCTCTTCAGTCATCGTTGATCCCGTTCTTGCTGGATCTTTTCCCGGCCGCAGCGATGTCGGAGATTTGATGTTTTACCGGATTCCTGATATTCACGGTACACTCCTAAACTGGTCGTACTGGAAAATCCCAACTTCATCGCTACCTCGGAGATGCTGTACCCCATCGCTCGTGCGCCGGCTATAACACCACGTTTAATCTCACTTAAATCACAACTGCGCCAGACACGTGTTGTCCTATAGAGACGTTACCGACTGCAGCCCCGTATTCTGCCTGTTTACATATCTCTGTATTTTAATATGAACGCCTATACCAGTTTCTTTGGCGCTTCTGTATATAAAAGAATGTTCCTGCTCTCGAGGAATTTCCATTTGCACTCACGAAGCATCTCCGTAACACTAGCGTGTTGATCTAATTTTCGCGTAAATAAATAGTAGCACATCTCCCAATTGCTTCGACGTCTTCCTTTAAACCGACCGAGTGACGATCCGGAACACTCGAGTGGTACTCATTTATGCGTCGCACTGTTCTTCTGTGCGCTATCTCCTTTACAGGTGAGCTATATTACCTAGAATTCCCCCAATATACCAAAATCGACAATTTGCCTTCTCTACGACCTACCTTATTTGTTCGTTCCATTTCATATCCCTTCGCAAAGATACGCCTAGATATTTAACAAACGTGACTGTGTTAAGCAGCAGACCACCCATACTACATGCGAACATTACACGGTTCTTTTTCCTACTTATCTGCATTACCTTACGGTTTTTTTACACTGAAAACAAGCTGCCATTCATAACACTAAATAGAAATTCTGTCTAAGTGAGTCTGTATCCACTTGCAGTCACTTTACGTCCACATTTTCCCGTACGTAACACCGCCATCATCAAATAGCCGCAGATTGCTACTCATACGAATTGTCAGATCGATTACAAATATAAAGGAGGAAAGCGGTACTATGACACTTCATTCGGGCACTCCTGATGTCTACTCGCCGACCATGACAACATACTGAGTTCTATTACTTGAGAAGCATTCGAGCCGTGCTCGTATTTGGGAACATACTCCGTATGGTCGGACCTTCTTTAACAGGCTGCTGTGTAACAGTGTGGCAAACACTTTCCGTACATCTGCATGTTGCCCCTCATCCACGACTCGCAAGATATCGTGCAAGAAAAGGACAAGCCCAGTTTCTCACGAACGATGCATTCCACATACTTGTTGATTTGTGGATAGAAGCTTTTCTGTCTGAAAGAAATTTAATATATTCCAACTTTAAACATGCTCAAGAATTCTTCGCCAGCCGAAGTTGAAGATACTGGTTTGCAAATTTTGCGGCTCTGTTCTTTTACCCTTCTACGGACTTCACGATAGTCGAGAGATTCGCGACAGGTTCAAGCTGCATAATGGGTCAATACCGAAGACTACTCTCTTTTAAAGTGAACTGGGATTCCATTTTGACCTGGCGACTAATTTGTTTTCAGTTGTTTCAACCATAGATGCCTGTTTCTATGTGCTCTACACGGGTGTTCGTACGGCGGTCGATCGATGGTATGCCTGTACGACTCTTCTGTGTGAATGTTTTTAAATTGCACATTTAATACTACAAATTTCCTTTTTGAGTTTTCTATTGCCATAGCAGACTGTTGTTTCCCTCTACGTCGCTACGCTTAAAGAAACCTAATCCCCTCCACGCTTCCCTACTGCTGTCTGTCTCTGCACAGAGGTGCCTTCCCACGTGATGACCACAGTAACTACACGTGCTGACAGTTACACGGAGTGTATCGTAGCAACTATGTTGTAGTAATATACAAATGTCTCCTTATCCCTTCTTTTTTTCTTTCAGATGTATGTTTAATACGAAGGTTGACTGAAGAGTAATGGCTCCATCTTCGTAACTTTTCAACAGATGGCAGCATTGGCATGCGGCAGGTACTGGCTTGTTCCTAAGCCTCTTCTCTACAGCTCCAGTTGGCGTGAAGCTTTAGCATCGAACGGTTGTGTTGTTACAGTGTAAAGTATGGAACCCTGCGCAGACAATCGGTCAGTGCAATTTAAGCAACGTGCAGACATTGAATTCTTGACGGCAGGAAGTGTCACCCCAAAGGAGATTTATCTGAGAATGAAAGCAGTTTATGGTGATTGTGTTGATGTGAGTACTGTGCATCTTCATTTTCGTAACGCGACAGAAGTTCCTGGAAAATTTCATGATTGTGCGCTTTCATTTCAAGAGTCAGCATCCAGGATACCCGTCGTGGACAGATCTTCCGATAGCCAAGAAAAGCAATAATGTGACCCATACGTTCTTGTGAAATGCCGATTGTGCTTGCAATTTCTCTCTGAGTAAGACGACGATCGTCCTGAATCAATCTGTCAACATTTTGCTTGTGAAACTAGGTGGTTGCTGTCACAGGACGTCCAACTCTTTGTTTGTCACGCAGGTCAGATGTTCCCGCCTCAACATCTTTAAACTTACTCGCCCAAAGACGCACAGTACTCATATAAACACAATCACCATAAACTGCTTTCATTCTCTGCTGAATCTCCTTTGGGGTGACACCTTCTGCTGTCAGGAATTCAATGACTGCACGTTGCTTAAATCGCATTGACCGACCACCTGCGCAGGGTTCCATACTTTGCACTGTAACAACACAACCGTTCAATGCTAAGGCTTCCAGCCATCTGTAGCTGCAGAGAAGAGGCTATGAAACAAGCCAGTACCTTCCGCATACCAATGCTCCCAACTGTCGAAGAGTTACGAAGGTAGAGGCATTACTTTTCAGTCAACCCTCGTAATTTTGATTCAGCTAAACTGATACTAAAATAACTAAAACCTTCGCCTAATTTACTACTCACGAATCACGTCACCCATAAGGTGAGATGATGAAACTATTTGTTTATAAACACATTTCATTATTCAATTTCAGCACTAGCAAAGGCAGAGAACACAAGAACTCACTAATGCACGTGGTCGGAAATGGTTGGAATATTCGTTTCGCGCGAAAGTAGCCTCAGTCTATCACGTTACAGAAGGCTTTTTTCGCTTTCAGTAGCGTGGGAGACACTCGGACCAACACTGTCTTAGGGGACTTACCGGAAGAAATCTTCTGACCAACACATCGAAATATCGCTGGTGTCATAAAGTACTTCTATCAGCTTATTAGCTGTTCTGGTTACATGAAATTGTGTTAATCACAAACTAAAGTGTAAAGTACAGAATGAGACCTAATTAAGCATATTCTATTTTAACAACAAAAATCTGTTCCATAGTTCATAGATTTGAGTTTTGGTCCCAACGAAGTACTGATACAAGTGCTAACCCATTTCTGAGACATCGCCATGTTTCGAAAAAAGTTCTGAGTCGTAACAGGTTTTGGTTTGTCGATAATGGAGCGACTTTTTTGAGCTAAAAGTATAATTTTTGCCTGTGAAGTTATTTAGAACGACGGTAGGTCTGCGTTCCCACGAGATGCTGCTACATCGTTATGGGTAAGTTGTTTCTGGTGGCGCTTGGCTTCGCATTGGCGTGATCTTTTATGTTTGATGGCCTGCTGGTCACTTTTAAGCTCAAAATATGCAGCTGACCAAGACTTTCGTTTTGAAACTTAGTTTCACTATCTGTTTTGCAAGGACTATTTAAAGAACCTTGTAGCATTGCACTTTCAGTTCATATCGTTTATCAGTTTTATAGCTCTAGATACATTTTAAATTCAGAGTCCTGTTAAAATTTACTTTTGTTCACATTCCTGCTAACGTGTTAATAGCTATTATCTAGTGTGTACTTTGCTCACGATATTTCAACTGTAAGGACAATTTAAAGACACCTCGTAAAGTCGCATATGGGAAGACGTACGCGAGGTTTAAAGGTTTTTCGTGTTCTCTTGAAGATTTCAAGGCGCAAAACACGACTGTAATTACCAGTACCTTGTATTCATATTTTTTTCGTGTATTGCTTATCAGAGGAAAACTACACACGTCGACAGTAAATAGCACGTTCATTGCAGTTTCGGCTACATTATTGTAGTGGCTAACCATATGATTTCATGGCCACCATTTTATAAAATTCCAAACTGCTAATTACTGCTTGTAACAGTGAGACAGAGCAGCGAGGCTACCCTTGAGTGTAAGAACTAAGTGCCGCCTTGTCGTTTTTAAAGGCGCTCGCAGATGCTACAGTCGGTTGTAATTCTGTTGGCACGCTGGCTACTAGGTTCAAGTGGTTCAAATGGCTCTGAGCACTATGGGACTTAACATCTGAGGTCATCAGTCCCCTAGAAGTTAGAACTAGTTAAACCTAACTAACCTAAGGGATAGCGTCTTTGATTCATAATCAAAACGTCTTCGGTCCCGGGTTCGATCCCCACCACTGCCTAAATTTTGATAAATAATCAGCATTGGCGGCCGAAGACTTCCGGCATAAGAAGTCAGCCTCATTCTGCCAACGGCCTTGTCAAAGAGGGCGGAGGAGCGGATAGAGGTTCAGGGCACTCTTGTCCTAGGGGTGGGAAATTGCCCCTAAAGGCGGAAGAATCAGCAATGATCAACGACATGAGGATGCAGACGGCAATGGAAACCACTGCATTAAAGACACGTAACGTGTATCCACAGGACATGTGGCCTGTAATTGAAGAAGTATCATGATGATCTCTCCATTGGCAAAAGATTCCGGAATAGTCCCCCATTCGCATCTCCGGGAGGGGACTGCCAAGGGGGAAGTTACCGTGAGAAAAAGATTGAATAATCAACGAAAGGATAACGTTCTACGAGTCGGGGCGAGGAATGTCAGAAGGTTCAAAAATGGTTCAAATGGCTCTGAGCACTATGGGACTCAACTGCTGTGGTCATAAGTCCCCTAGAACTTAGAACTACTTAAACCTAACTAACCTAAGGACAGCACACAACACCCAGCCATCACGAGGCAGAGAAAATACCTAACCCCGCCGGGAATCGAACCCGGGAACCCGGGCGTGGGAAGCGAGAACGCTACCGCACGACCACGAGATGCGGGCCGAATGTCAGAAGCTTGGACGTGGTAGGGAAACTAGAAAATCTGAAAAGGGAAATGCAAAGGCTCAATCTAGATATAGTAGGGGTCAGTGAAGTGAAGTGGAAGGAAGACAAGGATTTCTGGTCAGATGAGTATCGGGTAATATCAACAGCAGCAGAAAATGGTATAACAGGTGTAGGATTCGTTATGAATAGGAAGGTAGGGCAGAGGGTGTGTTATTGTGAACAGTTCAGTAACCGGGTTGTTCTAATCAGAATCGACAGCAGACCAACACCGACAACGATAGTTCAGGTATACATGCCGACGTCGCAAGCTGAAGATGAACAGATAGAGAAAGTGTATGAGGATATTGAAAGGGTAATGCAGTATGTAAAGGGGGACGAAAATCTAATAGTCATGGGCGACTGGAATGCAGTTGTAAGGGAAGGAGTAGAAGAAAAGGTTACAGGAGAATATGGGCTTGGGACGAGGAATGAAAGAGGAGAAAGACTAATTGAGTTCTGTAACAAGTTTCAGCTAGTAATAGCGAATACCCTGTTCAAGAATCACAAGAGGAGGAGGTATACTTGGAAAAGGCCGGGAGATACGGGAAGATTTCAATTAGATTACATCATGGTCAGACAGAGATTCCGAAATCAGATACTGGATTGTAAGGCGTACCCAGGAGCAGATATAGACTCAGATCACAATACAGTAGTGATGAAGAGTAGGCTGAAGTTCAAGACATTAGTCAGGAAGAATCAATACGCAAAGAAGTGGGATACGGAAGTACTAAGGAATGACGAGATACGTTTGAAGTTCTCTAACGCTATAGATAGCAATAAGGAATAGCGCAGTAGGCAGTACAGTTGAAGAGGAATGGACATCTCTAAAAAGGGCCATCACAGAAGTTGGGAAGGAAAGCATAGGTACAAAGAAAGTAGCTGCGAAGAAACCATGGGTAACAGAAAAAATACTTCAGTTGATTGATGAAAGGAGGAAGTACAAACATGTTCCGGGAAAATCTGGAGTACAGAAATACAAGTCGCTGAGGAATGAAATAAATAGGAAGTGCAGGGAAGCTAAGACGAAATGGCTGCAGGAAAAATGTGAAGACATCGAAAAAGTTATGATTGTCGGAAGGACAGACTCAGCATACAGGAAAGTCAAAACAACCATTGGTGCCATTAAAAGCAACGGTGGTAACATTAAGAGTGCAACGGGAATTCCACTGTTAAATGCAGAGGAGAGAGCAGATAGGTGGAAAGAATACATTGAAAGCCTCTATGAGGGTGAAGATTTATGTGATGTGATAGAAGAAGAATCAGGAGTCGATTTAGAAGAGATAGGGGATCCAGTATTAGAATCGGAATTTAAAAGAGCTTTGGAGGACTTACGGTCAAATAAGGCAGAAGGGATAGATAACATTCCATCAGAATTTCTAAAATCATTGGGGGAAGTGGCAACAAAACGACTATTCACGTTAGTGTGTATAATATATGAGTCTGGCGACATACCATCTGACTTTCGGAAAAGCATCATCCGCACAATTCCGAAGACGGTAAGAGCTGACAAGTGCGAGAATTATCGCACAATCAGCTTAACAGCTCATGCATCGAAGCTGCTTACAAGAATAATATACAGAAGAATGGAAAAGAAAATTGAGAATGCGCTAGGTGACGATCAGTTTGGCTTTAGGAAAAGTAAAGGGACGAGAGAGGAAATTCTGACGTTACGGCTAATAATGGAAGCAAGGCTAAAGAAAAATCAAGACACTTTCATAGGATTTGTCGACCTGGGAAAAGCGTTCGACAATATAAAATGGTGCAAGATTCTGAAAAAAGTAGGGGTAAGCTATAGGGAGAGAGGGGTCATATACAATATGTACAACAACCAAGAGGGATAATAAAAGTGGACGATCAAGAACGAAGTGCTCGTATTAAGAAGGGTGTAAGACAAGGCTGTAGCCTTTCGCCCCTACTCTTCAATCTGTACATCGAGGAAGCAATGATGGAAATAAAAGAAAGGTTCAGGAGTGGAATTAAAATACAAGGTGAAAGGATATCAATGATACGATTCGCTGATGACATTGCTATCCTGAGTGAAAGTGAAGAAGAATTAAATGATCTGCTGAACGGAATGAACAGTCTAATGAGTACACAGTATGGTTTGAGAGTAAATCGGAGAAAGACGAAGGTAATGAGAAGTAGTAGAAATGAGAACAGCGAGAAACTTATCATCGGGACTGATGGTCACGAAGTCAATGAAGTTAAGGAATTCTGCTACCTAGGCAGTAAAATAACCAATGACGGACGGAGCACGGAGGGCATCAAAAGCAGACTATGGCAAAAAAGGCATTTCTGGCCAAGAGAAGTCTACTAATATCAAATACCGGCCTTAATTTGAGGAGGAAATTTCTGAGGATGTACGTCTGGAGTACAGCATTGTATGGTAGTGAAACATGGACTGAGGGAAAACCGGAACAGAAGAGAATCGAAGCATTTGAGATGTGGTGCTATAGACGAATGTTGAAAATTAGGTGGACTGATAAGGTAAGGAATGAGGAGGTTCTACGCAGAATCGGAGAGGAAAGGAATATGTGGAAAACACTGATAAGGAGAAGGGACAGGATGATAAGGACATCTGCTAAGACATGAGGGAATGACTTCCACGGTACTAGAGGGAGTTGTAGAGGGTAAAAACTGTAGAGGAAGACAGAGATTGGAATACGTCAAGCAAATAATTGAGGACGTAGGTTGCAAGTGCTAATCTGAGATGAAGAGGTTAGCACAGGAAAGGAATTCGTGGCGGGCCGCATCAAACCAGTCAGTAGACTGATGACCAAAAAAAAAAAAAAACCTAAGGACATCACACACATCCATACCCGAGGGAGGATTCGAAACTGCGATTGTAGCGGTCGCGCGGTTCCAGACTGAAGCGCCTAGAACCTCTCGGCCACAATGGCTGGCTGGCTACTAGGGAAAATGAGTAGCGAGGCATCTAAAACACAAGTTACTAGACAATGACTCCGTACAGATACCAAATCTAGATCCTTCAGGTTTACTCTTGCTTGTAACGAGCATTCATCCCGTCATAGTGGTAATTAGGTGTTTTTTATTTAACACTCGCCACGCCTGTTAAGTTGCAAGAGTGTCTAAAAAAGTTTCCGATATTCTAAATGGAGACACTATTGATCAAAACTAGCAAAAAGTCTTACCAAATAAACGTACGCGTGGAAACAAATACTTGTTGATATATTGCTCATATCATTCGTTGATAGTCATTAAAATTGCTCATATCATTCGTTGATAGTCATTAAAATTGCTACACCAAGAAGAAATGCAGATGATAAACGGGTATTCATTGGACAAATATATTATATTAGAACTGACATGTGATTACATTTTCACGCAATTTGGGTGCATAGACCCTGAGAATTCACTACCCAGAACAACCACCTCTGGCCATAATAACGGCCTTGATACGCCTGGGCATTGGGTCAAACAGAGCTTGGATGGCGTGTACAGGTACAGTTGCCCATGCAGCTTCAACACGATACCACATTTCATCAAGAATAGTGACTGGCGTATTGTAACGAGACAGTTGCTCGGCCACCATAGACCAGAAGTTTTCAGTTGGTGAGAGACCTGGAGAATGTGCTAGCCAGGGCAGCACATCTGATATGTAACGTCCACTGTTCAAAGTGCCGTCAATGCGAACGAGAGGTGACCGAGACGTGTAACCAATGGCACCCCATACCATCACGCCTGGTGATACGCCAGTATGGCGATGACGAATACACGCTTCCAATGTGCGTTCACCGCGATGTCGCCAAACACGGATGCGACCATCATGATGCTGTAAACAGAACCTGGATTCATCCGCAAATATGACGTTTTGCCATTCATGCACCCAGGTTCGTCGTTGAGTACACCATCGCCGGCGCTCATGTCTGTGATGCAGCGTCAAGGGTAACTGCAACCAGGGTCTCCGAGCTGATAGTCCATGCTGATGCGAACGTCATCGAACTGTTCGTGCAGATGGTTGTTGTCTTACAAATGTCCCCATCTGTTGACTCAGGGCTCGAGACGTGGCTGCACGATCCGTTACAACTATGCGGATAAGATGCCTGTCATCTCGACTGCTAGTGATACGAGGCCGTTGGGATCTAGCACGGCGTTCCGTATTACCCTCCTGAACCCACCGATTCCATATTCTGCTAACACTCATTGGATCTCGACCAACGCGAGCAGCAATGTCTCGATACGATGAACCGCAATCGCGATAGGCTACAATCCGACCTTTATCAGAGTCGGAAACGTGATGGTACGCATTTCTCCTCCTTAGACGAGGCATCACAACAACGTTTCACCAGGCAACGCCGGTCAACTGCTGTTTGTGTATGAGAAATCCATTGGAAACTTTCCTCATGTCAGCACATTGGTTGTGTGAATGCTCTGGAAAGCTAACCATTTGCATATCACAGCATCCTCTTCCTGTCCGTTCAATTTCGCGTCTGTAGCACGTCATCTTCGCGGTGTAGCAATTTTAATGGCCAGTAGTGTATATTGCGATGCCTAATACGGTGTAGAAAACGCGCTGCGATTCATAACAGCTTCCAGTCGTCGCGGAATGGATAAGCACACTTCTTGTATGGTTCACGAGGGAATCTTATATCATTCTTGCTGCTATGCAGTGGCAAGTTCAGGTAAAAATGATGGATATGCGTAGCGGCCACGCACCCTCTCTCCAAAGCAGATCACAAGGTGTCAATAACACTGAGATCTGGTGACTGTGGTGGCCAGGAGAGATGCGAAAATCATGAGTTCCCAGAAAACTAGTCCTGGATGACGCGAGCTTTGTGAACTGGGGACCTGTCGTCACTGGAAAACAGGCATTGTGTCACGGGACGGACGTGATCAGCCAAATCCTTGGCAGTAATGCGACCCTGCACGGTAATAATGGTACCCACGTAACATCATGATATTGGTGCCCAAATAATCACCGAACCCCCTGCCATTTTTCGATCTTGCGACGTAACATCAGAAAGAACTTGGAAACAGAGAGAAACAAGCCTCATTCGACCAAATGACTTTCCTCCAGTGCCCCATGGATCAAGTTTTATGACCTGGGTTCCGTTACGGGCATTTGCTTCACTGGGGAGCGGTTTTGGAAGAGCAGCTCTCCCAGTTATTCCCTCCTTATGGAGCTCCCTTCGTGTTGTTTCGGTGGTGACAGAGTTTGCGAGTGCGACGTTCGGTTCTGCAAAGACTTTTGCAGCTGTCGTCATAACCCTCTTCGATGACCTTCTCACCACAACTCAACACACGTTTCCGTCTGCATTGTGACTTAAAGGATGATGCTTTTCCGCTTTCCTTGTGGGCGGTATAAATCTTCGATACGATACTTCTTGAAACCCCAATCACTTCGTCTCCTTGGGTTACGGAACCACCTAACATACGAGCGTAAACAATTTGCCCACTTTCGAATTCACTTAGCTCCGACACAGCGCACTCACAACTATACAGAGCACTGCTCTGACCATGACTGACGCTTGCAACGTATTGAGGACACCGCACAGGTGACGTTCGTGATCTAGTCCATCAGCACTCCTGCAGGCTTGGCTAGCATCTGAATTTACGTTCATGTGTGCATTTCTACATCTACGTCTACATTTATACTCCGCAAGCCACCCAACGGTGTGCGGCGGAGGGCACTTTACGTGCCACTGTCATTGCCTCCCTTTCCTGTTCCAGTCGAGTATGATTCGCGAGAAGAACGACTGCCGGAAAGGCTCTGTGCGCGCTCGAATCTCTCTAATTTTACATTCGTGATCTCCTCGGGAGGTATAAGTAGGGGGAAGCAATATATTCGATACCTCATCCAGAAACGCACCGCGATGCAGAGCGCCTCTCTTGCAGAGTCTGCCACTTGAGTTTGCTAAACATCTCCGTCACGCTATCACGCTTACCAGATAACCCTGTGACAAAACGCGCCGCTCTTCTTTGGATCTTCTCTATCTCCTCTGTCAACTCGACCTGGTACGGATACCACACTGATGAGCAATAAGTATATGTCGAAAGAGTGTTTTGTAAGCCACCTCCTTTGTTGATGGACTACATTTTCTAAGGACTCTCCCAATGAATCTCAACCTGGTACCCGCCTTACCAACAATTTTATATGATCATTCCACTTCAAATCGTTCCGTACTCATATTCCCAGATACTTTACAGACGTAACTGCTACCAGTGTTTGTTCCGCTATCATATAATCATACAATAAAGGATCCTTCTTTCTATGTATTCGCGGTACATTACATTTGTCTATGTTAAGGGTCAGTTGCCACTCCCTGCACCAAGTGCCTATCCGCTGCAGATCTTCCTGCATTTCGCTGCAATTTTCTAATGCTGCAACTTCTCTGTATACTACAGCATCATCCGTGAAAAGCCGCATGGAACTTCCTACACTATCTACAAGGCCATTTATATATATTGTGAAAAGCAATGGTCCCATAAAACTCTCCTGTGGCACGCCAGAGGTTACTTTAACGTCTGTAGACGTCTCTCCATTCAGAACAACATGCAGTGTTCTGTTTGCTAAATACTCTTCAATCCAGCCACACAGCTAGTCTGATATTCCGTAGGCCCTTACTTTGTTTATCAGGCGACAGTGCGGAACTGTATCGAACACCTTCCAGAAGTCAAGGAAAATGGCATCTACCTGGGAGCCTGTATCTAATGTTTTCTGGGTCTCATGAACATATAAAGCGAGTTGGGTCTCACACGATCGCTGTTTCCGGAATCCATGTTGATTCCTACAGAGTAGATTCTGGGGTTCCAGAAATGACATGATACGCGAGCAAAAAAACATGTTCTAAAATTCTACAACAGATCGATGTCAGAGATATAGGCCTATAGTTTTGCGCATCTGCTAGACGACCCTTCTTGAAAACTGGAGCTACCTGTGCTCTTATCCAATCATATTTTGTCCAACTCTTGTATATTACTAAACGGCTAACCCATTCGTCGTTCATGGTGCATCATCTCAGTTGCGGGTAGTCTGTCTAACGGCTTCCGGAGGCAAGACAATTTGATTTTCAATATTTTATAAAATTATTGCCCGAATTTAATAATTTTAAAAGCTGTCACAATCTACTCACTAAGACCTATAACATTATGATGAAGGTTCAACACAGTAATACAAATGTTACAGCAAGAAAATGTGTAATTGTCACGAGACGGCGTAATTTACGGCGTGCAAATTACTCAGTCTATATTCATCTAATATTTGACTGTAAGAGCATTTAGCGATTTCCAGTAGACTTTACAGACAATTTCAAGCCTTTGCGAAACTTTTGCTCGTTGTCACTCCCTGTTATATGATGAAAGACAAAAAAGGTTATCGCTCACTACAATTTCGCTGCTGATGTAGTAGAACTTCAAGATCAGGCACGACGTTTTAATTTATTCTTTCTTTACTACTAACTCTATTAGCAACACGTATACCACTGAATGTACCTGCAAAATTACGTAGTTGTATGTCACTAGTTACAGGCATTGAGCTGTCTGAACAACAAGCTTTTGATTAAAACGGTGCCCATGTTATCTAGCCTGTACTCATTCATTGTTTGATAAGTAGATCGTTTAGCGACTTACAACAAATTATAAACATAATTTCAAACCTCTACTAAATTTTTTCTCGATTACATTCTTAACGTCACATATATCACATGAACTCATTTCTGAAGTAAACGGACCTTTGAAACTGTTTTATACATGAGAGTTCAACTCTTTAGAAAATTGGGAGTTGGATGTTTACCGGTGGACACTAAAGCGAGTCTCATGCCTAGCTACCATGATCGGTCTGAGGTTTGCTCTGTCCACACGTGGTAATGTATTATCTCAGTCTGTGTAAAACCCACGCCATTCATAAATAAAATGCGAGCTTCGAATTTCGTATCTTCAGTGTTCCACCGCAGAATTCATTATAACATTATCGACCAAGATGTTACATTTACTGTGAGTGATATGGACAAAATAACTGCTCGGGCCGAATTGACCACGCAGGAGAATGGTTTATACCTTCAGCATCTGCAGCTATTTGCAAAACTATTTCAGTATGATCTTGTACTCTTCACAACATATTGTTCTTCATAGCCTACGTTCGAAATGTGCGCTGTCTACCGTAATCCGTTGCACTTTTTACGAATTATCCTGCGTTTGAAAGTCACTAGAAAACCTGCTGAACTTTTTTTATGGAGTTGGCGCTAACTATGTGGTTCGGTGTGTCTAGCGTAATAACATGTCTGCCATTTCCATCGTGGAATAATTGCACTTAATTTTACAGTTTCCCTTGTTCGATTCCATGGAGTCGCTAATCTTGTTTGATGTCTGCTCAACCTCTGGACCAGGGGTGTCCAGTCTTTAAGATTAGCTCGGACACATTGGAAGAAGACAAGTATTTTTGGGCCACACATGATATACTCAGCATCAACACTAAACACTGTGAAAAAAAAATAGGGATCGTCGGAGCTATATACTTGAAACATTTAAGTAATTATAATCCTTTATTCTAAAACAGCAAGATGGCATTAACTTGACATTTTATACACATGAGGTTTCATTAACCTGTCACAGGATTAATGTGACATTTGAATTTGGGGGAACTATTGTATATGTATATCAGGTTCGATCAAAGTGGTCTCAAGGTGTTTATCTGAGATTTAGGATATATTTTTACTTTTTATGTGCTTTATTCTTGAAAGTAAAAGTTCACAAACGTCCGTAGTTCCAAATAAAGATGACATATATAAAGCATGACCTGCAGCAAGCGATATTTGTCTCTGGGAAGTCCGACAATGGCACACGATCAATTTTTTCTTTTAGTTGGATGTCACACTCCAACTCTATGAGCTCCATCTGAAAAGTTGTTCCTTCCAGACAGTACAATACAACCACATTACAAAGAAATTTTCCTGCTGTGTGTAACGTGTGAGTGGAATAAGGATTACGGCCGTTGTGTGGCGACGAAGGCTAAGGAAAAAGCCTCCGCCACCACGGCAGTACTAACACTTTTTGATATATACCGATCATCTGCTATGGTATAAATTCCACACGAAAGTAAAAACATTTCGTGAAAGCCCATTATAGAGGCGTTGTTTAAATGTGGTTCTTATTTGTACGATGTCAAATCAAAACTGTTTGAACAGAATTACGGTAATGTGAGCAAACATCGACAATAATTGCAGCTCCCATGAAAATTTCTAAATTCTGCCGACTTGTAGTGATCAGAACTACGGTGGAAAAAGGTTCTTTATCAGAATTCTGCAGAAGTAATATGGAATTTTCATTTATTTTCATAAGTTTTCGTTATACGTCTCTAAACATTTAGTTCCGCAGTTGCAAATGAAGCAACCGTACGATAACAGATCAGTGGTTCTGACGGAACGACTGGTTGTGGGAATGATAGTCTGGGGTTCAAGTAGAGTACGTGTGCCATTGTTAAGAACGAGACGAACCAATGAGAGAATAGCTTCGCGTTGCGGAAGTTTCAAATTGAAAATATTCATTTTATCACAGCTTTACATAAACGGAATTAGATGCTAACTTCCTGGACCACACTGACACTTACTTTGGGTCGCATGCAGCCCGCGAGCTGCGGGTTGGACACCCCTGCTCCAGTCGATACGTAAGGAATCTTTCACTTAGAAGACAGCTGCAAGTACTATGGCTGTCAACGGCCTCACAGTCAGAGGACCAAGAAAAGACGCAAAGACAGTGAATTGTAAGTGAGCAATGAATATGAACAGGAAGATATCCCACACCACTGAGTACTTACCATTCTCGACGCAAGTAAAATGGCCTCATCTCAACACGTATTGGCTCCGGAATATGCTACTTAACAATTTTTTCCTAACTTTGATCAGTACCATCTCTTGTAAGAACATGGGACACTTTTTTTTCAAACACCCAGTATGTTGCTGTAAGGCTTTGAAACTAGTCGCACAATAAATACTGCAACTGTTGACAGAACGCTTTAAGGAATTTAAATAAAGTTGTTGTTCCCCGAAATGTTGAAACTCAAGGAAAGAAATATCAGAGTGTAACGTAGCGTCGACATCGAGGTCATTAGAGACGGACTACAAACTAGGACTGTGTCAATAATGGGGACGGAAATCGGCCCTACCCTTTCAAAGGAAACATCCCGGCAAGTTCCTGGAGCGATTCATCGGTATCACGGAAAACATAAATCTGGATGGCGGGGTGTGGATTAGAAACGTCGTTCTCCGAAAACGTGCTCAGTGTGCCAACCACTGCGCCACCAAGCTCAGTGAGGGGATGGTGCAAGTGACTGAACGTTCGGTACTGAGTGTGGTGTGAGCTGCTGTCGGAGGAGGATTTGTGTGTTCTGAATGAACGGTGGATTGGTCGCAATGATTCCAGAGAGTTTAAACGTTTTCGGAATCAGCGAAAGACTCGCTTCCGCTGTTATACATGGGCCGGTGCAGTGACATCGTACAATGTAGGAGCGAATTTGGCACTGTGGCCAGTCGAACCGCGTAGAACAGATTTACTAAACTCCCTCCGAACAGGCCTTGGAAGGGTCAACGGTGCCGACCGGCCGCCGTGTCATCCTCACTCAGCCCACAGGCGTTACTGGATGCGGATATGGCGGGGCAGCACACCGCTCTCCCGGCCGTATGTCAGTTTACGGCACCGGAGCCGCTACTTCTCAATCAAGTAGCTCCTCAGTTTACCTCACAAGGGGGGAGTGCACCCCGCTTGCCAACAGCGCTAGGCAGACCGGATGGTCACCCATCCAAGTGCTAGCCCAGCCCGAAAGCGCTTAACTTCGGTGATCTGACGGGAACCAGTGTTACCACTGCTGCAAGGCCGTTGGCTCAGAACATTTTTGGAGGGTGAAATAAATAAACCTGTTTTCGTCAGTATAATTTAATAGTTGATCCAGTCTATAACAGTTCACATAATTGTATTCGAGACAGCGTAAGATAGTCTACGATATTGCTGTACTTCTGGGTGGATTCGTGTTAACCCCTAGACGGCAGGATTATCAACACGTAAAAAGTCAAGTCGCGATGTAGTTTATTTTACATACGAGTGACGTAAGATGAAGTGATTATGTCTGTTATGTTAGCACTTTCACCTGTACCTTCTTCCGATATTTTAAACGGTTCGCAATATACCATACTTCCTATCACTTGGTCTATACATTGGCACAGATACAAAGGTAAAAGCTGCGTCCTCAAAGTACATAGTGATAGAATAGATCATATTTTCGAGCCTAGCTCAAAAGATTAAGTTTTCAATTTGGACTTCTCTTATTATTTGTGTGATAATATTAGTATGTGGTACGATTTTGTGACTGTAAATAAGAGCTACAAGTGTATTTAGTTCTCCGGTGATTACCTTGTGAGTTTGAGCGGAACCGAGACGGACGTCCCCCAGCCTGTGCCTGTAATGGGCAGCACCGCCAGTCCCACGTCGATGTTCTTCCTGATCACGTGGTAGGCCAGGTCCTCCTCCTCACCAGTTTCTATAAGCGAGCAGTTGGTCCTGGAAAGAAGCAAGTTATAGTGAAAGAAACGACACTAGAAGTTAAGACTGTTGTTGTTGTTGTGGTCTTCAGTCCTGAGACTGGTTTGATGCAGCTCTCCATGCTACTCTATCCTGTGCAAGCTTCTTCATCTCCCAGTACTTACTGCAACCTACATCCTTCTGAATCTGTTTAGTGTATTCATCTCTTGGTCGCCCTCTACGATTTTTACCCTCCACGCTGCCCTCCAATGGTAAATTTGTGATCCCTTGATGCCTCAGAACATGTCCTACCAACCGGTCCCTTCTTCTAGTCAAGTTGTGCCACAAACTCCTCTTCTCCCCAATCCTATTCAATACCTCCTCATTAGTTATGTGATCTACCCATCTAAGCGTTTTGCTTTTGTTGATGTTCATCTTATATCCTCCTTTCAAGACACTGTCCATTCCGTTCAACTGCTCTTCCAAGTCCTTTGCTGTCT
The DNA here is from genome assembly GCF_023898315.1 of Schistocerca nitens. Taxonomy (NCBI): domain Eukaryota; kingdom Metazoa; phylum Arthropoda; class Insecta; order Orthoptera; family Acrididae; genus Schistocerca; species Schistocerca nitens. The sequence goes on along the minus strand of NC_064615.1, from coordinate 374,215,640 downwards.
CTGACAGAATTACAATGTCATCGCCGAACCTCAAAGTTTTTATTTCTTCTCCATGGATTTTAATACCTACTCCGAATTTTTCTTTCGTTTCTTTTACTGCTTGCTCAATATACAGATTGAATAACATCGGGGACAGGCTACAACCCTGTCTCACTCCCTTCCCAACCACTGCTTCCCTTTCATGCCCCTCGACTCTTATAACTGCCATCTGGTTTCTGTACAAATTGTGAATAGCCTTTCGCTCCCTGTATTTTACCCCTGCCACCTTCAGAAGTTGAAAGAGAGTATTCCAGTCAACATAAGTTACTAACGCAATAAAATGCTTCGCTTCTCACAAACTATTCACTGTATTGAAAGTAATAGCGACTGAGCAGAAATATTAATTTCATACTCGCCAAGTTTGAAATAGAGGGATCTTTGTTCCTTTAGCTACGATTGCGGCGATGAAATTGTAGAGGCACTGTGTGGAGGCTAGTCATTTGGAATGCCACCAACGAAAAGTATCGTCAATGTTTGTCCATAGCTGAAACACAGACGTAGATAACAAGGAAAAATCTGTAAACAAGCATTTGCAATGAATCTCAATGTGTCTCAAGGCGAGTAAATTTCGGCTCGTGCGTTGGAGGCCGACGTGTTTCCAGGTAACCACCCTCTATGTTCCTGGCAGTGAGAGGCCAAGGCCTATTTTTCGTAATTTAATTCAGAATTCCGTGGCAAAAACTTCTCCTCCGCATTTGAGTGGTCAGCGTGTCTAATTCCCATGCGGTGGACTCGGGTTCGATTACCAGTACTGCAATCTCAGACATTAAGAGCACTGTACGCGAAAGGTTACAGTCCTGGGCCAGCAGAGAAGCTTACCAGGACGTTTCGTAGCGGCATACAGTCCACTGCTGAGTGAAACAACCAGTGTGCAACCTTTACATGCGATAAGAAACTTATCTAATTATGGAGATGTAACAGTTAAGGTGCACAATTGTTTATCAGACTCTTTCATTACTATTACGATCCAGAAATGTGAATGAATGCGTTCTGTTGCAATGAGAACTACAGTAATTTGTCGTAGATGCTAGTTAGTGAGAACTGTTACACTACTGAGATTTGCGCAGTTGTTGAATGTAAGAGTTCATATTTATTACTTTTGTCTCATATCAAGAACATTATACAGGTAATTTTCGCACGTTTTTTATAGTAGGTGACGATTATAACCTTAGCTTGTGAAGAAAACTTGCGACAAACGGGTTTATGAGCTTTGAGACATGTACGCAAAGTTTAACTAAGTTTGGTGTTTCATTCAGTGGTTCTTACTCTTTAAACTTCGCAATGAAAATCACCTCTGGCCATTTATATTTATCTTAAGCTTGTAACGATATAACACTGGGCAGCATACGTGAATATTTTTTCCTATTTTCATTTTATTTCACGATTTTTTAAAATTAGTACCATTGTTCTTAATAACTGCAAATATTTCTGCTGGGTCATAAAGTTTCAATGTACAACTGGGTGTTTCATTGTTTAAGAGACCGTATACAAGAATTCAGAACGAACTATCGATAGTGGAAAGCTGGCCCGAGATAGTGACGGAATCACGTGGCTCCTGGTAGCTTTCTGGTGTCACGACGCTGCTAAATTTCTGAAAATGAATTTTGAACTGGGTAATACTGACGGGAGAACGACAATGGCTGTTGGTGAAAAAACTCTGAATTGACGTACTGACTGTTGGTTTTCGTCTCGGGATCTCCGGCCGATGTTTGTTTCATGAATTTTCTGAGGTTACATGAACACGAGTGACGCATTGTCAAACAGTCACCCTCCATTGCTGAAGCACACGTACTTTCATTCAGAATAAATTACAGAATTTTCGGGTTCAAATTTTGCTTTTAATAAATATTTTCTATGCGAGGTGAGTCAACTTGCTATCCACGATTATAAAGCGTGCGTGCTAGCCTATCGTAATATGACTTACTCTGTTTGCCTGGTAGATGCGGCAACCGCTTTTTTCAAATATCACAGCTGATGTACATGTGTTTGAATTTTTTTGTTTACTTTTTTATGTAGGCTGTCTAGGTTCGGGAAGTTAATGTTTTCTTTTAAGTTAATCGACTTGTGAGCCCGTGAAACCTTATTATTTATCGGTAGTTGAGCGATATGTCTGCGGGCAACCAAATTTAATGCTGCCCAGTTATACTGATGTAATATCGTCCTTCAGTATTCCATAGGTGATAAATTGTTTTATGCGAGTAAAAGTGTAGGGCATAAGTATGAATCATGTTCTATGGATTTCGAGCGCGGACATTAGATTGATTTTCTTTTAAGGCCCTTACGTCAAACGATAAAATGGAGTCCTTATAGGATTTTTGTATTGTCCGTCTGTCTGTCCGTCTGTTAAGAATTTTTTTTCCTCAGGAACCGTTAGAGGTATCACTTTGAATGTTTTGTCGAATACTAAGGTCTACGGTCCCTTGACGATGCAAAAGTTTTAAGCTTATAAGTTAATGCAGTCAAACGATGCAAACAATTTATGTCACACGTTTCGACACTCGCTATCTCTTTCATCAGAAGCTACAGGATACTTCCCGTTGACCTAGAATCGTAAAATTTGAGAATAGCCAAGGCTTCACAGTACAGTTAAAGGAAAAATCCGAAAATTGTTAATTTATGATTAAATCAGATAAAAATACTTTTCACGACTAGTTGTCCGTTTGTCTACCTGTCTGGCCGCCTGTTAATAGCCCGCTTCCACAGGAACAGGTGTCAAATACTAAGGTCTACGTTCGGTTGGAGATGGAAAAAAATTTAAATCTCTCAGTCAGTCCAGTCAGAAGATACGTCCGTCTGTAAAGATCACTTTTTACACGTATCAGGTTGAAAAGCATGTCAAACACTAAACAAGGTCTACGGCCCCTTGGTAATAACTGTAAAACAATTAAGCTTCTAAGTCAATGCAGTCAAAAGATACGGTGTATATGTCGCCTACTTTGATACTCGCAAACACACTCATCAAAATCTGTAGACGAATTATTTATAAATATTTTTTCCTTCCGGCTGGGCCCCACAGCCTGAATAAATGTGAAAAACGACATGATTCTACCAAGTTGTGTTTTAAATTACTTTATTGGCACCACTAGTTTCAGACACTGTCCATTTTCAAGCGCATCTAAAAAAAGATACAACAAATCATACTAAAAATAAAAAATAAAAAAGAGAGCAAAAACCTGAAAGTCATATAGCTACGTCGGATACAGAATTTGATCTCTTAATAGTATTTACTTTACCTTAGATCCATTGTTACTATTTTATCTCAATTATTTCCTATATTGTCATCGCTTATCTATGAGGCCTAACAAGGTTGTTTTCCCAGTGCTAGATTTCTGTTGCTATTTTCATGTTATGATGGTCTACTATTGTGAACATTTGGTTTACAATAAAGACATCTGTATAACTTCACATATTCTTCAACCTTTTGCACCAAGATATTAAGTCTGAGATTCGACCCTATTTATGTCGCTTACCAATAGTGTAACGAACCAATATGGTATAAATATTCATGTTCTGTCGATGACATATGTCTTGACAACTTTACTAAAAACCTCTGTACTGCTGCTATGTGTGACACCGATTTGTAGCCGGCCGTTGGTGGCCGAGCGGTTCTAGGCGCTTCAGTCTCGAACCGCGCGACCGCTACGGAGGCAGGTTCGAATCCTGCCTTGGGCATGGATGTGTGTGATGTCCTTAGGTTAGTTAGGTTTAAGTAGTTCTAAGTTCTAGGGGACTGATGACCTCAGATGTTAAGTCCCATAGTGCTCAGAGCCATTTGAACCATTTTTGAACCGATTTTTACATATAAATATCCAAGTCTTCCACACAACTATCAGTACAAAACAGAGATATACTCTGGAATGGTATCGACAGAAGAGCCTTGTATTTTTATCTCTGACTGACAGTAAAAAATTTTCCACGCATTCATACACATTTGATAGTCATTTGAACATGTGTTCGTAGCATGACTTGTAGTAAATAATACATAGTTCGTTACCCTGGTGCTTCTGGCTAGATGTGAAATTTTAATATCGCTGTAGCATTATTATTCTCAAAAGTATAGTTTGGAAGTTGACCGTTGAAGACTGTACTGTGCACAAATATGCATGGGACACGATTTTTTAACGAACTGACAACGATGTAGGTAATTATTATGATTGTTTAACTCTATATCGAATATAGCTATATGACTTTCATGTTTTTGCTCACTTTATAATATTTTATTGTGGCGTGTTATATGTTTATAAAATGCACTCGAAAATAGACAGTATCTGAAACTAGTAGTTCAAATAATAAGGTAATTTAAAACATAGTCTGGTGGAATCATGCTATTTTTCGAATTTATGTACGAGGGCTATTCGGAAAGTAAGGTCCGATCGGTCGCGAAATGGAAACGACTATGAAAATCCGATAAAGCTTTGCACAGATGTGTTGGGTAGTGTCTCTAGTATAACCCCAGTTAGCATCACGTCGCTCTTCTCATTTCTGAGCTCGCAGTGAGTGCGTAAAGATGTCTAGACAATAGTGTCTGCCGCCAAGTACGAGGGCCTGGTGAGAAATTTCGCCTGAAGCTATGCAGCTAACATTACATAACTGTCGTGCTGTTTCTTCTTCAAGACAATTCTCAGCCTAATTCTGCAGGGGCAATGAAGATGCTCCTGCATCGTTTCAATTGGAAATGTTTGGTTACCCACAATACAGCCCGTAATTGTCTCCCTCTGAGTTTCATCTCTGCTCACACGAACCGCTGGCTATGAAGACAAGATTTTGGCACAAGACAACGAGCCGTAGGCCAGCGTAGAGAATTGGCGGAAAGCACTGGCGGCTGCCTTCTATAGCGAGGGTATTGGAAAGTTGGTACAACGCTACGATACACGTCTAAGTCGGATCGGCGACTATGGAGATAAGTAGCTGCAAGGTGTATCTAACTGTTGCAAATAAAACATTTTTGATTTTTACCGTGGTTTCCATTTCGCAACCTATCGGACCTTACTTTCCGAATAGCCCTCGTATATGTAGGGCCCAGGAGGATAGGGGTAAAGCGCCTACCTGAAAACCGAGTGGTCGTGAGATCGAATCTGATTCGGAATACGGATTTTTGAGTCTACGTTTTAAACTAGCCTTCATCTCTCAACGAAGTGAGAAGTCGCAAGAAACAGCACGTGGTTCGGATTCCACGTTAAACTGCAGATCCATTTTCCCAACTGGATAACTGGAGTAGGTGAGAGACACTCAAGTCGTCGAAGTGTCGTCCAATAGAAAGATTTGCACCAACTAATTGAGCCACACGAAATTATTATTGTCTATATACATAATTAAGTTTGTACGGAACATTCCGAGCGCGAGTTCTACTAGCAGTTCTCTGGTTTTTTCCATCCGCTTTGCACACATGTTCAGTTACCTTCGTTTCAAACAAAAGGAGTCTAGGTCACCACTTGCATACACGGTGAATTCTTTTATCAAATTTAAGGTAGCGCATCCCCGGTACATCACAAACTGTGTTATGTGTTTGGAGATGAGAGAAAATATCACTGCATGGTTATTGCGCCCAGTGTCTTCATTTTAGAAATTCAATGATAGTGAGGAATTCTGGGAAAGGAAGCAAGAGAGTACTACATGGACTGCAGCGGAAAGATGAGCAGTCCACCTCTCTACCCCAGGGCAGCCATCAAATTCCTATGTTTTGTGCAACTGCCAAAGAAGAAGTGAAGCACTCAGCCAAAGAACACTCAAATGTCTCGTGTAATGAAGATTAAATTTAAATCGCCTTGTATAGTGACGAATTCATTGTCCCCTGTGTCTGGGGAGCGCTGGGCTTGATCTGACTTTGCTTCATCAAGTCGCAGTTTTCGGACTCCACTACAAAAAGGGCTTTAACATAAGAGCAGAAACCGGCCGTGGAGTAAAATAACGAACATTTTACCGACTGCAGCGGTTATTTGGCAGTTCAGCTTTATTAACGACACATTCTACTACAAATTAAGTACAAAGAAAATGAAACAGAGAATTTCACAAAGGCTGCTATACTGCTGTCACACGCGTTATTATTTCCCAGTTAAGGCTGGCGAAGACCAGGTGCAACTTATGAGATTATGGATTAACCTTCGACATACTCCTGCGGATGTCAAAATGATGCGCATTAGTTCATCTCGCCGATAGTCAGATCGCGACCCATGGACTTACATGCATTTAATGAAGAAAGTCTCACGCAACGAATTATTAACGGCACAGGGGTCGCCCTAGCATACATGAGACCCGGGTGCTGTAACTCAAACAAGATAACTAACAGGTTGTTAATCTAACTACGGAATGAAACAGTGGGTATATTTATCCCTGTTTATTACAATATTCACTGTTGAAATACACGAGTGACAAATTATTGTCGGGTCAGTTCAAATTCAAGCAACGCAGAGAATGAGGAAACCAACTGTTAAAAATAGTCACTACAAATCCAACACGTGAATTCTTCGGCGAAGACTGTGTAATTCAGATGGATGGGACAAAATTGGGATCTACTCATGATTTATCGATAGCTAAATCCACGGTGACCCGGTGACCATACAGTGATTGCCTGTACCCGCCAAAAAAAGTATGAAAGTATTACGTATGCAACTAAAATTTCAGATTGATTTGTAATGGGCCTACAGACGTTCACGAAACTATTGGGCTCTGAAATGTGCGTAGCCCTAGTAGCGTGTCGATAACCCCGTATGTTTTCTGGCAGCCCGCTTGCCAGCGCCGTGATGAAGAGTCGTGTGCTCCCTCCCGAGGAATATGCAGAAGTCTGTTCTCTATTGAGAGCTGATATCAAATGCCTTCTCTGTTCTCTATCGATTTCTGAGTTCGCGCTGCAGGAGATCCCGGGTTCGAGTTCCGGTCGGGGTACACATCTTCAACATGTCCCCAATGAAGTATATTAACGCCTGTTTGCAGCTAGGGTGTCCATTTACTTATCATTTCATTCTAGCAAAGCTGCGTGGTCATCAACGGTAACTGTTCTTTCGGGAACAGATACTAGTGTCATATAAAGTTAAAAAAAAATATGGCTTCCCGGCCATTGACCTTCTTGTGCGAACGCACACGCTATGCCCGAAATCGTACGGGACTTGGTAGATTAATCTGCCACGAGTAATGAGTATGATGGGCAAACATCTATTAGGCGCACTACGAATGTAGTAGTGTGGACACGTTGGGAATGTGGGTCTCACGGGGAGGGTGCAAAGGATAAGTCCCTGCAGGCGCACTATCCTGTGTGCTCTCGGTGGCTCAGACGGATAGAGCATATGCCATGTAAGCAGGAGATCCCGAGTTCAAGTCCCGGTCGGGGCACACATTTCAACATGTCCCCAATGAAGTATATCAACGCATGTTTGCAGCTAGGGTGTCCATTTAATTATCATTTCATTAACCCATAGTTACTCACCTGTGCTTGGAGCTCTTAATCATTTTAGAGTTTTTGTTGTTCTAGGCAACTCAATTTTTCTCTGTGTACGCACTTCTCGAAAACTGTCATCTTCGCTTCCTCCACTTTGCAACTTGTTTGGGTTAATCAGTGAGAAGGCCTCTCACAACATTTTAGGCCAGGTGTCTTCCACTTCATGTAAGGTGGCGACAGAGAAACTGCCACACAAAAGAGAACGTCTATTCACTAAGAAGGCCAGTCGCTTCTCATGGCGTGGCAAGCTCTTTATCTACCTCTGATACAGTGTTCCTGGAAAGTGGATCCTAGGGGAGAAATAAAAATTCTTTGAAGTATGTTTAGCCTGAGTGCAGGTATTCGTCTCGCCATGTTAAGTATTTCTATGACTGAAGACTTGGACCCACGTCGTGCAGAGCGCAAATCATTATGCGCAACCGGCAGGAAGCAGTCTAGTTGTCGCCAGCCCCTGACAATCTGACAATATCGAGGCCCGGCGCTGTGGCTTAAGCCACCCATTCACAACCCAAATGGTCAGACGAGTCCCCGAGTGGGTCGCCAATCCGTCTGAGTGGATGAGTCCTGAGTAAATACTAAACGAGATTCATCTTTCGATCAACTATAAAAACTCAGGTTCCAACTGCTTTCCTAATGAAGGATCTAGAAATACGACGAATTAGCGTGTACATGACACCTTGCGAGTGTAACTTGACATACATGCAATCGGTTAATGACTTCTGATTTCAATGACGGAGATGTACAACAGGAAATTAAGTCCACAGCTGTTGAGCTCTTTATTACTCCATGCAATTAAATTCGTTATGGTGACACATAAAATCATTTTACAGATCTCAAGAATATGATACACTGACAAAAGTCAAGCGAGTGAAATTCGGTTACCGCCTGATAACGAGTGCTGTAGTCCTTACTGCGAGAGAAGAACTTGACAGTTAGTTAGGCTCTGCGTCGCTGCTTCGCGCGTCTACAACGGCCAGTCACGTAATGTGAATTTGTTCACGTTTCTATGGGAACACTGGTTAACTGTTGCCGCAATTCTAGGTGACTGTGAATTTGAGGCATTATTGACGCTTGAAAGCTGGTATTAGTATTGCCAGCGGTCTGGATTGATTTCGTAGCTTCGCGCCCGCTCCTTAGGCAACCTATCGGACAGCATGGCACACTCTGTTGTGATACGAGAAATTAAGGCGTAAAAGGCAAGAACTATTTGTAATTATGTACGTTTTATTTTAAGCTGTACCTTGCAGGACCTGATGGCAGAAAAGTTTCATGTGAATTTATGCCGCTTTCGTGAACCAGATGTAAATTACAGAAGTCTATGAATATCATACGAAGTGAAAAACTTAAAGCACACGAAAGTTACGCATGATGATTTTTAGCAGGTATCTTGCGTTATATGTGATTGTTGGTTTTCTCTAACGATCAGATTTTCTCGGGTTATCAGACAAATAGTGATATCGATGAATTGTGAATTCAGATAAAAACAATTAAAGTATATTTACGTAGTGTAAGCAGAGCGCTGAATGTAGAAACACGCGCCAGCAAAGTTTACTTAACTGCACGGTAATCAAAAAAAATAAACAGCAAATACTCAAACGCGCAGTTTTCCGCTATCAATCACGATGTAAATAAAGTCCATTATTCTCAATAACCACCACAAAATACAAGCAAGAAGTCCGTCTCATACGAATATAAATATTAACTGCATCAACTAACTACAGATCACAGCAGCATAAAATCCTGTAAACAAAATAAAAGTTCTTGTAGTCACATAAAATCAGTAACCAAAAACAGAATCAAATAGACCATAACTAATCAGTAACCAAAAACAGAATCAAATAGTCCATAACTATTAATCAGGAAATTGTTCCAGGTTCACTCGAATATAAAGGTAATTAACTTACGGCTGTTCAGCCGCAGAGTCACCTCAACAAACTCACCAACAACGACCACTTATGGAAGACATTTGTCTAAGAACTGCCGAACAACAAAAGATTTTGAGCTACCTACCTTTCGTTCTTAAATTGTTTCCTTGATGTCACACACTACTAAATCCATGTTAGACGCTTCAATTCAAATTTAAAGCTAACTATAGACACACATGATGCACTAAATATCAGAGAACATTATCATGCTCCTTTTGCGAGCTCCCATTAAAACAGAAACATAGTAACAAACAAGTTGTTAGCGATGTTCGTATAGAATGCCTACATCTGGTTTTTCAATATTACAAAAATTACTAATACATGTGAACAGTAGACTGTGTTTACTCATCCACCGGGAATGTCAGGTAAGGAGCTGGGAAATTCAGGTTGTCTTCATATTAGATATAATTGTGGAGGATTAATAGTATTGACACATTTTCATATCGACTCGTGAGCGCACTGTTACGTCGCTGCCTATTCCGCGAGAGTATCGACAATCGCCTCACTGGAGAGCGATAACGCAGTTGCCGGGCACCGTGGTACACTTACGTGGGGCGTGTAATGTACAGTGTCAACGTCACAGCTGCAAAGTGAAAATTGCGGTATTTTGACGAAATAGTTGAAGTATTTCCCATGGAAGCTATGTATTTACATGAGTCTTAACGGCTCGATATTACTGAGGTATTTGGCATGTGAAAATTCCAAATTCGTTTGTCATGTCGAGAGTCAGCTATCAACTACGTCCTAATGGTTACAGGTTGAAAGTGAAACATATAATCAGTAGACTTCATTTCACGAATGGAGGAACTTTTTTTTTTTTTCGTGTCTGGTGTAGCGAAATCGTGTCAGCCGTGTCACGAATGATCATGTATACGCTCGTGAAGAAATTGTTAACACCGCTACGACAGAGTAATGTTAATTTCAAGAAATGTGTCTCATTTCAAACATCTGAACAGTTCATCTTATGTTATTGCGTTCGAACTAATTAAACTTCGTGATTAACACTTCAACGGTAGACTTCAGTGTACTGCAGCAGACTATGTGCTTGAGTGCCAATAAATGTTTATGTCGATCATATGAAAAATTAATTCTGAAAATTGCAGGCCTGCTATCAGAATTTGCGAGTACTACACATTTCAGTATCTACCACTTGATTGTGACTGTCATTCAGCGAGTGCTTCCCAAACCTGCTGCCAGTTTATGACCTTTCCAGGATTAGCTCCAACTGGCGTTGGCAGCCTGTAGAGAATAACCCCTGTGGGGAAGCAGGTCCATGGGATTCAGGACTTCGGTCGTAACATATTTCATTTTTTAAAATCTTTCCATTCTCCACTCCAAGGAGTTGAGTGGGCTATTTGACATCCGGCACATTAAAGAGTCCCAGTTCTATTCAGGCAGTTATCAGACAAACTGATGGTGGAGCAGATAGGCGATCCCAGCTGGGAATAAAGGAGGGGCTTACCAGTTCCAGCATTCGCCTTACAATCAAGGGAAACCTCGCGAAAATCTTGGTCAAAATTGGGCGATTGTGACCATATTAATTTCCGGTACATCGTTCTTTCTTTGGGACGCTCATCCAACCAAAGTGAAGACTTTTTATGCAACATTGTATAGCTTTCGATTAAGAGAGAATTTATGTTAAACCCCGGGTGTGTTACAGATTTTTAAAGCCTCGTTAGTGATTCTTTACAAACATGCCTGACTAGAAAAGTGGTGAATTCTGGTGTTGACGTGTCAATGCTCAAGTATCGTATTTGTTATTAACTTTACAATCAAATGTAATTAAAAATAATAGCAACCTTCATAAAAACAATAATAATCCTAGAGTCATGCTTGAAATTACAATGAGCCCATCTCATTTCCTCGATTTATCTAGTGTACTTGGTTTCCTCAGTCATGCGTATTGGGTCCGTAACGTAATTTCCTTGCAAATGTATGACATACATGAAACTTCCTGGCAGATTAAAACTGTGTGCCGGACCGAGACTCGAACTTAGGACCTTTGCCTTTCGCGGGCAAGTGCTCTACCGACTGAGATACCCAAGCACGACTCACTCCCCGTCCCCACAGCTTTACTTCTGCCAGTACCTCGTCTCCTACCTTCCGAACTCGAACTTTACAGTAGCTCTCCTGCGAACCTAGCAGAACTAGCACTCCTGAAAGAAAGGATATAGCGGAGACATGGCTTAGCCACAGCCTGGGGGATGTTTCTAGAATGAATGGGGACGGGGCGTGAGTCGTGCTCGGGTAGCTCAGTCGGTAGAGCACTTGCCCGCGAAAGGCAAATGTCCTGAGTTCGAGTCTCGGTCCGGCACACAGTTTTAATTTGCCAGGAAGTTTCGTATCAGCGCACACTCCGCTGTAGAGTGGAAATTTCATTCTATGACATACATGTTTTATTTCGTCCATCTTAGCTACCACTGTGTCGTCTCTGCCCTTCTCAGCCCGTCTGTACGCTACAGTACTGGTTAAACCGGCACCTGACCCGTCAGCCACTTGCTCTATCTAAATTCCTTCCTTGTAGTATGGGCCGAAAACCGCTGATAGTAAGATCGAATGAGCAACTTTAGTTAGAATGACCCAATTATTACTGATACTGATACGTTGAGTAGAAAAAGCAGGTTTTTTGAAAGAGGAAAGGCGATTAGTGTCCAATGCACCGTCAACGAATACATTTCATAAATCATACTGCTGACATTTTTGCCTTGCCTTGCGTTCTTCCCCCAGTGGTCTCACAGTCTTAGTTCTTTGTCGTTTCTTGCCAGACATGCAGACGGCAATTCGCTATACGAAGCAGATAACGTCCGGCTTTCGACATAGCCATCTTACAGGATCTGTGGCCGTCCATTTTTAAAAAGTCTGAGGAGTGAAATCTATGCGCACCACATAGTTAACATGAGTGTAATAACATTCGTCCCTAACGGAACAACATTCGTAACTGGTTTTGGTGAATTATAGTACAGAAGTCTGGCTGTGTGCTGGTTTATCTGTACTGTAGAATATCGCAATCGTGCCTGACATTTACCACCAACTGCAACAGCTTGTGAAGCTAAACAGTTTGTACAAAAGTTATTCACGGTGGAGTCACTAGTGCAGCCATGACACAATATCCCAACAGCGGTCCGAGATTTGGCTTTTTCAGAAATACCGCTCAACTGGCCCGCGATAAATCGCTGCCTTTACCAATAAATACAGTACATGCATATGAACTACCTGTTGTAAATACATCTAGAGGTGTTCATGATCATGTGGCTCGATAGCGTATTTCGGTGCATGTGACAGAAACCTTTAAGGGTGAAATGTGGGATGGTGACAATAAACTGAACACGTACTCGATGATTTTTACATTTAAGTTGTTTGTAGTAGTGAGGAAATGAGTCAGACTCATCCTAAACACCGCATTACTGCCTGTTTTTAATTTGAAAAGAATTTGATTTCGTTTTGATTGTACCGTTCATTTAATCGTCCAGATAAGTTGTCATTCTATATAAGTCTTTATGGTAGCAAGCCGTTGCTCTTCAGCTGTTCCTACACTCAATGATGTAGGTGCTGACAGAAATACAAGTTTGCACAATGACTTTTATACATTCTATCCTGAAATCACATGAATAATTCCACCTAGTGGTTGTTAGTGTTCGCATTCAACAGTGATTGGATCAGCTGATACCTACAACAAACTATATCGGCTTAAATAGAGATGTTACAAATGAAGAACGCAAAGCACATTTTTCGTGATACACCAAGTACAGCACAGCAGATAAGTTGTCATTCTATATTAGTGGGTATGTTGAGAACTCGTTGCTTTCCACAAATCTTGGAGTGTTCTGTAATTTGCGCACCAACTTATATTACACTTGTGATTATCACCTTTATGTATATAGCATTACTGTAATTCATGCAAGCCGGCCGAAGTGGCCGTGCGGTTAAAGGCGCTGCAGTCTGGAACCGCAAGACCGCTACGGTCGCAGGTTCGAATCCTGCCTCGGGCATGGATGTTTGTGATGTCCTTAGGTTAGTTAGGTTTAACTAGTTCTACGTTCTAGGGGACTAATGACCTCAGCAGTTGAGTCCCATAGTGCTCAGAGCCATTTTTTTTTGTAATTCATGCAACCCAAGAGAGATGTTCACAACATTTAATGTCTAATAACTTCCTTTCAAAATTGTCTACTTATTTTACATTATTTATATAAGGGAGGATGGGAATACTGCAGTCAGTCGCAATCCCATTGGTTTCTATAACTCTTCCATACCTAGACTGCTGTATTCCTATCCTTCCTTATAATATTTTACAGTCGCTGCGCGCAACGGTTCCGCATGGGGTAAAAGTTGACATAATTTACATGTAATACGTACCGGAAATTCATCCGCTGCTCTAGAATTCTCCAGAATTTTGCCAGGTGTCCAAATACCACCAGGCTTCCGTTTACCAGTTTTGTTGCTGTTAACGTCTGCGACTGGAACACACCAAATCATTAGGTAATATCACCAAATGCAGGGTTACGTCCGCGAACTGTTCATTTCAGAGGAAACTACCTACATACACCGTGGAATAATGAAGGGATTTGTATATCATGACTGAAGGAACACTAACTTTACTGGATGAGGACAAGGAAGCAAGTTCACCAGTTCCCTGTTTAATGAGTCAGCCTACTATTGTAAGTAGGCTCTTTAGGTTTTATACTGGTAATGCCACGTAGCGCTCTGTATGAAAATCACTGGATGTGCTGTGTGCAGTCTGTGGCTGGTTGGCATTGTTGTAATATTCGCTATTGTAGTGTTGGGCAGTTGGCTGTTAACAGCGCGTAGCAGTTGGAGGTGAGCTGCCAGCAGTGCTGGATGTGGGGAGAGAAATGGCGGAGTTTTGAGAGCGGAAATATACACTCCTGGAAATTGAAATAAGAACACCGTGAATTCATTGTCCCAGGAAGGGGAAACTTTATTGACACATTCCTGGGGTCAGATACATCACATGATCACACTGACAGAACCACAGGCACATAGACACAGGCAACAGAGCATGCACAATGTCGGCACTAGTACAGTGTATATCCACCTTCCGCAGCAATGCAGGCTGCTATTCTCCCATGGAGACGATCGTAGAGATGCTGGATGCAGTCCTGTGGAACGGCTTGCCATGCCATTTCCACCTGGCGCCTCAGTTGGACCAGCGTTCGTGCTGGACGTGCAGACCGCGTGAGACGACGCTTCATCCAGTCCCAAACATGCTCAATGGGGGACAGATCCGGAGATCTTGCTGGCCAGGGTAGTTGACTTACACCTTCTAGAGCACGTTGGGTGGCACGGGATACATGCGGACGTGCATTGTCCTGTTGGAGCAGCAAGTTCCCTTGCCGGTCTAGGAATGGTAGAACGATGGGTTCGATGACGGTTTGGATGTACCGTGCACTATTCAGTGTCCCCTCGACGATCACCAGTGGTGTACGGCCAGTGTAGGAGATCGCTCCCCACACCATGATGCCGGGTGTTGGCCCTGTGTGCCTCGGTCGTATGCAGTCCTGATTGTGGCGCTCACCTGCACGGCGCCAAACACGCATACGACCATCATTGGCACCAAGGCAGAAGCGACTCTCATCGCTGAAGACGACACGTCTCCATTCGTCCCTCCATTCACGCCTGTCGCGACACCACTGGAGGCGGGCTGCACGATGTTGGGGCGTGAGCGGAAGACGGCCTAACGGTGTGCGGGACCGTAGCCCAGCTTCATGGAGACGGTTGCGAATGGTCCTCGCCGATACCCCAGGAGCAACAGTGTCCCTAATTTGCTGGGAAGTGGCGGTGCGGTCCCCTACGGCACTGCATAGGATCCTACGGTCTTGGCGTGCATCCGTGCGTCGCTGCGGTCCGGTCCCAGGTCGACGGGCACGTGCACCTTCCGCCGACCACTGGCGACAACATCGATGTACTGTGGAGACCTCACGCCCCACGTGTTGAGCAATTCGGCGGTACGTCCACCCGGCCTCCCGCATGCCCACTATACGCCCTCGCTCAAAGTCCGTCAACTGCACATACGGTTCACGTCCACGCTGTCGCGGCATGCTACCAGTGTTAAAGACTGCGATGGAGCTCCGTATGCCACGGCAAACTGGCTGACACTGACGGCGGCGGTGCACAAATGCTGCGCAGCTAGCGCCATTCGACGACCAACACCGCGGTTCCTGGTGTGTCCGCTGTGCCGTGCGTGTGATCATTGCTTGTACAGCCCTCTCGCAGTGTCCGGAGCAAGTATGGTGGGTCTGACACACCGGTGTCAATGTGTTCTTTTTTCCATTTCCAGGAGTGTATATATATATTTTATGACTTTTGAACACTATTAAGGTAAATACATTGCTTGTTCTCTATCAAAATCTTTCATTTGTTAACTATGCCTATCAGTAGTTAGTGCCTTCAGTAGTTTGAATCTTTTATTTAGCTGGCATTAGTGGCGCTCGCTGTATTGCAGTAGTTCGAGTAACGAAGATTTTTGTGAGGTAAGTGATTTGTGAAAGGTATAGGTTAATGTTAGTCAGGGCCATTCTTTGTAGGGATTATTGAAAGTCAGAGTGCGTTGCACTAAAAATATTGTTGAGTACGTTCAGTTCTGCTCAGCTGTTTGAAAATCAAGTAATGTAAGGGTTTACCAGCACAGTAATTCATTAATTTTTCTAAGGGGACGTTTCACTATTCTTATGAAGAAAACAACAGAAAACATGAAAAGAAGAATCACAATCATTATGATGGGTCGGAGATTAGATATCCTTACAAGTGAAGTTATCTGATGGTACAAAATAAGTTTAAGTGAACAAGATAGATATATTTGCGGCATCATTTACTTTCTCACAATTGATGTTGCTATTATTTCATTTTTAACGTTACAAAATTATATAACATTACTCTGGTCATTCAGAAATTAAGTTACATAAATTTATCGAAGTTCATATTCTTACATTGGGTGCAATTTAAGCCATTCATTCATTCATTCACTCATCATGTTTCATGGAACCTACGAAGCAGGAGAACCTTCAGGGATGTGGAACAACTTAAGATGTTCATTATCAAAAGATAAGGAAATCATGGGAACCAAATCTGTATGTCAGTCACGCAAATTTGAAAGAAATTTGTCTTTTTGAAAAAGCTGTCTTTTATCTGATACTGGTAGCTTAATAGTTTTTTGCTTAAAATGGCATTTTCGATGAAAATACGTACGAGGGTGAGTCAAATGAAAACCTTAAATTTTTAAAAAATATTATTTATTGTGAAAAAGTGGTACAAAGCTGTATCACTTTTCAACATTATTTCCCCCACGCTCAATGCAAGTCCTCCAGCGCTTACAAAGTGCATAAATTCCTTTCTTTCCTCCCACTGCGTCTTTGAGTGGTCCAAACATATGGAAATTACTTGGGGCAAGGTCTAGTAAATATGGTGGATGAGGAAGACACTCAAAATGCAGGTCTGTGATTGTTGCAACTGTTGTACGGGCAGTGTGGGGCCTTGCATTGTCATGATGCAAAAGGACACCTGCTGACAGCAATCCACGTCGCTTTGATTTGATTGTAGGCCGCAGATGATTCTTTAGGATATCTGTGTATGATGCACTGGTGACAGTGGTCCCTCTAGGCATGTAATGCTCCAAAATGACGCCTTTTTCGTCCCAAAAGATTAGATTAGATTAGATTAATACTAGTTCCATGGATCATGAATACGATATTTCGTAATGATGTGGAACGAGTCGAATTTTCCAATACATGACATAATTAGGCTAATTTAACAACATACTTAAGTTAATATAACAACTTTATTTTTTTGTGTTTTTTGTTTTTCTTTATTTTTTATTTTTATTTTTTTAATATTTTTTTTCTTTTTTTTCTTAATTTATATCTAAAAATTCCTCTATGGAGTAGAAGGAGTTGTCATTCAGAAATTCTTTTAATTTCTTCTTAAATACTTGTTGGTTATCTGTCAGACTTTTGATACTATTTGGTAAGTGACCAAAGACTTTAGTGCCAGTATAATTCACCCCTTTCTGTGCCAAAGTTAGATTTAATCTTGAATAGTGAAGATCATCCTTTCTCCTAGTATTGTAGTTATGCACACTGCTATTACTTTTGAATTGGGTTTGGTTGTTAATAACAAATTTCATAAGAGAGTATATATCTGAGAAGCTACTGTGAATATCCCTAGATCCTTAAATAAATGTCTGCAGGATGATCTTGGGTGGACTCCAGCTATTATTCTGATTACACGCTTTTGTGCAATAAATACTTTATTCCTCAGTGATGAATTACCCCAAAATATGATGCCATATGAAAGCAATGAGTGAAAATAGGCGTAGTAAGCTAATTTACTAAGATGTTTATCACCAAAATTTGCAATGACCCTTATTGCATAAGTAGCTGAACTCAAACGTTTCAGCAGATCATCAATGTGTTTCTTCCAATTTAATCTCTCATCAATGGACACACCTAAAAATTTGGAATATTCTACCTTAGCTATATGCTTCTGATTAAGGTCTATATTTATTAATGGCGTCATACCATTCACTGTACGGAACTGTATGTACTGTGTCTTATCAAAATTCAGTGAGAGTCCGTTTACAAGGAACCACTTAGTAATTTTCTGAAAGACAGTATTGACAATTTCATCAGTTAATTCTTGTTTGTCAGGTGTGATTACTATACTTGTATCATCAGCAAAGAGAACTAACTTTGCCTCTTCATGAATATAGAATGGCAAGTCATTAATATATAATAAGAACAACAAAGGACCCAAGACTGACCCTTGTGGAACCCAATTCTTGATAGTTCCCCAGTTTGAGGAATGTGCTGATCTTTGCATGTTACGAGAACTACTTATTTCAACTTTCTGCACTCTTCCAGTTAGGTACGAATTAAACCATTTGTGCACTGTCCCACTCATGCCACAATACTTGAGCTTGTCTAGCAGAATTTCATGATTTACACAATCAAAAGCCTTTGAGAGATCACAAAAAATCCCAATGGGTGGTGTTCGGTTATTCAGATCATTCAAAATTTTACTGGTGAAAGCATATATGGCATTTTCTGTTGAAAAACCTTTCTGAAAACCAAACTGACATTTTGTTAGTACTTCATTTTTACAGATATGTGAAGCTACTCTTGAATACATTACTTTCTCAAAAATTTTGGATAAAGCTGTTAGAAGGGAGATTGGACGGTAATTGTTGACATCAGATCTATCCCCCTTTTTATGCAAAGGTATAACAATAGCATATTTCAGTCTATCAGGGAAAATGCCCTGTTCCAGAGAGCTATTACACAGGTGGCTGAGAATCTTACTTATCTGTTGAGAACAAGCTTTTAGTATTTTGCTGGAAATGCCATCAATTCCATGTGAGTTTTTGCTTTTAAGCAAGTTTATTATTTTCCTAATTTCAAAGGGAGAAGTGGGTGAGATTTCAATTGTATCAAATTGCGTAGGTATGGCCTCTTCCATTAACAGCCTAGCATCTTCTAATGAACACCTGGATCCTACTATATCCACAACATTTAGAAAATGATTATTAAAAAATTTTCAACTTCTGACTTTTTGTTCGTAAAGTTTTCATTCAATTTCATGGTAATACTGTCT
The DNA here is from genome assembly GCF_023898315.1 of Schistocerca nitens. Taxonomy (NCBI): domain Eukaryota; kingdom Metazoa; phylum Arthropoda; class Insecta; order Orthoptera; family Acrididae; genus Schistocerca; species Schistocerca nitens. The sequence continues at coordinate 374,196,641 of NC_064615.1, read as the reverse complement.
TCCTCTGCTCTTGGTTGACCTGTTTCTCTTTTAATAATATTCCAAATTGTTTTAATTTTATTATCAGAGTTGCTGATTTCAGACATGATACACATACTCCTGGATTTTTTAATAACTTTTCTTAATATAACACAGTAGTTTTTATAATTTTTGATAGTTTCTGGGTCACTACTCTTTCTTGCTGTCAGATACATTTCCCTTTTGCGGTTACAAGATATTTTTATACCCTTAGTAAGCCATGGTTTCTTACAAGGTTTCTTACGAGTATATTTAACTATTTTCTTGGGGAAGCAGTTTTCAAATGCATTTACAAAAATGTCATGAAATAAATTATATTTTAAATTGGCATCAGGTTCACGGTACACCTCATCCCAGTCTAACTGCTGTAGGCTTTCCCTGAAATTTGCAATTGTTAAATCATTGACTGAACGTACCACTTTGGAGGACTGTTTAGTATTGCTGAATGGAGCTATGTCATATATTGTAACTAGCTGTGCACCATGATCAGAAAGACCATTCTCAACAGGCTGAGCATTTATCTGGTTAAACTTATCTTGGTCTATAAAGAAGTTATCTATCAAGAGAGTCAGCATAACCTTCCCTGCTGATCGTTCTGTTCCAAACTTCTTTGATTTTGATGATGAGGAATGGCGCAATTCCTTGCTCGCTCTCTTCGTTTCCGGTTGATGGAAGTGAACCCAGGTTTCGTCCTCAGTAACGACTCTTGCAAGTAAGCCATCGCCTTCTCGTTCAAAGCGCCGAAGAAGTTCTTCACAAGCATCAACACGTCCTTCTCTCATTCAGGAGTCAGCTGCCGTGGCACCCACTTGCACACACTTTGTCAAACTGGAGCACATCATGCACAATGTGGTGTGCTGACCCATGACTAATCTGTAAACATACTAAAATGTCATTCAGTGTCACTCGGTGGTTTTTCTCACTATGGCTTCAACTGCTGCAATGTTCTGTAGAGTCGCAACTCGTGCCTGACCTGGACGAGGAGCATCTTCCACTGAAGTCACACCATTTGAGAACTTCCTACTCCATTCGTAGACTTACTGCTGTGACAAACATGCATCACCGTACTGAACCTTCATTCGTAGATGAATTTCAATAGGTTTCACAACTTCACTACGCAAAAACCGAATAATAGAACGCTGTTCGTTCTTCCCTGGTGCAAGTCGCAAGTGGGGCGGCCATCTTTATACTGATACTGCGACGGTAAGTGTGCATCTGCACCATGCTGCCACCTACAGGCCATTCTGCACGCTGTTTGTAGCACGCTTACCAACTTACAGGATAACTGCGCGAAATTTCGATTTGTTATTACAAATTTAAGGTTTTCATTTGTCTCACCCTCGTACCTACATTTATAAATACTGATCACTATTTGCAGTACATTCTGTTTTACAACGAACACTTCTACTTACCATGTAGATAACAGAATTTTTCAATCTGTAAACCTGTAAATATGTAAACATTCAGACGACACCTCGAGATGTAAGCGAAAATCAAACAAAAATGAGTAAAACAGTACTTCAGTATCTCGTGAAAGAACCGTTTTTAGATGCAAAAAACAAACCAAATTTTAGATATGATTAATTCCAGATAACAGAGATTTTACATGAATAAAACGAAACGTTTGTGATTAAACAAAGAGGCAATTTTAATGTCTGCAAAGATAGTTCAAGAACATAAAATGACCCTTTAAATAACGATGCAGTCGTTGTGTAGGGAAGCAAACGGCTTCTCACGCTCTACTCATAAGTAGACTGATCTTGAGCAGCAGTTCCCCCTCCTTCTGTCAGAGACAACACGTGAAATAGCCCAGTATTGGTTGGTAGCCAATGCCCAAAAACACTTTACTAAAATCATTATGATTAACGTATATTACAATGTAGCTTCCATTTTACAAGGAAAGGTAACACATCATGAGTGTTATGCCAATTTACTCAGTAGTCTCCGAGAAAAATGAGTTTTAAAAAGTTTTGAATTCGCTAAAAACGGATACAAATTTGTAATTTTATGACATAATTAGAAAATAGAAAAACTGTATAGATTAACTATACTATTGTTTAACTTAGAAAATTCAGCGCTATATTGCGAAAATAAAAATATAATACTGTAGCAACATTCAAGTTTGGAAGTACAATACTTCAAGTTACCACTTATAAAATAGCAGCTTCTGTATTTATTTAAGCAGAGGCTTCAAATTAATTCAGCCTCGTATACAGCAGAGAGAAACTGACTTTGATTTGAAATTCCAACTGGGGAAGTTAGTCAAAAATTTAGTTTGCAATACGGGAGTCTTCCTAGTCGCTAGTCGGATGCGACCAGCAAGAAAGTCATGCGCTGTCGCCTCGCATCCATATGCGTCGTTCGAGGAGTCCCGGAGAAGTGAATTCAGTTTGTGCCACGCATGGTCTTCTGTCTGTGTGAGGCAGCCTCACTGTAGCTTCTTTGACGGATGCGAGGTGGGCATAAAAGCCAGAAAGGGAACTTGCGAGCTTCGGATGGCTATTTTGAGAACTATTGTATCGCGGATGGGACAATGTTAACGTTTAGAGACACTTTCGGAAGTGAATGTTAGAGTAACGTTACGGAGATATTTGCAATGAGCGTTACATTTAAGTATCCCAAGTTCCGGCACTTTACGGTAGCTTTCATGTGTTATCTTGCAGGAAATATCGCGCGGCTAGTAGTGTACTAGAATATTCTCTTTTTGAGTGAGCGAACGTATCACTAAACAATATGGCCAGTAATTAGTGAAGAGCTTCAAATCTTAAGCATGCCATGTGCTATACGTTATTTCGGTGTTACTGCCTTGCTTTCGATGTCTAGTTAAGCTGATATAAAATACTAAAGATTAGCAGAAAAGACTTTAAATTATCCAAAGCATACGTAATTATGATTTATCTTACAGTAGGAAGTAATTTTCAGTAGGTGGAGCAGAAAGATCAACAAACGAACTGAAGATTACAGGTAATGTTCTTAGGCCATTATCTGATTACCCATTCAAGTAATATGCAGGCCCTTTTTTCGTGGGTAGAAGAGTGACTTGACTAGCGAAAACCTTACGGAACGGATAGTGGGCATTGAATTAGAGCTAACTACGTGACGAAGACTGGTCAGGTATCTTTACGCTATTTTCTTTCCATTTCATTTCTTTCCTTATTTCATGACCGACATCGACACCGAGGCCGCCCCACATTTGCACTATCTCTAACGGGGCAAAGCATTACTTGGAATGGTGCACTAATTTATACAAAGTGCTGACGCCTTGCGCTACTGACGTGTATGGTGGAGCAGCTCAATGTGACGCCGGCGAGGTCTGCGCCCCTGACATACCGGCTGCCCGCACTCCACACCACCGCGCCGTTCTGCCACCGGCCCAGCGGCACCTGACTCAGCCGAGCCTCGGGCCACACGCGGTACACCTGCAGCACGGAAACACACACACCTTGCAGTGTACAAGTCATAGGTAAGACATGTGCAACTCACATCAAAATTCATAAGGCTACAGCTCATCCAACGCAGGTGTTCATGACAAAAGTAAAAAATGAGTAGACATACCGTCTGTGTTACTTCATACATTTTACGAAGGCCAGTCGGAAAGTAAGGTTCGATTGGTTGCGAAATGGATACGACAGAGAAAATCCGATGAAACGTTGCACAGATGTGTTGGTCGGTGTCTGTAGTATGCCCGTCGATCACACCACGTCGCTCTTTTCAGTTTTGAGCGCACAGTGAGCACGTAAAGATGCGTAGAAAGTAGTATCTCCCGCCAAGTACGAAGACCTGATGAGAAAACTCGCCTGAAGGTACGTAGCCCAAATAACATAACTGTCCTACGTTTCCTCCTTGAAGACAACTGCCAGTCGCATTCTGCAAGGGCAATGAATATGCTCCTGCAGCGTTTTCGATGGGAAGGGTTTGATTAGCCACAGCACAGCCTGTAATCGGCTCCCACTGACTTTCGTTTCTGCTCACACGAACCACTGGCTAAAGGACAACATTTTGGCACGGACAACGAGCTTTAGACCAGAGCAGAGATTTGGCGGGAAGCACAGGCTTCTGCCTTCTATGACGAGGGCATTGGAAAGTGGGTACAACGCTACGACAGATGTTTAAGTGGGAGCGCCGACTTTGTATAGAAGTAGCTGGAAGGTCTAGCTAACTGCTGCAAATAAAACATTTCTGATTTTCACAACGCTACTTGTCTGTCAGTAACATAATAGGTAGAAATAATTTAAACTATACTCTCTTAATTGATAACAGTTGTGACGGTAAAGAATTTCTGCATAGTTAAATTTGGCATTATTCCCTCGAGACTCAGATGTCCGGAATTTCTGCGCCAGCGGCGTCTGTAAACGAGTAAACGCGTTCTTTATTAACGTTACGCTAATGTTTACGCACTTTAAATGTGAAGTAGTCCATTGATTTTATTTTTGGTACAAATATTTGTTTCTACTGTATTGTTATCTGTTTGAGCCACATCTTGGTCGGCGTTAGAGTTCTTCAGCAGAGGTATTTACGTCACAGCATGTACTGAACGGAGATTCCAGCTCTGCACGTACTGCTGTAGGTGTCCCTCTTAAGAAACGATGTTAAGATTCTCCAAGGGAGAACATTCAATAGCCATGTATATCTAAAAGTTCTCTAAAATATTTGAAAATCATTTTGGACTGTTATTCTGATAGCCACACTGAAATCACGTTTGTATATCATCATGCAATAAACATAATACATATCCACGGATACATAATCCAATGGACAATTATTTCCACAATAAGGAAGAAAATAATAAAGAGAAATATACTGAAACTAAATATACATCAACACTATTTTACAGTTTTTCTACTTGGGACCCCCTTGTCATACAGGCAGCAGGCACATATTACGAAGTAGTAGAATTAGTATTCTTGGTGACCACGTCTTCTGTAACTTAAAAAAATGGTTCAAACGGCTCTGAGCACTATGGGACTTAACATCTGAGGTCATCAGTCCCCTAGAACTTAGAAATACTTAAACCTAATTAACCTAAGGACATCACACACACCCATGCCCGAGGCAGGATTCGAACCTGCGACCATAGCGGTCTAACATTAAACTACTTCGTAAAAAACTGTATTTTTTCTCAAACTTCCCCACGTCCTCTTCTATAAAATCAATACGAGTTATTTCTCTCCCACCCCTAGGTCAGAGCATGGGAACGATAGTGTAGTTTATATCCACCTCAACCTACAGTCAATATCTGGCCTCCGTATGCAATTTTTATCCGAGACACTAAGTTCCATTGGCAAATTAACTGTTTTTTAAACACTAATTACGAGTGATATCATGTTAACTCTTGTTTACTCGACTCGTATCATAATTTTATTTTCTTCGCAGTGCGATCCAGTATATCTTAATTAATTACCAATTTACCCACTTTGTACTCAGCATTCTTCTGTAACACTAGATATAGGAAGAATCTGTTTTCTCCTTGTACCACGGTTCACCTCCGTATCACATTACACTCCAGATAAATACGTTCAGGTAACTTTTCCGATGTTAATAAATTTGACTATTTCAGAACCTTACGATAAGTTAAACTTAGTTTGAGATTCTAGTCACTGTTTATTATAATTAAATTGAAACGATGTGTTTGGGCAACAGATATGTCAATTAGTGTCGTATTCTCGGGAACAGAGTCTTATCACAAACCTTTTGATGGGGTTAGAGGCAAAAAACAGTAACGATTATTGATGTGTGAAACACATTTTCCTTTCAGTTGTATTCTTTACTTAAAGTCGGATAACATGACATTTGAGAGCCCTATATATTTCCATGTAGTCTCTGAGGGAATTCACAGATTTACATATAGAAATGTAAGTAAAATAGTCGTAGATGGAGGCAAATAAAATGCACTTAATAGCATAGAAGCCACAGTTTAGACTGTGGCGGTCGGACATGGGTAAAAGGTGGTTAACAGAGCGAACACATTTCACTCCGAAATCTAACCGCGTTGTCTAAAATGGAAACGTGTCTCTTTACTTTACGAATGTTACAGTTCCTCTGATTATGCGAAAAAATAATGCTTTCAGAGGCTAACAGCATATACAATTTTTACTTCGTTTGTTGAATTTGTAATATATTTCCTAACAGTGCTGGACCCAACCATGCTCCTATCAAACAGTTAAATTTAGTTTCATTTTCACACTTAAATGTGGCATTCTTGTGACGTTCATCCAAATCAGTTTATTATACTATAACTGCGAACGGATGCCTCTATAACTTTTCAAATAATATGTTCCTCTAACGGATGCCAGTCATGAAGAATGACTATACTGATATGTCCATCGATTTCGTTTATAATTACGTACACCTTTCACGAATAAACCGTTCAGTTACTCAGTGTTGCCCTGCCAGTCGATGGAAATCACCCAGACTCATATTTCCACACATTAGCAAACTTCAAATACTTTTTTGGTGAGACTCAAATGCACGCAACCTTCCCGCACGAAACACGATCAAAGACTCTCAGATCGTTCTCTAGTCGTTACCGTTTGCGCATGGCCACTGTTGAAAGTACCCACAAAACAATACCCCTGCTGGAAAATGCACGCTCAGCTCAGAAAGTTTCAGAGAAGCAGCATTGCGTAATGGTTACGATTCATTACGTCAACCACTATCGAAAGCAGTACCGCTTGTAGAATCCCACAAGAATTGTTTTTAAACTAAATAAATAAAAATAAAAATTTCTACGCACTAACAAATAATCTATCAACGTCTCTTTCCTCATCATAAAAGTTATACCATAAAAATATCGAGCATACTTAACATTCTCACAGCCCTGCACCTGAAGTTACAATCAGTTTACATTTCTGTTGGTACAGGTGCTAAGTAGACCTACTACACACAAGGAAATAAACCTGGCTATATCTTAGGTTAGACAACAACAAAACGTCAAAAACACCTATCAAGTTTAATTTAATATATTAGAGAAGTTAAGGCGTATGCCATCGCAGCGGATGGAGGGGGAGGAGGGGGGAGGGTGCCAGAGGGGCTACTTGCTACTTGTCCCCTGGCTGAATCTGCTACAGGGTTTATTCATTACAGGATTTTCACAGATTTCTAGTATGATTGACTGTGATTCTACTGAAGGTTTTAGCATTACTGAATGCAACGAGAAACAATGTGCATTACAAGCGCTACTACATAATTTGGGCTTGCTTGGTTTTCAGGTTGTTAACGGTAACCGACCAAGTGAAAAAAGGAATACCATTTTCTGCGCTATAAGTGAGAAAAAAGTGTGGAAGTTCGTAGTTGAAAAGATGACAACTATAGGAGCTTTACCCTTCCCACACTGTATGGAGTGCAAGAAAGAGCATCATGTCTCATGTAGTTACGAATTCCTCAGTCCATCTGGCATGGATTCACTACAACTTGTCAAACTGGAGAGATGAGTATCATCTTGGTTTACTCAGAGGCTGTTAAAAGTCGGTTCTATCGCCAGTTTGAGGGTTGTTTTGGAAAGTTCCCGACATTCATCTCGTCGAATGCTGACCATAGGTCAAACATCACCACAACAACTAGAAAGACGAAGCTTTCAAAAGATATTTTGGTCAACTTCTATGAGGCCAGTTAGCATTAAGAAATAAGGACCATAAAAATAATTCATTAATCCATTAACATGATCCAATGTTACGTTTGTAATTAGAAGTAAGTACTACAGATGGCATCATAGTTTTTCCTTCCGTGTTCGTACCTGTTAAATATTTATCAGAGAACTTAAAAAAAAACTTGTGCCTTTAACCCCGGGGCAACAAATCCAGAAACGTTCAAGAATGTTTAAATCAAATAATTAGTTTAATACATGGCTGATTAACTGAAAAGTGAACTTCTGCTACACTCATACATCCGGATCAGGGGCTCTAACGAAGCAGTAACCGTACATTTTAAAGCGACACTTCCGGAAGGGGAGATGAGCCGACCCCGGATCAAATCCATCCACCGGATTAACGATGAGGGTCGGTGTGCCGGTCTACCTGTATGTAATTTTTAGGTGGTTACTCACTCGCTCGCTAGCTGAATCGTGTGAATATCGGGCTGGTAACAAAACCCGCCTCAGTTACACGATTCTCAAACATTTAGAAAGCTTTCACTCAGTTTCACATGAATAACACGAGAAGCGGACAGTTGCAGTTGTGCTACGCATATTCCATCCCGGTGGTGACGGGGCGATGGTATCTACCAGCAGGATAACTGTCCGTCTTACAAGGCCAGAATCGTGCTGCAATAGTTTGTGGAGCATGAAACTGAAATCAGGTTCACGTCTTAGCCACTAATTCGCCTGATGTGAAACTCGATAGAACAAAAAGTTTGGGAGACATCTACTCGCCCATAAACCACCGGCCCGTAATTTACGGGAACTGAGTGAGATGAGTGTAGACGTCCGGTGGGCGACATATCTTCGGAAACCTGCCAAAGACTTCTCGAATCCATGCCAAGGACAATCGCTTCTGTATTGCGTTCCAAAGATGGACCAACACGGTATCGAGCAGACAATGGGAATATTTTGGCTCATCACTATATATTAACAACATTGGAGATTCCTTAATAACAAATTCGACTAACTGTTCAAAATTGATGCTTGTAATCGCGCGTATTTTCGCTCATTCATTATCAGGATAGTGTATTCGCTTGTCATATTAATGAACAGCTGCACTCTTTTCCACATTATTCAGGTTATTTCCGACAAGTCAGCTACACATAATCACCGACGACTGCAAATTTGTCGAAGCGTTTTGGGAAGGTTACCAGTTATTTTATTAAGTACTCAATTTTTTTTCTTTGATAATTTTATTTTAGTTCACGAATAGGTCGGTCATCATGAACGAAATAAACATACAAAGTGGAGACGGTTTGCTGCCATTGGCTATAATAAATGAAGTGCTGCATCACTTTGCATAGCCGGCCGCTGGTGGCCGAGCGGTTCTGGCGCTACAGTCTGGAACCGCGCGACCGCTACGGTCGCAGGTTCGAATCCTGCCTCGGGCATGGATGTGTGTGATGTCCTTAGTTAGGTTTAAGTAGTTCTAAGTTCTAGGGGACCTATGACCTCAGCAGTTGAGTCCCATAGTGCTCAGAGCCATTTGAACCATTTTTTCACTGTGCATAATCACGTCTTCGGTCCAGCCTATCCCACTGTGTTCATTGCTTCTGTAGACAATCAGAAGAACGGTCCACTATGGTAGTGAGTATCTACTCCTGCAGGAGAAACAAGAATACACATGTATGCTGCACCAAAACTCACCTCCGTCAGGGTACCGTCTGCTCGGACAATTGTGAGCTTGCAGCTGAAGTACACGTTCAGGCCCTCAAACAGCACCTCGAGGTCTTGGCTAATGCTGTCCTCAAGGAACAGAAGCCACGTCTGAACTTTCCAATATGCCATTCCAGCTTTGGTTGGAATGTCACAGCCGTACTGCAAAATGACATTTGATAAAGGCTATCAATATGTAGGACCTGAGAGTGAAGAAAAACTGTTTACTCAAGTATCACTCATGTAGTTACTATAATGTGTGATTTGCTTTGCTGAATGAAACTATCTTCAATGAAATGTAAGGTTAAATAATGGTTATATATTATTTATTATGTTAATAATTATTAAGTTAGGTCCATTTAATTAAAACTATGTAAATAAAAAAAAATTCTTTCCATACGAATTTTGACTTTATCATTGGCACGGACAGCTGCTCTCAGGAGAGGACAGAAAAGCCTTATGACAGACTTTCCAAATAAATTAGTGCATTCATCCTGACTAGAGGGGGTGCAACGTCCTACTGATGAGTCCTTTGTAAATTTGAGTCGATCTTTTAATCACAGCAGTAACATCACATACAGTCTCGGTCCTTGAAGTTTCATTTCGTTTCCTTTGCCCGTTGTAGGTGCTTCACTTATACAACATACACTACAAGAATACTTTCAATTGGAGTAGCATGGTGGATACATTTCATACTTTTTGTCAAAGGGATTCCAATGCGTTCGTAATTTTTCTTCAGTTAGTTTTTTGGCACTGAAAACATTAAAACAACTTTTTGACCAACTTCTCTTGATACCCACCTCTTATTCTTTGACATGTTGCGAAAAGAGTACCTCTTCTTCTTGTTGTTCCTCTTGTGTAGCGATCATTCCGGGCCGGCCGGAGTGGCCGAGCGGTTCTAGGCGCTACAGTCTGGAACCGCGTGACCGCTACGGTCGCAGGTTCGAATCCCGCCTCGGGCATGGATGTGTGTGATGTCCTTAGGTTAGTTAGGTTTAAGTAGTTCTAAGTTCTAGGGGACTGATGACCAAAGAATTTAAGTCCCATAGTGCTCAGAGCCATTTTTTTTATCATTCCGGATCCCATGTCTTTTACAATTTTGTCTGTGTATTAACCGAGGTCTTCCTTTAGGACTCTTCCCATTGTTTCTATTATTGTATTCAGCAGCTCTCCATATCTCGTTAAATGGTCAGTAAGTTGCATCCTTATTTCGACAAGTGACTTCCACAGGTTTTTCTTCATACTAACTCTTTTAAGACTCCTTTGTTTATAGCCATGCCGACCTAATTTATTTCGAGCTTGCGCCAAATAACGGTTCACATTTGTCTGATACTGATTTACTGAAGAAGTATTCTCATAGTTGTACACAGAATGACCATATGGAGAATGTGATTTGGTCCTCAGCTCCACGAAGCTTCTTACATTGGACATCGGATTTGATGTCCTCTTACATTATCACTCAATACTGTCAGCATCCTGTTAGGTGTGGTCCTCAATGTAGATTTCTTCGTCTTAAAAATAGATTACTGATTCGGGTCATGTTTGCATTGAGCAAACAATGCAATTCAAAAAGAAACAACAATAATTTTTCGCTATGATTTCGTCAGAAACAGAAACAAATACCTGCAGTAACAAGTGAGCTAAGTAAGCGATACGTGGGTTGGACAAAAACATCTAAACACAGCGAGAAATGCATGCTGGAATATCAATGCAGATGATAGCCAAATCCACAGGTTGCGCTGTTGTGTTTGACCACGAGCAGCATCTGTGCAATGTCCTCAGTACGCTGCATGTGTCAGTCGCAGTCAGAACAGTGTTGTATGTGCATTATGTCGGAGCTAAGTGAATTCGAACACGGGCAAATTGTTGGTGCTGGTATGGTGGATGCACCCGCAACCAAGGTAGGAAAAGTGATGGGAGTTTCAAGAGACATTCTATCGCAGATGAATACCGCATACCGGAAAGCGGAAAAACATCATCCTCTAAGTCGCAACGCGGATAAAGGTGTCTGTTGAGTGATCGTGACAGACGATCATTGACGGGAAATAACAAGATGATTGCTGCAAAAATCACTGCAGAACTAAATATCGCATTCGTGAACCCGATAAACTCCAAAAGACGAAGGAAACTCCATAAGCAGGAAATTTCAGAGCGAGCAGGAATTTCATAACCACGCATCAGTGATGTAAATACCCGTAAAAGAGAAACCTGGATCTGATGTCGTAAACTTGGCCTATGGAGCAATGGAAGGAAGGGATTCGGTCGGATTAGTCCTGCATCACACTGTTTCCAACTTCTGGCTACGGTTACGCCCCAAGAATGAAACAAGGCGGAGTATCGGTGTGCATGGTCCTACTGTAATATTCCGTGGACTCCGTGAACATTCAGCAAGGTCGCATTACTGCCAAATATTGTGTGACCATGGTATAACGTTTATTCTCTAACGGTGATGCTGTGTTCCAAGACGACAGGGCCCCTGTCCACACAGCTCACATCGTCCAGGACTGGCTTGTGAGCAGGAGGATGAATTGTCGCATCTCCCCTCGCCACCTCCGTCACCAGACACTAATATTATCGAGCATCCGTGGATTACTTTGGAGAGAAGCATCCGTGATCGCTGTCCACCTCCGTCATCGTCAGCTGAATTTAGCGCTATTTTGCTTGAAGATTGGTATAAGCTTTCCTTAAAAACCATATCGGACCTGTGGTTATCCTTTCCAAGACGACTGGAAGCTGTTTTGGAAGCCAACAGTTTTTCTACATCGTATTAGGATTGGTAATGTGTTATGTTTTTGTTGTTTCCGTATTTTCGTCCAACGCCTATATATACTGCCTGTGGAATTACTGATTTTTTTTTCAGACAGCATGTCGCTACAAACATGTGTAAGTATATTTTTAGAAAATGATTTATAATATTTATAAATGAGGTAGGTACTGGGTACAAACATTTTACAAAGAAGTCTCTACCATTTTTGGATTTGTAGCCAGATGATGGCCACCTCACGTAGGATACTCCCGGGTTCGATTCCCGGCGGGGTCAGGGATTTTCTCTGCCTCGTGATGGCTGGGTATCGTGTGATGTCCTTAGGTTAGTTAGGTTTAAGTAGTTCTAAGTTCTAGGGGACTGATGACCATAGCAGTTAAGTCCCATAGTGCTCAGAGCCATTTGAACCATTTTTTTTTAGGATACTCCATTTCAGAGATAATGCAGGCACTGTGGTTTTCACCTGCTTCCGAGACATGGTTGCAAAGTGAGTGCTTGCGTGAACGACCATGTCATCAGAACCACTTCCTCACTATGACGTACGGAAGTCAGGCGACAACACCTTCACCTCTACTCATTGCACGTCACAGAACACAGCAGCTACACTGTCCAGTCACATTAACGTGACTATCTGACAGAAAATTTTGTATTTGTGGGTATCCACAGCCTCCAGGTGTTTCATAAACGTAAATGTGGTCTGTAACAACAAATTACTATCTGCTATTAGTTACCATGTGGTTGTACGAAATATGTGCAATAATATTTTATCTTAATATGAGGTGTAAAAAAGTTATTTATACATGGCGATGTGTGCAATGTAGTGCTCTTCCAAGTTGGTTTTACCGTTACTTGAAAATGACAATTAGTCGAAATTAGTGACATAACAGCCTACTTTGGAACATGTTTAGCTTTACTAAATACATGAAAAAAGCCTGAATAGCCACCTTTTGCAGCGCGGACCTTTGCGAAACGTGCGAGAGGAGAGTGAATGACATTCTGAAAGGTGCCGACACGGATGTTGAGCCCTACCGATTCGAGTTCCGTGGCCAGCTGCGCTACGTTTCGTAGTTGAGGACCCGTGACATGAAAAGTTGAAGTCGTCCCACAAATTCTCGATTGGGTTTAAGAGTGGGGAGTTTGGTATCCAGGAGAGTACGGTAAACTCATAGTGATGCTCTTAGAAACACGCGCCTACACTGCTAGCTGTGTTACACAGCTGTGTGTGCTTGTAGATGCCATCCTGCAGAGCAAAATCAAACTGCATGTGTGGGGGGCAAACATGGTCCCCAGCGACAGAATGAGATCACACAGGGAATGCCCTCCGACCCGGCCCCTTTCGACTATTGTAGCAGGGTGTTTACTTACACATGCTTCGCGCCGTACAGGCCAATGGCCGTTTGATCGATGGGGTGCAATGTGTGAATCATCAGAAAAGGCCACCTGTCGTCCCTCAGTGGACTTCCAGTTGCGGTACTGGTGTGCAAATTCCAGGCTTCGTCGCCGATGGACAACAGTCAGCATGGATACATGAACCTGACGTCTTCTGCAGCAACGTTCGCTGAACGGTCGTTAAGCAGACACTGTCGGTGGGCCCTTGGTTCATCTGGGCGATCAGTTGCTCGATAGTTGCACGTCTGTTCGCCCGTACACATTTCCTCAGATGCCGTTCACCCCTGCCACCTACGGCCTGTTCTGCACCACGGTTGAATTGGTGCCTGTTTTGGATAGCGCCATTTAGTCATGCGTGCTATACTTTAAACACGGGGCACGCGAACAAACTTAGCCGTTCCGCAAATGTTTCCACTCTTGGCCAGAAAGCCCAAGATAATGCCCTTTTGGACGTCGAATAAATCGCTCCGTTTTCGTATTATGACAACGATTGCGTCGTTTTCCGCGTGCCCCCGACACGCTTTATGTACCATCTGCACTAATGCTCCCATTTGCCGTCTGTGAGTGGTCATTCCACGTTGACGTCCCACATAGTCGGCTGTCGTATTGATGTGACTGGACCAGTAGCATGGCGAAAATAGACGGACATTGGACGCTTTTAGCGTGGCAGTCTTGAGTAACATACATTTGTACACTTCGGTGGCAGGGTATGGTCAACGGAGTAACGTTCATATGGGCTGTGTTGATATTCTCGTATCGAATATGTTTACAAGAGGATGTAATACATCTGACTTATTTAAACATGTGGTAAAGGACTTGGAAGAGCAGTTGAACAGAATCTGTAGCCACTTGAAAATAGAGTTTCGGATGAACATCAACAAAACTAAAACGAGGGCAACGGTATGTAGTCAAACCAAATCAGGCGATGCCGAGGAAATTAAATTAGGATATGAGATACAAAACATAGTAGCTGAATGTTATTATTTGGGCAGCACAGTAACTGACGATGGCCGAAGTAGAGAGAATATACAATGTAGACTGATAACAAGCGACGACCAAGGTGACGCAAAGCACTCACTGAACTCGCATTCGGAAGAACGGTTCCCGTCCGGCCATCTCGACTTGGATTTTCCTTGATGAACAGACGAAGTCGGGGTGCTTCCTTTGAAAAAACTCCTCCCGAAGAGGCCATGAAGGCCCAACGGTAGCGACCGGCCGTAGTGTCATCCTCAGCCAACAAGTGTCACCGGATGCGGATATGGAGGGGCGCATGATCAGCACACCGCTCTCCCGGCCGTATGTCAGTTTCGAGACCTGAGCCGCTACTTCTCAGTCAACTAGCTCCTCAGTTTGCCTGAGTGCACTCCGCATTCCAACAACGCTCGGCAGACCGAATGGTCACCCATCTAAGTGCTAGCCGAGCCCGACAGCGCTTAACTTTGGTGATCTCACGGGAACCGGTGTTACCATTGCGACAAGGCCGTTGGCTTCCTTTGAAAAGAGCACGGCCAATTTCCATCCACATCCTTTCGTACTCCGAGCTTTTGCTTTGTCTCTAATGACCTTGTTGTCGTTAAACTATAATCTAACTACATACATAATCTCACTACATACATAACTACATTGCAAGAAAATTGCTTTACGTGTGATCTTCGCAAAAGCAGTCGGCAACCCCTCGGACACCTAGGGCACGCGTGTACCCCCAGCTTCACGGACTCGCCCTGTCCAGTAACGGGCGGACACCTGGCGGCGGTACCATCTCTAGCAGAGGCCGCCATTTCCACGGGACCTATTTGCCTCCGCCACACACGTGATTAGAAAAGAGTGCGCCGAGTGCTCCGTCGCCAGCGTCTAACAAGGTCGGCGCCCGAGCAGCACAGGTCAGTTTTTCCGACTTCGAGAGCCTCTGCTAGCCTCTGGGCGGGTGTTACTCATCCCATCGTCTTAGGATGCTCTCCAAGTCTATAGTAGGGTCCGACGCTGCTGTATTCAGCATTTTTCGTTGCTTCTGTTGGTTCAATTAGACTGTATCGAGGATACACTTTTCTGTTCATATGCTGGTGTTATTCAGGACAGCTTCACGAGACTTAGAATATTTTCCATACAAGAGTACTTGTCTGTGAAGATTCTAAGTGTGTTACTTTGTCAGACTCTGGAATCACCATGCTATCTTGATACCTGAGAGGTACTGTAACGGTTTTTTTTGTTATTATCGCCGATGTAGACGTTTCTTTCCTTGGTCAATAAACTTTTGTAAACTATCATCATTGTTTTTCCTGTGTCTGTATGAGAAACAAATGAAAAATCATTTTTGGAAAAGAGAAATTTATTAACATCGAATAAAAACTTTAAATGTCAGGAAGTAGCTTCTGAAGGTATTTATCTGGAAAACAGCCTTGAATGGAAGTGAATCTTGGACAGCCGAGCGGTCTATGGCGCTGCAGTCATGGACTGTGCGGCTGGTCCCGGCGGAGGTTAGAGTCCTCCCTCAGTCATGGGTGTGCGTGTTTGTCCTTAGGATAATTTAAGTTAAGTAGTGTGTAAGCTTAGGGACTGATGACCTTAGCAGTTAAGTCCCATAAGATTTCACACACATTTGAACATTTTTTTAATCTTGGACAATAACCAGTTCCGATACAAAGAGAAAATAAGCTTTTTAAATGTAGTATGACTGAAGAATGCTGACTATTTGATAGCTAGATCGAATAACGAATGAGCAGGTCCTGCGACGAATTTGGAAAAAAGGAATGTATGACACATCCTGACTAAAAGCATTCGGTTGATAGGACACAGCTTCAGGTATCAAATGGAGGATAAAAACTGTTGAGTGAGACCAAGGCTCGTATACAGTAAGAAGGTTCAAATGGATGTTGCTTGCACTAGTTATGCAGAGACGAAGAGGCTTACACATGATAGACTAGCAAGGAGACCTGCGTCACACTAACTCTCAGACTGAAGTCAACTGCGCTTTCATCATCAACAACAACATCATCATCATCATCATCATCATGGATTAGACCCTCTGGCCTCTAACGGTGTGTGGGAGATCTTATTTTACGTCCTTTTTTGTAGTTTGTAATTTTTATCAATTACAGTTACATGTGTCGTCAATTTGTATCGGTGGTGATCGGTTTCTTTTATATCGAATAGATGTCTAATTCTTTTCTGATTTCGCATTTTCATACGCCGTATGTGACGTGTTTTAGACGAAGCATATACTGCTTAGAAAAACAACATTGTTGCTATTTGGATCTTCAATACATCTGTATGTTCTAGTTCCCATGTTTCAATGTCATCGAATAGGATTGGAACAGACACTGTTTCGCCATACTTCAGCTCGATCCTGTTATGCAGTCTGCCTAGCGTATCTGGTGTTCCTCTAATTCTAGAGAAAATCGGTAGATTATCTTTAACGTCTCGGTGTTGTTCCAAATGGCTCTGAGCACTATGGTACATAACATCTGAGGCCATCAGTCCCCTAACTAACCTAAGGACATCACACACATCCATGCCCAAGGCAGGATTCGAACCTGCAACCGTAGCGGTCGCGCGGTTCCGGACTGAAGCGCCTAGAACCGCTCGGGCACAGCGGCCGGCTCGGTGTTGTTTATGGGTGATGTTATCCAAAAGTGTGACAGGATAAAACTGACATAAATTGTTAACCCAGTCATATCCATTATTGTTATTTATTACACAAAAGTATGTGTGTTTGCGTTGTGTAAGTCGTTTTGTGCAATAAAAGAAGCAGCCCGAATGATTTAACGCGACTGTAGAAACCACTCACGAACTTTAACCCACCAGGGTGACATCAGTGCTTTATGTTTTTCGGTTTCGGATTTAGTCTCTTATAGAAAACAAAGGATGCTCCGAGGAGGGGATCCCTCAATGGCAAATGCTTATATCAGGCAATGTGTAGAGACTGGCGCGGTGCTCTTCCTTCAAATAATTTCTGCATCTGTATTCCAGGGAGATGACGTCGACTACATGCTACAATGACTTCCCAAGCCTGAGCTACCTTTTCACCCGGTTGCTACTCAATGAGCATGCTCCTGATAACGTAAGTTGTAGATTCGCTGTTCCTGTGACTCGTACTGTACTTTATTTAGTTATTTATGAATTACTCTGAGCTGCAGTTATTTGCAATGTTGCTTTCTGCTGCGAGTTATTCATTTGCATTTGTTAATTTACCTAATAGTTTTAGATGTTGTTCTGCTTGGAGAACCAGGGTTCCGTTTCCCGTCACTACCTGAAGTTCATCCTCTGTGGGAAGACTGGAAGAAGATGAAGTGAATCACGTGGGGATAAAAGATGAGCTATATCAACGATTAGTACCTGATCCCTTTTGGAAAAGCTAACATAAACGGCAGGAAATATGACATACCAACCACGTACTCCATCGTAGTGCCGATCAAATGACGCCAGAAACGGAGGCCCTGACAGAGCTCGAAAGGCCTTTGTTAGTATCGGGACAGCCGATGTAATTTTAGATTAATTTTACAGTATGTACTCGTATATACAGGGTGTAACAACACGATGCCAACAATGTTTGAGTAGTCGTGAACGATGATGTCCTAAGCAGGAAATTGAGGATAGGAACCCGCGTTAGGAAACACCATCCAACGACGCCACAGAGTGTCGGGGTTTTAGTGGTCAATACCTTCGGCAACAAACCTGAGTTCGCCGACTGCTGCCATTGGAACTAGCTGTCTCTACAGTATGGTTGTGACAGATGTGGACGCGTTCGATGCCGTATAACGTCCTAAAGTTCTGTCAGGCTCATTAGGAGAAGTTCCGCTTCTGGTCTGTCAGCGTGCAAACTTGCGTTTGCTGCTAAAAGGCTGGCCTAGCAGCAGATGCTGCACCCTGTATCTTCGACGTGCTATAGTGTCATTGGATGTCGTTTAGAGACCTGAGTTCCTGTCACGTTCTTTCCTCAAGACGCCCTCTAGAGCCACTCGAAGTTAACAGATATTTTTTCTAATACCATATCCAGGTTATGTTTTTAAAAATCAGGAATTTTTTTGTGGAAACCATGTTATTTTTTCCTCTTCATCAATTTTATATCCTTCGAAACAGTCCCCCATTAGATTTTATAAATAGATGCCAGCGCTATTCTAATCCCGAGAAACCTCTAGGATCTGTAAGATAATTGCCTAGTCGATTATCAAAGCAAAGTCGACCGCGAAACCCTAACAACAAGCTATTTGAACATAACAAAAAATTTTACATTATGTGAATTCAATTTTTTTAATACATAAGACACATTTATGACGATAGTACAATATTGTTGACCACTTGCTGATTCCACTGATACAATATAATCCTTCTGAAACGGTATTATAGGTATACTGTAAGAAACCTGTATTTCGAAACCTGAAATCACCGTAATACGTTACCAAACATTTCTCTACCATTAACTGAGGATTTATATTAACACCATGGTTCGTAAGGGGGACAAAGCAAACTACATCCGTCGTTGCATCCCACGATCATTAACTAATTATTTAAAGCAACCACATAATTAACACTGTGTCATTATTCTTGTCATCGGTGTTCCATTCGCTGAAGTCATTCCCATATTGCTTTTTTGTCAAGATTGATCTTAGTCGTATGTCTTAAACAGCGAGTTTAAATTTATTAATATCTCTTACAAATCCAAACTTGATTCCTTTTCATAATTTAGGATATTCCAATGATGTAACGAGTATTTAGAAAAGGAAATGAAATTAATCACTGTAATGCACGGTAGGTCACTTGTACCATCACATACCTCTGAGCTCCTGTGCTAATTAAAGTTACATTATGTGATCAAAGGTATCCGGACACCCCCAAAAAACATAGTTTTTCATATTAGGTGCATTTTGCTGCCACATACTGCCAGGTACTCCGTATCAGCGAGCTCAGTAGTCATTAGATATCGTGAGAGAGCAGAATGGGGCGCTCCGCGGAACTCACGGACATCGAACGTGGTCTGGTGATTGGGTGTCACTTGTGTACACGAGACTTCCACACTCCTAAACACCCCTATGTCCACTATTACCGATGTGACAGTCAAGTGGAAACGTGAAGGGACACATACAGCATAAAAGCGTACGGGTTGACCTCGTCTATTGACTGACAGAGACTGCCGACAGCTGAAGAGGGTCGTAATGTGTAATGGGCAGACATCTATCCAGACCATCACACACGAATTCCAAACTGCATCAGAATCCACTGCAAGTACTATGACAGTTAGGCGGGAGGTGAGAAAACTTGGATTTCATGGTCGAGCGGCTGCTCATAAGCCACACATTACGCCAGTAAATGCCAAACGACGCCTCGATTGGTGTAAAGAGCGTAAACATTGGACGATTGAACAATGGAAAAACGTTGTGTTGAGTGACGAATCACGATACACAATGTCGCTATCCGATGGCAGGTGTGGGTATGGCGAATTCCCGGCGAACGTCATCTGCCAGCGTTTGTAGTTCCAACAGTAAAATCCGGAGGCGGTGGTGTTATGGTGTGGTCATGTTTTTCATGGAGGGGACTTGCACCCTTCGTCGTTTTGCATAGCACTATCGCAGCACAGGCCTACATTGATGTTTTAAGCACGTTCTTGCTTCCCACAGTTTAAGAGTAATTCGGGGATGACGATTGCATCTTTCAACGCGATCGATCAGCCTGTGACGGAGTGGGTACACGACAATAACATCTCTGCAATGGAATGGCCTTCACAGAGTCCTGCCCTGAATCCTATACAATACCTTTGGGATGTTTCGGAACGCCGACTTCGTGCCAGGCCTCACCGACCGACATCGATACCGCTCCTCAGTGCAGCATTCCGTGGTCTGCCATTCCCCAAGAAACTCAGCACCTGATTGAGCGTATGCCTGCGAGAGTAGAAGCTGTCATCAATGCTAAGGGTGGGCCAACACCATACTGAATTCCGGCATTACCGATGGAGGGTGCCACGAACTTGTAAGTCATTTTCAACTAGGTGTCCGAATACTTTTGATCACATAGTGTATCTATTGTGCATGGAACCGATGTTAATGGCATTAATGGCGTGATGTGTGGCGTAATGGGTCAAATTAACTGAAATAGATTCAGATCTGTTTTTAATTCACATAACTTAGAGGCTCAGTGGCATGTAGATAATGTGATGTCAGTATATTGTATGTTAATTAAAATAACCCATTTATGTGATATTATGTCCTGTATTCCTCTTTATAATCATGAAGCATAATTCTTTTATTGATTAAGGTGACCCTGCCAGGATGCTTTCTGTTAGTAAACAGTTACGTCTATACAGTCCAACGTTAATACTTCTACTTAACTCCCTCTTTTACCACCTTCTCCGATATTCAATAATCTTTATTTCTTCCGAGTAAGGGGTTTTACTATTAAAAAATTGTTCGAGAGTGAAATTGTTGTTTGAGAGTAAAAATGTTATTGAAGGAAGGGCGTATCACACACCAATAAGAAAAGGAGATACATAATCATAAAATCGGCAAGAATTAACTTCAGGCCAAGCAGTCATCGTTGGAAAGCAGCGAACTTAGTGACACGAAATTGTGTTAGTGTTAATCATTAATCAAGAAGTTAATCGGACTTCTTTAAAAGCAAAGGTTGCAAGTTCGACATACATATATAGAAATAAGAAGGCGATAGCCCGCTTATGGCGCGCAATCGTCGCGTCACCAACTGATTTACAGGCCATGCATTATACAGAACCAACTTCATTGGTACGGGAAACCAGGGTTTCGTACTATGCTACTAAACTAGAAAGGAAATAATTCAAATAACATTATTTAACATAAAATACAAGTTATAGTACGATACAACCTTATGATGCTCGAAGAAGAAGCAGGAAAGAATATCAGTTGTATTAGTTTAACAAAAAAATCAAAATGTCTTTCACACATAACTGAGATACAAACAGTAAGTTGTTTTTCTGAGACATCATCTTATCTCCAATTGAAATAAAAGTTCTGTCAGGGTGGCTGCTTCAAATAAAATGTTTCACTACATGTGGAACGTCAGTTCCATCAGTTACTGTTTTTAAGCATTTAAGCAGTAATAGTTATTTTCTCCTCGGTACGTGGAAGTTTCTTTCAACATAGATGACAGATTATAGGTTATACATCGTTGGATCATACATAAAGTGAATTAAATTCGTTTCTGCTGACTTTTTCATGAAAAAGTTATTTTAATGAAGTAGCATTTTTTCGTGACCTTCAGTATGGAGCATTAAAAAAGGACTGAACTCCCAGATCCGGTCCTCAGGACTAAATAACACCAACCAGCAGCCGTGTCATTCTCTGCCATGGGGTGCTGAGGTACAGGGGGTCTAGTACAGCTCTCTCCCAGCCACCATCGGCTTTCCAGACCTTGGAGCCACTTCTCATTCAAGCAGGTCCCGAAGTCGCCTCACGAGGCTGGGTAGATCCCATACCAACCCTCCCAACAAGGAAAAATTCCTAATAGTACTAGGAGCTGTACCAGTGTCTCCCGCAAATCAGTCAGACCCACTGGCCACTGAGCCAAGAAGGTGGACCAATATGAAGCGTTATAATAACAAATTATTCAAAAAGTCAGATGGTGCAGAAATATAATATACGATGGACGTTCAATAAGCAATGCAATACATTCTTTTTCTCGGCCAATTTCGGTTGAAAAGATACGGTATTTGTTGTGGAACATCGTGGAGTATTCCCGCTTCAGTCCCTATAGTTTCATGAAGTTCTGATAGTTGGCGTCTGTAACAGAGGTGCGTTCCAAGGAGAGAACTGTGATTGAGTTTATTTTGGTGTAAAACCAGAGCAACGCGGATATTCAAAGGCGCCTGCAGAACATGTACGGAGACCTGGCAGTGAACAAGACCACCTGTCATCATCGCAACAAGATCGGTCAAACCTGTCCGATTTTCGTTTGTCGGCCGCAGACACTGGTAGGAAATTGAAGAAATGACTTCAGAGTGTTGGGGTCAGGGATTTTCTCTGCCTCGTGATGGCTGGGTGTTGTGTGCTGTCGTTAGGTTAGTTAGGTTTAAGTAGTTCTAAGTTCTAGGGGACTTATGACCACAGCAGTTGAGTCCCATAGTGCTCAGAGCCATTTGAGCCTTCAGAGTGTTCTTTGACACAAAAGTGCAAGCGAACTTCTCCTTCTCCATGACAATGCAAGTCCTCATTCGAGAGGAGCTCACACAATTTCATTGGACTTCCTTTCTCATCCACCTCCGAATGAGGTGACGCAGCGGTTAGCACACTGAACTCGCATTCGGAAGGACGGTAATTCAAACCCGCGCTCGCCCATCTTGATTTAGGTTTTCCGTGATTTCCCTAAATCGCTTCAGGGAAATGCCGGGATGGTTCCTTTGAAAGGGCACGGCAGACTTCCTTCCCCATCCTTCCCTAATCTGATGGGGCCGATGAACCTCTCTGATTGGTACCCTCCCGCAAATCAACCAACCAACCTCATCCACCTTACAGCCCGGATCTCACACCTTCCAGCTTTCATCTGTTTGTCCAATGAAGGATGCACTCCGTGGGAAGCAGTACGGGTTTGATGGGGAGGTTATTGATGCAGCGTGCGTTGGCTTCGACGTCGACCAGTAGAATAGCACCAAGGGGGCATAAAGGCTCTCTCAGTAACGTGGCGTAAGATCGTTGGATTGAACGGAGTTCATATTGAAAAACAGGGTTTTCTAGCCATAAGAGTGGGGAATAATATTCTTCATTGGAATCCTGGAAAGAACCAACCCACTTTCAGAAAAAAAAGTGTTGCATTATCTATTGAACGACCCTAGTACGTACTTCATCTTTGAAGTGAAATTCACCACATTTGAATTTACTTGTTAAAACCATCTTACCTTACGAATGAAATCTCTCAAGGTGTACTGCTTGAGGGACGCTATTCCCAACGCCAGCTGGCCATAATGTCTGATTGTGTTTGTGTCAGCTTCCAAACTTCCGTTGGAGCAGACATCCAGCCGCGGTGACGCTGTCGGCAATCCGTGAGACGAAAAATATGCCTGGTAAGCCCGAATAGTACTCACATCATCGTGTCCTGCGAAAAGAACGACTTTTCTCAGTAGTCGGACGTAGAACTAGAATAGGTTACGTTGTTCCTACGGTCGACTCTCAGATTTTTTTCTCCAATCTGTTCGGGTGAGGGCTTTTATAGCCTCCCTGGCCTGTCGTCGCACTTACATTCCTCTCAGTTTTATATTTCTTAAAATCTTGTACTGTCCATTTACTGTTTGCAACATGAGTCCTCTGAGGTCTTCAAGATTTTAAAATGTTCCAAAAAACTGCTCCTAACTGAAGAAACAACCCAAGCGATATTCCCTTTTCCATGTCTACTACAATGTAACAATGTAATAAATAGGAACAGCTAGCGTTATTTCGGTTCGGGACACGATGTGGCTTCATCTATTCGGGGGGAGCGTGGGGGGGGGGGGGGGGGGGCAGAGAAACTATGCAGTATTCTTACCTTCAGCTTGTATCCCCCCCCCCTCCCCGCGCACCTACAATTTCGGAGCTTCAGGAAAAGGCTCTAGGATCATAGGACCCTAAACATGCCATCTTGGTCCTCCACGTTTACTCTTAAAGTGGTTCACTTCGCGGGTATACTAAATTAAATTTATAATAGACCTCATACTTAAGTTGCTCCACTAGGAAATTGCACGTACAAAGGATTTCTTAGTAATGAGGTAAATACAGGTAGGTTTGGCACAAATCCTTTGTTAGGATGGATTCTACGCGACATCGATGTTCATAGCGTGAAGAAAGATTGGATTCTACACGACATCGATGTTGATAGCGTGAAGAGCGTGGCATTAACTGTGTATGAAAAGTCCGACGCACAGATAGCTACTTGGGTTTATGGGAGAAAAGACCTAGATGAAATTCTAAATGATGTTGAGTGAGTGTGAAGAATCCAAATCTAAGAAGTGCGACAAGGAATTGAAAGTGTGTTTTTCAAAATGTGAATCCATGTACTTAACCTATGTGCAGTCCGGGTCCATGTGTGAGGACTATTGACCTACTCGAGATATATCTTGCAGCGTGCTCACCGTGTATGTTGCCACATACGAAGAGCGGGGCAAGCACGGTGCGGTAAGGCATGTAGGAGCGCAAAGCGACTGCCAATGCCATGCGCCATTCTCCTGAGACGCCTGCATCAGCGGAAGCCCACGCTGGCCACGACGTCATCATCAGCAGTGTAACCAGTGACGCTGCTGTTGTACTCGACATGTTACAGCGTCTCTGCTGCTCTGGCGCCCTTCCGCGGCCACAGAAGGAGAATGCTTGTGCATAGCTTCCTGGAAAAGCAGAGGAGCTATTTTCAAAGCTCGAAGCACATAAACAGATTTCCTTAGGGAAATAATGCCTCTCAGCAAGCAATACACTCTTCGGAACAATGAGAAACTTCTGTGTGGCTCTGCATGCGAGTCACAATGTTTTTCAAATCAACAAGCCCCTAATATGATATATTTCGACGTGGTTGTTTCTGCCTTTACTTTCTCAAATGACAATAAATGAAACATTTTTACTCCATTAAGAAATTACGTCGTCGAAACGGCTGAAAGACAGATCGTCTAGAAATAACACCCCACACCAGTGGGGCATTATGTTTCCCAAAGAGTGTCGCGTCCAAACGGAAGAGGGAGACGTGTTTTGAAAGTAAACGCAAGAAGCTCTTCCAATCATTTCTTCGCTTTGACCTTTCTAATACGAGGAATAAACAAATTTACCTGTTAGTGCTGGAAGTAAAGTGTCTTTCCTCTGCAGCGAATTTTTCTCATTTACTTCCTGCAATTCCCAGAGTCATGTGTGTTCATTTAAGAACAATATTCAATAGTTTACCAAAATAACGGAACGGACAGTGTGTTGAAAGTCGGATATAAGATGAACATCAACAAAAGCAAAACGAGGATAATGGAATGTAGTCGAATTAAATCGGATGATGCTGCGGGAATTAGATTAGGAAATGAGACACTTAAAGTAGGAAATGAGTTTTGCTATTTGGGGAGCAAAATAACTGATCGGTCGGTAGGGCATATTCTGAGGCATCAGGGGATCACCAATTTAGTATTGGAGGGACGCGTGGGGGGTAAAAATCGTAGAGGGAGAAAAAAAATCGTTCAAATGGCTCTGAGCACTATGGGACTTAACCTCTGAGGTCATCAGTCCCCTAGAACTTAGAACTACTTAAACCTAACTAACCTAAGGACATCACACACATCTATGCCCGAGACAGGATTCGAACCTGCGGCCGTAGCAGTCTCACGGTTCCGGACTGAAGCGCCTAGAACCGCAGGGCCACCACGGCCGGCGTAGAAGGAGACCAAGAGATAAATACACTAAACAGATTCAGAAGGATGTAGGTTGTAGTAGGTACTGGGAGATGAAGAAGCTTACACATGATAGAGTAGCATGGAGAGCTGCATCAAACCAGTCTCTGGACTGAAGATCACAACAACAGCTAAAATAACAATACCTACTTTTTTCATTGTGCTAATGAGTCTCATATCTGCGTCAAGAAACGGAAAGTTGTAATCTAATAGTAAACATTCGAAGCTATATTCCGGATCTTTAACAGGTTGAAACAATAGTTAGGTCCTGCTTCAATCTGTCCAGGCAAATTGCTTCCTACCGCGATTTAACATATACTACAACAATTTTTATATAAATTGTTATGAGGACCAAAACAGAAAAAATACCGCTTGGAGAGAACATTCTGTACTATTTTACTGCCTGAAACTTTAACGTAAACGATTGCAACGTCAATAAACGAGTTTAACTAATTTGCCAAAAGTGTAGCCTTGAGATCTATAGCCATAAATATTGTAAAAGTGGATGTATGTATATGTGTATGCGTGTAATGCAGGTATGTATGTTCCACATCTGCACCTAAGCCACTGGGCCAATTTCAATCAAACTTGGTACGTATATCACGTACTGTCTGGAAGGAATCTCTGTGGTGGTAAGAACCACCTACCTTTCAAACGGGTGGGGGCTGGGGTGAAAATCATTCAGTATTTGAGAATGACAACACTTAAAGACTTTCAACAAACTTTAAACATAACTGCAAATTTTTACGAAACTTTTTGTCGCTGACAGCCCCCGCAAAATGAAGAAAGGAAAAAGGTTTATCGCTTACTGCATTGTCGCTGTTCATACGGTAAAACTGCCACATGAAGAATGACGTTTCAGTTTATTACTTCTTTAATATTAACCGTATCCATGGCATACTTTTCAGACAGTATCTCGTATATAACTGGCTATACCAGCAAAATTGTATCACTGCACGACACATAGTTCAGGAGATACGACGTCAAATACTTGTGTGCTCGGAAAAATTTGGGATCATGTATCACGTTTTAATTTATTACTTCTTTACTGCTAACTCTATTCATAACATATTTCGCGAAGAGTATCCACACCACATGCCTCATGTATGACGTCATAAGCACTGGATGTACCTGCAAAACTATACCACTGTGCAGCACTTAGTTCAGGACATACGTCTTCATAAACATTGAGCTGCGTGAAAATGAAACTTCAAGGCGACATTTATTAGACATAATGGTGAAATATGTGTATAATACGAGTGAAATATATCAAATACGTGTGAAATACATTTGACATATGCGTATGCAGGTAAAGCTACGAGTAAAAAGCTCAGCCTAAACCCATAGAACGATTTCAAGCATATGTGGTACACATATTAGTTACGATCTGGGAGGAAATGCTGTGGAAGTAAAAACCATCACCTTCCTATTGGAGTGAGCGTAATAATATCGAGAGACAAGGGGAGAAGAGGAGAGACAGCAGGCGAGGGAGGAGAGGAAAGAGAAGATATATAGAAGGAGGGAGGAGAGGATGGACAGGGAAAAGGGGAGGGGGAAATAGACAGAGGAAGGAAAGTGAAAGATATGGAAAGAGTGGAGGAAGTCAAGGAGATGTTCAGAGAAAGGAGACAATGAACAGGGAGAGGGGGAGAAGGAGATGGATAGAGAGTGAGTGAGGAGGACATGAACAAAGAATGGGGGAAGAGGAGATGGAGCTAGGGGAAGGAGAAGAGGAGCAGATGGACAGACCTGGGAGGAACAGACGGACAGAGTAAGGGGGTGGAGATGGAGAGAGGGTGGGATGGGTGGGGAAGGTGGACAGAAAGAGGGCGTGGAGGAAAGGGGCAGAGGAGGAGGAATGGAGAGAGAAGGGGGTAAAAGGAGATGGATAGAAGAGGGGGAAGGAGGAGATGGTTGGAAAGAGGGGAAAGAGGAGAAGGACGGAGAGAGGGGGATGAGGGTGAGAGAAAGGAAGGAGAAGGAGATGAAGAGATAGAGGAGTGAAGAGACAAGGAGAGAGGGGAGATGGACCACAGTGAGGAGGGGGAGGAGCAGGACAAAGACAGAGGAAGTAGGTGATAAACAGGGAGGTAGGGTATGGACAGAGAGAAGGGGGAATGAGATCGACAGAGAAGGGCAGAGGTGGAGATGTGTACAATATATGTGATTTACGCATACGCGGACGAAGCTGCAGGTGAAAAGCTAGTTTCCAGTGAATAAAATATACCTCAGCTTAGCAGGAAACGTTTACTAATGTAATATTTAATAGAAATACGTTGTTTAGTTCTTAGTCCAAAAACTGTTCTGTACATTAAAATCAGTCTAGAAATCTGTCAATACTGAGAAGCATACCATTCATTTTCACGTTTCAGTGAACAGTGAGTATTTCCTCATCTCCAAAAAATGGAACTGATTGTTAAGACGCCCTCAGGTAGAGAGTAGAAAAATGTCTCAGTTTTGGAAAAGAAACTGAATAATTTACACTGGACAAGCTGTGGCATCTTTGGAACACTAGACTGACATTACGGAGGAGTGTGTTTCTCGTCCACGTTCGGCTATCCAGATTCACATGAGAAAAACGATGGAAATGGATCCCTTGAATGGGGCACGCCAGATTTCCTCCACTATCTTCATTTAACCCTTACTGCCTGGTGGGTGATGCGAACTTTAAGCGTGATTATTACTCGACCAGAGTAACTCAATGAAATAATTGTGAACAGAGTTTCCTAAATCTGCGAGAAATATAACGATTATTCTACATCCAGATTTTTTCTCGACTTTATTCAGTACCGAATAATGATGCAACATTATGAGACATGAGCTAAGCAACGCTAACGCCTTTCCAATAACAAGTGGCCTCCTGATAGACGGGAACAGTGCGGAGGATTTTTTGAAAGTTTGAAATAATGTTGTTGTTGTGGTCTTCAGTGCTGGGACTGGTTTGATGCAGCTCTCCATGCTACTCTATCCTGTGCAAGCTTCTTCATCTCCCAGTACCTACTGCAACCTACATCCTTCTGAATCTGCTTAGTGTATTCATCTCTTGGTCTCCCTCTACGATTTTTACCCTCCACGCTGCCCTCCAATACTAAATTGGTGATCGCTTGATGCCTCAACACATGTCCTACCAACCGATCCCTTCTTCTAGTCAAGTTGTACCACAAACTTCTCTTCTCCCCAGTCCTATTCAATACTTCCTCATTAGTTATGTGATCTACCCATCTAATATTCATATATAGCTCCAAATAAATTTCCAGAAATACTAAAATATAAAAATAATTACTGCATAAAAAAGTAAATAATGAAGAGGCAATAACTGTACGTCACAGGTTGTACTGGAAAAAAACCATGAATCTTTAAAACAGTATAAGATGATAAGTTATACGGGAGTTAAGCCGTCTTTTGCGACTATATTAAGTGTTATTTGGACCAAAGGCGTTTCGCTTTATTTGAAAGGTTTATTAGTGATCAGTTTTTTCGCTCCTCCTACACACAGCCCTCTTCCCCCTTTTTTGGGACAATACTCTACACTAGCCAATATGTTTTCTCGACTGCAGGTTCACCTCGTGATTTGTTCCGATCGAATGGTAATTTAAATTTAGCTTCTGCTTGGTAGTGTTGTCCAGATAGGCGTTACCTGTTCCGTTGGAACATTTTGACCCATCGGCGTACATTACTAGTGTAGAGAGTAGTAAGACAGCGATGTAAATACAGAATTTTGAAGTACAGACCTGCTAGAGAAAGAAGGATCCTGTGCTACAGAATTCAGCACTGGGGCAGTGGTCTGTTAGTTCTTCGATTACTTGATCTTGTCAGGCCTCGAAGTTTCTCAGGAGAAATTTGGAGCTGATGGATCTCAGTCCCAGAGACAGAGGCATTTCATTTGTTTTGATTTGGGGGGGGGGGGGGGGGGTGTTTTGTGGGGATGACACAGAGCCTTCTTTAACTGACAGCCTCGAATGTTCGGTTTGGTAATGCTGCACTCACTGCTTTGCGTTGACTGGTTGTTTCGGACGAAGACAGATCGCTATGGGCATTTGTCAAATACGCGTTCAAGAGATATTGTGTCCTCCACATTCGAATAGAGTTAATTTAGTTTCGCAGTATTTTTTGCTACTTATGCAAATATAGTTTCAGCCGAGTATCTCATTGAATTTCAGTTAAGATATATAATCGATTTCAATACACACTCGACCACTGTCAAGCTTAAATGAAATTTGATTAGTGCTAGTTAGCCACAAAATGATGCAGGATGGCCGTAATATGAGAAAGAAGTGTGTAATATTACCCGCGTCTACTTCTTATTGGCAAATAATCTTTCCGCTGTGTCCCCTGGATATCGTCTGTCACACCCACCAACCGTACAGGCTTCTAGCGCGGATTTACCCAACGCCTGTTCATTAACGACTCTCTCCTCTGGGGAGCGAACACAAGCAACTCGCATCATCAGACACGCTCCACATTGTTTACAATCGAGACTCCAGCAGTCACGACGGTATCCCGTGACGTCAGCCTCGCCGCTAGAGGCACAAGCATCACCGCAGTCGGAGTTCTCACTGCCTGCGAGGACGAGGAGTCTCTCATTTAAGGGTCCAAAGTCCGTCACTTCTCAAGCACTGGCCACTCACCGCCAACCAAGAACTGGAGCACCCCACCACTCGCTACCAACCAAGGCCACGAACACCGACTGCTCACTGCCGACCGAGGCTTCACGGCCAACGTCCACGTCCGAACTTATTGGTCTCACCGTCCCCTAGGGCTTCCATGGCCCCATGTCCACGCTCTTCTCACTGCTACTTACGGCCTCCACGGATTACCATCGAGCACTCAACGCTCACCTGCAACAAAGTCTTGGCTCAAAGAATGTCAGCTTGAACCAAGTATTGCAACTAACATCTCTAAATGCATTGGACGTAACAAACCTTTCAATTGCAGAGTGTTGTTCCCCTTCACAAATGTACATCAATTTCCACTTTTTCTCCCACTTATTGTAAATGTATAAATAAGCCAACAGTAAAGCAGAAACTAATATGTTAACAGCTACATACAATTTTTTGTCTTTTCTAGTTCACGTCACAGTATTCACTGCTATTAATCTCGTATAATTTAACCATTACATTGCTACTTACCGGTGGAAATGTCGGTATATGAAAGTAAAATGATGAGAGAGACTTAAGTTCCCAGTAGTTTTTATGCATTTGCTCACATCGTTAATGCTCATTCTTTTTATGTAAAATATTTCAAAAATTACCTAATCTGATAGCGGGTGTTGACAGATGTGAAAATTACCGAAGTATCAGTTTAATAAGTCACAGCTGCAAAATACTAACGCGAATTCTTTACAGACGAATGGAAAAACTGGTAGAAGCGGACCTCGGGGAAGATCAGTTTGGATTCCGTAGAAATGTTGGAACACGTGAGGCAATACTGACCTTAAGACTTATCTTAGAAGAAAGATTAAGAAAAAGCAAACCTACGTTTCTAGCATTTGTAGACTTAGAGAAAGCTTTTGACAACGTTAACTGGAATACTCTCTTTCAAATTCTGAAGGTGGCAGGGGTAAAACACAAGGAACGAAAGGCTATTTACAATTTGTACAGAAACCAGATGGCAGTTATAAGAGTCGAGGGGCATGAAAGGGAAGCAGTGGTTGGGAAAGGAGTGAGACAGGGTTGTAGCGTCTCCATGATGTTATTCAATCTGTATATTGAGCAAGCAGTAAAGGAAACAAAAGAAAAATTCGGAGTAGGTATTAAAATTCATGGAGAAGAAGTAAAAACTTTGAGGTTCGCCGATGACATTGTAATTCTGTCAGAGACAGCAAAGGACTTGGAAGAGCAGTTGAACGGAATGGACAGTGTCTTGAAAGGAGGATATAAGATGAACATCAACAAAAGCAAAACGAGGATAATGGAATGTAGTCAAATTAAATCGGGTGATGCTGAGGGGATTAGATTAGGACATGAGACACTTAAAGTAGTAAAGGAGTTTTGCTATTTAGGGAGTAAAATAACTGATGATGGTCGAAGTAGAGAGGATATAAAATGTAGACTGGCAATGGCAAGGAAATCGTTTCTGAAGAAGAGAAATTTGTTAACATCGAGTATAGATTTAAGTGTCAGGAAGTCGTTTCTGAAAGTATTTGTGTGGAGTGTAGCCATGTATGGAAGTGAAACATGGACGATAACCAGTTTGGACAAGAAGAGAATAGAAGCTTTCGAAATGTGGTGCTACAGAAGAATGCTGAAGATAAGGTGGGTAGATCACGTAACTAATGAGGAGGTATTGAACAGGATTGGGGAGAAGAGAAGTTTGTGGCACAACTTGACTATAAGAAGGGATCGGTTGGTAGGACATGTTTTGAGGCATCAAGGGATCACAAATTTAGCATTGGAGGGCAGCGTGGAGGGTAAAAATCGTAGAGGGAGACCAAGAGATCAATACACTAAGCAGATTCAGAAGGATGTAGGTTGCAGTAGGTACTGGGAGATGAAGAAGCTTGCACAGGATAGAGTAGCATGGAGAGCTGCATCAAACCAGTCTCAGGACTGAGGACCACAACAACAACAACAACCTAATGTGATAGTATCTAAGAGATGCCTGTGCTCTGATTTGACTTTTAAGGTATAGCTCCACTAATTTACACTCAATAATGAGGGACCCATTGTATTGTATCCGCATAAATTTCATTTCTTATATTTGTCGTTTTAAATCAGCTATCAGGAATATAAGAGAAAAATAATAGAAAGCGTATCCTAGCATTGAAAATATCTGTCAGACTACAGACTTTTATGTTTTTAAGTTTAGTTTTAACAGCACAAATTAATGATGCCTAAAATAATGATCTATGAGAAAAGTGTTCTGGAAGTTTTCTGTGTATGTGAGAGACAGCTAGTACTATGAAATGAACTATTAAAAAGATAAAACAACCCAGCATTGCTAAAATGAGCATGAAAATCTTCAGTGTACAAATTCAGATGCAATGGGATGAACTGCAGTTGTGTTTGGAGCCAGGGTGGAGCACCAGGCAGAGGGTATTCACTGACACTGGTGTCGCCCTGCCTATTGAGGGCCCTCAGCAGTAGCAAAACGCTTGTATGACACCAACCTGGATACCAGTGCCCGGGAGGGGGCGGGGAATTGGCGGGGTAGGGGGGTGAGGGGGGGTTGGAGGGTGTAGTCTTTGGGAAGCCACTTTGGTTGGACCAACCCTCTCCCAGACCTGCCGTTGTCGTCGACCAGTTGGGCAACGTAGCTGCGCCCAGGCTGTGTCATCTGCAGCCTTGGTGTCTTCTAGTAACTTTGTTACCATCACCCTTTCCATCCCTCGACCGTAAACCAGTGACCATTTCTTGACTACATAGAGCCCTGGCTGCCAACATTACATCGCGATCCCAACGAGACTGCTCACCAACATACTTAACTGCTGCCCTGTGGAATGGACGACCTAACAGTACCATGATACTGGAGTCTGCCAGCTGCCTGCCACCACTCTTGTAGACACTGGTTCAGAGTTAGACTCTGGGCAACACGGCTACCTGCCGCACCTCCTGTTCTTCCTTCCACTGAGAGCCACTTACGGTGCCTTGACCACCGTAGCCAGTCAGCTCCCAGAGTACCACTTACGCCAGCTCAGTACACCGTTGTCCCGGCAGTATATGTACACCCTACGCTGCGTCTACTACGAGTGCCGCTACCAGCTGGAATATTTCAAACCGACGCTAAATTGTGCGAGCGACGAGGAGGCACTTGAATAACTCTCCAAGTAGAATGAATTAACAAAGAGCTATTTATGTTCGCCGTTTGTTTCTCTACAACTGCTCACGACGTCGCTCCTGTCTCCCCAAGCCACCTAAGAACCCACGACGTCCAGGTAGGAGAGTCGCCGCTGTCCTGGCCACCACAAGATTTATTCCTGCAATTGTCTTTCCTTAACTTTGCGTAATTTGAAAGAAGATTATTGGGAAAGTGTGGTAGTATCATGTCGTGCACACAGAAAGATGAGAAAACGCAAACACACGTAATATCATTTTGTACAGCCTCTCCGCTTTTATAAATTCACAACACATTACTACATAAGTCTAAATCCATTGTCACTTCTGATGGAACATATTACCCCCCATGCTGTCCTAGCTATCTGAAACAAAAATCTTAGATATTCAAAAATTTGTCTGTGACAACGCGGAGAACATATGCTGCGAATCTCTGGAAGCTGGTGCCTCAATTGCTTATAAAAATAAATTCTTGGGGTTGAATTAAAACAAACAGCGAGACCAACGACTGATCTGAAGTTAGAGGAACTTACGTTTAATAGGGATACATGAGTGCTCTCCCCGCCCCCCCCCCCCCCCCCCCCCCACCCTCCATGAACCATAAAACATGGACCTTGCCATTGGTGGGGAGGCTTGCGTGCCTCAGCGATACAGATAGCCGTACCGTAGGTGCAACCACAACGGAGGGGTATGGGGTATCTGTTGAGAGGCCAGACAAACGTGTGGTTCCTGAAGAGGGGCAGCAGCCTTTTCAGTAGTTGCAGGGGCAACAGTCTGGATGATTGACTGATCTGGCCTTGTAACACTAACCAAAACGGCCTTGCTGTTGTGGTACTGCGAACGGCTGAAAGCAAGGGGAAACTACAGCCGTAATTTTTCCCGAGGGCATGCAGCTTTACTGTATGGTTAAATGATGATGGCGTCCTCTTGGGTAAAATATTCCGGAGGTAAAATAGTCCCCCATTCGGATCTCCGGGCGGGGATTACTCAGGAGGACGTTGCTATCAGAAGAAAGAAAACTGGCGTTCTACGGATCGGAGCGTGGAATGTCAGATTCCTTAACCATGTAGGTAGGTTATAAAATTTAAAAACGGGAATGGATAGGTTAAAGTTAGATATAGTGGGAATTAATGAAGTTCGGTGGCAGGAGGACCAAGACTTCTGGTCTGGTGAATACAGGGTTATAAAAACAAAATCAAATAGGGGTAATGCAGGAGTAGATTTAATAATGAATAGGAAAATAGGAATGCTGGTAAGCTACTACAAACAGCATAGTGAACGCATTATTGTGGCCAAGATAGATACGAAGCCCACGCCTACCCGTTAGGACAAGTTTATATGCCAACTAGCTCTGCAGATGACGAAGAAATTGATGAAGTGTATGATGAGATAAAAAAAATTATTCAGATAGTGAAGGGAGACGAAAATTTAATAGTCATAGATGACTGGAACTCGACAGTAGGAAAAGGAAAAAAGGAAACGTATTTGGTGAATATGGAATGGGAGTAAGGAATGAAAGAGGCAGCCGCCTGGTCGAATTTTGAACAGAGCATAACTTAATCATAGCTAACACTTGGTTCAAGAATCATGAAAGAAGGTTGTATACATGGAAGAAGCCTGGAGATACTGATAGGTTTCAGATAGATTATATAATGGTAAGACAGAGATTCAAGAACCAGATTTTAAATTGTAAGACATTTCCAGGAGCGGATGGGGACTCTGACCACAATCTATAGGTTATGAACTGTAGATTAAAACTGAAGAAACTGCAAATAGGTGGGAATTTGAGGAGATGGGACCTGGATAAACTGAAAGAACCAGAGGCTGTAGAGAGCTTCAGGGAGAGCTTTAGGGAATGATTGACAAGAATGGGGGAAAGAAATACACTAGAAGAAGAATGGGTAGCTTTGAAAGATGAAATAGTGAAGGCAGCAGAGCATGACGTAGGTAAAAAGACAAGGGCTAATAAAAATAATTAGGTGACAGAAGAGATACTTAATTTAATTGATGAAAGAAGAAAATACAAAAATTCAGCAAATTAAGCAGGCAAAAAGAAATACAAACGTCTCAAAAATGAGATCGACAGGAAGTGCAAAATGGCTAAGCAGGGATGGCTAGAGGACAAATGTAAGGATGTAGAGACACATATCACTAGGGGTAAGATAGATACTGCCTACAGGAAAATTAAAGACACTTTTTGAGCAATAAGAACCACTTGCATGAACATCAGAAGCTCAGATGGAAACCCAGTTTTAAGCAAATAAGGGAAAGCAGAAAGATGGAAGGAGTATATAGAGGGTCTATACAAGGGCGATGTTCTTGAGGACAATATTATGGAAATGGAAGAGAATGTAGATGAAGATGAAATAGGAGTTATGATACTGCGTGAAGAGTTTGCCAGAGCACTGAAAGACCTAAGCCGAAACAACGCTCCAGAGTGGACAACGTTCCATTAGAACAACTGAAAGCCTTGGGAGAGCCAGGCCTAACAAAACTCTACCATCTAGTGAGCAAGATGTATGAGACAGACGAAATACCCCAGACGTCAAGAAGAATATAATAATTCCAATCCCAAAGAAAGCAGATGTTGACAGACGTGAAAATTACCAAACAATCAGTTTAATAAGTCACGGCTGCAAAATACTAACGCGGATTCCTTACAGACGAATGGAAAAACTGGTAGAAGCCGACCTCGGGGAAGATCAGTTTGGATTCCGTAGAAATATCGGAACACGTGAGGCAATACTGACCCTACGACTTATCTTAGAAGCTAGATTAAGAAAAGGCAAACCTACGTTTCTAGCATTTGTAGACTTAGAGAAATCTTTTGACATTGTTGACTGGAATACTCTCTTTCAAATTCTGAAGGTGGCAGGGGTAAAATATAGGGAGCTAAAGGCTATTTACAATTTGTACAGAAACCAGATAGTATTTATACGAGTCGAGGGGCGTTAAGAGGAAGCAGTGGTTGGGAATGGAGTGAAACAGGGTTTTTGCCTCTCCCC
Organism: Schistocerca nitens; assembly: GCF_023898315.1. Lineage (NCBI taxonomy): Eukaryota > Metazoa > Arthropoda > Insecta > Orthoptera > Acrididae > Schistocerca > Schistocerca nitens. The sequence continues at coordinate 374,160,064 of NC_064615.1, read as the reverse complement.
GATGTTATTCAATCTGTATATTGAGCAAGCAGTGAAGGAAACAGAAGAAAAACTCGGAGTGGGTATTAAAATCCATGGAGAAGGAATGAAAACTTTGAGGTTTGCTGATGATATTGTAATTCTGTCAGAGACAGCAAAGTACCTGTAAGAGCAGTTGAACGGAATGGGCAGTGTCTTGAAAGGAGGACATAAGATGAACATCAACAAAAGCAAAACGAGGATAATGGAATGTATTCAAATTAAATCGGGTGATGCTGCGGGAATTAGATTAGGAAATGAGACGCTTAATGTAGTAAAAGAGTTTTGCTATTTGGGGAGCAAAATAACTGATGATGGTTGAAGTAGAGAGGAGGCTGGCAATGGCAAGGAAAGCGTTTCTGAAGAAGAGAAATTAGTCAACATCGAGTATAGATTTAAGCGTCAGGAAGTCATTTCTGAAAGTATTTGTATGGAGTGTAGCCATGTATGGAAGTGAAACGTGGACGATAAATAGTTTAGATAAATGTAGTGCTACAGAAGAAGGCTGAAGAGTAGATAGGTAGATCACATAACTAATGAGGAGGTATTGAATAGAATTGGAGAGAAGAGAAATTTGTGGCACAACTTGACTAGAAGGAGGGATCGGTTGGTAGGGCATATTCTGAGGCATCAAGGGATCACCTGTTTGGTATTGGAGGGTAGCGTGTAGGGTAAAAGTCGTAGAGGAAGACCAAGAGATGAATACACTAAACAGATTCAGAAGGATGTAGGTTGCAGTAGGTACTGGGTGATTTAGGAACTTGCTCAGGATAGAGTAGCATGGAGAGCTGCATCAAACCAGACTCTGGACTAAAGACCACAACAACAACATGAGTGCTCTACATGCCACCATGTCTGGACAACAAGGCGTCAAATTTCTTGATACTCAAAATAAGTTCACGCTGAAATTTCCTGGCAGATTAAAACTGTGTGCCGGACCGAGACTCGAACTGCCAGGAAGTTTCTTATCACTGCACGCTCCGCTGCAGAGTGAAAATTCTCATTCTGGGAATATCTCGCAGGCTGTGGCTAAGCCATGTCTCCACAATATCCTTTCTTCCAGGAACGCTAGTCTTGCTAGCATCCGTGGAGTTTGCAAGGTAGGAGACGAATTGCTATCGGAAGTACAGCTGTGAGGAGGTGTTCTTGGTCATGCTTCGGTAGCTCAGATGGTAGAGCACTTGCCCGCGAAATGAGAATGTCCTGCGTTCCACTCTCGGTACTGCACACAGTTTTGAGTTGCCATGAATTTTCATACAGTGCACACACCGTTGCAGAGTGAAAATCTCACCCTGGAAGGGTGCGCTTTCTTTCTCATTTCGTGTGGCGCCGAACGTAGGGATTTTTCACAGATAAACACTACCAAGGACACCACCTTAATTTCTCTGTGGACATACATGAAAATTTTTGTTTTCAGCATTGCAACCCAGTCAACAAACGCGATAATCTAATGTATAAGAAACTATCAGCCTCGATTGCTGTAATGAAACCAACCTTTACCTAAGTTTCAGCCCAAATACTTGAGCCTTATTCAGAAGATATACCTGAATCTATAATTTGTCTAAGAGGGCATGGTCTAGAAATAAAACTAAAACCGCCTGAATAGGCGTAGTCACATTTTAAAATATGACTCTGCCTATTCAGGCTGTTCTATATCAGCATGACAATGAATCCTGTCAAAAACCAGCGTCTATGAGGCGTTGATTTTTGGACAATAACATTCTGAAATGGACCATACTGCCCAGAGTCCCGACATGAACCGAATGGAATGCCTTTGGGATAGGTTAGAACATCGATTCAGGCCCGAGCGTCCATATTAAGTATCTTCTCTGTTTTCGGTTCTTGAGAGAGAATGCTCTGCCATTCCTCCAAAAACATTCAGACGCCTCGATGAAAGTAATCCCAGCAGAGACCACGCCGTCGTAAAGGCGAAACGCGGACACACCACATATTTATGTTTACTAATAGGTGTCTGGATATTTTTGATCAGATAATGGTTGGCTCTGAGCACTATGGGACTTAACTTCTGAGGTCATTAGTCGCTTAGAACTTAGAACTAATTAAACCTAACTAACCTAAGGACATCACACTCATCCATGCCCGAGGCAGGATTCGAACCTGCGACCGGATCGGTCGCTCGGTTCCAGACTGTAGCGCCTAGAACCGCACGGCCACTCCGGCCGGCGATCAGATAATGTATGTTACTCAGTAATGAAGAGAAGTTGCTATAGAATGAAGCCGGGATTCTATGGTTTTGGAACTTCGTAGGCAAAAGAGGAATAGTAAGCATTGGAGACATCCGTGTACACAGCAATAACGTATTTATTGTCGCTAGGAGTGAGATCAATGTCTGCTATTACCTGCACCAGTGTTGCATTTATGCGCTGACCTCCCTGCCAGCTTATCTGGCCATGTAAGTGGGATGTTATATATTTTCAGCCAAAATTGTAACTTATTTTCCATCATGTGTTCTAATATCTTATGCACGCAGTCCATGACAGTGATAGGTCTGTATGAGGAGGTACCATCTGGAAGCTTTTTGTCTCACTCTTTGGTGCAATACGTGTCGCTTTCATTTCTGGTGTACCTACTTCCCTGCAACAGATATTGCTTGGGATAACTTTTCAGTTTTTAAGTGTTGTATCATAGCATAATGAATATTATCTGGAATAGGTGATGTGATTTTGGCAAGTTGGTTTTCGTGAGACTGCAGTTTTAATTTAAATGGTGCTGTGGTTGGTCGTCACTGCTGCCTTTGCTGATTATAGGTATCCACGGCATCAGGAGTGAGGCTCTGAAAGATTTCTTCTGGTAGGTTTTGCGGTGGAATACAGACATTGTGTTTATTTTGAGTTAGACGTATTATCTTTATTTCTTCACTGTCATGACTGTCGTCATGAAAGTTTCTGTAATGTTACAGAAGTCTCCCCAGTTGTTTATCTTAGTTTTATCAGAGGAAGTTTAATGTTGATTGGACGTTGAGGAAACTAAGAAGGTTCTCTTAGGTTGATTGTGACATCTACCTTCTCTACGCTTCCTTTCGCTTCTCTCACCGTACTGGAGACGGCTTAGTGAGTGATTGGAACGGTATTTTCGTGGAGTTGTACTTTTTCCGAAGAAATTCTTTAGCGTAATCTACCAGAAAACTTAAGCACACAGTATTCATGTCCCATAATAATATTTATTTTATCTCTAGTTGCGATTCGGCTTTATGTTTCTTGGTCATCATCAGACAACTGAAGAGTGAACTGACAATCCACTCTAAAGATATAACTATAAATCCCTCGACCCATTAACTGTTAGGTCTAAACATATTGTGCTACACAGGTTACACAAACATTGGTTGCAGTCCCAAACTGTCATAAGCATATGGATAAGCATAACGAGATACCTACAAATAATGTGTGAACAAATAAATCTTATATTACATAGTGTTCAAAGATTAAAAATGTAAGAATATAAAGGCCGAAACAATATACCAAATGGGTAGGGGTACAAACTACCATGTTATACGGACAAAATGATAGCATAATCTGTTCATTCGTTTAGACATTTGTTTCGAAGAGCATGTAACATTGCTGACGATAGCAATCTACAATACGAATTTTACACTTAAAAGAGTGTTTGGAGCAAATGGCTAATCTGCACAACAAATACTCAAGGAGCTACAGGTAAAACTTTTGGGGGCTTGAGGAATGAGAGAGATTACATAGAATGATTTAAATCCAAGGAAATCCCGCCAGTCTCTCGTCAAAAGTAAGTCGGGTCCTCACCAAGTAGGAAGTTTTTGATGTTTCTCTCTCCACCCAAGACAGTTGCACTTTCTGGCTCAGTCATGGATGACTTGACGCTCCGAAAGGCAGAGGTTTACTAGATCTCTCGCGAATGTGGGCTTTGATACATAAGCAGACAAGATGTACAGTCCATGAGAGATGCACGGAATATCGAAGGTATACACGGCTCTTTCAGCCGAATACATCTACACTGGGCAATCTACAGTGACTGAAAACGTCGAAATTCAAGCGTCTACTTCATTATTATGGAACTCGCTTGCGAAGGAAGCAGTTGAAATTTGTTTGGTAAAGGACTTAATTAAAAGAGATATCGATTTCAGGCTGGACAAAAAAAGAAATTCTACGCTTTCTTTTATCATCTCGGAAAGATCCCGCCCCAGGACATCTATTGATGCATCGATGCCCCGGCATAACCACAGATTCCGTTTAAATTAAGCCCTTTTCCGTCCACAACATTTCTTTCCCTTGCGTATTCTGTGGCTACAATTGCAGCTACGCATCTTTCGTGTCTAAAATAAAGCATGAGTGTTGTAGGTTCGATCTGTCGGCAGAAACGTATACGAGCGAATTATTTGTTGAAGAAATGGAATACCTGCGACTGCACGCTCAAAGTCTAATGATCAGTGACTAATCGCGCAAATATGAAAATGCACGTTCTGTGACCTGTTTAGGGTATTTAGCCTGCAGTTCTTCGCCGCATGGTGCTCAGTACAAAAGGGCTCAACTTAAGCTGCACATGGAGGAAAGATTATACCGAAAGTCACGCAGGTATAGTTTCAACGAAGTGTTTGCTTCGCTCTGTAAGAGTTGCCCTGAGTGACAGCAACGGGCCACGACCGAGCCCCAAGAACCTGGGGGCACTTTTTCGCTTAAAGGCATTGTCGCTACAAATATGTGGGTGGGGAACTGAAAAGCAGTTGCAACCTCAGAGAGAGCAGACAGTCAGAGACAGAAGTGATCAGTCAGTGACTGAGAGACTGAATAGTCGGTGAGTGAAAATAATAAAAGATCGATAAGTGAAAGGAGGACTCAGAGTGACTGAGAAGAAGTGCCTTCCGTTGGCATGTCAGCGTGTAGCAGTTTTCAAACTTTGAGTCGGATCTGCACTTTCATTTCGATGTTTATCGTCATTCTGTGATATATTGGTTTTCCATTCCATGTCAAATGGACTTTTTTACGGGCAGATGCCTCTATATCCAAACATCCAACTCTGTATCCCTCATCTGACCTTAACACTCAAGTACTGCTTTGACACTGCCTCTACGATGTAATCACCGCAGACAACAGATGCTGTGTCCAAGAGCAGCAACACCACGCAACCAGCCCTGCGGATTCTACCTGGAGGGATCGGGAAATGTGTCAGCTAGCTGAAGAAGGAAGGAGCTGAACAGATATCGAATGCTGTTTGAGAGCTGAAGGAGATGATGGCTGCCAATTGTCAAGGCCACACGACACAAGAGGAGATCGACATGTCACGCCCACAACGCATCATCATGCCCCACTGTCAATAACACGCGATTTCTTCGATTTGTGGGATGTAACTGTTTATTCCCCTCCGCTCCACTCGCTCAAATACTGAGTCGTGTTTACACCGAATCAAATAAGCCCTGAGATTGTATTTGTATTGTCGAAGTGAGGCCGAGCGGTTCTAGGCGCTACAGTCTGGAACCTCGCGACCGCTACGGTCGCAGGTTCGAATCCTGCCTCGGGCATGGATGTGTGTCATGTCCTTAGGTTAGTCAGGTTTAAGTAGTTCTAGGGGACTGATGACCTCCGATGTTAAGTCCCATAGTGCTCAGAGCCATTAACAGCATTTTGTCGAAGTGAGAATGCTAACAATAATAAATGTAAATGTCTCCATGTGCTTATCATTTTTTTTTAACTTAATGCGTTACATTTATGGTGCCCAACCTGGGGCAACCTAATTTGCATGCCAGTCACTCCATTAATTTGAATTTATTACATTTTGGCGTCCAACATGAGGACACCTAACTGGCAATTTCAATTTCTCAATCAGTTCTAATTGACTACAAGCCCAGCCAACTTATCTAATATTCAACTTATATTGAGGGAAATATGTGTTCCTTAATATGTTAGTGTTTTGATACCTTATTAAAATAGGTAAATGATATGATCCCAGAAGTTCCTGGACCACTTACCAAATGAAGTGACGTGCGATGCCGGCTGGTGTGGCCGAGCGGTTCTAGGCGCTTCAGTCTGGAACCGCGCGACCGCTACGGTCGCAGGTTCGAATCCTGCCTCGGGCATGGATGTGTGTGATGTCCTTAGGTTAGTTAGGTTTAAGTAGTTCTAGGGGACTGATGACCTCCGATGTTAAGTCCCATAGTGCTCAGAGCCATTGAACCATTTTTTTGGCGTGTGATGCCAGCTGAAGAGAAGCTCACGTCTGTGGCTAACTAATCATGATGTTGTCCGAGGGCTGCACTCTTCCATTGCTTCAGCAATAAAACCGCCCAGTCCAGTGGTTCCCAACACCGGCTGAGGGGTAAAATTTAATTTTGTGAGGAATAAAAACAAAAGGGTTCAGTTGTGTTTCTATCACGAGAATAAATTATTTTTCAGAGGTCGTTACTATTATTACTATATCATAAGATCTTAATACTATTTAAAAAAGTTACCAATTATTACGCTCTTTTTAAATACTAGCATTAACGCGTGACACAATTTAACGCAGATTAACGCTTGTTCCATTACATGTTCCTGTCTTGATCTAAGAGTTTCAATATCCCCGTTGAGCTAAGACACTACTGCTTCTTTGTCTAATTTGACGAACATAAATTTTTCTTCCTCTTTTATTTGCCGTTTGTACTTTGGTATATATTGTTCTGTAAATATCTTATGGTGACTGATACCAGCTTTGATGCGGACGCCGGCCGAAGTGGCCGCGCGGTTCTGGCGCTGCAGTCTGGAACCGCGAGACCGCTACGGTCGCAGGTTCGAATCCTGCCTCGGGCATGGATGTGTGTGATGTCCTTAGGTTAGTTAGGTTTAACTAGTTCTAAGTTCTAGGGGACTAATGACCTCAGCAGTTGAGTCCCATAGTGCTCAGAGCCATTTTTTGATGCGGACATCCTCAAGAAGGTCAGGTCTGTTTATTGCCATCAGATACACTATGTGATCAAAAGTATCCGGACATCCCCAAAAACATAGATTTTTCATATTAGGTGCATTGTGGCGCCACAGCAAAGGCCTACATTGGTGTTTTAAGTATCTTCTTGCTTCCCACTGTTGAAGAGCAATTCGGGGATGGCAACTGCATCTTTCGACACGAAGCATTACCGATGGAGGGCGCCGCGAACTTGTAAGTCATGTTCAGCCAGGTGTCCGGATACTTTTGATCACATTGTGTATCACGGTTCCATCATGAAGGGGATTCAGAACTATTAGTTCTAGGTTATTTTTCAGACAAGGCATTTATTAACGTGTCACAGGATGTCTTCTCACGCCCACCACTAACAAAACAGTAATTACCCTACTTGAGTGTTGGATGGTTACAGGTACTTCCAGTGACGACAGACAGTATGACTGGGGTACTTACGGACAAGCGAAGTGAGGTTTCCTCTAAAGCTTTCAGTTACTTCAGGAGGTGAGTCTGATTGTCGATCCAATTATAATTCTATGCCCACTCTTGATACTTGATCTTGTCCAAAAATCTCGCACGTAGCTTCCATTTCTATCTCGGTGAATTTGAGTTTCTTGCCTCCTGCGAAAAATACACCATCTCCCTTTCGCATTAACCTACCCAACATCAGAATATCGAATGATAAGAGTTACTTCATTTGGCCGTAGTACTACCAGTGCAGATCCTAAAGTTGATGAAATGGAAAAGAACAATAAAATGTCACATCATGATGCAAAAAATTATTCCTCCTAAGTAACTGACTAAAGTTTTCCGCTAAAGTTTTCCACCAAAACAGACTTATTGCTGTCACAAATCACTTTTTTTTCTGAAATTTTCGCAGATTGAAATGGAAGTTTCTATACACTGCGATACATAATCAGACTGAGGTTGGCCATATCGCTGTCTGTTTTGAAGGTTATCCATTAACAAGTCAAATGCTGGTAATGTTTCATGTAAGGCTCAGTATCAGCGATATTAATCATCTGATTCGGATCGGAAGAACATGACAGGTAACAACTGAGGGAGACATTGCCTGTCTCTGTGATTAGAATGCGTTTATGACAGTAATGTGCTCACATATGACTCAAAGTTGGTGCATATCTTTGTAGCATCATTTGTCCATCTGGAATACTTTTTAACACTTGTGTTTCCTTTGTAAGATTGCATTTTTATCAGAAAAAAATATCTCTAGTGAGTGAAAGTATTTCTGTCGCGGATCTACAATTACAATTAAACTCCAAGAACACACATCAAGACAAGAACTTTCGGTGAATTTAAATAAATTGCTTGTCAGGAAGTTACTTAGCTAATTTGTCAGAGTGTACTAGACCATTTGTATTGTGTGAGCTGAAGCCTCTGTACGTTACTCTCCTGCTGTCACGAGTGCCGCAACTTGTCAAAGTGTTTGCAGCCGGCCGTCTCTGTCATTTCATTAGTGAGTTGCCAACTGCAGTAGGCATTGTGTGACCCTGAAATGTCACCTAAAGTTCTTGTTGTTTTCCATCTTCCGTGTGCGTGTTATAAACTGCTCACCAACAGATTAAATCGAATAACGTATATAAAAAGCCAAAATAATTTAAGACATTGCAAAGAGTTAATACTGGAACAGCTCAATAATGTTTCACTTTAATGGCAGCCTATTCTAAGAAACCTTTCTATTTCACAAATTTCTGTGGCTTTCGAAGTTTTCATTATAGATTCTTCTACTTCGAGGACTTAACAACACATTGTAGTGACGGAAATTTCCAGTTTTCGTGAAGAAATTATATTACTGAAGCGTACAGTTTTTCTCAATCCCGTGAAATGGTGAAAAATTTCCCTGTTATGGAGCACTCTTCGTGTACTATGAAATGTGTAAGACAGAGTTCAGTCCAAGAACTGGTTGGCGGCAGACTGTTTGGAGGTAGTGTGGTTAGCAGTAGATGTCCGTTCATTACGTTTGTCTTTCTTCCTCTTCCCCTTTTGTCGTAACTCGAGTTATGTATCTTAGTCGTGGTCTGTCTCTACTCCCTTTGTTCTACGGGCACGCCAAAAAGTGTTATACTTACGAGCCCTCGTCTCTGTCTTAATAAAGTTCCACAAACTTCTCTCCCACACTCAGAAGCACGTCGTCGTTTGTGATCTTATCAGCCCACTTGATTTGTCGGGATGAACCTGTTAACATGCCCTTCAAAACAATTGAAGTACCATTCTCGTTCACTCAACATAATTCATTCCTCGAAAACACAGAATGCTACGCTTCGACTATATTGCTTTAGAAAGGTTTTTCTAGTTCCTAAGGATAATAGAATGTAGTCCAGTTACATCACTTGATGCTGAGGGAATTAGATTAGGAAATGAGACACTTAAAGTAGTAGATGAGTTATGCTGTTTGGGCAGCAAAGTAACTGATGATGGTCGAAGTAGAGAGGATATAAAATGTAGACTGGCAATGGCAACAAAGAGAAATTTGTTAACATCGAGTATAGATTTAAATGTTAGGAAGTCTTTTCTGAAAGTACTTGTATGACGTGCGGCCAAGAACGGAAATGAAATATGGACGATAAACAGTTTAAACAGGAAGAGAATAGAAGCTTTTGAAAGGTGGTTCTACTGAATGATTCTGAAGATTAGATGGGTAGATCACGTAACTAATGAGGACGTACTTAATAGAACTGGGGAGAAATTGGTAGCACAACCTGACTAGAAGAAGGGATTGGTTGGTAGGACGCGTTCTGAGACATCTGAAGGGAAGCGGGAGGGATAAAAATCGTAGAGGGAGACCAAGAGATGAATACGGTAAGCAGATTCAGAAGGATGTAGGTTGCAGTAGTTATTCGGAGATGATGAGGCTTACACAGGGTAGAGTAGCATGGAGAGCTGCATCAAACTGGTCTTCGCACTGAAGGGCACCAACGGACAATAACATAAGCCGTTTTTTCTTGAAGGCATCTTGAGCTCGGACAGCTCTACTTTCTGCTTCTTCTTTGCTCCGTTAAGCTACAGAGCTCTTATTTCTTTCAGAAGTAAATGAACCGCTGTTTCACTTAGCTCATCGGATACAAAGGCTGATTCTCATTAACGTCTGAAATCGTCCGAAGCGTTGTAGACAAGTAACTTAATACGAGAAACACGGGGCCGAAAATGCAGAGAAATACCTCAAAAAGTGCATGACAAATGTTGAACATGTGACGTCAGCAGATGAGATACCTCGCCGCATATGCATATCGTTCTGTAGCACCTGATCATCTAAACACAACTGAAATGTTCATGACGGTATGACTGCGGGCCTACGTGCGTGATTTAGATCATGGGGCTCGGGGTTCGAGTCTTGTTTCTGGCAGGAAGTATATTTTTTTTGCATTCCGTTACACAGTTACGTGTTTGCATTTGTGCGGGATTTATTATATTATTTACTGGCCTCGTGGTCTCCGTTGGTTTATTGCGAAGTACGGTGCAGCAGAAACCTAGCGAATTGAGTCACATGTAAATGATTATAAGCTTCCGAATATCGTCGCTACCAGTTAATGACCTACGTTTTCTTTACTAAATAACGGCTGTAAAAAAAAAAGAAAGAAAAGGAAAGAAACACGAAATAGGAACAGCTTTTTCTTGGGTACAGCGAGGACATAACTTTGTAAATTCTCCGTTTAAAACAGATCACATTTACAAAAAGTTTTTGGAATTTGCACCGTTTGCTTCAGTCCAAGCATTGCGTCGCTCAGTCATCTCTTCATGCACCTGCTCGAAGATACCCTCCATATTTTGGATCTCCGCAGCGGCAACGGTTATGCGAGCTATGAGGTCCGTCTTGGACTCTAATGGGGTGCTGCAAATTAGCTTCTTCGTACCACTCGAAAACATCTAGCGGAGCGACGGGTAGCATTGCCTCCTGCCGGTGAGGTTAGGATTTACAGGCTCAGGCTATGCACGTTCCTCAAGACACATCATCTGGTGACGTCACATGTTCAATAGTTTTCATCCACTTTTGGGGTGCCTCCTGCTATTTTCAGCCCCATGTATACTTATACAGGCAACGGCCTTGCCGCAGTGGATACACCGGTTCCCGTGAGATCACCGAAGTTAAGCGCTGTCGGGCGTGGTCGGCACTGGGTGACCATCCAGCCGCCAAGCGCTGTTGCAATTTTTCGGGGTGCACTCAGCCTTGTGATGCCAATTGAGGAGCTACTCGACCGAACAGTAGCGGCTCCGGTCAAAGAAAACCCTCATAACGACCGGGAGAGCAATGTACTGACCACAGGCCCCTCCTATCCGCATCCTCAACTGAGGATGATACGGCGGTCGGATGGTCCCGATGGGCCACTTGTGGCCTGAAGACGGAGTGCATGTATACTTACATTCAATTAGTTGTCTAAGCGTCATCTACTTCGCTTCAGAAGTTTTTAAACGTTAATAAGAATCACCCTTTATGTACGCATACTTCGACTTTCCTACTTCTTCGCACACCCCCTATCTGTAACATCAGTATATCAATTTTTTTGACATACAGAATTTTGTCTAGTTCTGCATGTTTTATGATTAGCACTATTTATCTGTTTATGTTGAAAATTGAACTCACAATGAACAGCACTTAGACATTTAGGAAATATTTAAAAGAAGCGTCTGCAAGAAGCAATAATGTGCTTCATTTGAGGCGATGAGTTCGAACGAATTACGTTGGCAGCACCGTCATACCGGAACGACAACGCGTCGCTCTCAATAGATTGGAACACGTATCGAAGATGTGTCTGCAGCATTCCTCTTGTTTGTGTTGCACTCATGTTGAACTGACTGCTGTAATTTCTGTGATGCAATGCGTTCCCATTCGAGTGGTGATGTATTCATTTGTCTGTTCAGCGCATAAACGTAGCTGACGCAATGAAACAGAAATGCAGAAGGATTCTTGAGGCACCTGCGTGGTGACACACGGTTTACGACACTTTGCACCGTGCTGGAGTGGAAAACAGTCGTGTTACCTGTTTCTTGTCAGTGGTAACGTTGCTTGAAAGAACTGCGGTGCCAAGGGAAGTAAAAAGTTATTACTTTTTAATCTCGCATTAATACCGAAGGAAATCGTCATATAAGTTAAGATGAGTGAAATAATATTGTTTTTTCGATTATGGAATGTGCGACGTCTAGATCTACAGCCGTGCCACGGCATCACATATAGCGTTGAGAGGATTCATATTCGGTTCGTGTCTTGGAAGTGCAATCTTGAATCGCTCGGAGTTTGCTGCATAACTATGCGCACATTCTAGTTCCTGACACTTTATCTTTTCTAGCATCCTCTATGTTCTTCAGGAGACATGAAAACTATAAATTTACTTATCCTTAAAAAGTTGTTCTTCATATAGGATCTGGACAATGGTTAGTCAAATGGTTCAAATTGCTCTGACCACTATGGGACTTAACATCTGAGGTCATCAGCCCCCTAGAACTTAGAACTACTTAAACCTAACTAACCTAAAGACATCACACACATCTATGCCCGAGGCAGGATTCGAACCTGCGACGGTAGCGGTCGCACGGTTACAGACTAAAGCGCCTAGAACCGCTCGGTCACAGAGGCCAGTGGTCAGTCCTTCAAGGAATAAACTGGAGTACCACAACGATACCCGTTTAATGCAGCATGACAACACTAATCCCTATTCAAATAATGTTATGTGATATTCTTTAAAACAACGTGCCGACTTCTTCGAGTTAGATCGAGCGTATTTGCGCTAAGAATCAGTTCTGAAAGTCAACTGCCAGTTCCCTAAAGGGTACTTTTATATAAAACGCCAGATTGTGGCAAAGTGAACGCTTTTCTTTGAAAAATACAGGGTGAACCAGAATTCCAGCAACAGACTTCGAGGTTATTCAGGGATACCTTCTGAGCATTTTGATATCAGCGGTATCATACATTTTGGTATCATATGGTGTCTGGCGAGCCGCCACAGAGTAATAATTTAATTATGACTTTTTCGTTTTGTTACGGCAATGACATTTGTTTCTGAGTAAATACCATCACAAACGTGAAGAAGCCTATAATATGCAACAACTAAAACATACAACATACGACACAGGGTAATGCAACAATCCTCTGACGAAACACGTACACATTATCAGTGTGCTCAATCTGTTCTGTCAGTGTACAGTACAGCATGTAACAAATGCACAACTGTTGCATTGCAGGCATTGTTCAAAATGTCGAACAACATGAGCACGGCAGAGTGTACAGCGAAGCACACTCTTACACGCTCAACAATTCCAGGAGTTTGACGTACTACTTCCGTGGCTGCGATATCCATGGCAACCACGTCTTTGCGAGTGTCGACAGGAGTTTTGTAAACAAGCTCTTCACATCCCACCAGAAGAAGAAGTCCATTGGTGTCCTGTGTCGTGACCGAGCTGGCCATGGAAGAGGACCACCGGGACCAATTCTTTGTTGTCCAAACTATCTTCAGTGTGTTCCTAACAACAAGCGCCGTTAGTGAATGGAACAAGTTTGTTTCGAAATGAGACACACAGCGTCCTAAAATGGGAACTGTTTTGCACTATTAGTGAAGTACAGACAGAAAGCTAATTGGGGCAGGAAATCAAACGAAATACAATAAATCTGCAACAAGCAGCGTAGACCTAGGGTTCCTTACACCAAAATACTCACAAGGTATCCCTGATCAACCGCTGATAGCGTGAGTTCTGGTTCACCCTGCACAATTTGCTAATACTTATAATTAGTACTGATGGCGTTGGTGTTTCCATTATTTCATAATGGGTCCCAAAGGTGTTCCCCTCTTTGCTGATAAGTTTATACTCGTATTTTTTGGGAATGCAAGTCACTATGGTAACTTCCCGTCATATTAAAACTGAGTGCTCGACTAACACAGCACGTACTCCACTGGAGAAACAAAATTCTCGAAACAGTATAGTATCTTCTCAAATTCGTTTCGTGATCCTGATCAGATCTCCATTACTTTATAATTCTTTAAAATCAAGTCTTTTTTGGGTGAATTTGTTGGAATATCCTTTTATCTAAAAACTATGCGACCTGGGATTAACTGACAGAAATATTGTAAAGGTAATATTCTTCAGTAAGAACGCAGAAAATTATTCGACTTTTCAGTGTTACTAAACAGAAAATAGACTAAGAACAGAAAAAAAGGAAAGAGAGAGAGGAAGAGAGAACGACGCATCACGAAGTAATTTCCGAATGGGACGGAAATCGGTAGATGTGATGTACATTTACAGACAAATAAATGATTACAATTACAGAAAAAGTGGATAATTTATTCAAGAGAAAGAGCTTCACAAACTGAGCAGGTTAGTAACACGTTGGTGAACCTCTGGCCTTTATACAAGCTGTTACTCGTCTTACAAGGGAACCTCCCCATCGCACCCCCCTCAGATTTAGTTATAAGTTGGCACAGTGGATAGGCCTTGAAAAACTGAACACAGATCAATCGAGAAAACAAGAAGAAGTTGTGTGGAACTATGAAAAAAATAAGCAAAATATACAAACTGAGTAGTCCATGTGGAAGATAGGCAACATCAAGGACTACTTGAGCACAGCAGTGCCGTGGGCCCGTGGTTAGCGTGAGCAGCTGCGGAACGAGAGGTCCTTGGTTCTTCCCTCGAGCGAAAATTTTAACTTCTTATTTTCAGACAATTATCAAAGTTCAGGCACTCACACATAATCAACTTCGCTCTCCAAACTTCCAGGACATGTTCAGATTTTCTTGGACATATGCAGGATTTGACGGTCTACACACGGAAAAATTTGAAAACGTTAAAAACATATGTTTTGACAGAGCACAGGGAAAACTGTGCGACTGTGAAACTATTGCATTCATTTGTTGCAGTTTATGTGAAAAACTCTTATGTTTTCATCACTTTTTTGGGAGTGATTATCACATCCACAAGAAAACCTAAATCGGGCAAAGTAGAAGAAAATTTTTACCCATTCGCCAAGTGTACAAGATAGGTGGGTCGATAACATATTCCTGTCATGTGACGTACATGCCGTCACCTGTGTCGTATAGAATATATCAGACGTGTTTTCCTATGGACGAATCGGTTGACCTACGACCATGCGACCAAATGTTTTCGGTTCCCATTGGAGAGGCACGTCCTTTCGTCTACTAATCACACGGTTTTGCGGTGCGGTTGCAAAACACAGACACTAAACTTATTACAGTGAACAGAGACGTCAATGAACGAACGGACAGATCATAACTTTGCGAAAATATAGACAGTAAATTTTTCGCTCGAGGGAAGACTTGAACCAAGGACCTCTCGTTCCGCAGCTGCTCACGGTAACCACGGGACCGCGGCGCTCCTCACCTCACATTGTCCTTGATCTGGCCTATCTTGCGCATAGACTACTCAGTTTGTATATTTTGCTTATTTTTTTCATAGTTCCACACAACTTCTTCCTGTTTTCTCGATTTATCTGTGTTTAGTTTTTCAAGGCCTATCCACTGTGCCAAATTATAACTAAATCTGAGGGGGGTGCGATGGGGAGGTTCCCTTGTTAGTATTCATTGACACAGTTGTTGGATGCTCTCATGAGGGATATCGCGCCAAATTCTGCCCAATTGGCGCATTCCTAGCTGGTTAGAAGGCTGTGCCCATAATGCTCCAAACGTACTCAGATGGGGTGAGATTCGGCGACCTTGTTGGTCACTTTAGAGTTTGGCAAGCACTAAGACAAGCGGTACAGGCTTTCGCCGTCTGCAAAGTGGCATTGTCTTGCCGAAATGTAAGCCCAGGGTGGCTTGCTGTGAAGGGCAACAAAGCCGCGCGTAGAGTATTGTCGATGTGCCGCTGTGCTGTAACAGCATGAAAAGAAATGGCATCCGAGACTATCACTCCTGAATGTCGTGCCGTATGGCGAGCAACAGTTAGATTATTTTCCCACCGCTGCCGGGGGTGTCTCCAGACGCGTCTCTGCTGGCTATTGGGGGTCAAATGGCTCTGAGCACTATGGGACTCAACTGCTGTGGTCATAAGTCCCCTAGAACTTAGAACTACTTAAACCTAACTAACCTAAGGACAGCACACAACACCCAGCCATCACGAGGCAGAGAAAATCCCTGACCCCGCCGGGAAGCGAACCCGGGAACCCGGGCGTGGGAAGCGAGAACGCTACCGCACGACCACGAGATGCGGGCTATTGGGGGTCAGTTTGAAGCTGGACTCATCACTTAATTCTACTCCAGTCAACGAGATTCCAGGCCGAAGAAACGTCTGGGGATGCACTGGACAGCAGTGTGATACCAACCTGACTGTCGCCCGCCATACAGCCCATTAACCAGGAGTGCTGATCTAGGGCACCATTTCTTTTTATTCCATGGCCCATTTGGTTGTCATCTGCGGCACCCTAACAGCACAGCAGTAAGTCGACGATATTCTACGGCCAGTTTTGTTGCCCTTCATGATAAGCCATGCTGGGCTGTCAGCAAGTTAATGATCACTCGGACACGGCGACATTTTCTACTGCTTATCTCTGTGCTAGCCAAACCCTACCTTGCCCAACGAGGTCATCTAATCTCGCCCCATTTGAGAATGTTTGGAGCATTATTGGCAAGGCCCTCCAACCAGTTCGGGATTTTGACTATCTAACGCGCCAATTGAACCGAATCTTGCACGAGATCCTTGAGGGGGACATCCAACAACTCTACCAACGCCAAGCTGAATAACTGCTTAAATGGCGACCAGAGGCCGATCAACACGTTATTGACTTGCTCAGTTTGTGAAGCTCTTTATCTGGAATAAATCATCCAATTTTTGGGAAATTGTAATCATTCGTTTGTCTGTACATGTACATCACATCCACCTATTTCCGTCCCATTTGGTTAATGCCTTCGTGGTGCGTCATTTTTTTTTCATATAGTGCATTTAAGGAAATACGAGGGTCACTCCAAAAGAAATGCACACAATTTTTTTTAAAAAATCCATCTTTTATTCTACATGTTTTTAAGTTTTACAGTGTGTAGATACATCCTTTAGGATCAATATTTTCATTTCTCCACATAATTTCCATACCTCTCAACTGCCTTACACCATCTTGGAACCAGCGCCTGTATACCCGCACGGTAAAATTCTGGACCAACTTGTTGGAGCCACTGTTTGGCAGTGTGCACAAAGGAGTCATCAACTTCAAACCTTGTTCCACGAAGAGAGTTTTTCAGTTTCCCAAAGAGATGATAGTCACATGGAGCCAAGTCAGGACTGTAAGGCGGGTGTTTAAGTGTTGTCCATCCGAGTTTTGTGATCGCTTCCATGGTTTTTTGACTGACATGTGGCCGTGCATTGTCGTGCAACAGCAAAACATCCTGCTTTTGTCGATGTGGTCGAACACGACTCAGTCGAGCTTGAAGTTTCGTCAGTGTCGTCACATATGCATGAGAATTTATGGTGGTTCCACTTGGTATGATGTCAACAAGCAAGAGTCCTTCGGAATCGAAAAACCCCGTAGCCATAACTTTTTCAGAAGAAGGTGTGGTTTTGAATTTTTTTTCTTGGGTGAATTTGCATGATGCCACTCCATTGAGTGCCTCTTCATCTCTGGTAACAAATGATGGAGCCATGTTTCATCGCCTGTCACAATTCTTCCAAGAAATTCATCTCTACCATTCTCGTACTGTTCCAAAAGTTAGCTGCATACCGTTTCACAGCACAGGAATTGTGAGCCACTGTCAACATCCTGGGAAGCCACCTGGCACAAACCTTTTTGAACGCCACCACTTTCAGTATTCTCCAAACACTTCCTTCCTCTATCCCAACATAGGGTGACAATTCGTTCACTGTGATGCGTCTGTCAGCAGTCACCAATTCGTTAACTCTCTGCCATTGTCTGGAGTGTGTGCAGTACGAGGCCTGCCGCTGCGAGGACAATCCCCAATATTGCCGTGCCCGCTTTCATCACGTAACCTGCTTACCCACCGACTAACTGTACTGCGATCGACAGCGGTATCTCCATACACCTTTTTCAACCTCTTGTGGATGTTTCCCACTGTCTCGTTTTCACAGCACAGGAATTCAATGACAACACGTTGCTTCTGACGAACGTCAAGTGTAGCAGCCATCTTGAAGACATGCTGTGACGGTGTCACTCACGGGAACAGGTTGAACTACGTCTGAAAACAAGCGGGAAGGATGTATCTACACACTGTAAAACTTTCATACATGCGGAATGAAAACTGTATTTTTACAAAAATAGTGTGCATTTCTTTTGGAGTGATCCTCGTACTTAAGAATAGCAAACTTTTACTTTGCTTTCAGTGACAGTTCTCCTAAATGGTTCAAATGGCTCTGAGCACTATGGGACTCAACTGCTGTGGTCATTAGTCCCCTAGAACTTAGAACTACTTAAACCCAACTAACCTAACGACATCACACACATCCGTGCCCGAGGCAGGATTCGAACCTGCGAGCGTAGCAGTCGCACGGTTCCGGACTGCGCGCCTAGAACCGCGAGACCACCGCGGACGGCCAGTTCTCCCAATGGTCTTGTAAGGAAAGTGGAAAATAAAACCGGTTACTGTCGATAATGTCGATAAAAGGTGCCAGCTATCGACATTCATTCATTCTCTAAAGTGCGGCACATTACCTTTGTTAAAGAAAATGGTTTTATCTAATACATTCCTTCTCGCATTGTCTGTACTCGGTAGAATATTGACGTTTCCTGTTACACAGCACAGCATGACGCATTGTCAGACTTGCTTTAGGTTTTCTGTTACATTTCAGTATTGATGTCATACTTAAAATTTTTGTTTGATTGCACTAATTCATGTGCATGTACTCTAATTTCTCAGACCCTTGTCACTAGCTTTTCTGCTGTATTTGATTTAGTATTTGCGTAAGGATCAGTAGCCGGCCGGTGTGGCCGAGCGGTTCTAGGCGCTGCAGTCTGGAACCGCGCGACCGCTACGGTCGCAGGTTCGAATCCTGCCTCGGGTATGGATGTGTGTGATGTCCTTATGTTAGTTAGGTTTAAGTAGTTCTAAGTTCTAGGGGACTGATGACCTCAGATGTTAAGTCCCATAGTGCCCAGAGCCATTTGAACCATTTGAAAGATCAGTATACAATCATCCGTCAGCTTTAAAAATTTCTCTCGGTCATTAACACGCAATGGCAGGTGAGTTATTCATCTACGCTCACTTAAGTTCTCTGTCTGTATTTGCTCAGATGCCAAGTGGCACGTCCGTGCGATGAACACAACTGGGACTCAGTGCATCAATTTGACATAGTCCCGTGCAGAATTCTGCTGTGGTTTTCAATCCGTTTCAACATTCTATATAGTGTGGCTACCTCGTGTTTGGATAAGGCACCAAGTTCAGGCCAGTACTGGCATCGAGTTTCTTCTTCTTCCAACCTTTTACGTTGGCAGTAATTTATAACAGGAATAGCAATATATTAGTTTGGTCAAATACTCAACATAACTGTGAACACGACAGATATACATGTCACCTCATCAACAAACTGGATGAGCAAGTAAATATTCTATAGCTTCCGGTGAGAGATTCACCGTTCACCAAATGAACAGTGTGGTACATCCAACGCTCGATAATAAGATCTGTATTAACGAATAGATCTATGATGACCGTGGTGGCATAGAACTCCAATGTTACAATGTTTGTTGTAACCTACACATCCTATGTACGTCTCTTGAACAATAAATTTTATCTCTGTTTCCGTTTGGCACTTTGCTGTACCTATGTTCTCCAGTTTAAAAAAACCACATTAACTTCATTAACAGGGAGGAGAATGACGAGCAGGCGCAGAAGCGTGTCAGCGCTCATCGCCGCCTGTGTCCTGTGGGGAGCAACGTGTAGATCAGCTGAGCTCTCACCAGCGGAGAAGGCGGCTTTCGT
The DNA here is from genome assembly GCF_023898315.1 of Schistocerca nitens. Taxonomy (NCBI): domain Eukaryota; kingdom Metazoa; phylum Arthropoda; class Insecta; order Orthoptera; family Acrididae; genus Schistocerca; species Schistocerca nitens. Next base: position 374,140,274 of record NC_064615.1, on the reverse strand, counting down.
AGCGGCCTTGAAGTCACACTTGGGCTTCCACAGTGTCCTCATACCAGCTACCGCTTGTCTCATGACAGATGACTGGACGCATTTCGGTAATTCACTTTTAATGATGACACATTTTATACCAAATTTCAGCATAAATAATCGCATCTTTAATAAATGAAAAGTGCTAGTTTGCTTTTGTTCTACAGCATTACTTTTATGTGGTTAACCAGTTTTCGCCTTACAAGGCCATCTTCAGCCATTTACTGACTGTTGTCACCAAAGAAGTTACAATGTTTGTAAACGACATTGGAAAAGATGTTACGCATCTAGACTGAAGCAGAAATGTACAGTAAATAACATCTTTGACAGTGTGGTTGTAATGCAATGTAAAAAGTAAAAAGTTGAACAGTAAATAAATGGAAACTGAATAAACAAGAAAAAACTTTAACACAAAACTGGAACAGCAAGCCTATATAACAGTTCATAATAATAAACAAAACCTGTTATATCGGCTTTATAGTAATAAACAAAACCAATAAAATAATTTTATTGCTTTGTTTATTGTTATAAGCTGTTACGTAGGCTTGCTGCTCCAGTTTTGTGTTAAAGTTTTTTCCTGTTTTCTCTGTTTATATTTGTTTACTCTTCAACTTTTTACATTGCCTTACCACCACACTGTCAGAGATGTTATTTTCTGTACGTTTCTGCTTCAGTCTAGATGCGACCAGGACAGAAAACGGGCACCACATGTATGCTGCACTATTTCTTCGCCCAACGTGAATCCATGTGTTAATAGAGAAGGGCGTAATATGGCATCTGGAGTGCCGATGATTTGAAGGAGGCCCACCAGCCATAGTAATGACTGTCATTTCTGTTCAAATGGTTCAAATGGCTCTGGGCACTATGGGACTTGACATCTGAGGTCATCAGTCCCCTAAAACTTAGAAATAAACCTAACTAACTTAAGGACATCACTCACATCCATGCCCGAGGCAGGATTCGAACCTGCGACCGTAGCGGTCACGCGGTTCCAAACTGAAGCGCCTACAAACGCACGGCCAATCGGGCCGGCTGTCATTTCTGTATTGTTCCCCCTGTAAACAGAGGACTCTCCATGAAGAAAAAAATCAATATTTGTATACTCTAATAGAGCCTCTATAATTTTCTCTGTACCTCTTGAAAACGAACTTCCTGTTCCTGAACCGCCCCAGAAAACGCTCTGTGAGCTATGATGTAGATAACGGTGATTCCGTAATTGAGTATAAAGATAAACTGCCATCAAATTCAAGACATGCAGACATCTTTCAAAGCACATCATCCTCTTATCACGAGATTACACAAGGGGAACTCGATGACTTCATCAGGAATCATAACTTCCTAAAGCAAGGCAGAACTTTTGGCAACACTGAAATTACAAGACTTTGTGAGAGTAACAAAAGTTTACACTAGAAATAAATAACTTCAAGAGTCTTTTAAAACTGAGGGGGACTTCACATTCTGTAAAGAGGTAATTGGTCTGATGGAGGCACTGAATACGTAACATATTTCTGGTAAATGGTGACTGTTCAGCGATGCTTCCAAGACAAGACTTAAAGCGGTACTTTACATATTGGAAACGACATTGCTTCCATTCGTGTGGCGTATGCCACGACTATAAAGTTGCGAGGTGCCGGGGCTAGTAGTGTATTTATCACTAAATTCTACTAGAATCCACATGTGTAAATCATGCTCTAATCCCCCCCTTTTCTAACTCCGACTTTTGCTGTTGCACAAGGATAAAAAAAATACGCGAACTGACTCTAATCAACCCTGCTAGTGGAGTAGAAGAGAGTTTGGCACCTGCAGTAATTTAATTTGATACATAAGTTAAATAAACAAAGGTTTCATTAGCATAGTGAGGAATGATAGGGTTGCTCTATTGATTAACAGAATGAAAGTTCTGTTCAAACTAACAATATGATTTATTAAGATTAAACACAGAATAGTAAAAGAAACACAGCAAATTTATAAAACATCAAATTGGCTAAAATTGGAGATTCATACAAACACTATAAAGGTGAAGTTGTCCCTAACTTAGATCGTGAGGTTTAAGACGAAGTGGTATGTGGAGCCAATTCCTTTCCACTCAAATCTCAAGAGAGACACACAGCTAACCCAATGGTAATTGCTGTTACTCGAAACTGAACAAAGTTAGAAAAGGATGAACAGGCGCGCTCTGCTGAGCTCTGATTATCACCTAGGAAAATCCCTATCTGCCGGTGCTGCGGATGTACATTACCAACAGTCTTCTTATCTCCCAGAACACGATCTGGCGTACCGCAGGCGAGGGCTGGCTGCTTCAACGTCCTCGACCGAAAGGCGACTCCTGACTCCCCCAGAGCACCCGTACAGGCCGAACACACCACCTTCCCGCCCCCACGACAGTGGTCGTGGTTACGTTCCAATCAGCAACACCAAAACCGGCGGAAATTCCACTCCATTGCCGGAGCACTACCATTCCACCAATGGAGATTCTTGGCGCCAATTTCTGTGCTGATTTTGCCCCGTCACGGAGCTATGCCCTTAGCAAGCCAATCACAGTTCCTATTTTGCAGAAAGCGTGGTAATTTTCCCGCCCCAGCTGCCTGGGTACATAAGTCATTCCCACGCCTCGCTGGTAGCCCGCCAGAAAGTGTTTTCGCTAAGCTTCTGCGAAGCAACGGAACCACCAGCCCAGCCGCCACTTCCGGCTTTCGCGGCCGCGTCTCCTGACAATGTCGGCGTCCGGAGAGTATTCACTCGGCCCCCACACCTGTCAGCCTACCCTTTCAAAGTGAGAAGAGCCCGCCTGTCACTGGACCACCCGGGTGGCGAGAGACGCTACATGGGAAGTCCGCGTGTGAAGGAACAACGGAACCTCCACCGCATGCAACTAGAGAGGAGAATCGTAAGATAGAAATATGAGAGGGGGCTCATGCCACCTCTCATTGCCCCTACGCCATTTTAGATTGTAATTGGTGAGCGGTTGGCTCACTTAGGAGCAAGGTAGTGAGTCAATCGCCCAAGAACAATCTTACAAAGTGACTCCACATGCCGCACTCTAAAAGAAAATTACTGCAACTGAAAAATGCAGCTCATAGAGGGAGGATTATTTATGATGTAGCCAACTTCACCTTCTTAATATGGAACACTAACACTCACATCACACATCCATACCCAGGGAGCCCCTTCCAAACACCGATTCACGCAGACATTCACGCTCTAAACATGGCCCGGGCATCTGAGCCAAATATGGAGCAGTTTATTCTTTACAATCAGAGTTGGAGTGCTCCGCAATTAAATGCCCAAGATGTTACAACAATTTTAATCATTAAACTAACCTGACCTCACTCACACATGGTAATATTTAAGTTAACAATCTCTTTGTGAGTTTTCCGAATCTAGTTACAACCTCCGATTCATTCTGTCTCCCTGCAGCAAGAATAACCTTTACAAAATGTTCCCTGAACTGATGGTCCATTCACAATGACAGTGGTGGTATCTGCTTCAGTTTATGGGGACTTCAGGCACACTGTTAGCATACACACAACAATAAACACAAAATACAAAAAAAAACATGATGTGGAGAACAATACAGTAATCTGTAATAAGAATTACAGTGTAAAACACAAACGCATACAAGGTATAACATACATTACCGAAACAACATAAGAGAAAGAAATTTAAGAAAAACAAAAAAAACAAGGTTCATGGGGCATCAAATTGTGCGTGCACATTGCACAAAGTTCACGACTGTGCTGAGAATGAGGCACTAAATCACATTGTTAGAAATATCCGTGGCACTTCACAAATTCCACCGTACTGACATCACATAAGGCTCAACGTCGGGTGTAGTTGCTACGTTGTGGCAACATCAATAGGGAGTTCTGGAGTGTCTGCAGTACGCTGTTGAGATTGTAGTCAGACCCACGCATATGATCACGGCAGTACGGTAGGAAGACACAGTGATAGGTTCTCCTCACGTCGATTAATTGTCTCTGAGATCTCCTTGTTGGGATACATCACTAGTCTAGGTCTCTTCTCTCGCTGGACAGAACTTTACGTTTCCCAATATTGCAGTTCGACGAGGGATGATGGCACGTGGAGTGACTCCACAAGTGTGTGAGGTCATCCATACAGGATCGAACTAGGAGCGACTATTGTTAAAAACTGCTCTCTAATAGAGAGGAGAAGTGAGACATGAGACCATACATTTGTTAGTGTGGCACGATGCTGCTTTGTGTATGCAGATCGGCCAATGCTAGTGAGTTGTAAAAACCCAAACAGGTGAGTATAGAGCGTCCCTTTCTGTTCTGAGGCACATGAGGCGCAGGTTCTGACACGATATGTGATCTTCTTCGTGTACTCACGACAACGTGGTCTGCCGCAGGGAATCCCTCCAAGCGGCTGCCGCGTCCGGAGAGCTAGCAGGCTGTCGCGTGTCAGGGTCAACGGCCAGCCCCACTTTCGCTTGTGGCGGGGCGAGGGTCCCGTGTAATCCCTCAGGTAGGCAGCCGGGTGACTGTCAGCGTGTAGGACGGGACGCTCGCCCTCTAGCAGGTAGCCCAAGACCTCTTGTTTTTGCGCTGGCTGGCCTCTGCATTGCCACGATACCCGTCATCTGCACAGTTCTGACAAAAATCTTAAGCCTAACTTTTTCCCATGACCTTCTATGTTATAATAAATTTACATAGTGATACATTGATGGTCTGTCATTTCAGACACTCTTATTTTACTTTTATAGTTATTAATCTATGGCAATCATTATAACATCTAATCTAGACATGGAAATAATTTATTTTGATATATGTGTAGAGACTGATCTCAGTATGTACATGGTGTGTGATAACTGATGCTTTATAATGGATGAACAACTAAATGTGCGGGCCCGCACTAATATTACTATTAATTATATAGATCGACAGTAGACATGCTTCAAGAATTAACTACCATATCCCAACGATCTACATTCTACGTCTTTTAATTAAATTATGTTGTTATGCAGGTCTAAGTTTTACTGTGCTATAAAGAACATGCAACTACGCTACTTTCGCTCGCCCGTCGTCCCTCCATCTCGGGTCTGTGGTTTGGTGACCTGAAAAATAGCAACTCAACAGGCGCGCGCCACACTTGTGGTAGAAAACCCCCACAATATTAATCTAGTTATTGTTAAATCCTACAGTTTAACTTATCCTAGTATCGTACTTTCCCTTTTATTTATTTATTTATTTATTTTATTTATTTATTTATTTATTTATTTATTTATTTATTTATTTATTTACCTTATACAATACCCTTACATAGTTCCTGTTACGCTGAGATGTCTTGCTGCTCGCCGCTATTGACGACAGTGATGTGCGCGCCGTACGACATGACCTCCGAGTTTTCATTACGCCTCACTGAAACTCCAGAGACTGGGTTAGCCATGGCTATACACGACAATAAATTTATAGTTGCAACTTCCTTCTCTATGTGAAGCGGTTTTCGTGATCAAAGTACACCTTTCCAGAAGCAATGTAATATGACCAAGCCAGGACTGGTTCCTGTTGAGGATTCAGACACCCAACACACGCCAGCTACACAGTATGTCACGAATATCCAAGTACAATTCCTTGGTGATTCATCTGTGACAAAAACGAGCAGCACGCTAAATCCCCAACCAGCACATTAGCATGGTAGGCTTTTATGCCCTCATTTCTCTCGTCTAGGGCACCATTAGAGTCAAATGCTCACAGGTTCACCCCGACTTGCAAGACAACGATACCGGCGCAGCTCTGCAAAAACTATACTGCCCATATTCACCCTCGAAATCGCGCAATATACCACAATCGTGCAGTGCACTGACGCGTGCCCGCAAGCATTGGTATGAACGTCTCACGAACTGGTTGTGGCCGCTATGGAGCGTATCACGACCTCTCAGAACGCTTCTAAGAGCACGTTCTTGTATGCGCCCGTTTGTGCGACGTCTCGTCACTCATCCTTATCCCTTAACATGGACACCAGATAGGAAAGGACTAAAACATTGCTCATGGAAAGGTAGTGTCTCCTACTCCATCGACATTGGAGATCGCAAACATAAACAAAAAGAGGATAGCAGCAGTAAATTCTTATGCAAGACAACGCAGCGTGTTAACACTTTAGCAATCTTAATCTATTAATGCAACGGTTATTGTTCCCCGAAAAAAGGTTCATATCTTTGCCTATTCTACTATGTACATTTCTTACACTACTACTATTCCACGAACTTCTTTGTGTGAGAGAAGTGGTGGAGTCCTATGGACTAGCGTCAATCCCTTCTTAGACTCCCCCTCCTCTGACGTGTATTAGGATTTGGAGGTCTAATTTCTATCTCCCGGTTCTCCTGTTGTCCTTGATTTCGCTCTCTCCAATTACGGTCGCTTTGCCGTTCGTCATTCCTCCTGTCCCAGATTCCTTGTCTAGATTGACCTTGTTCCCTAACGTTCTCGTTTCCGTGTCTCTGGTTTCCATAACCTTGACTTGCGTAACCTTGATTTCCGTAACCCCGGTTTCCTAACCGACGAGCGCGATTATGCGATCTGTTGTCGTCTGCCCTTGCTGGCCCGTGGTATTTGTTATTTTGCGCCTTCTTCCTGTCCTTTGCGTCTTGTTTATCGAAGACTACTTCGAGTTCGCGCAATAGACTCTTGAATGCTTCTATGTCAGATCCACACTTCCCGACAAGTGTCTGTTGATACCTAATAGGCAATTTGGAAAAGCAAAATTTAATGATTTCTCCGTTGCTATATGGACTATCTAAAAACTGATTCTTCTTGAGTAAATCATCAAAAAATTTGGTTGCGTTCCTATGCCCGGACACTTCCAGTTCAGGACAAAATATTATTTCCTCTTTAATCCTGTCTTGCGTTTCCTTTGACCAGTAGGTACGCAGGAATGCACCAACAAATTCCTGATAGGTCCGACACGTCGCTGCCACACCCCGCATCTTTTCCGCGGCTTGGCCTTCGATGTGTCCACACATGAATTCTAATTTTGCGTGGGTTGGCCATGATGACGGTAATGAATTAGTGAACTGCGTCACCCAGCTCTTCGGATGCATCGACCCTCCATTATCTCTGAACTTCTGGAATTTTAGTATCGACAGGAAGTGATTGTGATCAAAATCCTGTCTGATCCTCGCACTGGTGTTGTCACTCGTTTCCGATACTTGCACGTCTGCTGAGTGTCCTGTTCTATCTTGCTGATAACTGTGATGTGCTACCTCTGTATCACAGTGGAAGTGGCTCTCAGAATTCACTCTCCTAGGTGGGCTATAATTATTGGAGCTATTACTCGCTGTTTCTGCGTGTGCATTATTAGTTCCGCACTCTGTCACTGGGCTAGAGCACGGCGGGCTTTTCCTCGGAGACACACTCCTGTGTACTCCATCATTGGCATCCGAACGCGCAGTGCTCGTGTGCCCGTTTCGCTCTAGTTTCGCTATCCGACTCACTACTTCTTTCATTCGTTTCGTGATGTTCGTAACCGCAATATTACCTTGAGTTTTTAAGAATGCTAGGGATTTTGAGTGGGATTGTGTTGTACGTCGCAAGCGCCCTGCGAGTTTAGAAGTTGCTTCCGCGACTTTCATTGCCCCTATTGCTGTTGTTTTGGCCAGGCCTGCTACTTTTTGTGCAGCCATTGACATTTGTTTTGCTTCTCTACATTCTTTCTTTATTGTTAATAATTCCCCACGAATTTCCCCTATATGCGAAATTATTGCCTCCGTGTCCTTCTTACGCTGTTCGTCAGCTTCTTCTTTCTCCTTCTTACGCTGTTCGTCAGCTTCTTCTTTCTCCTTCTTACGCTGTTCTTCAGCTTCTTCTTTCATTGATCGTAGGAAGCTGAGTATTGGGTTAATGTCATCATTTTGATCCTCGTCACACATGGGTGATGTAACTCTGGACACCTGGGCGCTAGAGCTCTGACGTGGCCGAGCTGGCCCCTGTCTGCTCTCGTTCGTTTGATTATAAACCTCTACTACCGTCTCGACCTGTGTGCCTGTCTCTGTTTCATCCTCTACCTCACTCTCATAATCACGGCGGCGACGTTGCTCTAAGATCGCGTCCAAATCACCTTCCTCATCAATGAACCTGCCGTCCTGTCCTGCTAAAAATGTGCCCATCTCATCTCTGAACCTATCCTCGTCAGTAAACTGCCCCTTATCCATTATTCTATCCTCTTTTGTTTTAGCTTCGATCGATAATAGTCGTGCCTTACTTCTCGTGATCATTCATGAGAAACAAAATTTATCTAAAATTCACAATAAAATCATCTACTCCCAATATGTTTTCACATAGACATAAAATTTCAACAACGCCGTTCCAACGCTGTAATCACAAACACAATTTGATGTGGTACAGAAACCGCACACAAATCCGACAAAGTGCGATGCGGTACAGACACCACATCAGCGAAACACAAAAAAAACAATGAACAAAAAATATATACACTGAAAACAAAAACTGTAGTCATGCGCCGCTACTTAAAACTAAACGCGGAACTACCAAAAAAAAACTTGGGTATTAATCATTAAAACATAGAGAGAAAAAAAATTGAATGTTCCTACTAAGAATCCTGTTTGTTTATCAGAGATTCACAGGAAAGATCCGAGGCCAAGGGTCGCCATATTATGCGAGGTGCCGGGGCTAGTAGTGTATTTATCACTAAATTCTACTAGAATCCACATGTGTAAATCATGCTCTAATCCCCCCCTTTTCTAACTCCGACTTTTGCTGTTGCACAAGGATAAAAAAAATACGCGAACTGACTCTAATCAACCCTGCTAGTGGAGTAGAAGAGAGTTTGGCACCTGCAGTAATTTAATTTGATACATAAGTTAAATAAACAAAGGTTTCATTAGCATAGTGAGGAATGATAGGGTTGCTCTATTGATTAACAGAATGAAAGTTCTGTTCAAACTAACAATATGATTTATTAAGATTAAACACAGAATAGTAAAAGAAACACAGCAAATTTATAAAACATCAAATTGGCTAAAATTGGAGATTCATACAAACACTATAAAGGTGAAGTTGTCCCTAACTTAGATCGTGAGGTTTAAGACGAAGTGGTATGTGGAGCCAATTCCTTTCCACTCAAATCTCAAGAGAGACACACAGCTAACCCAATGGTAATTGCTGTTACTCGAAACTGAACAAAGTTAGAAAAGGATGAACAGGCGCGCTCTGCTGAGCTCTGATTATCACCTAGGAAAATCCCTATCTGCCGGTGCTGCGGATGTACATTACCAACAGTCTTCTTATCTCCCAGAACACGATCTGGCGTACCGCAGGCGAGGGCTGGCTGCTTCAACGTCCTCGACCGAAAGGCGACTCCTGACTCCCCCAGAGCACCCGTACAGGCCGAACACACCACCTTCCCGCCCCCACGACAGTGGTCGTGGTTACGTTCCAATCAGCAACACCAAAACCGGCGGAAATTCCACTCCATTGCCGGAGCACTACCATTCCACCAATGGAGATTCTTGGCGCCAATTTCTGTGCTGATTTTGCCCCGTCACGGAGCTATGCCCTTAGCAAGCCAATCACAGTTCCTATTTTGCAGAAAGCGCGGTAATTTTCCCGCCCCAGCTGCCTGGGTACATAAGTCATTCCCACGCCTCGCTGGTAGCCCGCCAGAAAGTGTTTTCGCTAAGCTTCTGCGAAGCAACGGAACCACCAGCCCAGCCGCCACTTCCGGCTTTCGCGGCCGCGTCTCCTGACAATGTCGGCGTCCGGAGAGTATTCACTCGGCCCCCACACCTGTCAGCCTACCCTTTCAAAGTGAGAAGAGCCCGCCTGTCACTGGACCACCCGGGTGGCGAGAGACGCTACATGGGAAGTCCGCGTGTGAAGGAACAACGGAACCTCCACCGCATGCAACTAGAGAGGAGAATCGTAAGATAGAAATATGAGAGGGGGCTCATGCCACCTCTCAAAGTGAACATACAGAAATATGAGAAATATTCTAATAGTAGTAGCCTACATGGGATACCAACAAGAAGTGTGTGGGGATTTGAAAGTTACTGTCATTTTTAGTAGGTATGCAGTCTAGATGTATCAAGTACTGTTGTTTCCTTTGTGAGTGAAATAGTTGTGCTAAAAATAGTTACTATACTCTTGAAATGTTGGCTCATGAGACCGTCATAAACTCTTCGAATGAGAAACATATTGCGTGAACCATTGCTAGAACGGAACTACGTGTTGCTCTCAGTATTACGTATAAAACTGAGGCTTATGAAAAATTTTGTAAAATCTTTAGATGCAAATGGCTCTGCATTTACTTACTGACATCAAAGCAATCATTTAAAATGTTTCGAATTGATTTCTGGGAACCGCCAGAGAATCTGTGCTCGTATGAACAGCCGAAGTATAATATGCCATTAAAAATGCACTTCTTAAAATTATACCCAGATTTGTTTCCACCACAATATGGTAACATTATAAATATGCTGAGTGGTTTCACCGGGATATTTCAGTGATGGGGCAAAGATATAAAGGGAAATAGAGAGCTGCTATGCTGTGATTATTGCTGTTGGTGAAAAGGGACGCTCCTGCAACACAGTTCCAGATACGGGCCGAAAAAGATGTTTTCTAGATAAGTAATTCTGTTTTAACTTTTCATATTTTTTGGAAAATGCAAGCATTAAATATACTTATTTGAAAAATGTAAGCTAGTAATTAATTAAAAATATTTTTAATGCTCAGTAAGCCTAAAAACAGACATACAACACATGCAACATACAATATGCAACTTTTGAAAATTCGTTGAACAGTGTTACACACCACAGCAACCAATAGAAGCGATCCCAAACATTATCTCCGTTACTGTTGAAACTCTGAACTAGCTTGCAATGACACCAAATAAAACAAGAAACAGAAAAGACCAAACTTCCTCCTAACTCGAAAACCAGGAACAGAATTTGGCACAGAGTGGCGAAAACTCCTTCAAAACTATCTCTAATCTTGTTTCCAACCCTACAAATCTCTACTCAAACAGGCTTCCAAAAATACGAACTGCATCAGTAGAGACGCAAAGATACCGCTCAAAGAGCTTGTTTCGATTAATCGAAGCTGATCGCAGTTCAAACACATAACGCACTACAAACATTAACTCATAATTTAAGGGAAGTAAAAATACTTTGAAAAAAAAATGAAAGTGCAGATGAACAAGCAAGTTTTCTCATAAAATTCCTAAAAGAAGGAAATAAAATTTCTACAGCTACATGGATACTCTGCAAATCACATTTAAGTGCCTGGCAGAGGGTTCATCGAACCACCTTCACAATTCTCTATTATTCCAATCTCGTGCAGCGCGCGGAAAGAACTAACACCTATATCTTTCCGTACGAGCTTTGATTTCCCTTATTTTATCGTGGTGATCGTTTCTCCCGAAGTAGGTCGTAGTCAACAAAATATTTTAGCATTCGGAGGAGAAAGTTGGTGATTGGAATTTCGTGAGAAGATTCTATCGCAACGCAAAACGCCTTTGTTTTAATGATGTCCAGCCCAAATCCTGTATCATTTCAGTGACACTCTCTTCATATTTCGCGATAATACAAAGCGTGCTGTCCTTCTATGAACTTTTTCAATTTACTCCGTCAATTTTATCTGGTAAGGATCCCACGCTGCGCAGTAGTATTCTAAAAGAGGACGCACGAGCGTAGTGTAGGCAGTCTCCTTAGTAGACCATTGAATCTAATTTGAAATAACTTTTTGTAGACAACATCTAGCCCATAAATAAATATGTACAGTGCAGTGGAGAAGAAAATTTATTTACTTTGTGGTTATGTTTGTGTTTCACCTCAAACACAAGTAATGACTACGACTAATATGTTCATTTTTATTCAATTAAAGCCACTGTGTTGTTTAGTAACTGACTCTTTTCGCATAATTTTGCACTTAAAGTAATGCTGCAAATGATCAGTAGAACACGTGATTAACTAACCAGCCATCGATATAATGGGAATATTGGGTCATTCCAGAGAAGCTATAAATCTCTGCTTGGCAGTGCAGCCAGCGAGTCACAAATTATGATAAAAGTCCGAAAATGTAATTTTGTTGTTGCTGCTCGCAAATTAGGAATTTTTGTTCCCAGACCGTGCAATATCGCCGGCCGAGGTGGCCGAGCGGTTCTAGGCGCTACAATCTGGAACCGCGCAACCACTACGGTCGCAGGTTCGAATAATGCCTCGGGCATGGATGTGTGTGATGTCCTTAGGTTAGTTAGGTTTAAGTAGTTCTCAGTTCTAGGGGACTGATGACCTCAGAAGTTAAGTCGTATAGTGCTCAGAGCCATTTTTGAACCGTGCAATATCTATCGGAGTTCTGTTGGTTCCGAGAGAAGTGGAGCAGTGTCTCAGTGTGCCAGGGTTGTTTGAGCAGTACTGCCGTAAACAGTGATGCGCAGGCTTCTACCAGTTTCCGTGGGTTGTGAGCGACAGTGGGCGTGCTCCCCAGCTATGCCTACGCCACGATTCGTCGCTGTGGTCATCGTAACTATACAGGGTGACTCAAAAGGAACTATAGACACTTCGTGAATGTAATGTAAGCATCAAAATATGCTTAAAATGTTAAATAAATTTTTTCTGAAATTACTGTACTTCCGGGATACGTAGTAGAATGGGTATCACAAGTGCACCACAAACAACATAAATTAATTCTAAGTGATTGAAAACTAACTGTACACACTTCGTGGGTGTAATGTATGCATCAAAATAAGGGTAAAATGCTAAATTTTCGTCTGTAATTTATTTATATCAGAGTTATTCAGTAGATTAGATACCATAATTGCCCCACGAACAACACAAAATTAATTCTTCTCAGAAAGCAAAGAGACGAAAGAGACCCGAAATTCAACAAAACGACATACTGTACATTTGCCTCAGAACATGTTCAAAATTACACTACTGGCCATTAAAATTGCTACACCACGAAGATGACGTGCTACAGATGCGAAATTTAACCGACAGGAAGGAGATGCTGTGATATGCAAATGATTAGCTTTTCAGAGCATTCACACAAGGTTGCCGCCAGTGGCGACACCTACAACGTGCTGACAGGAGGGAAGTTTCCAACCGATTTCTCATACACAAACAGCAGTTGACCGGCGTTGCCTGGTGAAACGTTGTTGTGATGCCTCGTCTAAGGAGGAGAAATTCGTACCATCACGTTTCCCACTTTGATAAAGTTCGGATTGTAGCCTATCGCTATTGCGGTTTATCGTATCGCGACATTGCTGCTCGCGTTGGTCGAGATCCAATGACTGTTGGCAGAATATGGAATCGGTGGGTTCAGGAGGGCAATACGGAACGCCGTGCTGGATCACAACGGCCTCGTATCACTAGCAGTCGATATGACAGGCATCTTATCCGAATGGCTGTAACGGATCGTGCAGCCACGTCTCGATCCCTGAGTCAACAGATGGGGACGTTTGCAAGACAACAAGCATCTTCACGAACATTTCGACGACGTTTGCAGCAGCATGGACTATCACCTCGGTGACCATGGCTGCGGTTACCCTTGACGCTGCACCACAGACAGGAACGCCTGCAATGGTGTACTCAACGACGAACCTGGGTGCACGAATGGTAAAACGTCATTTTTTCGGATGAATCCAGGTTCTGTTTACAGCATCATGATGGTCGCATCCGTGTTTGGCGACATCGCGGTGAACGCACATTGGAAGCGTGTATTCGTCATCGCCATACTGGCGTATCACCCGCCGTGATGGTATGGGTTGCCATTGGTTACACGTCTCGTTCTCCTCTTTTTCGCATTGACGGCACTTTGAACAGTGGACGTTACATATCAGATGTGTTACGACCCGTGGCTCTACCATTCATTCGATCCCTGCGAAACCCTACATTTCGGCAGGCTAATGCACGACCGCATGTTGCAGCTCCTGTACGGGTCTTTCTGGATACAGAAAATGTTCGACTGCTGCCCTGGCCAGCACATTCTCCAGATCTCTCACCAATTGAAAACGTCTGGTCAATGGTGTCCGAGCAACTGGCTCGTCACAATACGCCAGTCACTACTCTTGATGAACTGTGGTATCGTGCATGGGCAGCTGTACCTGTACACGCCATCCAAGCTCTGTTTGACTCAATGCCCAAGCGTATCAAGACCGTTATTACGGCCAAAGGTGGTTGTACTGGGTACTGATTTCTCAGGATCTATGCACCCAAATTGCGTGAAAATGTAATCACATGTCAGTTGTAGTATAATATATTTGTCGAATGAATACCCGTTTATCATCTGCATTTCTTCTTGGTGTAGCAATTTTAATGGCCAGTAGTGTATATCCCTGTAGCTAGACGAAGACTGTGACGTGCTCGAAGTTTTACCGCTATCGGAATGTTGCAGGCTCCGTTCGTCTCATTTTGATCAGTTTCTCAGCCATTTTTCAGTTCGCTGCTGTAGCTGTACTGCATTCAGCATTGCAACACCATACGCGAGCTCCTTGAGACGGCCCCAAAGGTGGAAGACTAGGGGATTGAGAGCTGGTGATCTGGTGGGGCAAGCAATAGTTCCTGCTCGACTTACCGACTTACCGGGATAAGCAACACTGAGACACTCTCTTGCCTCCCGACTGAAATACGCAAGGGTGTCGTCGTACATAAACCATTAGTTGTTCGTGTAGAGAACGGGACATCATGAAGCAGCCCGTCCAATCCATGTTCCAAAAATTCTCCATACACTTTGCCAGTCAGGCGCTGTGGAATAACTGATTGTCTACTAAACCACGCCACACTGTATTGGCACTTATCTGAAAATATTCCCTGTGACATGGAGCCAGTAGTACCGGCAACATGGGGGCTTGCTCGTTATTCGTTACATCGCTGGCGTCTTTGCTACACAGTGAAATGGCTTATCTTTTAGTATATGTTTGTTTCGTTGCTGTTTTGACGTGAACTCTGTAACATTTGGAATTTGGGGAAGTATTGCCTTCGATATACGATCTTTTTTCTAATGTTGACGAGCGAAATGTTCTTTTTTTTTTAACAGGTCCTCCTTCTCAGGGTGTCCGAAACTGCTTTGCTGAATCAAAACTGGGCGTCGCCAGGTTAGTGAAGAGCTTGCACTCCAGAGATATTCCAACAATGTCGCCAAAAATTACAATGACCCAAGATAATAAAATGATGACACACTCCGCCTTCTGTGAAGTAACAAGGATGTATGATGCAGGAGTGGTGCTGGGGATGATATCGTCTGAAATGGCTCGTTCTCAGGCAATGTCATCAAGAGTAAGTACTTCACAGCGTTCTGAAACTTACTCAGAAGTTCACAAAGTAAAAAGAAGAAAACTTTTAAACACGAGGTGCAATACTTTTCACCTTGGGAATTTTTGTCATTCGCTGCAATGAGCTTGGTAGAGTGACCTATTTAGTTTATGTTCCAGTATAGCTTTGGAATATTCGCAGAAATTTCAGATAATGCTGGTATACAAATTCCCATCCCTTAGAGGTGAGATTGGGAACTCTGCAACGTCTGAAGTATTTTCAGTCAAAGTTGATTACTATCAGAAAAACAATTATGGGGCTTGAGCCACCAAAGGGCGGCAGAGGATGAAAAATTCTGATACGTAAAAATAAGCGTAACTGTGAATCTCCTTGCAACACGCCCGGTGGTGCAACAGGCGGGGGGACCCTAAAACTATTTTCGCTTTGACCTTGCGCCCTGTCCATGCTTCGTACGTAGTACTCCCGCGGCGTTCGTATTATTTCTGCTCCATGCTGCTGCTGGCTACCCTGAGATTATGTATGTAAATATGCAAGCGGATTTAGGGGAGCTTCAAAATGGTTCAAATGGCTCTAAGCACTATGGGACTTAACATCTGTGGTCATCAGTCCCCAAGACTCAGAAAAACTTAAGCCTAACTAACCTAAGGACATCACACACATCCATGCCCGAGGCAGGATTCGAACCTGCGACCGTAGCAGTAGCGCGGTTCCGAACTAAAGCGCCTAGACCGAGCGGCCACAGCGGCCGGCTTTAGGGGAGCCACTCAACATTAAACACAGAACTGTTCTACGTCTGGTATGAAGAATTATATTCTGAGACGATAAGAAAATAGCAGGTTGCACTGTTTACACACTAAGTCGTAAGTGTTGATGCCAGTTAACATTATCCCTAATTTAGTGAGAGGTCATAACTATCACTCCCTTATTATTGTACAGTATTCTTGACAATGTTAATGTTTGTCACTACTGTACTCCACGCCATCACGCTTAGTTGACAGTCTTACTCTGGCCGAACCTTTAGCGATAGATACACATTTAGCTAATACGTTTATCTACTTCCAAAAGGGGGTGACAATTGGCTTTCAGTACAAGGGAGGAAGCATTCCAGAAATGACTAAGTTTCTAAACTGTTTGCATGTTGCCGTGATTAAAATACACCTTTCCACGATACAGGCGGTGCTGGGACACTTTTGATATCAAATTGATAACAAATTGATAAAAATTAAACTGATCCATTAATTACCCTCCCAACCACGCTCACTCCCACCCACACTCACCCACCTCCAACCCTGGATGACATCATGTGTTTTCCTCAGCCTGCATTTGGGTCTCCGAATCCTCTCCCTACCCACCCCAACCCCTCCCTCTCCCTCCCCACCACCTACTCTGCTGTCGGGAATTTCAAATTTTAGAGTGAATTTCGAATTTATGCTAGGATTTCGAATTTTGAACGGAATTTCTTTGTCCCAGGGCTATGCTGACGTTCACCCCACCCCCCATCCAGGAACTGGTGTAAAATTAAAAATGGCGATGCCCTTTCTGGGACCCAAACGCTGGCCCTCCTGGATGGGAAACCCAGTGCACCCCTCTAACACAATTATACCACATACTGCCCCCCTGGTCGTTTGCAGCTGCGTTAGCGATCTCACACTCATTGGACTGTCCTGCACACCATACCACCACAAGCGATCACAGTTCTGAGGTGTAGAACGATTGTATTTAACGTTAACACATCTCTTACAATGAAGCATTTGTTAAAAAGGAAAACCCAATCGCCACAATAATAAATCTCCTCTTTCCACGAAAATTGGCGCAGTGCATTTTCTTTTAGTTTATGAGCAAAACCGGTATATTTTTACTTCCGACAGCAGGATACAATTCGCTTCTCATTATTGTGCGACGTCCAACGAAACTCAACGTCGCCGATTACATTTTGCCAAAATTCAGAAGCCTGCGTAAAATTGGAAGAATGTTCCACTATTTTGCTGCGGAAACTACCCATCACCATAGAATGTCCTCGTTATTTCTATTTATTTAGTATTGGAGGGCAGCGTGGAGGGTAAAATTCGTAGAGGGAGACCAAGAGATGAATACACTAAGCAGATTCAGAAGGATGTAGGCTGCAGTACGTACTGGGAGATGAAGCAGCTTGCACAGGATAGAGTAGCATGGAGAACTGCATCAAACCAGTCTCAGGAGTGAAGACCACAATAACAACATTTCTAAACCGTCATTGGAGTAAAGAAAAGGCGATAATTTAAACTCTGAAGAAAAAACATCTATATTAAGCAACTACTTTCAGCTTGACAGACAAATTGCACGATCTGAGAGCGTATCTCACGTTCAAATCAGTGCCTGTAAAAAAACTGTCATGCACATGTGTGTTACAAAGGTTTCAGACATGTGATGTTGCATTAGAGAATACAGTCTTTCACGCCATTGGTTCACATGTCGGAAACAAACACGACCATTTTACATTATACAAGAAGAAACTATAATTCAAGACAACATTGCTGTTTTGTACACTATGGCAAGTCCTGTTTTACCAATGTGAAGCTATATCACACCTGAGTTTACGAAACAAATCGTGAGATCCTGTCTCGTAACAGTACGTCCTGTAAGATTTTATTGCCGCTCCCTCTCTCTCTTCCATTACATCGAAACCGTTACCGTCTGTGTGCTTACATTTGACACTTTTGCTCCATAGCTCTCCTCTACCAACGTGTCCATAAAATTTCTATCATACAGAAGATTCTTGCATTTTACTTTTGTAAGCAATTTGATCATCACAGCCTGTTTCACGAAATCTACTCACATGTCGGGAAAAATCTCTATGGTTTCTAGGTTCCACAATGAGCTGTAATCCAAAGGGTGTCTACTTAATAATTAGAGGTTATAAAGCATGAAATAACACAGGACTTGCGGTGATGCCTGCTTTTTAAGCATGCATTCCAGACGATAATAAAAAAAAATCATGATTCCATGAGAATAGATACAGCCGATTTCTATTAGTTTTATGAGCCATATCGTCATGTTTTCTGCATCCAAACTTTAACCAGTTATACCACCCTTGTAATAGAGTCACCTATATTACCGCATCTCTCTCTTCCAATATATCGAAAAAACAAATACTGACTGCATATCAAACGTATCACACGTATCACTGCGATACGCACGAATCATTCCACTGGAACACATGGTCAGTGCTCAAAGTCGGCTGCACAGGTATGCACTAAGTTTTGTCGATTGTGCTGGAGGAAGATCATATCCAACAGACTATCAATCACTAGAGAGGGTTCCTGTATTGGACCTTCATAAACAGTTTAATACATTTTTTTTTCAGCTATAACACATCCAAGCAGTATGTGACTACAGCCATGTACACCACCCTACACTTCGTTTTTCTACCATGATTTCGAGGTCTGTGCCAGCTGATAAACCGATATTAACACATTTCGATCCTTTGGCTTTCACAGAAAGCTGAACAATGCGTGGTGTAATATATGCACCTCCCTTAACACACAGGTTGGTAGAAATAAAACACAGAGGCGACGTTTCTCATTGACAAAAATGTGGAAAACACCCAACATATGGAAACTGGAAGAGTTTGCGGCATTGTAGAGCGTTTCCAACAGGTATAAGAAGGTGATGAACTATACAGTTAATCTCATCTTCCACAGCGATGGGGTAGTGGATGTCTCGGTGTTCCTTATTGAAGAGCATTGTTTCCTCCATTTCCATTCATATACATGATTACTGTTCTGGTCTTCATCATTGCCAGAAGGTGCCATTCGCAGCATGCAGAAGGTAGTGTAAAAACAGAGGTAATGTCATCTCATTGCTGAAAAAAATAAAAAAAAATAAAGAAAAAGGGGGGAGCATCGCAGCATATGGAAATAGAATGAGTCTGCAGCATTGAGGAATGCTTCCATACAAGTGTCTAAAGGTGATGATAACCCCTACGTTTAATGCCATGCTCCACAGTGACAAGTAGCAGATATCCAGTGTTCCAGCAAGGCACCCTCCATCTCAGCCAAGTGGCGTTAGACAGTCGTAGCACGGTAATCAACAGTGTATTAGCGGATGGCTGAACCGGAAAGACACCGTTGATGTGGGACGATGTATTGTAATATGTACCACAGCTGATAGTGTGATCAATTTTAGCAATTTTATCAGTTGTTCTGTAATTTCAACATCAGCCAGTGACATGGCAGAATGCTTCCCAATTTCTGCATCATCACTAAATCACCCCTCCACTACTTTTCAAGTACCATATACGAGATTACGAATGCAGATAGATGACTGTGCAGTACATCCATTCGGTCATATACATCAAAGTATACCAGTTGTTGTATAATTTCAACGCCAGCCAATGACACAGCAGAATGCCTTCCAATCTCTGTATCACCGCTAAATCACTCCTCCACTACTTTTAAGCTACAATGTACTAGATTGCATGCAGCTAGATGACTGTGTAGTACGTCCCTTCGACCATACACACCAAAGTATACCAGAGAGTGTCCTATACTGATGTGATTAGGTTATCTACGTATTTCCAGTGAATCGACCATAGTGCAGAATCTACGATTACGACTGGCCATCTTCCCCTGTGTGGATGTGTGTCACAGAGTGTTCTCGGTTTCGTAAGATAAAGTCAGAGATTGACAGATCCCTACCACACTGTCCACGACCAATCTTACCTGCAACACCAATCTTACGAACAGCACCCAGCCAAAAGCACATGATCTTTCCAGACCCGTGTGTGTCGAAGAGAGTAGTGCCTCTTATTAGTGTACTGTAGACATGAGAGTGTTGCAGTGATATAACAGACTGTTAAGAAAAAATGTGTGATTTATTTATGATGGAGCTCCACACAGTCAGAGTTTGAAACATTTCACGTAAATCAACTGTGCTATCAATTTTTAAGCACTATTCCACTATCTGGAATCAGTACTAGGAGAGAGAGGCTTGAGAGAAATAACCGTAGAGTTTGAACACACACACTGATGATTACTCAGTTCAGCACCAAGTGCTTTATTGTTAATACCATATGGTTTCCAAAGTACTTGTCGTGCAGAATACAGTGCTCTTAATACCATAATGCAGGATATATTTCTCCAACATCAGAGATCCAACAATCCCGCAAGTTTCCTACCCCAATCACTACAGTGATAAACTTTAAAAAGATTGCTTCCTTCTATGGAATTCTGGTGTTCTAGGATGGCATTGTCAGTGTATATCCACCGCTCGAGTTGCTTATAAATCAACTGAAATAAATTGCAGAGACTGCTGTTGTGTTCTATCTCTTAGGAAATTAACGGATTTTATAAGTCTTTTTAAGTCAGAAACATACACTTCCCGCATCAGTCGTGCATATCATTAGTAGTAATAGTCTCGGTTTTGACAGATGCGGCTATGTCTCACTAGGAAATAGAGCGAAGAACAACCGACATGAATATTTTCGATAGCTGACACATTGAGGTACCAACTACACCTTGCTGCACAATAATGCACGCAAAGAAGCAACACTTCTTACCAGGGAGTAAGCACCATGGCCACTAGCCAAAGGAGATGTAACAGTGTTATTGATGTTTACAGTAGCATCACCACTGCTCTGGTAGCAGCCCTCTTGCACAAATAAGCACCGGTCAGATGTTAGGTAGTTTTTCTCATGTGTAGGATAATATAACAATTTCGTCCTAACACCACATCTCTCGAGTACACCCCCCTTTTAAGGTGATACATGTGACAATGGTCCACTCACCTACACAACACTATAGGGAATGGCTTAAGTCTGCTAAACGCATCGATAATTCTCCGTAATACTTAAAGAATAACATTGTTTGTGAGAACCGGCCATAATCTGGTAACATATATTTACAATTGCATGTGTGAGAAAACAGTTAAGGATTGGGATACACATGTTTTGCTTTCTTTAATATGACACCTCTGTATAATACTTATGTCGCCTTTGTGAGACATGAGTTTCTCCTGGCCTATACAACTTTCAATTAACTTCCGGGTAACACTTTCAGCGACCGCCGATATTTCGGCGGAAGAACACCCCGCCATTTTCAAGGCAAACTGCAACGGACAGGCGACGTACATGCAAATTTAAAACCTCGGACTGATACAGGGAAGATAACACACTGAACACTAGTGCCACCAAAGATGACCAAAGCCAGAGCTATCGATAGTGAGACTATGAATTAGCAGATGAGGTAGCATTGACTCTGTCCCTCTGTCTACAAGGGAGAGAGCCGAATTCCAAACAGAGTTTAAACAAAAACCACCATCCCTGTTAACGAGGTTGCTAGCTAATTTAATCTCAACTGCCTCCTTGATAACACTGTCCCATTAGCTGGACGTGAATGCCAATATCTCGGTGTTATTATATAACATTGGATGATCAGTATCCAAGCAATGTTCGACAATAGCAGATCTACTTGGCTGCTGTAATCGTGTGTGCTGTTTATGCTCAGTACATCCGTCCTCCACGGTCCTGATAGTTTGACCAATATGTCATGCCGCAGCTACAAGGAATGCGATATACACCCGCCTTACGCAAAAAAAGATCATCCTTAAAAGAACTCAAAAGCACTCTAATTTTAGATGGAGGTCGGAAAACACATTTCACATCGTATTTCCGTAAAATACGGCCGATCTCGTTGGAAGGGTTTCCTACGTAGGGCAAAAAGGCAATAGACTTAGGTGTCGACTCAGAATTATCATCAATCACCCGATGTACAGTCGGTCGAAAGCGCAACGCACGTTCAATCTATCACTATAACCATTTTACGAAACGTAACGTCAAGATGGGACGGCTCAGATGACAAAGACTCAGCGTCGGAAACATGTGCCCTGTGTACCAAAGTACGAAGTACCCCTTCACGCTGAGCCGGATGGGGACAACTATTAGTTGTAAGTACAAGTCGGTGTGAGTACGTTTCTTGTAGACTGCATGTCCCAATGATCCATCATCCTTCCTCCTAACCAACTCTCTCTTCACTCGTGTTCCTCTGTCTGATTAGTTACGGTTAGTTGAAGGTAGGTTTGGTGCTGAATTAACTAATCTCTTTCGGAATGTGTTGACATCCAATTACTTTTTATTCAATGACAAGTATTACGAGCAGACAGATGGAGTGGCGATGGGTAGTCCGTTGTCTCCTGTGATCGCAAATTTGTTCATGTAAGACTTTGAGGAACGTGCATTGGAGTCGGCGCCTTTGAAACCTACCTGTTTCTTTAGAAATGTTGACGATACCTTTGTTGTTTGGCCTCATGGTAAGGAGAATTTGAATGCCTTTCTAGAAATATGATCTCTGTCCACCCAAACATTCGTTTTACGATGGAGGTGGAAGAGGATGGTTGCCTTCCCTTTCTTGACATGTTGGTTAGGAGGAAGGGTAATGGATCTACGGGACATGCAGTTTGCCGGAAACGCGTACACACTGACTTGTACGTACAGGCTAATAGTTGTCACCATCCAGCTTAACGAAAAAGGGTACTTCGTACCTTGGTACACAGAGCACATGTCGTTTCCGACGCTGAGACTTTGTCAGCTGAGCTGTCCCATCTTGAAGTTACGTTTCGTAAAATGGTTATAGTGATAAATAGATTGAATGTGCGTTGCGCTTTCGACCAACTGTACATCGGGTGATTGATGATAATTCTGAGTCGACACCTAAGTCTATTACCTTTTTGCCTTACGTAGGAAACACGTCCAGCAAGATCGGCCGTATTTTACGGAAATACGATGTGAAATGTGTTTTCCAACCTCTATCTAAAATTAGAGTGCTTTTGAGTTCTGTTAAGGATCTTGGTCTGCGTAAGGCGGGTGTATATCGCATTCCTTGTAGCAGCGGTATGGCATATATTGGTCAAACTATCAGGACCTTGGAGGACGGATGTACTGAGCATAAACAGCACACACGATTACAGCAGCCAAGTAGACCTGATATTCTCGAACATTGCTTGGATACTGGTCACCCCATGTAATGTAATAACACCGAGATATTGGCATGCACGTCCAGCTATTGGGACAGTGTTATTAAGGAGGCAGTTAAGATTAAATTAGCGAGCAAACTCGTTAACAGGGGTGGAGGGTTTTGTTTAAACTCTGTTTGGAATCCGGCTCTCTCCCTTGGCAAAAAACAGAGGGACAGAGTCAATGCTATCTGACCTGCGAGTTCGTAGTCTCACTATCGATAACTCTGACTTTGGTCATCTTTGGTGGTACTAGTATTCAGTGTATCTTCCCTGCATCAGTCCGAGAACCGAGGTTTTAAATTTGCACGTATGTCGCCTGTCCGTTGCAGTTTGCCTTGAAAAACGCGGGGTATTCTCCCGCCGAAATATCGGCGCTCGCTGGCTGAATTCCCGGAAGTTATTTGGGAATTACGTCGCCTTTGTTGGAATATGTGTTACAAAAACCCACGTAGTTTACAGGGGATTAAAAGTGAGTGCAGCAAGAGCATAATTTTCAAGCTTTTCTCGATTTTAAATGTCTGGGTCCCCCAACGCAATTCAATTCCAAGCATTTCGCAAAACATATTCTCTAATTTTACGTATTCTCAGTCAATTTAAGTAATTTTGCAAGTCTTTTTTGCGATTTTACATGTTTCGTCGTATTTCCCTCAATGTTAGATATCTTCCCTCAATTTCTTGTAATTATACCAGGTTTCCTCGGTTTTTACCGATTTTATGTCATTTTTCATGTTCTTTTGATATTTTCCCGTATGTATATGGCCACATTGCTGGCCTACCCAAGCGTTGTTTGATTTTGTAAGAGGATATTTGCGTGCCCTATACTTCAGCCCACTAAAAAATCGTAAAAGTTGCCCTCTTTCCGATGATCTACATGCATGAAATTTGGATAGGAAGATCATGAAAAGTATAGTAACACTTTCCTCATACCAAGATGAGACTCGACGAGTGGTGCAGATTGGAAGTCGTAATCTGGAAACTAAGCTGTGTACTGCTATGACACATCAGAGTGCTTGTCAGCAGACGTCTGCCTTCACACTCTTACAATTCACTATGATGCTACATAATCACTCCAATTCCGCTATTTTGTGTGCTAGGTGTCCACTGGAAGGATGGAGACAGTTTTTTGTGCCCACATGTAGGCTGAGGAAAGAACGTAACGTCATCTGGAGAGTGGTGTGGGTGGGGTGGGCGTAGTTGGGGTATTCATTGATACATTTAATTAATGTACATATCAATTTGATATCAAAAGTGTCCCAGCATCCCCCAGTACCCTACTACTCTTAGGTATCATTGGAACAGATATGAGGGGGCATGTGGTTAGCACACCGTTTTCCCAGCTGCTACTTCTCAGTGAATTAAACGCAGAACAGGGAATCATTGATCATAAGGCCGTTGCAGCATCTCTGAATATGGAAATAAATAGGAATATAAAAAAAGGGAGGAAGGTTTATCTGTTTAGCAAGAGTAATAGAAGGCAGATTTCAGACTACCTAACAGATCAAAACGAAAATTTCTGTTCCGACACACAATTTGAGTGTTTATGGAAAAAGTTCATAGCAGTCGTAAAATGCGTTTTAGACAGTGCCGAGTAAAACTGTGAGGGACGGGAAAAACCCACCGTGGTTCAACAACAAAATTAGGAAACTACTGCGAAAGCAAAGAGAGCTTCACTGCAAATCTAAACGATGCCAAAACTTCTCAGACAAACAGAAACTAAACGATGTCAAAGTTAGCGTAAGGAGGGCTATGCGTCAAGCGTTTAGTGAATTCGAAAGTAAAATTCTATGTACCGACCTGACAGAAAATCCTAGGAAGTTCTGGTCTTACGTTAAATCAGTAAGTGGCTCGAAACAGCATATCCAGGCACTCCGGTATGATGATGGCATTGAAACAGAGGATGACACGCGTAAAGCTGAAATACTAAACACCTTTTTCCAAAGCTGTTTCACAGAGGAAGACTGCACTGCAGTTCCTTCTCTAAATCCTCGCCCGCATCTCGTGGTCGTGCGGTAGCGTTCTCGCTTCCCACGCCCGGGTTCCCGGGTTCGATTCCCGGCGGGGTCAGGGATTTTCTCTGCCTCGTGATGGCTGGGTGTTGTGTGCTGTCCTTAGGTTAGTTAGGTTTAAGTAGTTCTAAGTTCTAGGGGACTTATGACCACAGCAGTTGAGACCCATAGTGCTCAGAGCCATTTGAGCCAAGCCTAAATCCTCGCACGAACGAAAAAATGGTTGACATCGAAATAAGTGTCCAAGGAATAGAAAAGCACCTGAAATCACTCAACAGAGGAAAGTCCACTGGACCTGACGGGATACCAATTCGATTCTACACAGAGTACGCGAAAGAACTTGCCCCCCTTCTAACAGCCGTGTACCGCAAGTCTCTAGAGGACCGGAAGGTTCCAAATGATCGGAAAAGAGCACAGGTAGTACCAGTTTTCAAGAAGGGTCGTCGAGCAGATGCGCAAAACTATAGACGTATATCTCTGACGTCGATCAGTTGTAGAATTTTAGAACATGTTTCTTGCTCGCGTATGATGTCGTTTCTGGAAACCCAGAATCTACTCTGTAGGAATCTACATGGATTCCGGAAACAGCGATCGTGTGAGACCCAACTCGCTTTATTTGTTCATGAGACCCAGAAAATATTAGATACAGGCTACAGGTAGATGCTATTTTCCTTGACTTCCGGAAGGCGTTCGATACAGTTCCGCACATGATAAACAAAGTAAGAGCCTACGGAATATCAGATCAGTTGTGTGGCTGGATTGAAGGTATTTTTAGTAAACAGAACACAGCATGTTGTTATCAATGGAGAGACATCTACAGACGTTAAAGTAACCTCTGGCGTGCCACAGGGGAGTGTTATGGGACCATTGCTTTTCACAATATATATAAATCACCTAGTAGATAGTGTCGGCAGTTCCATGCGGCTTTTCGCGGATGATGCTGTTGTATACAGAGAAGTTGCAGCATTAGAAAATTGTATCGAAATGCAGGAAGATCTACAGCGGATAGGCACTTGGTGCAGGGAGTGGCAACTGACCCTTAACATAGACGAATGCAATGTGTTGCGAATACATAAAAAGGAGGATCCTTTATTGTATGATTATATGATAGCGGAACAAACACTGGTAGCAGTTACTCCTGTAAAATATTAGGGAGTATGCGTGCGGAACGATTTGAAGTGGAATGATCATATAAAATTAATTGTTGTTAAGGCGGGTACCACGTTGAGATTCATTGGGAGAGTCCTTAGAAAATGTAGTCCATCAACAAAGGAGGTGGCTTACAAAACACTCGTTTGGCCTATACTTGAGTATTGATCATCAGTGTGGGATCAGTACCAGTGCGGGTTGATAGAGGAGATACTGAAGGTCCAAAGAAGAGCGGCGCGTTTCGTCACAGGGTTATTTGGTAAGCGTAATAGCGTTACGGACATGTTTAGCAAATTCAAGTGGCAGACTCTGCAAGAGAGGCGCTCTGCATCGCGGTGTAGCTTGCTGTCCAGGTTTCGAGAGGGTGTGTTTCTGGATGAGGTATCGAATATATTGCTTCCGCCTACTTATACCTCCCGTGGAGATCACGAATGTAAAATGAGAGAGATTCGAGCGCCCACGGAGGCTTTCCGGCAGTCGTTCTTCCCGCGAACCATACGCGACTGAAACAGGAAAGGGAGGTAATGACAGTGGCACGTAAAGTGTCCTCCGCCACACACCGTTGGGTGGCTTGCGGAATATAAATGTAGATGTAGATGTAGATGAAGTAGTTTCTCAGCTGGCCTCACAAAGATTGAGTGCACCCCACTTGCCAACAGCGCATAGCAGACTGGGACGGTCACCCATCCAAGTGACAGACAAGCCCGACAGCAACTTTGCTTTTCCGATGGGAACCAGTGTTACCACTGCGAAAAGGCTGTTAACTATTACAGTATGCCGTGCATGGCAAAATGGCGATACCCAAAACTGGGCTCGAGGCAACTGTCGTAAAACCATGGGCGGGTGAACAACTGCTACGGAGATGTGTACAGAATAACAGTTGTGTAGCCACTGAGCAATTTACCGCCCAGATGAGTCAAGGTGATACTAACAGTGCCTCATCAATGACCACTCAGCAAACGTTGCTACATATGGGCCTCCCCAACACATGCCTGGTTCGTGCACCCATTCTTACTGCTTATCATCAGCGACGAAGGCTCCAGTTTTCTGGTCAGTACCGCAACTGGAAGTCCACTGAGTGGTGACGTGTGGCCTTTTAGATGAATCACGTTTTATGCACATGAGCGTTGGCGTTGGCGTGTATGGTGTATGGTGTAAAACGTCTGACTGTGAAAGATTCGGGCTAGAGGAGGGAGCGATGTTTCCGTGGCATTCTGTGCATGACCTTGTCCTTCTGAAAGGCACAATGGATCAACATGAGTATGCTTCTATCCTTGGGGACCGTGCCCACCCCTACTTACAGTTTGTATTTGCTCAGCACGACGCCATCTACTAGCAGGACAATGCAACACGTCACGCAGATCGCTGTGTACGTGCCTGGTTCGAAGGGCACTAGATGAATTTTCCGTGTTCCCCTGGCCCCAAACTCCCCGGATTTAAACCCAACCTCTGTCGCGCTGTTCGTGTCATGGGTACTCAACTGAGAAACCTAGCGCAGCTGGAATCGTCATGACTTCACATCCCTGTCGGTACCCTGCAGAACCTCATTACCTCTATTCCTGCACGTCTGGCAGTGGTCCGCGCAAAAGGTGGTTGTTCAGGCTTCTGGCAGGTGCTCACATTTACGTGACAGCACAGTACAACTTACGTCGATTGCTCCCTTGTAACGCTAGCAGAATCATGGCTAACAGAAATTCTCAGATCTCGTATTATGAGAATCCAAAAAATTAGCTTGAACTACTTTTCCTCTGTCCTTCTACGCTAACTTGGACACTTTCAGCAGGCTGTTCAAATGGCTCTGAGCACTATGGGACTTAACGTCTGAGGTCCTCAGTCCCCTAGAACGTAGAACTACTTAAACCTAACTAACCTATGGACATCACACACATCCATGCGGAACCTGCGACCGTAGCGGTCGCGCGGTTCCAGACGGAAGCGCGTAGAACCTCTCGGCCACACCGGCCGGCTCAGCAGGCTGTACTGGAGGGTGTCCACTTCGGCAAAATACGCAGTATTTTTGCTTAGGATGCAGTTACTATAACTCCGGTCAGCATTCGAACCTTCCTGATGACAAGAGCGGAATACGTGTCACCAATGACTTTCGTTTTTGTGGACAACACCGCCGTGCTCTTCGACAAAGGCGGCCTGCTCTCTCTTCTGAATTGTGTGATCTTCTGATACACCACTCGGACCATGGTGCTCTTCTGCGCCAAACTTATCTAAAAAATTTACTGCACATCTCGACATAATGGCACCTAGTTGTTTCTCTCCTTCATTATTTTAATTCATTGAGGAGGAGCGCAATGAGCCTGCACAGTTAACACACACACGACTGCGACGTTTCATCATCATTTCTAAAATATGTGGCGTATACTGTCTTCATGCAATCTATGTTCTTCTGACGTTCCTTAATTATAAATTCATCACAGATTTAACAAAAACTGTTGGAACAGATTCTATAACCACGACTGGTCTTTGTCCTAAACACAGGCACTAAAGGTAAATCAGTGAGATTACGTTATTACAAAACTAACAGCTGTAAATAAAGAAGAAGAGCCAAAGAGCTTGTAATTTTGCTACGATATGTGTTAATTAGTGCAACCATTTCCACATAAATTTCAACATCGTGTTAATATCGATGTAGTATGTGAAATATACGTCATTAAAACCGCTAAAATATATTTGTTAAACATTGACTGATGATTGAAAAAAAGTGAATGGTACGAGTTTTTTTAACGCTGTTGTATCCAGCGCTCTAAAAATCACAAATTATTCTATTTTTATTGATATAGGTTTTTCGTCGTTCACCTCTGGAATAGGCGGTGAGTGCAGTAGATCTCGTACAGCCACAACTACACAGATTATCTTCTAATGATATTGCAAGGAAGTGGGAACTTTGTGGGTTTTTTGGCTTCATCTGAATTGTGTGATGGTCTCTACTCTGGAAGAACTAATGAAAAAGAGCGAAAAAGTAAGATTTTTGTTATTTGGAAAGGCAATAGGCAGAATTTCCTGAGAAACTACTACGAATAACAGCACGGCGCCAGTCAAATTGCAAGTGACAGGCCAAATGGAAATGTTATATTACTCAACTATGTCTGTTTACCATTTTTCTTAGCCGAGAAATTGCCACAAAGCACTTCTTGATAAAACAGTTCACGTTGGTGGAAGAGAAACACAATATAATTTATGATAATGAATACAAGCCAAAATAATGAATAAAAATTTGCTGAACACTGCACTACACTGGGGCCCGCATTGCAGTTTGTATTAAGGAGGGGACATGCTTGGGTAATCCATGCAGCTGCGAATCGCAGGTCCCAGAGGCGATCGTCTAGCCTGCGCAGCTAGTCCTGGACCGTAACTACACCGAAAAGCCAAATAAACTGGTACAGCTGCCTAATATCTTGTAGGGCCCCCGCGAGCACGCAGAAGTGCAGCATCACGTCGTGGCATGGACTCAACTAATGTCTGAAGTAGTGCTGGAGGGAATTGACACCATGAATCCTGGAGGGGCCGGCCGAAATGGCCGTGCGGTTAAAGGCGCTGCAGTCTGGAACCGCAAGACCGCTACGGTCGCAGGTTCGAATCCTGCCTCGGGCATGGATGTTTGTGATGTCCTTAGGTTAGGTTTAACTAGTTCTAAGTTCTAGGGGACTAATGACCTCAGCAGTTGAGTCCCGTAGTGGTCAGAGCCATTTGAACCATTTTTGAATCCTGGAGGGCTGTCCATAAACCCGTAAGAGTAAGAGGGGGTCGAGATCTCTTCTGAACAACATGTTGCAAGGCATCGCAGATATGATCAATAATGGTCATATCTGGTGAATTTGGTGGCCAGCGGAAGTCTTTAAACTCAGAAGAGTGTTCCTGGAGCCACTCTGTAGGCATTCTGGACGTCATATTGTCGCATTGTCCTGCTGGAATTGCCCTAGGCCGTCAGAATGCACAATGGACATGAATGGATGCAGGCGATCAAACAGGATGCTTACGTACGTGTCTAGACCTATCAGAGGTCCTACATCACTCCAACTGTACACGCCCCACACCATTTCAGAGCCTCCACCAACTTGAACAGTACCCTGCTGACATGCTGGTTCCAGGGATTCATGAGGTTATCTCTATACCCATACACCTCTATCCGCTCGATATAATTTGAAACGAGACTCGTCCGACCAGGTAACTAGCTCCCAGTCATCAACAGTGCAATGTCATTGTTGACGGGCCCAGGCAAGACGTAAAGCTTTGTGTCGTGCAGTCACCAAGGGTACGCGAGAGGGCCTTCGGCTCCAAAAGCCCATATCGATGATGTTTCGTTGAATGATTCGCACGCTGACACTTCTTGATCGCCCAGCATTGAAATCTGCAGCAATTTGTGGAAGCGTTGTTGCACTTCTGTCACAATGAACGATCCTCTTCAGTCGCCGCTAGTCCCATTCTTTCAGGATCTTTTTCCAGCCGCAGCGATGTCGGAGATTTGTTGTTTTACCGGATTTCTGATATTAACGGTACACTGGTGAAATGGTTGTACGTAAAATTCCCACTTTATCACTACCTTGGAGATGCTGTGCCCATCGCTCTTTCGCCGGCTATAATCTTGATAACCTGCCATTGTAGCAGCAGAAACTTATCTAACAACTGCGCCAGACACTTATATAGACGTTGCCGAACGGAGCGCCGTATTTCGCCTGTTTACGTATCTCTGTACTTGAGTACGCATGCCTATACTACTTTCTTTGGCCCTTCACTGCATGCTATGACTCCGGGTCAGCGCGGCGCCGTACGAACCGGCTGCTTCTCAAGCCGCGCTCCCGCCAGACGCTACACTGCTGCATGAATCGAACGAAGTCACTGAGGCCCGTTTGCAAGCAGCTGCTTACTTCGCACAGTATTTGCCGACACAGTACTTCACCTCGGGTGTCACATTAAAATAACTGATGGCTGTATCATCAAGGACAAGATCGTTACCTGTATCTGCTTGTAATTGTTAAGTCAACTTACTGTTACGTGCATGTGAAAAAACTCTGCAGCCTACGATGCAGTGAAAATAGTTAATTTTATTAAAGGTCACCCTACAAACTATTGAATTTTTATAATAGTGATGAGGAATTGGTAAATATTTAAAAGTTTTTGTCGACACACATGTAAGTTAGAATGTTCACGGCAAGACTGTATTCACATTGCACAGTTTTTGCACGTTTTGAAGGCATCGTTGCTGAGGCGTCGTTCTCGGTATGACATTTTACAAACAGTACAACATACCTGCATGGAGGAAACAAATGTTATAACAAGTCTTTTCACTACTATACGATAAAACATTGAGGAAGTCGGTACTGATAAAAATTTACAGCTAACTAATATCGCATTTCCCTCTTAGTGCAGCGGATATGGAAAGTGCTGCGGGATAAACTTCCTCTCTCTGTTAAGTACAGATGCCTTAGATGACGCGCCTGTGGTAGTAGAAATAATGCAAGCAAATACATTGAATTTATTTCCTTTCTTCTTTAAATTGATCTCTTATCCAGTTAAAGGTGTTTAAAATATTTAACTAAAATACAAATTTTATTGGTTTACAAATGGGTTCTTTTACATATGTGGCAGTGCTTATCTAACAACTGCGCCAGACACTTACATAGACGTTGCCGACCGGAGCGCCGTATTTTGCCTGTTTACATATCTCTGTACTTGAGTACGCAGTACTACATAGGTCTGCCGCATTCTCAGCACGGTGCTCCTGTATCTGGTACACCAATGGCAGAAGCACTGCAGCGTTGGAACATTCTCAGTTTCGGCAAAATTGGTAGGCACTTGAAATACTTCGAGAAAATGAATTAATTTGTCACTTCCTGTTAAAACCAAGTTGCCAAACAAGTATATTCTTCCGAATTCACGTAAAACTTCATTTGATCATGTGGCAGAAACACTGATTTTTAGCATGGCACGCAAAGTATTCCAGCGATTCTCAACTTGCTGCGTCGCAGTAAATTACAACACGTGAGTCTTTCTTATGGCCACTTCTTTTTAAATAAGTTTCGCCACGTTCCGTTGATTCCAATGATGGGTGAACGTTAGGAGAGTATTCCTGCAATCATTTTCCATCGAGGGTATGGCATAGAGGGAGTGGTTGTTGTACGGAAGGCGGCAACATTTGCCCCCTGTTCGGTAACGGATGTAACCTGTAGGAGATGTCTTTTAAATATGCTGTACTTGCTTATGTTAGCTACAGCTTCGTCCAGTACATTTGTAGCACTGATTTCCAACAAACAGGAGCGCTGCAACGCCAGAAGGCTACTACTGCTCTCACTATTAGGAGAAGCTTTGCATGTATTCAAGTGTAGTAAAGGGTGTTGGTACTGCCATCACGGAAAGCTAATAAATTAAGACAGCCACTACACCCTGTAACACCTTCAGACTTATTTTGAGTATCTACAACCCGTGTAAATTCTTGCCAAACCATGCTATCTTCAGACAAGTGTCGGTCATCTCTTTTAGATATTTTATAATGTTTCGACGTTGGAAGATCCTCTGCTGTTCTACATGTATTTCTGAAATAATAACAATAATAATAAAAATAATAATTAAAATTTTTAACAGAACAACGACTAGCTGATAAGATCCGTGTAATAATCAAAAATAACAGGATATCCCAGTCAGAATTAGAAAACGTCAAACAACAAGTACCACAAATACTGGAACAAAATAATGTGCAATCAGAAGAAGAAGAAAATACAGTAATGGACTCAAACATCCCAGAGCAAACAAACAAAGAACAACACGCATCAATTAAACAATCAGAGGAAAACGAAATCTTAAGACAGCCACCAGAACAAGCACAAATAGAACTCGAAGTAACACACATGTTAGATATAGAAGAAAAATTTCAGCTGACATATATAGAATACAAAGACACAAATACAGACATTAGACCATTATTGCATAGACCGCCAAATAACCCACAAGTCGAAACAACAATAAAAACTATCAACACAATCATACACAACGAAATAAATGAAAACACAACTATGGAAGAGTTACAACTACTGGTTTATATAGGAGCACTCACTACACTAAATATACACACTAGGCAGAGATCAGAACCAACCAACACACAGAAGAAACCCACAAAACCAGCATGGCAACACAGGCTACAGATCAGAATAGAAAAACTGAGAAAAGACATCGGACAGCTAACACAATTTATAAGAAATGAAATGTCAGAAAAAAACGAAAAAGGTTAGGTAAAATCTCAAAACAAGAAGCGATAGAGCAATTAGATGAAAAGAAGCAGAAATTACAAGCATTGGCTAAACGACTTAGAAGATACAAAAAAAGTGAAAATAGAAGGAAACAAAACCAAACATTCAACACAAACCAAAAGAAATTTTACCAGACAATAGATAACACACACATTAAAATAGACAATCCTCCAAACATAACAGACATGGAACACTTCTAGCAACATATGGTCAAACCCGGTACAACATAACAGGCATGCACGGTGGATACAAGCAGAAACAGATACATACAAGATGATACCACAAATGCCTGAAGTGATAATTTTGCAACATGAAGTCACCCAAGCAATTAATTCTACTCACAATTGGAAAGCCCCTGGAAAAGATAAAATAGCAAATTTCTGGCTAAAGAAGTTCACCTCAACACATTCACATCTAACTAAATTACTTAACAGTTACATTGCAGACCCATACACATTCCCTGATACACTTACACATGGAATAACTTATCTGAAACCTAAAGATCAAGCAGACACAGCAAACCCGGCTAAATATCGCCCCATAACATGCCTACCAACAATATACAAAATATTAACTTCAGTCATGACACAGAAATTAATGACACATAGAACACAGAACAAAATTATAAATGAAGAACAAAAAGGCTGTTGCAAAGGAGCACGAGGATGTAAAGAGCAACTGATAATAGATGCAGAGGTGACATATCAAGCTAAAACTAAACAAAGGTCGCTACACTATGCATACATTGATTACCAAAAAGCTTTTGATAGTGTACCCCACTCATGGTTACTACAAATATTGGAAATATACAAAGTAGATCCTAAATTGATACAGTTCCTAAACATAGTAATGAAAAATTGGAAAACCACACTTAATATCCAAACAAATTCAAATATCACATCACAGCCAATACAGATTAAGCGTGGAATATACCAAGGAGACTCATTAAGTCCTTTGTGGTTCTGCCTTGCTCTGAACCCACTATCCAATATGCTAAATAATACAAATTATGGATACAATATTACTGGAACATACCCACACAAAATCACACAATTGCTATACATGGATGATCTAAAACTACTGGCAGCAACAAATCAACAACTAAACCAATTACTAAAGATAACAGAAGTATTCAGCAATGATATAAATATGGCTTTTGGAACAGACAAATGTAAGAAAAATAGCATAGTCAAGGGAAAACACACTAAACAGGAAGATTACATATTGGATAACCACAGCGACTGCATAGAAGCGATGGAAGAAACAGATGCCTATAAATATCTAGGATACAGACAAAAAATAGGAATAAATCATACAAATATTAAAGAAGAACTAAAAGAAAAATATATACAAAGACTAACAAAAATACTGAAAACAGAATTGACAGCAAGAAACAAGACAAAAGCTATAAATACTTATGCTATACCAATATTGACCTACTCATTTGGAGTAGTGAAATGGAGTAACACAGACCTAGAAGCACTCAATACACTTACACGATCACAATGCCACAAATATAGAATACATCACATACATTCAGCAACTGAAAGATTCACATTAAGCAGAAAGGAAGGAGGAAGAGGATTTATCGACATAAAAAAACCTACATTATGGACAGGTAGACAATTTAAGAAAATTCTTTCTAGAACGAGAAGAAACTAGCAAAATACACAAAGCAATCACTCATATAAATACATCGGCTACACCACTGCAATTTCGTAACCACTTCTACAACCCTTTAGATCACATAACGTCAACAGATACGAAGAAAGTAAATTGGAATAAGAAAACACTACATGGCAAGCACCCATATCACCTAACACAGCCACACATCGATCAAGACGCATCCAACACATGGCTAAGAAAAGGCAATATATACAGTGAGACGGAAGGATTCATGATTGCAATACAGGATCAAACAATAAACACCAGATATTACAAAAAAAATGGCTCTGAGCACTATGGGACTTAACATCTATGGTCATCAGTCCCCTAGAACTTAGAACTACTTAAACCTAACTAACCTAAGGACAGCACACAACACCCAGCCATCACGAGGCAGAGAAAATACCTGACCCCGCCGGGAATCGAACCCGGGAACCCGGGCGTGGGACCAGATATTACAGCAAGCATATTATTAAAGATCCCAAGACCACAACAGATAAATGCAGACTTTGCAAACAACAAATAGAAACAGTAGATCACATCACAAGCGAGTGTACAATACTAGCAAATACAGAATACCCCAGAAGACATGACAATGTAGCAAAAATAATACATCAACAGCTTGCCTTACAACATAAACTTATAAAACAACACGTTCCCACATACAAGTATGCACCACAAAATGTGCTGGAGAATGATGAATACAAATTATACTGGAACAGAACCATTATAACAGATAAAACAACACCACATAACAAACCTGACATCATACTCACCAATAAAAAGAAGAAATTAACACAACTAATCGAAATATCCATACCCAATACAACAAATATACAAAAGAAAACAGGATAAAAAATTGAAAAATACATCCAACTGGCTGAGGAAGTCAAGGACATGTGGCATCAGGATAAAGTCGACATTATACCAATTATACTATCAACTACAGGAGTCATACCACACAATATCCACCAGTACACCAATGCAATACGGCTACATCCAAACTTATATATACAACTACTGAAATCCGTACCGAGCGAGGTGGCGCAGTGGTTAGACACTGGACTCGCATTCGGGAGGACGACGGTTCAATCCCGCGTCCGGCCATCCAGATTTAGGTTTTCCGTGATTTCCCTAAATCACTCCAGGTAAATGCCGGGATGGTTCCTCTGAAAGGGCACGGCCGACTTCCTTCCCCATCCTTCCCTAATCCGATGAGACCGATGACCACGCTGTCTGGTCTCCTTCCCCAAACCAACCAACCAACCAACCAACAGAAATCCGTAATTATTGATACATGTTCAATTACCCGAAAGTTCCTAAATGCAATATAACATATACCGTACAGTTAGAAGGAAGTCACGCTTGATCAAGGTCCGCGTCACTTTTCATTTTTGACCAGACATAACGTCTGAGAAAAGAAAGAAATAATAATAGTAATAATATCCCAAAAGGGGTTGGTCACAGTGTACTGCATCGAACTGTCTACATAGGGCTGCATTAGCTGGCCACACACGAGCGGAAGTTAGGGACAGGTGACGAGTATTTCCGACAGATGCCAGAACACCTTCGTTCTTCGCCTGTGTGTTAGTGGAGACACGACCCTGATGCAGTCAGCTGTCATTCTCGGAACACCCAATCCCACCTTCTTATCTGGGCGTAAACGTGCGCGTTTCTCTGGTAATGGGCCAGTCCACGTTCAGAAAGTCCACGAGTTTTCCTGCAAGTGACAGCAAATTCTAGTTTTTGCAATATGGTGAAGGAGTGCACCACTGGCCATACCGAAAACTTATCAAATTGTATTGCAAAAGACCTTGTTTGTAAATTGTATTGCAAAAGACCTCGTTTGTAGAAAATGCCCAAGGAACATTACACGAAGAAGAATGTAAAAAGCTGGACATACGAAGAGAATGTTGAAAAGTTTCTAGACGATATTCCAGTTGTGGACCATAGTGTAATAAAGACTTGACTACAAAATATGAGTTCAGTTCAGACAGGTGGAGGCTTTAGAAAGAAGCCGGAAAAGGGAAGGATGAATTGTAT
The DNA here is from genome assembly GCF_023898315.1 of Schistocerca nitens. Lineage (NCBI taxonomy): Eukaryota > Metazoa > Arthropoda > Insecta > Orthoptera > Acrididae > Schistocerca > Schistocerca nitens. The sequence continues at coordinate 374,102,907 of NC_064615.1, read as the reverse complement.
AAACTTTGTTCGAAGACATTTCAGGATTGCAGCCACTCGACGTAAACTTCATTCCACGATATTTCAACTGGGCACCTGCCAGTCAGTTTCAGGTGAGCCATCGAAGACTGAAGAAGACATTTTCTGTTTCGCATTATATAGTGCACTGATAGTATTGCCACGCATACGCCAGAGGCATGGTGAATGAAGGACCACACAGCCCGGCGACAGCGCCCTCGCTGGTGGAACTGCAAGGGTCACCTGTCTTCACCGTTGTCGCTCGTCGCAGTTATCGGAGTATTCTGGCGTCTTTGTCTGGAACAAATCTCGGAGTTGACGGAATTCCACGCATTATCCAGCTGGTAGCCACTGTCACGGTTCATTAGATTTTCCACAATGCGTATTTCAACGAACTCTTTTATAACGGAGTCCCAAAAAGATGTTGTTGTAGCCAAAATTAATGTATTGTGATAGTCCATTGAAATTCTGTTGGAGATACAATGTTCTGCAATTGCAGACTTGCTGGGTTGCAGTAGGCAAGTGCAATGTTTATGTTCTGTGCAACGTACTTCCACTGTGCATGTTGTTTGCCTTGTATGGGCCATACCGCACTGACAAGGTATTTTGTAAATTCCCACCTTCCGTAGTAACAAATTATCCTTCTCTGATCCCAGCATGTCCGAAATTTTAGATGGTGGACGGAAAATCATTTTCACCTTGTAAGGTGTCAATCAAATAACACACCTTACATTGAATTCCTGAAACAATTCCGGCTAGCTCGATATGTCACATGATATATTTACATGAAAATGTGTGAATTATTGATAGGCAAAGCGAATAAACAAGCCAGAATTGGTGAAAAAAAACATTAACACTCACACTAGTAATTGCTTGCGAACAGTTTCCCAGACCTGAACCGTGAAATGAAGTTCAAAGGGAATGAGAATTTTTATGACAGCAACGCCTGTCCCAATGTTAGGCCTATACCCACACAGCGGGACATCTAGCAGACGCAATGAGACACTGGAGCCACTGCACAGACCATCAGCAAAAGCCACCCTTGTCCCTGCTTTTAACGATGACCCTTCGGAAAGCCTTTCTGTAGGAACACGGCTGAAGATGACAGACAAATGTCCAGAGAACCCCAACTCGAAACTTCGGTGACTGTCTGTAACGACCTGTGTTAAAATTTGCCCTACGAAAGAAACGACGCCTGTGATAGGTAACAAAAACTGTAGTGGGTGAAGTTATAATAAGTATGAATGCTCTAATTGGCCAGAAAGAAAGAGACAAATGTAAACAGAGAAATTCATCGAGTGTTCCAACAAGGCGACTCGCGCCGCACTGATACGACTGCAAGAGTCATTATGTGAAAACTTGTTCACAGGCTCGTCTTACCTCCTAATGAGTTAAACTACAAAGTTTCCTAGTATAGAGAATTGCACTTCGCACTGACAGTTAACACTATCGGGTGATTTGAGGGCAATGACGTATGTGCTGTTTCAGCCAAATAGCGTGTACTATGCCAGTTGGCTTAGCTAGGGAACAACTAGGTGTCTCGGCTTCACCTAAGACGTAAAAAATGTATCAGACTGGGGTTTTCCAGCCGAGAGAGATTTAGAATAGAGTCTCAGGTTCACAGTTCGCGCCGACAGCCGCCAGTGCCGCCGCCGACGAAAGGTAAACACAGACGCCTGCGCTACGCCAGAAAGTGATATTCAATTGACACTCAGAACTGCGGTCGACTGGGTCTCTCCTGTTCTTTTCGTACATTTAACCATGACCTGTACTTAAACATATTCACGATTGTCACGGTTAATTGCAGCATAAGCGCGAGATATTCGATTTAACAAAAAGAATCTATCAGCCACTGTAGAGTGCTGTATACCCTGAAGTTACTAAAGTGTTTTAATTGCTTACTTCTTCCTGATGCCTCTTTACCAACCCCATCCATTAATTGCTTATTTTAATTGTGCGTTTTTAGCTTAATTATCTCCCCAATCGCGTTTAATTTATTTGTATTTTATCAACCCCCAGACATGGTCATCAACCATCTTACTGTTAAAGCACCTTAGATTAGGTAGAAATTTCCCTTCACAGTTGGGAACACAAAATATCAACATTTTACCATCTTGTACATATTATAATTATGAGATTACGAAGTCATACTTAAAGAACAAATAAACCTTGATAACGAAAATCTAAGATTTTCATTTTTTGCTAACATATAGTTACTCTACCACCTGGTGAGCAAGATGTATGAGACAGGCGAAATAGCCTCAGACTTCAAGAAGAATATAATAATTCCAATCCCAAAGAAAGCAGGTGTTGATAGATATGAAAATTACCTGACTATCAGTTTAATAAGCCACGGCTGCAAAATACTTACACGAATTCTTAACAAACGAATGGAATAACTGGTAGAAGCCGACCTCGGGGAAGATCAGTTTGGATTCCGTAGAAATGTTGGAACACGTGAGGCAATACTGACCCTAAGACGGATCTTAGAAAATAGATTAAGGAAACGCAAACCTACGTTTCCAGCATTTGTAGACTTTGGGAAAGCTTTTGACAATGCTGACTGGAATACTCTCTTTCAAATTCTGAAGGTGGCAGGGGTCAAATACAGGGAGCGAAAGGCTATTTACAATTAGTACAGAAACAAGATAGTTACAAGAGTCGAGGGGCATGAAAGGGAAGCAGTGGTTGGGAATGGAGCGAGACAAGGTTGTAGCCCATTCCCGATGTTATTCAATCTTTATATTGAGCAAGCAGTAAAGGAAACAAAAGAAAAATTCGGAGTAGGAATTAAAATTCATGGAGAAGAAATTAAAACTTTGAGGTTCGCCGATGACATTGTAATTCTGTCAGAGACAGCAAAGGACCTGGAAGAGCAGTTGAACGGAATGGACAGTGTCTTGAAAGGCGGAGATAAGATGAACATCAACAAAAGCAAAACGAGGATAATGGAATGTAGTCGAATTAAATCGGGTGATGCCGAGGGTATTAGATTAGGAAATGAGACGCTTAAAGTAGTAAATGAGTTTTGCTATTTGGGGAGCAAAATAGCTGATGATTGACGAAGCAGAGAGGATATGAAATGTAGACTGGCAATGGCAAGGAAAGCGTTTCCGAAGAAGAGAAATATTTTAACATCGAGTATAGATTTAAGTGTCAGGAAGTCTTTTGTGAAAGTATTTGTATGGAGTGTAGCCATGTATGGAAGTGAAACATGGACAATAAATAGTTTAGACAAAAAGAGAATAGAAGCTTTCGAAATGTGGTGCTACAGAAGAATGCTGAAGATTAGATGGGTAGATCACATAACTAATGAGGAGGTACTGAATAGAATTGGGGAGAAGAGAAATTTGTGGCACAACTTGACTAGAAGAAGGGATCGGTTTGTAGGACATATTCTGCCGCATCAAGGGATCACCAATTTAGTATTGGAGGGCAGCGCGGAGGGTAAAACTCGTAGAGGGAGACCAAGAGACGAATACACTAAACAGATTCAGAAGGATGTAGGTTGCAGTAGGTACTGGGAGGTGAAGAAGCTTGCACAGGATTGAGTAGCATGGAGAGCTGTATCAAACCAGTCTCTGTACTGAAGACCGCAACAACAACAGCATAGTTACACCTGAACCTGTAGACTAACTTCTGTTAGCGATAACGTTACCTGTACAGGGAGTGCAGTGGAACCGACATTGAGATCATTGTCTGATTACATCACTGTCCGTACTTCTTCGATCCTCTGAACTCTGCAGCATCCGTGAAATGGTATCTTCCTACCTTGCAGGTTGTAGGTTCAACACCAAATTCCTAAAAACCGTCACAGAGCATCCTTGCGAAGCTATGGTAGGAAGATAGATCAGAAGCAGTCTCACTCATGTTAGAAGCTGAAAATTATTAAGGATTCTTATCATTTTGAAGAAAATATTTCCAACGAAGGGAAGAAAAGCTAGGGACTTTGCTGACGCGTTCTCCTCTTTCTCCACTTCCCGGTTCTTGGTTTTAGCTGAGAATGCCCTGTTAATTTGCCGGATCTAGTTTCCATTGCCTCTGAACACTGTCCTTATATGTGCTAGGTCTTTAGGTAAACTATCTGCATTCGATACTGTATGGTCCCTGCGTACAAGGGTTTTAAGCATACTCACGGTTTGGGATGGGTGATAGCAACTTGATAAGTGCAAGTACAAATCAGTGTGAGTGGGCTTACAGTAAACTTTGCTTGTACTGTTTTCATTACTGTATTACATATTACTATGTTACATCCATTATTTTACATTACAATTTATTTTTCTTTACAAAGTATCAAGCCCTCACAGTACTCAGAGGCGTGCAGAGAATTCAAGAAGCGGGAAACGGAAAGGATGAATTGTATAGACCATGCCTGTATTGTGTTCACTACTGTATTACACATTATTATGTTACATTCATTATTTTATATTACTAGTTACTTTTATTTACGAAGGGTCAAGAACGCCCTGTTCCTAGCGTATTGAGCCTTCACAATACTCAGAGGAGTACAGACAAATCAGAAAGCAAATCCGCTCGCATGTGGCAAGTCAATCCTGCCTTCTCCGTGCTGTCTGTTTCCGAGTTGCACCGAGCCCAAATGTGCCGCGATACATGTCTCCGTCATTTCCAGGGCGGGGCAGTCTTCAGTGCAACTGCCTAGCGAGCAAGGGATATGAGCTCGAATTTTAATTCAACGCTTTGACTGGTATTCATTACCGCAGATAAAGCTGAGACTCAATAGGCCTCTGGAAAGTATCATTTCACCTGGTTAATAGTTTCACTTGTTCATTTCCCGATGAGATGAATATCCATCATCCGGCAATATCTGGACTGATGACTGCCAGCTCGAGGCATTTTCCATTCACTGTCATATTACCCGCCACATTTCACAGTGTTTGATTTTTTCCCGTAAATTGTCATGGAGGATAAAGTTGACATTCGTTCGCTTGCAGAGCAGTTATCAGAATTGAGAAGGGGCTTTACTACAGCCGTTGACAACACTGGACTTGATCTACTTGGATTTGTGGGAAAGGGACTACCGTTTCGTAATACTGAGTCACATACGCAGGGAATGGATGCTGGGGAGCGGATCCTGCTTCGCCGTAATAGGCAATATTCTCATGGAGGTGGTTTACTATTGCTTTCCCCCGAAATGTTACAAAATGTCATGTGTGTTTCTACGTGTGGTCAACTGTGATGAGAAGTTGTACGATGTATTGTTGGGGTTGTGTTGTTATGGACGAAGGGAATGGAGAGAGCGTAACGCGATGTCGACTCATGGACTACTCTCGAATAGCACTAACGAGGACCCTGATGTTAACAAGTGCATCCGACGGACGAATCATCCTCAAGAGTGTCACATGCGTTCGCTTCAAAAGATACTGAGGTCTGGTATTTAATGCAGGATATAGGCGCAAGGGCTGGTGATCAGGAACCTTACGCCACTTCCTCGCCTCCCCATGTCGACCTTATATTGGCAGTGAAAAATTTCCACCACCAGAATTCGAAACAACTTACCACCGAGTCGAGCTCCACCACGCACTAGTACGTTAGCGCCCTTGACTTCGCAGGCCGGCCTTTACGAGAATTGCCTAGGAAGACTTATAACACATTGTAGCCGGCCGCGGTGGCCGAGGGGTTCTAGGCGCTTGAGTCTGGAACCGCGCGACTGCAGGTTTGAATCCTGCCTCGGGCATGGATGTGTGTGATGTCCTGGTTAGGTTTAAGTAGTTCTAAGTTGGGGGGGGGGGGGGTTGTTTTGGGGAATGAGACCAGACAGCCAGGTCATCGGTCTCAACGGATTAGAGAAGGACGGGGAGGGAAGTCGGCCGTGCCCTTTGAAAGGAACCATCCCGGCATTTGCCTGGAGCGATTTAGGGAAATCACGGAAAACCTAAATCAGGATGGCCGGACGCGGGATTGAACCGTCGTCCTCCCGAGTGCGAGTCCAGTGTTTAACCACTGCGCCACCTCGCTCGGTGTAGTTCTAAGTCCTAGGTGACTGATGACCTCAGATGTTAAGTCCCATAGTGCTCAGAGCCATTTTAACCATTTTTTGAACACGTTGTTCTCACAAGAAGTGCTTCCAAGGCCGGTCGATTCTCTAAAAGATAAGGGCAAACTGACATTGACTGTCGGTGATATGAAAAATCCAGTAATTTCAAATCACATCTTGGGATATACGCATAGAATGTAAATAAAGGCAAAAACCTCATAGATCCAATCTACTCCTAAAACTTGAAAATAATCTGTGTCTACGTTAAAAATAAAATAAACCCTTGAGCTCCTCTCATTCAAATGAGGACGGCTGTATACTGACTCATTATAAAAGGGTAACTTTGGTACCAGTATACACGAAAGTCTCGAATTCGCAAAATCTGCCTCGGCCTTCGTCTACAGTACCGCGCGGCCGCGTCTGTCTGCCCTGACTCCGAGGTTGAGATGTGACCGAAACGGACACGTTTCCAAAACTACTTCTGCCTGAAATCTCGGGAAACTCTGCTTGTTCACTATGCGTACCACATGCATCGTCCAGTATCAGTGTAAGGCTGCAATGAAGTGCCACGTCTCTGCTATTTTCTAATGTACAACAGCACAGTCATTTAATTTGTCCTCCAACATTGCCGACTGGAAAAGGAAACGGCGCATTCCTTTCTTTACCTTTATTATTACAAAGTAAATGAGTCAGCTAACTAGGTGCAAATGGAAAATTCTATTAAATTCTTAATAAAAGGCAGACAACTGTGGGAGTCCGTCGAAGGCCTATGTGATGGGGAGTATACCGAATAGAAGTGTAGTAGAAGAAGAAAAATGTGCTGAAGAAGAAGATGAAAAAGAGTAACTTAGTGAGTTGGTGAAATATATGGGAGGTGTAAGAATATTATTTGAGTTGGTGTAAAAAGCTACAAAACACGTAAAATACTATCAGGTTTCAGTAACGGATCGTCATCATCATCACGTTAGCAAATAAGGCACGTATGAATAAATGTGAAAAGTACCGGGACATTAGTCTGACAAGTCACACGTATAAACTATTGACAAAAATAATGCAGAAAAGAATGAAAAGAAAAAAAACTGGAGACTTCTGGACGAAGAAATATTTGGTTTCGAGGGAAAAGGCATCACAGAAGCAGTTTGACAATCCACTTAGTAATGGAAGGCAGATTTTAAAAAATCAGGTTACCTTCCTCATATCTGTGGACCTCGAGAAAGCCTTTAAAAATGTAAGGAGGAATAAGATGACCACAATTCTTTTAAGATTGGGGCTAAAATACTTAGACAGAACAATGATTTGCATCACTAAAATCAAAGTGAAAGGTGAAGAAAGACAATTTAGTGTTAAGATGGGTGTAAAGCAGGTTTACAACTAATCACCACTGTTGATCATCTTATACGTCATCGGAGAAGAAATGAAAAGAAAGAAAATGTCGGAAGAGGGATAGAAGTGCTCTGGGCACACGTAACAATACTGAAGTAGGGCAGACGACACGGCCCTTTTGACCGAACGTAATGTAACTTAGAAGATCTGAGCAGAGAAACGGACAGCGCGCTTAGCAGAAGACAAGACTGAAGAATAAATACAGCAAAGCCTAAGGTGCCGAAAAGCAGTGCAGAGGAGGGAAAGGTCTCCTCGACAACAAAATTTATAACTACGCAGTAGAGCAAGGACTGCATCAGTCTAGTCAAAATACTGATTACTTACCAAATTTATGAGTAAACTCCACTGCCTTGGAAACGAACAGGATGCAATCCACTGTTGAACTTCGTAGCTTGTCCAGTTTGTGTGTGCCATGAAATGCTTTTGTCGACAATCACAGGCCTTTCTGACACCTGAGGTACCCGTTGGCCACTCTGACCGAGATCAACGAATATTTATGCAGCCCACTATGTGCGAAAGCATCATCTATGAAAATACACAAATAATCTACTAATATTCGGTCTGTCTACAGAATACGCGCTACAATTACCGGGTGAACATGAATAAAATCTAAGAACTGCAGGGACGAATTCCTGACTGGAAATGGAGAAAAAAAGGTCCTATGAATATGTGTACGGAAATGCATCGTTGTCAAGGAAGAAGGCGCTGACGAATGACGGTTCCTCTGACCGCGTGCTACGTGTTCGTTGTGATGTTGCAGGCTGTGTAATTGACGCAGCGTGCTGTAAGTAGCAGAATGGTCAGGTATTCATGTCGGGAACAAGCCGAGATGGTGTTTGTGCACGGCCAAGCAGATGGAAACAGTCGAGAGGTAGCGCGACGATACCAAAACAAATACCTTCAGAGACACCAGCCACATCACACAAGGTTTGAAATCCTTTTTGGTCGTTTGTGCAATCATGGGTCCTTTCAGACACAGGAACGTGCAGCGAGGCGGCGGACTGTGTGTACAATAGATCTGGAGCTTGTACTAGGCTTCGTCTTAAAATCCTGTAGAATCCGGTCCTCCACATCTCGTATACGAACAGTCCGCCGCCTACCTGCAGATTCGTCTGCGTAAGGACCCGTGATTACACAAACGTCCAAAAAAGGTTTTAAGATGTTGTGTGATGTATTTGGTGTCTGTGAGGGTACTTCTTTCGATACAGCCGTGCTCTCTCTACCGTTTCCATGTGCTTTGCTGTACATAAACATCATCTCGGCTTGTTCCCGACGTGAATACCTGATCATTCTGCTGCTTACAGCACGCTGTGTCAATCACACGGCCTGCAAAACACAACGAACACAAGGCACGTGGTCAGAGGAACTTCAATTCGTCAGCGCCATCTACTATGGCAACGAAGCATTTCCCACCTATCTTCATAGGACCTTTTCTCCTGCATTTCCAGTCGGGAATCCGTCCCTGTAGTTTGTCGGTTTTATTAATGATCGCTCTGTGTAGTTAGTTAGTTGGTTGTGTGTTCCATTGATCAATGGCACGGTATGTTAGCCGTTATGATGTGGAACGTGACAAGTGCACAAGAAATGCACATTTGTAGCAAAATTTTTATACATTACAACACAGAGATAAACATTAACATTTCTATTATTTATCCCATTCCATTAAATGGCACAAAATGCTTATACTACACTCCTGGAAATTGAAATAAGAACACCGTGAATTCATTGTCCCAGGAAGGGGAAACTTTATTGACACATTCCTGGGGTCAGATACATCACATGATCACACTGACAGAACCACAGGCACATAGACACAGGCAACAGAGCATGCACAACGGCTTGCCATGCCATTTCCACCTGGCGCCTCAGTTGGACCAGCGTTCGTGCTGGACGTGCAGACCGCGTGAGACGACGCTTCATCCAGTCCCAAACATGCTCAATGGGGGACAGATCCGGAGATCTTGCTGGCCAGGGTAGTTGACTTACACCTTCTAGAGCACGTTGGGTGGCACGGGATACATGCGGACGTGCATTGTCCTGTTGGAACAGCAAGTTCCCTTGCCGGTCTAGGAATGGTAGAACGATGGGTTCGATGACGGTTTGGATGTACCGTGCACTATTCAGTGTCCCCTCGACATCACCAGTGGTGTACGGCCAGTGTAGGAGATCGCTCCCCACACCATGATGCCGGGTGTTGGCTCAAAAATGGTTCAAATGGCTCTGAGCACTATGGGACTCAACTGCTGAGGTCATTAGTCCCCTAGAACTTAGAACTAGTTAAACCTAACTAACCTAAGGACATCACAAACATCCATGCCCGAGGCAGGATTCGAACCTGCGACCGTGGCGGTCTTGCGGTTCCAGGCTGCAGCGCCTTTAACCGCACGGCCACTCCGGCCGGCCCGGGTGTTGGCCCTGTGTGCCTCGGTCGTATGCAGTCCTGATTGTGGCGCTCACCTGCACGGCGCCAAACACGCATACGACCATCATTGGCACCAAGGCAGAAGCGACTCTCATCGCTGAAGACGACACGTCTCCATTCGTCCCTCCATTCACGCCTGTCGCGACACCACTGGAGGCGGGCTGCACGATGTTGGGGCGTGAGCGGAAGACGGCCTAACGGTGTGCGGGACCGTAGCCCAGCTTCATGGAGACGGTTGCGAATGGTCCTCGCCGATACCCCAGGAGCAACAGTGTCCCTAATTTGCTGGGAAGTGGCGGTGCGGTCCCCTACGGCACTGCGTAGGATCCTACGGTCTTGGCGTGCATCCGTGCGTCGCTGCGGTCCGGTCCCAGGTCGATGGGCACGTGCACCTTCCGCCGACCACTGGCGACAACATCGATGTACTGTGGAGACCTCACGCCCCACGTGTTGAGCAATTCGGCGGTACGTCCACCCGGCCTCCCGCATGCCCACTATACGCCCTCGCTCAAAGTCCGTCAACTGCACATACGGTTCACGTCCACGCTGTCGCGGCATGCTACCAGTGTTAAAGACTGCGATGGAGCTCCGTATGCCACGGCAAACTGGCTGACACTGACGGCGGCGGTGCACAAATGCTGCTCAGCTAGCGCCATTCGACGGCCAACACCGCGGTTCCTGGTGTGTCCGCTGTGCCGTGCGTGTGATCATTGCTTGTACAGCCCTCTCGCAGTGTCCGGAGCAAGTATGGTGGGTCTGACACACCGGTGTCAATGTGTTCTTTTTTCCATTTCCAGGAGTGTATATTTATAGATTTATTTATTGCTATTCAAGAATTCATCTATGGTATAGAAGGAGTTGTCAAGGAGATATGATTTCAATTTATTTTTGAAGCTATTACTGCTGTCTGTCAGACATCTTATTGCATCTGGTAATTTGTCGAAAATTCTTATAGCAGCATATTTTACCCCTTTCTGCGCCAAATATAGGTTGAGCAAAGGATAGTGTAAGTCTTTCTTTTTTCTGGTATTATAATCATGAATATCACTGTTATTTTTAAACTGGTCCATGTTGTTGAGAACAAATTTCATTAGTGAGTAGATGTATTGTGAGGCTGTTGTAAAGAATTCCCAATCTTTTAAAAAGATGCCTACAAGATGTGCGACTATGAACCCCACACATTATTCTAACCACTTTCTTTTGGGCAGTGAATACTTTTTGTCTAAATATTGAGTTACCACAAAATATTATTCCGTATGACATCAGAGAGTGAAAGTATGCAAAGTATGTTAGCTTACTAATTTCTATATCCTCAAAATTGGCAGTTATTCTGATCGCAAAAGTTTCTGGACCTAGTCGCTTTAGGAGATCCAAAATATGAATTACCCAGTTAAGATTCTCATCTACATGTACACTCCAAAACTTAGTATGCTCTACCCTGTCTACTGATTTCTGTTGATGTGTTATAGTTATAGATGGAACTACTTTTTGCAGCAGAAAATTGGATGTACTGTGTTTTTTCAAAGTTTAGAGCAAGCCCATTTGCAGAAAACCAATTAATGACTTTTCTAAAGACCTTTTTTGTATCATTTTCAATTGGACTTTCTTTTACTGGATTAATAATGATGCTTGTATCGTCAGCAAACAGTGTCAGTTCAGCTTCCTGTGTAGTGCAAACGTAGATTAGATATGTCCCAAATAAGACTGAAGGAAACAATAGTCATCGGCGAGGCCTGGAAGAATCGACAGGATGTTCATATACGTATACTGCAAGGGAAACAATTCTTTTTTTTCATCATCAGTGTCTCGACTGGTTTGATACGGCCCGCCACGAATTCCTCTCTTGTGCCAACCACTTCACTGCGGATTAGCAATTGCACCCAACGTTACCAATCGTTTGTTGGATGTATTCCAGTCTCTGTCTCCATGCTACAGTTTTTGCCCTCTACATTTCCCTCTAGTGCCACAGAAGTTATTCCCTGATTTCTTAACACATATCCTGTTATCCTGTCACTTCTTCCTATCAGTGTTTCTCCATGTTATGTTCCTTTCTTCGCCAGTTCTGCGAAGAATATCTTCGTTCGACGTCTTATCAGTCCACATAATTTTCAACATCCTTCTGTAAAACCGCGTGTCAAACTCTTCGATTCTCTTCTGCTCCGGTTTTCCCACTGTCCATTATTGTTAGAAAATATCTCCCTCAAATTAAGGCCGATGCTTGACGATTCTAGACTTCGGTTGGATAGGAATGCCCTATTTGCCTGTGCTACTCCACTTTTAATGTTACCTTGCTCCGTCCGCCATGTGTTATTTTGCTTCCAAGGTAGTAGAATTACTTAACTTCGTCTACTTCGTGGTCCTCATTGTTTGTGTTTATCACTAATCTCATTTCTGCTACTCCTCATTAATTTAGACTTACCCTCAATCCACATTCCTCTGAACAGGTCCTGTAATTCTACACTTTCACTGAGGCTAGCAATGTCCTCACCCAATCTTATCATTGATATCCTCTCACCCTGAATTTTAATCTCACTCTTTACGCTTACTTCTATTTCCGTCATTGCTTCTTCGATGTGTAGATTGAACAGCAGGGGCGAAAGACTGCAGCCCTATCTACTACTCTTTTTCTTGCGATTACTTCGTTCTTTGTCTTTCAGCCTTATTGCTCCCTTTTGATCCTCGTACATATTATCTGTATAGCTTACTCCTATTTTCTTATAGTGTCGAAAGCTTTTTCTAGGTCGACAAATCCAATGAACGAGTCTTGACTTTTAATACGTCTTGCTTACATTATAAGGTGCAGTGTCAGAACTGCCTCTCTAGTTCCTTTACATTCCCAAAAGCCACACTGGTCGTTATCTAACAGATCCTCAAGTTCCTTTTCCACTGTGTATTATTCTTGTGAGTGGCGTGAAGCCACGAGCTATTAAACTGATTGTGCAATAGTCTAGCATTTATCTGCCCTCTCTGTCTTCGGGACTCTGTGGATTATATTTTTCTGAAAGTCTGATGCTATGTCTTCAGTCTCATAGATTTTACATACCAAAGTGAATACTCGTTTCGTTCCCACATCCCCTACGTTAAGCTTCCTCAAAGCTCTACTGAACTCTATAACTCTGATACTGGCTCCCATATGTGTACCACATCGACTTCAATTTCTTCTTCTATCGCGTTATCAGACAAGTCCTGCCTCTCGCAGAGGCCTGCAGTGTACTCTTTGCACATGTCAGTTCTCTCCTCTGGTTTGAACAGTGGAATTCCAATTGGACTCTTAATGTTGCAGCCGTTTCTTTTAATTTCACCGAAGGTTGTTCTGACTCTTCCATATTCATAATCAGTCCTCAAAACGACCATTTATTTTTCGATTTCTTCACTTTTTCCTGCAGCCATTTCGTCTTGTTTTCCCGCCACTTCCTCTTTACTACATTCCTAAGTGACGTGTTTTTGTATATACGAATTGTCCATAACATGTTTGTACGACTCTCTTTCGTCGATGAGTTGAATTATTTCTTCTGTTATCCAAGGTTTCTTACCTATATTTGTCAGATTTCTATGATGGACTTTTTTTTAGAGATGTCCGTTCCTCTTCAGCTGAACTACCTACCTATAATATTATTCATTATCGCAGCGTTTACAGTCTTAGAGAACTTCGTTCTCCAGTATTTCAGTGTCCCACTTCTTTCCACATTGATCCATCGTGACGATCTGCTGTGTTAAGCTTTAATCTTCTCTTCATCATTACTAAATTGTGATTAGATTCTATATCTGTTCCTGGACACATCCTTCCAATCCAATCTCTGATTTCGGAATCTCTGTCTAGCTATGATGTAATCCAGCTGGAATCTCCCTGTGTCCCCGGGCCTTTCCAACAACACCTGTTCCCCTTCTGATTTTTGAACAGTGTGTTCGCTATTAACAACTGAAATTTCTTTCAGCATTCAATCAGTGATTCTCCTCTTTCATTCCTACTACCAAGCCCAGGCACACCCGTAATTCTTTCATTCATTCCTTTTCCTACTAATGCATTTATATCCCTCATGATTATTAATCAACTGCCTTTACATACTGAATTACCCATTCAGTATTTCATATACTTTCTCTACTTCTTCATCTTCTGTTTGTGATATCGGCGTGTATACCTGAACTATTCTTATAGACGTTGGTTTGCCACCGATTCTGATGAGAACAACCCGTAGTTAAAATGTCACAGCGAAGCCAAACAGAAGACATCTGGAACATATCCAGTCCTATATCCAGGTGAATTACAAGTTTCCTTAAATTAACCGTTTTTTGTATTCTACCTTATTTATTTTCAATGAGGTAATAGTGGAGGACTTTGGATGAACATCTCAATCGAGTTGCCTCTGTGTCCTACAGAAGTTTCAGAACATATTCCACCAGGGTGTGGAATCACTCGTTTTGCCGAACCTCCACTATTGCAGTGTGCTGAAACAAGACACGACTAGTGAAACTCTATATATACGAACAGTAACAACTAAGCATAAATGCTGCCAGTGCCTTCAGTTTAAATCTACGTGCCTGTAATTTCTCCTTGTTGTTCTACTTCTCATTAGCGAGTATTAACAATGTTTCTTTCTGTTTTCCATACTGATATTTCCACTTTTTATGGTTATCGCTATTTCTGAGTATTGGATTCTGTATCAGATGTAAGAAATCTCATAATATATTTGTCGTAAGGAATGTGATGCAAGTTATGTAGACTGTCTGGCTAGGTATAAAAGAGGGTCTGATAGCCCTAATCTTGCCGGGATAAATAAATCAAATAAATATAGCAGTTGATTTCTTCTCATTAGCTTATCTTTTTCTTGCTTATTTCTCTCTATTTTGTATGCATAAGTCACCATTTTGTGTGAGTCAGTTCTACTTGTGAACCTATCCCAGATTATACAATTCATTTCTCTTCATTCTGCTTAAGATGCTACTTACATTACCTCAGGCTTTCCTCGGTAAATTTAAATCATATTTTCTAACAATTTCTTAAAACCCTTCTCTTCCTCCTTAAGTTCTTCAGTTTCTAATTAGTTCGCCTTAAGTTTAATTTTTCATTATTCTGCCTAAGACATGAACGCAACGATGTGAAGATATTCTAGTCTTAGGTTTTTAGAGGTTTGATCCTTAGATGTCATAGCTAGTCTGAGCTTCCGATATAACTGAAACTCATCTTCGCGTTGTGTATTTGTGTTGCAGCTTCCATGTGAACTTCTCTGCCAAAGGGTTACTGTTACACCGTCACGAGACCAACAGCGTCCTCCGAAAGAAAACGTACACATTTTGAGATATGAAGCACCAGATTCTTCTGGTGACAGACGGCGTGAACATGACTGGCGTCACAAGGAGCAAGGAGCCGAACAGTGGGATGCACGTCGTGCAACTGCTCATCAGTTTCCCAGTGACCTGGGAGTACATGCGGCAATGTCTTCATTCAGTGTCACGTCCGAAGCAAAGAGTGGTCTGCAATCTCTAAAAACAGGTGCACCGACCCCGTCTCCTCAGCCGAATTTCTTGCCCCAGGATCCACCAAAGCCTCTGCTAAACGTGATATCGTGGCTGGTCTTTTTGGAGTCAGAAGACGACCTGGAAGCTGTGCTGAAGGGCAGAAGCGTGGACTGTAACTGCCGATTGGTGGTTCTCTCTGTGGCGGATGGCAAGGTGACTGAGGTGTACCGAGCAGAAGACGGAGTCGTCGCCGGTAGAGTCCAGCTGGGCTGGTGGGACGGCTATCGCGTGCACTGGCAAACCAAAGGCCGCTTCGAGAGGGCCAGGGACCTGGGGGGCTCCAGCCTCAGCTGCATCACTATAAACGTGAGTACTCAGACTGTTTCCTGATGCTGATGTGTGCGCTCCTACAGTAAGCAGGAAGGACTTACTTGTAGCGGAATGATTCCATTGAATAATATCTTGAATATAAGGATCAGCTTGAGCAAGTGACATGGGAGGTCACACTATCACCAACTGGTTACAGCAGGCCAAAGGTAAAGCTTGTTTGTGAATTTAAAGTGCACAGTCCTTAACGAAATGTAGCGAAGCCACTGACGATCATGCACTCCTAAGTGTTATGGCCATTTTATGTTTACACATAGCATACATAGTATTACATAACAAGTGTCGAGTATATGAAACTTTTAAGAACTGAAATATGTTTATATTTTGTTTCATCCAATCTTGTCTTTTTTACAGCACCTATTGTTATGTGAACATTTTCTTTTAGTTGATTTAAAGATCGGTATTATTAAGTATTGTGATTCTGTCAGAGACAGCAAAGGACTTGGAAGAGCAGTTGAACGGAATGGACAGTGTCTTGAAAGGAAGGTATAAGATGAACATCAACAAAAGCAAAACGAGGATAATGGAATGTAGTCGAATTTAGTCGGGTGATGCTGAGGGAATTATATTAGGAAATGAGACACTTAAAGTAGTAAAGGAGTTTTGCTATTTGGGGAGCAAAATAACTGATGATGGCCGAAGTAGAGAGGATATAAAATGTAGACTGGCAATGGCAAGGAAAGCGTTTCTGAAGAAGAGAAGTTTGTTAACATCGAGTATAGATTTAAGTGTCAGGGAATCGTTTCTGAAAGTATTTGTATGGAGTGTAGCCATGTATGGAAGTGAAACATGGATGATAAATAGTTTGGACAAGAAGAGAATAGAAGTTTTCGAAATGTGGTGCTGCAGAAGAATGCTGAAGATTAGATGGGTAGATCACATAACTAATGAGGAGGTATTGAATAGAATTGGGGAGAAGAGGAGTTTGTGGCACAACTTGACTTGAAGAAGGGACCGGTTGGTAGGACATGTTATGAGGCATCAAGGGATCACAAATTTAGCATTGGAGGGCAGCGTGGAGCGCAAAAATCGTAGAGGGAGACCAAGAGATGAATACATTGAGCATATTCAGAAGAATGTAGGTTGCAGTAAGTACTGGGAGATGAAGAAGCTTGCACAGGATAGAGTAGCATGGAGAGCTGCATCAAAGCAGTCTCAGGACTGAAGACCACAACAACAACATTATTAAGCACAATGAAATTATCATTATATTTAGCTTAAGTTTCGCCAGTTTAGCTACAAGGATCTATAAAAAAATTTGTCCAGATGCGGACTCGCACGTTAAAGGCTCAATATAAACTAAATTATGTATATAGACAGTTCATCCATTCCGGGTATCGGGAAAATCGACATTTTTGTTTGTTATCGACGCTGATACTGGCAAGATATCGATTTCAGGGGTTCGAAGATTTTCGATAATGTCTTAATTTCCATAATATAAATG
This sequence comes from Schistocerca nitens, assembly GCF_023898315.1. NCBI lineage: Eukaryota > Metazoa > Arthropoda > Insecta > Orthoptera > Acrididae > Schistocerca > Schistocerca nitens. Next base: position 374,085,822 of record NC_064615.1, on the reverse strand, counting down.
TGACATCAAGTCATGCACAAGGGAGGCGACCATTATTATAATAACCAGTAATTGCTACTGTGAACTTTGCAACTAGGTAATGTAATTACTGTGAGACTGCCATTGATAATATATTTGTAGACAGATCTAAGAAAAACAGTCATATCACAAAGCATATAGTAAATGGGCTATCTGATTATGATATGCAGCATCTTGTGTTAAATGTTGAAACTAGTCAGGATAAAACATCTATTAAACCTGAGTACAGGAGGGTAACAAATCAGTCAAAATTTGAGAAGTTTAGGAGACTGCTCAAAGACATGAACTGGATAGATGTTTACAATACTTCTGACTCGAATGGAAAACACAAAGCGTTGATTAATGAGGTTTCTCCCTCTTTTGAAAATTGTTTTCCCCTGAAAGTAACTCAGATCAAATATACATTTAAAAATAAACCATGGATTACACAAGGAATAAAGATATCATGTGAGTACCTAGGAACAGCTCTGATATTAGCATTGTAATGTATTACAAAGTATACTGAAAAATATTGAAGCAAGTAATCCAGAAAACTAAGCAGCTTTATTATGAGAAAAAGATAATTACGCCAAGCAACAAAATAAAAACTATATGGAATACAGTGAGGACAGAGACAGGTGGGGCCATAAAGGACGAGTAACAGACAGCTCTAAAAATAAATGACATATTGGTAACAAGTGCATGTAGTGTTGCAAACCTCTGAAACAAGTACCTTGTTTCTGTTATTGACAGCTTGGGGTTATCAGGACCGGTGAACAGTGTAACGGAGTATCTGAGACCTGTCTATACAAATAACTTCAGTAAAATGGAAATGACACTCACATCTCCCAAATAAGCAGCAGCCATCATAAAATCCTTAACATCTAAGTATTCTAGTGGTTATGATAATATAATTAACGAAGTTAATCAAAGAGTACTCATGGAAGTTGAGTTCTACCTTAAGTTATTTATGTAATCAATCTCTTATCAGCGGAACATTTCCAGACTGACTAAAATATGCTGAAGTTAAGCCTCTTTACAAGAAGGGGGTAAAGAGATACCATCAAACTATCGGCCAATTTCACTTTTGTCAGGTTTTTTCAAAAATATTTCAAAAGGTTGTGTTCAAGTACAGATTTAGAAATGGCTACTAATCAAATTTTCACTGAGATTAATAAATCGTTTACAGCTAAGTCACTGTCATTAAACTTCGAAAAGACTCACTATATGCAGTTCAGGACCTGTAGGAGGTTTCCTTCCAGCAAGTCCATAGCAATGAAGATAGTCAGATCGAAGAGGTTGTCAGCGTTATATTTCTGGGATTATAACTCGATAATAAATTCAGTTGGGAAATGCACCACTACCTGTTCCTGAGAAAAAGGATTTTTAACAGTCGGACAGACAGACAGGCGGACAACAATAGTATACTATAAGAGTTCCGTTTTTACCGACAGAGGCATGCAAACCTAATAAGAACACAGATGTAGCTTTATAACATTCACATACTCCTGATCGTCTTAACAGTTTACAACTGAAGCGGCTTAGAAATATGATTTGTGGAAAATTTAAAAACAAATCCTGTCCATCGTATATTCAGTAGTTTATTTCATTCGTTCGTGTACACTTAGAAGCAGAGCTACATTTTCAGAGCTTGTGTTGGCTACCGAAGTGCCGTCACTGTGGTGTCTTCTCGAAGAGAAAAGAGGAGTGATAGTTCAGAAGTGTGCGTTCCTGCCGCGTTGGCATCACATGTCGATCCTTCGATAGCCAACAGAAGCTCTGAAGATGAAGTCAGTTTCGAAATGCATATTAGCGAGAAAAAAATCGCTATTGGAAAGACCGTGGATGGGCTTAATTAGCAAATTTTCCATTCTTCATTCTGTCTCGGTTTTTCTAAGAAAACGAAAAGTTTATAATAATTTAGTCATTCCGCTACAGGGAGGTATCTGCGAACGGTGGGATTTGTCGCCTAACGAATGTCTCAGATATCAGAAGAGAATAGAATTTCACAATTTCATCGCATCAAGAAAACTTGTAGCCATACAAAGACAGTAAACTGGTGTCAGATAAAGGACAATCCTTCCTTGGCAAACCAACATTATGTTTTGATGAAACTATATCTGTTAACAGCTAAAGAGCTTCTGGCATCCACCTAGGAAAGGATCAGTTATTTGGACCCATTTAGAGACGGCGATTGGACGAGGCCGAATTGTCTGACACTCTGAAAAGAGCATTTCAGTTCTGAAACAGGTGACTGGTCTCTTTGATACTGTGACAAAAGACATCATAAAGGACGTAACAGGCCACCTCAAATTTGACCTACTAACATATCAAGGTTGTATTTTCGTTACGTCGCCAGTATGGCGAATTATATGACGTTCGCAAGTAACTTTTAACGTTTAGGGCGCCATTATCTTGTTACTCATTGATCATTCACACATGTGACACCGAAGTCCTAATCGAAGGCTCTGTGCCGTAGACGTATGTGTGTTCGAAGGCTCTTTCAAGTGCCGTAGACATATGTGTGTGGCTCCATTGAAACATGTCTGTGAGCCGTAGGCACACTTTGAACTTCACTGTTCTGGCGTTTTTGAAAACGAGGAAGCAGTGGGGGTAGCCGATATACGACGGAAGCATTTTGAGATTTTTACGCTATTTACACACAAGTGTAGCTAAGAAATATCTTCGTGACAAGTTAAAAATTGTGTGCCACTCCGGGAGTTTACTCAGACCCATGTCTTTCGCGGCCGACTGGGTGCCACTAATTACATAATCTGCGCTCGCCTCGCGATTCAACGTTGCAGATGTTTCTCTTGTGAGAGCCGGCCGGTGTGGCCGTGCGGTTCTAGGCGCTTCAGTCGGGAACCGCGTGACCGCTACGGTCGCAGGTTCGAATCCTTCCTCGGGTATGGCTGTGTATGATGTCCTTAGGTTCGTTAGGTTTAAGTGGTTCTAAGTTCTAGGGGACTGATGACCTCCGATGTTAAGTCCCATAGTGCTCAGAACCATTTGAACCAATTTTTTCTCTTGTGAGATGGTGCTCCTTCGTGACACAAAACTTTTCTTGCTTTACCTCCGATTTAATACTATTACGAAATTTTTTAACTGCAAGCAACTACTGAAGTTCAGAAACAGTTGTTACGTGTTATTAAAAAAATTAATAACAAGTGACTCATTGCAAGAGCCAAGCGGAATTTTTCGCGTTTTACCAGAGCTTACAAGTTTACATTGTTTCCAATGAGATAATAATTGTAATACTGTGATATCGTTGTTTTGCGCATTTGATGTATACTCCCAAGCGAATTTGCTTCCAATTAATATGATGTAATGCTTTTGTAAAGTCCGTGCCGCTTAAAACACATTAGATCGTAAGAATTGCTCACATATTAGTGAGAAGGCATACAAATATGGCTTTTCATCACGGTGTTGAAATTTAGCAGTTATAGTCGAGGATATAACGAAACTCAGCCATACCTAGACAGAGATACGGTATAACTAAACAACTGAGGGAATATAAACGTAGGCTTCCGCGGCCATTGTCACATTCAATAAAATTTTCCAGGGTTTGTGACCGTATTGTCAGGGCCGGCCTTAGCCATCCAGGTGCCCCGGGCGAGTCGTCCAGTTGGCGCCCTTTATTGTATAAATAGCGAACCTGGCAGTGCTTTGCAACACGGTATTTGACTGTTTTCTAGAAATCGTCTTAAGTGGTTAATGGCGTCATCTTATGATCATAACATGGTTTTTTCCATCGTAAATTTGAGTATTTTATTTTTTTAAATGGAAATGAAATCCAAATAATCTGAAAGCCCGCTAAGACGCTCCATGTGAGTCTTGTGTAGCCTGTGACGTCAGTCCAGCATGCTGCTGTCGCTGCCGTAACAGTCAGTATAGCAGTGATATATTGTTTGGGCATTCACGTTTTGGGAAATTGTCTAAAAATATTGCGTAGTACTGCACTGTACATCTACAACAACTCCAGAAAATTGTTTTTGCGTGTTCCAAACAAAGAAAAGATGCGTAAAATGTGGTTGAAACAGGCTCGTATATCCCAAATATTTCTTTTCTTTTCTGAAGCACCCCTGTACTAAAGCGAACAAAACAAAACAAAAATTATTCAAACAGGTCAAGCCATTTCTTTGTTTTGGTGAGACTAACACACAACAATTGATTTTTATATATAGGAGGTAATATGTATAACGAAAAAACACTAATTTTGAATTGGGTACCATATTTTTATTGAATTTAAAATAACTGTAAGCCATAAACCTATATTTTCTGTCAGTCATCTGAACACAAAACATATTACGCCTAATGAAAAACAATTATAAACGACTAAAATTTCACTTTTCTCGCTTTTCTGTCGGCAAAGTCTCTGATCAGATTAGCAAAGTCCAGGTTTTCTGCAACTTCATTTTCAATGGACAGTGAGGCCAAACTGGTTAGTCTTGTTTGAGACATTGTAGACCGCAAGTACGTTTTTATCAAGTTCAGTTTGGAAAAACTGCGTTCGCCGCTTGCGACAGTCACTGGTATTGTTAGCAAAATACGTAACGTTATCCAGATGTTGGGATATAACTCTTGAAGATTATGCTTTTTTATGAAGTTTAAGGCTTCAATAGGCGTTGCCTGGCTGTCTTCGAGATAGTGTTGCAGGCCTAAAATTTCGTCGCACAGCAAATTTCCATCAATATCTGGCTTCATGTTGACAGTTAACTTTTCTTGTAATTTAGAACAGTATTGTATTAGTTCTTCTTTATTTTGATTTTTTTTAATGTCAAACAAGAAACTCCACGTCGCAGAAAATTCTTGCATCTGTTCAAATCTTTCTTTCATGGATATATGCACGGTGTCCAACAGTGCATTGAAAAACTCTACTTTAAACTTCTTTTTTGGGTCACTTATTTGATCATCAACAGCCTCTTCACCCGGCCTGCATTTAATACGTCTTAATCGCATTTGTGGTTTAAATAATGGCTGTGTATCAAGATCCGAAGCCAGTTCAGTTGCTGTTACAATAGCTTGATCGAAACCTGTTTGTCTATGTGTTTCCAAATAAGAGCAACATTTGTCAAGGATTCCCATAAACTCGACAAAATTGATTGTGGGTGACTGACTTGCTTTACTCACAACGTTAATTTGAAACAGAACATCATACCATGTCACGAGAGAAACAATGAAGCTGAAGTCTTTTAATTGTCCTCCTAGTGTTGTCGCTTCGTGTGACACCGCAGCATCGCTTTGTTCAGTAGCATCGGCCAAGGAAACCAAAGCGTCATGCATTTCGCATAATTGATAACGAACCGCTTTGACGCTATCAATTGGAGCTTCCCAACGTGTGTCACTTACATTTTTCAGGGTGTATATCTTCAAATGGTCGGTCAAAATTTTCCATCTATTTACCGATCCAGCAAATAGATTAAACATTTTTTGTAACATTCCGAACAGTGTCACGGATTTTACTGATGATTTTGCCGCATCACACAATACCAAATTATAACTATGGCATCCACATGGCACAAAAAAAGCTAGTGGATTTAACTTCTTAATTCTGTTCTGGACGCCTTTATTTTTCCCCTTCATGTTCGCGCCGTTATCGTAGCCCTATCCTCTGCAGTCATTAATGTTAAGGTCAAGATCACTCAATGTTTTTAAAATGCTTTCTGTGAGGCCTTCACCGGTTGTATCATCTATTTGCAGAAATGAGATGAAATGTTCTTTTACACTTACGCCATCCTCTGTTATGTCGGCGCATCTTAAAGTTATCGAAAGTTGTTCTTTGTGGCTTATATCTGGAGTACAGTCAGCTATGATTGCATAATACTTTGAACTCTTTATGCGGGATACGATTGTAGACATAACGTGTGATGCCATGAGTTCTATTAATTCATTTTGTATATTTTTGCCGCAATAATGGTCAGCCAAATCACCATTCAATGCCAGTCTGACGTGCTCTTCCATGATTGGATCAAACTTTGCCAATAACTGTACAAGACCTAAGAATTTTTCATTATTTGGGGTAAATAATTTATCTGATAACCCTCTGAATGCCATATTATTTTCAGCCAAATACAAAGTAATGTGCATCAATCTTTGAAGCACATTGCTCCATCGTAAACTTTCTTTAGAAATTAGCTTTTGTTCTTCCTTGTCAATAGTTAATCCAGCTTTAAACCTGATTTCAGCTTCAGTCCATTGAGTAAATGCTTTTTTGTGGTTAGGACTATTTTCATGCAGTTTCAGAGCTTCACTTAAATGTTTCCAATTTCTGAAACCCACAGTGGTAGTCAAATTAGTAGTTGACTTTAAATCAAACAGTCGACAACAAAAGCAAAAGACACTGTCGTTTGATACAGAATAAACTAGCCACCGTCGTCTGATAGTTTCTTCGTTTGATAGTTTTCTTGTGTAATGAGTTGAAGAGAAATGACGCCCATTTTCATCTTTTGGAAAGTTATTTAGACATACTTGTGAGGGTCCACATATTATAATGCGATCTATATCTCTAGCATTCAGTACTTTTGGCCACGTACCTACATCAGAAACATTGTATTCTTTTATTGCAAGAACGTTGATACTTTCATCGACCACAGATGTCATGTGTTGATTTTGACTTGGAGAAATATCAGAGGATTCATGCAAAGATGTACTGCGCTGGTCAATTTAATCACCTTCAATAGGTGATTGTATATTTTTTGTGTATAATTTTTCACAGTCTGAAGAAATATTTGCTGATACATGGACTCTTGATTCAATATCTGAAGTATTTGCCTTAGAATTTCCTTTAAGGTACTTATAAATATTCATGTGCTTTTTAGTTTCTTCAAGAACTTTTTCTTTTTCAGCTTTTCTTTTCCGATTTTCTGAACCAGAAAGCCTTTTTTTTTAATCATTTCCTTCTCTTCTGGCATGATTTAATAATTTGACAAATTATTGCTTGGACACTGCTCTATTTCGCGACCACAATATTCGATCTATAACAAATAAATAAATTCACCTATCAGTAGATGTAACTAGAAAAAAACCTGAACTGAAAGATAAAAATGTTTTTCGCACCTATCAGAAAATTAAAATGTTGACACAGTCACGACACTTGTTTCACTCATAATTATTCAGCCACGAAAACATGACCGCTGCCTCCGACTCTTACTGACAATTACTGACATGCGGGTGCAAATCGTAGCGCTGCCAACATATGCGGTCTAACAAACATTGTGTGGCGCTGTATTATTTCAGTAAGTTAGGGGAGAATTCTCTATGAATGCAGTGCACGCATTGCATGATCTATTAATTAATGTACATGAGTCATTAAGTCACAAATATTCGATATAAATACATTCGTATTAATTAAATCATAATGTAATGTATATTTCACAGTCTGTATTTTCTTTTATTTGGAGCGACCGGTAGTTTCTGTTGTAAACGAGAGATGGTGCGGCTGCATGGGCTCTTCCTTGTTGCAGTTCTTGAAACAAATAAGAGAGGCGCTTTGGTAGAGCCCGTGCTAGCCCGCGTCAAACATGGATGGTTGCAGACAATACGAAGATTGCATTCAGCATGATTTCTCTTCTGCTACCCCGAATTCATCGCGCATTCGTGAGATTAGCGACGTATGTTAAATGAGACTGAATAATATTTTAGTTTCGCGAAATGGGTGATTGTAAATTGTAATTTTTTTTTACATGCGTTTAGTACGTGGCGCCCCTTGGGCCCCGGCGCCCTGGGCGACCGCCCGAGTCGCCCCACCCTAAAGCCGGCGCTGCGTATTGTCAATATATTTAAAACTAACGACGTTTCGGCCTCTGTTGCAAACGACCTTCTTCAGAGTGTTTTTTTTTCTGCTGAATGAGAGGATTTTGTTTCTTATATACCTGCAGACATGGCTGTTATCTAATTCTGATAGGCTGTTTAGGATGAAGGGATGTTAAAAAGTCTTTATTTGTGTTTTTATTATTTCTTTTCATGGTGGAAACCCTACGTTTTGATTAGTGTTTGCATTACTACTTGTGATCGGTGGAAATCAGCGAATGGAAAAGGAGGCGGCAGCTGTGACGTGGCGCTGTTTCCTGTTTTGTAGCGCCGGCCGACCTGCGGCTGCTGTGGTCTCCCGCGCGCCTGTATGTGTTGCTTCAGTCGTGAGCTATCGTCCTATGGCGCCTGGTTTTCCATTCGTCGCCTGGTTTTCCATTCGTTGATTCCCACCAGTCACAAGCAGTAATGCAAACACCAATCAAAACATCGGGTTTTCACCAATGAAAAGAAATAATAAAAACACCAATAAAGACTTTTAACATCCCTTCCCTTCATCCTAAACAGCCTATCAGAATTAGATAACAGCCATGTCTACAGGTATATAAGAAACAAAATCCTTTCATTCAGCACCCCCACCCTCACCTACCTTGGCCTCACCATTGACCGTCACCTCACCTGGATCCCTCATCTCCATTCCATCCAATGCAAAGCCCACAACTGCCTCCGACTCCTCAAACTCCTCTCTGGCCGGTCATGGGGCTTGCACCCCTCTACCATCCTCCACACCCACAAATCCTTAATCCATCCCATCCTCTGTTATGCCAGTCCCGCCTGGATATCTGCCCCCCCCCCCCCCCAAATTCTTTAAGTCCCTCAGATCCTTGAGCGTCATGCACTCCCCCTCACCTTCCATATACCCCTCCCGTCCCTCACGCGGATCCTCTATGACATCATTCCTTTCCCCCATCTGCTCCTATTCCTCGAACATATCCACATACTCTACACCTCCTGCCGCCTTGATCCCCCTCACACCCTGGTTGCTCCCCTCCTCTCCCATCCCCGCCCCCTGCCACGTTTTCACTGTTGTGTCCCCCCGTACCCTACCTTTCATCTCCTTTCCCAAGGTAGCTTCCATCAACTCCCCCTCCCAGATGATGCCCTCTCTCCCTCCATTTATCCCTCCTACCAACTCTGATCCTCACTCCCCCTCCTTTCCTCTGTCCTTTTCCTGGGCTTCCTCTCCCCCACCTTTCCTCTTTTTTCCCCACCTACCCTCTCCCTGTCCCCCTTCTCTCCCCCGAGTCCTTTTGCTTTTCTCTCCTCTGCCTTTTCCCGTTCCCCCTGACGTCTGCCCTTCCCCTCCCCCCCCTTATGAGTGCTCTCCCTCCTTTGTTCCCCCCCCCCTTCGTTTCTTTTCCTCTCCTCCCTCCTTGTTTTCCCCCACATCTGCCCAGCCCCCCCCCCACCCCCATCTGCCCTTGGCTAGGGAGTGTCATCTTTGTGCCGACATTTTCGTGCAGTGTTTTACAGTGACTGTTCAGTGTTGTGTGTCTTTTGGGAAGTGTTGCGAACGGACATCATACTGTCGCTGGGTACGATTTTTTATCTCTTGCGAACAGAAACCAGACTGTCGCCATGTTTTTTAATTGTGTGTCTACTATGTTACCTGTCTGATTCCTGTGTATTTTCTTAGCATTGCCAACCCCTTTGCATTATGTTTTAACTTTCCACAATTTTTCGCCGTTTTACAATTTAAGTCACCTTTTTATCGCCTGCTTTTATTGTTTCTTTTCTTCTTACGTTTCCAAAAAGTCTGTAGGCTGTAGAGCAGCATACTAATCTGCTGCCATATATATATATTGCCAATGCGGTCACAAGCCCATGAAAATTTTATTAAAACTGAGGTAATGTAAGTCACTTAGACAATCAAATCTGAGACACTGTGAAATATGTATTCTTCTCACAATAAATAAATAAGTCTCGATCCTCTCAACCAGACTATCAGAAGGTAGTGACCTCTATGAAGACTAAGCAGGAAGTTTCGTCTGGTTTTAGTGGGTGGATGCTGGTGTTCAAAATGGCTCTGAGCACTATGGGACTTAACATCTGAGGTCATCAGTCCCCTAGAACTTAGAACTACTTAAACCTAACTAACCTAAGGACATCACACACATCCATGCCCGAGGCAGGATTCGAACCAGCTACCGTAGTGGTCGCGGAGTTCCAGACTGAAGAGCTTAGAAACGCACGGCCACACTGGCCGGCTATGCTGGTGTGACAGAGGCTGATAGTTTTCTCGTATATTTGAATAAAGGTTTTTGTATCGGATTTCAAAAAGATTTTCGGTGCCCCTAACATTTTGTTACGTTTTTGTTTCAGAACTGGCCATTTACAATGATTGCAAAAAAGAGAGACGGTTTCGAGATAAGTGGTTTCATCGCAGAAATGTGGTACGTTTTGCAGCATCACCTTAATATCAAGTAAGTTTCATCTTTCATCGTGGAGGATCCATGAAAGATACCTCTTACCAACATAAAATGAGCTAAGTGTATTAACGTTTGGGAAGTTTTTTGTAGTGGAGAGTGCTATACCTGGAGAATAGTGTACCTGGGAACACATGGAATTTCCTGGTAGGTGTTTCAGTCTAGTGGCCAATTTTACAGTCACATGAAGGGACGTGCACTGGAGACAGCCATAAGCAGTTTTCGGCATTTTCAACTGTGGTTGTTTTCAGACATGAGGTTGTGTTTTGCACAGCGTTTGTAAATTCCGCGATTTGTACATTTTAAGCACAGTATAATAGCTGTTTTGAGGATGTTATTAATTCTTCAGTTACAGGGTTCTATGACGAGTGAAATTCTGCACTTTTTAAAACTATTAACATAACATGGGGGCGGTTAAGCCATACTTCATCAGTCATACTCCACCTTGTATCTTGGAACGGAAGGTCTCTCTGCCATGAAACACGTGATATTTGCGGTTTTCTCTATCTTGAAAATGGGAATTTGTGTTAGCTACCAATAGCTTCTACATCAAAACTTTTTAACTTGTAACTGGTTTTTGATCAGACTCCTTCTTAATTTCGTTTCACTTCCTGATTTTTGGTCTGCAGTAGAATTATAATGTAACACATAGTGCATTAAATACAGCAGTCACGAAATCTCCTCGACTGCAAAACTTTTAAATTTGTAGAGAATATTTGTTCGAAGGTACGTGACCCTCTGGATCTTGGAATAGGTTTTCACATTTGGTAAAAAGCCTGCTTCTCCGGACTAATTTTTGTAAGATTGCAGAAAAAGACAGCAGCACACAAAAGTTAATGCCACCATTTCAAAACAGAGTAAGAAAATATGTTTAACTTCTACTACAGGGCAGGCTAGATGCGAAAGGTAGAACACTTTCCTCTACTACTGAACACGAATTTTCGTTTCCTGTCGAGATGAAAACGCGCTACTAATGCACTTATCTGAAACACGGGTGATTTAAAATAAGAAAATCTACTTCTATTCTATAATTTTAAGGAAATTTTTCAACATGCATGTAATTGTTAAGTCATAGCTGAAGTTAATTTTCAACCTTACTTACCTAATTTAAATGAATATTTCAGTTTTCTGCCAGGGCTGCAACGTAAATCTATGAGGACGATCGAAAGGCTTCCATTCGTAAGCCGCACAGTCCAGAATCGATATGTCACGGAGGCATTCAGGCAATCATACCATGTCGAAGACACCAGTTTGGTGAAACATCGTATTCTGCTGCGTGAAAAAGTCTGCTGCAAGTCCTCGTCCGACAGGAATCCTCGATCCTTCAAGGCCTCTTTTAAATTACTGAACGAGTATGGGGAGAGGTCATGACTATATGGCAGGTGCTCGAGTGTTTTCCACTTGTGCTGGCGTCGCTTCTGCGTTACGATGTTTGCTGTATGCGGTCGTGCATTATCACGAACGTGGTGAAACGGTGGTTTTCGACAGACATGCTGCCCCATACACTTTTTATATTCTCCGATGGATATCTGCCAGAGTTCGTCCACCGGCAGCCAATAAAACAATAACAGCACGTTGGTCCTCTTTGGGTACATTTGGTAATAACGTCGCCATAGTGCCCGTTTCCGCATTTACCGCACACACATGGCCAAGACACGAATGCCACCCTAATGCCTTGCCTACATGTCGGTGCTTATATACCTGCAGCTAAGTTGCACTACGTTGCACGTACACTGCAGCAACGCCGTCAAACTGAAACTTTTTGATCGCCCCTTATTACATATATGAGATCATGGCACCAGTCTCAGCTTGTTAGGATGTAGAAAAATATTGGATAAAGGCAATGGAAAAGTTGCTACAGATATTAATTAAAAATTTTGATTCCTGGTTCACATTGCTATAACGGGATGGATCGCTATCCGTAATAACTGGTCGAGTCATGTTCCTGAGTGAAATGAATTTTTCTTACATCATCCGATTAACCGTACCTGCTACATGCAGCCCTGTCCGACTATACAACATCATCCTCGAGAGGTGCAAGAACATTCACTTCTAGAGCAGAGACTGCGAATCTTCTTTGTCGAAAGATATAAAAGCTCTTGCCAGAAAGTATGTGTCCATGAATTACTGGGTGACTTCCTTAAGTTTAGACCTCAATACACAGGGGTTGGACAAAAATACGGAAACTTCCGCAGAAATGCATAGTTGAACAGGTGTTAGTCAAGCCTGCACGTTGGGCCGGCCGGAGTGGACGAGCGTTTCTTGGCGCTACAATCTGGAGCCTAGCGACCGGTATGGTCGCAGGTTCGAATCCTGCCTCGGGCATGGATGTGTGTGATGTCCTTAGGTTGGTTAGATTTAAGTAGTTCTAAGATCTAGGGGACTGATGACCTCTGATGTTAAGTCCCATAGCGCTCAGAGCCATTTGAACCATTTTTGAACCTGCAGGTTGCGCTGTGGTATTTGACCATGTACTGAGCTTGTGCAGCTTTTCTCAATACGTTGCAAGTGTCAGTCGTGATCAGAACAGTTGTGAGTGAATATGTCAGAGCCAACTGTATTGAACTTGGGCACATATTTGGTACTCATATGGTGTATCCTTCTATGACACAGGGAGCCAAAGTATTAGGGAAAGTGGTAAAATGTCATCCTCTAATGAACTGAGAAACGCCAATTACATTAGCCGCATTCGGACTTTGAAATAAATCCAAAGACAAAAGTTGAAAATCTATGCTCTACCAGATCTCGAACCCAGATTCAAATCCTGGTCCGGCACAAGTTTTCACCTGTTGTCTCTGGATTTATTTCAAAGCCAGAATGTGACTAAAGTCATTGGTGTTTGTCAATTCGTATAACTAACAGCTGATATCTCACATTGTGGTGTGTGTTCTGTCAGACATGTCTCTTCTGTCAGACATGTCTGGCAGAACAGACACCACACACACACACACACACACACACACACACATGTACATATGGTGTATGCTTCTATGGCATGGGGACCCAAAGTTGGTTCAAAAATGGCTCTGAGCACTATGGGACTTAACATCTTAGGTCATCAGTCCCCTAGAACTTAGAACTACTTAAACCTAACTAACCTAAGGACATCACACACATCCATGCCCGAGGCAGGATTCGAACCTGCGACCGTAGCAGTCCCGCGGTTCCGGACTGCAGCGCCTAGAACCGCACGGCCACCGCGGCCGGCCCAAAGTTGGTTCAAATGGCTCTGAGCACTATGGAACTTAACTGCTGTGGTCATCAATGCCCTAGGACTTAGAACTACTTAAACCTAACTAACCTAAGGACATCCCACATATCCATGCTCGAGGCAGGATTCGAACCTGCGACCGTAGCGATCGCGCGGTTCCAGACTGTAGTGCCTAGAACCGCTCGGCCACTCCGCCCGGCGGAGCCAAAGTATTAGGTGTTTCAAGAGGAACCATATCGAAGACACATACAGCTGGAGAATGTGACATCCCACAGTCTAAAACTAATACACCCCAGGAATACTCTTCTGAGTTTAAACACTTTCGCTGGCCACCAATATACATTATGACTTAGCGGATGAAGACACACACATACACAAATATATATAGATACACCGAAGCGCCAAAGAAACTGGCATAGGCATGCGTATTCAGATACAGAGATGTGTAAAAAGGCAGAACAAGGCGCTGTGGTCGTCAACGCCTCTATAAGATTACAAGTGTCTGTCGCAGTTGTTACATCGGTTACTCCTTCTAAAATGGCGGGTTATCAAGATTTAAGTGAGTTTGAACGTGATGTTACAATCGGCGATGTGACACAGCGTCTCCGAGGTAGCGATGAAGTGGGGATTTTCCCGTACGACCATTTCACGAGTGTACCGTGAATATCAGTTATCCCGACATCGCTGAGGCCGGAAAAAGATCTTACAAGAACGTGACCAACGACGACTGGAGAGAATCGTCCAACGTCACAAGAGTGGAAACCTTCCGCAAATTGCTGCAGATTTCAGCGTTGGTCCATTAACAAGTGTCAGCGTGCGAACCATTCAACGAAACATCATCGATATGGGCTTTCGGAGCCGAAGACCCATTCGTGTAACCTTGATGATTGCACAACACAAAGCCTTACGCCTCGCCTGGGCTCGTCAACACCGACGATGAACTGTTGATGACAGTAAACATGTTGCCTGGCCGGACGAGTCTCGTTTCAAATTGTATAGAGCGGATAGACGTGTACGGGTATGGATACATCCTCTTGAATCCATGGATTCTGCATGTGAACAGGTGACTATTCAAGCTGGTGGAGGCTCTGTAATGGCGTGGGGCGTTGCAGTTGGAGTGATATGGGACCCCGGATATTCTAGATACGACTCTGACAGGAGACACGTACGTAAGCATCCTACTTGGTGATCAGCATCCATTCACGTCCATTGTGCCATTCTGACGGACTAGGACAATTCCAGCAGGAGAATGCGACACCTCACAGTCCAGAATTGACACACTACAGGAATACTCTTCTGAGTTTAAACACCTTCGCTGGTTACCAAACTCCCCAGACATGAACATTATTGAGCAACTCTGGGATGCCTTGCAACGTGCTGTTCAGACGAGATCTCCACCCTCTCGTACTCTTACGGATTTATGGACAACCCTGTGTGTGTGTGTGTGTGTGTGTGTGTGTGTGTGTGTGTGTGTGTGTGTCTTCATCCACTAAGTCACAACGCGGACGAAACTGTGTGATGAGGTATAGACGGTCATAGAAGAGGCCTGTGACGGAAAATAAGCAGACGATGCTATAGCGTCCTCACGCGCTGTGTGGTTCCTTACTGGATACAGGAACGAGGAATAGATGCTGTTCATGAACAAAGAATCCAGATTTTGATTTATTCTACACCTAATATCAAATATTAAAAATAATACATAACTTCGCTGCGGCAGTTGCAGCGTCAATTGATAACAGGAGCTCTGAATGTTGAAACATATACAGATACCGCAAATTTACAAATCAGTCTGTCTTCAACACAATTTCTATTCAGAAGATGCCCGGCCCTGGCCACTATGAGAATCTGTAAGTGTTATTCAACTGGCAAACACATAAAATGGGCTCAATGCATGAATGTTCGAACTGAAGTAGGCCTGTCGCTGGAGCCCCGCAGAGGGGGTGCTTGCATCTCATTGGCAGCGGCGTAATCGTTCGTGTCACCGCCCTCATGCCGCGGTGGCGACTGTAGGAAACGGGTCGGAGTATCTGGCGGCGCGGGAATTTGGGAGTGCGGCCGAACGGATAACGGCCGATACCGCAAACGACAGGTGCAAAAATCACTGCAGATCTGAATCTCGCACTCGCGAACCCTGTCAGCACCAAAATAATACGAAGGAAAGCAGGGAATTGTAAGGTGGGCTGTAACCCCGAAAACACTCCTCAGTGATGCAAACGCCAGTAACAGGAAAACGTCGTGGCGAACCCATAAAACCTGGACCGTGAAGCTACGGCAGAAAGGTCATTTGGGCGGTCGAGTCTTATTTCACACGGTTTCAACTCTGGGCCGTGTTTGCGTCCCAAGACAGAAACACGGCTGAGGTTCAGTGATTATTTCGGAAGCTATATCGCGGTATTCCATGGGCTCTATGGTTTTCTCTGCATGACCACATTACTACCAAGGACTATGTGACCATTTTGGCCGATCAGATGCATGCCACGATACAATGTTTGTTCCCTAATGGTGATGCTGTGTTCCAGAGTGGCAGGGCTAGTCTTCGCCCATGACCGGGGTTGTGAAACCGTGGATGAACTGTTGCATCTCAGCAGGTCACCAAGGTCACCATATCGCATTGTTATTGTGCCTCTGTGGTCTATCTTTGAGAGACAAGTGCATGATGGCTATCCACTTCCATCAGCGTTACGTGAATTTGCCACTATTTTGCAGCAAGAATGGTGAAAGATTCCTTTCAAAACCACGCAGAATATGTATTTATCCATTACGGGATAAATCGAAGCTGTTTTGCATGCCAACAGCTTCCTTATACCGTTTTAGACATGATCATCTGTTGGGTTTTTGGTGTTCCCACGTTTTTGTCCAACCTCTGTATTTCGAAAACTGTGCATACCCCAACAAAACAGTGAAGACGAAAAAAGGCGGTCTGCACTACTCACCATTTTCTGCGTGCTGGCGCTGTTGACAGTGAAACAGACAGAATTTCAAAAACAAATACACACACGTATGGTCACGGCAATAGCATCTCCATCATCACCGTATAGAACACCCAGCACTACATCCAGTCCAGTATGACACTCTACAAATTCTGTCTTGCCATTTTCCTTGATTTAACATAGCAACAAGATCTGGTACATTGAAAAGTACGACTTATGAAAAGCAGTTCAGCGGAAAATTTTATTCATCGAAGTTAATTACAGAGGTGCTCACTGAAGAGCCAGTGTGGTAGCTACGACAGACCACTCAAAATATATTCAGAACGAGTAAATCTTCGAGGAGCTGTTTTCACCAAGTTATAGCGAACAATGTGGCAAATTTTCTCATGTATGCAAGCAAGTTTGACCATTTATAGCTGCCAAATTCTAACAAACACATTAAGAAAAAAGAGATCTGGATGAATTTTTCTGTAGCATTGCAAAGAGCCTTCCAAGAGTGCTTCAGCGACGTTACATGTATGAAACGTAAGCAATTAACAATAAGATAACAGAGTTACAAACCATTATGATGCCGTCAGCTGAAACGTTTGATATGCAGCACCGAATATAAGGAAACACATGACTGACATTAGGTTTATAGTGTCAAACTTATTTGCGATACTCATTTTTCACATCTCACCCAATGTATGTTCGTCACGTTTTATTCAAGATTTAATTTTATCTCTTTCTTAATATAACGTATAATTACCGGGAGAATGCGCCGCCTCTGTGCACACCGAACCCTGCCAGGTGCCTGGACACCAGCGGCAAGTGCGTCAACGCCACCGCCCCTACAGGGAAGTGACCGACCGTTTTCCCAGTGATCTCCCATTGTTGTTGAAGCAAGAGAACTTTTATTTCTGATAACGAGATTTCATGTTTCTGACTGATGGTTTTCCTTCAGTTATTACTGCGATGTAGGTACACAATAAAATTTATATCAAAGTGAATAAAAGTTAATGTTAACCGCAAGTAGCAGATGCTCATTTACGTGCGTTTAAATAATACCTAAGAATAGTAGAACGATTTATTAAGACGACGAAGATTATTTTTACCAAGTGATAAATTTTGTTTTTGCAAACTTGGAAGACAGAAGTAGTTACAGAATATTTTGACAGGAAGTGATGTTTTTTGGAAGACGTTAACTACATTTTACGAGAGGGAACAATTTTATTCAAGGCGACTTTTTGTAACTCTATATTCTCTTTGGTACTCTGTGGAGAATGATTTACACTGGGGTGACAAAAGTCATGGGATACATCCTAACACCGTGTCGGACTTCCTTTCGTGCGGCACAGTGCAGCAACTCGACATGGCTTGCACTCAACAAATGTTTGGAAGTCCCCTGGAGAAATACTGAGCCGTGCTGTATCTATAGCCGTCTAATAATGCAGGATTTCGTGCACGATCTGACCTCTTTATTATGTACCATAAATGTACGATGGGACTCATGTCGGGTGGTCTACGTGGCTATATCATTCATTGTCCAGAATGTTCTACAAACCAATTGCGAACAACTGTGGCCCGATGACATGGCGGATTGTCATCCATAAAAATTCCATCGTTGTTTGCTGCAAATGATGTCCAACTAGTCGAACATAACCATTTCCAGTCAATCATCGGATCAGTTTGACCTCAGGACCCAAGCCATTCCATATACAGCCCACACCATTAAGGAGCCACCAGCAATTTGTATAGTGCCTTGTTGACATCATGGATCCATTGTCTCGAACCCTACCATCAGCTCTTAAATACTAGAATATGGACTCATCTGACCAAGCCACGGTTTTTCACCAGCCTAGGGTCGAACCGATGAGGCCACGAATGCAGGAGAGTCAATGCAGACCGTGACGTGCAGTTAGCAAAGACACTCGCGTCGGTCGTCTGCTGCCTTAGCCCATTAACGCCAGATTTCGCCACACTGTCCTAACGAATGCATTCGTCGTATGTCGCACAATGATTTCCGCTTTTATTTCATGCATTATTGCCTGTCTGTTAGCACTGACATCACTATGCAAACACCGCTACTCCCGATCGTCAAGTGAGGGGCATCGGCCACTGGGTTGTCCGTACCGAGAGGAAAAGCCTGAAATTTGGTGTTCTCTGCACACTCTTGACACTGTAGATGTCGGAATGTCGAATTTCCTAACGACTTCCGAAAGGCAATATCTCATGCTTCTAGCTCAAACTGCCATTCCGTTTTCAAAGTCTGATAATTCCCCTCGTGCGCCCGTAATCACGTCGGAAATCTTTCCAAATGAATCACCTGAGCCGGCCAATGTGGCCGAGCCATTCTAGGCGCTTCAGTCAGGAACCGCGAGACCACTACGGTCGCAGGTTCGAATCCTGCCTCGGGCATGGATGTGTGTGATGTCCTTAGGTTAGTTAGGTTTAAGTAGCTCTAAGTCCTATGGTACTGATGACCTCAGATGTGAAGTCCCATAGTGCTCACAGCCATTTGAATCACCTGAGTACAAAAAAATGACATCTCCGCCAATGCACTGTCCCTTTATACCTTGTATACGCGATACTAGCGCCTCATTCACACAGAAGAAGTTAATCACTGTCAGCGTCGCTGCTATTCTCCTACCAACATTTTTCTGTCTTGTGTCGATAAAAAAATCCAAATTTGCAACAATATTTTTTGAAGTATATTCTGTACCTGTGAAAAGAAGCGAGCTTGGACGGTAGCTGAGAGTACATACAATTGAGGTATCGAATTTCTTTGCCGATGGAACGATTTTTACGTAAAGTTAAATGTATTGTTCCATATATCGTCGAATTACCGCAATACCTCTGTCAAAAAATGAATAATGGAGATAAAAATTTATTTCATTGTCGCTCTGATCTAAAAAGCTCAGCACATATAGCTTTTCACCAGATTTTGTAAGTGCATAAGCATCCTTATCTTTGATATAAAAATTGTCCTTATTTTAAATATTGAAATTATTAGGAAAACCTCCAGTATTATTCCATGAACAATACCAACTAAATATGTTACTGTAGTATTCTCTGTCATGCAAGAAACAAAGGAGCCCTTAAATTAACAAAATAACAAACATTTGTAGTTAACAACAATAACATTGGGGTTACTCCCAAAAGTATTGATATAAAACCAACTTTATAGATAATGCGTAATCAGAGTCTACGTCATTGTTTTCAGAACAAACTGCACGGTTGCCGAAGAAATGTCAGATGTAGACTTCGACAAACATTTTGAGAATTTAAAAGTCGACATTGGGCTCACTGGCGTAATTGGTTCTTCGCTGGTGAAAGAACACTCATCTTTAACAACTAAACTGGGATCTACAAGGTGAGAGATCATTATCATTGATAAGCAATAAATGCTTTTAACATTCAGACCCTTCATACAAAATTTAAGAAAATAACTTTTTGATAGGCAAATTACGACATTTTTTTCTGCAATATTACGTTAAAGAGTGGTAGTTAGTAGAGCTCTGAAACTGTTTACTCTACACTGTTATTAACCCTGTTTAATTTAATAAGAAAGTGAGGCACTTTCTACTTTCGGTGCAAAAACTTTCCGATCAGAATCTACAGGAAAAAAATCTCTCTCCCACCTAATAGCTAAGAAATCTCCCGCTCTTATCACTCGTCCCACTGCTTAATTTTTCTTATCTTTTAACTGTCACCTTGAAAGTTTATCTCTCTATCTATACCTCAGATATAGTTTACCCTATCAATTTTACATTTTATTTCATCTGTAGTTCTTAGTGTCATAAACTGGAGTTACTGCTTTTTATTATTCTTGCAGCAGCATTTCCCTTTATCTGCCTGCTTTTCAAAGCAACAGAATTGCCGTTATTGTTATTACTGATGCTGTTCTTTCTATTATCGTCATTATTGTTAGTCTTGTGCCTACACAGGGTGAAAAGTATTTAAACCGACAAACTCTGGGAGGTTGTAGGGGACATCAAAACAAATATTTTTCCGTAATGTCATTTTTTCCTATGAGGAGTATTTAAACCGGTAGAAGAAGATTTATCTGGCGGCAAATTAATTAAACCAACAAACACTTTTCCATTTTTTATGACCAAGAGACAACACATTAACGCAACCCAATTTCAATTACAGTAGATTTTCAAAAATGCCTCTATTGACACGTAAACAAAGGTTAAACAGTCGGATCATGTTCTGTCTGACGCGGGCGAAAACCCCAGGAGTGTCCTGAATTTTTGCTGCTGCTGCTACTATCCGGGCAAACAGATCCTCTTGTGATGCAGCAGGAGTTGCCTAAACAAGGTTGCGCATCTCTCCCCATAAAAAAAAGTGCAGAGGGGACATATCTGGGGATCAAGCAGGCCATGATACAGGACCACCTCTGCCAATCCACGTTTCTGGGAACCGTCGGTTCAGGAATCGACGCACACGACGACTGAAATGTACCGGTGCCCCGTCATGTTGGAACCACATGTGTTGTCTTGTAGCGAGCGGGATGTCTTCCAGCAACTTCCTCAAATTGTAGCGTTCTTGCTGTACGACGGCGTCCCTATCCAGGTAATCTGCTAAATGACCCGGTCTCACGCAGACATTGGTACACAGCAGCAAAGGTCGTATGATGCGGGATACGGCGATTAGGATATTGTTGTTGATAAACCCGATGTACAGCTCGTCCGTTGTGATGTGCTACGTAGTACTCACCAACCATATCAGTTTACTCACTCCAGGTGTATAGATCCATTAGTAAACAGAGACAATGCACTACTACACTGGTGGACCGCAGTTGCCTACAACTGAAGAGCGTAATAAGCCCTCTAACAACCGTAATACGGCCTCTAACAACTGAAGAGCGTAATATGACCTCCACTGATTTAAATAATCCTCATAGGAAAAAATGACATTAGGGAAAAAAATTGTTTTGATGTCCCCTACAACCTCCAAGAGTTTGTCGGTTTCAATACTTTTCACCCTGTATAAATTGTTTCAGGTTAACAAGAGTCATAATGTGATATTCCACACATAGCAAAAATTTGAAGAATGTCTGTGCAGACGTTAGAGGATCAGCATTGTAGTTGAAGTGAAACAGAAATATTTTTCATTTGAAGGACAACATCCCTCTGTAGATTAACGTCATTGGATTATCTTTCTAATAATGAAAATTATTAAATTAAAGACTGAGAAATAATTGTAAAGTCAGCTTATGACTAATTATTGTTTGTAGCATTTCATCGTTTTTTATAATAACTGCAGGCGTCCAAAGGTTAGATGAAATGTGTCTGAGACAAATGTCGTCGAAGCACCTATCATCAGTAGAGCGTCACTTAAACGTCATGGCCAAAATCACCGATTCAGAATCCATCAGCAATTTTTTCCCGATGTCATATTACTGCTGATGCAGTTGCACAGGTCATACTCAAAGACGCTGGCAACACATGTCAAAATGACACCCAGGGAGGGGAAGGCGAGTTCTAGGAGGGGTGGGAAGGGGAGGAAAGAGATGGAGGTTGGTCAGTCACGTAACGTCAACGTCATCATCCTGTCTGCCAATCGATGTGGGCCTTTGGCGCTCTGACATCTCGGCCAGCGACTTGCAAGCTCAGCTACGTCACCCTTTGACCGATTTTAATTTTTATAGTTCGACTGTGTGACTGACATCATTTACTGACGGCACTCCACGTTGTTGAGACGTTGAAGGGGCTCCACTGATTTTGAGTAATATGCTGTTTTTTTTTCAGCTCAGTGGTCTGTAGCGATACGATCAAGGTGTGGGTGTGTCTTATAACGAATTAATTTGTTATTATTATTCCAATTACGCAAGTTGTAGTAAGAAACAAACACTATGAAGTAGTGACGCATAGCATAGTCTGCAAAATGCTAGTCGAGTGGCACCAAATCCAGCGATAGACCGGTGCCGAAATGTATCCGCACAATCTACCGATGTTCCATCGGCGTATATGTGGCATAGTTGCAGCGTATACGCCGACATAACAATGCATTACGCCAGTGTCGTCATGTGCTGTTGATACTCATAATTAATTTGGTGCTCAAAACTACCTGCATTATTTATGAATAAAATGCTGTTGCTCTCCATTCGACGCCTGTGCTCTGTAATAAGGCGATCAAGTTCTGTAGTGAGAAGTAGAGGTGAAACATGGGAGGTAAGAAACCTTGATAGTATAAAATAGTGACGGTATAGCATAGTTTGCAAAGTGTTAGTCGAGTGAACACCCTGCTTTAAAACAATTTGCTCTGAATTATTTATCAAACAAATGCCGTCACTATAGAACTATTGTGACAATAGAACTACTCCCCCCCCCCATGAACCATGGACCTTGCCGTTGGTGGGGAGGCTTGCGTGCCTCAGAGATACAGATGGACGTACCGTAGGTGCAACCACAACGGAGGGGTATCTGTTGAGAGGCCAGACAAACATGTGGTTCCTGAAGAGGGGCAGCAACCTTTTCAGTAGTTGCAGGGACAACAGTCTGGATGATTGACTGATCTGGCCTTGTAACATTAACCAAAACGGCCTTGCTGTGCTGGTACTGCGAACGGCTGAAAGCAAGGGGAAACTACAGCCGTAAATTTTCCCGAGGACATGCAGCTTTACTGTATGATTAAATGATGATGGCGTCCTCTTGGGTAAAATATTCCGGAGGTAAAATAGTCCCCCATTCGGATCTCTGGGCGGGGACTACTCAGGAGGACGTCGTTATCAGGAGAAAGAAAACTGGCGTTCTACGGATCGGAGCGTGGAATGTCAGATCCCTTAATCGGGCAGGTAGGTTAGAAAATTTAAAAAGGGAAATGGATAGGTTAAAGTTAGATATAGTGGGAATTAGTGAAGTTCGGTGGCAGGAGGAACAAGACTTTTGGTCAGGTGATTACAGGGTTATAAATACAAAATCAAATAGGGGTAATGCAGGAGTAGGTTTAATAATGAATAAAAAAAATAGGAGTGCGGGTTAGCTACTACAAACAGCATAGTGAACGCATTATTGTGGCCAAGATAGACACAAAGCCCATGCCTACTACAGTAGTACAAGTTTATATGCCAACTAGCTCTGCAGATGATGAAGAAATTGATGAAATGTATGACGAGATGAAAGAAATTATTCAGGTAGTGAAGGGAGACGAAAATTTATTAGTCACGGGTGACTGGTATTCGTCAGCAGGAAAAGGGAGAGAAGGAAACATAGTAGGTGAATATGGATTGGGAGGAAGAAATGAAAGAGGAAGCCGCCTTGTAGAATTTTGCACAGAGATAAACTTAATCATAGCTAACACTTGGTTCAAGAATCATAAAAGAAGGTTGTATACCTGGAAGAATCCTGGAGATACTAAAAGGTATCAGATAGATTATATAATGGTAAGACAGAGATTTAGGAACCAGGTTTTAAATTGTAAGACATTTCCAGGGGCAGATGTGGATTCTGACCACAATCTATTGGTTATGAACTGCAGATTGAAACTGAAGAAACTGCAAAAAGGTGGCAATTTAAGGAGATGGGACCTGTATAAACTGTTAGAACCAGAGGTTGTAGAGAGTTTCAGGGAGAGCATAAGGGAACAATTGACAGGAATGGGGGAAAGAAATACAGTAGAAGAAGAATGGGTAGCTCTGAGGGATGAAGTAGTGAAGGCAGCAGACGATCAAGTAGGTAAAAAGACGAGGGCTAATAGAAATCCTTGGGTAACAGAAGAAATATTGAATTTAATTGATGAAAGGAGAAAATATAAAAATGCAGTAAATGAAGCAGGCAAAAAGGAATACAAACGTCTCAAAAATGAGATCGACAGGAAGTGCAAAATGGCTAAGCAGGGATGGCTAGAGGACAAATGTAAGGATGTAGAGGCTTGTCTCACTAGGGGTAAGATAGATACTGCCTACAGGAAAATTAAAGAGACCTTTGGAGAGAAGAGAACCACTTGTACAAATATCAAGAGCTCATATGGCAACCCAGTTCTAAGCAAAGAAGGGAAGGCAGAAAGGTGGAAGGAGCATATAGAGGGTTTATACAAGGGCGATGTACTTGAGGACAATATTATGGAAATGGAAGAGGATGTAGATGAAGATGAAATGGGAGATAAGATACTGCGTGAAGAGTTTGACAGAGCACTGAAAGACCTGAGTCGAAACAAGGCCCCGGGAGTAGACAACATTCCATTAGAACTACTGATGGCCTTGGGAGAGCCAGTCACGACAAAACTCTACCATCTGGTGAGCAAGATGTATCAGACAGGCGAAATCCCACAGACTTCAAGAAGAATATAATAATTCCAATCCCAAAGAAAGCAGGTGTTGACAGATGTGAAAATTACCGAACTATCAGTTTAATAAGTCACAGCTGCAAAATACTAATGCGAATTCTTTACAGACGAATGGAAAAACTGGTAGAAGCGGCCTCGGGGAAGATCAGTTTGGATTCCGTAGAAATGTTGGAACACGTGAGGCAATACTAACCTTACGACTTATCTTAGAAGAAAGATTAAGAAAAGGCAAACCTACGTTTCTAGCATTTGTAGACTTAGAGAAAGCTTTTGACAGCGTTAACTGGAATACTCTCTTTCAAATTCTGAAGGTGGCAGGGGTAAAATACCGGGAGCGAAAGGCTATTTACAATTTGTACAGAAACCAGATGGCAGTTATAAGAGTCGAGGGGTATGAAAGGGAAGCAGTGGTTGGGAAAGGAGTGAGACAGGCTTGTAGCCTCTCCCCGATGTTATTCAATCTGTATATTGAGCAAGCAGTAAAGGTAACAAAAGAAAAATTCGGAGTAGGTATTAAAATTCATGGAGAAGAAGTAAAAACTTTGATGTTCGCCGATGACATTGTAATTCTGTCAGAGACTGCAAAGGACTTGGAAGAGCAGTTGAACGGAATGGACAGTGTCTTGAAAGGAGGATATAAGATGAACATCAACAAAAGCAAAACGAGGATAATGGAATGTAGTCAAATTAAATCGGGTGATGCTGAGAGGATTAGATTAGGAAATGAGACACTTAAAGTAGTAAAGGAGTTTTGCTATTTAGGGAGTAAAATAACTGATGATGGTCGAAGTAGAGAGGATATAAAATGTAGACTGGCAATGGTAAGGAAATCGTTTCTGAAGAAGAGAAATTTGTTAACATCGAGTATAGATTTAAGTGTCAGGAAGTCGTTTCTGAAAGTATTTGTATGGAGTGTAGCCATGTATGGAAGTGAAACATGTACGATAACCAGTTTGGACAAGAAGAGAATAGAAGCTTTCGAAATGTGATGCTACAGAAGAATGCTGAAGATAAGGTGGGTAGATCACGTAACTAATGAGGGGGTATTGAATAGAATTGGGGAGAAGAGGAGTTTGTGGCACAACTTGACTAGAAGAAGGGATCGGTTGGTAGGACATGTTTTGAGGCATCAAGGGATCACAAATTTAGCATTGGAGGGCAGCGTGCTGGGTAAAAATCGTAGAGGGAGACCAAGAGATCAATACACTAAGCAGATTCAGAAGGATGTAGGTTGCAGTAGGTCCTGGGAGATGAAGAAACTTGCACAGGATAGAGTAGCATGGAGAGCTGCATCAAACCAGTCTCAGGACTGAAGACCTCAACAACAACAACAACATAGAACTATTATGTTTTCTTTCACTCCGTATGTGTTTGCACATCTGCTAGGTAAGGTATCTGTAGAACGCTAGTTGAGTAGTGTATTATTCTGCGCACAGCACTGCAACCGACGGAAGACCATTGCTGATACGTCGCACATCGTGTGTCAAAGGCATGTGCAAGCTTCAGTCAACGCCACGTGGCCGCAGCCGCAGATTGTAGCTCATGAATCATCTCAGCGCCGGGCAAGGTGAACAGAGAAACATGATTAAAACTCAATGATAGGTACTTTCGGCAATGCAGCTCTCGACAGCCGCCTCTTTGAGATGCAAGCTGTAGTCACTTCTCCACCCGCGTGAGGAACACTTCGGCTAGTGAAACGGGTCCTTCCTACTGGTGGTAAAGCTGAAACTTGGCAAGAATATAGAACAAGTTTGGCACCTGAGTGACCATCGAGCTACTTCCTCGCTTGTGGAGTAAGATCCCGCTAAGCCTCATTTGAAATTTCCTTGTCATTTCCCATTGAATAGTCTGAGTCATTTTCATTTTAGGTGTGACATAGGTTGTTAGTTTATGGTTTTGGGTCCAGAGTATCGCTCCACCTGCAAATTGCAAATAATCTCGTCTTTTACATTATCTGTCATTGTCACTACTGGAGCAGTATGGGAGAGACCTTTTCGCTAGGACTGAGATACTGTCGTCACACTGTCTAGTAAGTGCTGAGTTTAGTCTCTGCGTCAGTCTCAAAGGAAGTCTGTCTTTTGCTTATACTATCACAGAGCCTCCTCAGCTAAATCGAAAATTAGTAACATAATGTTCAGAAAACATTTCCATCATCAGTCCTCTTGTTTCTTACAGTACTCCACATAGTAAGTGCGAAAAACTTATGCTACTGTACACATGACAATGCCTTTTTTCTGCTGCTGCCGACATAGTTTTTGGTTTTTGTGTATGCACAATTTTATTTATGAATTTGTGGCACTGAATGATTTCTTAACTAGGCTTCCCTGTGTGTCTACTCCAACTACCCATTTTCGATACAGCTCGGATACGACACACGAAAACTCATAAAGACAGATCGTTTAGCATTTGAAGTGCATAATATCTTACTGATTCATGCTATTTTAGGCGTTCTTGTGTAACAGATACTTTATGTTTTACTAAAATTGGCTTTCACCTTAAAATTATTGTAGTAACTTGTAATTTATTTGTGTTAGTACAGCGCATATTTGAATAACGTTTTTCCATTAGTTTATTGAACACAACAGCAAACATAACAGAGAATTTACTCATCAACAGCATATTCTTTAAAATTATCTGAATCAGTCTGACAATGTTCAGGTAGTTTTTCGATTCTAAGCCAAAGGTTAAATATGTCGTCAAGCCAAGTTTGAAGGGAATTTTCGTCCCGAAAGGAATTTTCTCGACAGTCAGAGGGAAAAGTAAACATGTGAAGGTGCGAGATCAGATGAATAAGTTCATACGGGATGACTGTTCAAACAAAGTCCTGGGTAGTCTTCTTTGTGAAATCAGTACAGTGCATTATCTTGCTGTAGCGACATTTAGTGCAGTTTGATCTTCGTTTGTTTTATATTACGACTGAAAGGTGTCTCAGTTGTTGGCAAAAATGATAGCTGCGATGGAAAACATCCCCCTAGAGGACTCTCTAGTACACAACACTCTTTTTGTGCCATTAGATGCAAGATATTATCTGTTCACACCGCCGTTTGCTCTCAGGGATTTCTTTTGTTAGGATACAACTATTAAATTCTTCGTAATAAGTTAACATAAAGGCATCTTGTCATGTGTGACAATATTTCGCAGGAATGCCCAATGAACGAACTGATGACGTCCAAGGAACAATGTAGTGACAGTCACTTCGTTGTTTTTTGTTACTTTGAATTAGATCATGCATTAGCTCGTACACCCAACCTCTGAATCTAGTCTATTGAATGGAAATATCGCTGTTCATCATGTATGCATTATCGGTAGTTTCTGAATATGTCAAATCATTCCTGCCAGAACGATCTGTCTCGAAACAAGGAAATCCTTTTCTGACGTGATTTGTCCGATTGCACTTGCCCCACTCACGTTACAAATATTTCGAGCATCTTCCGCTGCCAACACCCCTCCATAAAATCCAAAGTAAAAAATATGTCGCACAAGACAGATCTTTTCCTAATTATAAGTCTGCTTTATAACGCCTAAACAACTTTCATAAGACTGAAGTAATCAAAATTCAATATGTAGCTGCACGAAAAATACTAGAATTTCAAATAAGAAAATGATACTTTGTAAACACACTCATTTCAACCCACACGTATTGTGTAACTGTAGGGTGCTCACTCGGTTCATCGAAATTATTTCGCCAAAATAATCGGATTACAATAAGAAACAATTTTATGCCAGCAATGCGAGAGGAGAAACATAGACGGAAGGACGGCGCCTGCCCTGAAGGCGCCTGATGCGGAAGGCTAATGGGGCTGTAGGGCGAGGAAATTCTCGAGCCTATAAACTATTGTGATCTTGATGCGGCCGCGAGCGTTTGCTATTACTGGTGGGTTAGAAAGTGAGGGAAATTACCTTTGAGATCCCAACAGGGTGATGACTTCAGCAGACAACCAAATGTGGCAAAGAAAAACAGGAATGAATGTTCTTGACATAGCTAAACTACTGGCCATTAAAATTGCAACACGAAGAAGAAATGCAGATGATAAACGGGGATTAATTCGACAAATATATTATACTAAAACTGACATGTGATTACATTTTAATGCAATTTGGGTGCATAAATACTGAGAAATCAATACCTAGAACATCCACCTCTGGCCGTAATAACGGACTTGATACGCCTGGGCATAGAGTCAAACAAAGCTTGGATGGCGTGTACAGGTACAGCTCCCCATGCAGCTTCAACACGATAGCACAGTTCATTATGAGTAGTGACTGGCGTATTGTGACGAGCCAGTTGCTCGGACACCATTGACCAGACGTTTTCAGTTGGCGAGAGATCTGGAGAATGTGCTGGTCAGGGCAGCAGTCGAACATTTTCTGTATCCAGAAAGGCCCGTACAGGACCTGCAACATGCGGCCGTGCATTATTCTGCTGAAATATAGGGTTTCGCAGGGATCGAATGAAGGATAGAGCCACGGGTCGTAACACATCTGAAATGTAACGTCCACTGTTCGAAGTGCCGTCAATGCGAACAAGAGGTGACCGAGACGTGAAACCATTGGCACCTCATGCCATAATGCCGGGTGATACGCCGGTATGGCGATGACGAATACACTCTTCCAATGTGCGTTCACCGCGATGTCGCCAAACACGGATGCGACCATCATGATGCTGTAACACAACCTGGATTCATCCGAAAAAATGACGTCTTGCGATTCGTGCACCCAGGTTCGTCGCTGAGTACACCATCGCAGGCGTTCCTGTGTGATGCAGCGTCAAACGTAACAGCAGCCATGGTCTCCGACTGATAGTCCATGCTGCTGCAAACGTCGTCGAACTGTTCGTGCAGATGGTTGTTGTCTTGCAAACGTCCCCATCTGTTGACTCACGAATCGAGTAGTGGCTGCACGATCCGTTACAGCCATGCGGATAAGATTCCTGTCATCTCGGCTGCTAGTGATACGAAGCCGTTTGGGTCCAGCACGGCGTTCCGTATTATCCTCCTGAACCCACTGATTCCATATTCTGCTAACAGTCATTGGTTCCCAACCAACGCAAGCAGCAATGTCGCGATACGATAAACCGCAATCGCGACAGGCTACAATCCGACCTTTATCAAAGTCGGAAACGTGATGGTACGCATTTCTCCTCCTTACACGAGGCATCCCAACAACGTTTCACCAGGCAACGCCGGTCAACTGCTGTTTGTGTATGAGACATCGGTTTGAAACTTTCCTCATGTCAGCACGTTGTAGGTGCGCCACCGGCGCCAACCTTTTGTGAATGCTCTGAAAATCTAATCATTTGCATGCCACAGAATCTTCTTTCTGTCGGTTAAATTTCTCGTGTGTAGTGTGGTGTCACCGCCAGACACCACACATGCTAGGTGGTAGCCTTTAAATCGGCCGCAGTCCGCTAGTATACGTCGGACCCGCGTGTCGCCACTATCAGTGATTGCAGACCGAGCGCCGCACACGGCAGGTCTAGAGAGACTTCCTAGTACTCGCCCCAGTTGTACAGTCGACTTTGCTAGCGATGGTTCACTGACAAATTACGCTCTCATTAGCCGAGACGATAGCATAGCCTTCAGCTGCGTCATTTGCTACGACCTAGCAAGGCGCCATTATCATTTGCTATTTATCTTGTGATGCATGTACCGTCAGACAGATGTTCACCAATTATGGATTAAAGTTAAGTATTCCAGAAGCTACGTACTTTTTTACTAGACTCAACTCCTTTAACTGTTCCAGACCTCACGCCAGCCTGCGTGAGCTTAAATGCGTGCCTTTCGGCTCTCTCATAGTGGCTTGGCTGTCTTTCCAAGTCACAACAGTTGGCGACGAGGCCAATTCGCGGTCGTAACTATACTTTCTGAATTACTTGTGTCATGGCTTCGCCACAATCTCCAGATGTCCTGTCCGAATTTTATCGCTTGCAGAATCATCAGACGCAGGCCATATTGGATGCCCTTGGACAGCTCGTCCAGGGTCAACGTGCAATGCAAAACGATGCGGCAGCCGCCGCTCCACCGCTACCGCAGCCACAAAACGCAGTTGCACCACCTTTTCGTCCTTTTGATGCGGCACTGGAAAGCTGGACGGAGTGGTCACGCCAATTTGGATTCCACCTCGCCGCCTACAGAATTCAAGGTAATGAGCGGCAGCCTTTTTGTTAGCATCCGTCCAAACGTACCGTGTGTTGGTGAAATTATTTCCCCGACGCGACGTAGCAACTCTGTCCTACGACGAAATTTTGTCTGCATTAGATGCATATTTCAAAGAATCAGTCAATGTAGTTGCAAAAAGGTATACCTTCTTTCATACAAAACGTACGGCCGGTCAGACTAATAGATAGTGGGTTGCAACCTTGCAAGGCCTTACTAGGATTGTGCTTTTGAGTGTCAATGTGGACTCCCTTATTCACATACTATGGTGCCTGATGCAATTGCACAGAACGTTTCTGATGTTCGTATAAGAGAACAGATTTTGAAACTAGTCAATCCCTCCCTTCAACAAGTGATGGACATATTGGATCGGCAGAACACACTTGACTTTGCTCAGGAATCATTTGAAACTTCGCCAGCCGTGTGTCATGTTAACCGGCCCGCCGGGCGAGCTACACGGAACAGTAAACAGCCCTCGCGCCCGTCCGCGCAGCTGCCGCCAAGCTCTCCACCACGTGTGCCGCGCAAGAAAGCAAATGCAGTGCTAAAATCATGCCCGCGGAGTGCTACTAGACATTCGTGTGAGAATTGCCTGTCACGCCAGGCTACTTGCTTTTTCTGTAATAAAAAAGGACATGTTCAAAGTGTTTGCCAGAAAAAGCTCCGATCGGAAGCTCAAAACCATTCCAGGCCCTTTGCTTCGCGCCGGAATCGGAATCGAACCAAGGATACTCAGGCTCATGAACCTTCGCCCATGGAAATTCATGTAGTTCATTCCACTCCATCCAGTGCCACTCCCTCTAACAGTGACTGTGTTCGTCCCACAAATAGTGTGCGTCGACATCGCCGGAAATCCCGTCAAGTCGCAAGTGATTCTGTACCAGTGTCAGTTCACGTTGCACGAGACAGTCACTCTTGTTGTCAGCAGGACAATAAACTTTTTGTCGATTTGGACATTAATGGCAAAGTGATACCATTCAAGCTCGATACCGGAGCTGCAGTTTCACTGATCAATCAAGACACGTACAAACAGCTGGGCACACCTCCGTTGCATGCCGCAAATGTTAAGCTCAGTAGCTCTTCCGGTCAGCATATCCCTGTGTTAGGACAGTGCAGCCTTCTTGCAACATACAAGGGACAAACAAAACTTGTGTCATTTTACGTCTTTCGTTCTTCTTCTGCAGTGAACTTGTTTGGTTTAGATTTATTTCAGTTGTTTAACTAGTCTATAGTCAAACAGGTCCTATCAGTGAACCAGACTGTGCCTTCAGTCTATGTGAAGAATTTGCGGACATTTTTGCACCGGGCCTTGGTTGCGCTAAGAACTATAAAGCACATTTGGAACTGAAAGTAAACGCGCAACCAAAATTTTTCAGAGCGCGCAATGTTCCCCACGCATTGCGTGATGAGGTCGTAAAAACACTACACGATTTGGAATCACAAGGTGTGATTGAACATGTGCAGGCTTCTCTCTGGGCATCACCCTTAGTAATTTTGCCAAAACCTTCCGGAAAATTGAGACTTTGTGTGGACTTCAAGGCAACAGTGAATCCCCAACTAGTGATTGCAACTTTTCCTTTACCCCGCCCGGAAGATCTTTTTGACAAACTGTGCCCGGGTAAATATTTTTCGAAGTTGGACCTAGCAGATGCGTACTTGCAAATACCGGTGGACGAAGAATCCCAGCGCGTTT
This sequence comes from Schistocerca nitens, assembly GCF_023898315.1. Lineage (NCBI taxonomy): Eukaryota > Metazoa > Arthropoda > Insecta > Orthoptera > Acrididae > Schistocerca > Schistocerca nitens. The sequence continues at coordinate 374,053,330 of NC_064615.1, read as the reverse complement.
TAGTGGTTAACACGCATCTTGGTTTGTACCGATTCAAACGACTGCCATTCGGGTGTGCATCCGCCCCTGCATTGTTTCAGCAATATTTACAAACTGTTTTTGCGTCGGTCCCTACTGCAGCAAACTATCTGGACAATATTGTGATCTCCGGAAAGACGGAAGAAGAACATTTAGCCAATCTCAGAACATTATTTCAGGTCTTGCGACACAATGGTCTTCGTTTGCGGAAGGACAAATGTGTGTTTTTTGCTCGTGACTTACCCTATCTGGGACACGTAATCAATGCCCAAGGCATACATCCCAGTCCAGAGCACCTCCGTGCCATACAAGACTTGCCGCCCGCATCTCGTGGTCGTGCGGTAGCGTTCTCGCTTCCCACGCCCGGGTTCCCTGGTTCGATTCCCGGCGGGGTCAGGGATTTTCTCTGCCTCGTGATGGCTGGGTGTTGTGTGCTGTCCTTAGGGTAGTTAGGTTTAAGTAGTTCTAAGTTCTAAGGGACTGATGACCATAGATGTTAAGTCCCATAGTGCTCAGAGCCATTTGAACCAGCCAAGACTTGCCTTCGCCGCAGAATTTGAAGCAGCTACAGAGTGTGCTGGGAAAAATCAATTATTATCATCGCTATGTGCGCCACGCCTCTTCCATTTCGCCGGCCGGTGTGGCCGTGCGGTTAAAGGCGCTTCAGTCTGGAACCGCGTGACCGCTACGGTCGCAGGTTCGAATCCTGCCTCGGGCATGGATGTATGTGATGTCCTTAGGTTAGTTAGGTTTAAGTAGTTCTAAGTTCTAGGGGACTGATGACCACAGCAGTTAAGTCCCATAGTGCTCAGAGCCATTTGAACCAATCTTCCATTTCAGTTCCGCTTCATCGCTTACGCCGTAAAGGTGTTCCGTTCGTCTGGACGATGGAATCCGAACGCGCCTTTCGCCAGTTGAAATCGGCGTTGCTTTCCACTACTTGCCTTACGCCATTCGATCCCCAGAAACCCCTCTTCTTGATGGTGGATGCATCGGATTTCGGGATCGGTGCTGTGCTTGCGCACAAAGATGGATCGCACGATCGCCCTATTGCCTTTGCGTCCAAATTGCTCTCGTCTGCGCAAAGAAATTATTCACAGATCGAGAAAGAAGCTTTGGCTCTCGTATTTGGTGTTACTAAGTTTCATGATTTCTTGTATGGTCGTCACTTTACCATCATCACAGACTACAAACCTTTGACATCACTTTTTCATCCGAACAAGCCTGTACCTCCACGTAACGTACAGCGCAGAAATTCATTCGCAGTACCGCTACGATATCTTGTATCGGTCCACTGCTCAGCACGGAAACGCCGATGCGTTGTCCCGTTTGCCTGTTGCTGAGGATAGAGCATTCGATTCCTCCGAACTTGCTTGCATGTTCATTGATGCAGAAACCGATGACGTGGTCGAATCGTTTCCGATTGATTTTCGTCGTGTGGCTACAGCCACAGCTGCTGACCCTGTCCTTGCTACCGTTTTGCGTTTTGTTGCTACGCAATGGCCCTTGTCAAAATCACGGATCGAGGATCCGTTGGTTCGCCGATTTTTTGCTCACAAGGAGAGACTTTTTGTTCGACGTGGTGTTTTGCTGTTGCGTTCTGATAATGATCAGTCCAAGGTCGTGGTTCCACGTTCGTTACAGTCCTCTGTCTTACGGCTTCTCCACCAAGGACATTGGGGTATAGTGAGAATGAAACAACTTGCTCGTCAGCACTGTACTTGGTTCGGAATCGATGATGCAATTACGAATATGTGCTGTTCTTGCATGGCGTGTGCCGAACATCAATCCGCCCCACGCGGAAATTCTTTGCATGGCCAAACGCCACTTTCCCTTGGCAACGCTTACACATCGATTTCGCTGGTCCGTTCTGGAATGCTCGATGGTTGCTTGTTGTCGATTTATTCAGTAATTTTCCTTTTGTTGTCCGGATGTCTTCCACGACGTCATCTGCCACCATCCAAGCGTTATCCGCTATTTTTTGCATTGTAGGTCTTCCACAGACTATTGTTTCCGACTATGGCCCACAATTCATGTCCGCAGAATTTCAGTCATTCTGCAAGGCCAATGGTATTCAACATCTGACATCCGCGCCGTTTTCGCCTCAGTCAAACGGTGCCGCTGAACGATTGGTCCGGACTTTCAAGTCACAGATGTTGAAGTTGAAAGAGTCGCATTCTCGGGAGGACGCGTTATTGCTCTTTTTGTCCTCGTATCGCTCTCAGCCCCGAGATGGTCGCTCGCCGGCTGAGTTGCTCCACGGTCGCCCTCATCAAACCTTGATGTCTTTGCTACATCCGCCGCATCAGGTTCCTGTGCAGCGGCAGACACCTGCTTTTGCTCCGGTCGACGTTGTCTACTATCGCCACTATCGCGGTTCACGGCGATGGCTCGCAGGGCGCATTATTCGCTGCCTCGGCCGCACTATGTATCTGGTATTGGGGGCCTCTGGTGAGGTGCGTCGGCATCTAAATCAGCTGCGCCTCTGTCGGCGCACGGGTTCTGCCGCTCCCCGTCTGCTTTCAGCGACGGTGCCGTCCGGTCAGCGCCCTGGGGACCCATCTACTGGCGTGCCTCAGCCTCAGGTGTTACCGACGATGCCTTCCATTTTGCCCCATGGCGACGCGCCGCATCCGCCGCCGCCGCCTGTTCTCCCGCCGGCGACGCCCGCAGTGGACGCGTCGCTGCAACCGCCGGGCGCCTCCCTGGGTCACGCGCCGCCGATCGCTTCCCGTGACCAGTTGTCCTCCGCCATGGACCTCTTGCCCGCTCCGGACTACACGGCGTCTTCGCCCGTCGGGTGCCCCGACCCGATGGAGGTCGACCCTTCGGCCCCTCCTGTTTCTATACGGGCGCATACACCGCATGTTGGCGTGCACCCTGGACTAGGTTTTCAGGCGTTTCCTAGCTCCCCTCGGACCGAATGGCAGGGTGCGGGTGGCACAGCCTCGCCTGTTGTTAGGCTCCGCACCTCGTCGCATACGTAAACATGGGGTCCTCCCCACGGCGGGCGGAAGCCTTATAACACAACCGTTCGCCGATTTGCGGGGGAGGAATGTGGTGTCACCGCCAGACACCACACTTGCTAGGTGGTAGCCTTTAAATCGGCCGCGGTCCGCTAGTATACGTCGGACGCGCGTGTCGCCACTATCAGTGATTGCAGACCGAGCGCCGCCACACGGCAGGTCTAGAGAGACTTCCTAGCACTCGCCCCCGTTGTACAGTCGACTTTGCTAGCGATGGTTCACTGACAAATTACGCTCTCATTAGCCGAGACGATAGTTAGCATAGCCTTCAGCTGCGTCATTTGCTACGACCTAGCAAGGCGCCATTATCATTTGCTATTTATCTTGTGATGCATGTACCGTCAGACAGATGTTCACCAATTACGGATTAAAGTTAAGTATTCCAGAAGCTACGTACTTTTTTTACTAGACTCAACTCCTTTAACTGTTCCAGACCTCACGCCAGCCTGCGTGAGCTTAAACGCGTGCCTTTCGGCTATCTCATAGTGGCTTGGCTGTCTTGCCATGTCACAACATGTAGCACATCATCTTCTTCATGGTGTAGCAATTTTAATGGCCAGTAGTGTATTTTGCATTTATGCTGTGAGGCGCTTACTGCTAGACCACTAACAGATATAGCACTATACACCTCGAGCAGAAGACAAAAATTGTTCCTGACACTTCTTCATTTTACAGTGTTGCCAGATAGTGCAGTTAACGGGACTTTTAATGCTGAGTGACGGCCAGTTTTATTGGCACCGAAAGTGGTCGACTCCAACTTAGCTACAGCTGCTACTGTCGCTGGCGACTTAAAATATCATTTTCTACACTTGTAAAAAAATTATGTGGCGAATATTTCGCTTCTTCAAATACAAAATCTGACCCTCCACAACTGATTATCTCCCTTCGCTTCTATAGTATTTCACAAAATATTTTTTGTTGCCATTAACTTCTTTATGATTTTGATTTTCGATGTAACAGTCTGTTTCAAAATACACCATACATTTTGCATTGCAGTAGGTTGTGAAAATAACATGAAAGGATAATGAAGTTGCACAATTTACAATCTTTTTGATAATTATGATTCTATCTTCAAAATAGAATGTAGTTTTAATGCTACTCATAAACTAAATCATTTTAGCATCTCATCGCTGTACATTCTCTACATCTGCTTCAGGTAATCACACTTCATATTGGAGCTCCTTCATTTGTGTGAAACATCTACTCCATGCTTTGCAAAAATCAGCGCCTTGTCTGTTTATCAAATCACCAGACGGGATACAGCATCCAGCCACATATTTGAACTTCAGAAGACTAGCTTAACAATCATTTTTCACTTTCGTTCGTGCCACAGTATTATTTAATTTATGGAATGAAAATCTTTTCGACAAGTGGCTGTAGATTGTACATTCGACTAGCAAAAGTGTTATCATTTCCCGGCTTAACACAACCGGCTTAATATGGCCAGTCGTTTGTCAACTATGCTTTGAATGTGTGAGTGTGTCATCGTCATTCGCTCTTCAGTCAGTGTCTCCTTGTTCCGGCGTTATTTTTCAACTTTGATTTTTTTTCTGCTAGCTCCTAGTATGGTTCCAATGCATGAAACAATGAACTTTGCGTGGTTTGGTATTCATAGAAAAAGATGAAACTTAGGTTCTAGGGTGGTACAATTGAAAAAAAATATATTATTTATCTTTTATTTCGGGAAATATCACACTGAAGTAGCAGGTTAGCCAAGTACGCTGCCAGACAAAAAAAGCGAAACACCCAAAAGGGTAGGACGAAACAAAATAAAACTTCACTTGTTGAGAGGGTATGTGACGTTATTTCAGTGATTACAAAATTGAGTCGAATTTTCAAAGAAGTTGACAGTACGAGTCCATTTATCAGTAGGACGTTGCACCCACTCTAGCCGGGATGCATGCACTGATTTGGATCGGAAGTGTGTCAAAAGGCCGTTGTATCACTAACGCAAGCTAGCCTACAGCTGTTGTAGCTGGGCCACAATATCCCGATCTGGTGCTGAGACGGTCTCGACATTCGTGTTGGTCCCACACATGTTCTATTTCGGAAAGATCGAGGATCTTGCTGGCCACAGGGGTACCTCGAGATCACACAAACAGTTGATAGAAACACGTGCAATATGGGAACGAGTATTGCCCCGTTGAAAAATGGCTCCACAACACTTTCGCATGAGGGTTAAAACATTAGGACGCAGGATGTCCGTGACATATCGTTGCACTGCATCGTTGTTCTCTCCATCACTACCAGCTGTGATCTGAACTCATAACCGATGGTTCTCCACACCATGATACCAGGAGTTGCATTGCTACCCTTCTGCAAAACATTGGTAGAATGGGACCTCTTCCCAGGTCGCTGCCATACTCGCCGGCGATGGTCATCCGGGGCATTTCAGAACTGCGATTCAGCGCTGAACACAATGTTACGCAGTCCTTGAGCAGTCCATGCTTCCCGGTGACGGCACCACTACAAACACACCAATTTATTGATAAAGCATTTTTCTGTAAACTTACGACGATACTTGAAGCAGATACTATTCTGTTCCAGTCTTGAAGCAGACTGCTTGCATCGCAGTCATATAATATTCGACACTTTCTTTGAGTTGTAAAGGCTATATGCTTGATTGGTTAGGACGGAGTTGAAGTTTGTGATGCCTGAAGATGGGTGTAATCCCGGAACGGGTAACACGTTCCAATAAAAGAGTCAATTGAGCATCTCATGACTTTATTGCGATTGTAGAGCATTGATTGCCAATTATTGACATAAAAATGATTGCAGGCCTCAGACGGGATTTTATGTCCTGTATATCATGTTTCAGAGTGCAACATTCAATTCTGCAGCGACTTTTTGTAGCTGTCGACCACTTGCTTTTCGTTACAATCCTCTTCAATTATCGTCTGTCAGTGACTAAACACACACTTTCGTCTGCGTTGTGACTCAGCGAATGGTGTTTTTCTGCTTTTTCTGTATGCGGCACAAACCTTCTATACAGTGCCTCTTGAGACACCAACCACTTCGACTCATTTGGCTACAGAAGCAGCCACCGTAACGAGCACCAACAATTTACCCACGTTAGAATTCCCTTGACTCCGATAATGCACTCACAACTACACAGAACACTGTTCTGACCGCGACTGACGCTTGCAATATATCGAGGACATTGCACACGTGTCATTTATGGTCAAATACAACAGCGCAGCCTCCAGACTTGGGTATAATCGGCATGAATTTATGTTCTAGCTTGCATTTCTCGCCATGTTCCCATATTATTGTCCCATCCCTGAAGTTTCCTTACTGCGTCAAGTGCCGGCAACACTAGAGGCTGTCATTCAGTCTCATGGTTGCCAGTGGTGATAATGTTTAGTAACGTCAGTGTACTAACAAGTGCATACACACAGCGACGCATTCGCCTCGTGCCCAACGTATGCATGCGCGCAACACAAACCGTAGTGTTGTGTACATAGTTCCGCGTAGTCAGCGTGTACACAACTTTCCCAGTAGAGCGCGCCCCGCTAAGCACAACAGCGCAGGCGCAGCGCTCGCCCGTCTCCGCACTACAAGATGGCGCTGCCATAGAGACGGACCAAATTCTGCTTCCGCCAATCTGCGTATTAATATGCATCGCAGCCAATGAGATTGCTGCTTAGGTAGAACCTTTTCTCCTCGAGGATCACACTCGTGCAGTGATACATGAATGAGCGAGGTATTACAACGAGTGTACAGACCTCCGATGAGTCAGTCTGCATTAGTCTGCACCAGTCTGTACGAGTTCTACATTTGTCTGTACCAGTCTATAGTCAAGTTTCAGTCTGCACCTAATAAGATTACCATATTCCTGTACATAGCCTTGAAGATAAATCTATAGTATCAGAGATATATGTGAGAATAAGATTAACGTACCAATACCAAAGGAACTTCAGATTGTCAATTGTAAATAGTATCCTGAACCAAGTTAAGTTATTTTTATGCTTGTTATTATTTTAATAAATGTGTGTGAAAATTAATCAAGTTCTGTTTGAAATTGGTCACAGTCAATCTGCTACTCTAAGCGTGCAAGTGGGATTTCTATCGTCTGACCTAACGGCAGAAGACAAACACGCCACGATAAGACCACGAGACATATTGCTGACACTCGCCTACTTCGTTAGAGCGACAAGTCAAATAATCTGATGGTGTGTGTACTGAAGACTTTACAGTACGCACACCACACATAGACATACTGCGTTCGTGTTCTAGGCAAGAACTGCGTTACACTGACAGCCGTCACTGTGCGTTCTTCTACCTGCAGACGCTGTTGTTGCAGCATCTTTCTGGTGACGCGCAAGCCGGGGCCGCAGTCGATACGCTGGTCCGGCTTCTTGCGGCCGTTCTCCGACCCCCTGTGGATGACCCTGCTGGCGGTGGTGGCTCTGCTGCTAGCCGTGCTGTGGCCGCTCTGCAAGCTGGATCCGCAGCCCGACGCCCACTTCGCTCTCATCGGCGCCTTCCTGCAGCAGGGTCAGTCATTACTGTACAAATATGAAGGGGGCAAATATGAGAACACTCCGATCAACATAAAGGCTTACAATGACACGCGCGAAGTGTCAATGGGCAATGAACTCCAAGAAGACCCCAAACAGCAGCACTCGTTAGTAAAGTATTTATTTACATGACCGGTTTCGGTAAAACTACGTTATCATCTTCAGATTCGAAGGTGGAAACGTAGTCTTATTGAAAATGGAGATTTAAAAAAATTGTTTACGAGCGATATTGACTGTCTCGTGTTTTTTCTGCGACAGATATCCCCCTTTGTGGCAATGTCAGGAATATATGTGTCAATACATCACGTGTAAGAGAGATTACTTGGTGGAGCGTTACTTATGGCTTCCGAAATTCTGCTTTACTTCTTACAACAGTCCGATCAATAATTGTCATCAGCCTGTAGGCCGCATTAATTCTCGCGAACTGAAATGTAGTGAAGTAGTTTTCGTTTTGTAAGTTCGTTTTCGTCAAAAGAGTAAACTAGCTTCCATTTATTTCGATGTATGCCTCATATACAGGGTGGTCCATTGACAGTGACCGGGCCAAATATCTGACGAAAAAAGCATCAAACTAAAAAACTACAAAGAACGAAACTCGTCTAGCTTGAAGGGGGAAACCAGATGGCGCTATGGTTGGCCCGCTAGATGGCGCTGCCATTGGTCAAACGGATATCAACTGTTTTTTTTTTTAAATAGGAACTCCCATTTTTTAATACATGTTCGTGTAGTACGTAAAAAAATATGAATTTTTTAGTTGGACGAATTTTTGCGCTTTATCATAGATGGCGCTGTAATAGTCACAAGTAAGTGGTATCACGTAACATTCCGCCAGTCCGGTCGATATTTGCTTCGTGGTACATTACCCGAGTTAAAATGGACCGTTTACCAATTGCGGAAAAGGTCGATATCGTGTTGATGTATGGCTATTGTATCCAAATTGCCAAACGGGCGTGTGCTATGTATGCTGCTCGGTATCCTGGACGACATCTTCCAAGTGTCCGGACCGTTCGCCGGATAGTTACGTTATTTAAGGAAACAGGAAGTGTTCAGCCACACGTAAAACGTCAACCACGACCTGCAACAAATGATGATGCCCAAGTAGGTGTTTTAGCTGCTGTCGCGGCTAATCCCCACATCAGTAGCAGACAAAGTGCTCGAGAATCAGGAATCTTAAAAACGTCGGTGTTGAGAATTCTACATCAACATCGATTGCACCAGTACCACATTTCTATGCACCAGGAATTGCATGGCGACGACTTTGAACGTCGTGTAAAGTTCTGCCACTGGGCACAAGAGAAATTACGGGACGATGACAGATTTTTTGCAGGCGTTCTATTTAGCGACGAAGCGTCATTCACCAACAGCGGTAACGTAAACCGTCATAATATGCACTATTGGGCAACGGAAAATTCACGATTGCTGCGACAAGTGGAACATCAGTGACCTTGGCGGGTTAATGTATGGTGCGGCATTATTGGAGGAAGGATAATTGGCCCCCACTTTATCGATGGCAATCTAAATGGTGCAATGTATGCTGATTTCCTACGTAATGTTCTACCGATGTTACTACAAGATGTTTCACTGCATGACAGAATGGCGATGTCCTTCCAACATGATGGATGTCCGGTACATATCTCGCGTGCGGTTGAAGCGGTATTGAATAGCATATTTCATGACAGGTGGATTGGTTGTCGAAGCACCATACCATGGCCCGCACGTTCGCCGGATCTGACGTCCCCGGATTTCTTTCTGTGGGGAAAGTTGAAGGATATTTGCTATCGTGATCCACAAACAACGCCTGACAACATGCATTAGCGCATTGTCAATGCATATGCGAACAATACGGAAGGCGAACTACTCGCTGTTGAGAGGAATGTCGTTACACGTATTGCATTGAGGTTGACGGACATAATTTTGAGCATTTATTGCATTAATGTGGTATTTACAGGTAATCACACTGTAACAGCATGCGTTGTCAGAAATAATAATTTCATAAAGGTACATGTGTCACATTGGAACAACAGAAATAAAGTGTTCAAATGTATCTACGTTCTGTATTTTAATTTAAAAAACATACCTGTTACCAACTGTTCGTCTAAAATTGTGAGCCATATGTTTCTATTACAGCGCCATCTACCACAAAGTGAAAAATGTGGTCCAACTAAAACATTCATATTTCTTTACGTGCTACGCGAATATGTAATAAAAAATGGGGGTTCCTATTTAAAAAAAACGCAGTTGATATCCGTTTGACCTATGGCAGCGCCATCTAGCGAGCCAACCATAGCGCCATCTGGTTTCACCCTTCAAGCTAGACAAGTTCTTTGCAGTTTTTTCGTTTGACGCTTATTGCGTGAGATATTTGGCCCGGTCACGATCAATGGACCACCCTGTATATACTTTATTCCTAGACAATGCATTTCTTAAAATTTCCATGGCTACCATTATGTATGGTACCTTAATATGTACACAAATCGGCATGTTGGTTGTTTTTTCTATATGTCTGGCAGGCCTTCCTCAAGCACGTCACAAACTTTTGACATAATGTTTCCTGCATGGTTGTATTGCACCTCTAGGTGAACTACGTCTGTCAGTAAAGACTAACAGTTTTGCGTCCAAGTGTTCACATTTAAGTGCCTGACCTGCTGGCAAGGGGGAAACAGGCATTAATTTCTTACTCTTGCGACATGTAGCTGGAAGTATTAACAAATCTAAAATCATACGACTTTTAATGGCTATAATTATTAGTCTGCAAATGACATAAATATTGATGTAATGTTGTCCAATATGCCGTCCTGAGTCACCAATAGGAATACAATACTGCAGTGCCTGTATTGGTAAGTAGTACGATGAATATTCCTTGAACACGCATGCATGTCTGAAAGAATATTGCAACATACGTCTTAACAACACAAGCACATAAATACCGTACATATCCGCCAATATCAGGAAGCGCCTATTAATTGAAATGCCCCCCTTCCTCAACTGGAATTCCGTAATGTGTGCGAGTGCAGTTTGTGACGCACGAACGATGATATACAAGTCTGTGTCCGGCCGTGAGTCGTGCACGCACAGCCAAAGCGGTTAAAGCGACCGCAGGCGTAAAGCGGGAAATCTGGGTCCGACGACTGGTCCGACACAAATTTTCATTGTTAGCATTCCGTTATACAGGTGACGGTTGTCTGTATTCGCAACTGAGAGTACATTTCATGTAAGCCAACACAAACATTTGCACTTACGCCCGTTACATTTGTATATACTTCTTGAGTGCCTGATGAATTTTTTGCATATTTTTTATTACAGTGGCATGCAAAACTTAAGAACCGAAGTAACTGTCGTACGATTTGTCCCTGCCAAGAAATAAAGCTCGATAAAACTTCGACCATGCGTTGAAAGAATTGCTACAATATGGTACAGAAGGTAAATGAAAGAAATACGCAGTGAGACGAACAGGAATGACACGGGACATGGTCCTTAATAGGGCGTTTGACCACCACATATGGCAGTGCGTACTCTGCAGCGTGTTTGCATACTCATCACAAGGTTGGTAAAGAGTTGTGGTAGGGCTTTCCATTCTTCCACCAGCGCGTTTGCCAGCTGCTCGACTGTCGTTGGTGCATGTGGGCGTGGTGCAATACATTTCCGAAACGAATCTCACACAGTCAAATGCCTTTGTCACATCACAAAATATACCAGTTGCCTGCAATATTTTGTCTCCTGAATTAAGTACACTTTCTTGTAAGTGTAGATAGCCTCCACAATATCAGAACCCTTTACAAATCCGAACTGCGACTTTGACTATGTTATATGTGATAAGATGGTTATAAAGCCGATTGTACATTACCTTTTCTAAAATTGTCGAGAATGATGAAAAAAGTTAAACTGGACGGAAATTTGACGCTGTTTCTTTATCTCCCTCCTTAAACAGTGGCTTAACTTCAGCATATTTCAACCATTCAGGAAATATTCCACTGGCAAACGACTGATTACACAGATAGCTTAATATGTTACTCAACTCAGAATCATATTCTTTAATTAACTTTCTTGATATTTCATCATACCCACTAGATGTTTTTGATTTTAAAAATTTTATGATCGACATTACTTCTGCTTGGGTAGTGAGGGTCAAATTCATATTATGGAAGTTACTTGAAATGTCTTGTCTGAGGTATCATATGGCAGCCTATACGGAACCTGACAAACCCATCTTTTCAGTAACAGTTATAAAATGTTTGTTAGAAAGTTCAGCAGCACTGTGCACATCTGTCACCAACGTATCATTTACTCTTAATGCTAGTTGCCCCTCTTCATGTCTGGTTCTACCGGTCTCCTCCTTCACTGTATCGCATATTGTCTTTATTTTGTTACCTGATATATCTTTTCCTTGTAATATATTTGCTTTGATGTTCGTACTACAGTCTTTAATATTTTGCAGTATTTCTTGTAATGTGCAATAGCATCGACATCAGAACTGTTTCGGATTGACAGATACAGTTTTCTTTTCGTTTTACAAGATATCCCTACTCCTTGCGGAATCGATGGCCTCTTTGTAGACTCTGCTCTACTCTTGGTTAGTTTTGGGGGAAAACAGTGCTCAAATAAGGTAAGCACTTTATTAGCAAAAGTGTTATATTTTTCATTCATGCCATGAGCACTATAAACATCAGTCCAGTGAATGTCTCTGAGGACTGTCCTAAAATAAGCAATTTTTGGCTTATTGATTACCCTCTTGAGTTCAAATCTGACAGATTTTATATCCTGTTCAGTATTAACATTTAACGGAAGGAACTGTATGTCATGGTCTGAGAGACCATTTGACTATTGGTTTTGTAATATAATTTTGTTCATTCGACTTTTCTATAAAGATATAATCAATGGCTGTTTGTGAGCATTTGGCTACCCTAGTGGGGAACTTTACAGTGGGAATTAACTTTAATGATAGTGTTACTAACTCAAATAAGTTCTTATTAGCAGAGTCTTTTTAGGAAATCTACACTGAAGTCACCGGCAACCACTATTTCTTTGTTTTTGGTTGTTATATGTGCCAGTACATCTTCAAGGTGGTTTACGAGCAGATTAAAGTAACCTGCAGGTGCTCGATATACACTTAGTATTATTAAGGATTTTTTATGAAATTCTACTTCTGTTGCACATGCTTCCATATGCTGTTCTAGGCAAAATTTATGAATGTCTATGTTCTTAAATTTATGTCACTTCCTGATGAATGTGGCAACTCCTCCTTCCTCCATTTCTGCTCTACAAAAGTGAGACGCTAACCTATATCCTGTAACACTTAAAAGTTCTATTCCCGTGGTTTACATGATTTTCAAAAATGGTTCAAATGGCTCTGAGCACTATGGGACTTAACATCTGAGATCATCAGTCCCCTAGAACTTAGAACTACTTAAACCTAACTAACGTAAGGACATCACACACATCCATGCCCGAGGCAGGATTCGAACCTGCGACCGTAGCGGTCTCGCGGTTCCAGACTGAAGCGCCTAGAACCGCTCGGCCACTCCGGCCGGCCCATGATTTTCAGAGAGGCGGATTATGTCAGCTGGTTTTGAGGACTCCAATTCATCTATGCAGATAATTAATTCATTAATTTTATTTCTCAACCATCGAACATTTTGATGCAATAAAGATAGCTTGCATTTCACATTGACTGTGTTAAAATTGGGTAGAGTGGAAATTTCTGCTGATTGTTGGAAATTCTTAACCACTAGCTATTTATGCTGATGTAACAAGCTAGAATTACATATTTTGATTTCTTTCCCAAACTGAAGGTTTGTCTCAATCCTAATCTCTCTTAAAACTTGGTTTCTTTCTGTTCTCCCTATTCTAAGAAAGGGTCTTTTCTGAACCCTGTAACCACTGCTATTTTATCACTCATGACAGTGACTCCCCCCTTCAACTTTCCTGCTATTTTCCCAGCACGTTTATCCTTCTCTTTCCTGTTGAGGTGAAGGCCACGCCTAGTATAATCCCAACTACTGAGAAAATCAACAGGAACCACACCCATGTGTGACCCTGCGCCCAACGCAAACAGCCGTTGAAACTCCAAATTAACTCTTCTGACAGAAGTGTTTAAAGGAGGTCAGTTATGGCGCCCAAGAACAGATACCAACTCACACTACTATGCTTCGATGCTGATGCAGTCTCTGCCAGGTCACACTGTATACTGTACCCTGGCCCACCCACTATAACCACGGTGTCTTTTTTAGTGAAATCTTTGCAAAGTGATCCTAAATCCTCTGTCATCTGCTCCGGACCAGCACTAAGTCTTAAAATGTTGGAGAACTGGTATTCTGATCCTAGTTCATCCTGCAAAAGTTGACCAACACCTCTTCCATGGGAACTACCTAACAACAACTCTATCTTTCTCTTTACTTATTTCCCTACATTCTTACTTTTCAATTTGCTGCTGAAAGTTTGTTGTGCCCTGTCTACATCTGTAATGGCTTGAGGCTCACCCGCTTCTAACTGAAGCAACAGGCGAAATCTATTTTCGCCACCGAGCTGTCAGACAAAGTTCTACGCCTGTTCCTCCTATTACCTGTTGCCACTTCCCACCTCTCTTTACCCTTCTCCCTCCTTAATCTATCAAGATCTCTCCTGTCCTTGTCTAGCTCAGCCTGATGGGCGACAATTTTCCCCTCCTGTTCTAGTATCTCTACTACATATCCTAAAAAACTACTAATGAGTCTCACTTACTTCCCCTACTCCCACGCCACTACAGACACCCACATTGAAAAAACTACAGCATCCGTCACACCAAAGCCCCGACCTAACAATTCCACGGCAAGTCAAGCACTTTTCACTCATGATAAACGTAATAGTTTATTAAGAATAAGATGGTTAAATTACAGATAAACACGAAAATATTATTCCATAAAGTTGGCCTATTTGCAACTGTAAGTAAACAAAAACAACAGTGCAAATTTTCTGAAACAGCAACATAAACTTTACGCTTCTTTTCGGAAATGTGAGTTATATAATGGAGAGGTACGCTATAGTTAAATTGCTGGAGAGAGCAAGGAACAATTAAACGAAATTCTATATATTTTGTGCTGCAAAATATAAACAGAAAATACGACTGAAACACGACTGTAGGATCTTTTCGCTTTTTCTGAAATATTACGTAAAGAAAAACGAAACCTTTAATGGCACGCTTAAGAAGCACACTGATACACTTATTTAACACGTAATCAGTACTAAACTAAATGTTATTATAATCTAAAATGACTAATGTTTACGAGAACACCAAAACTCGAGTTAGTCGCCTGGCTGCAGGGTTAATAGCATAATACTGCCCCCAACGGCCTGTGTCCGTTGCGCGGTCCACGTTTGGAGAAGCCGTTCACCTGGATGATCGTGTATCCAGGCACGAACATCGGCCTGGTGCAAAAGAATACATTTATTCATTCTACAGTGTGACACGTTTCTATTGAGCCACGTTGCAGTGTCTATGATCAGGTGTCCGTTGCAATCGTAACTGGCTATATTGTTGGATGAACATGCGAGCAGGTAGGTGTCGTTGCTGTGGAGCCCAATGTTTAACATTGTACATTGAATGGTATGCTATGAAACATTTCCCCCTGCACCAGCTTTGTACTCTGCCGTCAGACCTGCCGCAGGTCGCCGCCTATAACGCTTTGTAGAGAAGCTATGTCTCTCACCGCCACGTTTTATGATGAGGCGTGCATATCCAACACCTTTTCACCTACATGTCGTTTCACTGTCCGTCAACCACTTTCCGTATATGCTCACGACAGTAGCAGTTGGACCAGAGGACCCAATCCGTTCCAGGTAACACAGCCCATACCAGTGTCTGAAGGACATTGCATAGCTGATCGTCGAATTCGACGTGGCATGGACTCAACAAGTCGCTCGAATTCCCCTATCGAAATATTTGAAATATTGAGCCATGCTACCTCTACAGCCGTCCATAATGTTGCCGGTGCAGGATTTTGTGCACGAACTGACCTCTAGATTATGTCTCATAAATGTTCCGTGGGATTCACGTTGGGTGATCTGGTTGGCCAAATCATTGGCTCAAATTGCCCAAAATGTTCTTCGAACTAGTTGCGAACAATTGTGGGCTGTTGGCATGGCCCATGGTCATCCAAAAGAATTCCACCGTCGCTTGGGAACTCGAAGTCCATGCATGGCTGCAAATGGTCTCGAAGTAGCCGAACATAATCATTTTCTGTCAACGATCCGTTGAGTCGGACCAGAGGATCCAATCCGTTCCAGGTAACACAGCCCACGCCATTACAGAGCCACCGCCGGCCTGCAGAGTACCTTATCTTCGAGTCCATGTCTTCGAGGGATCTGCGCTATACTTCATCCCTACCATCAGCCCTCACCGACTGAAATCGGGACTGATTTGACCAGGCCACGGTATTCCAGTCGTTTAGGGTACAACCGATATAATCACGAGTCCAGGAGAGGCGCTGCAGGTGATGTGCTATTAGCAAAGGCACACGCGTCGGTTGTGTGATGCCACAGCCCATTAACGCCAAAATCCGCGGCACTGTCCTAACGGATATGTTCGTCCCACATTTATTTCACACAGTGTTGCTTGGCTCTTATCACTGACTACTCCATACAAACTCCGCTGCTCTCGGTCGTTAAGCGAAGTCTGCGTTGTCCGTGATGTCAGATAACGTCTTAAGTGTGGTGTTGTGGGCACACTCTTGACACTGTGGATCGCGAATATTGAACTCTCTTACGATTTCCGAAATGGAATGTCTCATGCGTCTTGTACGACTACCATTCCGCGTTCAAACACTGTTAATTCCCGTCGTGCCGTTTGCTTCACAAACCTATTCACGGGAATCACCTGAGCGCAAATGACAGTTCCGCCAATGTACTGCCCTTTTACATATTTTGTATGCGGTACTATTGCCATCTGTATATGTGTACATCGTTATCCCACTAATTTTGTCACCTCAGTGTAAATCTATCGCTAATACTGAGACAAGCGTAGACCTGAAACCCATTCCTAGTCCAGAGAAATTGTTAGCAAAATTGGCTCCCCCTTGTCTACTGGCCTCGTCGTTTGCTAGACGTTAACCCAGATCTTACTTCTTCTTTAGGATGCCATACGTCAGTCAGTAAAAACAGAAACCTTGCAGGACCACTTTCTTCCTGTCTGTTTGACTGTTGAGAACCCTTTTTCTCAGGAACTGGTAGACGCATCAAGTTGAAATTTATGTCACATGCTAAGATATATGGCACGTTTGCGGTGCAAAAAATTTAAGATTGTGAATCAATACAACGAAAAGATACTGCTATTTACGTCAAATATTTTGACTATTTTTTAGTCTCGAACTCACTCATCGAAACCTAGAGGGTACTTCCCGTTGACCTAGAATCACGAAATTTTGCAAAAAGCAAGGTTTGACATTAGAAGGAAAAAATCCGAAAACTGTTAATTTACATTACACTCATGATCAGAGAAAACGGAACACCTGGAACGATTAGAGATAGGTCGCTGCAGATATAGCATTTCAACCACGTCGGCTCCCGGCTTCAATCTCAACATCGCGGCACAACACCAACTACCGGTAAAACGTACCCACGGCTCTCGTTGTCGCTATTAACCGAAGGTAATGGATCAGTGCAGACGCGCAGGATGCCTCGCAGACGTACGTGCGAACCGTACCGTCAAATCAGTGAGTTTGAAAGAGGGTGCATTATTGGCATGATAGAATGTGATGCTTCCACCCGGGAAATTGCTGCTCGTGTGGGACGAAGTGTTTCGTCAGTGCAACGGGTGTGTGCAACAAGGTTCAAGGAAGGCCGTAGAACACGACGAGATGGGTCGGGTCGCACCACCCAAACTACTCCCATAGAAGATCGATAACTCATTCGAATGGCATTCCAGGACAGACCTGCGCCGCCCGGAGTGGCCGAGCGGTTCTAGGCGCTACAGTCTGGAACCGCGCGACCTCTACAGTCGCAGGTTCGAATCCTGCCTCGGGCATGGATGTGTGTGATGTCCTTAGGTTAGTTAGGTTTAAGTAGTTGTAAGTTCTAGGGGACTGTTGACCTCAGCAGTTAAGTCCCATAGTGCTCTGAGCCATTTGAACCATTATTGAACAGATCTGCGTCCTCTTCGGCTCTGGCGTAAAAGTGTAACAATTCGTTCGCTATCACGGGTGAGAGTCCGTCACCGTTTAGTGTGGCATGGCTTATATGCGCTTCGTCCACTTCTCCATCTATTTCTGACCAATGTGCAGAAATATGCCATAGGGCAATAGTGGATGGAACGACGTCACTAGAGACAGGAATGGCATCAGACAGTGTTTTTTTTATGCATCCAGGTTCTGTTTGTTTGAAAATGATGGCCCCATTTCGGTCCGCTGCAGAGAGGGGGAGCGGCTTCACAGTGCATTCGCACAAGACACATAGCGCCAACTCAAGTCCGTATGACGTAGGGTGCTATTGGGCACAACCACAAATCAAAGATGGGGTAGTGCCCAGGGCACTGTGACCAGCGTGACCCATGTGAATGACATCCTGCGACCCGTTGCCATACCCTTTCAGCCCAGACGTCATTTTACAGCAAGACAATGCACGACGATATGTTGCTCCACGAAAACGTGCCCTCTTGGCGCACCAGATCATCAAACCTGTCGTCAGTCGAAAATGCGTGGGATCTGGCAGCGCTGTGACTACAGTGTCAGCCACCATAGAAGAACTGTGCAACCAGGTGAAGGCAGCGTGGATGTCTGTACCATAGGACGCTATTGGCGCCTTATACCCGTCGATGCCATTACGCATGCAACAAGTCATCAGGGCCCATGGCGGACACTGTGCCTACTGGGCAACAGGACACATGCTGAAACGAGGTGACTGAAATGCAGAACATACTAATGTATGTACATGTCCTGTCAATGTGAACGTCCTGTCTTTAGTCGTTCATATTCTGTTTCTTTTCTGAACATGAGTGTACATCACATAAAAAATGTTTGTGTCATTTGTTATCTGTTTGTCTGTACCTCTGCTAAGATACCTTTTCCTCGGCAACGGGTAGACGTAAGAAATATGAATATATTATGTTACATACTCATGTCTGCAGTCCCTTGAAGGTCAATGACATCAAATATACGGCCATTTATGTCACATATTATGATATTTTCCCAGTATCGATATCGACAAAAGGTTAAAATCGCCCAAATTCTCGATTCCCTGGATGGATTAACTATTTTTAAACATACTTGATGGATGAACTACACTCATGGAAATTGAAATAAGAACACCGTGAATTCATTGTCCCAGGAAGGGGAAACTTTATTGACACATTCCTGGGGTCAGATACATCACATGATCACACTGACAGAACCACAGGCACATAGACACAGGCAACAGAGCATGCACAATGTCGGCACTAGTACAGTGTATATCCACCTTTCGCAGCAATGCAGGCTGCTATTCTCCCATGGAGACGATCGTAGAGATGCTGGATGTAGTCCTGTGGAACGGCTTGCCATGCCATTTCCACCTGGCGCCTCAGTTGGACCAGCGTTCGTGCTGGACGTGCAGACCGCGTGAGACGACGCTTCATCCAGTCCCAAACATGCTCAATGGGGGACAGATCCGGAGATCTTGCTGGCCAGGGTAGTTGACTTACACCTTCTAGAGCACGTTGGGTGGCACGGGATACATGCGGACGTGCATTGTCCTGTTGGAACAGCAAGTTCCCTTGCCGGTCTAGGAATGGTAGAACGATGGGTTCGATGACGGTTTGGATGTACCGTGCACTATTCAGTGTCCCCTCGACGATCACCAGTGGTGTACGGCCAGTGTAGAAGATCGCTCCCCACACCATGATGCCGGGTGTTGGCCCTGTGTGCCTCGGTCGTATGCAGTCCTGATTGTGGCGCTCACCTGCACGGCGCCAAACACGCATACGACCATCATTGGCACCAAGGCAGAAGCGACTTTCATCGCTGAAGACGACACGTCTCCACTCGTCCCTCCATTCACGCATGTCGCGACACCACTGGAGGCGGGCTGCACGATGTTGGGGCGTGAGCGGAAGACGGCCTAACGGTGTGCGGGACCGCAGTCCAGCTTCATGGAGACGGTTGCGAATGGTCCTTCGCATACCCCAGGAGCAACAGTGTCCCTAATTTGCTGGGAAGTGGCGGTGCGGTCCCCTACGGCACTGCGTAGGATCCTACGGTCTTGGCGTGCATCCGTGCGTCGCTGCGGTCCGGTCCCAGGTCGACGGGCACGTGCACCTTCCGCCGACCACTGGCGACAACATCGATGTACTGTGGAGACCTCACGCCCCACGTGTTGAGCAATTCGGCGGTACGTCCACCCGGCCTCCCGCATGCCCACTATACGCCCTCGCTCAAAGTCCGTCAACTGCACATACGGTTCACGTCCACGCTGTCGCGGCATGCTACCAGTGTTAAAGACTGCGATGGAGCTCCGTATGCCACGGCAAACTGGCTGACACTGACGGCGGCGGTGCACAAATGCTGCGCAGCTAGCGCCATTCGACGGCCAACACCGCGGTTCCTGGTGTGTCCGCTGTGCCGTGCGTGTGATCATTGCTTGTACAGCCCTCTCGCAGTGTCCGGAGCAAGTATGGTGGGTCTGACACACCGGTGTCAATGTGTTCTTTTTTCCATTTCCAGGAGTGTATTTGTAAACATATTTAAGTTCGTACGGAACCCTCGGTGCACGAGTCCTACACGCACCTATTCGGATTTTTTTGTCTAATAAAGTACTTAAGAAGTACCGGGTGATCAAAAAGGCAGTATAACTTTGAAAACTGAATAAACCACGGAATAATGTAGATAGAGAGGTACAAATTGACACACATGCTTGGAACGACATGGGGTTTTATTAGAACCAAAAAAATACAAAAGTTAAAAAAATGTCCGACAGATGATGCTTCATCTGATCAGAATAGCAATCATTAGCATAACAAAGTAAGACAAAGCAAAGATGATGTTCTTTACAGGAAATGCTCAATATGTCCACCATCACTCCTCAAAAATAGCTGTAGTCGAGGAATAATGTTGTTAACAGCATTGTAAAGCGTGTCCGGAGTTATGGTGAGGCATTGGCGTCGGATGTTGTCTTTCAGCATCCCTAGAGATGTCGGTCGATCACGATACACTTGCGACTTCAGATAACCCCAAAGCCAATAATCGCACGGAGTGAGGTCTGGGGACCTGGGAGGCCAAGCATGACGAAAGTGGCGGCTGAGCACACGATCAACACCAAATGACGCGCGCAAGAGATCTTTCACACGTCTAGCAATATGGGGTGGAGCGCCATCCTGCATAAACATCGTACGTTCCAGCAGGTGTTTATCAGCCAGGCTGGGGATGATGCGATTCTGTGACATAGGCCTATGGGCGTACCTCTCACCCGTCACGGTAGCAGTTACAAAACCATAATCACGCATTTACTCGAAGAAAAAAGGCCCGATAACGGTAGATGTGGTAAATCCAACCCATACCGTGACTTTCTCGTCGTGCAATAGAGTTTCCACGACGGTTCTAATAGTTTAGGTAGCCCAAATTCTGCAGTTGTGGGCATTGACAGACCCTCGGAGCGTGAAATGAGCCTCGTCGGTCCACAACACGTTACTCAACCAATCGTCATCTTCCGCCATCTTTTGAAACGCCCACACCGCAAATGCCCTCCGCTTCACTAAATCGCCAGGTAACAGTTCATGACGCCGATGGATTTTGTACGGATAGCATCGGAGAGTACGCCTAAGTGCCAACCAAACAGTAGTGTATGGAATGCCGGTGCGACGTGCGACTGCACGAGCGCTGACTTCCCCGTCCGTAGACGAACCCGCTACAGTCCCTATTTCTTCCTGAACTGTCTCAGCAGCATTACGCCTTGTGCTCGGTCGGCCACTACGGGGTCTATCGCCTAAACAACCAGTGGCTTCGAACTTCGAAATCATTCTCGCCACAGCTGCATTTCTCAACGGACCTTTACCCGTTCGAATCCCCTTCCTATGGCGATAGGATCGTAACGCTGAACTAGCACATTCCCCATTCTGATAGTGCAGTTTCACTAAAAGCACCTTTTCAGGTAACGTCAACATGCTGCGACTGCTAGCGCATCTGATTCTCTCTTTCATTACAGCTCCTTTTATACATGATTGTCATGCGCAGCCACTGACGTTTTACTGTCCACCGCCATCTGTCTGGCATTTTGTGAACTTTGTTTTTTTTTTTTTTTTGGTTCCCACAAAACCCCATGTCATTCCAAGCATGTGTGTCAATTTTTACCTCTCTATCTATATTATTCCGTGGTTTATTAAGTTTTCAAATTTATACTGATTTCTTGATCACCCGGTACTATTAAATGAGTACTTAAAGAACACGTATAGTGACGAGGAACTTGACGCTTGCTGGACATGCTTCAAAGCTTATATGCTTGCTGAATTCGAGATATTGAACAGATCAAGAGTGCCGGATTAATTTGTGACACTCCACCATGGCACGTATCAAACTATGAAATTTACGTAAGTTGGGACAACACGAGCTGGTACAGGCTCCAGATTGTGGGTCATTGCACTAGATTCTAAATTACTTTCGTTTTCTTCGGAAAATTTCTTCGGTAGCATTAATAGCTGGCGCAAGCGCCTGTGTTCTGCGGCCACACTGTCTGGCTACCCCGCAGCGACGGGCCGGCCGGCGCGCCGCGGCTGGCTGCGCGTGCTGCTGGTGTCGGCGCACCTGACCACGGTCGTGCTGTGGTCCGGCTACTCCGCGTCGCTCGTCTCCTGCCTCGCCGGCTTCGACGAGTCCACCGTCGTCGACTACTGGACCATGTCGAACTCCGGCAGGTACAACCTGCACCTCGTCAGCAACGTCAAGGAGACCAATATGCTCATCGTAAGTGGCAAAGAAACGAACCGCATCTTTACCAGACCGCTACACGTTTCAGTGACATACAATAGGCAGTCATACTTTTCACAATTCCGTTTGCGAAATTCATGTTGAAAACACCAACAACTACTATTACTGCGTGTCACTTTATCTGGCTCCCATTTCCGATAGAAAACGTTAATCCTCTAGCATAAAAATCAACGTCTTTTTGTTCAGTTGTGTGGTTTAAATACCATGTTTTGCAACTGTAATGGAAGACTTACTAAAATCAAACCAGTTTCGCTTTATTTTAAAACATCTTCAGTGGTCGCGTTTTTGACGTTTACGTCATTATTCACGTTCTTTCACATATGTATGTTACATTTTTAGCACACAGTATCTCAAAACAAGGGTTGGTATAATTTTACGGAAAAACACATGGAAGGTGGACCCACATATTTCGTCATTTGTTGGTCCATGGAATACACTTTATTGCTTAGCAACAATCATTATGATTACAAATTAAAAACCTTGTCGTAAGAATAACAGCTCTAACAATAATTTAAAGAACTTGAACAGGATCATTTCATCAATAACAAACTTTAACAATTTATAACATTAAGAAAGGGCTTGAAACCAGGAATATACAGTCCCCAAAAACAAGTAAGAAGTCACATCAAATAGTTGTGGCTGCAAGCGGTTTTAACAAACTGAGTTTTACCAGTAAAATGAATTATAAATGACTGCCACTAAATGTACTAATAATTCCCAAGCATGGATAATACCTCAAACAAATAGACAACGCCTACTCAGAACACAGAAAGGATAACAACTCACGCCACTGATTTTGGTTGTTGAAAAGCACTTAATAATCTACAAGCCTGAATAGAATCCCTTTAAAAACATATATATTTTTAAGGCTCACAGGCCATTTATCCGCCTCCGGTAGCTGAGTGGTTTAGCGCGGCAGAATGCAGATCCTAAGTGCCCGGGTTCGATTCTCGACGGGGTCGGAGATTTTCTCCGTACAGGGACTGGGTGTTGTGTTGTCCTAATCATCATCAATTCATCCCCATCGGCGCGCAAGTCGCCGAATTGGCGTCAAATCGAGACTTGCACCCGGCGAACGGTCTACCCGACGGGAGGCTCCAGTCACACGACATTTATTTTACCGGCCATTTGACCATCTTCTTCTGTGCAGATGCACAAACTGTGCCCGAACTCTTACGGTAATCGCCAGTAAAACCGCGAGTAATGAGTATGATGGGCGGGGGCACTATGAATATAGTGCGGGACAATAAGTTGCGAGTGTGGGTCTCACGGGAGGCGTGCCAGAGATACGTCCCTGCAGTCGCACTATCCTCCGTATCCTCGGTGGCTCAGGCGGATAGAGCGTCTGCCATGTAAGCAGGAGATCCTGGGTTCGAGTACCAGTCGGGGCACACATTTTCAACTGTCCCTGTTGACTTACATCAACGCCTGTATACAGCTAAGGGTATTCATTTCATTGTAACTTCAAAGCTTATATGATTGCGGAATTCACGATACTGAATAGATCAAGAGTTCCGGATTAATTTGTGACACTCCACCATGGCATGTATCAAACGATCAAATTTACTTAACAAAAAAAATGGTTCAAATGGCTCTGAGCACTATGGGACTTAACATCTGTGGTCATCAGTCCCCTAGAACTTAGAACTACTTAAACCTAACTAACCTAAGGACATCACACACATCCATGCCCGAGGCAGGATTCGAACCTGCGACCGAAGCGGTCACGCGGTTCCAGACTGAAGCGCCTAGAACCGCACGGCCACACCGGCCGGCTAAATTTACTTAACCTGGGACAACATTGATGGTAGAGGCGCTAGCTTGTGGGTCATCCTAGACGTCGTGCGACGATGACAGTGCTGCCACAGCATTAAAAGAAAATTAAAGAAAAAAAATACGTCTCTGGTCCTGCCCCAGGATACAGGAAAGCGTCGTCTGCTGGCAAAACTACCCTGCCAACACACATTAGAAAGGAACAGTAATCTGTCCAAATAAGGCTACAGACTAGTATGTCTAGGATGTAGGCAATGTCAATTTATTCCGGAAGCGACTGCACATGCAAGTTACAAGCTTAACACTCCTTAAAATTTCTTGAAAATTAACAAAGTGAAATATCAGTGCCTGAAAATCCAGTTACTAATGTACACACATCTATATAAAGATGCCTTCCCTTCGACACGGACAATGTTACTATTTCAGTTTTATTAACTAAATCTGTAACAGAGAATGCTCATACACTTGCACGGAGTACAGCCTGATACAACAAATTATCATCAGTTACACTAAGCAATGACCACGCACACAATCACTCGGAGGCACACTAATATGACAGGTCCACATTAACCCAGACGTGGCCTTACGATAGCAAGTACCAATAAAAAATCACACAACTCCCTTCAGGTGTAATGGACCCATGAGTTCCAGGATTCCAACTAGGGGCGTTATTGCGTCCAATTCCTACAGGCGGTCTTCGAGGTGCCGTAAAATTTAAGCTTGTAGAGTTGACCGGATACTTTCCGACAAGATCGCAAGCGGCATCCACTGTTCTTCCCGCAATTCGCCGCTATCAGTCCTTCATCCAACCGGCAAGGATTGCCTTCGACCGATTTAACCGCTCGCGGTTTCTCGAGGAACGTACCGGACAGCTGGAGTCCCCCAATACCAACAACTTACCAGCCACGTCCTCTCCGGCTAAGTGTCCACACAAACCAACAATACACGCCTCGATCAAAGGCCTTAGCCTCCGATATATGATCAGGATCGATATCGGCACCCCAAGTAGTTAGTGGCGTCAGCGGAGCGCCATGTTAGCCAAAATTAAAGCCGCCGAGGCTCACACCGCACTTTCACTATAACTAAATATATCCGCATTCTTATGTTTTGAAGAAACACTGCCGCAAAAGCAAATCCAAGACACTACCGAGCAGCGCTGAATGCAGGCTTGTGAACCAAGACTAAAGCACACCTTACTGAAGTCAACAGCAAGTACCGTGAGTGAATGGAACATGTTCGCTTCCAAACAAGACACACAGTGCATATCGGCACCATCTACACGTACTGCATATATTTTCTGTTGGGATATTGTAACTGAATTACTATCAATTCAGGGCAAACGTACATGCTAGCAGAAAAGTTACTTCCTACTATGGTTCTATAAAAGAGGTCGCAGCATGCACGCTAGTATTATAAAATTACACACTTGTTTGACATGGCAGCGTTAGAACAGAAATATGGCAACACAATAAGAAATAACCAATAACATTTATTAATAGTGCTGCTATAAGACCTTACTTAACTTTGATAACAGTCCGACGTGTGCACTTGATGTCCCATACTTAACACGGTGGAACTCTAGCGAACTATGCTGTCTCTTGTCAGTCTGTGATATTGTCATTATGACTGAAAGGAATATGCAGACGCCCGTTGTTGTCTGTTTCTGTTGCTCCATAAATAGTGACTGCTAATCCAGAACTGTTGCCTTCTGAAAGGAACTCGCGGAACTGTGGTCCGTAGTATTATTGCAGGAGTGTTGACGCTGTCGAAACGGCTTAACTTCAGGAACTGCAGGCACTGCAGTATTTGTGAGTGTGTCGGCGGCGAGTCGTCTTTTGTGTTGGTCGACGGGAGGGTCTCCATTTCCGCCAGTACCACTAGGAAGAAGCAAAGTAATCCACTGTTCCCTCTAGCGGCTGTCAACACTATCGGCAGACGAATACGACACTGATTGACGTGGTGGTGGAAGCGGAAGGTAGTTCCGATTACTGAGCGCCCTCTCGAGGCGCCTGGCCGTTGATGTACCTTTGTGGTGGCAGCCTTTCATGGTATTGCTGTGTACCGCTTGCCATGTATACTGCATTTTCAAGGCAATACCGTTACAAGACGCAAGAAATCAATTGATATGCAATTAATCTGTAACGAAAAACCAGACGCCAAGCGTCCCTTACAGTGACCAGTCAGAACATTATGACCACCTACCTAATAGCTCGTATGTCCACCTTTGGCATGGATAACAGCCGCGACGCGCCGTGGCAGTGTAAGTAGGCTGTTTAGGTTTTTTTATTGGTAACGCCACCTCTGTATGAAAATCACTGGCTGTGCTGTGTGCAGTCTGTGGCTGCTTTGCATTGTTGTAATACTCGCCATTGTAGTGTTAGGCAGCTGGCTCTGAACAGCGCGTAGCGTTGCGCAGTTGGAGGTGAGCCGCCAGCAGTGGTGGATGTGGGGAGAGAGATGGCGGAGTTTTGAAATTTGTCATGAACTGCTATACATTTATATGATGATATTAAGGTAAATACATTGTTTGTTCTCTATTAATATCTTTCATTTGCTAACTATCCCTATCAGTAGTTAGTGCCTTCCATAGTTTGAATCTTTTATTTAGCTGGCAGTAGTGGCGCTTGCTGTATTGCAGTAGCTTGAGTAGCGAAGATTTTTGTGAGGTAAGTGATTTGTGAAAGGTATAGTTTAATGTTAGTCAGGGCCCATTCTTTTGTAGGGATTATTGAAAGTCAGATTGCGTTGCGCTAACAAAATATTGTGTGTCAGTTTAAGCACAGTCGTGTATAAATGTAAAAAAAGGGGACGTTTCAGCAGTAAGCTCTTGATACGTCGCTGGAGGGAGTTGGTATTACATCTGCACATACAAGTCACTTAATCCCCATAAATTCCGGGGAGGGGGGGAGGGGGCGATCAGCTCTGAGGCTACGTTCAATCACATCCGAGATGTGTTCGATAGGGTTCAGATCTGACAAGTCGGGAGGAGCCAGCACATCAATTGGAACTCGCCACTGTGTTCCTCGAACCACTCCATCATACTCCTGGCCTTGTGGCAGGTGCATTATCTCGTCGAAAGATGCGACTGCCATCAGGAAATACGATAGTCATGAAAGGGTGTGCGTGGCCTGCAACCAGTGTACGACACTCCTTGGCCGTCATGGTGCCTTGCACGAGTTCTACTGGACCCATGGATGCACACGTGCATGTTTCGCAGATCATAATGGAGCCGCCGCCAGCTTGTCTCCGTCCCTCAGTACGAGAGTCAAGGAGCTGTTCCCCTGGAACACGGCGGATTCGCACCCTCTTGCCGATGGTCACGTGCCCATTTCTGTCGTAGTTGCCGATTTAGTGGCGTTAATATTGGCACGCATATGCAAGGGTCTTTGGCTGCGAAGGCCCGTCGTTGGGAGAGTTCGGTGCACTTTGTGTTCAGACACATCTGTACTCCGCCCAGCATTAAACTGTGATGTCAGTTCCGCCACAGTTCGCCACCTGTCCTGTTTTACCAGCCTGCCCAGTCTACGCGTTTGACATCTGTAATGGAGGGCGGCCGCCCAACCACACGGCGCCTGCACGTGGCTTCACCTTGGTTTCGCCATTTGTTGAAGTTACTCACCACAATACTCATCGAACACCAGAAAAGTTGTGCAGTTTCCGACTCGTGCCGAGCCTCCAGGCCATCGTAATCTGCCCTCCGTCAATCTCAGACAGATCGCGCGCCTTCCCGTTCTAGACACGGACAGGACGCTCACTAATACTACATGTATCGTACGTGTATCTGACTAGCAGTCATTCCTCGCCAGGTAACGCTACTTTCGCGTGGACAGGTTCATATCGATAATAGTCATTGGTCATCATGTTCTGGCTGTTTAGTTTAAAATGGTTCAAGTGGCTCTAAGCACTATGGGACTTAACATCTGCGGTCATCAGTCCCCTAGACTCACAACTACTTAAACCTAACTAACCTAAGGACATCACACACACCCATGCCCGAGACAGGATTCGAGCCTGCGAATGTAGCAGCAAAGTGGTTCCAGACTGAAGCGCCTAGAACCGCTCGGCCACAGCGGCTGGCGGCTGTTCAGTGTTTAACGAAATACTCGGAATATGTCCCTGAATAACCTGCGAAATTTTGTTGGTGAAGCTATGCTTCACACTGTGTAGTCATATTGAGATCTACCTACATTCCTTTCTCACACTACTAGAGAAATAAACAGGAAAGGGGGAAAATCACTGTAATATACGAAGTACCGGACCCAAAACAAAGTAAGATGCCTTGCAGAGATATAGAATATTTCCAATACTATTATGCTCTCTATGCTGTTGCCGATGAAAGAATGAGGATCAGAAGACAGAATGGTTAGGAAAAGGTGTTCATGAGTGAAAAGCAACAAACTAAGGACTCACATCGGCAGAGTCTCCAGCTCACTAAAAAACTGGTGTCCACCTGCATTATGAAAGAAAATTAATGGAATATATAGGACAATAAGTAGAACCCTAGGAAAAAAGGAGAGAAACATTGCTGAAATATTTCATTACTGAGGTAGTGTTTGTAGGCGTGTATCGTGGCAAGCTTTGGATTCTTAGTTGGCAGAAATAACTAAACAAAATTCCACTGTCAGAAGTGTGGTTATTTCCATGCCGTTTTCCTAAAAGTCACACATATTCCTACACAACGTAGTATTGGTGAAAACTAGAGTTGCTACGATGATATGACCATAAACAAAAGCCTATAAGAAGTACTGCATATGGTTACCACGCATCCTGACACATCCTGCAGACATTCTTCGCACCGAATCATGCGCTCTTTCAGATACACCTGACTCCATTCGGATTGCGTCAAACGCATTGGTCACACGCTCCTGTGACGTCTGCACATTCTCGATGCGTTGGCCATACAACAGTGCCTTTAAATATCCCCTTAGCCAGGAAACCAATGAATTCAGTTCCGGTGAACGGGGAGGTCGTGCTACCGGTCCTCATCGGCTAATCCATTGCCCATGAACCGTTGCTGTACAGTGATGTCACAGAATCCACAGAAAATGAGGCGGTGCCCTATCGTGCATGAACAGTCGTTGTCTTTGTGCCAGGGTAACGTTCTCCAAAAGCACTGGTAAATAATCACGCAGAAATCGGAGATACACAGTACCTGTAAATCTGTTTGGTAAAGTATATGGCCCTATGAATCTATCATCGACAATTCCTGCTCCATACACTGATACTAAGGCGATCCTGACGCCTCACCTCCACTACTGCTGCTCGATTTTCATCTGCCATCTCTTGTGAACGTGCCTTATGTGTCGCAGGTGAAGTGCCCCATATCTCAAGAGGTACTCGTTTCTAGTCAGATAATTATAGGAACTTTTCTTCTAGTTTTGATCAGTACTTCCTCCTGCAGCAATACGAGACCCTTCTTTAAACAGTATTTACAGGTGAAACGACGATGTACAGAATATGGAAATAAGATGTGTATCAGACTGTGAATATTTACAGCCTATAAGGTAAAATCTTGGAATACTGGCAATAGTGGAGATTAGTAGAACTAATGAGCGGTGCATGTTTGCCAATATTAGAGCACACGTATCAGCCTAGATGCTTTCGCAGATTGAATAGCCAGAAGACCAGATAAAAATTCCAACATTAGAAGGAAACGCAAGTTAAGAAGGATTCAAAACACTTTTTTTGATGTAAATGATGTTCAATCTCTCGTTTGCATAACCAGCTGTCATATACATTTAATATGAGAAAATTATGTTGTTTAGCTTTGACGTAATTGTGTCTCCAATTACTAATTGATGCATACTCTTCGACAAAGTAAGTGAAACTCCCAGAATACAGGGGTAGACGTTAGTTGTAGGGCAACAAAGATATCCGCGCGTATATTAGTGCAGGTTGCCTACATCAGGGGCAGGTATGCACTCAGGGGCAAACCTACTGTTCTCCTTTGATTGGCAGGTCATTAACCTATTGTTGTTCTTTGACTGACAGGTCATTAACCCATTGTTCTCCTTTGATTGACAGGTCCTTAACCTATTGTGCTACTAAAAGGAACCCTCCTTTTGATTGACAAGTCCTTAACCTATTGTTACCCCACCCACTCCCCCCACCCCTCAGGAAACCTACAACCCACCCCCTCCCCCTCATTATTACAGGTACACTTTCAAGTCTGTTTTATTTGAATAGCCCCATCTCAATCTTATAATTTGAATGACTACTTAATGAAATTGATCAATTAATTAACCCCACCCCCTCTGGTAAACTCCCCATGCCTCCCCCCCTCTCCTCCATTCCTCTCTGCTTCCCCTCCCCCACCTGGAAATTGGCAGCTCTGTGGTGGAGAGGAAGGATCTCACAAGGGGAAATTCAATGGTATATGGTTTATCTACAAAATGGTTTATTTACTAAAAATCTGTTTGCAGGGGCTGCATTTCTCTTGCTCATTTTATAGGTAAGAAAAGGGGGTCACTACGCTTTCAACTGCCTAGTTCCAACTACTTTTCAAGGTCAACCATATTTTGGACGAAAGAAGTGGGCGATTGGATGATCTTGAAAAGTAGTTGAAACTAGGTAGTTGAAAGGGTAGCAACCCCTTTTTCTTACCTATATGTTGAGCAAGAGAAATCCAATCACTGCATTTTTTTATTTTTTGTAAATAAACCATATACCCTTGAATTTCCCTTCATGAAATCCTTCCTCTCCACCACAGAGCCGCCAATTTATAGTTAGTGGCGGGGAGGCAGAGAGAAGTGGGGAGAGGGGGAGGGATATGGGGTTTATGACAGGGGGTGGGGTCAATTAATTGATCAATTTAATTAAGTAGTCATTCAAATTGATGAGTGAGAGGGGCCTATTAGAATAACTCAGACCTGAAAGTGTACCTGTAGCAGTAAGGGAGAGGGACGCTTTAGGTTTCCCGAGGAGTGGAGTGGGGGTGGAGTATGAGGCGGCAGGGAAACAATAGGTTAAGGACCCATCAGTCAAAAGGAAGGATCCTTTTTGTAGAACAATAGGTTAAGGACCTGTCATTCAAAGGAGAACAATAGGTTTGCCCCTGAGTGCATACCTGCCCCTGATGTAGGCAACCCGCACTATAAAATGCGCTGATGTCTTTGTTACCCTACTACTGACGTTAATGTAACATCATACATGTACAGACCATCAGTGTATAAGTAAATGATTAGAGATTCAATTCTGTGTGAGAGATAGAACGGCGATGGGAGGGAATTAGTGTTGTTCGAGAATAGCGTCTTTATCAGGTACCATTGTGCCAACAGACCGCCCTAAATCACTACCAGCCGTAACATGAAGTGATACTCGATGCCTCCCCACAGCATCACGCCAGGAGTAACACCAGTGGGCTCACTAAAACACCGGAAGAATGGAACCTCTCTTCAAGTCGCCACCATATTTGCCAACGATGGTGATCCTGGACACTGCTGAACCGTGATTCATCGCTGAACACAACGTGACGCTATTCATCAGTAGCCCATGCTCCCCACTCCAAAGGCAGCCATTTCATGTTAATGGCAGCCTACGTATGGGAAGGAAATTTGCCAGTTCACCTGATAGTCTCTGATCAACGATACGGAATGCCACTGAATATTACTTGTTTTCGGATGACAAGTGCAGATATGTAGGGATTACGATGTGGGCAATACGATAATCCTCCCTAGTTGAGGCCAGACGTGGTCGTTCGGAACCTTGACAATGAGTGTACCTGCCCTCACATGCCGATGCAGTCATAACGTCGTACCACTGTCGCATCGGAATGCCCTGCAAATTTGAGTACAGCACGATTCGACCGGCCGACCGAATGGATACGCGGAAAAAGTCACTTTCATACTGTGTCAGGTGCTGATGACGCTGTCTCACACGAATATGTCGCCTCTCCGTGTCCTTCACAGTGATCGCTCAACACCTAACTTTGTTTTCGCACTTATTACCCTACCAGACCAAGTAACAATTCCAAATACGAACAACGCAACGCACTCTTGTGGTTGTCCTATCACAAAGAATTGCAAATGGCTCAAATATGGCTCTGAGCACTATGCGACTTAACTTCTGAGGTCATTAGTCGCCTAGAACTAAGAACTAAGTAAACCTAACTAACCTAAGGACATCACACACATCCATGCCCGAGGCAGGATTCGAACCTCCGACCGTAGCGGTCGCTCGGAATTGCAAATGTAATCGTTAAGATACTCGCTGATGAAGTGTACGTGAACGGAGTTATACTGAGATCCGACCATGTCTTTAGGGTGTTTCACTTTTTTGTCAGGAAGTGAAATATTCATAATGTTAACGATCTCTTTATACTACTGCCGAAGACAAATGTTCTTCCTTTATTTTTGGTGCCAGATCTGAAGACGGTACGGTTCTAAAGAATTAATTCATAGCCTTTTAATTTTAGTCTGTTCTGATTCTTGAAATCGTATTTCTGAGCATTGTTTAACAAAGTTGCTGTTTCTTGAACGTTTTCCAAGGCAGAGATTTCATCGAATGTCGTGAGTAGTGAGAAGACTGTGAAAGAAACTTTGGAAACTGGCTGAGTGGCCCTCAGTATACCTGACTACTGTTCTTTTAATTTAAGCAAGGGGACTCATAGGGTACGCTCTCCTTTCCATGTCCTGTGATTCTACTTCGAAAACTTTACGATCGAAATGTTCTCATAATTAATACACTACTGGCCAACAAAATGGCAGTGGAAGATTTGACGTACCCTACTCGCCATTAAAATTGCTACACCAAGAAGAAATGCAGATGATAAACGGGTACTCATTGGACAAATATATTATACTAAAACTGACACGTGATTACATTTTCACGCCATTTGGGTGCATAGATCCTGAGAAATCAGTACCCAGAACAACCACCTCTGACCATAATAACGGCCTTGATACGCCTGGGCATTGAGTGAAACAGAGCTTGGATGGCGTGTGCAGGTACAGCTGCCCATGCAGCTTCAACACGATACCACAGTTCATCAAGAGTATTCAAATGGTTCAAATGGCTCTGAGCACTATGGGACTTAACATCTCAAGTCATCAGTCCCCTAGAACTTAGAACTACTTAAATCTAACTAACCTAAGTACATCACACACATCCATGCCTGAGGCAGTATTCGAACCTGCGACCGTAGCGGTCGCGCGGTTCCAGACTGGAGCGCCTAGAACCGCTCGGCCACCAGGGGCCGGCATCAAGATATTGACTGGCGTATTGTGACGAGCTGCTCGGCCACCACTGAGCAGACGTTTTCAATTGGTGATAGATCTGGAGAATGTGCTGGCCAGGGCAGCTGTCGAACATTTTCTGTATTCAGAAAGGCCCGTACAGGACCTGCAACATGCGGTCGTGCATTATCCTGCTGAAACGTAGGGTTTCGCAGGGATCGAATGAAGGGTAGAGCCACGGGTCGTATACCATCTGAAATGTAACGTACACTGTTCAAAGTGCCGTCAGTGCGAACAAGAGGTGACCGAGACGTGAAACCATTGGCACCTCATGCCATAATGCCTGGTGATACGCCAGTATGGCGATGACGAATACACCCTTCCAATGTGCGTTCACCGCGAAGTCGCCAAATACGGATGCGACCATCATGATGCTGTAAACAGAACCTGGATTGATCCGAAAAAATGACGTTTTGCCATTCGTGCACCCACGTTCGTCGTTCAGTACACCATCGCAGGCGCTCCTGTCCGTGATGGAGCGTCAAGGGTAACCGCAGCCATGGTCTCCGAGCTGATAGTCCATGCTGCTGCAAACGTCGTCGAACTGTTCGTGCAGATGGTTGTTGTCTTGCAAACGTCCCCATCTGTTGACTCAGGGATTGAGACGTGGCTGCACGATCCGTTACAGCCATGCGGATAAGATGCCTGTCGTCTCGACTGCTAGTGATACGAGGCTGTTGGGATCCAGCACGGCGTTCCGTATTACCCTCCTGAACCCACCGATTCCATATTCTGCTAACAGTCATTGGATCTCGACCAAAGCGAGCAGCGATGTCGCGATACGATCAACCGCAATCACGATAGGCTACAATCCGACCTTTATCAAAGTCAGAAACGTGATGGTACATATTTCTCCTCCTTACACGAGGCATCACAACAACGTTTCACCAGGCAACGCCGGTCAACTGCTGTTTGTTTATGATAAATCCGCTGGAAACTTTCCTCATGTCAGCACGTTGTAGGTGTCGCCACGTGCGCCAACCTTGGGTGAATGCTCTGAAAATCTAATCATTTGCATATCACAGCATCTTCTTCCTGCCGGTTAAATTTCGCGTCTGTATCACGTCATCTTCGTGGTGTAGCAATTTTAATGGCCAGTAGTGTATTTTAAAGCTGATATACGCAATATTCGTTTATCAGGTGGCGGAACACTTTGCATTCCCAGACGCTGGCCTGGAACAGCGGCACTGCCTTTTTCTTATTGCTCAGTGTCTGCAC
This sequence comes from Schistocerca nitens, assembly GCF_023898315.1. Taxonomy (NCBI): domain Eukaryota; kingdom Metazoa; phylum Arthropoda; class Insecta; order Orthoptera; family Acrididae; genus Schistocerca; species Schistocerca nitens. The sequence goes on along the minus strand of NC_064615.1, from coordinate 374,018,624 downwards.
ACAGGTGATGGGAGATCGCTGTCAGCGGCAGGTTCCTTTCTTGGTAGGAACTACGATACACGTAGAAGTGTCTGTAAAAGAGGTTCGATATTGTAAATTTTTACGTTGATTAACATCAGAGTGTCCGAGATCATCTCTCGTGTCCTAGGATTTCGATTTCATGCCTCCTGGGCGAACGTTACGGGTTGGCATCAAGGGCTTCACTTCGCGAATGCACGGCAGCTACGCGGAGGCGATGGATGCAGTTTGCCAGGACGACCAGGGCGTGGCGCTGCTGCGGCTGGAGCGCGCCGGTGAAGCCCAGAGTGTGGCGCCGTGCAATCTGGTGCCGGTGCCCGGCTCCCACCTCAGCGTTGACGTCGGCATCCCCATGAAGAAGAACTCTCCCTACCTGGGCGTCATCAACTACTAGTGAGTACCGGCCTTTTCCTGCCAGCAACTGCTCTTGAAATATCGGTATACCGATATATCGATACTTCTTCTGAAAGCTATCGATACATGTTGGCAGTGATATCGGCAACATTTCTTTACATAACATATCGATACATCGCTAAGAAAATGTACATATCGAGTGTAGATATTTTTATTTCACATTATATTTTTTTCGCAGTTTCCGGTAAATATTTGAAACTGTTCTCATATTGTAGTAGAACATAATTTTACTTCCACAGTGTGAAGGATTCTTACTAATTTTTGAGAGTTCATCGCGTCCATTCTTTCTTTTTGACTCTGTGGCCCAAGTACGGATGTCACAAAGAAGAAGTCCGATTGCACGGAGGGGTGGTGGTGTGAATGGAATAACAAGACTTTCGATGTGAAAAAATAGCACACCAATTGCGTCAAAAAAATTTAGCGCAACAAATGTGCTTTTTTTTACACTGGCGTTCTTTAGACACCGCTGTTGAAAATGATGAAGAAAAATCTAAATGTCAAGATGGGTCTTTATTGTAGGCGGAGACGTGTGAGGGGAAATCTGACATAATCGGTGCTACCATCAGAAACTCCTACGTTTAACTTTACCTCGCAATTTTGGCACTGTAGCTGATAGGTCGCTGGAGTTTGCAGAAATGAAAAAAAAAAAAAAAAACAAGGAAGTTGACATGAAGTGCTCCAGACAAATCCAATGTGCGACGAAACCGAACGACGGACCCATCGGACACCTTTTATTATGCCACTCACAAACAGTTACCATTGTTAGGAAAGTGGTTATCGCCAAGTGTGAAAGTGCATCGTTTTCTTTCAATTCTTGCTTTAAAGTGGATAAGCAGGTTGCTACCTTGTTGGTGCACAGAATATCTAATAAAAAATCAGTATCTAACTACATAGCTCTGATACCAACAGTATACTTACAACGTGCATCCGATATTTTTACAGGCTAGTACTTCGATATTCCGTTCAAATATCGAACATCTTTCGAATGTCAAGGGCAGATATTGATATTTTTATAAGTATCGATGTATTGGTTCCCGATATTTTTAAAAATATCAACTCCCCTACACTGTAGTGCCAGAGAACCCCCAGCCAACACATTTTTATTTTGCTTACTTTTATCAATATTTTTAGAAGTATATTTCGTAGTATTCTTGCTCTAGAAAGAGCACGGACGCCCTATCCACAGATTAACTCGATGCCTGCTGACCAGAAATGCTGACGCCCACGCAAGGATCTCAAGGTGGGTAGCGATGGCCAGGGAACATGTGTAGATAGCAACAAACTGTGGCACGTGTCGTTCTGGTTTCCTTGTCGTAGGAGCTACGAACTAACCAATCGGTGATCCTGAATCAATCACGTTATCTGAAACTGGTATATCGGACGACTCGCTCTCATTTGATTTTGCCTCTCAATTGCTTCTCGTCCTCAGCAGTCACTCCTAGCCACTTCTAGCCACTGCAGCTCTGATCGCTGCCGTGAAAAGGACGAGTGCTCTACATACGAGGTCGTGCTCAAAAATAATGTCTCCAAATTTACGAGAAAACTTTTAGAACTTTTTAAATAAAGGAACCGTTATTAACATTCTACATCGCTATTACGTCGCTATTTACGTCGACCTATTTGTGTCTCAATATAGTCACCCTGGCGACGAGTGCATTTCTCCCAACGAGGGACCTGTTTGTTGATTTCGTTTCTGTGGAACGTTTGTTGATTGAGCCACAACCTCGCCTCTGCTTGCACTGCTTCATCACTATCAAAGTGAAGTTCGTGAAGGTGTTCTTTAAGTTTCGGAAACAGATGAAAATCGGATGGGGCTAAGCTGGGACTGTATGAAGGCTCTACATCTACATCTACATCAATACCCTGCAAATCACATTCAAGTGCCTGGCAGAGGGTTCACCGAACCACCTTCACAATTCTCTATTATTCCAGTCTCGTATAGCGCGCGGAAAGAATGAACACCTATACCTTTCTGTACGCGCTCTGATTTCCCTTATTTTATCGTGGTGATCGTTCCTCCCTCTGTAGGTCGGTGTCAACAAAATATTTTCGCATTCGGAGGAGAAGGTTGGTGATTGGAAATTCGCGAGAAGATTCCGTCGCAACGAAAAACGCCTTTTTTTAAAATGATTTCCAGCCCAAATCCTGTAACATTTCTGTGACACTGTCTCCCATATTTCGCGATAATACGAAACGTGCTGCCTTTCTTTAAACTTTTTCGATGTACTCCGTCAGTCCTACCTGGTAAGGATCCCACACCGCGCAGCAGTATTCTAAAAAAGGACGGACAAGCGTAGTGTAGGGAGTCTCGTTAGTAGGTCTGTTTCTAATTGTCCTGCCAATAAAACGCAGTCTTTGGTTAGCCTTCCCCACGACATTTTCTATGTGTTCCTTCCAATTTAAGTTGTTCGTAAGTGTAATACCTAGGTATTTAGTTGAATTTACGGCTTTTAGATTAGACTGATTTATCGTGTAACCGAAGTTTAACGAATTCCTTTTAGCACTCATGTGGATGACCTCACACTTTTCGTTATTTAGGGTCAATTGCCACTTTTCCCACCATTCAGCTATCTTTTCTAAATCGTTTTGCAGTTTGTTTTGATCTTCTGATGACTTTATTAGTCGATAAACGACAGCGTCATCTTCAAACAACCGAAGACAGCTGCTCAGATTGTCTCCTAAATCGTTCATATAGATAAGGAACAGCAAAGGGCCTAAAACACTACCTTGGGGAACGCCAGGAATCACTTCTGTTTTACTCGATGACTTTCCGCCAGTTACTACGAACTGTGACCTCTCTGACAGGAAGTCACAAATCGTCACATAACTGAGACGATATTCCATAAGCACGCAATTTCGCTACGAGCCGCTTGTGTGGTACAGTGTCAAAAGCCTTCCGGAAATCCAGAAATGCGGAATCGATCCGAAATTCCTTGTCAGTAGCACTCAACACCTCATGTGAACAAAGAGCTAGTTGTGTTTCACAGGCAAGATGCTTTCAAAACCCATGTTACCTGTGTGTCAATAGACCGTTTTCTTCGAGGTAAAAAATGGCTCTGAGCACTATGGGACTTAACTTCTGAAGTCATCAGTTCCCTAGAACTTAGAACTACTTAAACCTAACTAACCTAAGGACATCACACACATCCATGCCCGAGGCAGGATTCGAACCTGCGACCGTAGCGGTCGCGCGGTTCCAGACTGTAACGCCAAGAACCGCTCGGCCACCACGGACGGCTTTCTTCGAGGTATTTCATAATGTTCAGATACAATATATGTTCCAGAATCCTGCTCCATATCGACGTTAACGATATGGGCCTGTAATTTAGTGGACTACTCCTACTACCTTTCTTGAATATTGGTGTGACCTGTGCAGCTGTCCAGTCTTTGGGTACGGATCTTTCGGCGAGCGAACGGTTGTATATGATTGTTAAGTATGGAGCTATTGCATCAGCATACTCCGAAAGGAACCTAATTGGTATACAGTCTGGACCAGAAGACTTGCTTTTGTTAAGTGATTTAAGTTGCTTCACTACTCCGAGGATATTTACTTCTACTTTACTCATGTTGGCAGCTGTTCTCGATTCGAGTTCTGGAATATTTACTTCGTTTTCTTTTGTGAAGGCATTTCGGAAGGCTGTGTTTAGTAACTATGCTTTGGCAGCACTGTCTTCGATAGTATCTCCATTGCTATCGCCCAGAGAAGGCATTGATTGTTTATTGCCGCTAACATACTTCACATACGACCAGAATCTCTTTGGATTTTCTGCCAGGTTTCGAGACGAAGTTTCGTTGTGGCAACTGTTATAGGCATGTCGCATTGAAGCCCGTGCTAAATTTCGAGCTTCTGTAAAAGATCGCCAATCTTGGGGATTTTGCATCTGTTTAAATTTGGCATGTTTGTTTCATTGTTTCTGCAACAGTGTTCTAACCCGTTTTGTGTACCAAGGAGGATCAGCTCCGTCGTTTGTTTATTTATTTGGTATAAATCTCTCAATTGCTGCCGATACTATTACTTTGAATTTAAGCCACATCTGGTCTACATTTATACTATTAATTTGAAATGAGTGGAGATTGTCTCTTAGAAATGCGTCAAGTGAATTTTTATGTGCTTTTTTGAATAGGTATAGTTTTCGCTTATTTTTCTAGGATTTGGAGATTGCTGTGTTCAATCTCGCTACGACAACTCTGTGTTCACTAAATCCTGAATCGGTTTTGATGCTCGTTATTAACTCAGGATTATTTGTTGCTAAGAGGTCAAGTGTGTTTTCACAACCGTTTACTATTCGCGTGGGCTCATGAACTAACTGCTCGAAATAATTTTCAGAGAATGCGTCTAGTACAATTTCGGATGATATTTTATGCGTACCTCCGGAATTAAACATGTATTTTCGCCAACATATCAAGGGTAAATTAAAGTCACCACCAACTATTATCGTATGGGTCGGGCACGTGTTTGAAATCAAACTCAAGTTTTCTTTGAACCTTTCAGCAACTGTATCATCTGAATTGGGAGGTCGGTAAAAGGATCCAATTATTATTTTATTCCGGTTACCAACAATGACCTCTGCCCATACGAAGTCACAGGAAGTTTCTACTTCAGTTTGAGCCGGCCGGAGTGGCCGTGCGGTTCTAGGCACTTCAGTCTGGAACCGCGCGACCGCTACGGTCGCAGGTTCGAATCCTGCTTCGGGCATGGATGTATGTGAAGTCCTTAGGTTAGTTAGGTTTAAGTATTTCTAAGTTCTAGGGGACTGATGACTACAGATGTTAAGTCCCATAGTGCTCAGAGCCATTTGATTTTTCTACTTCTTTTTGCGACAAGATAAACTACTTCTGACAGCAGCAAACACGTCACCGTCAACCGTGTTTAGCCTATCCTTTCGGAACACCGTTAGGTTCTTCGCAAAAATTTTGTCTTAACTTATATCCGGCATTAGCCAGCTTACAGTGCCTATAATGATTTGAGCATCAGTGCTTATTATTATCACTTGGAGCACTGGTACTTTCCCAACACAGCTAAGACAATTTACAACTGCTATACAAATGATTCCTGTATCTACGTTCTTCCTGTGTTCAGCCTGCACCCTTTGTGACTGAAGCCCTTCTTGTGTTTTCCAGAGACCCCCTAACCTAAAAAACCGCCCAGTCCACGCCACACAGCCCCTGCTACCAGTATAGCCGCCTCCTGCGTATAGTGGACACCTGACCTATTCAACGGAACCCGAAACCCAACCACCTTTTGGAGCAAGTCGAGGGATCTGCAGCCTACACGGTCGCAGAACCGTCTGAGCCTCTGATTCAGACCCTCCACTCGGCTCTGTACCAGAGGTCCGCAATCGGTCCTGTCGACTATACTGCAAATGATCAACTCTGCTTTCATCTTGCAAGCAAGACTGGCAGCCTTCTGTTAGCCGCTCGAAGCCAGAGAGAATCTTTTCTGATCCAAAGTGACACACATCATTGGTACCGACGTGAGCAACCACCTGCAGTTGGCTGCACCCTGTGCTCTTCATGGCATCCGGGAGGACCCTTTCCACATCTGGAATGACTTCACCCGGTATGCACACGGAGTGCACATTGGTTTTCTTACCCTTCACGTCAGCAAAGTCCGTAAGGGGCCCCATAACGCGCCTAACATTGGAGCTCCCAGCTACCAATAATCCCACCATGTGCAGTTGCCCGGATCTTGCAGGCTGAGTAGCTTCCTCTGAAACAGGACAGGCGACAGCATCTGTCTCAGCGATAGTGTCAGCCCCAGTCAGCACCTGGAACCTGTTTGGCAGACAAACTGGGGAGGCCTTACGTGCGGCCACCCGTCTTTCGCCGCCTCCTTCGCCCCGGGGCGACCTCCCATTCGACCACACGTGAGGGGTCGGCCTCAGTGCGAGCTGTAACTGGGCTGGCCACCGGTGAGGACCGATCGGAGGACTCTGACGTGCTGGACGTCCGTTGGGTCCCCATGGCCGCCCCATAACAGTGGTGCCCATCCACTGCAGCCTCAAGCTGTGTAACCAAAGCCATCACAGCCTGAAGCTGAGAGCGAAGTGTCACCAACTCGGCTCGCACCCGCACACAACAATCGCAGTCTCTGTCCATACTAAAGACCGTGGAAAACTAAACTATGCACATAAACGGACTATCGGCACGTGCTGCGGATCTCTACTCTAGACCCTGACGGAAACGCACGAACAGTGTCTAGTAATACGCAGACATTCGAAAACCTAACTACCGAAGCACTCAGGTGAAACTAAATGATTTACTCCTGATTAGGAACTCGTAATATGTCACAAAATCGGTTTACGCAGACGAAAACGCGACATCTGTGGATGATCGATGACAGCGAACCCAAGGCGTTGGATTACGTGCAGTAGCCGCTGCGCTCGTGTGTGGTCTGGTATTGTCATGCTGAAGTAGAGGGTGTTCCATGTGTGGACCAACTCTTCCAGTTCGAAACTCGACCACAGCACGCTGCTTCTCACGCACCGACATGGTCACGTTACACACCATAATGGTACACAATACATTTCGGAGTCCTTCAGCGGAAGACGGAATGTGTGGACATGAAGAATCAGGATGTAGAATATTAATAACGTTTCGTTTGTTTAAAATGCTTTATCACCTTTCACATAAAAAATTCAAAGGCATTAATTTTCAGCATGCTCTCGTAACAGCTGCATCACATGTAAGTCGTCATATCGGAGTTTCCGTCTCAAATATATCTGCACAACGTTTAATCCTATTGTGAAATACCTCCCAAGTCCGTGACAGGCTACAAAACTGTTACATTTGTCTCCGATTCGGTTACAACAACTGCTCTGCCAGTTCAAAAAGTTTCGAGACAGGATTAATAGAAAAGAGGCAAGTTAAGGCGGTGGTTTTAATGCTTCAGGTATTCTACATAGTCTCTATTCAATTGAGTACAACGCGCAGAACGTTCATACAGTCCTACGAAAGTGTCACAAATGTCGTTCCTTCGGATATTGTTCAACTCTCGCCACTAGATCATCGAGAACGTTCACTCTTCATGTGAATTTCTGCACTTCGTCGTTTTGCTGTAGGTTCTTACTGATGACACCAAGTCTCATCACCCGTGATTCCTTCTAGAAAAGAATTGCCCGAATTCTGAAATACACTCAAGTCGCCGCATGCGTCCACGCGTCGTTGTTTTTACTCGGCAGTCAAGGTGCGCAGGAAAAACTTTCCACATAGTTTTTTCTTCTTCGAACGTTCTGGAGAACGTCTTAAACACCTAATTTAGTGATGTTGCTCCATTGCAATTTATGATACAACAACATTGACGCGCTACGGTTACGCACCCCTTACTTAACAATTGATTGTTGAAATGAACATCTGTTGTTGAAAGTAATTCAGGGTTTATAGCCGCCACCTTTATTCAGAAAGTGTTGAACAGTCTGCCTCGGCAATACCGCATGCAGCGTCTTTCCAAATATGCGAATGACTCGAGGAATATTTGACTAACAGAACCCACTGCGTTATACTGAATGGCGAAAGTTCTACTGAAACGAAAGTACCTCCGGATATCACCCAGACAAGGGTAATATAACATATAATGTTGTCAATACATAAACACAGTTTTGAGCATCACTGTAAGGTTGTATCCTCACGACGCTGTTGCGAACAGGTTCAAAATGTGAACCATTTTGGCTCTGAGCACTATGGGACTTAACATCTGAGGTCATCAGTCCCCTAGAACTTAGAGCTACTTAAACCTAACTAACCTAAGGACATCACACACATCCATGCCCGAGGCAGGATTCGAACCTACAACCGTAGCGGTCGCGCGGTTCTCGACTGAAGCGCCTAGAACCGCTCGGCCACACCGGTTGGCTTGCGAACAGGAAAGTATCGTCATTGGCGGTTAGTTGGGAGTTGAAGAAAGACAAGGCCAACGTGTCCATTTGGTGTAAGGAATGTAGCTCTCTTTAAATGTTGATAACTGCAAGGTAATGCCTGTAACAAAGAGAAAGAACTGTATACTATCCGATTACAAGATTAGTAGCGAACATCTTGAGCATATTAAACTGTACAAGGAATTAGATTTAACATTGAGAAGGGACACAAAAATAACACGATCACGTAAAATCAATATGTGAGAAGACAAATGGAACACCTACATTCATTGGAAGGGTGCTGGGAAAAATAATTAATTTGTAAAGGAAATGGCACACAAAAAGCTAGATTCGCAATTCCAGGGTATTGTTCTTAATCTATATAAACGACTTAGGAGATGATCTGAGTAACTTCCTTAGATTGTTTGCAGATGGTGCTTTCGTTTACCATATAGTAAATTCATGAAATCAAAACAGATTATAAGCGGTGGTAAAAAAGTTTCCTTTCGATGCCCGTAAAGTTTAGAATCGTTATGCCAATCAGCACTGAGACAATCATAGCAGCGACACTCCAGTTTGAAGATACGCGTTTGGTAAGATACCGTCTCCTGCTGCATGAACAATTCCGTAACTGCCCGCTGCACTTCCTCACTCGAGAAGAATCGTCGACCATTCTAGGTCTCTTTTTAAGGGACCGAAGGCTTGATAATCGCATGGGGAGAGACCAGGAATATAGGGCTGGTGCTCAAAAAGTGCCTCTCACTGCGTTACTTCATTAGTGATGAGGAAGAAGTGCGTTGTCACGAAGCGGCAGTACCCTTGGCGCACCATTCCACTGGTGCTTTTTGACGGACGTGCTGCCCCACAAACATGACGCATTTTTAGATGCTTGTCTACCGTTGTTTGTCCTTCGGCAACCAAGAAAAGAAAAACAGAGTGTTTGTCCTGATTGGAAGTATCTGGTAATAACGTCGACACTGTTCCCATTTCCGCATTTACTACACGCAAGTCGGAAAGACAATAGGCCCGCACTAATCCCTTGCCTACATGTCGGTGCATATTCACCCGCAAAGGAATTGCGGTACGTTGCATATGCACTGAAACATCGCCCTCAAACGGAAACTTTTATCGTTCCTTATAGAGAAAAATTTAAAGAAGTTAATTGCTTGGTACAAAAAATTGCAACTGACCCTGAACAATAAGAAGTGTGAGGCTGTTCAGATGAATACTTAAAACTATCCATTAAACTTTGGTTACATGATGAATCACACAATCGTTTCACTTAAATGCCTAGGGATTACAATTACGAAGAACTGCAATTCCATTCATTAAATATAAAATGTTATGGAGAAGGCAAACTAAAGACTGCGTATAGCCGGCCGGGGTGACCGAGCGGTTCTAGGCGCTACAGTCTGGAACCGCGCGACCGCTACGGTCGCAGGTTCAAATCCTGTCTCGGGCATGGATGTGTGTGATGTCCTGAGGTTAGTTAGGTTTAAGTAGTTCTAAGTTCTAGGGGACTGATGACCTCAGAAGTTAAGTTCCATAGTGCCATTTTTGAACTGCATATAATTGACAGAACAAATTGCAAGAAATCTGCTAAAGAGACGGCCTATACTATACCCGTCCTTTCACTTGTAGAGTACTGTGCGGCGGTGCGGGTAATAGTTTTTTAAATTGCGTCACTGTCTTTCGTCGTACGGTTCACTGCAAAAGTTCCACCTACCTCAGTACGGCGTCAGTTCACCATCCCATTTCTCTGCATACATAGGTACTGTTCAGACGGCGTAAAAAGCAGCGTTGATGAAAAACGCCGTCAATGCAAAGTCCGTGTAAACTCTAGTAGCCAGCTATTCTCTAACATCTTATTACAATTTTCGGGTGGAGGGCAGATGCGAGTCTTTTTATTTCCTTAAGTTCACAAAAAAAACCTGCCATCAGCCCAAATTTACTTAACTAACCAGATCACTGTTCTCAGTTCACAGTTCATGCAATCCATTTCGCACGCAAAGCAGCCCGAAAGGCACTTAAGTCCGACCCGAATTATTAAGCGATCTCACAGTCAATACCTCGCTTCTATATATGAGTTTCACATTCAGTCCTTTTCAATGGATTTCTGTTAAAGGAACTGCTCGCCAAATATTCCATAAATGAATACGAAACATGCCACGCGGAATTTTTACTAAGGCCGAAAGTTCACACACGGTTCTCTTCCCAACAAAACAATAAAAAAACATCCAGACTTCACAAATCTGTCCGTAGATGCAACTGCTATTACGGCCACACAATCTGGAGGCGAGAAACCAGTTATTTCTTCATGTTACACGTAGTAAAGACGGAAGCGTTTGACATGACCTGCACGTCTGATAGCTGACTAGCAATTCCTCAGTGCTGCTCCTTCTACAGCCTATAACTACCTGGCAGTGCGGAGGAACTGCTAAACTCTGATTGGTTGATCAAAATGACCACCCAATCAGAACAATTGTTCGAGATCATTCTCGCGCCAAAAATGTCCTACGCCAGTTGCAATTGCGTCATTCCAGTATGCAAATATTAATATAATGTTTAACAAAACCAAACGAAAGGAAAACTAATCTGCGAATTTATTTAGAACACTATTACTCTGCAAACGGCTATTCTGGCTGCCTTATTACAAAAGCAAGTACTCTTAGACATACGTCATCAGCAGTGAGAGGAAAAAACAACTTCCCCACTACGCAGTTACGTAATGTGGTACAATATACAATATTGAATTTCTATGCATGTCCCATTTACACACTCTCACTCATTCTCTTTCATCCCACAACAACAAAACAAACAGATATTAATTAAATAATAATCTTTTTTGAATTTTATATTACGAAAATGAAAAGTAGTTAACGTTTTTAATATGAAAATCCAAATAAATTGACCTGATATTTTGTGAACTCCAGTAATGATTTCAAATGACACTAAAAGGCAAACTGTTACTATTCCTAACTGAGTTTTTTAGTCTAAGTGTCGGTTTGGGGTGTTTTAGGTAATTTCCTCTAAGTCCGAAACTATGACAGATAGAAGGCTGAAATTTTTATACCATATTCTCCTGAATAACAAAAGGCAGTGTATCTACTTTGAACAATATTAAATAATATTTAATACAGTCTATTTAGATTCTTAGGGGTTTGAATATTCAGTCGCTCGAAGTGACTCAGATAACGCTTCCTATGACTAAAGTGCGCGTCATTTATGTTGGCGGCCGAGTTCAGGTTCGTTCTGCGCATCTGACGTCAAAAAATACAGTCAGCCAATGAACAGAGAATGACGTTGCCAGATCTCGACTGCAGAGCAGAGCACGGACGAGTGTCTTCAGTTTTAGAAACGTTCAGTCATAAATAAAGTAATAGAACAAAAGCAATGTCTTGATAGCTGACTTTGTTTTTTGAAAGTTTGGAAAAACCATTCTTTATACCAATTGCTTCATTTTCTATTAATTAATTAAATCAAACAAGCAATAACACTCTTAATACAGGCGATAGCAAGGAAAGGTGTTTGTATCAACGAACCGCTTTTTCGCAATAAAGAACAGCGGTAATTGTTTATTTCCTATTGTACTTCGACGAAGTGCGAGTAATTCATAGGCATACCAACAGTGTTTGTCAGAATTTTGCGTCACCTGTTAGACTCCTTATGGAGTAACATTGTAGGATGAGCTGCGCTAGCGCAACGGTTAAGGCGTTGGGTTAGTGAGTGTAAGGTAAGGAGTTCAAACCTTCTGTGATGCTGAATATTTTCTTTATTTAAAAACAATATCGAAGTGTCTTACCTCACGAATTTTATTCGTTTGAATGCAATTTTTTGAAATTTCTAGTGCTTTGTCTCTTCATTAATCCTTTCGCTGCTGCAGTCATGTGCTCCCCGCATTCCGCGCTGTGCACAATTTTTTCATCACTGCACTGCTCGCCTGTGCAGACACATGGTGTTCCCACTGCTTTGACACACTTATCATTCGATTTCACAAAAACTATTTGGCCCAAAAATTAGATTTTTACACATCTTCTTGACTGATACCTTCCCCCCATAAATGACTTAATTTTGTTTCGATGTTCAACCCAGTTATTGTGCAGCATTAAATGTAGTAAACCATTGCACGAAATTTTGAAGAGTTTGCAGAGGTAAAAGTCCATAGCGTATACTTTCCGTATGGTCGATTTTAGTTGCCACAATGTTGAGAATGAAATGTGGACAAGGTACCTAAATTTCATATAAAATTTACTGTATAACAGTATCTCATTTAATTTAAGTACCACATAGGTGTCGTATGTAATATTGAGAAATATTCCGTCTTTCGCGACTGTAATAAAAGTTTTATTTACACCGGGCGCGTTTGGCTTTAATTTAAAGCACTTCAATCAGTCAAAGGAAGTGGGGGGGGGGGGGAGGTATCAGTCAAGAAGATGTGTAAAAATCTAATTTTTGGGCCAAATAGTTTTTGTGGAATCGAATGATAAGTGTGTCAAAGCAGTCGGAAACACCATTTGCCAGCACATGCGAGCAGTGCAGTGACAAAATCGCGCACAGCGCGGAATGCGGGGAGCACGTCTCTGTAGCATCGAAAGGGTTAATGCGGCCGTGGTGCCTTTACTTCATAAACTGCGCGCTCCCCCCTAAACGTAAGCTTGCGAACTATACTATACTATGGCGTTGCTTCTCTTGGCGCGTGCGTCGTGTGCAACTGGCAACGCAGCAATCTCCCGCGTCTGGGTGGGCAAGCGCGAGCCGCCAAGATAAAAGAATTCAACTATAGCATAGCGACAGTTGTGAATGAGTCATTGCTAAGACCCGACTGGCAGTCTCCTTCACAGCCAACGGCTCCAATGCTACGGGCTGTTCTGCAAAGTAACTTACTGCAATAAAGTTATCGCGTATTGACTCGCGACGTTACAATTGCTGTGCAGTATGCGAGGCTTACCGGATAGGTCTGGCGGAGGACGCCGAAAATTCTCAAAAAGAGCAGCTCGTTTTGCATCATTGTGAAATAGGGAAGATTGTCACTTATATAGCAAGCGACTTGGGGTGGGAGTTGTTGCGTGGAGATCTTAACACGAAATTTCGATCACCAACTTTGTCCTCCCAGTACTAGAACACAGGATGTTCAAAATAAGTGTCTCATACTTTTAGAGTTGGTAGCACTCATCAAAACAAGAAAAATAAGTCCAGTAAAGAAGGATCTGGAAACGCATACTTTCCGAGATAAACGCATGTTTACAAGAAGAGCTGCGCGACGCTCGGTTGGGGATATTAGCACAGTAGTTGCTTGGCGCTCTGTCAAATGTGTTGGCTGGGTATTAAGAAGTCTTACTCACAGTACCCAACCTACATTGGGTAGTCTGCAGTCAGTTGTGTGGTTCGAGTTGCGTTGCAGGCGACGTTAGTTTTCGTCGTGTTTGTGTGCCGTGTTGTACAGTACTGTCAACACTGGGTGTGTATCATGGTCTTTTATCTTCTTCCAAACGCGGATTCACTTACGTGTTTACAGTTATTGCGCTGTTTGTACGTAGAAATGGCGTAGCACATTTACATTTTCTCTCTTCCGTCACTTGTTAGCAGCGGAAGCCTGCTACTCTACAACTGAAATGGTGAGTACAATATTCTGCTATGGTTTATCAAATGGACGTACCCTTCTATCCCGTGTTCTCTTCGCTGAAAAGTATCCGCAGAGCAGAGCGCCTTCTGATAACCTGTTTGGTAGACTTTTCCAACGTCTGAGGGACTCAGGTACACTGGCACCTCCGAAGACTAACAGTGGAAGGCCCCACGCAGTCTGCATGCTTGGCATGGAGAAAAGAGGGCATCAACACCGATTCTCAGGCAACATAAAGGCAGGCGTACTTGGTGACAGATTAATAGGGCCATACGTGCTACCACAAAGGCTAAATGGGGCGCGTTATCTGGACTTTCTCATTAATGTATGGCCTACCTTGTTGCGGGCCGTGCCAGTGCAGCAACGATACAAATGTGGTTTATGCATTATGGCGCACCACACTTTCGTCACAATGTGCGTGAACATCTGGCGCAGACATTTCAGGACCGCTGGATGGATTGATCGAGGGGGGGGGAGGAGGGGGGGGGGGGGCAGGCCTCGGCCTGCTTGTTCCCCAGATCTCAATCCCCTAGACCTCTAGTTAGGTGAAATTACATTAGGTGTAATGAAATTACATTAGGTGTTCCACAAGGTTAGATCATGGGTCACCTCCTGTTCTTGATAAATGTGAATGACCTCCCTTCTTATGTGGAACAAGATGCTGAACTGACATTGCTGATGATACAAGCATAATTATTAATCCGGTAAAAGAAAGACCGATAGAAAGTGATACAAATAAGGTATTCGGAAAAGTTATTGATTGGTTTTCTGCGAATGGGCTTGCTCTGAACTTCGAAAAAACACAGTACATCCAATTTTCTGCTGCAAAAAGTATAATTCCTTCAATAAACGTAACACATAAAAAGAAGTCAGTAGCCAGGGTAGAGCATACTAAGTTTTTGGGTGATGAGAATCTTAATTGGAAAATTCGTATTTTGGATCTCCTAAAGCGACTAGGTTCAACAACTTTTGCAATCAAAATAATTGCCAATTTTGAGGATGTAGAAATTAGTAAGCTAACGTACTTTGCATACTTCCACCCTCTGATGTCATACGGAGTAATATTCTTGGGCAACTCAACACTTAGGCAAAAGGTATTCACTGCTCAAAAGAAAGTAGTTAGAATAATGTGTGGGTTTCATAGTCGCACATCTTGTAGGCATCTGTTTAAAATGTTAGGAATTCTTACAACTGCTTCACAGTACATTTATTCAGTAATGAAATTTGGTCCCAACAACACGGACCAGTTTAAAATCAACAGCGACATTCATGATTACAATACCACAAAAGAGAAACTATCCTTTACTTAACCTATCTTTGGCACAGAAAGGGGTAAAATATGCTGCTATAAAACGTTTTGATAAATTATCAGATGAAATGAAATATGTCCGCAGCTCGTGGTCGTGCGGTAGCGTTCTCGCTTCCCACGCCCGGGTTCCCGGGTTCGATTCCCGGCGGGGTCAGGGATTTTCTCTGCCTCGTGATGACTGGGTGTTGTGTGATGTCCTTAGGTTAGTTAGGTTTAAGTAGTTCTAAGTTCTAGGGGACTAATAACCGTAGATGTTAAGTCCCATAGTGCTCAGAGCCATTTGAACCATGAAATGAAATGTCTGAGTGACAGCAGTAATAGCTTCAAAACCAAACTGAAATCATACCTCCTTGACAACTCCTTCTATACCATAGATTTATGCTTGAATATGAGTAAATAAATCTGGAGATATAATATATGCATTTTGTGCCATTTAAGGGAATGGGATAGATAATAGAAACATTTAGGTATAACATTATAATGTAAAAAAAAAACCTTGTTTCCTGTGCGCATTGCTTGTGCCTTTGACACGTTCCACATCATAACGTTTTTTTTCCTGCTATTGATCAATGGAACACGTAACTAACTAACTAAATAACTTGATTGTTATTTTTTTCATCCGATTTGTCAACTGTGGATACGTCATAAGCATTGTTGTGGACTCTTCTTTTTAATATGTTTAGTTCTTTGCTTTCTAGATCAGTTTCAGCACGAATTTTGTTCCATGGTTGAGTGCTGATCTAAAAGTTGCTAATTTGCGTTGATTTGGGTGGCATCATATGTTATTTATAATGACATCTGATGTAGTGAGTTTCCTATAAATTCGGAATTTATGTTTGTTATTGTGACATGCTATCAAGAAAATTAATTCCATGTTGTGGTCGGTGTATTTGTGAAGCTGTGTAAAATTTACGTCATTGGAAAACATACTTGACGTTTTCCAAAACAACGTGTGCACTAACAACAAATCAACAGATACTAATATGTGTAAATAATGCATGAATCATTCTCGTCATGTTCTGCGCTTACATGTTTCGTTTGTATATTCTGCCTCAGTTACACGAGCTCCACAGTGCTGCAAACATAACATAAATATGTACCATCTGATGAGATATCGCTAGACGATTCGAAACTGGTGACGGAAAATAAAAATTGAAAAATAAAACAAAAGACGTCTGGTTGAAGTAACTTGCAGAAACATTTTTATTTATTATTTGTGCAACAATTTCTTGTTTTGTGCACACTTGTATTTAGGGATGGTCATGCTGAGAGAACACCAAAATTGACCGCATTAGTTTGCCTTCTGAAGTCACAAAACGAGCGACGTGGGGCAGTAGTTAGCACTCTGGACTCGCAGTTGAGAGATCGATGGTTCAGATCAGCGTTCAGCCATCCTGATTTAGCTTCCCCGTGCTTTCCCTACACAGTTCCAGGAAAACACCGGAATGAATCCTTTGAAAAGCACGACCCATTTCCTTCCCCATACTTGTAACAACCGGAGCTTTTTCTCCGTCCCTAATGACCTCAAGTTCGATGGGGCGTTAACCCTTATTCTTCCTTCCTACACTCCTTACTTAAAAGCGACAATGAAATCAAGAATGATCTGCCACTTATTTTTTTTTTTTTTTACGAAGGACGAACACAAAACCGTAATCGAATTCTCTAAATAGATCTTGTGTCAGCGGCTGAACATCGTATTCGTTCTGTAAAATGTGTGCGGCAGGATGGCTGAGTAAATGGAATGGCCTACAAATTGTAACACGCGATAAAGGAATAGAATTCCAGTCAGTCTCCACTGCTGATGACAATACACAACAAGCTCAATAAATAATGCTAGCGACTTGTAGCGAGTAACCATCGATAGTTAGGGAGTTGCCAATATTTTTTATGTACTGCCACTGAAATAAGCTACTGGGAACCCTGCTTTCGTATCGCCTTTGTGTGGTGGATGACAGAGTAGCCAGGGAGAAGTGTGGCGAGTTGATATGGTAAACTCATCCCGGTGCTCTTCGAACCATACACGTACACTGTGAGGTGTGTGACACGTTGCATTGTCTTGCTGGTAGATGCCATCGTACCAAGAAACATAAATTGCATTTGGAGGTCGACAAGGTCCCCAAGGATAGGTGCATACTTACGTTGATCCATTGTACCTTACAGAATGACGATATCACACAGTGAATGCCATGAAAACATTCCCCAGACCATAACGCTCCCTCCTCGGGCTTGTACCCTTCCGATGATTGTTGCAGTGCCGTACACGCCAAAGGCCATCTTTGTGATCATCTGCAAAGGCCGCCTGTCGCCACTCAGTTGATGTCCAGTTGCGGTATTGGGGTGCAAACTCCAGCCTTCGTCGCCGATGAACAGCCAGTCAGCATGGGTGCGTGAACCAGGCACTTCCTGCAGAAGCTCGTACATAAGCACAACGTTCGCTGAACGGTCGTTGAGGACACAATGTTCATAGCCCTTCGTTTCCCCTGGGCGGTAGGTTGCTCAGCAGTTGCACGTCTATTCGCCCTCACACATCTCCGTATCCGTAATTCACCCTCGTCATTTATGGGCCATGATGCTCCACAGTTGCTGTGGCGCCAGTTTTGGACAGCGCCAGCGGTATACTTTGCGGTACTCCTCTAACCGCAGCGGCACGTGAACAGTTTACACAGTTAACAGTTTTTTAAATGTTTCCATCTTTGAAGCGAAATCCAATGATAGTGTCAATTTGGACATCAGATAAATCGCTCCACTTACACTTTGCGACAACGTTTGCACTGTTATCCGTGTCCCCCCATATATATATATATATATATATATATATATATATATATATATATATATATATATATATATATATATGGTGTTTCAAAAATGACCGGTATATTTGAAACGGCAATAAAAACTAAACGAGCAGCGATAGAAATACACCGTTTGTTGCAATATGCTTGGGACAACAGTACATTTTCAGGCAGACAAACTTTCGAAATTACGTAGTTACAATTGTCAACAACAGATGGCGCTGCGGTCTGGGAAACTCTATAGTACGATATTTTCCACATATCCACCATGCGTAGCAATAATATGGCGTAGTCTCTGAATGAAATTACCCGAAACCTTTGACAACGTGTCTGGCGGAATGGCTTCACATGCAGATGAGATGTACTGCTTCAGCTGTTCAATTGTTTCTGGATTCTGGCGGTACACCTGGTCTTTCAAGTGTCCCCACAGAAAGAAGTCACAGGGGTTCATGTCTGGCGAATAGGGAGGCCAATCCACACCGCCTCCTGTATGTTTCGGATAGCCCAAAGCAATCACACGATCATCGAAATATTCATTCAGGAAATTAAAGACGTCGGCCATGCGATGTGGCCGGGCACCATCTTGCATAAACCACGCAGTGTTCGCAGTGTCATCTAAGGCAGTTTGTACCGCCACAAATTCACGAAGAATGTCCAGATAGCGTGATGCAGTAATCGTTTCGGATCTGAAAAATGGGCCAATGATTCCCTTGGAAGAAATGGCGGCCCAGACCAGTACTTTTTGAGGATGCAGGGACGATGGGACTGCAACATGGGGCTTTTCGGTTCCCCATATGCGCCAGTTCTGTTTATTGACGAAGCCGTCCAGGTAAAAATAAGCTTCGTCAGTAAACCAAATGCTGCCCACATGCATAGCGCCGTCATCAATCCGGTGCACTATATCGTTAGCGAATGTCTCTCGTGCAGCAATGGTAGCGGCGCTGAGGGATTGCCGCGTTCGAATTTTGTATGGATAGAGGTGTAAACTCTGGCGCATGAGACGATACGTGGACGTTGGCGTCATTTGGACCGCAGCTGCAACACGGCGAACGGAAACCCGAGGCCGCTGTTGGATCACCTGCTGCACTAGCTGCGCGTTGCCCTCTGTTGTTTCCGTACGCGGTCGCCCTACCTTTCCAGCACGTTCATCCGTCACGTTCCCAGTCCGTTGAAATTTTTCAAACAGATCCTTTATTGTATCGCTTTTCGGTCCTTTGGTTACATTAAACCTCCGTTGAAAACTTCGTCTTGTTGCAACAACACTGTGTTCTAGGCGGTGGAATTCCAACGCCAGAAAAATCTCCTGTTCTAAGGAATAAACCATGTTGTCCACAGCACACTTGCACGTTGTGAACAGCACACGCTTACAGCACAAAGACGACGTACAGAATGGCGCACCCACAGACTGCGTTGTCTTCTATATCTTCCACATCACTTGCAGCGCCATCTGTTGTTGAAAATTGTAACTACTGTAATTTCGAAAGTTTGTCCGCCTGAAAATGTACTGTTGTCCCAAGCATATTGCAACAAACGGTGTATTTCTATCGCTGCTCGTTTAGTTTTTATTGCCGTTTCAAATATA
Source organism: Schistocerca nitens (assembly GCF_023898315.1). Classification (NCBI taxonomy): domain Eukaryota; kingdom Metazoa; phylum Arthropoda; class Insecta; order Orthoptera; family Acrididae; genus Schistocerca; species Schistocerca nitens. The sequence continues at coordinate 373,999,033 of NC_064615.1, read as the reverse complement.
CCGGTCATTTTTGAAACACCCTATATATATATATATATATATATATATATATATATATATATATATATATATATATATATATATCCGCCAACGGCTTTATCACAGTGGTGACACCGTTCCCATCAGGTCGTTGAACTTAAATGCTGCTGGCTTGGCTAGCACCTGAATGGGTCAACGTCCGAGCCTGTTGGCAAGGGGGAGAGGGGAGGGGGGTGCACTCAGCCCCTGTGAGGTCAATTGAGGAAATACTTGTTTAGAAGTAGGGGTAACGGTCATGAAAACTGACAACGGCTGGGAGAGCGGTGTGCTGACCACATGGCCCTCAGTATCCGTATTGGATGACGCCTAAGGGCTGAGAATGACACAGAGGCCGTTCGGTACCGATAGGTCTTCAAGGCCTCTTCGGACAGTGTTCGTTGATACATATATTCCATTGCTAATGCTGCCACCAGCCGTTTGTGAGCGGTTACTGCACGTTACCGTCGAACAAGGCGTTTGTCACATTAATGTGACTGGACCATGTAAGTCAGAAAGCAGTCGATCTTTCTTTTCTTTCCCTACCCAACGGTATTTCTTCGATTCAGAACTTTGAGCGGGAAGAAGCTTCGAAGCTTGCAGATAAAAGACCATCGTAAAAGAGAGCCACAATAGATTATTTCACGTGGTGCTTCGGATTGTTATTTTTCGGTATTTCACAGACACAATAAGCGCCATCGTTGCAAAGTGAAGTTTGAGAAATTATCAACGAACCTCATAGTAGCATTGTACTACCAACAGGAGAATGCCGTTTGCGTTCTCGCGTCCGTCGGCCGTCGTAATTTAATATATTATTATTGTTATTATTATTTTTTGATTGTTGCCTACTTACGTGGTGGGCCTTAATAAAAATGATATTTCATTTAATTTTGATTTACGATTAAATGCTTTCCTGAAGTTCTCCTTTTTAACAATATTAATCTCAAATTATTTGTTACGTTAATGAAAGACTCGTTGAATTTTAAAACATGAGCATATAAGCTGAACAATGTAATAAATTTTTCATATTAATTTCCTCGGCTAGTCAGCTCACTTTAAAGCAAGAGATCTTTAGTTATTAATTACAATTGCGGCCCACACACGCGCGAGAGTATTTTTCTTACCTCCGTTAACCATTGTATTGTAGTCGGAGTCCTGGCTCTGGCTGTCGGCTATGGTACTGAAAATAAGAATCTTAAAGCTACGTATTTTCTGCAACGTCGGGCGGCTGTGGAGAAAAATTAATATTATGTTAATAGCGGGCGAGTTTTCCGCTTCCGCTAATTTTTCATAAGTTAATATCGCCACGTAATGGCGTCGTTGGCTGCATCGGCCGCTGCGATTGTTGAACTGTAAATTACTTGAATACAGGTTAATTCAAGGAAGGCGGACATGAAATTGGGATCACCTCTTACAAATTAAAAGTGCACAATAATATTAAATCAGTATATATATATAATCTGCTTAACTCATACAAATATGCTTACATTTGCCAGCACTCGCAAGATGTCCGTCTATACACAATCAAGACAAGAGAAGAAGTGAAGACGACTAAAAAAATTAACAAAAGAGCGTATCTTGTCATCTCTTTAGATCATTTTGTTATAAATTATTCCTTTGCAATCGAAACCTACACAGAGAAATTATTATTTTACGGCTACATGATAAAAATATATTATTCAATTTTTAAATGTCTCTTCTTTATAAATACTGTTTTTTAAGTCTTTTCGTAATATAGCACTGGGGACGCTATATTGCCCCCCGAAATGCTTATGTCATAAAAAATGTTCGTGTTTTTTGACATAAATATTTCCTCTTTCATGTCCACAGTGTCCACACGCAGATTTTTCTTTCACAGTCTACATATGTCACATCGTATAATTAAACCGTTGTAATTACTGAGGTGTGTTGCACACAAAGTGTAATACAGATGAAGTTATCTACATAACAATATAATATACAATTGGTTACGTATACAGTCATGTACAAAAGAAAAGGACATAGAATACAATTAGTTTCATTTTGGCTGCTTCTTCTTAGGGTTGCAACTTTTGCAGCGTTCAAGGTATACAACCACGAGTTAGTCCGTAAAGTTGAAGTCCCAGGGGTGTCAACTGTTCGCTCCCCATTTGGCGCGGCCGTAGGGAAACCCTGGGGAAAACCTCGGCGGAGCGACAGACTAACTGCTTTGGTCACTTTCACTTAATTGTTTCTGGGATGTCATTGGAGTACAGGATGTGCATAGATTACAAATATTTTTTTTGTTGCACTATGCAAAAAATGAGATCATTATAGCAATTGGTTGCGGGGTCGATGATCTACGCCGCGACGTTCGGCTCGCGACGGCGCCGGTTGGTGTGTTCGGTGCTCGGCGTCCACGGCGGCTGCGGAGAGGTCAACGCCCGCTCGACGCCAGCGTGTCTCTCGCCGTCGCGGAACGTCAGAATCAGCTGATCGGCTGCACGGCTGGCGATGCGCTTCTGTCTCGGCCGGGCGTGGCGGAGTGGGATGATATCCGCCCCCCGCACTTGTTGGCATGAGTCAGCTCTGCTACGCATCTCCGACGTAGTACATGAAACATACACACAACCAACGTGATATTTGTTTCCCGCTGCAGATGGTTACGCTAGTGGGAAAGAAGCATTTATTAGTGCGGCCGTTGTTGTTAAGTTTTCGCCAGTTTCCGAGTGTCAAGCTAGCACTGTCTTGCAGAATACATGACATGGATCTTCTCCCGTGAATGAAGTTTTGATGCGATACTGTTTCCATTACATGTCAGTTTTTGTTTTGACAAAATTATTTATGTTTTCGACGCACTCGCAGGAACTGGTAAATGTCCCAATACGAGCTTAGCACAAACATTCGCCGTTTCTGCGGTCGCTGTTTTGCAACAGTCCACGCATCGCATTCCAATCTCGCATTATTGTGCTCACTGAAACTACAGTCTGTCTCAAAAATATTGACTGTGGGTTCACTTCACTTTAACAGTTCACATTTATAAGTAAATTCACAGTTTTTCGTGCGTAATATTGGCGTTTGGCGTCCTTACCGCTGTTGAACGTTCAATACTAGCACTTCACTGTCCGTATCACAGTTTCACCTTCACAGTTTTTCACACTGCTTAAAGTAACTGTTCCGATTAGTTCACAAACACTAATGATTTCATTCAGTCTGAACTGGATTTTGGCTCGTGCTGGATTTTACCAGTCTCTCGCACTAATTATCTCTTTTCATTTTCCACTTAGAGTCGTACGTGCTTTCAGATTTTTTTTTTTTTTTACTATACAATTGTATTTCCGTCTCATCTGAGGTAAGTCCCCATGTCATGTCTGCCCACTCATTGCGTACTTGCCCTCCAGAGCCAGCTCGACTTTACAAAACTTTGCCTCTCGCATTATCGTACAGATTTTATAATCTAGGCCTAGCGTGCAAGTTCCTAGATTAGTGTTAGATTTGCGACTTTTGTTTACACGATAAATTCGTGCAAATCTCTGCCTTAGCAGATGGCAATATATTTTAACAGTGCTTAGCGGTAGTCGCGTTTACTGATTTGCTTTGTACCTTGTCCACAACACATGAGGTACCTTGGGTGATGTACACCCTGCACTCATGTTGTTTAGTAAATTATGATTGAGCATATTTCAAGACCGGTACAGACATAAATACATGGAACAACATATACACTATAATATTGAATTTCACAAGTTTCATTACTACTACAGTTCAAAAACATTCATGACACACTAATGAAAAATTCTTTCATCATTACATCTACATCTACATTTGTACTCCGCAAGCCACCCAACGGTGTGTGGCGGAGGGCACTTTACGTGCCACTGTCATTACCTTCCTTTCCTGTTCCAGTCGCGTATGGTTCGCGGGAAGAACGACTGTCTGAAAGCCTCCGTGCACGCTCTAATCTCTCTAATTTTACATTCGTGATCTCCTCGGGAGGTATAAGTAGGGGGAAGCAATATATTCGATACCTCATCCAGAAACGCACCCTCTCGAAACCTGGCGAGCAAGCTACACAGCGATGCAGAGCGCCTCTCTTGCAGAGTCTGCCACTTGAGTTTGTTAAACATCTCCGTAACGCTATCACGGTTACCAAATAACCCTGTGACGAAACGCGCCGCTCTTCTTTGGATCTTCAGTATCTCCTCCGTCAACCCGCTCTGGTACGGATCCCACACTGATGAGCAATACTCAAGTATAGGTCGAACGAGTGTTTTGTAAGCCACCTCCTTTGTTGATGGACTACATTTTCTAAGCACTCTCCCAATGAATCTCAACCTGGTACCCGCCTTACCAACAATTAATTTTATATGATCATTCCACTTCAAATCGTTCCGCGCGCATACTCCCAGATATTTTACAGAAGTATCTGCTACCAGTGTTTGTTCCGCTATCATATAATCATACAATAAAGGATCCTTCTTTCTATGTATTCGCAATACATTACATTTGTCTATGTTAAGGGACAGTTGCCAGTCCCTGCACCAAGTGCCTATCCGCTGCAGATCCTCCTGCATTTCGCTACAATTTTCTAATGCTGCAACTTCTCTGTATACTATAGCATCATCCGCGAAAAGCCGCATGGGACTTCCGACACTATCTACTAGGTCATTTATATATATTGTGAAAAGCAATGGTCCCATAACACTCCCCTGTGGCACGCCAGAGGTTACTTTAACGTCTGTAGGCGCCTCTCCATTGATAACAACATGCTGTGTTCTGTTTGCTAAAAACTCTTCAATCCAGCCACACAGCTGGTCTGATATTCCGTAGGCTCTTACTTTGTTTATCAGGCGACAGTGCGGAACTGTATCGAACGCGTTCCGGAAGTCAAGAAAAATAGCATCTACCTGGGAGCCTGTATCTAATAGTTTCTGGGTCTCATGAACAAATAAAGCGAGTTGGGTCTCACACGATCGCTGTTTCCGGAATCCTTGTTGATTCCTACATAGTAGATTCTGGGTTTCCAAAAACGACATGATACTCGAGCAAAAAACATGTTCTAAAATTCTACAACAGATCGACGTCAGAGATATAGGTCTATAGTTTTGCGCATCTGCTCGACGACCCTTCTTGAAGACTGGGACTACCTGTGCTCTTTTCCAATCATTTGGAACCTTCCGTTCCTCTAGAGACTTGCGGTACACGGCTGTTAGAAGGGGGACGAGTTCTTTCGCGTACTCTGTGTAGAATCGAATTGGTATCCCGTCAGGTCCAGTGGACTTTCCTCGGTTGAGTGATTCCAGTTGCTTTTCTATTCCCTGAACACTTATTTCGATGTCAGCCATTTTTTCGTTTGTGCGAGGATTTAGAGAAGGAACTGCAGTGCGGTCTTCCTCTGTGAAACAGCTTTGGAAAATTTAGTATTTCAGCTTTACGCGTGTCATCCTCTGTTTCAGTGCCATCAACATCCCGGATTATCTGGATATGCTGTTTCGAGCCACCAGAACTTCCTAGGATTTTCTGTCAAGTCGGTACATAGAATTTTACTTTCGAATTCACTGAACGCTTCACGCATAGCCCTCCTTACGCTAACTTTGACAATGTTTAGCTTATGTTTGTCTGAGAGGTTTTGGCTGCGTTTAGATTTGCAGTGAAGTTCTCTTTGCTTTCGCAGTAGTTTCCTAACTTTGTTGTTGTACCACGGTGGGTTTTTCCCGTCCCTCACAGTTTTACTCGGCACGTACCTGTCTAAAACGCATTTCACGATTGCCTTGAACTTTTTCCATAAACACTCAACATTGTCAGTGTCGAAACAGAAATTTTCGTTTTGATCTGTTAGGTAGTCTGAAATCTGCCTTCTATTACTCTTGCTAAACAGATAAACCTTCCTCCCTTTTTTTATATTCCTACTAACTTCCATATTCAGGGATGCTGCAACGGCCTTATGATCACTGATTCCCTGTTCTGTACATACAGAGTCGAAAAGTTCGGGTCTGTTTGTTATCAGTAGGTCCAAGATGTTATCTCCACGAGTCGGTGCTGTTGAATTTTTTTAAAATATTATTTAACGCATTTTTAAACATGAAATTTGTAAAATGTTCTTAAACTTACGTTCATTTTTCTTTCAAAATGCAATTACTTAAAAATACTGTTATTCCTTAACATCTACAAAATTGAATCGCACTAATCTTGTGTGCCTCATTGTCTTTAAATGTTACACTAAAATCTGAACATTTACTCACAAAAAAATACACTATAAACTTAACCTACTACTCATATGTGTAAACGTTGCTCTACTGAGCGAACTTCTTTAAGTCTTTGTATGTATTTTTCTTGTTTCCTTCGTAATTGCCTCCTCCTTTGACCACGGGATGGTGTAGTTTGCGTGACAGAAAGTATCGTGAGGTACCACTTCGATGTTATAGGTGTAGCCCTCGATACACCGGGTTTTTCCGAAAACACATGCTCATAATCTGTAAGGAGATGAGTCAATTCGTTTTGTTGTGCTTTAGTCAAATGTTCTGACTCCCTGACTTTCATGGCTATCAGTTTCCTTTTCTCCTCTTTGTCTTCAGTAATAAAATCTTTAAAATATGCTTGTCTTGTACTTAAGTCAGAATATAAATCCATTACCTGTATTCCTTCGAATCTAGACTGAAAGCTCCGGCAATATTTACCGTGCACTTCCCGTGTCCTCAACAACGGCAAAATTACCCGTCTACACTCATTCATAAGGCTTACTTCCCCGCACAAGAGGTCGATTTTTGCGTCCCTCTGGCGTAAAAATTCCATCCCCAGGATGCAAGCAACACCTAATCCCTTAACTACTAGGAACGAGCTTTTCATTGCTTCATTTCCTACCGTAAACTCTACTTGCACCTGGTGCTTTATGATATGAGATTGTGCACCTATTACACCTGTTACACGACAATTCTTCACTGGCAAAACTGGTATTCTATTATTTTGACTCAAGTACTTGTAAAAATTTGCTCTCATGACATTGGTTGACGCACCGGTATCGACTATTATCTGTATTGGTGCTCCGTACATATCTGCTTGCAACATAGCCTGCACAACACTTTTGTCGGTTCGGTTACATTTCCGCGGTATGTCTACAAGTTCCTTTTCTATTTTTATTCCCTCATTGTACCTCAACATACAAAGTTTATGGCTGTCATCCGTGGATGTGCCCTCACTACACCATCCTGCAGCCAACAACGGAGAGCGTATTGTGGCTGTTTTTAGTTTAACGGATGAGCATTAGTGGGTTGACAGTTGTCTGTCACTTCCACTAACCTCACATCGTGGTTCTGGTTGTTGTTGTTGCTACTGTTGGGTTGGCCGCCCTGCCTCCCCGATGGTGTTATTTGATATTGTGTATGGCTCTGGTTTTGCGGTGGTCGGTTGTAACTCCCTGACATGTTCTGTGAAGGACCTGGGTTGGCGTTCCATTGTGGCGCTGTGTTTTGTTGTCACTGTGGTGTCGGTTCATTACAACCACGCCACTGGTTTCGGTCGTTCCGCCATTGCGGATTGCCGTTACCATTATATCCATTCGTCATGCATCCATCATGATGTCTCTTTCGATTTTGACGATTATAACCGTTGCCGTTATAACCCTTGCCATTGTTTGTGCCTCGATTCTGTTGCCGGTGCTCTTGCCTATTCCCGTTACCATTTGGTACTAAGTTACTACCGTTACTGTGGCTGCCATTGTAATCGGCTTTTTGTTGATTACAGCCTGCATGGTTCCACTTGTTTTCGGTTTTCATATCTTCGATCAATAAGTCAACAGAATCCACTATTTCCATGAATTGTTCTATATCGAATTCCGGCACATTGATGAAATGTCTTTTAATTTCACTGGGCAACTTCATTTTTATTAATCTGATTATGTCACGATCGGACATTGGCTCGTCCCAGTACCTGGTTTTATTTACTTTTCGAAATATTTGCGTAACGTTCCCATCTTAGGATTGTACATTTCTGGACTGTACAACTCCTATCGTAGTCTTTCTTGGACGCTATCGAACCAGAATTTTTGCGAGAATGCACCTTCAAACTGTTGCATCGTTAGACATTTTTCGGACACGTCGGTGGCCCACAGTGCCGCGTCACCTTGAATAAAGGAGACCACGAACTGTATTCTTTGTCTTTCCGTCCATGCCCCGGGAAACACATTCCTGAAGCTCTTAATAAATACCACAGGGTGGACATTTCGTTTTTCGCTATTGAAGGGTTGGAATGTCCTGTGTTTTATTACGCCGGCCGCGGTGGTCTCGCGGTTCTAGGCGCGCAGTCCGGAACCGTGCGACTGCTACGGTCGCAGGTTCGAATCCTGCCTCGGGCATGGATGTGTGTGATGTCCTTAGGTTAGTTTGGTTTAAGTAGTTCTAAGTTCTAGGGGACTGATGACCACAGCAGTTGAGTCCCAAAGTGCTCAGAGCCATTTGATTTTTTTGTTTTATTACATTGTCCTCTTTTTTGCACATCTGATTGCTACATTCTGTGACACTCATTACTTCGTGATGTGCGCTGCACGGTATCGCATGTTGTTCGTGCTCATAATTCGCATTAGGTTGCGGTTTCGCACTCGCACCCTGCCTACCGTCAGCGTTATTATAGTAATCAGTACGCGGAGTCGGATTCATTATCTGTCCGCCACTGTTTACGTTGCTTTCCAACACAGACAGTCTCCGCGCGACCTCCTGTTGCCAATTTGACAACTCCACTGTCACACGGGATTTGATGTGTGTTAATTCGGCACGTAGTGCGGCAGTGCTAGCGTCAATATTTACACTCGCGGCCGCAGTCGCTTGTTCTACAGCTGTTTTTACGTCGCTTTCAATCTTTGCAGATATCTCGCGATCCTTTACTTCTAGCCATTCATTTAATTCTTTTTCTACTTTTTGAGCTTGCACTTCCAAATATGCGTCAATACTTTTCCGTGCATCTATCTCCACATTATCCACGCGGTTGATTAAAGTCTGGACATTATCTTCAAGCCTAGCCTGCGATGTCTGTAATTTTTGCATCTCGCCGGCTAAGCTTTGCACAAGATCGGGGATTTTTTTGCAAGCGTCCCGCATCTCGGCAAGTTCGCTTTGGATACTATCTAGCTTCGCTTCACTACGCTGCTCTTGCTCAATGAGCTTTTGCGTTAATTTTTTCTCCTGCTCATGTAGCATCTGAGCCAGTTTTTCGTCTCTTTGTTTTTCCCTCTGTTCTGACATTCTTTCTTTTTCCCTTTCTTTCTGTTCTCTTTGTTGCTCTTGCTCATAGAGCATCTGAGCCAGTTTCTGATCTCTTTCCCTATCTCTTTCTTCTAACCTGCGCAGAAATTCTGCAAATGGGTCTGCAATCGGTGAGCATACTGGTGCCCCGCTTAATCTAGCACTCGATTGGCCCCTCTGTCCAGGCAGTGGAGTTGTTACTCTATTCCCATTCTGCTGTGGAGCGTCATTCACCGTCCACAGATCCTCGCCCCCCCCCCCCCCCCCCCCCGCTCAGGAAATTATGTTATCCGAGGCGGTGGCTTGGGATTCGTTTACGTATTGCAAATGACCCTCACTTTCCATATTAAAAAAATTTTGTTCGTCTGGTACGGATGCTTTAGCTTGTCCTATCTTACCCATAATAAATTCACTTTAAGCCACTGACGAATCTTTAACACTGATACACACACGAATAATTATCCCCCCCCCCCCAAAAATAAACATATAAATACACAAAACGAATAATTATCCCCTCCAAAAATAAACACATAAATACACAAAACGAATAATTATCCCCTCCAAAAATAAACACATAAATACACAAAACACCGAAGGTATCTCATGTGCACATGGGTTCGATATTCCGCACAGAGCTACACAGGATGCTTGCACAATAGGCCTTACCTTACTTATTTTTCTTTCTCGCAATCCTTTCTCTTTTCTACACTTTTTCTTCTCCAGATCTCCTCAGGGTGTGGTTTTGTTGTTGTACATGTAAAAGAATTCATATAGGCATTAATATTTTACAACAATTAGACACATACATAATTACATTCATTACAATTGAATCATATTGATCGGGCCCCAAAGTTGCGGCGCCAATCTCGCGTCCGTCGGCCGTCGTAATTTAATATATTATTATTATTATTATTATTATTATTTGATTGTTGCCTACTTACGTGGTGGGCCTTAATAAAAATGATATTTCATTTAATTTTGATTTACGATTAAATGCTTTCCTGAAGTTCTCCTTTTTAACAATATTAATCCCAAATTATTTGTTACGTTAATGAATGTTAGACTCGCTGAATTTTAAAACATGAGCATATAAGCTGAACAATGTAATAAATTTTTCATATTAATTTCCTCGGCTAGTCAGCTCACTTTAAAGCAAGAGATCTTTAGTTATTAATTACAATTGCGGCCCACACACGCGCGAGAGTATTTTTCTTACCTCCGTTAACCATTGTATTGTAGTCGGAGTCCTGGCTCTGGCTGTCGGCTATGGTACTGAAAATAAGAATCTTAAAGCTACGTATTTTCTGCAACGTCGGGCGGCTGTGGAGAAAAATTAATATTATGTTAATAGCGGGCGAGTTTTCCGCTTCCGCTAATTTTTCATAAGTTAATATCGCCACGTAATGGCGTCGTTGGCTGCATCGGCCGCTGCGATTGTTGAACTGTAAATTACTTGAATACAGGTTAATTCAAGGAAGGCGGACATGAAATCGGGATAAATTAAAAGTGCACAATAATATTAAATCAGTATATATATATAATCTGCTTAACTCATACAAATATGCTTACATTTGCCAGCACTCGCAAGATGTCCGTCTATACACAATCAAGACAAGAGAAGAAGTGAAGACGACTAAAAAAATTAACAAAAGAGCGTATCTTGTCATCTCTTTAGATCATTTTGTTATAAATTATTCCTTTGCAATCGAAACCTACACAGAGAAATTATTATTTTACGGCTACATGAAAAAAATATATTATTCAATTTTTAAATGTCTCCTCTTTATAAATACTGTTTTTTAAGTCTTTTCGTAATACAGCACTGGGAACGCTATAGCGTTTTTCTTTAAGGATGAAGCATCGCCACACTCACACACACACACACACACACACACACACAACAGGAAGTTAAGTACAGCACTTCCACAGCCTCTTGGCCCATGCTAGTGATGTAAAATGGAGCCATAGAACCAACAAAGCTATGATACTGTGTACTATAGGACTTTCCTTTTTCTTTAATTCCGGTTATTAATTTCTTTCACGTACCGAGCAAAGTTGACCCGATGTTCATCATAGGCTACGGAATTTCCAGAAGATATGACAATAATATTTTCATGGAATGACTTTCCTTAAAGAAGTAAATATATTTTAGATTATTATTTTAAGCTACACTTTCTGGTCGAAAGTATCGGGACAACTATTAGTTGGTATTAATACGTAGTTTATCAACACTTCGCCTTTATGACGGCTTAATCTCTGCTGAGGATTCTTTCAGTGAGGTGTCTGAATGTCTGTGAATGGTAGCCCAATCTATCTCCAGAGCCGAAACCAGAGATTGTAGTGATCTTGGACGGTGGGTTCTGGAGCGAATTCGACGTTCTAACTCGTCATAAAAGCTTCCCACTGGATTTAAATCGGAACTCTCGGCAGGCTAGTCCATTTCGGGAGTGTTGTTGTCCACAAAACCATTGCCTCACAGATTCTGGATTACGACAGACTGCATTATGAAGATGATACAATCATCGCTGTTCCTCTACTATAGGTCGTACTCAGTGCTGTAACATGTGCGCTTATCGTTCCGCATTTTTCTTGAGCGCAATAAGACACGCACGCTCTAATTATGAAAAACACTCCCATACCATAACACTACCCCCTTCGTACTTCACTGCTGGCACTACACATGATGGCAGGTAGCATTCTCCAGGCATTCGCTATAGCCAAACCATTCCCTCGCATTTCCATAGGATATAGCGTGATTTATCTCTCCGTCTTAGGGAGATAACCACATGTGAATTAAGATCAATATATATCTCAACATTTGTTAAAAGCCCGACATACTGCATAGATATTAGCTAATTTATAATGTTTTGTAAACCTGCCTGATATTATCTGTCAGAATCTGTTTTGGGTGTATGTGAGACGAAGTTATTAACGAACAGAAATATTCTGAAATAAAAGTACATTCAGGCGTACCCCAAACGGCTGTAATACGACCTTTTCCATTCACAATATAGGTTTCGCAAATGACCTACACGATAAGGTCGGACGCAGTATGAGGCTATCGGCTGGTAACGCTGTTCTGTGTAGAGAAGTTGCTACACCAGAAAATTGTAGCGAAATGCAAGAAGATTTGCAGAAGATCGGCACTTAATGATGAGATTGGTAGTTGGTTTCAACGTAAAGAAGTTTACCGTATTGCGCATAAGTAGACGGAGAGATCCGTTATTGTTTAATTGAAAGATTGCTGAAATATTCACGTCCATTAAATAGCTGGAGACATGCGTACGGATTTGAAGTAGATCTATAGCATAAACCAATAGTACGGAGGTAGATTCCAGACTAGGACACATTAGAAGAATTCTCAGGAAATATAGTTTACCCACGAAGGACATGGTTTACAAAACGCTCTTTCGACCTTCACATGGGTGTTTTCCTCAGTTTGGGACCCTTATTAGGTAGGAGTGATAGAGGAAGCAGTGAGGATACACAGAAGTGCAAAGCGTTTCGTCACAGGTACGTTTAGTAAAGTAAAGTAGTGAAGAGTCACGGAAATTTCATCCACCTCCAGTGACATATGCCCCAAGAGAGGCGTTGTGGATCACAGCATCGTTTACTGTAGAAATTCAGTGTGTGTCATATTTTTCTATGCACAATCGGCGAGGAGAGGAACATACCAAAAGTGTTGACTAACACAAGGAACCGAGTGATAGAACATTTGTTAAGACATCAGGGAATAACTTCCATGACACGTGATGGACCTGTAGGGGGTTAATATCGCAAGGGAAGAGCAGGATTGGAATATATTCAAGAAATAACTGAGGACGTTGGGTGCTAATGCTACTATGAGATGAAGCTGTTGGTGCAGGAAGAGAATTAATGGCGGGCCACAGCATACTAGTCAAACGACTGAAGATCCAAAAAAGAAAATCTCATAGTAGAGCAAGGTACACATTGAAACTTCCTGGCAGATTAAAACTGTGTGCCCGACTGAGATTCGAACTCGGGACCTTTGCCTCATTAAGATACACATTGCTTCCTTATGTCTCGCCTTACCACGTAACGCAATAGACAACAGCTCTGAGTGCCATGCGCTGAATCTGGGCCCAATTCCTGGTTCTGTCGCAGCTTTTCCCTTAGTGTCAGGACAGTAACGGAGATCACTCAGCATTGTGTGGCCAGTTAAGGAGTTACCTGAATTAGACGTAGCGGCTCAAATGTCTGGAATGCTGAGAATGGCTCGGAGAGTGATGTATTGGCCCATTCTGCTCCATTCAACATCCAAATGACAGCATACGGCAGAGGATGACACAGCGCCCCGTCAGCACCACGATATGCCCTGGGGATGGTAGCGGAGCTACCATTTTTCCTCCTATGTACACTGCCGAACCAAGACTTTATGACCTCTACCCATCGAGAGACTGAATTCCACATGGTGACGTTAGGAAGTAAGTGACGCGATAAGGAAAGTTCATAAGCTGGAGACGTATCAGCAATCGTTATAGGGACGATACAGGCTGCAAATGGGGAAATCGACTGACATCAGTGACTTTTACAAATTATGTATTGTTGCTGCCCAGCCCCTAAGAATCATAATCTCTGAAACTGTGAAGCTGATTAGCTGTGTACATGCTACAGTTCTGAGCATCAGTGGAAAGTAATTGAAGAACAATGAAACCACGAATAGGTGACAAGGTGTTGGACGTACACGCCTAGTTACAGAATATGAAGGTCGGAGGCCTTCCTACTCTGTGAAGCATGATAGGTTGCGATCTGGCGGCAGAGCACAATGCTGTTTCAGGCAAAGCTATTTCGGAGCACATAAGTCAGCATACATCGTTCCGCAGCAGACGACTCCTGTATGTTGCAATGTTGACTCGACGACGACGTCAATTACGGCTGTACTCATCACGGGACCATCAAGATTGGACTGTTGATCAATGGAAAATGTCGCTTGTTCGGATGAAACACGTTTCTTGTGAAATGTTGTCAATTATCATGTCCAGACAAGCCGTCATCCCCATAATCGAAATAAGCACAATGAAACGGATGTAAGCCGATGGGGTTAGTATTATGCTATGGGAGATATTCATGTGTGTTTGAATGGGGCATGCGGAGAAACCGAATTGCGGACCACCTCTTCAAGCGTGATGTCTTCTCTGTTGATGATGGCAACTTCCAGCAGGATAAATGCCCATATCGACAACCCCAGTCGTTTGATGAACGTGACAGTGAAATTAAGTTGATGCTTTGGCCACCAAATTCGACTGATCCGAAACCCAGGAATTCATCAGGGACACTATCAGGGCCTGCATTGCGCCCACAAATCACCGGCCTCTAATTTAGGGTAACTGCGTGACCTGGACTTACACATCTGATGCCACATACCTCGGAAAACCTACTGAGGACTTATCGAAATCATGTCAGAAATGCAGTTGTATTGCGCTCCAAAGGTGGACCAACATGCTACAATTTTTGGCTCATTGGTGTACACTTGAGGTGATGCCGCCTAATATGGTATAGGATCTCCATTCGCCCGGCTTACTGCAGCATCTCGACGTGGCACGGACTCAACAAGTCATTGGAAGTCCCGTGCAGAAATACTGAACCATGCTCTCTCTATAGCCGTCCATAACTGCGAAAGCGTTGCCAGCGCAGATTGTTATACAAGAACTGATCTCTCGATTACGTTCAATAAATGATCGATGGGACTCATGCCGAGCGATCTGGCTGGCCAAATCATTCGCTCGGATTGCCCAGAATGTTCTTCAAACCGCTATCGAACAATCGTGGCCTAGTGACATGGCGCTCTGTCATCCATAAGTATTTCATCGTTGTTTGTGAACATGAATTCCATGAATGACCGCAAATGATCTCGAAGTATTCGAATATAACCATTTCCAGTCAATGATCAGTTCCGTTGGAATAGACCAAACGACCCAGTCGACTCCATGTAAACATAGCCTACAATATTTTGGAGCCGCCACCAGCCTATACAAGTGCCTTGTTGACGACTTGGATCCACTGCATCATGGGGTCTGTGCCACACTCGGTTCCTACCATCAACTCTTGCCAACTGAAATCGGGTCTCATCTGATCAGGCTACGGTTTTCCGTTTGTATAAGAGTCCAACTGATATGGTCAAGAACCCAGGAGAGGCGCTGCGGCCATAGCCCATTAACGCCAGATTTCGCGCCACTGTCCTGAAGGATACGTTCGTCGTACGTTCCACATTGATATCTGCTGTTATTTCAAGCAGCGTTGCTTGTGTGTTAGCACTGACAACTCTAAACAAACGCCGCTTCTCTCGGTCGTTAAGTAAACGCTGTCGACTACTGCGTTGTCGATGGTGATGTGGCGTTCCCAGTGCTATTCAGTGGTTTGGTATTTAACTACTTTGTAAACGAAAATTATAATCTTATTTCATTACAGTGAGTAATTAGTAAATAATTTTTTCTCCCGGATAAAGATTTGGTCAAGTTGCTGAAGAACTCCTAGTTAACGTTGTGTTAAAGTGTTGTCTGTAAATTGTGTAAGTGTCTCTAAATCACAGTTCATACAACAGATTCTATACAACTATTGATTATGATGGAAACAGTTATCTTCAGCAAAATGATCATTAAAACCACCGAATATCAGCCGCGCACAACACCGACGTATTTACCTGAAACAATATTCTTCGCAACTCGTGCGTAATTAATTTCGGCTCCATACGTCAGCAAGAAAAGATTGTTATATGGATCGTGCAATGAGCGCTGTTTTTAAAGAACCAATCTAATTCGAATTATTTTCATTAAAATGAGTTCGGTTCCACCGGTGCAGATTTATTTTTACACATTTTTATTACCTTCGGCATTTATGTCTGCAGAGTTGCGTAATTTGAATTTGCAGCTCAGATGGCGGCAGCTAATTGCTAAAGACTTTCTACTGTTAGAGCAAATTTCCTTTTAACAGGATAAGTATTTGAAATGCTTATTAAACTTTACTTTCATATTGTGCACTATTTAGACTAATTTTCATCAAGCAAACCTTACTTTCGTAAGAAACACAGATAAAAACGCGATACAAATCGCTATCATCAATGGCTGCGCTCCTTGCAGCGGAAAGAAATAATTAACAGAGATAATGCTTATTGAAAGAGGAATTTCGTACTGGAGCGTGAGTGTCCTCTGAAATATGTAATTCTTGTATTACTTGTGCCAACTGATCTTGTACTTCCCGGATTTCTCTTTTGTACTGTGTATTGATTTGATTTTGATTTTGTTTGAATTTTCTAATGTGTTCATACTCTTCAGTGTCCGTGAAGGCTACAGGTCTTGTGTCATTCAGATCATCATCTACCTTTGTAGATAAGTTAGTGAACTGATCTGAAAGTTCGGCTACTTTATCTGATAGTGAAATTATTTCCTCTGTGTGTTTTTCTGAACCAAGTTTCAGAGTGTCCATTTGTGTTGAAATCGTATCTACTGTGTCCTTGTAAGTTTTCCTGAGTTTTTGCAAGTTGCGTAACCGAATCGGTAGATGCAACTGAGTCAATTTTAGCTTGCAAGGTCTCATGATTTTCATGAACAATAATTTGCAGTTCTTTTATGGCTGCTTCGTTATTCTGCAATGCATTTTCATGCCGCGAAAAAATAGGTTGAAAATGCTCACAAATTTGTGTTTTTACGTCATTACAGGCTTTTTGACATTTCGATTCAATGTTATGTAACTCAGTAGTTAAATCTTCACGTGTTTGTTCAAGTGTGATGTCTAACTTTTGAAGCTTTTGCTGTGTTCGTCTCTGATTTTGTTCCATTTGTTGCATTAATTGCAATAATAAAGTATTAGTGTCTGGATTGTGTTCTCTGTACTTTTTGGCAGTCCATTTTCACCGGCAACATTCACGTTTTGACAAGCAGAAAATGTGTCTTAACTCATTTGAGAAAACGGTGAGGACCCAAAACCTGAGTGTACAGTATTTGCAATATTGTGTTCTGTCATTTCGGATTCCTGAGGCGAGCTGTTGCCGACCGATCGATCGATAATGCTTCCCTGTTCACTAATTGTTTCACTGCCTACACCATTATTTGCAGCCCGCTCCATTTCCCTATGCACAATTACCAAATTACTACTTTGAACATCAGTTAATTCATTATTCTGCGGCGCTAACACACTGCTTTCGTCTTCATTGTCATTTCTCAATTTACTTTGAAGCCTAGTATTACGTTTTTCACACGCCATTATTGTCACAATATTTCACATGACAACACAGAAAAGCACAATTTGAAGAGCAAAATCACAAAACACATTAACATAGCATTGAAAATAATATCTAGTTAATTGCAAGCGCAGCTGCGAAATACTTGGTGCAAATCTACATGCATGCCACAACTGTGTACAACAATGAAAAACTACAACTACAAAGGAAATTCTCTCTATAATTACGCGCTAGCAATAAACAAAAGCTACACTAATTACACAAACTACAAGAAAAAAATCAGAAGATTCCAGTGAGGTATCCTCAGCTAAGGGTCGACATATGAAACGTCCCCTTAGAAAAAATTATATAAGACTGTGCTTAAACTGACACACAATATTTTTAGCGCAACGCAATCTGACTTTCAATAATCCCTACAAAAGAATGGCCCTGACTAACATTAACCTATACCTTTCACAAATCACTTACCTCACAAAAATCTTCGTTACTCGAACTACTGCAATACAGCGAGCGCCACTACTGCCAGCTAAATAAAAGATTCAAACTACGGAAGGCACTAACTACTAATAGGCATAGTTAGCAAATGAAAGATTTTAATAGAGAACAAACAATGTATTTACCTTAATAGTGTTGAAAAATCATAATATACATAGCAGTTCATGACATCCAGTCTTACAAATTTCAAAACTCCGCCGTCTCTCTCCCCACATCCACCACTGCTGGCGGCTCACCTCCAACTGCGCAACGCTACGCGCTGTTAACATCCAGCTGCCCAACACTACAATGGCAGACAACAATGCAAACTAGCCACAGACTGCACACAGCACAGCCAGAGATTTTCATACTGAGCGCTACGTGGCGTTACCAATAAGAAAACCTAAACAGCCTACTTACAAATTAAAGTTACAAATACTTATTCAGTCATATTTATAATAATAATGAACTCTATTCTCAAGTAAGAATTAAGAAATAATTACAATTTCTTAACATACCTCAGTTTGATATGCATCTTCCGTCCGCAACCTACAAAAGCCAACCAACAAAAGGTAAAAACAAAGGAAGACAAACGCAGATCATAAAAGGAATTTACAATTATCATTGTCTTTGTATGATACACATCGATATGTCCAATTACATCATAAAATATTTATAAATAATTAATATTTATCATCGTTTTATTTCACTGTTTTTCATATGTCGGATAGATAATGTTTATAACCGTTAGAGGCATAATTTCCTCTCGTCGCACTGTAGGTAAAATTTATCTCGTGGATGTTACAGTGAGAGGAAATGTCCGCAATCTGGTATTCTCGGCACACTCTTGACACTGTAGACCTCGGAATGTTGAATTCCCTCGTGATTTCTGGAATGGAATGTCCCATGCATCTTGCTCCAACTACCATACTGCGTTCGAAATCTGTCAGTTCCCGTCGTGGGGCTATAATCACGTAGGAAGCTTTTTCACGTGAGTCACCTGAGTACAAATGACAGCTCCGCCAATGCTTTGTCTATGCGATATTACCGCTGTCTGTAAATGTGTATAGCGCTAGCCCATGAATTTTGTCACCTCAGTTTATTTCTCGCGGAGTCCGCCCCCGGTAGCTGAGTGGTCAGCGCGACATACTGTCAATCCTAAGGGCCCGACTGGGTCGGAGATTTTCTCCGCTCTGAGACTGGGTGTTGTGTTGTCCTAATCATCATCATTTCATCCCCATCGACGCGCAAGTCGCCGAAGTGGCGTCAAATCGAAAGACTTGCACCAGGCGAGCGGTCTACTCGACGGGAGGCCCTCGTCACACGACATTATTATTATTATTTCTCGCGGAAATACCACGGAGTTAAAATTAGAGTGCAGTATCGACGGCTGTATCAGGAAATGGTGGAAGTGACATTTACTGTATGAAGTACACTCCGCCACATAGTGTAAGGTGGCTTTCGCGGTATAAAAGTAGATGTAAATTGCTTCTGTAATTGACGACGAGTTAAGTGGTGGATGACACGGACTTTGCGTGTGCTCGGCAGTATCAACAAAATGCGGCACTCCGGCCTGCAGACGTTGAGGCGGCACGTGGAGCTGAGCGACCGGCCGGATGCGAACACCGCGCAGTACGAGAGCGTGGCGCTGCAGAACGTGTCGGCGCTGCTGTGCATCTACCTGGCTGTCATCGGCGCCGCGCTGGCGCTGCTGCAGCTCGAGAGGGGCCTCTTCACCTGCTGCCGCCGGAGGGCGCGCTCGGCTCAGCCCCTCAGAGCGCCATTCAAATAAACCACACCACCCTGAACATTTACTTCAGTTTATCCATATTACGTGGATGTTATTTGAGGGTTGCTATTGTATTGAAAGATTTTTATGAAATAATATACACCGGAACAGTCACTTGTCACAAATATTTTGTGAACACGCGTTTCGGCAGCATGCTGCCGTCATCAGGTGCATTTACAGTTACTTTTACATTGTAATTAATACGAAGTGAGTTTAGTTTCATTTGCGATGTATACGAGCGAGGTTGTTTGTTGAAAATGGAACATGTTATAACGTTAATTTTAATGTTAATAATCAAGAGCCTCAGTTGCACCGTTTACATAGAATTTACCTAGGTTTCAGTCGGGATAACCCAACCTTCTTCAGAATAACAGCAACTACCGTTTGTCAATAGTAGGACAAGCTAAAACTACAAATACATAAATTATCGTCAGACTATAAAACTTATCTGAAACTGCCTCGGCCCCACTTTGCGACCGCGGTGCGGCAGCCACGAGTGCTGTACTGGAAGTGACCGTAGTGTCATGAGGCCCACCTAGGCAGACACAATACCTTGCGCCTGCGCATAAACTGTATGATACTTACTTGTTGGGACAAGACGTGAACTCATGACTTTGAATTTACTAGTAAAGTGAAATAAAAGGTATAGCTAAGGAAAAGGGCGTATATGTTAACCTGTGCATAACGTACTTCGATAGACTGTCTTAACATTTATGAAGTATTCATTGGTCATGATATGAGGAAGGCATCATGTGCGTACAAGGTAAGGCTTATCTAGGAAAAATTTGTGCTTAAGCACGAAGTTTAATCACGTAAAAAGAACTTAGGAGTGGGAAGGATAATATAAAGCCAACATCGTCATTATTACGACTAGGTCTAGAAATTTTTAAGACGTTATTGTTAAGCACTTGCTTAGCTTGGGGTACAACGGATGAACGCATTAAAATTAATATTTATACAGTTGCTGACAGTGCCGCGAAATGGTGAAGATATTTATATTATAATGTGTACATTAGGTGATAAGCGTAGTTAGTTATTTTATTGGTGCCTTTGTTTACATTTTTGTGGGTAAATTCGTTGTCTGACACACAGAGTACAGTAACAAGTACGTCTCAACTTAACACTTTCACAATCATTCGTTTACATCAATCCAAATAGTCATAAAAGTTAATATAAACTAGTTTCTATTGCTAAGACCTAAGTATACGGCGGAGATGAAACATTTACAGGGTGATTATAATCAAGGTTAAGCTTTAAAACCGCTGTAGAAATAACACCACTGGTCAGAATGACTTCAAATTGCAACGGAATATTATCGGAGAAGGGAGAAAAGGTATGGCAGAAGAAAAATAAATAGTTACAAACTGTAGCAATAGATGGCGCTGTAAGCATCATAATTTAATAGTGGTCGACTAAAAATGACAAATGAATCATACAACAATGCCTAAGGTGTACGTTTGATGTTAAACAAACTGTACCACTCAGTGTGCATGGGTGTACAGGTGTGATACTGTTAGTTACGTAAGCCCATCCACCACGGCAAGGTCATATCACATCGGATGGGAAAATCGGTATTTAATTGTCCTGAGGCCAAAAAACGCATAAAAAGTATCACTCACATCGGTTTTTAGTTGTCCTGAGGTCAAAAACCGCATGAAAAGCATCAAGCACATGGGTTTTTAATTGTTCTGAGGCCAAAAACCGCATAAAAATCATCAATCAAAATCAAATCGGTTTATTAATTTCCGTGTGACTGGCGCAAAACATGTTCAATATGCTGTCCACCGTTTTCTGCAACAAGATGAAATCGAGAAACAGCATGTCCCACAACTGATCGAAGTGTTTCCAGTGTCACTGTCAGAATGTGTTACGCAATGCGTGCCTTCAGTGCAACTATGTTTGCAGTGAGAACACTGAACACAACATCTTTCAGATAGCCCCACAACCAGAAGTCACACGGATTAAGATGAAGTGATCAGAAGGGCCAGGATGTAGGGAAATGGCGGTTGATAATTCTAGCATTTCCGAAATGGCGCTTCAGCAGCTGCTTAACTGGATTTGCAATGTGCGGAGGTGCACCGTCTTGCATAAAAATGATCCCATCCATACATCCACGCTTTTGGAGAGCAGGAATGACGTGGTTGCGCAAAAGACACTAATTGCTCTTACCAGTGACAGTACAGGTAACAGTACCGAAAGCATCTGTCTCTTCGAAAAAATATGTCCCTATGATAAATGATGCCGTAAACCCGCACCACACAGTGATCTTTTCAGGATGAAGTGGTCCTGGCTGATTTGCGTGTGGAATGTCCGTTGCTCATATTCGACAATTCTGAGTATTGACATATCCTGTGAGATGGAAGTGGGCTTAGTCTGTCAACAAAATCTTCCATGGCCAATCATTGTCCACTTCCACACGAGCAAGAAATTCTAAAGCATAGGTATCTGGTCAACAGGAAGCAACTCGTGCACATGGATAATTTTTAATGGATTGCAAAGAAGGATGTTTCGTAGGATTTTACGCACCGTGCTCACGGGTATGTCCAATGTTCTGGCAATTCTCCGTGCACTACACGTTTGCGCACCACCGCCACTCGTCTCCTCGCGTATTGCTGTGGCCACTGCTTCCACTGACGTCGGATCAATTTGTTTCTTCCCCCTACCACTTTGCACACCAAAAGAACCCATCTTTTCGAATTTCTGAATCATTTTCTCCAGAACCATGGCAGTCATTGGACCAACGACTTTTTTTTAAAACCCTTCAGTGTCCGGAACTTTCACAGAGGACGTGTGCACAGTCATCATTCTTGTAATACAGCTTTACAAGCAGAGTGCGATCCTGCATTTACACAGTCACGGCTAACGTCGCAGACACGAAAGGAAGAAAAGCTGTGTACCTGGCGTGTTTCTACCAGCTTCAATGGGTCATGTGGATGACAGGTGAGGTGTTTTCATTTACGTGTTCTGCCACATACAGATCCATCTATTGATCGGTTTTCACGCAATTTTTTTCTTCTGTCATATGTTTTTCCCCTTCTCCGGTAATATTGCGTCACAATTTGACGTCATTCTGACCAGTGATGTTACTTCTACATAGTTTTGAAAGTTTAATTATAATCACCCTGTATATCTAAATGTACTTATGTCTTGGCAGAAATTAGGTGTGTAGTTGGTAAAGACAATTTTTTCAGTGAAATAGGCATTCAACAATGAAGAAGCTTTTAAAGACATTAATATTATTACCTTCAAGTTTATGTTTTAGTACCACATCTCTCTGTACTGTGCCATGAATTAATATTTCCAAGCTTTCATATAAGTTCATTAGGTGTACTCAATGTATGAAGATCATGCACAATATCATAGAATGGTTGGCCTGTGTTTTTATGTGTGTGGCTAATATTGATTTATCATAGTTGTTAGTGTGGTAGGCATTTATATATTCGTTGTATCATTCTTGGAAATCTTGCCCAGTTTGACCTACACAGATGGCTTTGCAAGTACAACATACAGTAGAGCGCTGATTATCCGAAGTAATTGGGGGACATGGGTGTTCGGAAAACTGGTTTGTTCGGATAATCGAACTGTACATGTTTATTTGCCAAAAAGAAGTACTGTACAGTAAATTTATTCATAAAAACAGGCATCTCTTTTAGTATTACAAAGTAACATACAAAGGCAATTTAAGTAGGAACATATAGTATGTGGTACAGTTTATTAAACAAAAGTATATACATATTACATACGCATTTTGCATGAACAATACACACAGTATACAAAATTAATGTTTAAAAAAATTTGCTATGCTCGTCTTTTGTTTTTTTATATCCGTAATTGTCGACTTCCTCACCTTCTTCTCACTGGATCAAGTGGTTGCAGATTCACCTTCTTCTAACTTTTTAATAATCTCGTCCCTCATAGAAAGGACAACACGTTTACCTTTAAGCATTTTGTATCGTCAAGTTCACTTCTTCACGCAGCAGCACACAAGTGGTCGTAACAGAGAACAGAAGGTGACTGTTTGCACCGTGCGAAGCTCTTCTTAGGGGCGCGCAATCCTTCAAACTGAGCGGAGCGGCACGCCTCAACTCTAAGCTGGTGCAGCTGTTGCTGTGAACAGCTTTGATACTGCCGCTACTTCTACTGCCAGTGCCAAGCCGACAGAAGTGTGCTGATTGTTGAAACACAGCGACTGTCGGCTTGGCCTGTCAGCAGCGCCTTGTGAAGGCTCCATTAGAAGCAATGTTCCGCCAGCGGTGGCCCAGTGCGGTGACTACTGTGGGAAACTTGGTTTGGGAGTGAGGGGGATTATGGACGGTAGGGTGGGAGAGTAACAGGTGCGAGCGAGTACACAGTTCAGTTCGGTTAAGCGGTCGTTCGGTTGACCGACGTTCGGATAACCGACGCTCTACTGTACTATTTTATAAATGCCTGATTGTGTTTATCCGTATGTGAGTTAATATTGTGTCTCAGTGTGTGTCGCAATATGCTGTGTGCTCTGAAAATACTATTTTGTAGAGAGTTTTCCTGTGAAAGCAATTCAGGCACTGAGTTTCTTTCTCATTTTCTGTGTGGAAGTTGGTTTAATATAGTTTTTTTCTCATTTTTGTGATGATGTCAATTAGTGTGCCATCGTAGTCATTTGCTGTAGCTTTTTGTTTTATTCTTCTGAGCCCATAAAGCTTTGCGTGTTTATTAAATGGTTCTCTGCTGTCTCTGTTAACTAATGCTCTGTATGCAGCATACTTGTATGTTTTGGGGTGGCAAGATGAACTCTGTATGGTGGTATCTGTGGCTTTTGTCTTTATTTATGTTTTGAGGGTGTGTGGTTCAAAATGGTTCAAATTGCTCTGAGCACTATGGGACTTAACTTCTGAGGTCATCGGTCGCCTAGAACTTAGAACTAATTAAACCTAACTAACCTAAGGACATCACACACATCCATGTCCGAGGCAGGATTCTAACCTGCGAACGTAGCGGTCGCTCGGCTCCAGACTGTAGTGCCTAGAACCGCACGGCCACTCCGGCCGGCTATGAAGGTGTGTGAATTATTTTGTTTTCTTATTTTAAGGTCTAGGAAATTGATGCTTCCATTGTTTTCATATCCCACCATGAATTTCATATTACTATTCTGTTTACTGAATGTATCTAGTATGTTGTCAATAACATTTGTGTCATCAACATGACGTTTGTAGTGAATAATTTTATCCGTAAAGCTTGACTTTATGGCTCATTAGCTGCGCGGGATTAGCCGAGCGGTCTATGACGCTGCAGTAATGGACTGTGCGGCTGATCCCGGCAGAGGTTCGAGTCCTCCCTCGGGTATGGGTGTGTGTGTTTGTCCTTAGTATAATTTAGGTTAAGTAATGTGTAAGCTTAGGGACTGATGACCTTAGCAGTTAAGTCCCATATGATTTCACACACATTTGAACAGCTTTTATGGCTCATCAATCTTCCTGAACAGGTGTCTTTTTCGTCACATAACCTCACTGGCACAGACATCAAAAGAAACTAAACTCACATCCTGTTAATTACAATGTAAAAGTAACTGTAAATGCGCCTGATAATGGCAGCATGCTGCTGAAAGGCGTCATTTTGTAAATATTAATAGCAGTTGATAGTATATTAGTAACAATGTATACTCTGGAAACATCCCCCAGGCTGTGCCTAAGCCATGTCTCCGCAATATCCTGTCTTTCAGGAGTGCTATTTCTGCAAGGTTCGCAGGAGAGCTTCTGTGAAGTTTGGAAGGTAGGAGACGAGGTACTGGCAGAATTGAAGCTGTGAGGACGGGTCATGAGTCGTACTTGTGTAGCTCAGTTGGTAGAGCACTTGCCCGCGAAAGGCCAAGGTCCCGAATTCGAGTCTCGGTCCGGCACACAGTCTTAATCTGCCAGGAAGTTTCAACCATGTATACTATTTCATAAAAATCTGAACATTATTTTATCCCAATGTAATAATGTTTTAGTCGATAAAGATATACACAGTTTGCATTAAGCATCTTTAAAAATCAAAGAAATTATTGTATAGATAAATGAACATACCTGTACGTGAAACATATTACAAAATTATACACATGCATTTAAATTTGTTCGGACTCAATTATTTCATCTGTATATGCGCACCATTAGTTTGACGAAGCGTAACAAGACGCATTCGATTTCTCACCATGAGTCCTAAGGAAGATCGAGTCCAACACTCTAATCGGAAACATCGTGTGACATCGGAGGAACTTGACGCAGTTCGCCAACACATGAGTTCATTTAAAGGTGAACGAAGCCAATACAGCCTGAAAACCTCTAAGAAAGTGTACCTCCCACCAGATCCAAACATCAGTAAGATGTATGAGTTATTTAAGAAATCATACCGTACTCAGTCTGTGTCGTATGAAAAATATAGACTTCTTTTCAATACAGAATTTAACGTCGGTTTTGGGTACCCTAGAATGGACTCTTGTAGTTACTGTGATAGGCATGCTGCCAAAATTGCTGTTGAACATGCCTTGAAATCGTACCCGGAAAACAGCTCAGAAAGGGCGAGTGCAGAAAAAAAATCAATCAACTGTCAACTGTGAAAAAAATCACTTATTAAAATTTTACATGTTTTATATTCGTAAAAGAGGTTCTAAAACAAACATCAGGGTATCAAAAGAATGTGAAAGTACTACTATGGACTTCCAGAAGAACTTACCTATCCCTAATATCACAACTAAAGACGTGTACTACAAGAGAAGATAACGTTGCGCATGTTTAATATTCATATATTGTCAACCGATGATTCATATTTCCTCGTGTATGATGAAACAGTAACCTACAAAGGGTCTAACGAGGTTTCTTCCTTTTTGTTTTATTTTGTGACGACAATTCTTGATCCCTCTGTTAGAAAATTAGATATATTTTCAGACTCTTGCGGGGGGGAGCAGAACAAGAATTGGACTATTTTCCGCCTGCTGCATTACATCGTTCATCACGTCAAGATACCTGAAAACACGTGAAAATTACTTTTTCAATCCGTGGCATCTCGTACCTTGAATGTGATCGTAACAAGGCCAGTATCAAAAAAAAAAAAAAAAAAAAAAAAAAAAAAAAAAAAAAAAAAGGATTGAAATGCCCAAAGACTGGATAGAGCAAATAGAGAGTGCAAGAGCAAAACCATCACCTTTTCATGTTATCGAAGTTCAAGAAATGCCCATTTCCTTGTAGACCAATAAGAGAATTAGTGGCATGCTAAAGAGCATCCACAATTCTTGGAATACAGATATACATTCCATGGCCACTGGGATCGCCGTGCCATACGGTTCCAACAGAACAACCTCAGCCTCAAGGAGAGTTCTTTCTGCCTGACTATGCATATAAGGTTGAGTGTTTTTTGTTTCATCCTTCTTTTTTATCGTCATTTTTATTGTATTATTTACTTAAAAAAGCTTTTATTTTAAATTTTGTAAACATCTACACCTACATTTACTTTTTGAAAAACCTACAAGAAGGTGTTTTTGTTGTAGGTGCACAACCTATTACTTATGACAAGTATGCAGACCTACAACAGTTGAAGATGTTTTGTGGAGAAGAGTCTAAGCAGTTTTTTCCCTGCTGTCAAAACTGGAAATAGGATAAAAGCGTACCAAGAAACTGTGTCACCAAGATGACACTGTTTTTCCAAAACCAATAAGTGCAAGTGCTAAGAAGCAGACCCAGAGCGGAAATGAATAAACAATGAACGAACATAGTTTACAAAGAAATTGTTTGGCCTACAAAGTTTGGATTCATTTATAAAAGAATTAATTATAGTCTATAATTTTGTATCTTATGACTTTTATAGTTTTTTCGTAACCAATAAATTTTTGCACATTCGTTTGTTACATTTTTAACGACATCTTAAGTAATACTGGTAGTTAGTTCTAATTGTACCAGGTTTAACAAAGTTAACAAATTATCGAGATTTACTGACATTCCCCCATCTATAATGACTTACCCCATTTTTCCCTGCAAAAAGTTGAAGTTATTCGATATAATATTTTCTTTGGGTTGTGACAGTACGTTTACACAAAAACCTTGTAGAGGTATCTAACGACTACAAGTAAGCTATACTAAACATAAATTTCAAGAGGATTGACTAAAAATTGCATTTGGTACATAAGGTTTGCTGTTAAAATCTTCTTTCGTGAAAAATTAAGAACTGACTTACCCCCTCTTTCCCGTGGACCCCTCAATTGCAATACTTTTGGCTGTGAAAGCTTATTCTGTGTGAGTCCAGTACCATCAATAGTGAGACCGCGTCTACTTAGAATGATAGTGTCAGTCACTAGATACTGAATTATTCTTACTACCTGTCAACACTTTGTAAGTAGGAAGTTCAGGTTTTTGTGTTGGTGACGCCACGTAGCGCTCTGTATTAAAATCGCTGTCTGCGCTGTGTGCAGTCTGTGGCTGGTTGGACTCATTGTTGGAAATTTCTCGCTAATGTAGTGTTGGGCAGTTGGATGTGAACAGCCCATAGCGTTGGGCAGTTGGAGGTGATCCGCCAGCAGTGGTGGATGTGGAGAGAGAGAGATGCCAGGGTTTTGTGATGTTAATATGAGCGGACGATATGGACGTGTGTCCGTCAGTAAAATGAAATCTGTATAACTGGATGTCAAGAAATGACTTTTCAACACTATTAAGGTAAATACATTGTTT
The DNA here is from genome assembly GCF_023898315.1 of Schistocerca nitens. Taxonomy (NCBI): domain Eukaryota; kingdom Metazoa; phylum Arthropoda; class Insecta; order Orthoptera; family Acrididae; genus Schistocerca; species Schistocerca nitens. The sequence goes on along the minus strand of NC_064615.1, from coordinate 373,970,695 downwards.
GTTCTCTATCAAAATCTTTCGTTTGCTAACTATGCCTATCAGTAGTTAGTGCTTTCAGTAGTTAGAACCTCTTATTTAGTTGGCAGTATTGGCGCTCGCTGTATTGCAGTAGTTCGAGTAACGAAGATTTTTGTGAGGTAAGTGATTCATGAAAGGTATAGATTATTGTTAGTCAGGGCTATTCTTTTGTAGGGATTATTAAAAGTCAGATTGCGTTGCGATAAAATATTGTGTGTCAGTTTAGAAATGTTGAGAATGAGTAAAGAGAAAACAGTCTCAGTACGTTTAGTTACACTCTGGCGTTTGAAAATCAAGTAACGTAGAAGTTTTACCAGCACAATTATTCTTTACATTCAAAGCGGAAGTTTCAACTTTTCCTACAATCATGCTGTTTCCTCTGCTAACATACGCATTTCATTGATTCGTTTAGAGCTTAGCCATGTTTACGCATTATGCTGGTTGCGCATATTAAATACTAACATTTTCGTACTGCGACTTAATTCCTCTTTTATAAGTCAGTTAAAAAGAAGTTATCAATTACCTAATCATGTTTAGTCTTTTGACATCCACTGCAGGATAAAGAAGTCCTCTAGATTTTTCCGTGTGTTATAGTCTTCAGAGATACGCATCCATGCTGCTCCCTCATGACTATTATTATCATCTACCCTTCCTCCACAGGGTGTCGTTTTAGTTTTTTTTCCTTATCTCGTGAAACCCAGCAAAGAATTTCCACCAATTCGCTTGGCTGAAGGACCGCCCACCTTTGTTTCCTTTCCGTTATAGTCACGGTTACGTCTTCCACTCCAATCGTTCCCTCGAACAATTTGTTTCCTATTTTCCTAGGAGTGTTAAACATTTATCACTCGATTGTTTCCTGAGTAACCTATTTTTTATAAAGATTTTAGGATTAAACGTCCATCTTCTTTGCCGTAAGTTCTATATGGTAAAGAAAACTGACTGCAGTATTTATTTAATAGCTTCATCAGAGAATAGTTTCGACGAGATAAATCTCCTTGCCTGATGTCTCTTTCAATTTTCCGTCTCCCACTATCCTCGTGAAATCTAATGGAAACTCTATCATTCAAGTACGAGGGGCGTTCAGCAAGTAATGCCAATTTTAGCTGAAAAACTGGAATTTTTTGTGGGACATCGTGTAATATTCCTGCATGTGCCCCTATCGAAAATACCTGACTCTGCTCTTTAGTTTCATGAAGCTACGATAATTGGCACCGATATACGCAGTCTTCAAAATGAAGTATGGCAACACAGGTGTGTTACAAGCAGAGTGCTGTCACTGAGATTCTTTTGGAGAAAATCAGGGCATCAGAGATATTCCCAGACGCTTTCAGAATGTCTACCGACACCTGGCAGTGAACAAAAGCACGATGAGTCGTTGGGCGATGTGTTTGCCATCATAGCAGCAAGGTTGCACAAACCTGTCCGATATCTTTCGTGTCGGGGAGCACACACGGATGCGACTTCTGCCTTGTTGCAAAGTGCGGACACTCTCACTCGAGGTGATCGACAGATCACAATCAGACACCTCGCTGCACAACTGGACGTCTGTTCGTAGTGCTGACACACTCGCCCACTGATAGGGGTGCTCAAAGCTGTGTGCCCGTTGGGTTTCTCAGAAGATCATAAGCAACAACGAAGGACCATCTGTGCTGACCTGCTTGCATGTTACGTGGCTGATCTAGGCAATTTTTTCTCGAACATCGTTACATGCGATGAAAATGGATTCACCATTTCGAACCGGAAACAAAATGACGATCCACGCCGGCATACAGGTCCTCCGGCTAGGGTGGTCCAAGGCCGTCGCACTGAACAGAGATTGTTTTGAACAACATGGTTTTCTAGCCAAAATAGTGGAAAATTATAAGGTATTGGAATCCTGAATAAAATCAGTCATCTCTGAGTAACTGATAGCCTTAACAATGAATAATAAAGATCATTTTTCCCTTTAGTGTTGTAGGTACGTACATAACTCTTCTTCTCAAATTGTGATGAATTATTCATGACGAATTTCATTAGTGAAAATGTATAATTTTACAGCGTAGTTAAAATGCCTAGCTCCTTGAAAAGGTGCCTACACGACGTCCATAGAAGAACACGACAAATTATTCTTACTACTCTCTTTTGAGCAATCAATAGTTTCTTTGTAAGTGATGAGCTACCTCAGAAAACTATTCTGTATTAAAGTATTGAGCGGAAATATGAAAAATATATCAGGAGGTTTATACGTTTGTTTCCAAGATTAGCAATTATACGAAGAAAAAAAGCAACTGAACTTAATGGTCTGAGAAGCTCTGTAATACGCCAGTTCAAATTTTCATCAGTATGTACACTCAACATTTTTGAGCGTTCTATCCCACTCATGTGCTACATCAGTTGTTAATATGACTCTTTGTTGTTCAGAACTGAATGTAGAGTGGTTTTTTTTTTTCAAAATTTAGAGAGAGACCATTTTCAGAGAACTGCTTAATAATTCCTTGGAAAAGATCAGTTACTAAGTATTCTGTTGATTTCTCTTTAATGGGATTTATTATAACAAGAGTATCGTCTGCAAAAAGTACCAATTTTGCTTGTTGAATGTGAAGACAAAGGTCATTCAGATGTATAAGGAATAAAAGTGGAGCCCCTTTGTGATTTTTATCCCAGCCACTAAAATTTTCAAGCATTCTAACGTTGTCTGAATTATCAACACAACCTTCTGCATTATGTTTGTCAACTGTGATTCAAACCAGCTTTGTGTAAAGCCATCAATTCCACAAAATTTGAGTTTTTCTAAGAGAGCATCATGATCTATACAATAGCTACACAATAGCTTGGAGAGATCACAACAATACCAACTGGCGATATCTTATTATTTAAGACTTTTACTATTTGATCAGTAAATGTATAAACAGCATTCTCAGTTTATTAACCTTTCTGGAATCCAAACTGTGATATGCTAAGTAAATTGTTTTCAATTAGGTGTGCGACTAATCTTGAGGAAAACTACTTTTTCGAAGATTTTGGAAAAAGATGTCAGTAAGAAAAATTGGATGATACCTGCTTAAGCCTGTCTTGTCACGTTTCTTATGAAATCGTTTAATAATAGCATATTTTAACCTGTCTGGAAAAATTCCCTCTGCCATTAACGTATGCACATATCACTAAGGACATTACTTATTAAGCGGGAACAACTTTTCAGAATTCTGTTTGAAATGACATCAACCCCACAAGAGCTTTCGATTTGTATAATTTTTTATAAATGTATTAATTTCATTAAAAGATGTTTGTGCTACTTCTATTTGTTTAAATTTTTGTTGAATGACAGTTTTAATATATTCTCTTGCTTCTTCAGCTAAACCATTTAATTCTATATTTGCTGCTACGTTTAGAAAGGGATCATTGGAAGTATTCACAACTTGTGAATCATCAGTCACGTTATTGTCATTTAGTTTAATTGCTATGGAATCTTGTACAGTGGTTGGCTGCCCTGTCTCCTGTTTGACAAAGTCTTATATGACGTAATTTATTATCTGCATTATTTATTTCTGTTAGGACAAGAATACTTCTGGACATGTGAAAGACTTTCTTCAAAATAATACAATGTTTTTTGTAGTATGCAAATAATGTAGGATCTTGACTTACTTTGACCCTTACATAAATGTCCCTTATCCTCTTACATAAGATTTTAGTTCCCTTACTTATCTATCGGATTGATTATTTTTTAATGGATCTTTTGGATAATATTTTAGGAAAGTAGCTTTCAAATATTGATGCCAATTTACATGGAATAACCAGGATTTGACATTGGCATCTCCTTCTACATAAACCTTATCCCATACCACTCCATTTACTTTATTCTTAAAACACTGTGTCCTTTTCTCATCAACAAGCTTCACTGCTTTGTATGAACATGCCTCTGGGTTATATGGTGCTATACTCTTTATTTCCATTAATCGTGTATCATAATCAGACAGCCAATAGCAATTGAGTAAACATTAACTGTTTCAGCCAGATCACTTTCTATAAAAATTTCATGTTTTACTGTCCTGCGCACGAGTTGGAAAACTGACTAGTGAAGTTAGATTGAAACATCCAAATAGTTTTTGTTTGTATCTTTTAAGAAATCTACAGTGAAATCTCCACACACTACTGTTTCTTTTTGTCGGACAGGTAACTCAATATTGCATCTAGGTTGCTTATAAATAGCTGAAAGTTTTCTAGAGCGGACCTGTAGACTATTACAATTATCAGAGAAGTGTTCTCCAGTAACAACACACAAGCATATGCTATTGGGTTTAAAAAGTCGTGATCTTCTTATAACTTGCACTAACGACTTTGATTACTAATTTAGATCCTATTAAAGATACTTCTTAGAAATACATTTCTAATTAAGAAACATTAATGGTGTAAATTCGATAAAGACAAAAAGTGTTACTGAACGAAAATTTATCAAAGAACCACGAAGTTAAGGTTTATATGCAAAGAAAAGATGACTGTTAGAATTTGATGACACTGCATCATTCAAGTCATCGTTATTACAACAATGGGCGAGAAAATCAGCTGTGTTTTCTTTCAGGACAACTTTCCAGTGTTCGTCCCGTGTGATACAGATAAATGACACAAAATCTGAGTAAGACTGACAGGATGAGCATTTGATTCCTCCTTCCCATGAGCAAATCTTAATCACACCTTATTTGGAGCTTTCCAAGGAAGCGGGCGAAGTAAGTATTCACGTTACAATCAATCTGTTCCTTTTTTGTGACGTTATAGTATGTCACTGTATGAACGTACAATGGCGCAAAATGAAAAAAATACATGAAATGTCGTTATGTAAAGAGTTTTACTAAAGTCCATCAGATACGGAGACATATTGTACCTGATATCACAAGCAGATAATCTGCTTAGAGAGTATTAGAAAACATGATAAAAAAGAGAAAAAAGCTTTAGCATTCGTCAAGCTTCAACTTTTGGCCTATCAGTAGACAAGAATCAGTTCCAATATTTTATTTCCATATTTGCAGCTAATGGCCTGCAGCGACAGTTCGGAGCGGAGTGACATATGGGAAATTTATTCGTAGGATAACGGCAACCGATTGCGTGTGTGATGAATATCGACAGCCTGTAAGACCAGTAGTCTGTTACGACAGCCAAAGCAGCGCGGTCTGGCACGAACAGAGTTCAGCGTCGACTGCTGTGTGGTGTCCGTACTTCACACACGATCTTACACTGAAACATGAGTGGTAAATAATTAACTTTTATCTTTCTGGGGATATCCGTTATTTAATTAAAGAAGTAAGAGTGAAACTGAGACCTTAACCCATGGCAGACTGAGGACAAAATTCCTCATATCCTTCCTTGTTGACGAGTTCACACATTCATGAACCACAGGGTGATTCTCATTAATGGTTGAAAACCCCCGAAGCGATGTAGATGACGCTGAGACAAGTAATTTAATATAAGACACATGGGGCCAAAATGTCGGGAAATACCTCAGAAGTGGATGACAAATATTGAAAGTTTGACGTCACCAGGTGACGTAGCTTGCCGTACGTGAAGCGTTTGGGACCGTCGATGGTAGGGGGCAGTGCAACACATCGCTCCCCTAGGCTACTCTGTTTTTCTTCTTGCGCTATCCGACGTAGTAGTGTAGTACTCGCTGTTGTGGTAATACAGGACTACTATGAAAATCTGTTTACGTTTATGGAAAAAGAGTGGTTAGTTGAGTGGTGTGTGGCGTTGCCGCTTCCAGCGAGTATAGGATCGATAATACCAACCACTGTTTGTGTTGCGAGGTACGTCATCTGGTGACGTCACATACTCAGCATTTGTCACCCACTTTTTAGGTATATCCTGATAGATGTAGCCCCCTGTGTCTGATATTAAATTACTTTTTTCAGCGTCATCTGCGTCACTTGGCGGTTTTTAAACGTTAATAAAAATCACACTTTACATCATCGACTGACCTGTTTGCCTTCATGAAACACGGCGAGCTGTGGTCTTGGCGATGCTCAATCTCTAGGTTTCAGTCTATTATTAATAACAAATCATTAGACAAAAATCTATGGCTATATGACGTGCAGTGTAGTATTTATGCACTCATGCTCATAAATTAAGGATAATTGCAGAATGTGGTGCCACACAATGTGAGGAGGAGGAGATTAGTGTTTAACGTCCCGTCGACAACGAGGTCATTAGAGACGGAGCGCAAGCTCGGGTGAGGGAAGGATGGGGAAAGAAATCGGCCGTGCCCTTTCAAAGGAACCATCCCGGCATTTGCCTGAAGCGATTTAGGGAAATCACGGAAAACCTAAATCAGGTTGGCCGGAGACGGGATTGAACCGCCGTCCTCCCGAATGCGAGTCCAGTGTGCTAACCACCGCGCCACCTCGCTCGGTCCACACAATGTGACACTACACAAAACTGGCGCTAATAGCATAGGCACATAGGGAACACACACGACACAGATCTGTCAGTCCACGGTATTGGTGATAAGTTGAGAAAACCGTCCCGAAACACATGTGCTACAAAACGCCACTCTTTCCTTCGCATGTACCCCGAAATCAATATGGGATATGATCACCATGCACACGTACACAGGCCGCACAACGGGTTGGCATACTCTGGATCAGGTGGTCGAGCAGCTGTTGGGGTATAGCCTCCCATTCTTGCACCAGTGCCTGTCGGATCTCCTGAAGTGTCCTAGGGGTTTGATGACGTGCAGCGATACGTCGACCGAGAGCATCCCAGACGTGCTCGATGGGGTTCATGTCTGGAGAACAGGCAGGCCACTCCATTCGCCTGATATCTTCTGTTTCAAGGTACTACTCCACGATGGCAGCTCGGTGGGGCCGTGCGTTATCATCCATCTGGAGGAAGGTGGGACCCACTGCACCCCTGGAAAAGTGGACATACTGGTGCAAAATGACGTCCCTATACACCTGACCTGTTACAGTTCCTCTGTCAAAGACATGCAGGGATGTACGTGCACCAATCATAATCCCACCCCACACCATCAAACCACGACCTCCATACAGGTCCCTTTCAAGGACATTAAGGGGTTGGTATCTGGTTCCTGGTTCACGCCAGGTGAAAACTCGGCGAGGATCACTGTTCAGACTATACCTGGACTCGAAACTTCCTGGAAGATTAAAACTGTGTGCACCGACCGAGACCCGAACTCGGGACCTTTGCCTTTCGCGGGCAAGTGCTCTACCATCTGAGCTACCGAAGCACGACTCACGCCCGGTCCTCACAGCTTCACTTCTGCCAGTATCTCGTCTCCTACCTTCCAAACTTTACAGAAGCTTCTGTTTCAAGGTACTCCTCCACGATGGCAGCTCGGTGGGGCCGTGCGTTATCATCCATCTGGAGGAAGGTGGGACCCACTGCACCTCTGGAAAAGTGGACATACTCCGCTGCAGAGTGAAAATCTCATTCTGGAAACATCCCCCAGGCTGTGGCTAAGCCATGTCTCCGCTATATCCTTTCTTTCAGGAGTGCTAGTTCTGCAAGGTTCGCCGGAGAGCTTCTGTAAAGTTTGGAAGGTAGGAGACGAGATACTGGCAGAAGTGAAGCTGTGAGGACCGGGCGTGAGTCGTGCTTCGGTAGCTCAGATGGTAGAGCACTTGCCCGCGAAAGGCAAAGGTCCCGAGTTCGGGTCTCGGTCGGTGCACACAGTTTTAATCTTCCAGGAAGTTTCATATCAGCGCACACTCCGCTGCAGAGTGAAAATCTCATTCTGTATACCTGGACTCGTCTGTGAACATAACCTGGGACCACTGTCCCAATGATCACGTACTGTGTTCTTGACACCAGGCTTTACGGGCTCTCCTGTGACCAGGGGTCAGTGGAATGCACCTTCCAGGTCTCCGGGAGAATAAACCATGTCTGTCCAGTCGTCTGTAGACTGTGTGTCTGGAGACAACTGTTCCAGTGGCTGCGGTAAGGTCTTGAGCAAGGCTGCCAGCAGTACTCCGTAGCCGTCTGCGGGCACTGACTGTGAGATATCGGTCTTCTTGTGGTGTTGCACACTGTGGACGTCCCGTACTGTAGCGCCTGCACACGTTTCCTGTCTGCTGGATCGTTGCCATAATCTTGAGATCACACTTTGTGGTACACGGAGGACCTGTGCTACGACCTGCTGTGTTTGACCAGCCTCCAGTGGCCCTAGTATTCTACCCCTCATAACGTCATCAATATGTGTTCTTTGAGCCATTTTCAACACACAGTCACCATTAGCATGTCTGAAAACGTTTGCACACTTACTCGCTGCGCCGTACTCTGACATGCAACAACACACTTCTGCCTATGTGGACTGCTGCCAGCGCCACCGTGCGACGACCGCCGGTCAGATGCACCTCATGGACATACCTCGATGTGATTTAAACCCGCAAACCGTCCACCAGAGCGTTGTTACACCATGTATCAGCATTATCCTTAATTTATGAGCATGAGTGTAGTTAATCGGATAGCTATATCATATTTAACCACTGTATTTGGGACAAGAAGTTAAGAGTTAATTAGTTACCAGTTTACTGCATCATACGCCTCTAGACAATGATAAAGGCCATTGGTAATGTGGACTATCGTGCGGTAATTCGTTTTCTACATTTCAAGGAGATCGGCGCAATAACAATCCAGGCTAAGTTTGTGGACATGTAAGGCAACAGTGTACCATCATATAACATGGTGATTACGTGGTCCAGGTATTTAAGAGATGCATCGAAACTGTAATAACTGTTCAGTCAGGTGCTTTATTTCATTCATCCGAAGAGCTCAGTGAATCCAGATAATAACTCTATTTTTAGCTTCGTCACAGAAGGTGACTGAAAATAATGCGCTTTAATAACTTATGAGACTGGAAATACATTCAGTTTTCTTTTATTACTGTGCTCTAACTTTGTTGTAATAAAGATTGATTTCGAAGAAAGAGCCTAATATTTGAAATTTCGAAATGGTGACAATGATCGTGGAAATGAATTCTTACGGTATGAATACATTTATTTTGCAGTAGATGAATCATCGTAGCACCCATCATGTACACAATGAATGTAGTGCAATTTGCTTAAAGAGTGATGCATACATTGTCTAGTTTGATGACACTATGGTTCTCCACAAGCAAAACAGAGTTTTCTTGATGGTGGTAAGTTTTTATGGGACCAAACTGCTTAGGTCATCGGTCCCTAGGCTTACACACTACTTAATCTAACTCGAACTAACTTACGCTAAGGACAACACGCACCAGAGTTTTCATGTTCCGAGTTCTGCTGTCTCCACGATATTTCGGCAAACAGACTCGTTGCCATCTTCAGACGGTTCCCGATGACTGCTGCTCTGTCCGCCTCGGTATCGTACGTACTTTGCCTTTGCTTGCTCCACAACCCCGTTCCTATCACTATCTGCGTAGCCAGCGCAGTGTGTGGTGTTGGCGGTGGGAGTGGGGAACCCGGCTCTAAAATGCTGCCTCCAGCCTGTGTGTTATCACAATCAGATGTGGACCTCACTGTATGGGAACAAAAATCTTGCATTTTTAAGCTACATCATGAGGAAACATATTTTTAATGGGTTGATCCGATTCCAACATTTCATGTGAAGTCAACCTCAACTCTATTCAGTCATATCTGATTCTTTTAAACTGGAACACAAATGTGTTCTGTGTAAGTCGGGACGATGCCCTAGAGAGACTCCATCTTTCTTCACAAATTTTTCTTCCAGGTATAGAAAACTGTTGCTTGGAATTGGTAATGCGTCCTGGTATTGAATGAGGATCGTAGTCTCACCATTATTATTAAACGTCACCAAAGTAAAAGGGTTATGGGAGATACGTTCCTGGCGTATCATCTGCTCACCATACTGAATGTGTTGTTTCAATCCTACCAGCTTAAGAAAGTTGTAATTTTCCCATGTTACCATATTGTGATTTGGTTGCAAAGTGGTGTCCTGACGCCTATGTACATCTGTTTTATATCTTACACCAACACTACTGTTCTTTCTTCAAGAATAGACATTTGACAATCTCTTCAGTATGAAAGCTGACTACATTCCCGTCCTGTTCTCTAATATTTAATTCAAGATGGTCTAATATCTGGACAGTCACTGGAAGATGAAGTACCTCAACGATGTTATATCCTGCATCCACTGTACGGAAGAATCCGTAGATTGTGTGAATCAGTGTGTCGTTAAGATACGAATTCGATGCAATATTACACTCAGAATGAATTACACTAACAGGTAGTATATTAACAGGTTGTACTGACTAGTAAAATTTATCTTCTTCTCCAAAACTTGACTCCTTAAGAAACACATCAATGGTCATATTCAACTTCCCAACTAAAATCTATCGTCTTTTATGTCGCTTTCAGTTACGTTTTAGACATTTTAATATTTGCATTTAACTGAAATCCTTCTACAGGTTGCTTCGTAAGTGCTTTTAAATGATTGATATGACATGAGCCAGAGGGTATTTCCACAGCTGTGCTAGTTCATAGATGTAATTTATTGCGGTCAGCGACATTAGGAATGGTGTTCGACTTTTACAACCCAGTCAGTGCAATACCCCATTCAAACTTGCTTAGATCAATTGGAGGACAGAAATTCGCTCATAGAATAGGCAATTGTATTTTAAAGTCAGAGTATACAACATCACATATAAACCTCACCTGACCCAGTGACAGGCATTTTACCTTTTTTTTAAAGCACTCATCAGGAGAAACATGAGGCAGAAATGTCCACACGGACATCTATCAAAATCTTGGTAGTGTCGAAAATTGTAGTACAGGTGATTGTTGGTAATGTAATGGTGCAGATTTCTGGAAGTAATAAATCTCTGAATGAATCAAAGTAGTAGACTTTTTCCTTTTTTTACACATGCAAACAAGTGAGTTCCAGATCTTTCTGCTATATCTACATTTGCAACATTGCATTCCTTACATTTCCACACTGATTTAGGCATCATATTCAGCAGAAAAATTTCACGAAATCTTATAATATGGAATTTTTTGGTGAATGTATGCGAATCTGTACTTATAAGTAGTACAACGAGCACCTTTTTTATGAATAGTCGAAGCCATTTCCTTCGAGGTACTAAATATAATCCTTTCTGATGGCGACAGATTCCATTATCACCATATAGTGTTGGTTCGCCTCCTCAATCTGTTATTGTGCACTTTTCGTATTTCTCACTGGTTACACTATTGCTGATACTCCTCCAGCTAAGTTTCTATTAGCTGAAAATCCCACAAGTGTGGGAATTTAGGATAATTCCACCTGATGCCGTAGGTAACGATTGTTTCTGTAATCATAATTGGAAAAACAATATTTAAAAATTTGAAAACCAGTCTTCATTGCATGAACACATTTATATAAAAATCGTGACCGGTTTCAATTTGTTTTACACTATCATCAGACCTTACTCTGATATAAGAGTAAAATGAGAGAGTTAGAGGGTGTCTAAATAAGAACAGCAGCTTAAATCTGAAAGTAACAACAGCAATTAATCAATGCTTTCCCTAAAAGTGGCAGGAAGAGATGGTGACACGGAGCAGGAACTGTTTCAACAAGACATGGATGTCAACTGCTGGATAGATAGCGTGAGGAAGCTACAGTTTAAGTGGAGAAGGCTTCACTCTCCCCCCCCCCCCCCTTTCCTCCATCTCCTGCCTGACGTCAATAGTAGCCAATCAGGTAGAATTTGAAGAGCGGCCTGACAAAATTACTGTATATACATGATCGTATTACAAAAGATAAGTACGAAATATACAATTCTTAATACAATGACAATGGAATGTATTACTGTATCCAGTAGCTCACGAAAAACTTATACACAGTGAACCACTGGTGACATGTTCTACAAACACCAGCTGCCCTCTTTGAGAACTTGATATTGTTATATGAGTCACAAGACCAGCAGAGATAAATGACCAGTTCCCATCGGTAACAAAGGCTATGGTATGTAAGCTATCAATACATCCCTTTGGCATTGACCAAAGGGGCAACAGAGTGTATTTCACTTTGGTAATGGTAGAATGCAGGCTTACAGTGTAAGCATTTTTAACCCATCTCGTTATTATTACTCTTTTCTGCTTCAGGACATTTTCAGTTGCCAACCGTATTGACTGGATGCAGTTTTTTAAGAGTAATAGAGTTTTCTTCTGCTTCTTATGTGGGCGATGAGCTGCGCCCATAATTTGTACGAAATTTATTCCAGCAACCAGTTTAAATTTGGCACACACTGCTTATCAACTGTGAATTCTGCAGTATGATGCCCTATACCAGTTACCATTCATCCATGTGTTAGCTTGGCTTTATCAGCCAAAATTCGATTTGCAGCCTGACGATCTGCCAAACGTTTACTTGCAGCATATGAGATGTCACGTTGTTTGCTAGCCTCGTTCAGCAGATTAATTCCATTACTGTTACACAATAGCTGCTTCTACAGCTTATATGAGGCAATGTGCAATACTACTTTTGAGAATAATGCCAGTACCATGTGCAATGCACATCTTCCAATACATGTTACACTACTACATGGTTGGAGGGTTTGTGTAAGTTATTATATACCACATCATCAGCATCCACCTAGCTCTTGTGCAATGAAAGAAAGCGAAGCCATTTAACCAAGACTTTACTCCTCCATTGTCTTATGATACACTCTATAAGAAACATGTCTGATTCACTGCATCTCTGTAATTCTTCTGTGTAAAAGCTACCTGCTATTTGTTCACCACTGTCATCCTTTAACCTTTAAGATGTAAGCTCTTGGGTTCGTTCGTTGCACTCTGGATACATTAAATACCTCCACTGAACAGATTGGCAGGTATGATTTCTCAAATGAGATCTTTTATTTTGAAATATGTACTAAATCGCCACATTAAATTTCTCCTTGTGTGGACCTGCCATTTTAATACGATAGTACACTGTATTTAGAAGTTTATTATCATGAACATCAACTGGTTTCATTTCCATTGTCCACGTATGTACAGATTATACTTTCCAATTATTTGAAGAAGAATATCGATCTATTTGCATTAACCATGAAGATTAAAATATTTCTGAATACAGGTTCTCATTATTCTGTTCAAACTTGCCTTTAATGGAGAGAACGTGAAGCAGTGTATTCCACACTGATTCGTTACTATCTTGAAATACCTATTATAAAACTCGCCGCATGAATGGTTTGTTGTTTTATTGGACACTGATTCATCCCTGTCTCCAGCAGTTGTTAAAACACCTGTGCAACTTCTCTCCCAGTCTTTGCTTTCACAGGTAGGTTTCATGTAAATTTCGAGTATCAATGAGCACTAACATACATTTGATACATTTATTTGTTCGTGAGTATTGTGTCATGTCTATGTGATCTACCTACCATAAATCATCCTTACCTTGAATTATACTGCATCGCTGTGAGAATGTTTTGCATTTGGTTTGTGTAGTTTTCGAACTACTGCCTCCATAATTATTCAGTAATGTGTGTCTCTGAAAGCTCCAAACATAATGACATGATTTCATTCATGTGTGTCATATTGCTAGTAGTGGCTGATGCCAGAAGCAGCTGTAATTATTTTCTTGGTTCACTGGGATTATCATATTACACTGCGGAGATCGAGATTGTTCATTTCTTTGTTGTCAATGTCGATACCTTTTTCAGTGCAGTGTATATGAGCTAATGCAAGATTAATAATATTTTGTATTTCCTACTGTTTGTGCTTTTTATTCCTCCATCATACATAATATTTCAGCACACAATTCTATGTGTTTTGGAATATACTTGTACAGTTTTGAAGTTTTTAATATTCTTACATCCTCTAAACCAAGCATTCTTTCAAGTTCTCCATCCCCACCATGTACTGCATGCTTTTTTTAAACTCATAAGGTGCTTACATAGCATCTATGATACATCACTGATGACCCTTTATCTTCTGTCTGTCTCACTACCACTGTGATTGTTGGAACTGGTAATATTATATTCTTCTTCTTCTTTTTCTCCTTTTCTTCCTCCATCTGTAGTGTGTGGGAACCATTCAAGACCCTTAGTTACAGGCTTCAATGTTTCTCAGAGAGAAGTATTTCATTTCAATTGCCATAATTTTAGTAATCATAATTTTCGCCATGTAGCCTTCTGCATCTCATTGCATTTTGCATTTTATCTCCTTGCTGTTGCATACTAAATAGCCTTGAAAGTATACAGCTTATATATTCTCAGGTTGGTGGTGGTGATGGGTTGTTCCTTTTTTAGCTTTTCTATCTTGGCTCCATATTAATCGAGGCTTTCACTCATATCTTCCATCAGGCATTCATACAAGTCAACTTTCATAGCTAGTCCCCTCATAACCTTGCACTGAGACATTCATTAACTGCTTTAGTTTTTCCCTTGACATTGGGTTCACATCGATAGATTTTCATTCACCTGTGCCACACTGGATCCAAACATTTCATCTTTTATTGTTGTTGCCTTAGTAAGAATATCTGATTCTATCAATTTTGAATTGACCCTTTCATTGACTGCTACAATTTTTGTATTAATGTATAAAGGAATTGTGGCCTGTGCATAGCCCACTTGGAATGAGTGCTTGACAAGTATGAGAATTTGTCTATGCTACACAATATACTGATACATTTACATACTGTTCACTGTCTTTTAAAAAGAGCCTGTTGGGAGTTTTTTCTATATCACCCGTCATTCAGTTTTCTTGTTTTATGAATTTATAATGTGTGTAATCCCAGCAGTCTCTAGCATATGATTATAAATTAATTGAATGTTATGACATTCCTGCATGTGCTTGATAAATGTGTTTTAAATTCATATGATCTTGTTTGACAGCTGTAATTTGGTTTTCATTATTCTTTATCAACTGCTTTGGAATGCTGGAATATGTCTGGCTTAAATAAACGACATCAGCCCCATATGCTGACCAAAACAGAAGTATTTCCATATATGATCCTGCTCTTCCACAGCATCATTGTGTTCGACATTATTCTTTCCATTTGTGAGATATCACTCCTATTGTCGAATGACATATACCTTATACCATTCATGTGGTACAGTATCTCCAGTAATAGTGGTACCTGGGTTGAAATAATATGTATATATTCTCAAAGTTAATTCTATCAGGATTTATTAGCAATCACTAAATAACAGCTGTCTTGCTGCAGTCCAGTGGGTCTACGACTGTCACTTATATATTACTGGGAAGGAATGGTCCACTATTCTTCTTCTTCTTCTTCTGGTTTTAAGTGTCACTGCAAGACCAGTCGGTTACTACGAACTCCTTGTGATATATGTGTTTTGTCCAGTCAGCTACAGTGATGCCTACAGATTTACATTAGCGTGCAGGGGATTTCATACAGAAAAATAACACATACAATTGACTCTTACACTTTTATCTCATTTGTAAATTCTTATATGTAGCTGGATATATATAGTAATAGTTGTTCATTAGTATTGGTAGTTCACTGCACAGATCAGGCATGGTAGCTTCACACATATTTCCATGTACTGATGCACGGCGTGTATCATGTGGAGGTCAGTTATGATTTTTTCTGACAGATGAAAGGTTTAGCACACAAACTCTGTCAAGTTGCTCCATATTTTCTTGTAGAATCCTTGTACATGTATCTTCCAGCTTAGCCACTTGTTTGCGTAACTGGCATACATTAAGCTTTTAAATGTCTGCATCAGTAGATAAGTGCATTCCTTCCCGTTAAAAAGTTTAATCATTCGTGGGAAGGTCCCTATGAAGGTTCATATGATCACATGGCACTACTGAGGGAGCTTGAAGCTTGAGTACTACTGTAAAACATAGCAGCAATTTCTGTTTGAGTGTCATATAGGTGAAGCCACTCATCAAGTGATAATGAGACTTTCTTTTCACTGTATTGTTTTTCGAAATCCAGCACTAGGTATAACTCAAGACCCAACATAATTTCCACACTGACACATTTGCTATTACTGCTATGTAAACTTCACATTGAATAAGACAGCACTACTTTCATGTGAGGTGACTATGATGGCTTTGCCTCACGTGCATGAGAAAAAAAGACATGAGTTACACATATATCTTTGACTACATTCTACTATCTCAATCATTACCAGTAATATTTACTTTCAGGCTGCATTGAGAGGGAGAAAGAGAGAGCTACTGTGCTGCACATTTCGTCCTGTTCTTATGCAACTGGGAGAATGCTTTTACAGCTTCTGATAATAAATAACATTCACAGCAGTGTATACAACTTTACAACACGAAAAAATTTGTGCACATCACATTTGCTTACAGGCACACAACAAGCTGGCACTGAGCTCCACAGTCATTTCATCGATATCCCATACATACTTTTGAAAAAGCGAATAAGATTGTGACACTCAAAACTAAATTTGATAAATGCAGATCAACAGTATGACATGTTAATTTAAGTAATGGTAACGAGTGTATACTGCAAATTCTTAGCACTGAAGCATCATTCAGTATTCTGAACTCATCTTGCAAGCCGCTGCTAAAGAAGAATGATGACTGTAGTGCACTGGTGTTTTCAAGAAGTCTATTAAGCCCAGACTTCCTAAATATTGTGGAAGAAACTGTTCTTAAGTCACAATGCTGCAAACTGAAAGACTGTGGATTAAACGAGAACGAGAGTGTTAATGCTTATTACACATTCAAGTGGCTCAGGTCTAAACATGTATTTAAGCTGCTTCATGAAATTTACAAAACTCTTTGAGAAGAGTGCCATAATTTGAATGTGGTTGACTATTTTTTGTTTCATAAACAACTGATGCCTGTTTCGTGTTACATTGTACGCAGATTTCACTAGTTACTGCTGGTGTTTCAAAGCAACGCATTTTGTTGAAGTATGACTTTTGTGATAAGCATTCTCAGCTGGATGGAGAATCTCAACTTGATGGACATCATCCTATGAAACTGCACTTTGAACATTGTAAAAAGGAACAAATAAAATATTTTTTCGAAATGAATTACACATGTTTTTCCGTCACATGAAATTGTATAGTCAGTAGGTTAGCCTGCTGGGGCTACGATAAAATTGGGGTGATTCAGTTTTAGTACAAGTGTGAGGATCATTTCATAAGTCAAGGAAACTACGGCACATTGTACGAATGTGTGCCGTCACCGTAATCACAGTAAGTACATTCGAAAGCCTGCTGCAAACATTACCGAAATCAATCGACA
Organism: Schistocerca nitens; assembly: GCF_023898315.1. Taxonomy (NCBI): domain Eukaryota; kingdom Metazoa; phylum Arthropoda; class Insecta; order Orthoptera; family Acrididae; genus Schistocerca; species Schistocerca nitens. The sequence continues at coordinate 373,953,521 of NC_064615.1, read as the reverse complement.
GATTACGACGACATTCGAAGACGGCTCAGCACCAGGGCTGGAAACATTCAATGCGATGCTGGCGTTGCTACAAGATAGACCCTCCCACACCTACTCTACTTACCAGACCTCAGTCGATGAGACTTCAACCTCATTCCACAACTGAGGAAACGATTGCGTGGGAGGCGTTTTGCAAACAGTGCGAATGTCCTCACAGCATTTTGGTGACAAGTGGCACACATTCGTGACAATACTAATGGCATTCAGCGCCTTCCCCATCGTTGGAAATACTCTGATACACACAAAAGAATCGCACATACGCTCCCACCACCTAAGATGGAGATTCACAACAGATTCTATAGTAAAGCTAGCAAGTAGTAAGTTTCGGAATGTTGATTCCTGATAGTGGGTGCACTGTGTGGTATTCTCGTTGCTGAATATTTTGATTGTCTTGTGTTGTTACCAACACATATTGTATGGCAGTACAGTAACAGTGGAGCCATTTGAGCACTGAATAGTGTATAATCTTCACAGCTTTCCTGCCACTAAGCTGGGAATTTTCAAACATTACCACTAGAAATGATTAGACGACATTACGGCAGCCGCACATTCGCTCCACTCACATTCAGGTTGTACAGCATAGATAATAACATCACTTGAATAGGTGAGGTATGCCACAGTAACTGCCCAGTGAGCAGTGGTGACAATGGTGATATGGGGAAATGAAATCATGCAAGAAGAGTTCTTGTATGTCCTGCTCCAGTGCATCGTTCATATGCTGATAATACTGCTGCAGCTGCTGCAGTTCAGACTAGATGTAGGGGAAAGGATGATCTGATAAATAAGATAGGTCAACAGGTTGCTTTTGCTGCAGTTCTAGTCTTGGTTGAAACCCGAAATCTGGGCACAGTTGCTGATCCCACAAATCATGTAGGTTGACTGCATGTGGCTGCTTCAGCGGGGTACACAGTTGTTACTCCACTGCTTATTCGGGGGCCCATCGCGCTGTGGGATGAATAATAATTAGAAATACAAGTAGGAACAAAAATAATGAGCGATGAGAGACATTGATGTGATTAATAATAGTTACATTTGAATGTGGTAGTCTTCTTCTTCTTTTCATTCTGCCTGCGTGCGGTGGCTGATCGCTGCTGCTACTGCTGATGCTTCATGGTTCTCGACCGATGTACAAAGCACAAATGACAAGTCTACCTCATGACAGTGGATACCATATCCTGATGAGTCCTGGGGAGTGGGATTGGTAGCGAGGGTCAAATCCCACCAATGAGGTATCTTTCCCATTACCTATCTGGATCAGGGGCGTGGTGTGGATCTTGAACTTGGTCGTTCTGGAACATAAATTATCTTAATTAAGATAAAGATGGTGTCTATATATAGAGATAACCAATTTTTCACTGCCGCAGTCGTTTTGGATAGTAAATAAAGGCAATTAAGGCAAGGCTAAGAGCAACTGGCTGTAAATTGGACTTATATAAACGTAAGTTAAGAGCACAAGTGAGCATTTTGTTACTTAATGAAGTTAGGTGAAGTGATCAATTTGTGTAAATAAGGAGAACAATGGACCTATTGAACTATGGAGGGGTGGGAGCTCACCATGAAAGTGACAGGTGATGTTTGTTTACATAAGGGTCGTAAATCAGAGTGGCAGAACATACTCAGTTCCACTACTAGCATGTTTTAACGTTGCATTTCGCTATTGTTACAACATAAATTTAAATTAATTTCACTTTTCTCAAACAGCATTACAGAAGCCCATGCACATTCTCTCTATGAAAAGCACACCAAAACATAACAGCTGAATACACTGGAGAAAAAGTTGGTCTCCCCAAACAGTTATCACTCTAATGTCGTGTAACACAGCCTCTAGTCTTAATAATAGCATCAATTCGGCAAGAAGAAAGCCCATGAGTTTCTCCAGGTGTTCCATATCTAGCTAAACCGTTCATTAATGATGAGATTCCGTAGAGTTACCAAACTGTGATTTTGATTGTTACGTTTCAGCCGCTTTTCCAAACATCTTCAAGAATTTTCTTTGTGATTAAGATCGGGTGATTTATCTGGCTAACTGATGTGCGACAGCATGCAAACCGGAAATGTATACAAGCAGTATTGTGAACACAGCTGTCGTCATCTTAAAAGACGAGAATGTCCATAGCAACCTCATGTTGAAATAAACATCCTGATTCAAGTTTAGGGCGATGTGAATAAGTGGGCCCAAATCTTCGCACAAACCTCCCACTGGTATCCTTACCTTATCGTAGTGCAAGGGCTTGCACTGTTAAATTATCCTGAGAGTTATTATGGTGATATATTTGTAACTGGTAGGGTCTCCCGTGCAATGTTGGTCAAAGCTGATGATCCAGACTATGGGATGCCATGGTCCTTCAGGTGGGGGGCTGGGTGTGGGACCAACTCCTCCACACCGTAAAAAAGACAACTGTTGAGAAATGCCAATAAATAGCTTCTGATTCGGTATTTAAGATCAATGAAATGACAACAGAAAATCAAAGATTAATGATAGAATGTCACCGAGCAGTCACAGAATGAAGTGTGGCACCTAGAATGTAAGATCACCTTATACACCTGGAGCGGTGGAAGTGGTAGGTGAAGAACTGAATAGGTACAGGCTAGACACTACAAGAGATGAGATGACCGAGAGAAGGGATTTATAAACATAAGTTCTGCAGCGACCTTTGTAGTGGAAATAGAGAAGGTTAACTTCAACCTGGAGTTGGTTTTTCAGTAACCAACATCACAAGGGAAATAGCATGGCCTCCAAGGCTGTCAATGAAAAAATATACTGGATAAGAATGAAAGTTTTACGACGTAACAATGGTCTCATATCATTCACCTACAGAACATAAATACGATAGCGAAAACGGCAGTGTCTACAAAAAACTAGAATCAGTTTATGAAGATGCACCGTCACACGATGTAAAAGTGTCCCTAGATGATGCCAGTGCCAAAGTAGGAAGGGAGACCTTTCTGAGGTCCCCATAGTCTACTCGACTTCTCCAACAGCAGCGGAATGAGACTAGTCAATCTGACAACTTCAAAAAACCTAGAGATTATGAGACCTATCTTTCTAGCAAATACATTTCTAAGATAATTACCCACAAAAAATAGACCAGATGATAGTGAATGCTGGACAAGGAAGTGTTATTGAGAAGACGTACAGAAATAGTAGAATCAGTTCACTATCTTCTCTTCTTGACAAGAAGAGAATAGAAGCTTTCGAAATGTAGTGCTACAGAAGAATGCTGAACATTAGATGGGTAGATCACATAACTAATGAGGAGGTATTGAATAGAATTGGGGAGAAGAGGAGTTTGTGGCACAACTTGACTAGAAGAAGGGTGGTAGGACATGTTCTGAAGCATCAAGGGATCACCAGTTTAGTACTGGAGGGCAGCGTGGAGGGTAAAAATCGTAGAGGGAGACCAAGAGATGAATACACTAAGCAGATTCAGAAGGATGTAGGCTGCAGTAGGTACTTGGAGATGAAGAAATTTGCACAGGATAGAGTAGCATGGAGAGCTGCATCAAACCAGTCTCAGGACTGAAGACCACAAGAACAACAACAACATCTTGTGCTAATAATTATTCGTGAAATAATACAGTACAGAAAGAGCAGGAGGAGAGAAGCATGCTGGCAAACAAACTCACATCCACTGAAAGACGACCACAACAAAATCAGGTATGCAACTGAAACCCGAAAGAGGCTTCCTGCCCTGGAAGAAGAAAGAGATGATGTGGACAAGTTATGGTCCAAGCTCAAAATGGAAGACAAATACGCCGCAGATGAGGTGCTGAAACGTTGGAGAGAGAGAGAAGGTGCGAAGCTGCTTTAATGACAGGTGTAGGGACGCAGTCAACAAGAGAAAACGGACTGAAGTGATATGACTGGCAAACGAAGAAGATGGAAGAATACAGTTCGATTAGATGGTAGCAGCTTGAGAAGGAAAGTCGTCCGAACAGAAAAGCGAGAGTATATAAATTGCACAACAACACTGGCAGTAGAGCATCGAACATTAGGCAATACGAGAGACTTTTACAGGACAGTCAGGTTTTTCAAGAAAGGATATAAGGCAAAGATTGACGTGGTCAAAAATCAAGTAGGACAAACCATACCAGATGAAACGATAGCTATGGAGGGATGGGAAAACTATTTCGAAAGTCTCCTGAATGCGGGTGACACCATTAACAGCGCTGCGGCAGCAGCATCAGAAGAAGAAGAATTGTACGGAAAAGACAGAGTGACACTATCAACAGCTGAGAAGAAAATGCCGAAAATATCATCCATGCTCGGTAGGAGAAGTCACAAAAATGCTGAAGAGAGGAAAGGCACTAGAATAGACGGCATACCTGCAAAAACGCTGAAAGAGGGAAAAGATATCCTACAAGTGAGAGCGTACCATTCAATCTGTGTAATTTGGAGGAGAGAAAGGATCTCAGCAGAATGGAAGCAGTCTGTCATCTGCCTAGTACTTAAGAAAGGAGACCCAATCAAATGCAGCAACTATATTACATTACTATGCTCAGCTCTTAAGTTCCTGAGCTTGTTGTTGCTGAAGCGGCTAGCTTCGAACGGCCAGTGTCTGTAAAGGGAAAATCAACCGTAGGCAAATCACATACAATAAGGCAAGTGCTGTGAAAGAGCTGGAAATTTCGTAGAGATGTTCACTATCATTTTATGGACTTACAAAAAGCTACATGGAAAGAGCCGGAAACGGAGTGGGTTTCCAGAAAACTAATAAAACCAACACGAACATATATACAAGAGACAACATGCACGATGAAAGTGCATAGTAGAGATGCTCAAGGTGAGAACTGGAGTGCGACATGGAGACAGTCTCTCCCCTCTTATGTTTAATCTGTTTCTAGAAGGAGCACTGAGAAAGGTAGCATGTCTAGAGACAGGAGTTAAGCTAGGTAGAGGGATCAACATCCTGACCTATGCGGATGATGTAGTTTTAATAGCACGGAATGAGCAAGATCTGGTTCACATGACAAGAGTGTTAACGGAAGATGCCATAGGAACAGGTCTGAAGATGAATATATGAATATGGGTATGACCAAATACCTTGTAGTGAGCAGAGAGAACGATGAAAGATCCAAATGTGGATGTTAAAATCTTTGAGAGGGTAAAATACTTCAAATATCTTGGGGAAATACTCATTGAAGTGAATGGGATGGATCAGGAAATAATGGCAAGAACTCAAGCAGGAAACAGGTCAAGGTTTGCAATCAGAAAGCTGCTCATGTCCCAGCTTTTATCGAGATCCACGAAGATTAGGATCTGCACGATAGCAATATAACCTGTCGTCCTATACGAGGCAGAAATTTGGATTCTTGACAAAAGATGTAAAGATAACTTCTGACATTTGAGAATGCTGTTCCGTGCGAATTTTTGGACCAGTGAAGGATGGAGACGATTGGAGAAAAAGGGAAAACCGTGAATTACTTGAGCTGAACGAATTGCTGGACATTGTGGCTGTAATTAAAGAGTGAATGCGAAACCTCCCTCTCTATTAAGGAGAGTGAGAAATGATGCTAATTAGTTCCCTACCTAGATCTTTCCCCCAAGGAACGAATCTAATTTAACTGTGCACAACGGAGTAAATTAATGCTAATTTAGGCCCAGCAATGGATCAATGGGTATGTGCAATCACGCAGTTTCTTCAAGCGTGAACAGGGATGACTAAGCTATTAAATGAAATTGAAATTTATGATAAATTCATGAATTTAATAGCACAAGTTTATTTGGCTGAAAACATTGCCAAGCATTTCCGTAAAATTTACTCCAAATGCAAGGACAATAATAACACAGAACAAGAAAAAATCGAAGTGACTTATGGCTGGAAAAGTATGGGAAAGTAAGCACGTGATGCTAAGTTCAGCTCTCAGACATATTATATTCTAACTGACTCAAATAAGCGAATCGACAACACTGATTGCATTCTTGCTTGGAATATAAGTGAACTTGTTGTCCAACTGTGTCAGCCCCAGTGGCCAGTTAGAGCCCAACTGTGAAATTATCCACGATTATTAAATTCATTACGACCTATACCACTGGTGCTGCACGTAAATCTAACCATCGTTTCAGCGTGAATGCGCCTTGAAGTCGCCATACTCAGAGCAAAATCCAAAGTGAACTTAAAGGCGCAGAGCTCGTCAGTTCTATGGACATTACCCGCATGTCAAGCAGCAGCTATCAGCCAAAAAGTAACATTTCTATTCCACCAACGAAAAAAAAAAGAAAGAAAATTGGCCAGCTACGGCGGGTATGACTCGCGCACTGAGGTTTCCGTACAAATTCAATTATGTAAATAGAGCGTCCATTCTGGGAATCCAGAATCTCGACCATTTTTGCCTATCATCGACATTGATACTAGTAAGATATCGGTCCAATAAATCCAAAATTTTCGAGAATGTTTAATTTCGGTAGCATAAATGTGATATAAAGCCACGCAAGAGGCAAGCGACCATTTTTATAATAACCAGTAGTTCAGCATCCAGAGTGAGAGGGTCGCAATTGTAGAAATGAATCATCCGGCAAGGAATGACTTTATTGCTCATATGACGCGTTTCGGAATTTATCCATCATGAGATGTACAGGAGCGATAATTGAACGTAGATATGGTGTTTCGCAGGTTACATGTTCCTGAGAAAAAGGAGACTTAGCAGACGGACGAAAGAACAGAGAGGCAGATAAGAAATGACAAAAAATTCATGTTATAGAATTACAAATTAACAGTTTTCGGATTATTCCTTTCAACGTACTGTGAAACTTGTCTCTTTCGCGACTTTCGTGATTATCGGCCAATGGGAAGTACGCTACAGGTTTCAACGAGTGAGTTTGCGATTATCAAAATCTGTGACATAAATGATCGTATCTTTTTAACTGCATTGGCTTTGGAGCTTCGATGTTTTACACCGCCAAGGGACCACAGACTTCAGTATCTGACATAAATTTCAACATGATACGTCTACTCGTTTCTGAGCCAAGAGGTTTTTAACAGTCGGACAGACAGAAAGACAGACAGACAACAAAGCGATTCTATTGGAACGGTTCTCCCGTTGGACTGTCTTTGCTGCTTTTTGGCTAACACAGCCCTCAGAAATCGCTTTAGACCTTACCCAGTACATGCAATGGGGTATCTATATTGTCTAGATGGAAGAATTGTATTATAATTGAAAAAAATGTTCGTCTCCATGGTCTCTCCGCTTTTGAGTGAATTTAATTTGAAATTAAATTGATTTGTATATCAAATTGACCCTAATTCCCATAAAAAATGTGGCCAATTTGCATAATAATGTATCACTGGAATGCAAAGAGGTAAAGCATTCTGCTTTGACGCTTTTCAAGGAGACGGATGTGGTATGCTCAGGAATTGTATCGAGAAGGCCAGATCACCAGGCAGATGATGGAAGAAGGCATCAGAGGCAGCAGACTGAGGATAAGACCACGGCAAAAATGAGCTAACGGGATCAGAACGGATATGAGTACCGTGAGACTAGCTGTAGAGTAACACACGGACCGAAGAAGATGGAGGAGGCTGGTTGGCGTGATCAGAGACCGAGTGCGGTTGTGTGGCCAACCCAGTAAGTAAGTAAGCAAGTAATTCATGTAAGAGAAACATACCAACATCACAGAACAACTCCAGTCCGAACTACACCCTCCACATGCTGCAGGATAAACGCCGTCGGCGCACCTGCCTTGCATCATTTGAAACGAGGCCAAGTCGCGACTTTTTGGACCCCACTACACGTTCCCAGTTGGCTACTGTACACACTCACTGGGAAAAAAATCTAGTTCTCGAGCCAGGTTATGAGATAAATGAAACTGTTTGTCGCAGTGACCTTAGAAGTCCTGTTTCTGGGAAAGCGTTTAAGAGTGACGTGAGGTTTTATTTCACACACTTTTATTTTTCAGTAGTTCTGTAGTCTCAAGATTAACCTGGGAGTTAGGAAAGGTGTGTGAGCGTCTTCGGGAGATTAAATTTCTGCATCATCTTACGATAGGCGATTCGATAGCACATTTGTCGGAGAACAAACAGCAGACGGTCAGATATGGGTACGATTTCTATACCAAGTACTAACCTGTTATTGTTTTCCTTCAGGCTGAGTTTCAGTACTTTTTGAAAAGCACATGCCGAAGTCGACAACGCTGGCAATGTCGAGCCGGTACACGTATTCACTGGTAGCCCTCGTGAGTTGCCTCACAACGTGGGGTGTGGCTTCAGGACTGCACCCTTTCACGTTTAAGGAGAAGGCAGCATTCGTTGTGCAGCTGAGGAGGCACCTCAGCTTTGCGAGCGTCATGTTGCCATCGACTACGTGCATGCCGTGCGGTAAGTGTTTTCATAATTCGTAGACCAATGACAGTGTTCTGTTAGTCATAGATAGACACAATCGTAATTTTTTTGTATTGATTGTTGTACAAAATAGTGCATCTGACTTTTACGTATGTATTACTTAAAACTTCTAGGTCGTCATCATTTCTATAACGTTAGCTGCTTTGATGTACCACCAGAAGAAATTTTCGTGTTAAAGAAAGAATTGCACGTGCATAGTATACGGACATCATCACCAAAAACTGAATTAACTTGCGACGGAATAATGAGAACAAATGGCGTCATCTGCAAGACGAAAGGGATTAATTCATCTGAAGTGGTGCTGGGGATTCTACCATCGAATGTCGAACATACCAAAGCATATGTTTCAAATGTGAGTATTTTAAGCAACGCTCTGGGGTCCCTATTTGTAACGAAAAGTTAAGAATGAGTGAGTGAATGACTTGGAATTAATAGCATAACAAGCGATTCCCAGTTATTTGTTGTGATTTAATTTCACATATTTGTAATTTATGAGACTCTACAGTACCACTACTAGTCATTTCCTTTCCTTTTCCACTCGCCAACACAGACAGGGGAAAATGGCTGTCTATATTCCTCCGTATCAGCGCTAACTTCTCGTATCTTATCTTCGTGGTCCTTACGCGAAATGTACATTAGCGCCAGCATAATCCATCTGCGGTCACCTTCATATGTCAATCCTCTAAATTTTCTTGTTCCTCGAAAAGAACGTCACCTTCCCTTCAGAGACTCCCATTTGAGTTCCTAAGCATCTCCACAATACACTGACGGAAAAATCTTGCAACACCAAGGAGTTGTCCGACATAAACGAAAATTGGTAGCCGGCCTACAATAGCTGCAAGATGACGTCTACCCAAAATTTAGCACCAGTCGCATAATAGTGACGCTAGTAGTGCCACTATGAGTATGCTAATGAGGTTTACCTTAAGTGCACGCTGTAAGGGTCGTGAGTATTAGTTACCTCTAAGACTGGACGTGGTGAGTTGATGTTAGTCAAGAATGTCTTTAAGCCGACACGGACACCTTTATCGAGACCTCACTACGAGAAGCTGGGTGTTCCATGTGTGATACTGCAGAAAGACTTGGCAGTCATGTAGCCACTGTACATGAGCGCTGGGAGCGGTGGTCACGGGAGTATATACGGTTGCAAGGAGACCGGGCACCGGACGGTCACGTGGCACTGCCGAGAGGGAAGACCGTCGTGTTTGGCGTATGGCTCTGGCGCATCGTACTGCATCTGTAATAGCAATTTCAGCAGCAGTTCGCACCGCAGAGACACAGCGACCTGTTACAAATCGATTACTTCAAGCACAGCTCCGAGCCAGACCCTCTGTAGCATGTATTCCACTGACTCCAAACCACCACCATTTGCGACTTCAGTGGTATAAAGTAAGAGCTCACTTGAGTGCAGGGTGGAGGTCCTTTGCGTTTTCTGATGAAAGCTGGTTTTGCTTCGGTACCAGTGATGGCCTTGTGTTGTGGTGTGTGAGGGCAGTTGAAGACCTGCAACCAAACTGTCTGCTTGGTAGACACATTGGACCTACACTTGGTGTTGTGGTCTAGGGTGCGATTTGGTATAACAGCAGGAGCACTTTCGTGGTTATCCCACACACCCTGAATGCAAATTTCCACGAAAATTTGGTAATTCAACCTCCTGCGCTGCCATTCATGAACAGCATTCTAGGATAATGCTGCCTACATACCGCTGATGTTACCTAATGTGCTCTGCAGTGTGTCGACATGTTGCCTTGGCCAGCTCGATCAACCAGATCTGTGTATCATCGAGCACATGTGGGACATATTGGGTGAAAACTCCAGCGTCATCCCAAACAGCGTTAACCGTTCCTACATTGACTGACCAAGTGCAACAGGCACGGAACTCAATTCCACGAACTGACGTCCAGCACCTGTGCAACACGGTGCATACAAATCTACATGCTTGCATTCAACATTCTGGCAGTTACACCCGTTATTAATGTACCAGCGTTTCACATTTGCTTATCTCGTGCTTACAAAACCTGTGGTCTTGCATTGTTAACTAGACAAAATGTATTCCAGAAAGTACATTACTCTACATTAATTACTTTTTGCGTTGCGATTTTTTCCTTCACTTCGAACCTACTGGTAACAAATCTAACAGCCCACCTCTGAACTATTTCGATGATTTTCTTGCAATTGATAAATTCAATGGCGCGCCATAACACAGTATGTCCATGATATGATCGCCTCTGCTCAACACAGGGAATGGTCCAGTGTATGTTGACTGTAGTGGGGACCTGATTGAGTTTTTTCACAGTATCGCATGCCTGCAGCTGTGCAAGTCTTCGTATAGTAACACCTGATGACTGCTGTGGAGAGAAAGGGGTGAGCATCATACACTGGTGCAGTGATGTTTTAACTACTGCACCGATAGTCGAAGTTCCGCTGCGTCTGACAGTGGTGATGGCACTAAGCAATCCATCAGAAGTTGTAGAGGCTCACAGTAAGCCATCTCTTCCTTGGACGCTCCAATATACGGTTTGTACCCCATTAGAAGATTTAATAGAACAAAGGGAAGAGCCTCTTTCCACTTCTCTTTCCGACAGATTAGTGATGTCTTTGAAGTTGTGTGCCAGCTTTCTACCATTATTGGCAGGTTGATAGTTGAAACTTCCTGGCAGATTAAAACTGTGTGCCCGACCGAGACTCGAACTCGGTACTGGCAGAAGTAAATCTGTGAGTACCGGTCGTGAGTCGTGCTTCGGTAGCTCAGTTGGTAGAGCACTTGCCCGCGAAAGGCAAAGGTCCCGAGTTCGAGTCTCGGTCGGGCACACAGTTTTAATCTGCCAGGAAGTTTCATATCAGCGCACACTCCGCTGCAGAGTGAAAATCTCATTCAGGTTGATAGATGGTTGTGGGAAAGCGCACAGTTTGGCCAGTCCCTGGAACAGTGTGGACTTGAACAGTCGGGCTTGATAGGTAGGGATGGCACCTGAAATATATAATCCATGTACATATAAACGTTTTCACCATAGCTTCACCCAATATGTCAGCAATCCGGGTTGCCTCTGCCCATTATGCACATCTTTCTACCACTGTTTACAAGTAACTCGATCCCTCCTATGGTGTAGGTCGACGTGGAAGTGGGCGAATCTAACTGGCATACCTTGAAAGCTACTGATGCCGGCATATACGTGACAGCACACTTTACTTTGTTGGCATAGAACACATGAACGTATGCAGGCGCATGCATCTTGATACATAGAAGATCACACAAAGCAGTCCGTTAGTAATATGACCGTAGTGTTGGCTCCCAGATGAGATAAGCTGTTGATGCTGTCAAAGTCTGTCTTTCGGAACTTCTTCGAAATGTGTGGTCGTGGTTTGCTCCGGCAAATGTCATACTATAATTTCAACTGTGAGCTGGGCACAGAAATCTGTTCAAGGTTTAAACCTGTAGATGAGTCGTTTAGCAGCTGTCATAACTATAGGTCCATGGTATGCTCCGCATAGAGTTATTTATGGTCTATAATCTCCGACATTCCACAAATATAAAACAAGTGGTCACTCATTAAATTTTTGGCACCTTTTACATGCTGAATGTCTGTCATAAAGTGGCTTATGAAGTCAATATATTTAAACTGTCTAGGACGGTGAACACTTATCACTAACGTTCTTGAGTGCAGAGGTAATGGGTTTATGATTTGTAAAATGATTACTGGTCGAGGTTCTATTTGAGGTCAGAAGTCCCTGACTGCCTCATATATTGCCAAAAGTTGCCTATCATATGCACTCCACGTCTACTGGGATGGTTGCAACTTTTTAGAGATAAAATTCACTGGTTGCCATTATTCATCTACTTGTTGGTGGACGGTTGCACCAATTTCCGACTGGCTCGCATCAACGACTACAGCTAGGTGTTTGTGGGGAATAAAGTGAGTGAGTAACATTGTCTGGCTTGAACTCACTGGTAGATGATGGAATGCCTTGTCCATTTCTGGTGTGCACTTGACTGATCGGCATCCTGTGACATCAGAGCCCACTTCTGCATCCATAAGCAATTTCTCTACTGCCACTGTTGCCGAGAGGTGGCATTGGTAATAATTTAACATTCGCAGGAAACGTTTCAAATGCTAATAATCTGCTGGCTTTGGCAGAGATTGTAATGTTGTATCTTTATCTGCCAATGAGTAAGTGCTGTCGACTGAAACAGTACGGCCCAGGAAAATGAAACTGAATCCTCTGTATGATGCTTTTACTTTAATTTAATGCTACTCCATGAATCAAAATGACACTGGCGTACTTTTCTCAGATATTGTTCATGTACTTGAGCACAAGGGGAGAACACAAAAATGTCGTCCAAGTACGCGAAACAAAGTGAAAATTCTTTGATTACTTCATTGATAAAACATTGCCACATCTGAGTGGCGTTTTTTAGACCCAAATACATTAATAAAAATTCAAATAAACCAAAGGGTGTGATCATGGAAGTCTTCAGGATGTCGCTAGCAGCTGCTGGTATCTGGCTGTATCCCTTTTTTGCAGTCAAGGACACTAAGAAACTACGGTCAAGGATAATGAAAATCTTCGCGCTGGCCAGTGTGAACGTGAAGTCGTGTACGTTGGGCACCAAATACTAGTGCGGAATTTTTCTTGTATTTAAAGCTCAGTAATCATCACATGGCCTCCACGAGCCATCTTTCTTATGAACCAGATGTAGGAAGACCATGAGCTGTCCGAATGGTGAATAACTCCAGACTGTAACATATGCTCAAAAACTGTCCTCATCTCTCTCAGTCACACAGGTGTGATTCCACACACGTGTAACAAACAGGCCATCCTGGTGTTGTGCAAATGTAGTACACTGTATTGTGCTTAAGGCCATTGTGGCGAACCTATACTTGCAACTCATTTGTTGACTTAATTGTGTTGTCATCAGAAGGCAGTCATGTTGCATTTGTGTTAGGTCCCTTCAAAGGGCTTGTGTTGTCTATCCTCTGTACCGCACTGAAAGTTTTATGGCCTCTAATTCTTGTATTGCTGTCCACTAACTTTAGAAACATTGTTCCCTTGAAGGACAACGGCTAACACAAGACGTGCTAGGAAGTTAGTGCATATATAGGTTTAGAGACATCGGCAGCTACAGAAGACCCCATGAATGATTGGAGAAACCACTGTTGATATACATCTCATAACCGTAAGTGCTGATCGTGCCGTTATCAACTGCCTTCATCCGTGACTGAACGTCCTGCTTGTTGTGTGGTGCATGGTTGATAGGAAGTGTGCTGACGTCTGAGTCGGTGTCTACGAGGCACATCGTGCTGTATGCCTACCTGCCACATAGAGTCCTTTCGATGTGAGAGAATGTGCTGCTGACGATAGCGTGTAGACACGTTGGAGGACGCTCTGGTCATCTGAGTATATGCACGATGGCGTACACTTTGGAGCATATCGGCCGAAACGTTTGTGATACCAGCATACCTGGTGAGAGCCTTTCCACTGTAGTCATAGTTCACATGACGATGACATCTCCTTGAACAGATCCTGATTGTGACTTGTGGCGCCATGTCGTCGTTGCTGCATGTGCAACTACGTTGCAAGCGCTTCTGTTGTGGCTCTTAAATCTCGAATTTAGTGTTGGGTCTCGCGACGTGGTAACCGTGCAGACCAGAGTTCTAGGGTCAGGTGATTTTATCTGCCAGCTCCGGCAGGTCTGCCAATGTCATGGCAGCTGTTGTGGGCGACCTGAGTGTTACATAGACCCTTTGTGTGGCCTGCAGTAATGTGTTGGATGATCCGTTGTCGTATGCCGCCAATGTCGTCTGTACGTGTGTCGGTGGTTGTTCTGCCAAAACATAGCAACAAACCGTCTGACACTGCGGAAATGACTACTAATTTGTGCAGACGTCGCCAGAACTCAGGCTGTATCTTGCCAGCGCGTTTCACCTGTCTTAGTACCTGTATGACTCTGAAGTTGGTGGGCTTTGTGCTGCAAGAAATCAGCTCTTACTGCAGCTTATTGCAAGCTCTGTCTGGCGGCGGTGCACTATAATATCCGACGCCATTGCTATTGTTTATTGGTCCAAATTACTTGAAATATAACAGGCCGTTTTGGTCCTTCTATCTCTCTTCAGGCCCATTCCATTTTTCATTTTGCAGTTTCTTCAAAGATTATTGTGTGTGTGGTGATCTTTTATATTCAGATACAGTTATTGAGCGCTATGTACGCTAATAAACCGATATTTCAATTACTTTTGGCTGTGAAACTCTCTTCCTTCCACTGATTTTTTCTGGCTTTTGTTTTGTGGCCACTTGGTAAAGTCGAGGCACGCAGCCAAGGGGTGCGCTAGTGAGTCGAGGACGTCGGATGAATTCTTGGAACGGCGGGAAGAAAGGACAATAGCGGGTCTGCTGGGAGCTGAAGTAACAGTGGCAAGGGGTGGTCGACGGCTGATGGACTGGTAACTGCAGTGTGACCTCACGGCTGCTTTTGTACTCTGGCTGGGGACGCATGTATCGCTTTCAGTCCTGCTGGCCACGCCGCCCTGGCGCCTTTGCTAATAGTTTTACAGTGATACTGGCGTGTTCCTTTGGATGCATGATGCTTGCGTGCGAAATTATTGAAATTGGATATTCTGGTAAGTTCCTATGGTACCAAACTGCTGAGGTCATCAGTCCCTAGGCTTACACACTACTCAATCTAACTAACGTACGCTAAAGACAACACACGCACCCATGCCCGAGGGAGGACTCGAACCTCGGACAGGGGTAGCCGCGCGAACCGTGGCAAGGCGACCAAGACCGCGCGTCCAGTGATGTGATGAGGCTTTGGCTACAGAGCCAACAGACTTTTGTTTGATGACCGTCCTAGAACTGTGTGTTCAGCCCCGCAGGGTAAGCAACCCTCTGACTTCGCCGAGGATGTAGAGCGTATATTGTTATCACCAACTTTCAAATGGCGCAATGATCACCATTCAAAGATAAGGGAACTTAGAACTCGTTGAGGCGTCCAGACAGTCGTTCTTTCCTCGCGCGATCCGCGAGTGGAGCAGAGAGGGTGGGAGAGGAATATGACTTTGGCGCAAATAGTGCCGCCCGTCACACACCGCTTGGTGGCTAGCGGAGTATATATGTAGATGGAGATGTAAACGTAAGCCACCTTTTTCGCATACTGCGTTGGCGTACACCCACGCCTATGGCTTCCTGCGTGCAGTCTGCGAGCTCAGTGATTGATGGCCTGACTATGACCAGCTCACGTCTGCAGGTGCCGTTTACTCTGATGGGAAGCTAGTCCAGTGGAGGATATCATGGCAGGAGTCCAGTGCACTAGTTTTGCATATGTAATTATTGTAGAGTTTGCTCTCAGCGAGGATTGGCTATTACGGGCTTCTGGGGGACTCAGTGGTGTGGCTTCTGGTAGTTGCTGCGCAGAACAACGTGCATTTCCCTTCCAAACAACAGACAGACTTGTTTGGGCGTCATCCAGACCGCCAGAAGCAAAACTTAGAATTTTCATGGCGATATTTCTTTCCTGCACGTCGCTACAGAGTCCTCTGATCGACTTGGCGCACTGCCTCCTTGATCGCAGCATCGACCACCATCCCACACGCATGATGACAGCAGTAGTGTTAATACGTGCAGCTCTCGCATTTAGGAAGTTAATAGGCTGTTCACACACCCCTCTGGAGAAGAGTCAACTGTCCTGAGGGTGTAATACGAATCAATTGTGCAGGGTCCACAGTACTCTTTCCCAAGTGATCACTCACTAGGGTGTAGTATTCTAATTCACGTCTAATCTCGTTGCCCTCTGGCACACACTGTGTTCTACAGTATCTCACAGAGAACATGTAGGATCCCTGGTCAATCTTGCCAACGTACAGACCCGGATTTCTCCTGTGACTGATGTTCAAGACTAACGTGCATTTTATATTCAAGAGCGTAATCACTATTCGCATGAATGTGTTTGATTTAAATAAATCTCACTGTGATACCAAGACTTCATGTAATTTCAGTAGTGAAACATAGTTTGCATACTCATTCCCTGATCACAGATTCTGGGGAATATCACTTAATTTTTTAAATATTTTTTTATATGAAGTTGATCCAACTCAGGTGGCACTGCTCGAGGGTCAACATATAAATTCAAATGCTTGTGTAACACTTTTATGAGCACTCACTTGGGAGTGGTGCGTTTTAATGAATTTGATTCTGACACTTATTTATTCAAATCAGGCAGTTCCAGATGCACCTGCCCCCGCTTCCCCTTCCATGGGGCTAACCTTCAATGCTTATTATTAAGTTGAACTGTTCATAGTCATTAGTCACCTTTTGCTGCCAGAATATGATCTCCATTAGCGCAAACCACGTTTGCGGTTGGCACAGCATTAATAGAAGTTCTCATAATTGCAAGTGTGGTGGGGGCGAGGAGCTGAAATTGGTGGGCAAATATCTTGTTATTTCGAACTCCGATCGTGGCTCCACCACAGAATTCTTCGTTACACATGAACGCCATGTGGAAGACTTTATCTGAGTCTACAGCTTCTTTAAATCTGGCTTAATATCATCCTTAGCCTGGGCAAAACTTTCTACTGTGCTGTGACGTGCAGGCGTTGAAGATTTAAGGCTGTTTTTGTTGCCCTGTGTGGACTTCATGCCCGAATGTACTGAAATTGCGAGCTCCAAACCATTGATGTCATTTCGAAGTTTGTTAATTTCATCGATGACGTTGTGGAATAACTTGTCGTCATCACTTATTTTCATCGTGCACAGATACTAGAGCTGCTTGCCACCTATGGCATTCGCCGAAAGATACGAAAGTTTTTAAGTGAGGTCAACAATTATATGGCCTTTTAATTTACCCACTTAAATAATTGCACATAGTTGTGGAATGTACAGAAGTTGCTTTTATTTCCGGATGTAGAAGACATAATGACATTACATAAAGCAAACTTAAACACTCAGTATCAGAAATTCTAAAATGTGGCAAGGATAACAACACAAAACGTATCAGAGAGTTCATGTGTACCACCTGCTACTCTTATGATTCACAAGTAGACAAAAACGTATCTCTGCCACAATAGTAATATAAATGGAATTTTAATAAAATATTTGATGAAAATTATTTTAAGAAAGCTATAATGTTGATGGTTTTGTGTGATATAAAAATGAGAGATTAATTAAAAGTAATTATACAGCTTATTGCTCAACTACAAGTTTTGAAAATTGATGACATTAAGTTTTTCTGCATAATCATTTATAAATTAGAGTCACCAAGAGAGAACACATCGAAAGCAATCGTTATTCAGATGAAGCAAAAATGCTACATGAGATGCTTATTTACAAATAAGTCTGAAACAAAATTATTATGTGAAATGCATACGATTTGGCAATTCTCAAAGTATTTAGATTAATAATAAAAGGGTCCCATTTTAAATAAAATAATTTCAGTGTCAGTCTGCCCGAGAATTATAAAGTGATACAGCTAAGCAATTTCATTTCTCCTTAATGTATACTTGTTTTTATTGCTCACATAACTAAAATCTTATTCAGGTAATAGTCTCTTTCATGTTGTTAATGTCTTATTTTCACCGATAAGGATGTTTGAAAGTTAATTATTTATGTGATTTAATAGTTTTAAAATAACTGCTCCAATTAAATAAATTTCTGCGATGATATACATATTTCAGCTGACTAATTTACTAGTAGCTTTGTGTGTTCACAAACGGTAATCATATTTATAAATATTAACTACACTGTTTCATGTAGTGCTATAATACGCAAAATAAATTTGTACATATTTTTCATCAAAAAAATTATCCTTATGTTCTTGAACAATTTTTCTCTTTGAAAATTTCATATACATAATGTATCCCAATTTAAAGTCACGAATAAAAACTCATTTGCTGCACAAATATTTTAAGTTTTCCTAATCATAACTGTTAATAAGTGAATACATCGTAATACATACACTGAGCCAAAAAAACTCATAGGATACGTTCTAATATCGTATCGGATCTTCTTTTCCCTGGCATAGTGCAGCAGATCTATGTGGCATGCACTAAACAAGTCGTTGGAAGTCTTCTGCAGAAATATTGAGCCATACTGCCTCTATTGCCACACATAATTGCGGAAGTGTTGCAGGTGCAGGATTTTGTGCACAAACTAACCTCTCTATTATGTCCCGTAAATGTTCAATGGGCTTCTTATCGGCGTTCTGGATGGCCAAATCATTCGCTCGAACTGTCCAGAATGTTCTTGGAATGGTGTTAGGGTGCACTCTCATCCATAAAAATACCATTGTTGTTTGGGGCCACGAAGCACGCGAACGGCTGCAAATGCTCTACAAGTAGCCGAACATAACCATTTCCAGTCAATGATCGGTTCGTTTGGACCAGAGGACCCAGTCCATTTCATGCAAACACAGTTTACACTTTACACCTTAGAGAGCCACCACCAGCTTCCAACAGTGTCCTGTTGACAACTTGGTTCCATGGCTTCTTGGGGCCTGCGCCACACTCGAAGGCTACCATCAGCTCTTACCAACTGAAAACGGGGCACCTATGACAAGGACACGATTTCGCAGTCGTCGAGGGTTCAGCCGATGTGGTAACGAGCCAAGGACATGCGCTCCAGACGATGTCGTCCTATTACAAAAAGCATTCACGTCAGTCGTCTGCTGCCATAGCCTATTAATGACAAATGTCACCGCACTGTTCTAAAGGAAGCGTTCCTCGTACGTCCCATACTGACGTCTGCGGTTATTTCACGCAGTGTTGCTTGTCTGTTAGCACTGGAAACTCTGACGAAACGTCGCTGTTCTCTGTCGTTAAGTGAAGGCGGTTGGCCAGTGCGTTGTCTGTGGTGATAGGTAACGCCTGAAATTTGGAACTCTCGGCACAGTCTTGGCACTGTAGATCTCGGAATATTGAACTCCCTTACGATTTCCGAAATGTCCTATGCGTCTAGCTCTAACTGTCATTCAGCGTTCACAATCTGTTAACTCCCGTCGTGCGATCATAATCATGTCGGAAATCTTTTCACGTGAGTCACCTGGGTACAACTGAAGCTCTACCAATGCACTGCCCTTTTATAATTTGTGTACCTTGTACTACCGCCATCTGTATATGTGCATATCACTATCCCATGACTTTTGTCTCCTCAGTGTACAAGCATAGTTTTAGTTCTTTCTTTTAATTTAAACTTTTCAAATTTATATTGAATTGTTTCAACTCTTTATTTGTTTCTTTCAACGGAAGTTTTACTTTTTCTTCTCCTATTAGTAATTTATTTGGAAGTTAGTTGCAGCTTGCGGATTTTCTTCTTTCTAAATGTTCAGTTCTTTTAATGAATACATTTTCTCTAATCATTTCAGATATACTAAGGGTATATTTTGTTGTGCAAAAGTAACGTCGAGGATTAAATTTTCAATCGATATCCTACCCACTCATAAGCATTCTCTCATTCTCGTATGTGCTCTCTCTCTCTCTCTCTCTCTCTCTCTCTCTCTCATTCTCTCTCTCTCTCTCTCTCTCTCGCTCTCTCTCTCTCTCGCTCTCCCTGTCTGTCTCTCTCTCTTTCTCTCTCTCTCTCTCTCATTCTCTCTCTCTGTCCCTGTATGTCTCTCTCTCTCTCTCTCCCTTTGTCTCTTTCTCTCTCTCGCACACCCCACCCTCTCCCTCCCTCTCTATCGGCATCTCTCCTGATGATGTTACTGTTGTTATTATTAAGTAACGCAGCCTCATGAACAACGTGCTTTTAGTACTACAATGAGGAATGTATAAACAGAGGACGGAAATTGACCTACTCTGAGCCCAGGAAAAGTTATGCCGCCAGAAACCTTAGATTAGTATGAACACTACACTGTCTCACGAGACAATATCCCACTGCAGGTGATGCAGTGCCTGCGCCTTCAGTCAAGAACCTAGTTGCATATATGGGGATGTAGAGAATAAAAAATGGTTCAAATGGCTCTAAGCACTATGGGACCTAACATCTGAGGTCATCAGTCCCCTAGACTTAGAACTACGTAAACCTAACTAACCTAAGGACATCACACATATCCATGACCGAGGCAGGATTCGAACCTGCCACCATAGCAGCTGCGTGGTTCAGGACTGAAGCGCTTAGAACCGCTCGACCACAGCGGCCGTCTATCTAGAGAATAGTTTCAAATCCTAATAATGACTATTCGCGTTTTTAAAGATACACAACATGCTGCCAGAAATGAAATTCGTGATAGACAACAAAAAACTCATGGACTAGTTTTCAAACCTTTCGATTTGTATGTTACGGCTTACAACCATCAAGCTATACCAACAGAATTACAGGTATTTCTTTGACTTTTATATTCTGTTAAGTGATTACAGTTCTACAACCAAGAGGAAAGGAATGTTTCCAGTACAGAACTTGCTGTATGAAAGAGCAGCAATAAATTTTTCCACCTTTTTCCAAACTGTTGTCATAAGTGTCTTGTATACACGGATTAGGCACCTGACTGTTCTGTTTATGTCGATCATTACCATGGTAAGCTAGCCTACCCCCTTCCTTTTAGATTGTAGCTAAGGATTTTATTTGGTAGTCTTCCATTAATAATTCTTTTCAACTGTTGTTTCCATATGCCTCTGTACCAAGTAATCTCCTCAGTAATGTCAAATAAAACCGACTCATTATGAACATTTTAATTTCTCATTAGATGTCTTCCTCAAAAGCGGCTTCTAATCAAATTGCCTACCTGTGGCGCAGTGGCCTTCAATACTGAAGTGAGACAGTACCTAGGACCGCATCTGTACTGATCTTATTATTAATTAGTAACCTGCATAAATTTGTATATTATGATCACCATTACGTTAGCTATAATAAGGGTGCTATAAGCTGGCCATTGGCTGCAAAGTACTGATCGTTAACACTCGGCATCATTTGGAACACTTCTTCTCGACCGTCCTTTAGTAGTACAGATAACGACTATCCAGGCCAGTTTCACCTATCATTTGACCTTCAAGGTGACCGTGTGATCATGAAGGTTATAAATATATCCATCATTTCCACACACAATGTCATCAATGATCTAGGAAACGTAATGTCATCAATTGCTTTGCCCATATGATGTCATCATTGACCTTGAATGTACAAATCCATTAAGATGGAGACGAGCAGGAAATTTAAATATTAAAGATAGGAGTAGTAGAGGGGAAATTTAAATATTAAAGTTGGCGTTGGGTGATAAATTTAAATATTTAAATAGTAAAGATGGCTAAACATTTTTACAGCCAATGACAGAGCGGTATTTTAATGTGTTATATTTAACTACACTATAGTAGTTTCTTTGGGAAAGAAACTATATAAGCTTCTTCGCTGTAATTGTGTAAATTGATCCTATTCAGCACAGACCGCTCTGAACCATGCTGGCGTTACAACGAGCAGTTTGTGCATAGTCGTGTCAGCAGCCTAGCCAGATGTCGGTGACACCGCTGCACACAGCAAGCGACTCCCTTTCGAAAACTGCTTTGGATGCCGCACTGCACACGTGGTACGAACATTAGCGCATGCCTGCTGCTTTGCCTTTAAGGAAGTGTTTCGAGCTGAGCCTGCAGCCTTGGTACGTGTCGGTGACATATGATTCACATGGACTACTAATATCAGCAACTGCAGTGCTGTGCCCACCGCATAATTTACTTTGACATATTCCGTTCTGTGCTCAGAACTGTCTGGACATTATTAATAATATGTTACATACGTCCCAAGGGATGTGGCACACGCACTAGCATTAGAGGCATGTTATCTGTGTTAACATGTTGTCTTACATACACTCTGTTACAAGTAAATCCAGGAATTGTGCGTCCATCAAAACCCAGCCCTTTTAGGAAAGCTTTGTTTCTTTCCCTTCGTATGACTTTTTCAACTAGATAGATGGACGGATACTTGTTTTTTTTTCTCTTTTTGGATTTCTGTTCTGTAGGAACCTCCTCCTGAAGGTCGCAACATGAAATATTCTAGCAGATACATTCTTGGGTTCGTCTCCTTATTGCTCAAATTTTTAATTTCTCATTAGACCAGTTTGGAGGGAAGCTTTTCTCGAAAATCGGCTTATGTTTACTAACTCTAACAAAATCACAGACGTTCAATTTAGCCTTGTGCATCTATCATCTTTATCTTTTTTATAGACAGTACACTAATGCTGTTATCTTCATCACTCATATTAACTGTTCTATGTTTTGTGTGATTATACAGATTTATTAGACCTTGCGCTACATCAATCCATTTGAAAGAACCCACAGTAGCGAGGCGTTTAAACATCTTTCCTTTGAGATTTCTGTTGAATAGCTCCACAACTGAACCTTCAAGTTGCAAAACAACGAATACTGATTCATTTTATATTTTTTTATTAGCTCCTCCGAATGAGTATTACAAAATTCCTGACCTAAGTCTGTCTGTTAACGTTTCGGAATCCTATTACTTTTTTCATAGTTTTCTAAACACATCTGCAACCCCAGTAGAAATTTACTCTTTAGAGCAGCCATCCATGCATATCTGGAGTACACATCAATTACTGTTAATAAACACTTATTACCACAAATATACTTGGAATACACAGTCAGTTCAACCTAATCATCTTGATGAGGGTTGGTTTCGTGGTTTGTTTGGGGGAGGAGACGAAACAGCGAGGTCATCAGTCCCATCGGATTAGGGAAGGATGGGGAAGGAAATCGGCAGTGCCCTTTCAAACGAACCATCCCAGCATTCGCCTGAAGTGATTTAGGGAAATTACGGAAAACCTAAATCAGGATGCCGGACGCGGGTTTGAATCGTCGTCCTCCCGAATGCGAGTCCAGTGTTCTAACCACTGCGCCACCTCGCTAGATTTGATGAAGGTCATCATTTTCTTTTGTGATATCCGCTCTCCTCAGATAAACTTTGGTGCTGGACGACGAAGTTCTTCAGCTATCCCAGGCCCCCTGTTTATTACTATCAGAATCAGCAAGATCTCGTTGAAATGATTTCTTCAATAATCAAATGTTTCTTTACATGTGTATATTACGGAAGGAAAGGAGAAACAAAACAAAAAAAATCAAAATAATGTACACACAAACTTTAATATAAAATTAAGCTTCACATTTCTTTATTCAACAACAAGGTTCATTGATTTCCAGATATAAATTTGGCATTTGTGTTATCTGGGAAATCTCGCAGGCGACATTTACGCCACAAAAGTACCAAAAACCTCAAATTTAACTCTCTGGTCATTAGTTTGTAGTTGTCAACACTCATTTCAGCAAGTAAGATGTTCGGAAGACGACTAATATACTGCGGCTTTTCATCAGTTCTTATATACATCATTATGGCGCCACTTCCGGTTGAGAAACTGAGAGATTCCTTTCACATTACGGAGATGCTTCAGGAGCGCAAGTGGGAATCCTTTGAGGGAAGGGGACGTTCTTTCTGCGGAACACTGTTGACCGACTGGAGAACAATTCTGCTACCGCCAACAAGGACCAAGAAGATAAGATACGAGAAATTAGGGCTCATTTGGAGACATATAGAGACTCGTTTTTCGCTGACTCTGCTTGCGAGTGCAACAGGGAAGGAAGTGACTAACAGTCGCACAGGGTATCCTCTGCCACGTACCGTGCGGTAGTTTGCGGATTATGTATCTATATAGATATAGATGTACATATATCCATCATTAAATGTCTGATATACGGGTACGACTCGATACCCAGTTGGTTGAACGTGTCATTTCTATAACTGAATCGTGAATAACCAGGCAGTACGCTGTCGTAGCTTTTGGGAACGGTGTTTTTCCTCGCATTTTCATATCAATGACAGACGTTGTCGGTGCTTCTTCATCTTGATGCGAACGATCGATGTAATATAGGGGACACTTCTAGAACTCTGTACGACTCATGAGTTGATTGCTCCTTGGTCTCCTTTCTCCATAATACAGCGACTGAAAACGGCAGAACATTTCATAAGCTTGCGCAGTATTTCTTGTGTTAAAATTAAGCTAAATTTACATATGTCGCTGTTTCGAGAGCTGTATTGAATTTATGGTGCAATACACTCATTTAAATCCGAGTGACAGAAAACTGGACTCAGGTTTAGATTATTTCTGAGATCTTCCAAAATGATATTTGTTCTTTTTCAGATACGAGTATTTCTGGTATTTCCCAATACATTCTTTTTCTAGGAACACTGTTGACACAATTTAGAGAAGCGCCATTTGAGACTGACTCTGAACAGGTAATACAATTACTGTCTTTCTGCTGCTAATTAGTACAAGTTCAAGGCGAACTTTTAAAATGATCTTCCTGTGAACCTCTGCGGACCTGAGTACCACACAGAGGGGGATACAGAAACCATAATATCCATCTGCATCAACTAATTCTTGCAGTTCATTCCTCGTTCCCCAACCATCATTCTGTAAACTGTTTGCGTCATATCCTTTTATTAGCGCATATCCTTTTATTAGCGTTGTAATTCCTGAGTTGCACACATGATCAGTAATTTGGTCATTCAAACGATACTGGAAAGAACAAGTGAAACGCGCATTATTTAATTCACTGTCAGTAGCTTATAGCACACATTTTCTACCGGTTAAATCTCCAATATAGAGACGACTCTCGCATGGAAGTAGGTAATAGTTTTCATTTTGAATCACAATCGATATGGAGTCGTCGAGAGCAAAAACTGTTTAGGGAAACAGTTTATGCTTCAATATTCGAAGCGAGTAATAGAGCTGTAAACGAGAATTTTGTTTCTCACTTTCAGTGTGTGACTCACCTACTTCTTCTTCTTATTATTATTATTCTTTTTATTCTTATTCTTGACTCACCTCGACGTCTAATGAGAGCTCACAGCGAATAATAGTGTTTATAGAACTGTGTAGCCTGGAGATGACAGTATGTTGTCAGGTGCGAGGAGTCAGCACATTTGTCACTTTCTACTTCCTAATCTTCTCTGTATTCATTTTTTTTCTCTTCAAATATAACATGATGTCTGAATACGATATCCCAGTACATTTCCTTATGTGTAAGCGAACAGTTATTTCTTCACAGTCAAGTTCCACAAGATATCGGTCTTTATTTCTAATTGAGACACTTAATTCTGAAATATATGTTACCACGACTGGCATGAAATTGGGTGGATTTGGTGCTTCCACAATCTTATATCCAAGTAGTACTGCAGCTAAAACTGATGTAGCGTATGTGTAGAAGCAGCATTTGTGGAATGAATCCCCAGAAATGTTGGGTCAACGCATAGCACGTTCACTTTCTCAATATTTACTGGGTGTTCTGCTGTCTTTAATGAGTCTTTTTCAATTACATTTCTCTCAAAACCTAAAACTAAGCCGGCCGGAGTGGCCGAGCGGTTCCAGGAGCTACAGCCTGGCACCGCGCGACCGCTACGGTCGCAGGTTCGAATCCTGCCTCGGGCATGGATGTGTGTGATGTCCTTAGGTTAGTTAGGTTACAGTAATTCTAAGTTCTAGGGGACTGATGACCTCAGCAGTTAAGTCCCATAGCGCTCAGAACCATTTTGAACCTAAAACTAAGCCTGTTATCCCCCTAGAAATCAACATATACGTCACTCTTCATCTCGCATCATATTAGTTTTTTATTGTAATCCATCGTATGTTTGACATTGATCTTTGCTTCCTCTGTGCATCGTCTTCGAGCTAATTCTTGATGCTATATGACTCTGTCTTCCGCAAGAAGTTGGGTTCTTCAGTTGCACGTTTTAAAGTAACTCTGTCCAGAATTTGCACATCGCCTAATTGATTACAAAAGTATACGTTATTGTTCCTCAATGTAAAATTCTGTATGGAACTGTAGGTAAATAAATTGAGAAAGCCAATTTCTTATGCGTGATAAAATAAATTTAGTGTGAGGTTTAGGGCAGCAGTTGTAACCAAGATTTACCTGATTAGCTAAACATTACACCATGCTCGAGGACTTCCATCGTGACATTGTAAGTATGTGCTACAAAACTTACTAATTTATCCTAAGTCCAGAAACTTTAAACAAAGTTACCCATACCTCTGACATCTGGGTGACTCAAGCGTAGTTTTACTTTTACATTATTATATAATTTTTGAAATACCTCATTCTTTCCAGCAGAGTCATTAAAGTGCCAAAGCTATCAAAATAATACATGATATCAACCTTTTTCTTGTAATATACGCAATATAAACCTGGTTTACTTTCAGTTTGGAGATTGTTCCATTGTACTTTTATGTCTTTGCGTCGCAGCTAGGCGCCTGCGAGTAGATATCGCATTACTTGCATGCTTCATGGCTCCTGCCGCAACTATTGCTAGTCCTCCAGGAGCAGATAATGCAGGAAACACTGGAATCGTGAATAACATCCACGCGTTTTGTAGATGGTTATTCACGCTCTCTGTCAAGCAATTTTTCTTTGGAAGCAACTTGTGAAGCAATTTTGTGAGCGACTTTCACGACTGCTCTGAGACTGGTGCCTGGCTTCGTACACTTTAGGCTAGTTCGAACTGTTTTAATTATTCTGTTCATTACATTCTCTGCATACTCCTTTTTCTTTTTTTTTCTTCTTTGTCTTTTGTTTCATACCGATACCCAGTTTATTTTTAGCTTTATTGCACTAGTCACTGCTAAGGCAGCTATTTTTCATTGAGATAAGCGTCTTTCACCTTCACTCTACGCCATGTTTTTTCAACCAGAATCTGCTTGGCTCGATATCTGTCTGACGAACTGGGTGCATTGTGTAAGTGACTTCATAGTCCTTTTACGCTGCATCTAATTGTTTGACTCCAACTCTATTTAACCGTTCAACAAACATTGTTTCTGGTTCACAGTGTAAGTAGCCAGGTATGTGAAGTTCTACAAGTAAGTTGTTAATAAAACAATGAAGGAGAGATCGATCTACCTTCTTCTTGTTGTTCATCGCTCGAATTCCACCTCACGGGTGATGTGCTACAATCTATACGATGCTCTTATTGTACAGAAGTTGCTACAAGACAGAAGAATCTTTAGCGTTGGAAGACGCAACTTAGTTCTATCACTGCAGAAAGTGGGGTACAATAAAAAAATCGCAAACATGGCGATCTATTTCCAGATACAATTAGATGCGTTATATCTGGTTCTTCCAAACTTAGTAAAAACGAATGTGTCTGTTAACCTTCTCCTTCAGGAAAATAGTGTACTTATGTTCAGCAATATAAGCATAAATTTTCAGAAAAAGTGCTTGAAAGCTCCAATGATGTTAGATATTCTTGAGAAAGAAGGATGTAATATCGTGTTTTAAAGTGCTACTATTTACGATTTTCATTTTCGACAATATTGCTTGTGATAAGCAAGAACACATGAAGGCTTACTTTTCGATCGGTTGCCATTACGGTGTAAACAGGTGTTATCTATGTCAAACAAATAGCAAAATTACGAAACAATTAATCAGAGACAATGCTAATGCAATCAATTTTTTCAAACAAGATGAACATAATTTTAGACATGTTTTCAGTGATCATGTTAATATAGATATGACTTTTAATGCATTCCTTGAGATGTGGAAAATAGTGTGGGAAGAATAAAGCATAAAATTTTCTGGTTATAAGCAAAGATGATGGTTCAAATAATGGGTGTTATCGTATTAATTTCGATAACTGTATTTGTATTTGAATCATCTGCTATATGTTATCACTGGTATAAAATTGAAGTGTTTTTCGACCTGATCATTGCTTAATTTTTTAAATTATCCATGATCTTGATGAAGTCATGGGTTCAATGTCATAGCAAAAATGCTTTCATCAGAACATGAAGTCTGGACCCCTAGATTCGATCCCAATGCTGAGAGGAGTGATGAATGTCTAACACTTAATGCCTAATAGCTAACGCCTAAGACCTCAGCAGTGGTTCAGATTTAGACGTTTGTTTTCAGTAGGTTCAGATGTGACTGAGTATTGCACTTATCAACATCTCTCTCACAATTCCATTACACGAAAGATAGTCTTAAAAGTCGGATGTTAAACTAGCGACAAAATATTCGCAGGAAACTGGCGCTGATGCAAAAAAGGACAAGTTCAAGCTTACTCTGTACTGGAAAACGTACTTTAACCTGTGTCTCGGCTGCTACAGAGATTGCAGCATCAATTCCGAAAGGAGAAGACAGTTCAAGACGAAACCAAAAAGGCAATGTATTTATGAGAGAAGAAGCTGGAGGAGGAGGAGAAGAAGAGGCAGTAGAAGAAGAAGTTGAAAATGAAGATTATGATGATGATGATGATAGTGATGATGAATAAAATATGGACGGTGATGATGATAGTGGTGGTGGTGGAGATGAAAAAGAATAATGAAAAAAAAATTATAGCACAGACAAGGAGTAAACTAGCGGCATCATTTTTTTGTTGAGGAAACAGACCAAACGTAGAATACCCTGTATGGTATCAGAGTTGAGTCTGTATAAAAAAGTGTAGATGATTGTTGATTCGCCAGCAGATGTTGATGGAGATGATTTAATAAATGACAATGTAAGAAACCAGGGAAAAAGAGGACTATACAATCTATTGTTTGAAATTTAACCCTCAGAAACGAATTCCATAAAACGAGATCCTCAAAATTCTCAAGGCTACCAAGGCTGTTAGCAAAGATATCTCCCCTACAGACAAGTCAATTCGAACAGAGGTTATGATATAAGCATATCGTCCAGACTGCGTTAGATAAAACTGATGAATCATTACTGGGAGAGGACTAAAACGCACTTGCTCTTTGCAATTAGTCTCGAACGAATCGCCGGCACAAATCGATTTTCTTCACCGGAATAACCCAAATGAATTGGTGGAGCAGTTAGTTTTCTTGCTGGCTTCGAAACTGGCATACAATAACTCATATGTTAATCAAACAGTATCTACTGAAGAGAAACTTGAGAAGTTACAGTTATCATCTGAATTTCACAATAATGGCTGCATAAAATCCTAAAGTGACTGACTCAGCTGCAGAACAGAAAGTTGCGTAGGAGAACATTCCGCCAGCTGAGAGAACTCTACAAAAGACACATTTTGCAACAGTGAAAGATTTAGAAACTGTTCGCATAATTGTTTTCGCATGTACAAGAGCTCGCACTGGATGCAGGGAACAGATGTCGAGAGGTCGTACTCGATTTCCGAGGAGGATTGAAAATACAGGCAAAATTTTAGAGCCAATATTACGAGCTGCTCGTCACAGAATGTGAGAGCTTAACTAACGCATGTGTATTCTTAAACAGGATATCCAGTTTATGCTCTAATCTGGTAGGTTCTATGCTGCTCATAATCCGTATCTGCTCTACCTTTCAAAATACGACAATGTGACTATACATTAAAGTTATATAAGAAACAATTCGCTGTTAGCTGCTGGATGTGTCTCGCAGCTACATTGTAAGACACAAACGTAGAAGACGTTTGAATTTCAAAACGGTACGATGAAGAACAAAATTATGAGCTACTGTATTAGCTGGAGTTAACTCTAAAACTTTCGCAAACAAATTAAGTGAATACACATCGCTGCTTGACATCAAGAGGTGCTGACCGTCGTTGACGATGGGATTTCATTCTACGGGGCGAGCCGGTGGCTCCCTAACTGACGATGGGGTCAGGTCTCAGGTTCCGCGAGCGAAATATGGTAACTAGACACGCGGTATGACTCTGGCAAAGTTGCAGTAAATGTTTACTCACTGACTTTACTCAGACTTGGCGAGATGGTGAAATACAGCACTGCATCGATACGAATGCACAGACATTTTTGCTGCTGATTCGGAACTACTCGGAAGTATTCGGAACAATTCGCTTCGAAGTGGAGATAAAAAAACTGAGAGCAGCCATTTCGTATGTAACTGTTCTCAATCAGCCAGGCCTGCATATTTAACTTTTCGTTGGGACGTAATAAATTTTATTCCGAGAATACTCTTTTTATTTTTTCTCCCTTTCCCATTCCCTCTGTAACATATGGCCGAAGGAAGTGTTTGCTGAATAGTACCAATATACACAACTAAGATGCAAAAGATTACATAATTTTTTCACCCAAAGAATAATGCAAAAAGAAGCTGCACTTCTATTGGCTGTAAAAATATTTATCCATATTTACTACTTAAATTTCCAACCCAACGACATGTCTACTATTGGAATTTTCCGTCCACTACGGCCATCTTTAATATACCATACATTCAACATCATTGATGATGTCATGTGTGCAACGTCATTGATGACACTGTACATTTAAGGCACTGATGACATCATGTGTGCATGTGATGGACACGTGTATGACCTTCATGACCAGGTGATCACCTTGGGGATAAAATGAAGGGGAAACTGGCGTGAATAGTAGTTATCTATGCTACTTCCTCTGTTTCAGATAACAGTTATCTTCCGTGACCATCAACATGCAACACTAAAACTGTTTGACGAAGTGTTGTTTCATTGTCTGTTTGAGCAGATGATTCATTGATTAATAATAGTAATTTTACTTACATTTAAATCCCTTATAAAATATGAAACATGATTACAAATGTTTACTAAAAGTTTTGCAAGTCATTCTGCTCATTGCATAGTATTACAACAACCGTAATTAATTTCGTCTTCCTTGCTACAAATACGTATTGCTCTGATAAACGTACCGTCTCTATTATATGCACTGACACATCCCTGTTCCTTCCGTTTGCAAATTATACCAGTGCAGCTGATTAGTAGGAGATGCACACGCCCAAGAGTTATCAGTACTGCAAAACAAATAACAAAACATCGTCGTCGCATATCCTCTAAACCCACAGTGGCTGTAAACCTGAGTATTTATCTTGAAAGACCACAACTTTCGTCTTATGTAGTGAGGTTTTAAGACTGTATTCTTTCCAAGTTTGGTTTAGCTACTATACTGCTAGATGGAACTCACCTGCACTTTTTGAATTATTACTATTTCATTAGTAATCATCAGTGCACATCTATGTGCACTCTTATCTAGATTCTGGGTAATTCCCTAAATTCCAGTGTTTAAGTTCACAATCAACATAAATGTTAAGAAGAGTGAGTGAAAGAGGACACCCTTGAATCACCCTTTGATTAATTTTTATATTATTGTTCTTTTATGCCCAACGTTTTATTATTTTTATTTTAAAACCCCTGCTTTTGTTTATGAGGTGGCATTGGCAGTTTCATTAATTATTACTCATAATTTAATTTAACAAAACTGTTCAAATACTTTCTCATAATCTACAAAGCAATTTTGAGATAAAATTATTTTTGTTTTTCTGTGAATCGTTTCATTCTAAAAATGTAAACACTACAGAAATATAGTTTCCGATATTCTCTTTGCTCTTGAGGTGGAGTGCTTCATCTGTATCTCTAGTTCTATTATTCAATATTTTTAAAATAGACTGTGTATGGAGTATTAGACAGAGAAATGCATCTGCAATTTCTACATTTCCCTTTTATTGCCCTTTCTAAATGAAGAGATAAGTTCCATAACCGTCTATCAGTTATGATTTTCACACTAATACCAATATATGCAAATAACGTATCCTCATAATAATATAGCATGACAGATAGTGCTTGTGTACTTGATTAACTTTGCATTTGTTCCATCTCTTCACGGGGCATTCCTATTTTTGATCGTGTTTTCTAATGAATCCATTGTAATATCATAAATATTTCATTAAATCTTTTCCCTCATTAAAGCTTGTGTCTTTCCTCAGTGCTTGTGTATCTGATTAATTTTACCTCTGTTCCATCTCTTCATGGAGCATTCCTATTTTTGCGCATGTTCTCTAATGAATGCATTGTAATATCATAAATGTTTTAGGAACTCTTTTTCCTCATTAAAGCATATGTATGTCTTTCCAATCATCATTTTATTTACACCACAATCCTTGATAACGCCTAATTTAATGATTTTCTTTGACTATATTTGGTTATTCCATATATTTATCGATTGCTTTATGTATTTTCTTACTCTGAATGCTACTGTTTGTCTTGCACATACAACTTCAATGTTCAAGGTTAATCTGTCCCAGTCTTCTGATTGGATTGTTGTTTAAGTATTCTAGAATATTTTCACCCTTGTTTATAGTGGATTTTTTCTCTGATGGGTGTTCTGCTTTAGTAGCTTCTTGTCTGATGGGTGTTCTGCTTTAGGAGCTTCTGTTTCGTTTTATATCGATTTCTAACAGTTCATTCCATATTATTCATTTGCCATTGTTTTCTGTCTTTTCCCTGTAATTTCTTTCGCTGTATTTTCTACGCTGCTCCAATGACGACACATATTCGCAGAGATCTTCCGCAGTGAAAGCAGATTCTGCTTGCACGCAAGTGATGGTCATTTGCGCTCTGTCTCTTAGAGTGCATTCGTCCAAGAAACACACTGGCCACACCCGAGGCCTTTTATTGTTGGACTCGTTCTCTTTCCGTTATTGCAGTAGGAAGTTGACGTGTCATTCCTACAGGATAATGATCGTCCACACACTGTCCGTGAAACTCAACGTGCTCTGAAAGATGTGCAGCACATATGATGGGACGAGAATTGCCTCGCGCGATTCGTCAACCGACAACTATTACAGGACTACGTAAATAGTCGAGCAGGCGTGGAATAATGTATCCCAGGACAGTATTCGCCATCTGTACGATAAACTGGATACCAGGGTCAGTGCCTGCACTGCCACCCGTGGAAGCTACACCACTTAGAAACGTGGGTGTTTCAGCATTGGTAGAAGATACCTGCTACCTCGGAACCGCTTGTACAACTCTATGTAAATGTAGTCATTTCATGTACTCCATATGCACTGTTGCAACAATAAATCTTGAATGAATGGGAAATCCCTAAAACAGTGTACTAATTTCTTCTGGCAGTGTATAAAGATTTTCATTCTGTATCACTCTTCAAGAATAGCATTACTAGTTGTTACTTTCGTCATATGTAAATTTAACCTATTTTGGTGTTGTGTCCTTATGCTGTCTTCTTGGAGAAGCTGAGTTTTGTATACTTATTTAATTATTGCTGTTTTGTTGATACATTTTTTTTTTACCTCCGCAAACAGCTTACTTACTTACTTACTTACAGACCAGGGGAAAACACAGGCATGTGCAGAAATGGGTCTCGTCATTCCTCTCTTCTACGAATTTCACTTAACGTCCAACCGAGCTTAAAAAACAGGTCATGTTTTCGTGGGAGAGCTCCCTTAGCTGGTGGAAGCGCATCGTGACGCTACACGTGAAGGCATTCTGTCGATCCTATCAGTGGTGTTCTGCGCCCGCTCCTCCGCCGACCCGCACCTCAGGGCTTTTCCGAGAGTTTCAAAGAAGCATCACGACCATATTGTTAATTAGAGAAGAGGAATACGATATGACCTTCCAATAATTGCTGCTAGAAACATTCGATGGATCTGAAGATGATTTGTCGAATTATTCACTCGACTTGTACGTCGGGAAGAGAAAATGAGGAGAGGCAGATCAGGGAAGACCTGTCGCTTCTGAGATATGCATGTACTTTTTACAGACTTTGAGAAATAATTTGATAGTATTAACAGAAACTAGCTACAGATGACAGTGAAACAGTTTCGACTCCCAGGAAAATAAATTCAGCTTGTGTAAATGAGCATCGAAAACTCCAGTTTTAAAGTTAAGATAAAAAAACAGTCTCTTAGAAATGTACTTTGTGACTTCTGTAGTAAAAAAAAAAAAAAAAAAAACGATCCTATGTCACTTTCTCTTTTCAACTTTGTTGTGCAGCAGACAATCAAGAAGACAGATTCGTCACCCTTTGGAACAAAGCTAGTACATAAGTTTAGTATACTCCCGTATTTGGATGTTATAGTAATGTAAGGAAAACATCATCAATAAATTAATACTTTTACACTAATATTACTCAACAGGTTACTTGGAAGTGAACTGATAACTGTATTGCTGTGGTCTTCAGTCCGAACACAGGTTTGATGCAGCTCTTCATGCTACTCCGTCCTCTGCAATCCTCTTCATCTCAGAATAACTGCGGCAACCTACACCTTTCTGAATCTGCTTACTGTATTCATCTCTTGGCTTCCCTCCACGATTTTTGCCCCTCACACTACCCTCCACTATTATATTGGTGATCCCTTGATGTCTCAGAATATGTCCTATCAATCGGTCCCTCCTCTTGGCCAAGTTGTGCCACAAATTTCTTATCTCCCCAATTCTGTTCAGTACTTCCTAGTTAGTTATATGATCAACCCATCTAATCATCGAGATTCTTCCGTAGTAGCAATTCATGAAAGCTTCTATCCTTTTTTATCTAAACTGTTTATCGTCCATGTTTCACTTCCATACATAGCTATAATCCGGACAAATATCTTCAGAAAAGATTTCCTAACACTTAAATCTGTATTTGATGTTAGCAAATTTCTGTTCTTCAAAAATTCTTTTCTTGCTATAGCCAATCTGCGTTTTATATCTTCTCTAGTTCGCCCGTCATCACTTATTTTGCTGCCCAAATAGCAAAACTCATCTACTATTTAAGTGTCTCGTTTCCTAATCTGACTCCATTAGCATCACCTGATTTAATTCGACAACGTTCCATTATCCTCGTTTTGCTTTTTTTGATGTTCATCTTATATCCTCATTTCAAGTGCTGTCTCTGACAAAATTACAATGTCATCGTCAGACCTCAACGTTTTTATTTCTTCTCCCTGAACTTCATTCCTCTTCCAAATTTTTCTTTGGTTTCCTTTAGTGTTTGTTCAATACACAGATAGAAAAACATCAGGAATAGAGTACAACCCTGTATCACCCCCTTTTCAGCCACTACCTGCCTTTCATGTCCCTCGACTTTTATAACTGCCGTTTGGTTCCTGTACAAGCTATAAGTAGCCCTTCGTTCCCTGTATTGTGCCCCTGCTACGATCAGGATTCCAAAGAGAGTATTCCAGTCAAAACTGTCGAAAGCTTCCTCTAAGTCCACCAATGCTATAAATGTAGTTTGGCTTTTCATTAACCTATCTTCTAAGATAAGTCGTAGGGCCGGTATTGCCTCATGTGTTCTAACATTTCTCCGGAATCCAAAATGATCTTCTCCGAGATCGGCTTCTACCAGTTTTTCCACTCTTCTGTAAAGAATTATTGATAGTATTTTGCAACCATGATTTATTGAACTAATAGTCTGGTAATTTTCGCACCTGTCAGCAGTTGATTTCTTCGGATTTAGAATTACTAAATTCTTCTTGAAAAAAATGGTTCAAATGGTTCAAAAAATGGTTCAAATGGCTCTGAGCACTATGGGACTCAACATCTCAGGTCATAAGTCCCCTAGAACTTAGAACTACTTAAACCTAACTAACCTAAGGACATCACACACACCCATGCCCGAGGCAGGATTCGAACCTGCGACCGTAGCAGTCCCGCGGTTCCGGACTGCAGCTCCAGAACCGCTAGACCACCGCGGCCGGCTTCCTGAAGTCTGAGGGTATTCCGCCTGTCTCATTCATCTTGCTTACCAGCTGGAAGAGTTTTGTCATGTCTGACTCTCCCATGGCTATCAGCAGTTCTGACGGAATATCGTGTACCCCCCTCCCCTCCCCCGAAGCCTTGATACGACTTGGATTTTCCAGAGCTTTGTCAAATTCTTCTTGCATTATCATGTCCCTCATATCCTCTTCATCTACGTCGACTTGCCTTTCTATAATATTGATTTCAAGTTCGTCTCCCTTGCATAGGCACTCTTTATACTCCTTCCATCTTTCAGCTTTCCCTTCTCTGCTTAGAACTAGTTTACCACCTCAGCTCTTGGTATTCATACAGCTGCTTCTCGTTTCCCCAATGTTGTTGTTGTCGTTGTGGTCTTCAGTCCTGAGACTGGTTTGATGCAGCTCTCCATGCTACTCTATCCTGTGCAAGCTTCTTCATCTCCCAGTACCTACTGCAGCATACATCCTTCTGAATCTGCTTAGTGTATTCATCTCTTGGTCTTCCTCTACGATTTTTACCCTCCACGATGCCCTCCAGTACTAAATTGGTGATCCCTTGATGCCTCAGAACATGTCCTACCACCCGATCCCTTCTTCTAGTCGAGTTGTGCCACAAACTCCTCTTCTCCCCAGTCCTATTCAGTATCTCCTCATTAGTTATGTGATCAACCCATTTAATCTTCAGCATTCTTCTGTAGCACCACATTTTGAAAGCTTCTATTCTCTTCTTGTCTAAACTATTTATCGTCCATGTTTCACTTCCATACATGGCTACACCCCATACAAATACTTTCAGAAACGACTTCCTGACACTTAAATCAATACCCGATGTTAACAAATTTCTCTTCTTCAGAAACGATTTCCTTGCCATTGCCAGTCTACATTTTATATCCTCTCTACTTCGACCATCATCAGTTATTTTGCTCCCCAAATAGCAAAACTCCTTTACTACTTTAAGTGTCTCATTTCCTAATCTAATCCCCTCAGCATCACCCGACTTAATTCGACTACATTCCATTATCCTCGTTTTGCTTTTGTTGATGTTCATCTTATATCCTCCTTTCAAGACACTGTCCATTCCGTTCAACTGGTCTTCCAAGCCCTTTGCTGCCTCTGACAGAATTACAATGTCATCGGTGAACCTCAAAGTTTTTATTTCTTCTCCATGGATTTTAATGCCTACTCCGAACTTTTCTTTTGTTTCCTTTATTGCTTGCTCAATATACATATTGAATAGCATCGGGGAGAGGCTACAACCCTGTCTCACTCCCTTCCCAACCACTGATTCCTTTTCATGTCCCTCGACTCTTATAACTGCCATCTGGTTTCTATACAAATTGTAAATAGCTTTTCGCTCCCTGTATTTTACCCCTGCCACCTTCAGAATTTGAAAGAGAGTATTCCAGTCAACATTGTCAAAAGCTTTCTCTAAGTCTACAAATGCTAGAAACGTAGGTTTGCCTTTCCTTCATCTTTCTTCTAAGATAAGTCGTAAGGTCAGTATTGCCTCACGCGTTCCAACATCTCTACGGAATCCAAACTGATCTTCCCCGAGGTCGGCTTCTACCAGTTTTTTCATTCGTCTGTAAAGAATTCGCGTTAGTATTTTGCAGCCGTGACTTATTAAACTGATAGTTCGGTAATTTTCACATCTGTCAACACCTGCTTTCTTTGGGATTGGAATTATTATACTCTTCTTGAAGTCTGAGGGTGTTTCTCCTGTCTCATACATCTTGCTCAGCAGATGGTAGAATTTTGTCTGGACTGGCTCTCCCAAGGCCGTCAGTAGTTCTAATGGAATGTTGTCTATTCCCTGGGCCTTGTTTCGACTCTGGTCTTTCAGTGCTCTGTCAAACTCTTCACGCAGTATCGTATCTCCCATTTCATCTTCATCTACATTCTCTTCCATTTCACTAATATTGTCCTCAAGTACATCGCCCTTGTATAGACCCTCTATATACTCCTTCCATCTTTCTGCTTTCCCTTCTTTGGTTAGAACTGGGTTTCCATCTGAGCTCTTGATATTCATACAAGTGGTTCTCTTTCCTCCAAAGGTCTCTTTAATTTTCCTGTAGGCAGTATCTATCTTACCCCTAGTGAGATAAGCCTCTACATCCTTACATTTGTCCTCTAGCCATCCCTACTTAGCCATTTTGCACTTCCTGTCGATCTCATTTTTGAGACGTTTGTATTCCTTTTTGCCTGCTTCATTTACTGCATTTTTATATTTTCTCCTTTCATCAATTAAATTCAGTATCTCTTCTGTTACCCAAGGATTTCTACTAGCCCTCGTCTTTTTACCTACTTGATCCTCTGCTGCCTTCAGTATTTCATCTCTCAAAGCTACCCATTCTTCTTCTACTGTATTTCTTTCCTCCATTTCTGTCAATTGTTCACTTACGCTCTCCCTGAAACTCTCTACAGCCTCTGGTCCTTTCAGTTTATCCAGGTCCCATCTCCTTAAATTCCCACCTTTTTGCAGTTTCCTCAGGTTTAATCTACAGTTCATAACCAATAGATTATGGTCAGAGTCCACATATGCCCCTGGAAATGTCTTACAATTTAAAGCCTGGTTCCTAAATCTCTGTCTTACCATTATTTAAACTATCTGAATCATTTTAGTATCTCCAGGATTCTTCCATGTATACAACCTTCTTTCATGATTCTTGAACCAAGTGTTAGCTATGATTAAGTTATGCTCTGTGCAAAATTCTACCAGGCGGCGTCCTCTTTCATTTCTTAGCCCTAATCCATATTCACCTACTACGTTTCCTTCTCTTCCTTTCCCCAAAGGCCTCTTTAATTTTCCTGTAGGTAGTATACGTCTTTCCCCTAGTGAAATATACTTCTATATCCCTACATTTGTCCTCTACCCGTTTTTGCTTAGCAATTCTGCATTTCCTGTCAATCTCATTTTTGAAATGTTTCTACTGCCTTTCGCCTGCTTCCTTTGGTACATTCTTAAATTTTCTCCATTCACCAACTAAATTCAATATCTCTTGTGTTATCCAAGGATTTCCACTAGGACTTGTCTTTCTACCTATTCGACCCTCTGCTGCCTTCACTATTTCATCTTTTAAAGCCACCCATTCTTCTTCTACTGTATTCGTTTCCCCGGTTCTAGTCAACAGTTGCCTAAGGCTCCCTCTGAAGCTCTCAACTACCTCTGGTTCTTTCAACTTATCCAGGTCGCATCTCCTTAATTTCCAAAATTTTTCCAATTTCTTCAGTTTTTACCTACAGTTCATAACCAATAAATTGGGGTCAGAGTCCATATCTGCCTCTGGAAATGTCTTACAGTTCAAAATCTGGTCCCAAAATCTCTGTCTCATCATTACATAATCAATCTGAAATCTTCCGGTGTCTCCAGGTCCCTTGCACGTATACAACTTTCTTTTATGTTCCTTAAATCAAGTGTTACCGATGTTTAAATTAACTGGTAATTAATGGTAACAAAACTAAAAACTTAATGATGTCACAGAAAATTAATGCATGCTAAATTGGCCCAAACATATTGGAAATGTAAATCCGTTCCTTTTCCTTAGCACCATGGTAACTGGACAAGCTGTCGAAGAAGGAAAAAAATGTTAGAAAACACACAGCAAGTATGTGTTATTTTGCACTTCTGGATTTAATAAGAAGCAAAGATGTGAGATTTTGACATCAACAAAAAATTAAGAGTTGGAATAAAATATCCTTCAAAGGAAAATTCTGAGAGACATTTTTGGCAGATTCCAAGACAAGAACGTAACAGAATGGAGGAATCGAACAAACACAGAAGGATATTATTTGTATGGAGAGCCATGCATTGTACTCAAACGAAAACTCCCTCAAGTATGCAGACTTCTCGAAAAACCCAGGCTACATTTATTTGACAACGTAAGAAATTTATGAAAATTTTACGTACGAGAAACTCGGAAGTTAAAGGCCAGAATACCTGGGAAAACATTGTCAAATCGCCATTACTTTCATTATTTGGGAAGCTAGTTAATAAAGATAATAAATAGTGATCCAAGTATATACACTGAAGCACCAAAGTAACTGGTACAGGCACGAGTATTCAAATACAGAGGTATGGAAACAGTCAGAATACGGCACTGCGGTCGGCAACGCCTATATAAGACAAGAAGTGTCTGGCGCAGTTGTTAGATCGGTTACTGCTGCTACAATTGCAGGTTATCAAGATTCAAGTGAGTTTGAACGTGGTCAGGGCACGAGCGATGGGACACAGCATCTCCGAGGTAGTGATGAAGTAGGGGTTTCCCCGTACGACGAGTGTACCGTGAATGTCAGGAATCCAGTAAAACATCAAATCTCCGACACCGCTGCGGCGTGACAAAGATCCCGCAAGAACGGTACGAAAGACGACTGAAGAGAACCGTTCAACGTGACAGAAGTGCTACCCTTCGGCAAATTGCTGCAGATCTCAATGCTGCGCCATCAACAAGTATCAGTGTGGGAACCATTCAACGAAACATCATCGATATGGGCTTTCGGAGCCGAAAGCCCACCCGAGTACCCTCGATGACTGCACGACACAAAGCTTTACGC
Source organism: Schistocerca nitens (assembly GCF_023898315.1). NCBI lineage: Eukaryota > Metazoa > Arthropoda > Insecta > Orthoptera > Acrididae > Schistocerca > Schistocerca nitens. The sequence goes on along the minus strand of NC_064615.1, from coordinate 373,913,194 downwards.
TTCACCAGGGGCCGTCAACACCGACATTGGACTGTTGATGTCTGGAAACATGTTGCCTGCTCGGACGAGTCTTGTTTCAAATTGTATCGAGCGGATGGACGTGTACGGGTGTGGAGACAACCTCATGAATCCGTGGAGCCTGCAGGTCAGCAGGAGACTGCTTCTTTTCGAAGCTGGCGGAGGCTCTGTAATGGCGTGGGGCGTGTGCAGATGGAGTGATATGGGACCTCTGATACGTCTAGATACGACTCTGACAGGTGACATATATGTAAGCATCCTGTCCGATCACCTGCATCCATTCATGTCCATTGTGCATTCCGACGGACTTGGGCAATTCCAGCACGTCAATGCGACACCCCACACGTCCAGAATTGCTACAGAGTGTCTCCAGGAACACTCTTCTGAGTTTAAACACTGCTGCTGGCCACCAAACTCCCCAGACATGAACCTTGTTGAGCATATCTGGGATGCCTTGTAACGTGCTGTTCAGAAGAGATCTCCATCCCCTAGTACACTTACGGATTTATGGACAGCCCTGCAGGACTCATTGTTTCAGTTCCCTCCAGCATTACCTCAAACATTAGTCGAGTACATGCAACTTCATGTCGTAGCACTTCTGCGTGTTTGCGGGGTCCCACACGATATTAGGCAGGTGTACCAGTTTCTCTGGCTCTTTAGTGTATTAAATCGTCTATAAATCCTTGTTCCTTGAGCAAGCTTTTCACTTCTATGTTTGCGTTGATATAGTTTTTAAGTGACGCATGGCCCCACTTATTTCATACAAATTTACGAATGTCCGTCTTTTGGAAGAGTCAATAGTTGGTTCTTTGTTCTTGAAAGTGCGAGTTTTCTTTCTTCTCCGCTGTATTCATTCGAATTTCGTCAAAGGGTATCACTTTTTTTCTTCCGTTTCTCAAAACTCACTTATTTTGTTCCTGTCGTCAAAAGCATTGACATGGCATAGAATTGTATTTATCGTAGAAGCAAGGAAAGCACAGTAATCCTCTGTACCAACAGTACTAAATGAAAGCCATTTCTCTGCAAGCACATATTTCCCACCCAGTGTGCAATGAAAAACTAACGAGGCTTGCGTTAATGAAACTATTTCTCTTGACGATTAATTTCGGTGCATCGAGTGAAGTACTGAGCCTCACAACTTATTATATGTAAGGGGTGATCAAAATGTCAGCTGCCTTTATTGCATCAAAATATTCGAGGACTCAGAAATAAAATTAATGAATTAATTATCTGCGCAGATGAATTAGAGTCCTCAAATCAAGCTGACATAATCTGCCTCTCTGAACATCATGTGACCACTGGTATAGAACTTTTGAGTGTTACAGGATTTAGGTGAGCATCTCACTTTTGTAGAGCAGAAATGGAGAATGGAGGAGTTGCTACATTCATCAGGAACTGTCATAAATTTAAGAACATAGACATTCATAAATTTTGTCTAGAACAGCATATGGAAACGTGTGCAACAGAAGTAGAATTACATAAAAAATCCTTAATAATATTAAGTTTATATCGAGCACCTGCAGGTAACTTTAATCTGTTCGTAAACCACCTTGAAGGTGTACTGGCACATATAACAACCAAAAACAAAGAAATAGTGGTTGCTGGTGATTTCAGTGTAGATTTCCTAAAAAGACTCTCCTAATAAGAACTTACTGAGTTAGTAACACTATCATTAAAGTCAATTCCCACTGTAAAGTTCCCAACTAGGATATCCAATTCCTTACAAACAGCCACTGGTAATAGCTTTATAGAAAAGTCCTATGAACAAAATTATATTACAAAACCAACAGCCAATGCCCTCACAGACCTTGACACGCAGTTCGTTCTGTTAAATGTTAATACTGAACAGGATATAAAATCTGTTAAATCTGAACTCAAGAGGGTATCAAAAAGCCAAAAATTGATTATTTTAGGACACTCCTCAGAGACATTCATTGGAGTGACGTTTACAATGCTCATGGTGTGAATGTAAAATTTAACACTTTTGCTTATAAAGCTTTTATCTTATTTGAATACTGTTTTCCCCCAAAACTAACCAAGGTTAGAGCAAAGTCTACAAAGATGCCATGGATTACTCCAGGAATAGAGGTATCTTGTTAAATAAAAAGAAAACTGTATCTGTTAATCCGAAACAGTTCTGATGTTGATGCTATAGCACATTACAAGAAATACTGCAAAATATTAAACACTGTAATACGGATGTCAAAGCAAATATAAAAGATAGTTATATCAGATAACAAAATAAAGAGAATATGGGATACAGTGAAGGAGGAGATCGGTAGAACCAGACCTGAAGAGGGGCAAATAGTATTATGAGTAAATGATACATTGGTGACAGATGTATATAGTGTTGCAGAACTTTCTGACACGCATTTTAAAACTGTTACTGAAAAGATGGGGTTGTCAGGAGCTGTAGATGCTGCCATGGGATACCTCAGACCAAACATTTCAAGTAATTTCCATAATATGAATTTGACCCTCACTACCCCAGCAGAAGTAATGTCCGTAATAAAATCTCTAGTGGGTATGATGAAATATCAAAAAAGTTAATTAAAGAATGTGATTCTGAGTTAAGTAACATATTAAGCTATTTGTGTAAGCAGTTAAGCCACTGTTTAAGAAGGGAGATAAAAAAATAGCGTCGAATTTCTGTCCAATCTCACTTTCGCTAACATTCTCAAAAATTTTAGAAAAGGTAATGTACAATTGGCTTTATAACCATCTTATCACAAATAACATACTGCCAGAGTGGCGGTTCGGATTTCTAAAGGGTTCTGATATTGAAAAGGCTATCTACACTTACAGTGAAAATGTACATAACTCATTAGATAAAAAATTGCAGGCAACGGGTACATTTTGTTATCTGTCAAAGGCATTTGGCTTTTTAAATCACAGTATCCTTTTAAGTAAATTAGAATATTATGGTGTAACAGGAAATGCTGTAGAATGGTTCAAATCTTGTATCTCTGGCAGGAAACAAAGGGTGTTCTTAGGAAAGAGACATGTATTAAGCTATCAGGCATCATCCATCTGGGAACTAATTACATGTGGGTTCCCACAAGGTTCCATCTTAGGACCCTTACTCTTTCTTGTGTATATCAATGACCTTTCATCAGTAACATTACCACATGCCAAATTTGTTTTGTTTGGCGATAATACAAACGTTGCAATAAATAGCAAATCAAGTGGTGTCTTAGAAAGATCGCCTAATAAAATATTTATGGATGTTAATCACTGGTTCCTAGCAATTCTTTGTCACTAAACTTTGAAGACACTACATACAGTTCAGATCTTGTAAGGGTTGTCCCACGAGTAAATGCCTAAAATATGATGGCAAGCAAGTAGAAGAAGTGGATAGTGTTAAATTCTTGGGATGACAGCTTGACAATAAACTCAACTGGGAGGAGCTGAATTGTCTAAACAAAACTCTATTTGCAGTGCGAATTCTGCCAGACATAGTGGGTATAAGTATGAAAAATCTGGGATACTATGCTTACCTTCAATCCATAATGTCATTTGGGGTTACTTTTTGGGATAATTCATCAAACCAAGCTAAAGTTTTCTGGGCACAAAAACGTGCAATAAGAGTTATATGTAGTGCGAAGTCAAGGACAACCTGCAGAGGCCTGGGTAATAACTACTGCCAGGGTAATAACTACTGCTTCCCAATGAAATTTGTCAATAAAAATATATCACTTTTTCAAACCAACAGCTCAGTTCATTGAATCAATACTAGAAATAAGATTAATCTTCACAAGGTTCAAATGGCTCTGATCACTATGGGACTCAACATATGAGGTCATCAGTCCCCAATCTTCACAAGAATTTAAAGTCATTTACTCTTGTACAAAAAGGATATATATATAAAACAATCTAACTTCTGCACCATTTCAGAGCAGTAATGTGTTCATTGTAAATAAGTATTGTAGTAGTTCTATTGTATGTTTATTACCTTATAAATAAAAAAATACTTTTTTAATTTTAAATTCAGTGCATTAGTGCGATCTTAGTAAATGACTGTTGTAAAATGATCCTTTCATATAGTGTTCATTAAAAAGGACGATCATTCCACTTGGGAAGGTACATTAACTAATTTATTTTAGTTGTAAGTATTTGTCATGTATTATCGTTTTCCAGACATGTTCTACATCCTGGAGGACCTCCTCACTACGGATCAATTGGCATGAAAGTAAATCTAATCTAATCTAATCTAAAAAGTTTCTTTTCGAAGGCCGCACTTACCCCCTGGCTACATCTTGGTGTTTATACACAGGGGTCAGAAATAGTTCGAAAAGCTTGTAACGGTGTCGCAGGGAAGGTTGTGCTGAGACAGGACTGGTAAGAAAAGATTTCGATACATTGCGCAGTGTCCGGTTTAATTAGCATTGAAGTTACCCACTCACGCCATTGGACGTCGAAATTGAAATGAACGCCAGATAAAATTAGTGTCAGTCTTTCTCATAGCATAGATGACAGCGCACCAGACTGCTCAGCCATTGGCTCGGCCTTGATCCTTACCATTGTCCCCTGTTCAATTCTTGTATCGTTCTCTTGTTCGGTTTTAGGAATATACACGAATTATACGTTTGGCGACACCGTCTATGGTGAGCCACTTGAATTTGCGCGCGCAAGGCCCGATTGGCTAACTTCAGCGCTAATTAACCCGGAAACGGGCCAACGTATCGAATTGTTTTCTTAACAATCATTTGTAGCACAACTTACCATGCGACATCCTTACAAGCCTTTCAGACTGTTTCTGACCACATTGCATGCTCGCACTAGAGACGTGCTGGGCTGCATACACGCTGTAGCAACGTCCAGTATTCAAGGTTACGGATTTTCATGAGATCGGCTCTATGATGCAGCTAACAATTGCCCATTACCTTCTGCAAGTCTCTTCCAAGCAAACATCCTTCTCATGCTAGTTCTGAACACTATATTCGCGATTACTAGCTGAAATTTATATCGGAACTCAATCAGTCTTCCCTCTCTCTCATTTCTATAGCGTAGCCCATAATCTCCCGTAACTTTGTCTTCTAATCCTTCCCTGCTACAGCGTTCCATTCTCCCAAGATATTAAATTTACATCTCCTTTTACATACCGAATTACACATTCAGTTCAGTCATATACTCTTTCTAAATATTCCTCTTGTGATTTTGACATCGGTGTGTACAGGATGAATCACCTAAAACCTGCACCGGAAATAATGCGGAAATGGAAAGTGCTATTGATGTTAGGTTATCACAGATTGGATTGATAGTCATGGGCTCGTATTGTCAGCCAGTCAACTGATGTAATAATACTTAAAAGAGTATATTTTTGCGCAAACATACACTTTTTAAATGGATCAACACTTATTGAAATTGACAAGAATAAAATTAGCATAAATTATAATGTCAGCGACGTTTGTTGTGGGATTCTAATGCGAATCGTTTACGAGGTGTCGTATTTTGAAAAGTTTCCGCACTGTCAGTTGTTTGTGTCATTCGATCTGCGTAGTTGCTAGGTGTGATGTTGTTATGTTTTCATGCAGCGTGCTTGCATGTTCCTTGTGTGCATTGCGACTTGCTAGCGAGTTGGTGTGGGAAAGTCCAACCAATAGGTCGTCAGAGGATGATGGGACAGACCAATGTAGACAAAGTCGACATGCTAATGCTGCACGGAGGGTCTAGGAAGAACACAGTTGGTTCTTGTACAGTGTATGCGCGGAAAGATATCCCAACAGACATCAACGAACTCGCCAATTATTTATCAACCTCTTCAGCCAGTTACGTGAAAGTGGTAGTGTAACACCTAAACAATGTAACAGAAGGAAACAAGTGACGACAGAAGAGGGAAAATAAATGTTCTTGCAGCTGTTGCAGTTGATCCGCTCTTCAGCTCCTACGCAACCGCACGAGGATCTGGTACGAGTCAGGCAAGGGTCCTACGCACTCTCCATCGACATAGGTTTCATCCCCGTCACATCTCTCTGAATCAGGAGCTGCATGGAAACGATTATGAGAATCGTGTTAACTTCTGTGCACGGGAATTAAGACAGAATAGTACAGATGCATCAAGTATCTTGTCTATTGATGAAGCCACATTTGCCAATCACGTTCAGGTAAACCGCCGAAACATGCAATGTGGGTCTGCTGACAAACCCCGTTTGCTTCATTAGGCGGAGCGTCAACGTCAGTGGAGTGTAAACGTGTGTTGTGGGACAGTGAACAATCAGCTCATAGGCCCGTTTTTTGTAGGCGGAACGCTGAACGCGCACATGTATCGTAGCCTCCTAATAGACAGTCTTCCACGGATGCTAGAAGACGTTCCTCTGCAAACTACGAGTAACCTGTGGTACCAACATGATGGCTGTCCAACCCATAGTGCACGAAGTACTGCAGCATGTTTGAACGAATTGTTTTCAAATCGTTGGATTGATCGCAAAGGACCTGTACCGTGGCCGACACGCCCCACGTATTTGATGCCTGTAGGCTTTTTCTGTGGGGAAAGCTGAACTGCAAGAACCTACTAACTACATCCGATAATGTGCAACGACGTATTACTGCAGTCTTTTCAGACATCTCCTCTGAAATTTTAGCACGCGTGGAGAAGTCGTTCCATACCAGACTGAAAACATGTATTGCTGCTGTCGGTGGCCATTTTGAACACAACCTGTGATGGTCATTTGTCTCCTTACTGGTCAGAATCTACATAGCTCGTGTAGGCACATGGGTCGTTCTTTAGTGTGCGGTACCACAGGTATTGCATAAGGGTCAGTGTGGGAACTTCTCAAAATACGATGTCTCGTAATCGACTCGCACTAGAATTCTGCAGCAAACACCACTTTCATTCTAATTTACCCTACTTTCAATTTGTTAATGTCAATAGGTATTGTTCCGTTTTATAAGTGTATGTTTGAACAAAAAATATGCTTTCTAAGTATTATTCCCATCTCTTGATTGACTAACAATACAAACACCTGACTACCAATCCACTCTATGAAAACCACACATCAATAGCACTTCCCATTTCTGCAATACTTGCGGTGCAGATGGTTCACACTGAATACATGAACCATTGCTGTTGGAGTTAGCTTACTTTCTATTCCGACGAGAGTAACCCTATCACAGAACTGTCTGCAGTAACCCACTCTCTTCCATTTCTTCCTATTCGTAACGAATTCTGCTTCCGTTATACTATTTTCTGCTGTTGTTGGTATTACACTATATTCATGTGACCAAAAATCCGTATGTTCTTTCCTTTCCGCTACACAGCAGTACAATCAAAGAGTGAAAGTGTTATCTGTAATACAATACGAAAAACTGGTACACTGGTGTGGTGTCTTCTGTCTTACAGCTGAAGTGTTACATGTTCTGCGAGAGACCTCCACCTCCCGGATTCTCAGGAGGTCCGCCACCATTTCCACGTGATAACAGGTCCATAGTGCAGTTGTTACCAGTGGAGGATCCCTCTCTGAACCATCGGGGCGACAGGGAAGCAGAAGCTTCGACTCAGCGTGTTCCCGATTCGAGACACGTCAGTCCGACAGCACGCTTACCCTTCGCTGGTGCTGGTGACGGGTACGCAGCCGAACTGCAGCGCGGCAGACCTCTGTCTCTGCCTCCGCCAATAGAGGCAGTACTGAAGTTGGTGTCGTGGCTGCTCTTCCTGGACGGTGACAGCGGACCTGACCTGGAGGCGCTGTTGTCGGCTGGGAACGTGGGCTGCAACTGCCGGCTGATCGTGCTGTCGGCCGCCGACGGCGCAGTCACCGAGGTCTACCTGGCACAGTCCGCTTCTGTAGTTGGCAAAGCACACCTAGGTCGCTGGGACGGCGAACATCTGCACTGGCATGCCAAGGGCCGCTTCGAGAGGGCTACGGACCTGCGGGGCATCACCATGAGCTGTCTCGCTGTCGAAGTGAGTGCACTGTAAACGCTAAGTGAAGACGGTACGCTACAATGCCCTGAAACGGTGCAGTACAGCTATTCATTTTCACTTTGAAGGAGTGGTCAAAGCGATCAGAGAACCATACGAGAAGGAACAAATTAACCAATTAAGCTTTTGATTCAGTTCGGACTATAAAAAGGCGTATACAGTATTAAAGTCATGTACAGTTCAATAAATAAGTTTTTCCTAACAGTTGGATGATTTTTTAAGGCTTAATTCCCATTACATTTACACAAAGGTGACAAGTCATGCGTCAGATATACAGGGTGGTCCATTGATAGTGACGGGCCAAATATCTCACGAAATAAGCATCAAACGAAAAAACTAAAAAGAACGAAACTCGTCTAGCTTGAAGGGGGAAACCAGATGGCGCTATGGTTGGCCCGCTAGATGGCGCTGCCATAGGTCAAACGGATGTCAGTTACGTTTTTTTAAACATGAACCCCCATTTTTATTGCATATTCGTGTAGTACGTAAAGAAATATGAATGTTTTAGTTGGACCGCTTTTTTCGCTTTGTGATAGATGGCGCTGTAATAGTCACAAACGTATAAGTACGTGATATCACGTGACATTCCGCCAGTGCGGACTGTATTCGTGTTACATTACCCGTGTTAAAATGGACCGTTTACCAATTGCGGAAAAGGTCGATATCGTGTTGATGTATAGCTATTGTGATCAAAATGCCCAACGGGCGTGTGCTATGTATGCTGCTCGATATCCTGGACGACATCATCTAAGTGTTCGGACCGTTCGTCGGATAGTTACGTTATTTAAGGAAACAGGACGTCTTCAGCCACATGTAAAACGTCAACCACGACCTGCAACAAATGATGATGCCCAAGTAGGTGTTTTAGCTGCTATCGTGGCTAATCCGCACATCAGTAGCTGACAAATTGCGCGAGAATCTGGAATCTCAAAAACGTCGGTGTTGAGAATGCTACATCAACATCGATTGCACTCGTACCATATTTCTATCCACCAGGAATTGCATGGCGACGACTTTGAACGTAGTGTACAGTTCTGCCACTGAGCACAAAAGAAATTACGGGACGATGACAGATTTTTTGCACGCGTTCTATTTAGCGACGAAGCGTCATTCATCAACAGCGGTAACGTAAACCAGCATAATATGCACTATTGGGAAACGGAAAATCCACGATGGCTGCGACAAGTGGACCATCAGCGACCTTGGCGAGTTAATGTATGGTGCGGCATTATGGGAGGAAGGATAATTGGCCCCCATTTTATCGATGGCAATCTAAATGGTGCAATGTATGCTGATTTCCTACGTAATGTTCTACCGATGTTACTACAACATGTTTCACTGCATGACAGAATGGCGATGTACATCCAACATGATGTATGTCCGGCACATAGCTCGCGCGCAGTTGATGCGGTATTGAATAGCATATCTCATGACAGGTGGATTGGTCGTCAAAGCACCATACCATGGTCCGCACGTTCACCGGATCTGACGTCCCCGGATTTCTTTCTGTGGGGAAAATTGAAGGATATTTGCTATCGTGATCCACCGACAACGTCTGACAACATGCGTCAGCGCATTGTCAGTGCATGTGCGAACATTACGGAAGGCGAACTACTCGCTGTTGAGAGGAATATCGTTACACGTATTGCCAAATGCCATGAGGTTGACGGACAACATTTTGAGCATTTATTGCATTAAGGTGGTATTTACAGGTAATCACGTTGTAACAGAATGCGTTCTGAAAAATTGTAAGTTCACAAAGGTACATGTATCACATTGGAACAACCAAAATAAAATGTTCAAACGTACCTAAGTTCTGTATTTTAATTTAAAACATCTACCTGTTACCAACTGTTCGTCTAAAATTGTGAGCCATATGTTTGTGACTATTACAGCGCCATCCATCACAAAGCGAAAAAAGTGGTCCAACTAAAACATTCATATTTCTTTACGTACTACACGAATATGCAATAAAAATGGGGGTTCCTATTTAAAAAAAACGCAGTTGATATCCGTTTGACCTATGGCAGCGCCATCTAGCGGGCCAACCGTAGCAGCATTTGGTTTCCCCCTTCAAGCTAGATAAGTTTCGTTCTTTGCAGGTTTTTCGTTTGACGCTTATTTCGTGAAATATTTGGCCCGGCCACGATCAATGGACCACGCTTTATACAGACGGCGGTAGTATCACATACACAAGGTACAAGGGCAGCGCATTGGCGGAGCTGTTAGTTGTACTCAGGTGATTCATTTGATGATGTTTTCAACATGATTATGACCGCACGGCGGGGATTAATAGACTTTGAACGCGGAGCGGTACTTGGAACTAGCGCATAGGACATTCCATTTCGTATATCGTTGGGGAATTAAATATTCCGAGATACGGAGTGTAAAGAGCTCGCCGAGAATACTGAATTTCAGGCATGATCTCTCACCACCGACAACGGTGTGACCGACGGCCTTCTCATAATGACCGAGGGCAGCGCCGTTTGCGTAGAGTTGTCAGTGCTAATAGACAAACTTGAAACAACCGCAGAAATCGATGTCGGACGTATGACGAATGTATCCGTTAGGACGGTGCGGTGAAATGGGCTATCGCACCAGATGCGAGTGCCTTTGCTGAAAGCGCGACATCGCTGCAAGTCCTCTCTTGTGCCCGTTACCAAATAGGCTAGACCCTAGACGACTTGAAAACTGTGGCCGGGTCAAATAAGTCCCGATTTGAATTGGTAAAAGCAGATGGTAGCGTTCGAGCGTCGCGTAGACCACACATAGCCATTGACCCAAGTTGTCAACAAGGTACTGTGCAAGCTAATGGTAGCTCCACAACGGTATGGGCTGTGTTTACATGGAATGGACAGGCTTCTCTGGTCCAACGGAATAGATAATTGACCATTTACAGCCTTTCATGGACTTCATGTTCACAAACCACGACGGAATTTTTTGGATGACAATGTGTCGTGTCAGCGAGCCACAGTTGTTGGCAATTGTTTTGAAGAACATTCTCGACACTTCGAGCAAATGGTTTGGCCATCTAGATCGCCCGACATGAGTCCCATCGAACATTTATGGAACATAATCGAGAGGTCAGTTCGCGCACAAAATCCTGCGCCGGCAACACTTTCGAAATATGGCCTGTTATAGAGGCACTATGGCTCAATATTTTTGAAGAGGGCTTCCAACGACATGTTGGGTCCATGCCAAGTCAGTTAATAGAGGTTTGTGGTACGGACATCAAAAGTTGCGGTTTTTATTTCCAACAAGGTCTGGTATGATACCTGGCCCCATCTCACCGCCGTTCGCATTCGTCTTTAGTTACCGTTTTCCTCCGTTAGTTGGTATCTTACTCCTCCTCTATCTCTCTCGCTATCTTATCCCTTCAATTCCTTCCTGGGGTATACATTGGCGTTTCAAGGAGTTTCTGTTAAATGTTTCCTTGGCTATCAGTATTTTCGGTTTTATGACTTGTCTTATTTTAAGTCCTCCGTTATATTTCACAAATACTTGAATTTTACATCATGCTCTGTTGGTTGTCCTTCTTTTGTGATTCTGAGCTTATCTCCTTTTGCTGCCAGCCATGGTTTTTTTCTTATTTGTTTTCATCCCCAATTATTTGCATTTGATATTTATGGTTCAAATGGTTCAAATGGCTCTGAGCACTATGGGACTCAACTGCTGAGGTCATAAGTCCCCTAGAACTTAGAACTACTTAAACCTAACTAACCTAAGGACAACACACACATCCATGCCCGAGGCAGGACTCGAACCTGCGACCGTAGCTGTCGCGCGGTTCCAGACTGTAGCTCCAGAACCGCTCGGCCACCAGCGGCCGGCTGATATTTATGTCTTTTACAATTTTCTTAAGCACCTCCTCGGTTTCTCCACCACCACTTTGTCGTCAACAGAGCGTATGTATTCCAATCTTTTGCCTCCGGGACACGCTCCTCTCCTGTCATATATGCACTCTGCTATGATCTCTTCTATGTAGATGTTAAACAGAGTAGCTGAAAGCCAACATCCTTGCCCGCCTTCTCTTCCTATTCCCTCTGTTAGTTCTCCACCAACACTGACTCCCTGTTTTTGCTTAAGGTCTAACTCCTTAATCAACTTTCTTTCTCTCCAATCGATGCTATGTTTTCTTAGGATAAACTTGAATCCATCCCACTTCCACCGATCGAATTTATTTCCCAAATCAATGTAAGAAACATAATTTTTTTTTGTTCTGTACAATGCAACTCTCTTCCAGGGCTCATAGGAAATACGTAACATCTCTAGTCTCTTCCTTAATATAAAACCATACAGAACTTTTCCCATACGTTGTTCAGCTTCCTACACATCCTTCTATTCAATACTCTCATTACATTGACAGCTATCTATGTCACATTTGAACATAATTCGCTGAATTTTCCCAATATGTCTCATTTCATTTTTCCATCTGAGGGTTTTAATATTTATACACTCCTGGAAATTGAAATAAGAACACCGTGAATTCATTATCCCACGAAGGGGAAACTTTATTGACACATTCCTGGGGTCAGATACATCACATGATCACACTGACAGAACCACAGGCACATAGACACAGGCAACAGAGCATGCACAATGTCGGCACTAGTACAGTGTATATCCACCTTTCGCAGCAATGCAGGCTGCTATTCTCCCATGGAGACGATCGTAGAGATGCTGGATGTAGGCCTGTGGAACGGCTTGCCATGCCATTTCCACCTGGCGCCTCAGTTGGACCAGCGTTCGTGCTGGACGTGCAGACCGCGTGAGACGACGCTTCATCCAGTCCCAAACATGCTCAATGGGGGACAGATCCGGAGATCTTGCTGGCCAGGGTAGTTGACTTACACCTTCTAGAGCACGTTGGGTGGCACGGGATACATGCGGACGTGCATTGTCCTGTTGGAACAGCAAGTTCCCTTGCCGGTCTAGGAATGGTAGAACGATGGGTTCGATGACGGTTTGGATGTACCGTGCACTATTCAGTGTCCCCTCGACGATCACCAGTGGTGTACGGCCAGTGTAGGAGATCGCTCCCCACACCATGATGCCGGGTGTTGGCCCTGTGTGCCTCGGTCGTATGCAGTCCTGATTGTGGCGCTCACCTGCACGGCGCCAAACACGCATACGACCATCATTGGCACCAAGGCAGAAGCGACTCTCATCGCTGAAGACGACACGTCTCCATTCGTCCCTCCATTCACGCCTGTCGCGACACCACTGGGGGCGGGCTGCACGATGTTGGGGCGTGAGCGGAAGACGGCCTAACGGTGTGCGGGACCGTAGCCCAGCTTCATGGAGACGGTTGCGAATGGTCCTCGCCGATACCCCAGGAGCAACAGTGTCCCTAATGTGCTGGGAAGTGGCGGTGCGGTCCCCTACGGCACTGCGTAAGATCCTACGGTCTTGGCGTGCATCCGTGCGTCGCTGCGGTCCGGTCCCAGGTCGACGGGCACGTGCACCTTCCGCCGACCACTGGCGACAACATCGATGTACTGTGGAGACCTCACGCCCCACGTGTTGAGCAATTCGGCGGTACGTCCACCCGGCCTCCCGCATGCCCACTATACGCCCTCGCTCAAAGTCCGTCAACTGCACATACGGTTCACGTCCACGCTGTCGCGGCATGCTACCAGTGTTAAAGACTGCGATGGAGCTCCGTATGCCACGGCAAACTGGCTGACACTGACGGCGGCGGTGCACAAATGCTGCGCAGCTAGCGCCATTCGACGGCCAACACCGCGGTTCCTGGTGTGTCCGCTGTGCCGTGCGTGTGATCATTGCTTGTACAGCCCTCTCGCAGTGTCCGGAGCAAGTATGGTGGGTCTGACACACCGGTGTCAATGTGTTCTTTTTTCCATTTCCAGGAGTGTATTTGCAGCTGATCACTCCGTATGACCTTTCCATGCTTCACCTCTATAAGAACTGCTTCCAGTACAATTTTTAGAACGTTGTTGAACGCTGTCACATTTCTCCGCGGTCCTATTCTGTCTAGCTGAATCTGTCCCATTTCTTAATTCATTATTTAAACTGCTGTATACTCTTTTTGTCTTTTCCTGTTTACGTTTTTCCATTTCCTCCTTTTCTCTATTTTATTGATGTTATCGTCCACTATCTACAATTTCCTTAGAGCCCATCTGGTATTTGTTGCTAGCACTGTTTTCCCTGCCGCTTTTAAATTGTTTTGTAAGGTATTCCCATCCTTTATTGATCTTACCTGGTTCACTCACCATAAATTTTCCTACTTCTGCTTTCTTAGTTTTTACCCCGTTCTCTGATGTTTCAGAGTTTAATATTCCTCTTTCCGTCTCTTTATGGATCTTCTAACACGAGTACATAGCTCTTGGGTTACTTGTTACGCAGTTCATGGTGGGAGTGGAAGTTGTTGGGGGTTGTGTGGGCATAAGTTCTTAAAAATATTTAAATATATTTATTAAACAACCTCAACAACTCCAAACGCATGCACAGTATGACACAAGCAAGTCACTCAGTGCCCCATTTACAAAAATTCAGAAGCTTGATATCTAGCATAATAGAGTACACGATAAAATAATCTCCGCCTTCGGATTTATCCAATCTTATAATAAGTGGTACACAAAATAATGCACCAAAAATAATGCAACAGTAAAACAGAACAAGAAAACACAAAATAATCGTCTTGTCCCAGAATGCTAATCCTAAAGTATCCTCAGCCAAAAGTCGACATGTTAACTAATACTGAACAATTGATTACAAGAGAACGGAATATTAGTAAGAGAGTGTGGAAGGGTGTTGCTCATGGACGATAGTGTAACTAGGAACAAATGATGTTTTCTGGTCGGTATTTCAACCTAGTGGCTGATTTTAGAATCACATGAAGGAATACACACTAGAAACCGCCATAAACATTTCTACTGTTGCTCTTATGAGACTGGAGGATACGTTTTTGCAGCCGTATAAATATTACAAGTCCTACATACTTAAGTGCTCTACAATATACTAAAGGTATTTGGAGGATGTTGTTCTTTCTTGTGTTACAGAGTTTTATGGAGATTAAAAATCTGCATATTCTCAAAACTAATTACACAACATATAGACGGTTAAGCCATACTTCGTCGATCGTGGACCATCTTGTACTTTGAAGGAACGAAGAGTAGGCTGAAAGTTCCGTCGACATCGAGGTCATTAGACCACTAGCTCGGATGGTGTCGAGGATGGGGAAGGATATCGGCCATGAGCTTTCAAAGGAAACTTTCTGGCACTTTCCGGGAGTGGTTTAGGAAATTCCAGGAAAACCTAAATCTGGATGGCTTGACGCAGATTTGAACAGTCGTCCTCGCGAATACGAGTGCGCGCCACTTCGCTCGGTCTTTTGTTCTTTGAAACGAGAGAAAGTCTTCTACCATGCAACATGTGATATTTGCAAACGAACTGAGTTTCTTTAATGTTTTAATGATTTTCCCTCTCTTGAAAATAGAAATTTGCGTTACTTGCCAATAGATTTTATACCACAAAGTTTTTAATTGGTAACTGGTTTTCGATAAAACTTCTTCTTAATTGGATTTCGCTTCCTAATCATTGCTGTGTAGTAGAGTAATGACGTAACATATTGTCTATTAAATACAGTATTGACAACATTTTCTCGATTACAGCACTTTTAATTTCGAATGGAATTTATGTTCCTTCTTGCAAGACAGTATAGTACCCTGGAACAGTTTTCACATTTCGAAAATCCTTACTTTTTTAAATTCAGAAGCCTGTAGCACACATAACGGGAACGCTGTCATTTCGAAATGGAATAAGAAAATGCATTAAACTTCTACTGCAGGGCTGGCTAGAGGCGAAAATCTGAAAAGGGCTCCAAGGTACAACACACTGCCTACGCAAATGCAGGTTACCCTCTCATGGCCACAACAAATGAGAACAGCGAGACAGTGAAAGGTCAGATAAATATTTCACCGAACACAACTGTTATGTACGATTTTATACACAGTGGTAAGGAGAGGTGGGCTGCAGAGTGTTGGGGCAACTGACGTCGTAGACAAGCTGGACAGGAACAGAAATGATCAGCGAACAAGTTAGAGTAAATAGATGATTAGAAGAAAGTATTTCTCGAAGCGTATGAAGACTAGTAAGAAACAGAGTGCAGCTATCACAATGTCAACAAGGTTAGGCTCCATAAAGTAAGCAAGGACGATGGTGACATAGCGAAGAAGCTCCAAGTGCAAGTGGGTCGTGTCAGAGCTGCCGGCCATCCTATATTGCGGCAGCAGAGGACGCTCGTAGTCCAGAGCCACTGGAGGCGTGGCTCGGTGGGTGTGTACCACTGGGTCTGTCAGATCTCGTGCGATCGCTGTCGACATCTAACAGAAACTTGCAGTTCCACTGCCAACTTCACGACGCCCATGGGGCTTGTGTCCATACGTGATACCACAACAACAAGAAGTAAAACACAGATTCTCAACTTTAGTACACTAGGCCCCCAGTTGCAGTATGATCTCTCGCACAACTTAAATTGGCCAAGCCAGACACAGTCGTCTGCACTACAGGATTCGCACTGATCACGACAGGCAGAATGTCTCTTAATCGTCATAGCAGAACACACACACAAACTGCAGAACGAAGAAAGTAGGTGAATGGTTGAATACTCGCAATCTGCAGCAGCTCGTAGGAGGACGGCTATATCAGTGCCACCCAAATTCCACGTAATCTGAAAGGTATCACTATAATAACAAAGTGGCAGATACAAATACAAGAATCCTATTATGAAACGTTCGCTGAGTAACCGGTAACAAGTAAAGCATCGCTAAATTCACAAGTCTACGTCAGATGTCAGTACGCGCCATTACCGATACTTAGTTACTTCAGTTACAAAAATTTAACTTCAGAGGATATGAAATAAGACGATTTGATAGGGAAGATGGATATGGGGGTATAACAGAAATGATAAAGAAACCTGTAGGCTTAAGCATATCTTAACTGGATTTCAAAACATCGACTTTCGAGCTACAACAACTAATACCTCGGCACAAAATCGTGAAATAAACTCTGTACTCACAAAGAGTTCACCAAACGACTAGATGACAAAAACACAACTTTACAGATTGATTAATGCAATAAGTCGTCCGAATTTGATAACGTGAGGCTCTAACACCCGTCACTAAAGTTGGGGCAACGAACAAGAAAACAGTTTGCGGAGAATCGTAGCAGAATTCTTAGAGGAAGGAAGTCTAGTCCTAATAAATAATGTGTTTCCTAGAAAGAGAAACATAGATGCAGTGCAGGGTCATTTGAAAAGTTCTTCACACTGTAAGATAGAATTGAAGAAAATAATTTATTTAGAGAAATACCTTTCCAATCTTTCAATACTGTATAATCTCCATTCTTACTTATGACAGCTTCCCAACGTTTTGACAGCTTTTGTACTCCGAATAGGGCATCTCCATTGTTGAGCTGTCTGATTACTTGAAACCCCTTTAAAAGCTGTAACGAAACGTTTTCCACGGAGTTGTACCTTCAATTTGGGAAACAAATCGAAGTTTGCCGGCCGCTGTGGCTGAGCGGTTCTAGGCGCTTCAGTCTGGGACCGCGCTGCTGCTACGGTCCAGGGGTCGAATCCTGCCTCTGGCATGGTTGTGTGTGATATCCTTAGTTTAGTTAGGTTTAATTAGTTCTAAGTCAAGGGGACTGATGACCTCAGATGTTAAGTCCCATAGTGCTTAGAGCTATTTGAACTATTTGAAGAAATCGAAGTTTGACGGGCTCGTAATAGGACTGCGTGGTGGCTGGGGAAGGGTTTCCCATCCATATTTGTTGAGCATTTCTGTCACTGGTAAGGCAATATACGGTCTTGCACTGTCGTGAGAAATAAAGACACCAGCTTCATTCACGACAGGCCTTCTTTGACGAATTTTCGGGCGCAAAACATTTTGCAGAAACAGCTTGTAGTACGCGATTGCTACAGGCGTGCCTATGGGACTCTGTTTGTAGCTATGACTCCATTCATGCCATATGCACCTTTAATTATTGGCTGCGGAATGTTTTCGGGCGTGGAGATTCGGAACTCATCCGTTGAGTCGACATACTAAGTTCTGGCTCAAAATGTCGTAACCAGGTCCTTCTGTTCGACAACGTTGAAGCAATTCTTCTGCGATCCTTTTGCGACCTGCTTTCTGCTCTTCATTCGGAACTTATCCGTTGAGTCGACATACGTAAGTTCTGGCTCAAGATGTCGTAACCAGGTCCTTCTGTTCGACAACGTTGAAGCAATTCTTCTGCGATCCTTTTGCGACCTGCTTTCTGCTCTTCATTCGGAACTTATCCGTTGAGTCGACATACGTAAGTTCTGGCTCAAGATGTCGTAACCAGGTCCTTCTGTTCGACAACGTTGAAGCAATTCTTCTGCGATCCTATTGCGACCTGCTTTCTGCTCTTCACTCAGACCACGCGGAATCCATCTGGCAGCAACTTTCATCATCTGTAACTTATCAGTTATGATTCTGCAAACTGAAATGACAGATATTCTTGACTCATATGCAATGTTCTCACATATTTTCGTCGATCCTCTCTCAAAATATCATTAACAATAACCTGAGAGGTATAGTGTGTAGCAGTAGATGACCTTCCATCTGTAACTTATCAGTTATGATTCTGCAAACTGAAATGACAGATATTCTTGACTCATATGCAATGTTCTCACATATTTTCGTCGATCCTCTCTCAAAATATCATTAACAATAACCTGAGAGGTATAGTGTGTAGCAGTAGATGACCTTCCACTTCTCGAGTTGTTGTCGGTGGTTACACGACCTTCACGGTAACGAACACCGTGATGCTGTGCTACCATTCGCTACACTATTCCCACATACCTCTCTCAAAGCGTTGTAAATTTCCGTTGGATTTTTATCCTCGTATGATTTCGATTTTTATGTAGGAACGCTGGTGTAATCCGACCTGACTCGGTTTCAGCTTCCATTTTAAAACTGAATCACTCACGACACAGCCACTAGAACGACCGTCACGTCTATAGTCTCGCTCACAACTGATATGAATTTCAAATTTATCACGCCACCGTGACGTTCGCGCATGCGCAATGTGCAGCAGTTTTGAAAGACCCTCATTTGTGTTCCATCATGTAACCCGATCACAGAATTTAAGTGGGACCTGTTACAAGAACCACTCAGCTCGGGTCATCTCCACTTTATAATGAAAACTCAAGTGACTAAAGTATCAAATATAGCAGTTTACCCTTGTCATACACGGAAAATCAATTACGCTGATTCCTTGGCCCCTCCCGTCGGAGGTTCGAGTCCTCCCTCGGGCATGGGTGTGTGTGTTGTTCTCAGCATAAGTTAGTTTAAGTAGTGTGTAAGTCTAGGGACCGATGACCTCAGCAGTTTGGTCCCTTAAGAGTTCACACACATTTGAACATTTTTTGAATAACGCTGTCTGGGAAAATTACCAACAGTTTCTAGCCGTAGAAATATAAAACACTGACGTACTTGGAAATGCTACCTACCGATATAGTAACTTGAACTCGCAAGTCGACAGAATAGCTGCAGATGCGATGACTCAGAATAAGATTTTCACTTCATGGAAATAGAAACATCGTCTGCGTGATGGGATGAAGGTCTTATCGCGCTGTTTTTAATCTCTGGGGGAACCATTTCGAGTACTAGTAGTGTGAAAGGTTTCAACGTCGGTATTTGGTTCATAAGGGGAAGTGACGTGGTGGTGTGCGGTTATGGTTCAAATGGCTCTGAGCACTATGGGACTCAACTGCTGTGGTTATCAGTCCCCTAGAACTTAGAACTACTTAAACCTAACTAACCTAAGGACATCACACACATCCATGCCCGAGACAGGATTCGATCCCTGCGACCGTAGCAGTCCCACGGTTCCGGACTGCGCGCCTAGAACCGCGAGACCACCGCGGCCGGCTGGTGAGCGGTTAGCAATCACGTGACTCTACACCGCAGTCCTCCGTTAAATTGTAAATCTCTTCGCAGTGTCTTGTAGTATGAGGACATGTGACGCTACTGATCGCCATCCGTTCTTCTGATAGGGGACTTAAAAGCTCAGTAGCCCCATTGGGGCGATTCCTAGGAGTAGGCTATGTAACGGCTCACAGTTTTATCCATTGCCCTCTCTCGATTATCGACAACACAAACACGATACTACACTATGCATACATTGACTATAACAACCTAAGCGAGATAGTTACATTCAAGACACTGAAACCGCCAGTGTGGCGATAATTAGAGAGACGAGTGCCATCGTCATCTTCACTACTAATACGGATCACGTGTTTTCACCCTTTTCTTTTTTTTTTTTCAAAGTACTTTCTACATATTTATAAACTGGTTCTATTCTGGAGGACGACCTTTCTGGTGGCGCACGTTGACTTGCACCTCCTATAGCATAAAGTGATTATTAATAATTTATTCTTTAAAACTAGCCACCACTTAGTATTACAAAAAATAAAAATACAATTAATTGTAATAATATGAATTAACGGAAAGGAAGCGGAAGAAAATAGAAAAGGAATATCATTAAACTGTTAATACGAGGTGACATTCATGTCTTTAGTGATATTAGGTAACCTCGTTGACCAAAAAAATTTCACTCCCAACTTTCCTTTCGCTTTAGCTTCAGGAACCTCATGGATCCGAAAGTAAGTCGGAAAAATTTGAGGGTACCAAGGAAAACATGGATGTTAAATTACCAAATGTTGGTGAACGTGAATACTCAGCTAAATTATTTTTGTTGACGTAGAAATTCTCCATGTGTCATTTCTTGTAGAAATGCGCAGAAACATTACATCATCACCGTTTCTCCGTTATTTGTCACAGCAGGCACGGAAGGAGTTCAACGATAATTGTAATGGCATTTCGGCTCATAATGGAGAAACGATTGGCTTCTGGATATGGGATGCTGTTCATAATAATCCTCAATATAGATGTCCAAAGTGTGTAATCGGAGACGGCCGGGGTGGCCGAGCGGTTCTAGGCGCTACAGTCTGGAACCGCGCGACCGCTACGGTCGCAGGTTCGACTCCTGCCTCGGGCATGGGTGTGTGTGATGTCCTTAGGATAGTTAGGTTTAAGTAGTTCTAAGTTCTAAGGGACTGATGACCACAGATGATAAGTCCCATACTGCTCAGAGCCATTTACCAGCATTTTCAAATTATACTTAGTTGGACTATAATTTAATGATCATCTTTTATATTTACAGTAAAGGTCTAATACATACGTTGTTTGATGATAGTAATTTATTTCTACAGTTAAGATCCAATGTATACATATTAATGAGCTTATGCTACTTGGTTGCAACGAAGTACATGTTATGATGTCTTATGACGTAGTCCATGCTGCAGAGATTGAATGGAACACCAGGAATGACTTTTTGTTTAGACGTTTCTGTATCCATGTTTAACGTTTCTGTTGCAGAGCTGGCCTTTGAGCGCAATCCGGAA
Organism: Schistocerca nitens; assembly: GCF_023898315.1. NCBI lineage: Eukaryota > Metazoa > Arthropoda > Insecta > Orthoptera > Acrididae > Schistocerca > Schistocerca nitens. The sequence continues at coordinate 373,891,799 of NC_064615.1, read as the reverse complement.
AATCAAAGGACGTTTGAAAGTAGACGGAGTTATACCCACATTGTGGACGTCTATAGGAAAATACTTGAATTTCAGGTGAGTTTTCGCCTAATTCCTCTACTGCTCTTGTTAACAAACCCATACAGAGTGCTTAAATACAAATACAAACTGTGTGATGGCATTTAATGTGCTCTGTGTTATAATAGCCGCTGACCAAGAATATCATAATCAGCTGTTGACATGTACCCAGAGAGATTAAAATGACTGCTATTTATTACTAGTTTACTGACAAGCCCTTACGGGGCAAAAATTTCTCTTTATTTGCAGACCATATGTCGATGTCAGTAAGTGTTTGTAATTGGAGTGGATAGAACTGACACATTCTCTATTATACAGGATTTCATGAGTTGTAAGTACCGGTGAGTCTTCGAGAAATATTGATGTTCGTCTCAATCCATCAGTGCTGTATTGTATTTCTTCACTACTGTTGTCTGACGTTATACACTGGTTTTTGAGAACCACCAGCACCTACATGAATGCATATTTCAGCTGTGGCGAATAGTCACTGGACAACCCACCCCTTCGTACTCGTTTTCTTTTCCAGAAAAGATTTCTTGTGTGATGTTATAACGAATTAAAAAGGAGACATTTTAAACGTTGACAGCGGAACTTTTAGTGTCTCCCGTTAGGGAGATCATAGTACTGAAATCTAATGCAGGACAAATACCGCCTGTTTCACTTCGGATTACCAGTAGCGACCTTTGTTACTGTTCATCTTCAGATCATATCCGAATACTGTGAATCTCAGTTCGTCAAACAAAGTTGTGATGCAGCGATAAATATTAGTGAACACATACCTTAGTATGACACATGCAACAGATGAGTGGGAAAAAGATATTGCAAAAGAAAGAAAAATAATTAAATTTCCTTTGGAGCTAGAGGTAAACAAGAAGAAAACTAAATGAAGAAGTGACGGGGAATATATATTAAAAAGAGAAAAGTACGAGAAACAAGTGAATGCTGTATATCAATTACTATTTACAAACTTTTAAAGCATATGATTCACACTACAATAAAGAAAAATTCTGTCTTATAATAGTAAAGCTGATCGAAGCGAATAAATAGACGATACGCTGCAGCTTAATGAACATATATTTATAAGTAATAACTATTCATATTATTCAAGTAACAAATATTGATAAACAATTTATGAAACAGTTGGGTGCCACCACTTGATCTGCGCTGCAAAATAAAATCTGCCTTGGTCAGCCCTCTCCGGTGTAGTTCTATGGGCTACGTTTCATCATTTCTTTTACTTTTCTTATTTACAGCACGAAATGCTATCTGAGTAAGACGACCACAGATGATGACTTGGAGAATAAAATCTTTGAGTACGGAGTCGACGTTGGTCTCACTGGAGTGATTGCTGCTATAGAGACGAAGGAGCGTTCAGCTGTTACCACAAAGCTGTTTAAATCTTGGTGAGTCTTTTTTCTTTACCAGTAGGAGAACAAACAATAATGCTTTCATTCACTCCACAGTTCAGAAGCGATTTATTTACTGCAGCGAAAACTGATTTTTAGCTCTACTTGGAGATATTGCTATTTCTGTTCTCTGCCTTTAAAATACTGATATGACATTACTATTCTACTGCTGTTCATAAACATCTTAGATGTCTGTTGTTTGCATTCTTTGCCGTGACTTTGCGTGTATTTACGTTTCGGTTTGTTACTTTCTCTCGTAAATACACTGCCTGTGCACTAATGAATGTACGTAGGAAATTTTTATGCATATCGAGGAAGTAACCGTAACAGAACACAGGGGACAATTACACTGACGGAAATAAAAGGTGCTGCACCGGAACATCTTCGCCGAACGACATCAAACTGGTACTTCACGCTTTCCATGTCGATGAGATATGCTGATTAAAATTTTCAGTACAGATAAAAGCCATTCCTACAGACGGAGAATGGGATGAGTACGTGCTTGCTATTGGGTGTATATAACGTTACTGGAACACGGCGTGCTCGATGGATGCGCACGTACAACTTATAACCATCTCTTTGGACATGCAGAAATGTCGAATAATTGGCATGAGGGAGATGGGAGTATCATATTGACAGATGACGCAAACCGATGGTTGTAAGCGCAATGACTGCAGAATGAATGATGAAGATATGGGCCCAAGACAGCAGTTTGGCAAGAAGAGTAGGCGCAGGTCCTTCTAGAAGACCTTATGACTGTTCGATTGGCACTGACAAATAAATGAATAGCAGCAGTTGAAATCTGGACAGTGGTTACAGTCTCCATGAACCATCGAGAACAGATTAGTGGAAACCGGGTTGAGATCTCGATTTGCCACGCGTCCTTTACCACCTATACTATACCGCAGACAACAGAGACGCGTTATGGAGAGACAGAGTCAACTGTGATACGCCCAAGGAACCCCTTGAATGTGAAGTTGCAAGTTCCCTCTTTAGTAAGACTCATTTGAAAGTGGTGTGCCGGCCGGGGTGGCCGAACGATTCTAGGCGCTACAGTCTGGAACCGCGCGACCGCTACGGTCGCAGGTTCGAATCCTGCCCCAGGCATGGATGTGTGTGATGTCCTTAGGTTAGTTAGGTTTAAGTAGTTCTAATTTCTAGGGGACTGATGACCTCAGAAGTTAAGTCCCACAGTGCTCAGAGCCATTTGAACCATTTTTCAAAGTGGTGTGTCAACAATTACGACAGGAAAAATTTTAGCTGCTAATGACACACCATGTTCATCAGGAGGACGACAGAAAACGAGTGTTCGGGAGGTGCAGAGGTCAGCCTTCTGCAGAATGTATATATTACACTTCACAAAATGGACATCTTCGACATTCAAGAACGGCTCAAAACAAACCATTAACTTGCACCGTGAACGCAGAATTACACAGGCTTGCGCCATCAAGATCGAAAGCGAGCTTCTTGGGAGTTACAAACTGCGCAAGGCGTTCAGTCAGATATGAACTCTTAAAGAATGCACACAGAATGATGTTGGTGTAACGGGGTGACGAGAATTGGTGAAATGTCATGGCAAGAATGCGAAACAGTCTGCCGTAGAGCTTATCTTGAAACTGGCTATCCTTTAAGGCGTGTCTGCAGATAGTGCGATAATAGCCTTTATAGACACGGAAAAACCAAAGATCCAGAGGTTGGATTTGTCCAGTGGTTCCAGATGATATGAATTGCAATACCACACACATTTTCAGAAGGGACAGTTTGCTCTAAAGGTGTATGATTTTTATATGCATACCAGGAATCAAGCAAAAGCAAATTATTTTGACCAGCTATGGCTAAACGTTGTACTCATACCATAGTTGTAATTCTCTTACGCCTGTTTTCCCACTCTTGCTTGCTGTGAGGCAAATATTCCCTACTGCCCTTACACATCACGCACACGAGAAAGAATCGTTGCAGGGAGAGCACCTCCATCTTCCTGCAGTACAATAAATAACTTCCCAGCCAATTTATCACTCACATTAACAGTCGACGTAATTGTATACGAACGCGTTAAGACATTGATGTTAATTGATCTTGATACAATTCCCTTGGATCCTGTAATTTCCAGCGTTCCTTTCATCTGCATTTGGTTTATCTCATCTACAAATTTTCGGGCCGATTCCACAGTTTGCTGTGCATCGTCAGGTTAACCCTTTGTTTGAAATTTCATTATCTTACGTCTTCCAATTCTGTAGCACTGTATGAAGTTATGCAACCATCCACTGCTGCCCTTGAAATACTGTAATTTATTTTGCGCTCAATTTGATGCGTATAACGTACTAGGTCATTATCATGCACATCCTATAAACTGTATAGAGCATCCTTGAAACGGACAAACACCTGTTTTTGTAAAAATTGCGCCCTGTCCTCCCTTGAGTATCCATGGTTTAACTTATGCATTACGCGGTAATACTGTTGCGGACTTTTTCGAAATCTGTTCATAATTGTATTTTTACTGTCCTGCGGATGATCTTCCGTGTACGTAATTACGTTTAGTATCCACTCCTAGGACAAAGATTGTCCTTTACTACGTTTCACTGGAAATCGTTCTTGTCCGACAAGAACTACATGGCTCGATACCCCTTTCTATATCACTTTCACTTGTTAAGAACTTCTCATTGTCCTCACAGTCGACCATATACGACACCACACATTCCATTGACTTATTTTACAGAAACGCTATTATTTAATCTGCCACTTCTTTCTCTCTGTGCGAAATTCCTTGTGTTCCTTTCAGACGGGATGTCAACTTCGGCACCTGTTGTTGTAGATATAATGCAAGGTTTGCCTTGTATGTCGTTGCCAATGCTCTGCTTTGTATCAACGCCACTAGCACTGTTGTGAGCTACTGTTCGACTAAGAAGTTCAACTACTCCGTTGCCTCCTACCGTGCTCACCACCGGATACCTCCAGTCCTGCCCTCTGTTACCATTAGCAGCCAATATTGTGGTTGTGTGGCGCACAATAAATAGGGCGTCGAAAGCTGTTTACATCATTGGCCTTTTGCGACCTCACATTCAAGGGGTTCCTTGGTAGTGGCAGTACGCGGCGTTCAGCGATGAGTCTCGCTTCTGTTTGTGGCGGCCAAATAGATGGCAACGAGTCCGTAGGTGACCTGGTGAATAGTCACGGGGAGCAGAGATTCTCGTGACACGCCCTTCTTTTACTCCTGGAAACGCGGAATTACTGGATATAACCAAACTCGTCCCGCATAGGCCTTGAAAGGCTCAAAGGTACCGACTGGCCGCCGTGTCATCCTCAGCCCACAGGCGTCACTGGATGCGGATATGGAGGGGCATGTGGTCAGGATACCGCTCTCTCGGCCGTAGGTCAGTTTATGAGACCGGAGCCGCTACTTCTCAATCAAGTAACTCCTCAGTTTGCCTCACAAGGGCTGAGTGAACCCCGCTTGCCAACAGCGCTCGGCAGACCGGATGGTCACCCATCCAAGTGCTAGCCCAGCCCAACAGCGCTTAACTTCGGTGATCTGACGGGAAACGTGTTACCACTGCGGCAAGGCCGTTGGGATTATTGGACATGCCAACAGGTAAATGCTGGAGAGAGGCTTAATGACCGCCAGTATGTGGAAAGAATGGTAAACGCTGTTCTGGTATGCATATAAAAATCATACTCCTTTAGAGCAAACTGTCCCTTCTGAAAATGTGTGTGGTATTGCAATTCATATCATCTGGAACCACTGGACAAATCCAGCCTCTGGATCTTTGCTTGATTTGCCTCATATAATACAATGAAGGCTTCCACGACCGTATGTCATAGTTGCTGATGACTCTTCCGGGCTGCATGGCTGCTGTCGAAGAAATTTTTCGGTTCTGACGTTTTTTCGGAAAGTCACCCGTACGGATAGATATTTGCGTAAGAATTCCAATCATTCCGCAACAAAAGGGAGGTGCCGTTAAAAGTCTGGTTGACAGATCCAAAACAATGGCTAGCCGGAACACCTGGACTCTGAATTAAAATATTTGAAATAGGATTTCCAGAAGAATGGCTATTCAGACAAACAAGTAAATAGGGTTCTGCGACCGAGTAACAGTAGCAAAAAGGACAACGATCAATCACAGCGATGAAAGAACACGGTCTCTCTCCTTTTTATCAAAACAGTAACCGATCAGTAAGGCAAGATTTTACAGAAACATGACATAGGCTGATTTTTAGACAAACTAAGAACATCTGTCAAGCACTGCGATATGTAATGGAAAAACGCCCTTTTCTGTCAGCAAGGGGAGTATGTAAGATACCCCGTACTTGTGTAAAGGTCTGCAGTGGGCTACCAAGAGAAGCGTGAATATAAGACTGAAAGAGCATAAGGGTCTCTACCGACAAGAGAAAAGACAAAATTCAGCTTTAGCAGAGCATGCTCTACAGTCAGGAAATCAGAAAGTGAAGTTATCCGAAACCAAAGTTTTTTGTGCTATGACAAACTACACTGACGTGACAAAACTCATGGCACACCTCCTAATGTTTTCTACATCTACATCTACATGGATACTCAGCAAATCACATTTAAGTGCCTGGCAGAGGGTTCATCGAACCATCTTCACAATTCTCTATTATTCCAATCTCGTCTAGCGCGCGGAAAGAATGAACACCTATATCTTTTCGGACGAGCTCTGATTTCCCTTATTTTATCATGGTGATCGTTCCGTCCTATGTAGGCAGGTGTCAAAAAAATATTTTCGCATTCGGAGGAGAAAGTTCGTGATTGGAATTTCGTGAGAAGATTTCGTCGTAACGAAAAACGCCTTTCTTCTAATGATTTCCAGCCCAAATCTCGTATCATTTCTGTGACACTCTCTCCCATATTTCGCGATAATACAAAACGTGCTGCCTTTCTTTGAACTTTTTCGATGTACTCCGTCAGTCCTACCTGGTAAGGATCCCACACCGATCAGCAGTATTCTAAAAGAGGACGAACAAGCGTAGTGTAGGCAGTCTCCGTCGTAGGTCTGTTACATTTTCTAAGTGTCTTACCAATAAAATGCAGCCTTTGCTTAGCCTTCCCCACAACATTTTCTATGTGTTATTTCCAATTTAAGTTGTTCGTAATTGTAATACCTAGGTATTTAGTTGAATTTACGGCTTTTAGTTTTGACTGATTTATCGTGTAACCGAAGTTTAACGAGTTCCTTTTAGTGCTCATGTGGATGACCTCACACTTTTCTTTATTTAGGGTCAACTACCACTTTTCCCACCATTCAGATATCTTTTCTAAATCGTTTTTCAATTTGTTTTGATCTTCTGATGACTTTACCAGTCGATAAACGACAGCGTCATCTGCAAACAACCTAAGACGGCTGCTCAGATTGTCTCCCAAATCGTTTATATATATAAGGAACAGCAAAGGGCCTATAACACTACCTTGGGGAACGCCTGAAATCACTTCTGTTTTACTCGATCACTTTCCGTGAGTTACTACGAACTGTGACCTCTCTGACAGGAAATCACAAATCCAGTCACATAACTGAGACGATATTCCAGAAGCACGCAATTTTACTACGAGCCGGTTGTGTGGTACAGTGTCAAAAGCCTTCCAGAAATCCAGGAATACGGAATCGATCTGAAATCCTTTGACAGTAGCACTCAGCACTTCATGTGAATAAAGAACTAGTTGTGTTTCAAAGGAACGATGTTTTCTAAACCCATGGTGACTGGGTGTCAATAGACCGTTTCCTTCGAGGTAATTCGTAATGTTGGAACATAATATATGTTCTAAACTCCTGCTGCATATCGACGTTAACGATATGGGCCTGTAATTTAGTGGATTACTCCTACTACCTTTCTTGAATATTGGTGTGACCTGTGCAGCTTTCCAGTCTTTGGGTACGGATCTTTCGTCGAGCGAACGGTTGTATATGATTGTTAAGTATGGAGCTAATGCATCAGCATACTCCAAAAGGAACCTAATTGGTATACAGTCTGGACCAGAAGACTTGCTTTTATTAAGTGAGTTAAGTTGCTTCACTACTCCGAGGAGATTCTACGTTACTCGTGTTGGCAGCTCCTCTCGATTCGAATTCTGGAATACTTACTTCGTCTTCTTTTGTGAAGGCATTTCGGAAGCCTGTGTATAGTAAATCTGCTTTGGCAGCACTGTCATCGATAGTATCTCCATTGCTATCGCGCAGAGAAGGTATTGATTGTTTATTGCCGCTAACATACTTCACATACGACCAGAATCTCTTTGGATTTTCTGCCAGCTTTCGAGACAAAGTTTCGTTGTGGAAACTGTTATAGGCGTCTCGCATTGAACTCCGCGCTAAGTTTCGAGCTTCTGTAAGGATTCGCCCATCTTGGGGATTTTGAGTCTGTTTAAATTTGGCATGTTTGTTTCGTTGTTTCTGCAACAGTGTTCTAACCTGTTTTGTGTACCAAGGAGGATCAGCTGCGTCGTTTGTTGGTTTATTTGGTGTAAGCCTCTCAATTGCTGCTGATACTATTTCTTTGAATTTAAGCCACATCTGGCCTACACTTATACACTTCTGGAAATGGAAAAAAGAACACATTGACACCGGTGTGTCAGACCCACCATACTTGCTCCGGACACTGCGAGAGGGCTGTACAAGCAATGATCACACGCACGGCACAGCGGACACACCAGGAACCGCGGTGTTGGCCGTCGAATGGCGCTAGCTGCGCAGCATTTGTGCACCGCCGCCGTCAGTGTCAGCCAGTTTGCCGTGGCATACGGAGCTCCATCGCAGTCTTTAACACTGGTAGCATGCCGCGACAGCGTGGACGTGAACCGTATGTGCAGTTGACGGACTTTGAGCGAGGGCGTATAGTGGGCATGCGGGAGGCCGGGTGGACGTACCGCCGAATTGCTCAACACGTGGAGCGTGAGGTCTCCACAGTACATCGATGTTGTCGCCAGTGGTCGGCGGAAGGTGCACGTGCCCGTCGACCTGGGACCGGACCGCAGCGACGCACGGATGCACGCCAAGACCGTAGGATCCTACGCAGTGCCGTAGGGGACCGCACCGCCACTTCCCAGCAAATTAGGGACACTGTTGCTCCTGGGGTATCGGCGAGGACCATTCGCAACCGTCTCCATGAAGCTGGGCTACGGTCCCGCACACCGTTAGGCCGTCTTCCGCTCACGCCCCAACATCGTGCAGCCCGCCTCCAGTGGTGTCGCGACAGGCGTGAATGGAGGGACCCGGCATCATGGTGTGGGGAGCGATCTCCTACACTGGCCGTACACCACTGGTGATCGTCGAGGGGACACTGAATAGTGCACGGTACATCCAAACCGTCATCGAACCCATCGTTCTACCATTCCTAGACCGGCAAGGGAACTTGCTGTTCCAACAGGACAATGCACGTCCGCATGTATCCCGTGCCACCCAACGTGCTCTAGAAGGTGTAAGTCAACTACCCTGGCCAGCAAGATCTCCGGATCTGTCCCCCATTGAGCATGTTTGGGACTGGATGAAGCGTCGTCTCACGCGGTCTGCACGTCCAGCACGAACGCTGGTCCAACTGAGGCGCCAGGTGGAAATGGCATGGCAAGCCGTTCCACAGGACTACATCCAGCATCTCTACGATCGTCTCCATGGGAGAATAGCAGCCTGCATTGCTGCGAAAGGTGGATATACACTGTACTAGTGCCGACATTGTGCATGCTCTGTTGCCTGTGTCTATGTGCCTGTGGTTCTGTCAGTGTGATCATGTGATGTATCTGACCCCAGGAATGTGTCAATAAAGTTTCCCCTTCCTGGGACAATGAATTCACGGTGTTCTTATTTCAATTCCCAGGAGTGTATTATTAATTTTAAATGAGTGGAGATTGTCTCTCAGGAAGGCGTCAAGCGAATTTTTATCTGTTTTTTTGAATAGGAATATTTTACGCTTATTTTTCGAGGATTTGGGGATTACAATATTCAATCTCGCTACGACAACCCTGTGTTCACTAATTCCTATATCGGTTTTGATGCTGGTTATTAACTCAGTATTATTTGTCGGACCTCCTCTTTCCCGGAGTAGTGCAGAAACTCGACATGGCATGAACTCAACAAGTCGTTATAAGTCCCCTGCAGAAATATCGAGCCATGCTGCCTCTATAGCAGTCCGTAAAAGTGTTGCAGATGTAGGATTTTGTGGACAAAATGAACTCTCGATTATGTGCAATATATGTTCGAGGGGTGGCCAAATCATTCGCTCGAATTGTCTAGAATGATCTTCGCGAACAATTGTGGCCCTGTGACATGGAACATTATCATCCATAAAAATTCCATCTTTTTTGGGATCGAGAAGTCAATGAACGGCTGCAAATGTTCTCCAGGTAGCTGAATATAACCATTTCGAGTCAATTATCGGTTCAGTTGGACCAGAAGACACAATCCATACCATGTAAACACTGCCCACACCATTATGAAACCACCATGTTAGTATAGTTCTTTCTTGACAACTTGGGTCCGTGACTTCTATGCGCCGGACACGAACTCTACCATCAGCTCGCTCCGACTGAAATCGGGTCTCATGTGACCAGGCCACGGTTTTCCGGTCGCCTACGGTCCAACCGATATGGTCACGAGCCTAGAAGAGGTGCTCCAGGCGATGTTGTGCTGTTAGCAAAGCCACTTCGTCGGCCTTCTGCTGTCATAGCTCACTAACGCCGAATCCGCCACATTGTCTTAGCGGACACGTTCGTCATACGTACAACATTGACTTCTGCGTTTATTTCACGCAGTGTTGCTTGCCTGTTGTCATTGACAACTCTAATCAAACGCCGCTGCTCTCGATCGTTAGGTAAAGGCTGTCGGCTACTGCGTTGACCGTGGCGGGAGATAATGCCTGAAATTTGGTATTCTGACACACTATTGACACTGTGGATTTCGGAATATTGAATTCCCTAACGATTTCCGAAATAGAATGCTTCTAGCTCCAGCTATCATTCCGCGCTGAGAGGCTGTGAATTCCCGTCTTGCGGTCATAATCACGTCGGAAACCTTTTCGCGTGAATCAACTGAGTACAAATGACAGCTCCGCCAATATACTGTCCTTTTATACCTTGTGTACGCGATACTAAGGCCATTTGTATGTGTGCACGTCGCTATCCGATGACGTTTGTCACCTCAGTGTCTTATCCACGACTATACAGAGAAGCCACCGAAATATAAAAGCACAGTGGTAATTTTAACAGAAAAGTAGATGCCATGAAATGCAGTGACGTATGGACAGCGGCTCGACAGAATCGATAAATAAGTTACTATCCTTGACAGGCGACAATCGATCGTTCGCCGCTTTACCTCCGAAGACCTCTCCCGCAGTCGGAGACGAAACGTTAGGAGACAGTTTTATACTTCGACCACGGCCTATCAGCCCGGAAGTTTTAAGTGAAGACATATGTAAGAAGGTTGCAAGACGAACACAAATAAAACAACGATAACAGAGCGACGTTGGATTAGTTTATACCGAAGGAGTTACAGCAAGAAATGAGCCGGTGAGAGCAGCAGACGAGTTTTGGACAGTAAAACAATAATATTTCCTGTAAAAGAAAAATATATTAAGTTCTAATATAAATTTATATTCTAGGAAGTTTTTTCTGGGAGTATTTTACCGTTATGTGGAAGTGTAAAGAGGGAACTAAACAGCACAGACAAGAACAGAACAGAACCTTTTCAAATGTGGTGATGCAGAAGAACGCCAGAAATTAGATGAGTAGAACGAGGTACTAATGGAAAGGTGCTAAATCGAATATCGTGGCACAACTTGACTAAGAGAATGTATACTTTGATAGGGTGTTAACGAATAGTTTTGTAATGAAGAGAAGCATGCGGCGTAAAAACTGTAGAGAGAGGCCAAGTTTTGAATACAGTAAACAGGCTCAGATGAATGTAGGCTACTATAGTTAAGCAGAGATACAGAGAATGGCACAAGATAGACTAGCGTGAGAAGCGGCATCAAACAATTTTTCAGACTGAAGACAACAACAGTTCAGTATTCCACAAGGTGACACAAATGATAATTTTTAGTTAGGAACTTCATTTAGACATATGATCTATGTATACTGATTCTCCAAATACACTTTTCTAAATAAAGTATATTTAGTCGTGATGAAATCATTTGGTTTTTGCTATCTTTTTCCCCCTCGAATGAGCCAACTAAGGATCGCACGCCATTTCAATTCCTTATTTGTTCTTCTCTTGTTTGCTTCCAGTATTCTTTCATCTTTTCAATTTTTTTTCTTTCTGTCTTCTGATAACTTCATACCAGTTTTCCTCACTCTCCTAACTTGGGATCCTTACATAGTCAATGCCTATTTCGTACAGTTTTCTCATTCAATTATTTCTGCAGCTTTTATATTATTTTTTCTAAATTCATTTTTACCTCATTGATCAAACTTGTAGTTGACTTCTTATCCCAGAAGTCTTTGCAGGTCTTTTTTTTAATCTTGTTGTCTTATATTCGATATAAATGTGCAAAAAATATGAGTCTTCCCTTTCTCATTACTTCTGATACATTTTCTATGTTTCGATATATTTCGTTGCTACTACGTAATTTCCGGCCTTCCATAGCTTTCGTGGCCCTCATATTTTCCTATGTCTTTCCAGTGCTAATTTATCTAAATCGTAGCTTAATGCTAGACGTTCACTTGCATATAGAGTTTCTGGCTTGACTACTGTTCTGTAATGCCTTATCTTTGGAATTTTAGAAAGACATTCTTTGTTGTAAAACTCTTTGATTAGTCCACATAATCTTCCCATTTTCATATATCCTTTCCCCTATAGCAGCTTTCTCCAAATCATTTTCTTTGATTGTCTCCCCAATATATCAATATATTACAGATTTATAACCTCTTCAGTTTATCCAACATCTGCTTTCAGAAATATTTGTGCCTTTCTAATATTTGTAAAAATTGTTGCTTTTACTGCAGAAATTCTTAATCCGACCATACTGGCTATTTATTCTAAAAGAATAATTTTTATTCCAGGAGATGTCACTTTTTCAGAAAATATAGCGAAGCCATCTGCAAATGCGAGACAGTTTATTCCACTATTTTATTCGTCTTCCCAACCTTATTGGTGAACTCTTATATTCCTTGTTTTTCATTCCAAATCCTCACTATCTTTCTTTTTTTACTTGTTATTATTATTATCATTATGATTTATACACTGCCGAAAAAAATACTATGCTTTTAGAGGTTTCCACTACACTGAAAATTTATTGTTGCAACAGCGCATTGGAATACATGAAATGATTATATTTACAGATCAGAAGCACAAGCCGTTAGGAGGAACCAAGTATCGACCCGTTCTGAAACACCCATATTTGTATGTAGTGTAGCTTCTAGAAGCCCCCAAATTGACCCATCTTACTGTGATGATTCCAAATAATGAACAACCACATACATACCACTTCACTGCAATGACCTTACGTCAGTAGTGTAGGCTCTATGACCGCCTGGTGGCCTATAGTACCTACAGTGCTGCAAAGCGACTAGTGTGCTCTGTTAAGGAAAAGGAAGGAAGATTGGTTTTAACGTTCCGCCGACATCGAGGTCATTACAGACGGTGGACAAACTCGGAGTGAGTCGAGGACGGGGAAGGAAATTGGCTATGCCCTTTCACAGGGGCCATCCGGGCATTTGTCTGAAGCGACTTAGAAAAATCACGGAAAACCTAAACCTGGATGGCCGGATGCGAGTTTGAACCGTCGTTCCTCCCGAATCCAAGTCCAGTGTGCTCTGTTAAGGATTTTGCTGTTATCTTGTTCGATGAAGTTGTAATCAAGGGCCGGCCGAAGTGGCCGAGCGGTTCTAGGCGCTACAGTCTGAAACCGAGCGACCGCTACGGTCGCAGGTTCGAATCCTGCCTCGGGCATGGATGTGTGTGATGTCCTTAAATTAGTTAGGTTTAATTAGTTCTAAGTTCTAGGCGGCTGATGACCTCAAAAGTTAAGTCGCATAGTGCTCAGAGCCATTTTTTGTAATCAAGGTGGTGAAACCTGTAACACAACAATTCTGTGGACAAACAAAATTTTTCCTTGCAGTTTTACTTTTCGAAGTATTTTTGCATGGGTCAAAGTTAGTAAATAAGTGTATTAATGTTTGTATGGTGAAATGAAATTTTACCTCAGTGTAAGCTAGTGTAAGCAGATATGATGGGTTAGTCAGACTGATACGATATCGTCAGAGAGTACTGTGAAGCGCGGCAGCAGTTCAATAGAGTGAACAGGAGAACTTAGTAGTGAGTCCACAAGAACAACCGAGCCGAGTAGCGGCTGTTTTGTCGAGAAATGGTGCTGAAGTATGCAACGGCTCGGAGAATAATTTGGTGTAGACAGGCGAAGTGAATGGCATTAAGTGGGCACAATACAATTACCACAAGAGGAAGCAAATCAACACGAAGAGTACAGCGCCACAGTTTCATTTGTCACGGAACTACAAGAAGCCGAGCCCGTGCCACACACTGACAACAAACAATGCCTTACATTGGACCGACGACATCTCAACCTAAAGTAAGATCGAACTAATTATTTGGTCAGACTTGCATTCGCCTAGCCAGTGTTATAGTTCATTTTGTGTTTGAATGTTACCGAATTGCTTACCTTCAATTTTAATTGAAAAAATACTTAGGTAGTATCCATCATATCTATTAGTGATAATACGAGAAAATCCTGATGATTGAGAAACTATGGCAGAGTTTTATGAAAGAAATAATAGTAATTAAAACGTAAATAATTTGTAAGACTACAATTAACTAAAGTGTTTAAGCCCAATAAACAGCAGTTTGAAAGACAGTACTTAACAGAGCTAGATTCAGTAAAACATATCTTTTTTGTATTTTTCAAGGATAAATAAGTTTTCAGTTTTACAATTTTACGCAACTGCAATCAGTCAGAAATCTTTGTTAACGTCTTGAAAAAATAATAGTTGTAATTGCACAAAGTATTTATCAATAACTGTTAATGAATAATAATAAAAGTTGAAGTTGTATGAAACCAATGATTGAGTAAAATCATATCACGAACTTTGCCATTCTTTTACAAACGAAATTTTGACTTTGTAAATCAAGTAACTGTAACTCACAGGAAAGTGATTATTAATGATGCTATATCAGTACGATAATTTTGAAGCTAAGTGACAGCATTCAGTAATTAATAAACAAAAATAATTTTTTGAGTAAAATTAAATACAGTTAGCAATACAATGAATGAAATGACGAAATTTCTGCCTATACGTACTATTTACTACTGATGAGGTTTTGTTGGTCTTTGATTATTACTAACTGATTTGCAGGAGTTACTACTTAGGTGTAAAGTATTTGTTCACCGTGACATATCCACTTGAGATTACACCAGGGCAATATTTACGAATTTTAAGCTGTTTTCGGCTTGCAACAAAACCAAGCATTCTTACGTAAGTTTCTCAGTATTAAAAACACAGTAATTACAGAGACAGTAATTTCGCTGACGTAGTTAGCTGGCGACCGTTAATTTTCATTTATTCGTTAATTAAATTTATAGCATTTTCCATCTTAAACTAACCAATGTAACTCCATCCAGTCCAACTTTATATGCATTTATTTTGAACGAGTTTTCCTTTATTGTCGTCATTGCTGCAAGTACTGATCACGGGCGATTCGGTTGTAATTGCACCTTCATTTCACGGATATCATTTATTCTTCGGACTAGATGCCTTTCCCGCACACCAGGGAACTTTTGCTACACGGTTCATTTAAGTTCCAGTTAACAGGAAGTGTGATAGGTGGTTATAAATTCTTATGCTGATTTCCGGTAACAAGATCTTGGTTCCCTGCCATGCCAGTTGGAGCACTGCAGTTTTATCAATCCTTCATCATCTAGTTTTTTTATTGGATGATTTAAAATCTTCTATATTTGTTATTGTTTTGTATGAAACAGCACCTGGTTTCATTGCAGTGGTGTTGCATGGACTTACGTTTGTTAGTGCCTAGGAATACGTGTGTCAACTACTCGATTTAAATGCTTTGCAAGTGTATTGGTTTTACTCGAATAATTGGGGAGGGAAGAGTGGAAATATACGGGTTGGGAAAGGGATAGGAATAAAATAATGGCTCCCAGCCACCAGGTCACTGAGGCAATGCAGTTTTGAGACTTGGTACCTGTTCCGTTGGACACCACACAGATCTGTAACTCCGTGAGTGCGACGGCTGTTTAATGAAAACGTTCCAGTGCGGTTGGGCAACCAACGTCCGATCCCCTACGGGAACCAAAAATCTGTGGGTAGGGGTAATGGGTTGGGGTCGTTACGGTAAGGAGAGCGGGAAGTTGGGAATTTTGGGTGTGACGGAAAGTATGTCCGTATGGCCGAGGAGGTTAAGCAAAACGTTCTAGAGAAGCAAAGCGTCCGAGTTTGAGGCCCATTCTAGGACAGGTGTCCAGCCTGGCACAGATATCAACTCCTGTCCGACAGAACAGACACCACCCAAATACCGACATTATTACGTCTTGTCACGGAATGAGTTTGTAATTCTGCTTTGAGTGCTGCTGCATCTTGCCACTCAGTGCCATGCATTTCACAGTCAGTTACAGAGTATGGATGTAGTTGAGTAGCTTTGTAGCCTTAGTGACTAGGGCATTCTTCCTCGCAAATGATAAAATTGCAACAGTGGTTACACAAATGTATTTACACGTTGTTAAAGGATACTAAAAACGATACGTTTTAACAGAAACCAATGTAGCAGAATTATCATCTCACTCCCATGAAAATTTCTGAGGTCTCCATCACATGCTGGAAAGTACGAAAAACGTATGCGAACAAAAATAACGTAGAATACGAACAATATACTTACCGTGCGTTTAAATCCAGCAATTTGTACACGAATTCGTGGGCAGTTACAAACAAACTTGAGCCCACTGAATATCATGCCACAAAACCAGCTTCTTGACAGAGCGTAGGGGAACGATGCGGGAGGTCCTAATCAGGGTGCGATTTGTGCTTTTACCAGTGGGGGGGATGTCTTAGGGGGTTAGTAGAATTATACTCGTATAAGTTACT
The DNA here is from genome assembly GCF_023898315.1 of Schistocerca nitens. Classification (NCBI taxonomy): domain Eukaryota; kingdom Metazoa; phylum Arthropoda; class Insecta; order Orthoptera; family Acrididae; genus Schistocerca; species Schistocerca nitens. The sequence goes on along the minus strand of NC_064615.1, from coordinate 373,875,296 downwards.
AGCTTGGACCGTGGCGTTACGCATGGTTAAACAGCTATTTATAAACAGATGTTAATGCCGAAACTCACTATTGACGCGTATGCACTATCAGAAAAGCCATCCCTTGTTATATCTTTAAAAGTACATTATGGGTAAAGCTTATTTACAAAATCATCTACATACGGGTAGAGTTATACGAGGGGAATTCAAAACGTAGAGGCACATTTGTGAAAAGTTGTACCTATTCTGATGATAGAAAACTGAAACGTATTAATAGTAAGACTTATTAAAAACTTTCAGTGTTCGGCTCCACAAATTTAAATTATGTGTAATGTTTTACTCCAGTGCGTGGGAAATAAACATCCCAGGTTGGGATGCATAAACTAAAACCAGAGGAGGGGATGGTCTGATGCAGAGGGGGGGAGGGGGGGGATCCCCCCCCCATCTCCCCCTGCAAATCGCACACTGGACTCCTAATGGAGGTGGTTTCCCGTTACCTTCCTCCGACCGTAATGGGGATGAATGATGGTGATAAAGACGACACAACAACACCCAATCATCTTGAGGCAAGTGAAAATCCCTGACCACTCCGGGAATCGAACCCGGGACCCCGTGCTCGGGAAGCGATAACGCTACCGCTAGCGGCGGACTATTTTATATGAATGAAAACAATTACAATCATTTACCTAACCCAATACAATATTACAGATGCGAGCAAAAGTTAATATAAGAGCAAAATACACTCCTGGAAATGGAAAAAAGAACACATTGACACCGGTGTGTCAGACCCACCATACTTGCTCCGGACACTGCGAGAGGGCTGTACAAACAATGATCACACGCATGGCACAGCGGACACACCAGGAACCGCGGTGTTGGCCGTCGAATGGCGCTAGCTGCGCAGCATTTGTGCACCGCCACCGTCAGTGTCAGCCAGTTTGCCGTGGCATACGGAGCTCCATCGCAGTCTTTAACACTGGTAGCATGCCGCGACAGCGTGGACGTGAACCGTATGTGTAGTTGACGGACTTTGAGCGAGGGCGTATAGTGGGCATGCGGGAGGCCGGGTGGACGTACCGCCGAATTGCTCAACACGTGGGGCGTGAGGTCTCCACAGTACATCGATGTTGTCGCCAGTGGTCGGCGGAAGGTGCACGTGCCCGTCGACCTGGGACCGGACCGCAGCGACGCACGGATGCACGCCAAGACCGTAGGATCCTACGCAGTGCCGTAGGGGACCGCACCGCCACTTCCCAGCAAATTAGGGACACTGTTGCTCCTGGGGTATCGGCGAGGACCATTCGCAACCGTCTCCATGAAGCTGGGCTACGGTCCCGCACACCGTTAGGCCGTCTTCCGCTCACGCCCCAACATCGTGCAGCCCGCCTCCAGTGGTGTCGCGACAGGCGTGAATGGAGGGACGAATGGAGACGTGTCGTCTTCAGCGATGAAAGTCGCTTCTGCCTTGGTGCCAATGATGGTCGTATGCGTGTTTGGCGCCGTGCAGGTGAGCGCCACAATCAGGACTGCATACGACCGAGGCACACAGGGCCAACACCCGGCATCATGGTGTGGGGAGCGATCTCCTACACTGGCCGTACACCACTGGTGATCGTCGAGGGGACACTGAATAGTGCACGGTACATCCAAACCGTCATCGAACCCATCGTTCTACCATTCCTAGACCGGCAAGGGAACTTGCTGTTCCAACAGGACAATGCACGTCCGCATGTATCCCGTGCCACCCAACGTGCTCTAGAAGGTGTAAGTCAACTACCCTGGCCAGCAAGATCTCCGGATCTGTCCCCCATTGAGCATGTTGGGGACTGGATGAAGCGTCGTCTCACGCGGTCTGCACGTCCAGCACGAACGCTGGTCCAACTGAGGCGCCAGGTGGAAATGGCATGGCAAGCCGTTCCACAGGACTACATCCAGCATCTCTACGATCGTCTCCATGGGAGAATAGAAGCCTGCATTGCTGCGAAAGGTGGGTATACACTGTACTAGTGCCGACATTGTGCATGCTCTGTTGCCTGTGTCTATGTGCCTGTGGTTCTGTCAGTGTGATCATGTGATGTATCTGACCCCAGGAATGTGTCAATAAAGTTTCCCCTTCCTGGGACAATGAATTCACGGTGTTCTTATTTCAATTTCCAGGAGTGTATTTGCAGTGCAGTTCAAAGAGTACAACACACACAAGAAAGTCTTAATCATGAACAGAATGCGATAAAACCTGCTTCTGTGTCATGTAATGTCAGATGATTTTTGGGTGCTTAAGTGCAGTTATTTCCACTTGATAATAGCCACAAGGTCGAGCTGCAAAAACGGGTTTTACAGATATATAATTTTACGGCCATACGACGATCACATTATATACAAAATTTTACATTGCTGTGAACCCGGCTACTTGAAGTTAACCTTAGTTTTTGATTGAAATTTCTCGATAAATATTACTTTGTAAGACGATAAGAAGGTTTCCAAGTAAAACTTAACCACCAGACTACGACTCCCTCATATAAAGTATAAACGAAAGATATTATCACTTATTTCTCAACGCAAGAATACGGGTTTTCGTGCCATATTTTCCTGTATTAGTAGTTCACTGCCAGGCCAATAGGAGCGCTACAGCCGTTCTGTTTCCGTATCGTAACACGTGCATTGCACTTCTTATAATTTGCTGTTCTGTGGCTATAATGCTCTTCCACAAATCACGCACATGATGATAGTGCTATAGTAGCTTGAATGAGATGGTTTCCCACGAATGCTTTACCAGTCTCCTAATTCCCTTTGGGGGAGGCAGGAAGGATGAAGACGCCGAATTTGTCCCCTCAGTTTTTTTAAACTTTTAAACCAGCATTTTTTTTTTTTTCATGACTGGATTGTAAGTCTGGTTCCACAAAATTCAGTTGAGTATGTTACGGATTCGTGTAGCCGTTTTCCATTTCTTCTAATAATTATAAATCTTTTACACACTGTAGATGCCAAGTGAGAATGGTTGGTTGTTGCAGGGTATTTATGGTAACACGCAGTCGAGGTTCCCAGGCGGAACACTGGGAGGGATTCTTGCGGCCCTTTTCTGGAGCGCTCTGGGTTACGCTGTTCACCGTCGTTGCGGCACTTCTCCTGTCTCTCTGGCCACTGCGCTACTTGGACCGTCAGCCTGATGCACATTTCACTCTCATCGCCGCGTTCCTGCAGCAAGGTGAGCACTGATGAAGGAACTATTGCTTGGCAGTCACTTTCAAAGCTATTACGAGATGGCTTTCGAGATGGAAAGTATTCTCAAAAGCCAAAATTCAAACTTCGACAACCAAGATCTCCGCCAAGTCATCCACCGTTCAAAAAAAAAGTGTCACAATGAGGGGTGAATCTGTAGGAAACGGCCAACACAATCACCAAGTTCATGCTTCATGTTCACATATTTATTGAAACTTTATGACTACCTGTCTTATACAACAGTTAGTGAGAAACACAGACGATAAAATACTAGGAAAAACAGTGGAAGTGGGTTCATTGTTTTGCTGTTTCCCCACGGCTCAGCCTGTGTATGCATTCTACACATAATATACTGAGCACACCTTCTCCTCCCCCTCTCTTTCTCCACCTCTTCCTCCCCGTGTCTGCCCACCTCATCCTCCCACTCCTATCGTCCCTCTTCCTTATTCACCCTGTCTCTCCCTCTCCTTACCCTCTCTTCGTCCATTTCAAATGGTTCAAATGGCTCTGAGCACTATGGGACTTAACATCTGAGGTCATCAGTCCCCTAGAACTTAGAACTACTTAAACCTAGCTAACCTAAGGACATCACACACATCCATGCCCGAGGCAGGATTCGAACCTGCGACCGTAGCAGTCTCGCGGTTCCGGACTGAAGCGCCTAGAACCGCACGACCACCGCGGCCGGCTCTTTGTCCATTTCCTCCACCCCATCTCTCTGACAGTATTTTCCCATCCTCTCCCTCTGAACATACGCTCTTGCCCCTCTTTCTTTCCAATTCTACCTGACCCACCTCCTCTTCCATCTGCCCACTACCCCTCTACACTTTCCACATGTCTTATGCATCTCCTCCACCTCCTCCTTGTCTCTGTCCATTCCTCTGCCCCTCACCCTCTCCATCCCTTCCTGTATCCGTCTCAACCTGACCCCAACCATGCTCATTGGCAATAAAGCAGGCTGACACTACTCCCACAACACACCTGTCATGCTGGGCAGACTACACAACAAGGGTTTGAAAATCATTTATTTGCCCCTGAAATACTTTCTACCATCCAAAGCAGGTCGATAAAGCAGGCCGATACTACTCAACACAATATGCATTTCATGTATGGCTGGCTACATGTCGGGGCCGAGAAAACTGTTTTTTGCCCCCAACACTGTAGGCTGCTCTGCAAAGAAGGTTCATCTGGCAAGCCAATACTGTTCCTATACAACATGTTTGTCATGTAGGGCCACATATGCGCCAAGGACTGGAAAAAAACAGGTTTGTGCCAATGTCTCTGCTCCTCTTTGGAGCTAAGAGGTTATATATCTCACAGTGCTGACATTGGCCAGTCCTACAGTTTCTCTGCCAAATATGGTTGAAATCGGTTCAGGAGTATGGGACAATATCTGGGGCAAACACACATATGCTCTGCTTTATGTATACAACAGATTTCACAACTAGTCTTGGCGATCATTAAATAACTGACAAAGTAAGAACAGACTGCATGTAGCTTAGAGACTTGTTACAGTACTGAGAAACCGTATCCTCGCCTGAAAGCAACTGGCACAAAACTCTGGCTGAAAACTTTTAGTTCAGTCTACAGTCTTCAATGATCTGAAGATATGGTTAGTTGTAGAACAAGAGCTAAAGGTGTCACACTGAGTATAAAATTGGCGTGAGGTGCCCTCGTTGGTTTACACAGCTCGAAACAAGATAGGCCTTATGCCCAGTTTGACTTGATGTGCAAGTATTTCTCTCTCTACATGATATGTTACTGTGATTAGTCCCTAGCTAGGAGAAGGCATTATGGCTCATTTTTCGGTGAAACAAGTTACAGCAAAAGCTTGACTGAAAATGATCAAACTGTGACATAATTCCATTGCAGCAGAGAAATTAAGAGACTAAACGGCTTTTTGTGATACTTGCAACTTCTTTGTGATTGATTGACGCTCCGTGTTGAGTATGTTCCACCATGAAACAAGCACCTTTCGATCCAGGTGGAACAATGAGACTGGTTTTTCCATTCTGTCAGGGATGGAAGAACGCTGTTACAGACAGACAGTACAGCCCTCACCTAGAAAGTGTTAATGTAGACAAAAATATAGACAAAATATTAACAATATACACTATCAGCCATAACATTATGACCACCGACCTACTATCGATATAAAACCTTCCAGGCAATAGCAGCGTCACCTGTCGAGGAATGACTGCTAGTCAGACACACACAGTGCCTGTAATATAAGTGAGAATGGGGAAGGCACAAATTGTATCTATATTTGACTGAGGGCAGATTGTAATTGCCGGAGGCTCGGAACGAGCATTTTGGAAATTGCAAGACTTGTCAAATGTTTGAGGAGTGCTGTGGTGAGTGTCTCAACACATGAAGAAACCAAGGCAAAACTACATCCACACATCGTGGGGTGGGACAACCACCCCTCATTATAGATGTCAGACGTCGTAGGCTGGGTAGACTGATAAAATAGGACAGGCGAACTGTGGCGGAACTAACATCAGACTTTAATGTTGGACAGAGTACAAAAGTGTCTGAACACGCAGTGCATCGAACACTCCTAATATGGGCCTCCGCCGCCGACAACCTATCCATGTGCCAATGTTAACACCACATTGGCAACTACGACTAATGGGCACGTGGTCATCGATATTGGACGTTGGCGCAGTGGCAGAGCGCTGCATGCCCTGATGAAGCCCAATACCTTCTGTATCATGCCGATGGGAGGGCGCGAATCTGTCTTCCAGGGGAAGAGCTCCTTGAAACCTGTATTGCGGGATGGAGACAAACTGGCGGCGGCTCCATAATGCTCTGGGGAACATTCACGTGGGCATCCATGGGTCCAGTGGAGCTTGTTCAATGTTCCATGACGGCCGAGGAGTATCATACACTGGCTGCTGACTACCGTATGCTCCTTCATCACGACCACATTTCCCGACGGCAGTTGCATTTTTCAACAAGGTAATGCGCCTTGTTTCAAGGTCAGCAGTGTGATTGAGTGGTCCGAGGAATGCAGTGGCTACTTCCAGTTATTGTACTGGTCCCCAGCTCGCCAGATCTGAACCAGATCTAAAACATCCGGGATGTGATTGAATGTTGCATGAGAGCTTTTTGGCCACCTCCCCAGAATTTATTTTTATTATGGAATAATATTCCATTATACAGCTTCCATTTATCAGTTTCCTCATACCATTATTTTTAATCGTAAATTATTGTAAAATTATTTGATGCCTCTTTAACATTTATTTATTTTAATAAGTAAATTTCGAAGTGATCTCTCTCCTTCACAGCTAGATCTGCTTGTAAAGTTAATGGCAATCGAGAAAGGCATTTGACACTACATTGCCTTGTTCTTTTACATATCTAACTGAAAAATTAAATACTTGTTAAAATAATACCAACCGAGTAAGATTGCTATGGACTAAGCTACTCCATATTCTGTGATTTGTATGCGTTACCATTTCATTTTCAGATAGTAAGTACTTACATTTTTTTATATGACCATGCTACAGATAGTGCTTCTTTATCAGTAATCTCATAATTTATTTCCGTGATAAGTAAGCAAGCGGTCTACTTGCAAAACCAATTGGCCACTGATCTGCTTTATTATTATCTTTTAGTTGGACTTGGCACCCAAGTCTATAGTCTGATGCATTGGAGGCTAAATGAAACGGATATTGGGAATCTGGATGAAAAAGTAAGGTGCATTGTGTAAACGTTCCTCTGTCGACTCAACTTCTGTTTTACAATTCACATTCTCTTCCCACTGTGTATTTGGTTTCAAAAGTCTTAACAAGTAGGTTGTGTTTAATACTGGTACTGATAAAAACGTTATGAAGAAATGTACCATCTCTAGGTAAGATTTTAATTGCTTCCTACTTGCAGGTTCAGAACATGCTCTAATTGCATCGGACTGACGTGGAACTGGCATAGTTCCTTTTGTATTATAGTATGTCCCAAAAATTTCACTTCTTCTATTTCGAATTGTGACTTACACAACTTTCCCTGTAAATTCAATATAGTTAGTACTTGTTCTAGTGTATTACAATGTTCTTCCCAAGACTTTTATATTATGACTACACCATCTATGAAATCAATATACTTTCTTTGAGAAACTGTCTGACTACTGTGTCTAACTCTTTTATAAATACAGACACAGATACATTTAACCCTTGATCTAAAATTTTAAACTGATAACATCTCCTTTCGAATAGAAACGTTGTATATTTCCTTGATCCTTTGGCTAATGGAACCTGCGAGTAGTCTGTGTTGAGTCCATTGTTTTAATATGCTTCGCTTCTGAAATAAAATCGTGTGGTATAGGCAGTGTCATTTGCCACCCACCATAAGATGACTGGCAGAATATAGATGTAGACGAATATGCAGAATAATGTATAGAATTCTGTATTATAATGAAATTTTTTTTTAATTTGTAAGATATGTTTCAGGAAAGATGAGTAAACCTAAGTAATACATATACAATGTTATGGATAAAGTTAATGCAATAGATGAAGAACGCTTATCTGATTCATATGTAGATGAATGTGAAAGGCTAGAGATATCGATCTGCTGGCAAGAGAGATCAGGAAATACCAAGGAAATGAAAAGCACTGCAAAAAGATATTGAACAAAAATCTTGAATAAATCTGATTATAATGGTGGTATAGCCTGTATTCGACAATACCAGTCCCCTAAAAGCTACAGAAAAAGTTCTTTGTAATGGGATCTACAGTCATCATTAATATGTTGACTGAACTGGTTTTTTATCTGGAATAAAAAGTTATTTAGCACATTTGGTCAATTCTCACTTGTTTTCAAGTCCACCTAGACAATACGTCGCCAAAATAAAAGCATGAGAAGAAGGTAAAGTATACAATTCAGTAATAAAATATACGACTGGCGAACAGTGACAACCCTAACTATCTAGAAGAGTTTGAAGAAATCCAAAATGAAACGATTACCTGAAACTAGTTGTAGGAAAAGCAGATGAAGCACGGAGATTCATTGGAAGTACCATAAGGAGATAATTATCGGAGAAGACGGAAAATATCTAAACAAGAGTAGCGCATTTCATTAAAAGTTTATTTGGTAAGCTTCAGGGCATCACAAAGATATTCACAAAATCCCATTGTCAGGCTCTACATGAGAGGCGCTGCCCATCACAGAGAGGTTTACTGTTAAAATTCCAAGCGCATGCGTTCCACAAAGAGTCGTGCCATATGCAGTTCTCCCCCTCCCACCACCACCTCCATCACCACGCACATCCACGAAATCACCATAATGCGGAGATCATAGAAATTGGAACTCTTATAGAGGCTTACAGGCAGTAGTTCTTTCCACACACCATTCACAAATCCGACAGAGAACATGGGTAATGGTAGGGGTCCCCATAAAACTCTCAGTCATATTTTGCAGTGTGACTTGCAATGCATAAATGTAGGTGTGACTTTGCCCCATCGCGATCTATGTCCGCACTGACTGTGAGTACTACTGCCCTACAGTTAAGTAACACATGTCTGTTTATTAATAACAAGTAGATTAATTCATTTTTAGACGATCTTCAGTACTCCACAGAATAATGACAACACTTTGTTGACAGTTCCTGGAGGTGTGCACCACAGGGTGTGGTTCCGTATACTGTTGGTGGCTGCACACCTGACCACGATTGTGCTCGTTTCTGGCTATTCCGCATCGCTCATGTCAGCCCTGGCATCTGGTCGTGGGCAGGCGATCGAAGACTATGGGACTATGGCCGCCTCCCGCAGATACCATCTGCATTTGGTCCAAGGAACCAAGGAGACATCGCTACTCACGGTACGGCTTCCTGACGTAATAACATATGAATCTAGGATTAGCTCAACTGACAGTACCTCGTAAGAGCCTCTTGTCATAGTGAGGACTGCAGCTGTCTTTGAGACAGGTAAGATAATACATTGAAACGCCTAAGAAACTGGTACACCTGCCTAATATCGTGTAGGGCCACCACGAGTGCACAGAAGTGCCGCAAGACGATGAGACATGGACTCGACTAATGTCTGAAGCAGTGCTGGAGGGAACTGACACCATGAATCCAGCAGAGATGTCCATAAATGCGTAAGAGTACGAGCGGATGGAGATTTCTTCTGAACAGCTCGTTGCAAGTCATTTCAGATATGCTCAATAATGTTCGTGTCTGGGGAGGTTGCAGCCAATGGGGGTGTTTCAACTCAGAAGACTGTTCCTGGAGCCACTTTGTAGCAGTTCTGGAAGTGTGGAGTGTCGCATTGACCTGCTGGAATTGCCCAAGTCCGTCTAAATGCATAATGGACATGAATGGATGCAAATGATCAGACTAGATGCTTAGGCCAGACAAACGTGTGGTTCCTGAAGAGGGGCAGCAGCCTTTTCAGTAGTTGCAAGGGCAACAGTCTGGATGATTGACTGATCTGGCCTTGTAACAATAACCAAAACGGCCTTGCTGTGCTGGTACTGCGAACGGCTGAAAGCAAGGGGAAACTACGGCCGTAATTTTTCCCGAGGGCATGCAGCTTTACTGTATGATTAAATGATGATGGCGTCCTCTTGGGTAAAATATTCCGGAGGTAAAATAGTCCCCCATTCGGATCTCCGGGCGGGGACTACTCAAGAGGATGTCGTTATCAGGAGAAAGAAAACTGGCGTTCTACGGATCGGAGCGTGGAATGTCAGGTCCCTTAATCGGGCTGGTAGGTTAGAAAATTTGAAAAGGGAAATGGATAGGTTAAAGTTAGATATAGTGGGAATTAGTGAAGTTCGGTGGAAGGAGGAACAAGACTTCTGGTCAGGTGACTACAGGGTTATAAACACAAAGTCAAATAGGGGTAATGCAGGAGTAGGTTTAATAATGAATAGGAAAATAGGAACGCGGGTAAGCTACTACAAACAGCTTAGTGAACGCATTATTGTGGCCAAGATAGATACGAAGCCCACACCTACTACAGTAGTACAAGTTTATATGCCAACTAGCTCTGCAGATGACGAAGAAATTGAAGAAATGTATGATGAAATAAAAGAAATTATTCAGATAGTGAAGGGAGACGAAAATTTAATAGTGATGGGTGACTGGAATTCGAGTGTAGGGAAAGGGAGAGAAGGAAACGTAGTAGGTGAATATGGATTGGGGCTAAGAAATGAAAGAGGAAGCCGCCTGGTAGAATTTTGCACAGAGCACAACTTAATCATAGCTAATACTTGGTTTAAGAATCATGATAGATTGTTGTATACATGGAAGAACCCTGGAGATACTAAAAGGTATCAGATAGATTATATAATGGTAAGACAGAGATTTAGGAACCAGGTTTTAAATTGTAAGACATTTCCAGGGGCAGATGTGGACTCTGACCACAATCTATTGGTTATGACCTGTAGATTAAAACTGAAGAAACTGCAAAAAGGTGGGAATTTAAGGAGATGGGACCTGGATAAACTGAAAGAACCAGAGGTTGTACAGAGTTTCAGGGAGAGCATAAGGGAACAATTGACGGGAATGGGGGAAAGAAATACAGTAGAAGAAGAATGGGTAGCTTTGAGGGATGAAGTAGTGAAGGCAGCAGAGGATCAAGTAGGTAAAAAGACGAGGGCTAGTAGAAATCCTTGGGTAACAGAAGAAATATTGAATTTAATTGATGAAAGGAGAAAATATAAAAATGCAGTAAATGAAGCAGGCAAAAAGGAATACAAACGTCTCAAAAATGAGATCGACAGGAAGTGCAAAATGGCTAAGCAGGGATGGCTAGAGGACAAATGTAAGGATGTAGAGGCTTATCTCACTAGGGGTAAGATAGATACTGCCTACAGGAAAATTAAAGAGACCTTTGGAGATAAGAGAACCACTTGGATGAACATCAAGAGCTCAGATGGAAACCCAGTTCTAAGCAAAGAAGGGAAAGCAGAAAGGTGGAAGGAGTATATAGAGGGTCTATACAAGGGCGATGTACTTGAGGACAATATTATGGAAATGGAAGAGGATGTAGATGAAGATGAAATGGGAGATACGATACTGCGTGAAGAATTTGACAGAGCACTGAAAGACCTGAGTCGAAACAAGGCCCCCGGAGTAGACAACATTCCATTGGAACTACTGACGGCTTTGGGAGAGCCAGCCCTGACGAAACTCTACCATCTGGTAAGCAAGATGTATGAAACAGGCGAAATACCCTCAGACTTCAAGAAGAATATAATAATTCCAATTCCAAAGAAAGCAGGTGTTGACAGATGTGAGAATTACCGGACAATCAGTTTAATAAGCCACAGCTGCAAAATACTAACACTAATTCTTTACAGACGAATGGAAAAACTGGTAGAAGCCGACCTCGGGGAAGATCAGTTTGGATTCCGTAGAAATACTGGAACACGTGAGGCAATACTGACCTTACGACTTATCTTAGAAGAAAGATTAAGGAAAGGCAAACCTACGTTTCTAGCATTTGTAGACTTAGAGAAAGCTTTTGACAATGTTGACTGGAATACTCTCTTTCAAATTCTAAAGGTGGCAGGGGTAAAATACAGGGAGCGAAAGGCTATTTACAATTTGTACAGAAACCAGATGGCAGTTATAAGAGTCGAGGGGCATGAAAGGGAAGCAGTGGTTGGGAAGGGAGTAAGACAGGGTTGTAGCCTCTCCCCGATGTTATTCAATCTGTATATTGAGCAAGCAGTAAAGGAAACAAAAGAAAAATTCGGAGTAGGTATTAAAATCCATGGAGAAGAAATAAAAACTTTGAGGTTCGCCGATGACATTGTAATTCTGTCAGAGACAGCAAAGGACTTGGAAGAGCAGTTGAACGGAATGGACAGTGTCTTGAAAGGAGGGTATAAGATGAACATCAACAAAAGCAAAACGAGGATAATGGAATGTAGTCGAATTAAGTCGGGTGATGTTGAAGGTATTAGATTAGGAAATGAGACACTTAAAGTAGTAAAGGAGTTTTGCTATTTGGGGAGCAAAATAACTGATGATGGTCGAAGTAGAGAGGATATAAAATGTAGACTGGCAATGGCAAGGAAAGCGTTTCTGAAGAAGAGAAATTTGTTAACATCGAGTATAGATTTAATTGTCAGGAAGTCTTTTCTGAAAGTATTTGTATGGAGTGTAGCCATGTATGGAAGTGAAACATGGACGATAAATAGTTTGGACAAGAAGAGAATAGAAGCTTTCGAAATGTGGTGCTACAGAAGAATGCTGAAGATTAGATGGGTAGATCACATAACTAATGAGGAGGTACTGAATAGGATTGGGGAGAAGAGGAGTTTGTGGCACAACTTGGCCAGAAGAAGGGATCGGTTGGTAGGACATGTTCTGAGGCATCAAGGGATCACCAATTTAGTATTGGAGGGCAGCGTGGAGGGTAAAAATCGTAGGGGGAGACCAAGAGATGCATACACTAAGCAGATTCAGAAGGATGTAGGTTGCAGTAGGTACTGGGAGATGAAGAAGTTTGCACAGGATAGAGTAGCATGGAGAGCTGCATCAAACCAGTCTCAGGACTGAAGACCACAACAACAACAACAGATGCTTAGGTACGTATCACCTGTCAGAGTCGTATCTAGACGTATCAAGGGTCCCATATCATTCCAACAGCACACGCCCCACACTATTACAAAGCCTCCACCAGCTTGAACAGTCCCCTGCTGACAAGTCGGGTCCATGGATTCATGAGGTTTTCCTCCATACACGTACACGTCCATCCGCTCTAAACAATTTGAAACGAGACTCGTCCGACCAGGCAACATGTTTTCAGTCATCAACAGTCCACTGTCGGCTCCGAAAGCCCATATCGATTATGTTTCGTTGAATGATTCGCACGTTGACACTTGTTGATGGCCCAGAATTGAAATCTGCAGCAATTTGCAGAAGGGTAAGTCTCCTGTCACGTTGGACGATTCTCTTCAGTCATCGTTGGTTCCGTTATTGCAGGATCCTTTTCCCACCGCAGCGATGTCGGAGATTTGATGTTTTACCGGCTTCCTAATATTCACAATACACTCGTGAAATGTTCGTACGGGAAAATCCCCACTTCATCGCTCCCGCGGAGATGTCGTCTACCAACGCTCGTGCGTCGACTGTAACACCACGTTGAAACTCACATAAATCTTTATAAACTGCTACTATAGCAGCAATAACCGATCTCACAACTGCGTCAGACACTTGTTACCTTATATAGGCGTTGCCGACCGCAACGCCGTATTCTACCTGTTTACATATCTCTGTATTTGAATACGCATGCCTATACCAGTTTCTTTGGCGCTTCAGTGTATAATCAGCAATACAGTTCACAGAGTGGTAGCAGCAACACTCTCTGGTGGTGCTGCTACATAGAAAAGCTTCATCCTGGAGGAAGAAAGCAGATCCCCAATAGTTATATTTGGTTGAGATCAAGGAGACTGGAACGAGAATTGTGATGGAACCTGCAGGCATGAACAGGGCGAGTTGAACAGCTACAGTGGTGTGGTATGTACTCGTAAGATAATGGGAAACCACATCATTCCTTTTCCTTAGTACGTGCAGCCTCTGTTAAGTGTCTTGATGGGTTCCTCCAAGGTAAAATGGTCCCTTATTTGGACCCTTGTGTGGGGTCTACACTGGAGGAGCTGTCAGGTAAAATGGTCCCTTATTTGGATCCTTGTGTGGGGTCTACACTGGAGGAGCTGTCAGACAGAAAGGCAGAAACAGAATGCTATTAGGGCAGGTGAATGGAATGTAAGGAACCTATGGCAGTGTGGGGAACTAGAAAATGTAAAGGTAGCATTGGAATGGATACAGATAAATATGTTAGGAATCAACAAGATGCTATGGGGGATTTTTGTGTGCGATTCGTAGCATTATTTCATTGGTTCAGATAATGGCACAGTAGGTGTACGGATAATAATAAACAGGGAAGTGGTGATATAGTAAAAAGTTATCTGCAACAAACAGAAAGAATATTGATGTTCAAAAGTGAATGGTTATGTAACAGAAACTGTAATCATACATGCGAAGCATAGAGTGTGTGAAATTGAGGATCTGAAGAATAATATTAATAAAATTCTCAAATACTGCAAAAGTGATGGGAATTGAATCATAGTGGAAGATTTCAATGCAGTCGGGGGTAAAGGCAGGGAACAAAAAATAACGGGATATTTTGTCTCGGCAAGGGATATGAGACAAGGATAATAGAATTCTCTGCTGGGCACGAGCTATTCATTTCGAATACAGTTTTCTAGAACTCCATGAGGAAGAATTACACATGGAAGATGCCATTGGCTAGGGGAGGATATCAGACTGACTATATTTTAGTAAAACATTGATTCAGGAATCAAGGACAGCGAGAATTATTGATGTGTTGGCACTGATAGTGACCATACTCTACTACTGATGAAATACCAGTTGAAATTCATGTGGTTCTGTAGAAATCAAATGCAACATTGTGACAAAGCAACCTTAAAGACACTAAAAACTAAAGACGGGAGAAGTTGATAAAGCAAGGGAATCGGGAACTGCATAAGACTGACCTTACGGTTGAGCAGCAGAACTACAGTGATTTTCTGAGTTTTTAGGTCAAATTAAACCTCTTATAGGTTAATGTACTGTGCCCAAGGTTTGTGCCAGTAGTTGATACATCACTAAAGAGAGATTTTGGAACATTTGGCAAAAATACTGCCATAGTGCACCAACAAATACTGCCACAGTGCACCAGAAATTTTTACTTAATTATGTTAATTGGTTGAAGTCCGAGGGTTTCAAACACTTTGGATATTCCAACGACTGAAGCTTTACATTCTCCAGCTGGCCATTACCCAAGTACCTTTGTGGCCAGATACTTGTCATGATCAAAAATGACGTTTCTTTCCTTTCTGAAATAAAATACTCAGCTCAAATATTTTTCTGTTAGTTGGTCCAGAAGCCTTTTAATATTCTCCAGTTAATATTCTAATTTTTAGTTTAAACAGTAGCAAGAATACCTTTTCCATAAATGAAAATACCGTCATACCTTGTGGCAATATGAAATCAGCTACTCCCTTTCTTCTGTGTAAGACTGCCGGCTCCCACCCACTGTTTTGATTACTTGATCGTTTTCAGCCTCACCCATAAAACAAATCGCCACATTTAATCAGTTGTATATTGAAGGATCGTATAAGGAATTTCAAAACAGCTTACAGTTCATTGTTGACAGTCGTATGAAGTAGTCAACGTGTCCACTGCAGTTGAATATGGAGAAAACAGAGCTTCGTGCTGTAAATAAACATTTTCATTTGAAGGTCTGGACTACCGCACAAACCAGAAGAGAACTAGATGAAGTTCACGCGGACTCTGAACCATCACTGAAGACCATTTCCTTTTGGATTTATGAATTTTAAGTGGTCGGACGAGCACAGAAGACGAAGCACGCTCCGGCCGCTCAGTTGAGGTCACCACAAAAGAAACCATCGACAAAATCCATAATATGTTAATGAAATACAGCTGAATGAAAATTCGCCAGATTGCTGAGACTATAGATATCTTAACTGAGCGAGTGCATAGTATCCTGCACGGCGAAGCTTATATGAAGAACCTGTGTACGAGGTAGGTGCTGGAATTGCTCAAAGTCGACCAAAATCGCATCAGGGACAACATTGCAACATAATGTCTACCGATGTTTAATCGCAATCCACAAGACTTTTTCCTCCGATTTGTGATTGTCGATGAAACTCAAATCCATCATTACACACCAGAGTCAAAACGGCAGACAAAACGACGGACAAAGGCCAACGGCGTCCATACGATAGTTTATAGATTGGGGGGGGGGGGGGGGTAGGGAGGAGGGAGGGTAGAGTTGGAAGCCGATTTGTATGTAGGCATAAAAAAATTGAAGTTCCGACTGTATTAAAAACCTGCTTAACACCAACTTTTAAATCAATTTCTTGAAAGAAAAGCACCTGATTACACTATATGTTTTCATTTCCTTGACATCTAGGGCGGGGGGTCATCGCAGATTCCTCCCCCCCCCCATGCCTCCCCCATGCCCCCCCCCCCCGGGTACGGGTCTCCTTGACGAAGGCTAGTGACAGTGCACCGAAGAAGGCAAAGACCGTTTAGTCAGCTGTTAAGAAACACCTTATCAGCTGACATAATGGTCTTTGCCTTCTTCGGTGCACTGTCACCAGCCTTTTTCAAGCCTGTTTTTTTGGGATTCTCAAGGAATAATCCCAGTAGGTTACTTGTAAAAAAGCATAACGATAACTGCATCCTAGTATGCTTCATTGTTTGATCTTTTGAAACTTGGGTTGGCTGAAGAATGACCAAGGTTGGCATGCAAGAACGTGCTCTTTGACCAGGTTAATGCGCTATTCTACACATCACCAACGTCAATGGCGAGAGTGCATGAAAGAGGCCTCATCGATCCTGTTCACCACACTCAGTCCCAAGTGACTTCTTCCTGTTCCCTAACTTCTAACTTGAAACTTAGACTTTCTGGGAAGAAATTTTCTTCAGATGATGAAGTGATATTTGCACTCAACGAGAATTTTGCAGAGTTTGACAGAACCTATTTTTCCGACGGGATGAAAAAAACTGCAGGATCGCTGGACCAAGTGTATATTCCTGAAAGGGGGATATATTGAGGAGTAAAGTGAGATGTTTACGAGACATTTTTCTTGCTTTTTTACCAGACTTATGAAACGACTCTCGTATGCGCCAGTCGATTATGTGGACTCAGCACGGTAAGACGGGTCAACGTGGAGCCTTGACAGAATGGCAGGAAGGAGCTGTCGTGTTTGGACGTGCCCATAACAATACTGTGATTGAAGCTGAGCAATTTATTGGCCTATCGTCGTGAACTGTTCAGCGTGTCGGCAAGATATGGCATAACACAGGCAGCAACGTAGCTTGGTGTAAAAAATATGACAGGAAAAATATCTAAACCGGTAGGGACCATAGACGAGTGTGACAGCTTGTCAGTGACAACCAGTTTCAAAACGGACGGGAGCTGCTGTTATCAGTGAATGGAGGTCCTTCTCAATCAGCTTCTGAGCGAACATTGCATGGATAACTGTTGGAAGGTTTCAGATTTCAAAGAGAGAGTAATAATGATAAAAAAAGAGATCTTGAAACCAGAGTTTAAACCGCAAAACATTGCCAGGGACACATGTGTATTATGACCGCAATTTACTGGTTTTGAATTGCACATTAAAACTGAAAAAATTGCACAACATAGGAAATTACCAAAATGGGACATGGATAAGTTAAAAGAAACAGAGGGAACCTAGAGTTCCAGAGGCAGCACTAGACAACGATTGACTGAAGCAGGGGAAAGGGATACATAGGAGACGAATGGGTAGCTTTGACAGATGGGATACTGATGGATAGACAGCAGAGGATCGAATTATCAAACCGACAATGCCCAATAGGAACCCTTTCACAATAGAAGAGAGGTTGAATTTAATTGGTCAAAGAAGAAAATATATTGTTTGACAATTGCTAAGGAACAACAGCCAGTTACTAAGGAACAAGTTCCAATTGCTATAGAACACCCGACCAATGATAGTGAAAGGAAATGTAGAGGCCGGGACGTGTTAATTGCAGAGATGCCTGTGCACGTACGCTCTGAATACTTTCGTTAGCTCATGCAGTACAGGCTTTGATGAAGGTTGTTGTAGAATCGATTAGTGTGACATTCCACGTCTTACCGCAACATGTCTGCAACTCATCATTTGAGCGCTTACAATCGTGGACGAGCAGTTGGGTGACACGAAGCCGGTCAAAGTGCCAGTACAGTGGCCACTGTGATGGGTGTGTCCAAAAGTGTCAAGTCGCATTTAAAGAAGGATGCTGAAGATGGAAATGTTATGTGAAAGCATGTCAGTGGTCATAGACAAAGCATCACACTGCAATAGGATCAGTACGTAGTCCTTGCGCAGAAAAGGAACGGACATCTGACTCCTAGGCAGATAGCTGCAGAATTTTCAGCCGCTACAGGTACACCTGCCTTTGCCAGAACCATTTCGCAGCGATTAAATGAGGCCCGTTTGTATGCTCGGAAGCCCGTTAAATGCATCGCATTTCAACCATGCCATCGTCGAGAAAGGGTTAGTTGGTATAGGGAGCATGTTGGCTGGGGTCAACAACCGTGGTCCAGAGTGATATTCTCCAACGAATCCCGCTTCACTGTGCCAAATAATTCTGGCCACCAGTTAGTGTAGAGAGAGAGAGGGGAACACGATACACGCCATAGGATGTTCATGAATGTCGTCGGTGTGGTCTAGGCATCACGGTGTGGACAGGAATTGTGCACAATGGCCGAACAGTGCTGCATATCTTTGCGTGAGGTACCGTTATAGCATAGCGGTACTGCAAGGAGATTATTCTAGATCATATCCGTCTGTTTTAGCGGTGCGGTAGATTCCGACTTCCTGTTTGTGGACGACAGCGCCCGCCCACAGAGGACCGCTGAGGTGTAGGACACAGTGGAAAGTGAAGATATTGAAAATATGGAATGGCCTGCGTACTCCTCGGACCTAAACCACATAAATCTTACCTGGGATGCTCTTGGCACACTGTTTCTCAACGAATAACCCATCCCCTAACCGCGCAAGAACTAAAAACAGCCTTGAGAGAGGAGTGGGATCAAATCCCCCAAGGACTTCTCAACAGTTTGGTATCCAGCAGAATTCAAAATGTGTACTAGTGCCCGAGGAGGGCATATTCCTTATTAAGAGTCCGATGCCGACCTTTACGTAGGGAGTCTGACCTGTGTTGAACATGTCTCTTATCCTTTTCTCCCATGTGATGGAATCTGTATCGTTTTTCACTATAATTATACAACTCCACCTTTATTATGTATATACAGGGCACTGTATTTCATGTCACCCATCATTGGCTATGATTATTTCTGTCCAACGACATCGCTGTTCCTTAGCAACTGTCAAGTAGTGTATATAAACGCAGAAAGGGAACACACACGTCCAAAAACTGAGGTTGACAGAAAGTGAAAAATGGCTAGTGAAGAAATTCGAAGCTGTAGAAACACGCATGCTAGAGGAGAGATCTATGTTGCGTATATTAAAAATAAAGAGACCTTTGCAGAAAAGAGAAGTACTTGCAAGAATATTAAGAGCTCATGTGGCAAACCAGTACTAAGCAAAGACGGGAAAGCTGAAAGGTGGAACTGAAATATAGAAAGTCTGTACAAAGAAAACGATCTTGGAGACAGTATTATAACAAGGGAAAAGGAAGTAGATTAAACTAGATGAGGTATATAATACTGCGAGAATAATTTGACAGAGTACTGGAACATCTAACACGGAACGAGTCCCATGATGTGGACCCATTCCATATGAGAAACAGTCATGACAAAACTATTTAAACTGGTATGCTCGATGTATGAGACAGGTAGAATACTCTCAAACTTCAAGAATAATGTAATAATTGTAATTGAAAAGAAGGTAGGTGCAGACAGGTGTGAACCATCAATCCAATAAGTCATGGATACAAAATAGTGACAGGAATTATCTATAGAAGAATGGATGCACTGCCAGCAGCCGAGCTCGGTGTTGATCGATTTGGATTTAGGAAAACTGCAGGGGCCCATGAGCCAATACTGATCCTACAGAAATCAGATTGTGACTATAATAGTCAATCGACATGCCTGAGCAAGCTGTGATGCAAATCAAAGACAAATTTGGAAAGTGAATTAAAGTCAGGGAGATGCAATTAAAAATTCGGGTTTTACAATTGTGCTTTAATTCTGTCAGAGACGGCACAGGACTTGGAAGATCAGTTGAACAGGATGGATGACTCTTAAAACGAAGTTATAAGATGATCATAAAAAAAGTTAAATGAGAGTATTAGAATGTAATAGAATTAAATCAAATGATGCTGAGGAAACTAGATTTAAAGTTGCAGATTAGTTTTACTATGTGAGTAGCAGGGTAACTGGTTAAGGTAAAAGTAAGGAGGATATAAAATGAAGGCTGGCTATAGCAAGTAAAGAATTTCTGAAAAAAGTAGTATTATAACATAGAACATGAATTTAAATCTTTTCTGAAGGCATTTTCCTGGAGAGTAATCTATAGAAGTCAAACGCGGAGGATAAGCAGTTCAGACAAGAAGAGAATAGAAGCTTTTGAAATGTGATGCTGCAGAGTAATGCTGAAGATTAGATGGATAGATCCCATAACTAAGGAGAAAGTACTGAATAGAATTGGGGAGAAAAGAGGTCTATTGCGTAACTTGACTAAAAGAAGGACTCTATTGAAAGGATCACCCTGAGGTATCAAAAATCGTTAATTTGGTATTGGAGGGAAGTGTGGAGTGTAACAATTGTAGAGGGACACCATTGCTTGAATTCAGGAAGCAGGTTTAAGTGAATGTGTTGCAGCAGTTATCCAGACATAAGAATGGTTTTACAGGGTATACTATTGTGCAGATCTGAATACTGCGCCACAAAAATTCCTTGTTAATTATAGTTTTCTGTAACTCCTACTACAAAAAGTAACTTGACATTTATTTTACACCGAAAATGACTGAATTATGAATAGCATAGGAAGTGCTTTTCTAACATTTTTAGCTAGCTGTTTATTTGTTAAATTGAAATATTATCATTTCTCATTTAACGATAGAGAGATGCTAAACCTATTCGCGCCCATTGTCCTCAAATGAGGTTAGTGCATTTTTCCGTCATTATTACAATGTATGCTATTTTTCCGTCACTATTACAATGTATGCTACTCCAAACCAAGAACGGGCTTTTGTTGTTGTAAAGTAAGCTTTCCGTCTTCCCGAGCGGGAAGACGTGCCGGTCGCCGGCACGAATCCGCCATCCGCCCGGCTGATTAGTGTCGAGGCCTGATGTGCCGGCCAGCCTGTGGAGGGTTTTTAAGGCGGTTTTCCATCTGCCATGGCGAATGTGGGATGGTTCCCCTTATTCCATCTCAGTTACACTATGTCGGCGATCGCTGCGCAAACACTTTCACGTATGCGTCACCATCATTACTCTACCACGCAAACATTTGGCGGTTACACTCATCTGGCATGAGACGTTCCCTGAGGAGGGAGTGGTGGTAAGGGGGGTCCACTGGGGGCCGCACCTCATAGTAACCTTGGGTTCGGTATGGGGAGGCGGTGAGGTGGGTGGACTGCTGTGGCCTGTTGCGGGGTTGTGAACCACTGAGGGCTACGGCGGGACGAAGCCTCTCCGTCGTTTCTAGGTCTCCAGTTCAATATACGAGGTACGGCTAGAAAAAAACCGGACTGATGCTGGAAAAAACATTTATTTACAATTATTTACAATTTCATGTTATCTCCTTCAATGTACTCTCCTCCTCGGTCTCTACACCGCTCCATACGAATTTTCCACTGTTCATAGCAATGCTGCAGATCATTTTCGGTAAGTCCATACATTACTTCCGTCGCTTTTTCTTTTACTGCTTCAACAGTCTCAAATCTAGTTCCTTTCAAAGCTGACTTGACTTTAGGGAAAAGAAAAAAGTCACAGGGGGCCAAATCAGGTGAGTAGGGTGGATGATCTAAGATGGGAATGTTGTGTTTTGCCAAAAACGTCTTCACTGACAACGCACTGTGAGCTGGGGCATTGCCTTGGTGAAGGATCCATGACTTTTTTCTCCACAAATCGTTCCGTTTTCTCCGTACTCGCTCACGTAGGGTAGCCAGGACGCTAATGTAGTAATGCTGATTCACTGTTTGTCCCTCTGGTACCCAATCAATGTGCACAATCCCTTTGATGTCAAAAAAAAACAATCATCATTGCCTTGAATTTCGATTTTGACATTCGTGCTTTTTTTTGTCGTGGAGAACCAGGAGTTTTCCAATGCATCGAATGGCGTTTAGTTTCGGGATCGTAAGTAAAAAACCACGATTCATCGCAAGTAATAACATTTTGTAAGAAGGTGGGATCTCTTTCAATGTTTTCCAGGATGTCAGAACAAATCATTCTTCGGCGTTCCTTCTGTTCAATTGTGAGACACTTTGGAACCATTTTTGAACACACTTTGTTCATGTTGAAACTTTCATGAAGAATCTGCCTAACACTTTCCTTGTCAACTCCTGTTAACTCAGACACTGCTCTGATTGTTAAACGGCGATCTTGTCGAACAAGTTTACCGATTTTTTCAATGTTTGCATCAGTTTTTGCTGACAATGGTCTGCCAGTGCGAGTGTCATCACTGGTGTCTTCGCGGCCATCTTTAAATCGTTTAAACCAGTCAAACACTTGTGTTCGCGATAAACAATCATCGCCGTACACTTGTTGTAACATTACAAACGTTTCACTTGCAGATTTTCCTAGTTTGAAACAAAATTTGATGTTAACACGCTGTTCTTTCTGTACACTCAACATTTTCCGACGCACAGACAAAACGTCAACTACTTAAAACAGACGCCACGGGCAGACTGAGTGCAGGAGGCAGATGAAACTCGAGCAGTAGGCGGAGCGAGAGTCACGTGACAGGCCACGCGACTTTCAGCCTTATTGCATTCGTTTTATTGTTTCACCAGTACTAGTCCGGTTTTTTTCTAGCCACACCTCGTACAAGCTTTCGTTAACAACGGGTACCAATGTTATCTCTCTGTTACAGTTATTCAGTTCAACTCTTTTAACAGAACTGGAGCGTTTTTGTAGAGCCTGCTGGTTATTACTATTTTTATTTTTGTGGCTGCATCTAAGTTAAGGATCATTGTCATTTTCTAGCAGCTGCGTAATGTAATACTGTGATTTTGTTTGGTACTTATGAAGGCGAAATTGTTTGTTACATTTTATATCCCAGTGAATGAAAACTTGCTGTCCTCGTATGAGGACGCTGGGCGTCCCGTGGTGAATGTTACGTCTTCCGGTCTTTACAGATTTCTTTGCCATAGTACGCCATGTTTTTAAAACTGATGAATATGCGGTAGAATAGTGATATTCTGAAGAAATAGAAGCAGACTTAGTACCTCTACCTCCAGATGAAGATGAGCAGACCGGTAAGGAAAATACTGAAGATGACTTACTAGGAAATACGTGTGTAAGCGATATTGTAGGTACTCCTGAAATTTTGCATGAGAGAGATAACGAAGACATTCCCCACGTTTCTTTTAAAAGAGCCCATAAAGAGGAAATTAAATGGTGTGATCAGGTTTGGAAATATTCGTTTCCTGACTTAGGAAAGAAAGCTTCTTGTCGGTCAGATTAACTGAAAGAAAAGATGTATGGTCTCACTCCTGTGCAGGTTTTTGGATAACTCATCTCAGAAGATGTTCTAAGGATGACCGTAGAGGAAACTGAAAAATACGCTAGGGAGTGTAAAAATAAAATAATTTTTTTCTGTTTTACATGATGAAATTCGTGTGTATTTGTTGGGTTCTTGATTTTTACTGGTTATCATAAATTATCCAGTGAATGAGATTATTGGCCTTAGGATGACGAACTCGGCGTTCAAATAGTGAAAGATGAGATGAGTCGCAACAGATATGTTGAACTGAAATCTGTAATACATTTCAATGACAATAACAAGGCCAATGAAAACAAGAGTGACAAATCTTCCGAAATGAAATCAACAGCAGAGGCTCTGGTAAAAATTATCTGAAATGAGAAGTCTTTCACGAAAATCTGGCAGTTGATGAAATGATTGTGATATACTATGGCCATCACCCTATAAATTAATTAATCAGACTGAAGCCCATATGCTTTGGGCATAAACTTAGGGGTTTATGTGGTACTAAAGACTACTCTTACAAATTTTTACTGCACTGCAAGTCTACCACTGGGTTTAAAAGTAGTTTTGAAAATGTTGTCCATTATTGATGAGCCGAGTTGTTACAAAGTATTTTTTGAGAATTACTTTACTAGTTATGACCTACTCGTCCGACTGTAGGAACTGGGATTCCGTGCAAGTGGAACTATAGGAGAAAGGAGAACAAGGAAGTGCCCTCTGTCACCAGATAATGTTATGAAAAAGAAAGATAGAGGATATTTTAACTTCAGATTTGACAGAGATAAGAAAGTTATAGTCAAAAAATGGAATGACAACAGCCGGCCGGGGTTGCCAAGCGGTTCTACGCGCTACAGTCTGCAACCGCGCGACCGCTACTGTCGCGGGTTCGAATCCTGCCTCGGGCATGGATGTGTGTGATGTCCTTAGGTTAGTTAGGTTTAAGTAGTTCTGTTCTAGGGGACACTGATGACCTCAGAAGTTAAGTCCCATAGTGCTCAGAGCCATTTGAACCATTTTGGAATGACAACAAGCCTGTAATACTAGCAACAAATTTCGACATTACGCTCCCTACGGCAAAATCCAACTTTTGAGTTCATCCTAAAAAGAAAAGATCAGTTTTCTACAACCACATGCATTGAATGTATACAAAAATACAGGAATTTCACGGGAGGCGTCGATCTTCACGACTGGCTTGTAGGGAAACATACCAATGCAGCGCGTGGTAAAAAGTAGTACCGGTACATTTTTACGAGGATGGTAAACATGCTTGTTTGGCTTTCAAGACATGCAGTGAAAGAACTTCTCTTTCAGTGAAAGACTTCAGAAGACAGATTCCGGGAACATACCTGAAGAAAGGTTTTGAAATAAGGTCATCCAAGGGAGGACCAACAGAACTCATCTACCCTCCAAGGAGTAATGTACAAGGTATACAATATGACCAGAAGCTGCACGTCATGCAGAAGCATGAAAAGCAAAGACCATGCCAGTAAGAGACCTGAAAAGGAAAGCCGAGAACATATTTTGGATGTTACGCTCTGTGTCGAATGCTTTCCCAAAAATTATATCAGGCCTTCATGAAATTTCGGTTTTGGAGAAGTTTTAGGTTAAAGCTTTTGTAAATGTCACTTACTGTAAAATAAATAATAGTTTCGAAGTGTTATTTTGAGTTTATTATTACCAATTTCATTACCCCTTGTCATTTCTGCTAGTAAACAGTGTAATGACAGAACAAGTGCCAAGCGCCCAGCGTCCTCAAATGAGGATGGCCAAAAATTTCACATTTAAGCAACAAGTGAACAAAATTTCTTTATATTTCCATAAATTGCGTTGCTAGGACACAGTTTCCCAAAAATACAGAATATATGTTAACTAAAAATTAATTTCGCGCTAATGCGTTAATTATATCATATTTTGCTTCATGTGTTGAACTGATACATTATCATTAGTCACTGAACTACATAGATGTTTAATTATACTACACTACTGGCCATTAAAACTGCTACACCAAGAAGAAATGCAGATGATAAACGGGTATTCATTGGACAAATATATTATACTAGAACTGACATGTGATTACATTTTAACGCAATTTGGGTGCATAGATCCTGAGAAATCAGTACCCAGAACAATCACTTCTGGCCGTAATAACGGCCTTGATACGCCTGGGCATTGAGTCAAACAGAGCTTCGATGGCGTGTACAGGTACAGCTGCCCATGCAGCTTCAACACGATACCACAGTTCATCAAGAGTAGTGACTGGCCTATTGTGACGAGCCAGTTGCTCGGCCACCATTGACCAGACGTTTTCAATTGGTGAGAGATCTGGAGAATGTGCTGGCCAGGGAAGCAGTCGAACATTTTCTGTATCCAGAAAGGCCCATACACGACCTGCAACATGCTGTCGTGCATTATCCTGCACTCCGAGGTTTATCAAAGTCGGAAACGTGATGATACGCGTTTCTCCTCCTTACACGAGGCATCACAACAATATTTTACCAGACAACGCCAGTCAACTGCTGTTTGTGTATGAGAAATCGGTTGGAAACTTTCCTCGTGTCAGCACGTTGTAGGTGTCGCCACCGGCGCCAACCTTGTGTGAATGCTCCGAAAAGCTAATCATTTGCATATCACAGCATCTTCTTCCTGTCGGTTAAATTTCGCGTCTGTGGCACGTCATCTTCGTGGTGTAGCAGTTTTAATGGCCAGTAGTGTATATTTTATGCTTCATTATACTATATTTGCTTTGTGTGTGTGTGTGTGTGTGTGTGTGTGTGTGTGTGTGTGTGTGACTGAGTGTGAATTTGTTGACACAAATGATGGTGAACATACCTAAATACCTTTCAGCTTGCTCCAGTGTTCTGCCGGCCGAAGTGGCCGTGCGGTTAAAGGCGCTGCAGTCTGGAACCGCAAGACCGCTACGGTCGCAGGTTCGAATCCTGTCTCGGGCATGGATGTTTCTGATGTCCTTAGGTTAGTTAGGTTTAAGTAGTTCTAAGTTCTAGGGGACTGATGACCTCAGCAGTTGAGTCCCATAGTGCTCAGAGCCATTTGAACCATCCAGTGTTCTAAGAGAGTGCCTCGTGTAATACGTATTGTCAACGGCAGTACAAATTGTCTATTGTGCAGTGAAAGTCTCAATAATCAATGGTTATTAAGAACTGCAGACTAGAAGCTAAGTTTATTGAAATTATGGTTGCAATTTGGATTGAGGGCCGGTTTAATGTTTGTTTTAACGGTATTTCCTAAATTAACTCAAGCAGACATGAATCCTATAAATTAAAAAGCGGCTGCTGTGATCTTGCAATCTGATTTGTGTCTTATACTCTTATGTAATACAGATTAGGCCGACATTTCATTCAGTTAAATTGACATTTCTCAGTTGGTATTGAAGACATGTGCTAATACACTTTCATTCACGTCTAATACAGATTCGAGAAATTTACAGAATAATTTGAAATTATAATGAAATACGACAAGTTTTCTTTCCACTGTCGCCAGGATGCTTAAATTTTTTGTACTGCCTCATCTTCCCTCTGTTTGCACTCTGTACCTAAAACGACAGTTGTGCAGGCGATATCCCATTCTCGTCACTTCCCCTGGAGAATATCTACTGGGATGTTTTGAAAGGCAATGGTAACGGGCGTTCTTCATTTTGGCAACGGCACTGGACGTTGAGGGGTGTTCACTACATCGCCCGTGAAAATCCTCGTGGTGAAGTCACACAGATGAAGTCACAACGAGCGGGATAGCCATTCCCAGGCGCCTTCTTGTAGCTGATGTGTGACCAGTGTGCATCGACTTGGCCGGCTACTGAATTAGATCTCTCACTCGATCGTATGGCAATGTTGCGGGACCCCAACTTTTTAAAACTGAGCCCCTTGTCCTCTTTTTCCGCTTTCGGTTGCAACGTGTTGTACTGATAAGTCCAACAACAGCTCAAAATACATGAATTGCTAAGTTTCTCTCTAACATTGAGACAACAACTGAATGTATGAATTGTTAAGTCTCTCTCTGAAACTGCAACAGTTGAACCATTAAGCTTCATCTCAGGTAAAATGTGCTAATTCTCATCCACAAAGGAAGAAGTTTGACTTTGAAGTCCCTCTTTAGGTGTAGTGTATGCTGTCTATGTCTGAGATCAGCAGTTTTGAGAGTTCTCTACATAGAGCTACATAATACTTGTGTATATTAACAGATGTTCTGTTACAATTTCTGGTGTGACATGGAGCATTCTGCTACAGCTTTACTATAATATACAGTGTTTCTTTGCAATAACTGTGAAGTATCTCTCTCACTCTCTGACGCTACAACAGATGAACTGCTAATTTCCATCTCATATAAAAATGTGCTTAGTCTTTTAGATACAGCATTAACTGGACTGTAAAGTTGTGGTTCCTCAGGTCAAGTCCTGTTCTACTAGAAACGTATGTATCCTGCGCATGTACAACTTTCGCTTAAACTATATTTTCCTGCCGATGGGTAAATGTTTCGAGTTCATCCTTGTGAGATATGTCTCGAATACCTCTTTATCTAGGTTACTAAACACGTAAAGAATTTTAGTTATCATTTGTACTTTAGTAATATTAACTGTATATTTTATTCAACATGATGGAGGTTTTTGATGAAATGAAGCACAGCTAAGAGGGATAAATACTCACCTCTTGACACTTCCTTTAAATTTGATTTAACTTAGTAAAATACACAAATAAATATAAATATGCACGTAATTATCTACAAACATCAGGTAATGATGATACGGATGTATCATACATGCTGCACACTGAAGCACAGCGCGCATCGAAATTCGTAGCGAAGACTGCATCTGAAGTGATCTGATGAGTAAGCTTTCTGAGCATATGTCAGATATTTCCAAAAAAATCATACAAATATGAGCACCATTCGAAACGCTCATACGCCGCACTCTGGGTGGTTGAACTAGCACACACGAAGTTTCTACATGCAGATTCCTGTAAGCGAGTGCACTTTGTAGTATTCTCGCTGTTGTATATTTTAATGCTCTTGGATAGTCCCCCACACATATTATACGACAATCTAGTAACACAGCAGGTGTTTGAGCGTCGAACATTGTAGTTATTTGTTTTGAATTGTAACATAATCGATACCATTCTTAGTCTGAATGCACTACTTTCATGTCACTACATCGTGGATTTTCAAAAATTACCATTACGTTTAACACATGGTCTGAGGAGACGCCTACAACTACACATATACTGTCACTTGCTTTCAACTTGCACATTACAGCGAATAACATTACTTCCATAGCTGTATTAAACTGTGACAGCAGATCGATAAATAGTGCAGACATCGGTTATAGTGGAAACTCGATGCATGTAAACAATTCCACGTGCGGAAATGATATCTGCTCTGATGTATCATATGCATTATGCAATGTTCATGGCATGTTGATCGGTAAATATGTTCTTCATAAAGGCAACTCGAAGTCCAGAAACAATTCTGTGTCCTGCCATAATATATCATGTTCTGCATCAGGGAATCAGTGTGTGTGCTTACTTGATTTCTTCTGCTGCTCAGATGTATCGAGCACTGCATAGGATATGTCAGGGCGCCGTTGTGCTAAGGCAGAAATAAAATCATGAAAAACATACACATACACACATGTCATAAAACAAACAATGAGAAAGAGGAATCGTTTAATACTTACTATTGTATGTATAAGTAATTCTTTTCTGTCTGGAGGTGGTACCTCTCTGATGATGCTTCGTCTATGTCATGGATCGCTATTTTGGATCGCCATCTTCGGTTGTAAACATACAACAATGCATACTGTGCCAGTACCTTCATTATCACTATATGTGATTTAATCATCTAGTTTACAGTGTTTGGAGGACTATAACTTTTACTGAAACCTGTAGATGTATGGGATGAAGTTACATAGCCTCTGTGCAGTTCACAAATTATTCAATTTCCTATAAGAGTCCCATTTTGTAAGGAGTAATCAAACTCCAAATTTTATCTAAAATATTGCAGAGCAGCCTTCATAAATTAAACTTCTGATGACCTCGAATAACTTGAACTTCCACCAAGATCACACACACGTTTTTTCACATCACATCTCCTGCCACTTGGTATCTTGACCAGCAGAAAGACTTCCTGAACATGTACCATTGTTGGAGGAATAATACGGTCATTCATCAGAAAAGGATTTAGAAATATTATGGGAGCATGTATCCTTGCTAATTAAGGTCCCACAACCCCACCAGTCTGTTAGGAGCATATTTCACATATCACTCACATCTGTCTCCCTTGAGGAATCCACTGGAAATGTCAGACGTCTTATGTATAACATAAATACACTTATAATTTACGTAAAGAATCAACTACAAATCACTTCAAAATGCAGTTCTACTGTTTACCATGTAATCGGAAATTATGCTCCTGAGCTCGACTGTGACCGTCTACTAGATGAAACCATGGGAAACTGTACCAGAAAATCTATCTCTTACACCTTTTGTTCAATGAAATATGGATAACAGTTTGAGAGTTCTCTACATAATAGTTTACTATGATGACATTGAGCTTAATTGCTCACGGGCCCACCTAACGTTAAACCCCAGTAGACAGTTCCAAAACAAATCTGTTTGAAAATTTTCCCACGCAAACACCTTCGTAACTGACTGTCGTATAAGACTCAATCGTGCTACTGCAGACCAATGCAATTAACATCCGTTTCCATCGCAAATGATTTAGAAATTCGTTGGAACGGTATTCTGTGGCTTATGTGTATTGAAATGTGAGACAGTAGCATTCTAGTGAAACAAACTGTGCTCTATCTTCCAGCAGGATGAGTGTCTGTTGTAAGGGGTTCCACTATGCTACTTTGGTTTGAGGATATATATAGTTTACTGTGATGGTACACCAACACATATGGTCATGCCACTTCTGCTACAGTAACTATGGGCTATTGGGTGTATGGTGATATGGTTCTGTACTGTTGAACAATAGGAAAGATCAAACGCTGTATCTGACTTCTAAAAGAATCTTCTCTGTCACATCTGATATACTTCACAATTTTGTCCAGCAAAAGAAGTCCAACGCAAGCGCGTTGTTGAAGGGATTACACCTGCATTCATCAGAAAATGTTTAGAAATGCTGTGGAAATATGCGATGAATATGTCTGCCAATAAACTCACTGCACATCTTGTGTGACATTTCCGAATAGATGTACTACATTACCATCTATCTTTGATCACAAACTTGCAACATTTCTCATCAAATTTTGATTTTAGAAATACTGAGGGAACGGAATCACAAATAGCGCATCTCTATCTTGATGCTTCCACTGCCATAAGCAAGAGAATACCACAGATCTACTCTAGCATGGCTCATCCGTAAAGTACCTAAGTTCATCATGCTTATCGATGGCATTGAGCTCAATGCCTCATAGGTCCACGTGAGGTTAAACTTCAGAAGACAGTACCATAAGAAATCCACTGAAGACGTTGTATGTCCTAAGTACAACGTAAGAAACTTAAAATTTAGGTGAGGAATCGCTTAAAATCCTTTGAATACTACATCACTTTCTATTCATAGAGAGATGACTGAAGTTTTGTGAGTGCCCTACGGACCAATGCAGTACTGCTCTGTTGATTTTATCTTAACATTTGGAGCTAAGGACTATTGGTTGGCGTTCATTCATCATCAACATGTTCGCGTTGTGTGTTCTGTCCTCTCAACTTGTGCGCACACGTCGAATTCTGTAGGAAGCGTTTTCATTTGAATGTATTTTACTCAAGGAAGATGAAAACATGTTCATCGGCTCAAAAATTGTACGTTTCAGTCCCTTTCAAACTATCGTGCGCTGTCTGGCCTATGTAGGACAGAATAGCGATACTGTACTGATTACAAAGGAAGGTAGACTAACACACTAGTAAGTAGGCACTCCAATGTTTCATATAAAGTGTCGTAGAGTTGATACACGCTAACTTCGAGCGACTGAGGGACTTTTTTTCTGCTAAGTTTCACTTTAAAATACAGATTTAACGGGCCCTGGAGAGCGTTAAAGTATTACCAAGCTCATATTGTGAGTTATGGCACGTGTTCAGCGCAGCTATCAAAAACCAGGCCCATTCTCTGATATTTCGTCGATACTGTACAAAGCATCATCTAGTTTATTCACACCATAAAGGTCTACATCGCTAGCGCTAGTCGGCTGTTCCATATTGGAACATGTCTTATACTCTCATTGCAGACAGAACAACAATAAGCATTCCATAAACATTGATTGTGTCGAGCTCAGCTAGCTCTGTTCGTCTAAGAGACCCAGGATGCGATAGATGCTCTGTCCCTGACTTCTGGTCAGTGTTCAATACTGTTATGACCAGATGAAACTACAATCATCTGGCTATGATTGTGGGTTCTTAGATTTCTATGAGAGATGACCTATTTGGAGCTACAGCATATGAGATACTGACTGAATCCACCCGAGCAGGCCTCGGAAGGCCCAACGGTACCGATCGACTGCCGTGTCATCCTCAGCCGATAGATGTCAGTGGATGTGTGTATGGAGGGGCATGTGGTCAGCACACCGCTCACCCGGCCGTTGTCAGTTTTCGTGACCAGGGCCACTATTGTATGTGAAGTAGCTCCTCAAGTTGCCTTGGTGCACCCCACTTGCCAACAGCGCTTGGCAGACCCTGACCCCATTCAGTGCTAGCCAAGCCCGACAGCACTTAACTTTGGTGATCTGATGGGAACCCATGTTACCACTGCGGCAAGGCGGTTGACGCATATGAGATATTAGTTCACTTTATTATATGAATGAATAAAAAGATTTGCTTAACTCGATAAAATCCTTCGCCACAGAAGTGCATGGAAGTTTACACCTACCATTGACTATTAAAGTGTCACTCGATGCACTAATTAACAACTATTCTCTTGAAGTACACTATTTAACCTTTACAAAAGTACAATTCCTTCTGAAACATGGATAATTGTTTAGTCCCACTCGAAGATGTTGACTGTTTTAGCTGAGGCCACGAACAGGGGCAGAGCTCTCCATGATGGGCTCTATATTGACCTCTGTGGGAGGGCACTTCTTTGCTAAGGAAGAGGGCATGAGTTCTTCAACATCTCTCATTCGTCATTGTGGAGTACTGCGAGATTTCTCTCCCCTTCATGGAGTATTACTACAACTTCTAAGATCAGGGCTCTCTGGTGCAGTGTGTGCGATGCTGTCAGTTCCTGTCTCAGTGCTCAGTCTGATTGTTCGTTGATATAATAAACTCCTGCGCTGTTTCATAACTGAGATATGAGTAAGACCTTACATATACATCTACATTTATACTCTGCAAGCCACCCAACGGTGTGTGGCGGAGGGCACTTTACGTGCCACTGTCATTACCTCCCTTTCCTGTTCCAGTCGCGTATGGTTCGCGGGAAGAACGACTGCCTGAAAGCCTCCGTGCGCGCTCGAATCTCTCTAATTTTACATTCGTGATCTCCTCAGGAGGTATAAGTAGGGGGAAGCAATATATTCGATATCTCATCCAGAAACGCACCCTCTCGAAACCTGGACAGCAAGCTACACCGCGATGCAGAGCGCCTCTCTTGCAGAGTCTGCCACTTGAGTTTGCTAAACATCTCCGTAACGCTATCACGGTTACCAAATAACCCTGAGATGAAACGCGCCGCTCTTCTTTGGATCTTCTCTATCTCTTCTGTCAACCCGACCTGGTACGGATCCCACACTGATGAGCAATACTCAAGTATAGGTCGAACGAGTGTTTTGTAAGTCACATCATTTGTTGATGGACTACATTTTCTAAGGACTCTCCCAATGAATCTCAACCTGGTACCCACCTTACCAACAATGCACAGAGGAATGCCTCTGTGTAAGTGCCTGGTAAGTGACGTCCTCTGCTGAAATGTACTGCATAACAAAAACACCCAAGATAAATACATTGTCATGGCACTATTCCTAGCTGATGCAAGCATAGACAGGAGCGTGGAGACTGAACGTAGTTGCGGTGGAAGTCTGAGGCTCATAACAATTTTCAAGCACATTTTGAAGTCGTACAGTTCCTAGATGCGAAATAATGCCGCTGGCTGTGTCAAGATATGCAACCCGTATCGAACAACAGGAGTCTGCAAACATCTCCCTGCATTCCTAATTGTGCGACGTGGCGCCAGCCAGTCCAGATACATACTGCGCAGGAGAAGTCTATCACTGACGTGGGGCCATATGGCGTCTTGGGACATACTCTGAGCGTTGCTGCACTGGTACTAAGTTTTAGTCAATGTGGGTAAATGTCTCTTGCACAGTGCGTGACTTGGCACAGTGCAGCATGCTATGAGCGGGAGTTGACGAGACCCATTGCCCATGATATGACCTCATTCGACGTGGTATTGGGGGGGGGGGGGGGGGGGAAGGGAGGAGGAAGCAGTGTTTAAATGAAGATGTAAAGTACTGAGTGTTTGACAAACATTCAGGCTGCATCAATTTTAACGTTAGGACAAGTGCTCTGTAGGTCTGAGACGCACTGCGGTTCACATCAAGTACTGCTCTATAGTTCTGACAATGAATGGGTTTCCCAGCATTTGAAACATTGGCTGAGTAGATTTTGAATTTCTCTCCATTTCTAAACTTAGGACCTGTTAATTTCGTTAATTTTTTCATTATTATAAAGTTTAAGAGAAGTGAGTTCTTGGGTTTGAAACTAAAGCAGCTGGTGGCGGGTGTTAAGTTGTGTAAACTGTAGTGTCAGAGTGGGGCGGAAAATTTCTTATACTATAATGTCAGATATGTACTGTTTAAAATTAGCGCTAGTGGACTTAGAGCAGTCAATGTGATACCGTGCATGCCCCAGACCACACTCACCCTAACCATTAACATTGTGACATAGTGACAGCCGTGCCATTTTAAAGTAAGCTCCAAAAACCACTTATTTCAGCTGTGGCGTCTGAAGGGCAGGTGTTTAAATTTATGGGAAAAGTGGGCTTATGATTTTTGAAGTAACGCTATGCTCTATGACATATGTAGTAGTCATTTTGAAGTTCCCACCAAACTAAAATCGGAGTGACAATTGTTTAAATGATGCTGTCAGAGGAATACTATTTGACTGAGGAAAGGTAGTATGGAATTAGAAAAGTGACCTGATTGCTACAAATAGCCCTACATGTCTCTGCAGCACTTGGCACTTCATAATGTCTAGCTTGCCTTTGTCCTACCATCTTGGATTCTGCCATCGTAGAGCTGCGCCATTATTCCAAATGGCTCTGAGCACTATGGGACTCAACTGCTGTGGTTATCAGTCCCCTAGAACTTAGAACTACTTAAACCTAACTAACCTAAGGACATCACACACATCCATGCCCGAGGTAGGATTCGAACCTGCGACCGTAGCAGTCGCACGGTTCCGGACTGCGCCATTATTCCAGGTCAGCCGTCTTGGATTCTGACGTCATAGAGAGTGTGCCAGTATTCCTGAGGCATCTCTAATTAGGAAAACAGCCCTACTTTCACGATGACGTCAGGAGTTAACTCAGTGGCCATCTTGAATTCTATATTTAGCAGAAGCTGACCTACTTCCATTAGCATGACTATGTGCCATCTTGGGTTTTTGAATTTGCCACCAATTTGTACTTATGTCATCAGCACTACTTCCACAGTAACATCATAGAAGGGGGTGGGAAACCCAGGATATTCTTGAATTTCCCACCAATTCTGAACTTCTCACCTTTTTATACATGAGGCAACTGCCTTTTTTCAGAGGTCCACAGGTAGGGGGAGAGGAAGCCAGTGATTCATTTGTGACGTCATTGATTATCTACGCATGTTGAAACTGTCCTACGCTGCCTACTCATGAGTGATGGAGTCATCACTACTAAATTAAGCTAAAGCGATTCTCTGTGTAATTGGGACATTCCTTTCTCCATAACGAAAAAGGTTCCATTCAGTTTTATCGACAGGTTCTTGTTGTCTGGATCATGTAGGGTATCACATTGCTGAAATTCCAGCTTCTTTTTGAGAATTTTAATGCTACGTCCTACTGCACCACCTTGTGGGGATTTGGACAGGCCATATGTCTCATAGGACATGGGCTGCTGACAGTTGGTTGATTCTTCTGGATGACATTGGCAGCCCTAATACAGACAAAAGCAGACATTATTGCAGATATTTCATTGCAAAAGTTTGCAAAATCCACCCCACAGCTCTGAGTTTGATTTTCATCTGTTTGTGCCCATTGACAACCATCTGGGTAGCCAACATTTCCAAGAAGATGAATCAGCAACCTGAAAGACCAGTCGTCATACGCGACAGCTGCCACAAGAATATCTTACTACGCGATTTCAAGGTCTGGTCGAACGATAGGAAAAGTGTTTAAATTCAGAAGGAATAACAAGTTTGTTTGTGTGACCATCCTCCGCAGCAAGCACGTAAATACTTGTTTTGCAAATCAAACTGCCTTTTCCTGCTGCTAATTATTTTATTTAATCCATACGCGTTTCGCCTTCTACTGATGCCTTAAAACAGTAGAAGGCGAAACGCGTATGGATTAAATAAAATAATTAGCAGCAGGAAAAGGCAGTTTTATTTGCAAAACAAGTATTCAGAAGGAATGTCCGAAAGAACAGACGCCACCCATTCATACAACTGATTTGCCTCTTTGGGCAATGGATCTACAACATTCAGTGTAGATGCACAATTACGACCGACCTACTGCAGGAATCTCTAAGTTGTGAGCGTGAAGGACCTGGAGAAGGACTGAGGATAGGTGGCGCTGAGTGGGAATGTGGGTCGGCCGACAGGCGTGCCGAGGTAGTCCACACAGTGGGGATAAATACTGCATCCCGTTGGCGCAATGGTTAATGTAACTGCCCTGTAAGCAGAAGCTCCCGTGTTCGAATCCCGGTCTGGTACAAATTTTCACTCGTCGCTGCTGACGCCGTACAAAGTCCTGATGCAGCTAAAATGGTTCCAATGGCTCTGAGCACTATGGGACTTAACATCTGAGGTCATCAGTCCCCTAGAACTTAGAACTACTTAAACCTAACTAACCTAAGGACATCACACACATCCATGCCCGCGGCAGGATTCGAACTTGCGACCGCAGTGGTCGCCCGGTTCCACACTGTAGCGCCTAGAACCACTCGGCCACCTCGACCGACCCTGATGCAGCTGATATCAGTAATCCCTTCCCATTCTTTTTCCCTCTCCTCCTTCATTTTACATAATAAATAACATTCTGCCATTCTTACAACAAGGATAACGTGGCGGTCTGAATTTTCAGTGTCATGTTATTTGTGATTGGCTGAATAAATATTGTGATTGCCTACCAGAAAAAAACTTATCTTACAATATGCTAGTCTTCCCGCCTTACTTGCATGGTAGGTCCCTCTCTCTTCCTATTTTAATGTGCTGTCCAATCTAGAAGGATCTCTGTAAGTACAGTCACACTCCTTACTCACACTTATAAATTATTTATGTAAACCAATAGCAGCCTTTTGTCGTTCCTTTAACTATTTGTTATTGCAGCACCAGGGTGAGTGTCAGCATCCCACAATGTTCAAAAAGGTTCCAGACCTTCTGTTTCCATTCCTCTTTCTAATATGTCCACGTTTCTCGGCGAATTTTGACTGCTCGCTGTTCTTTCCGCACAATGGTCGTTCTCCCGGGAATTTGCAATTAAGTGGCAGTCATCCCATAGCTACACATCTCGCTGAAACTAGCCTCTTATCCCCACTAATCCTTAACATGTAATCTGCATTGTGTCTTTGGGCGATCGCTGTTGAGGTGGCCTCCTTTCAGAAACAGCCCGGCCTGACTCTAATACCTGCCTGGTGAGTTCCTTCGCACAGGGATGAGCAGCTATTCTGCAAATGGAGTGCAAATAGGAGTAAGAGGGGGGGGGGGGGGGGGAGGGTGGATGACTCCCTTCAGTTTATTACCCTATCATATTTTCCTTATTCTGTCCAAAGTGCTTCCATAGAGGCTTTTCATTTAAATGTGCACGCAGTTTAATAAAGGAAACTGTTATCTATGTGGTCAGGCATTGGCATCCACTGGTACTGATTCACATTTCATTATCCTGTGGGGATTAATTTATTCCGATTAGATTTGACTCTTTCTTGCGGATTCTACATAAGTTGCGGCACAGTTCGGAAAAAATGATTCATAACACAGGCAGCAGTGTTTCAGAGCAGACTGTCCAGCGCACATTGTTGAACATGGGGCACTACAGCAGATGACTTCTACACGTTCCCATTTTGACCCAACGGCACTGTCAGTTGCAATTGCAATCGGCATGAGATAATCTAGAGTGGACCCTGAATCGATTTATACGTGTCGCCTAGTTAAATGAATCATGTTTCTTGTCATCCTAGTCGATGGTTGTTTCAAGACGCACCATCATCCAGGTGAACCGCGGCTCTGAACGTACACTGTGCATGGATACAGTCCGATGCGGCAGTGTTGTTGGGTTGGGGTTGTTTTGGGGAAGGAGACCAGACAGCGAGGTCATCGGTCTCATCGGGTTAGGGAAGAACGGGGAAGGAATTCGGCCGTGCTCTTTGAAAGGAACCATCCCGGCATTTGCCTGGAGCGATTTAGGGAAATCACGGAAAACCTAAATCAGGATGGCCGGACGCGGGATTGAACCGTCGTCCTCCCGAATGAGAGTCCAGTGTCTAACCACTGCGCCACCTCGCTCGGTGGCAGTGTTGTGATATGGGATATATTTATCAGGGCTTCCAAGGAATCTGTGGCGGCAGTCGAAGGAGCATCATAACTGTGGACTACATGAACATTATTGCAAACCACCGACATGGTTGATGTCCTCTCTGACGGTGTTGGATTCCTCCAGCAAGACAACTCTCCATCCCATAGGGCCAGCATTTTTATTTATTTATTTATTTATTTTGCAGTGGTTTGATATGAGGGGAACGATGGTGAACTCCACCAACTTCAGCTGATGCAAAAATGATGGAAAACATCTGTGATGCTGTTACCCGCCAGCCCACACCCACAAACCACCGACCCATAATTCACTGGAATTGCGTGACCTGTGCGTAGGCATCTGGTATCACATACCTCCAGAAACCCATCATGCACTTTTAGGATTCACACAATGTAGAATCGCTGCTGCATTATTTGCCGAAGGTGGATCAACACGACAATAAACAAGGTTATGATAATTTTTTGGTTCATGTGTGCACAGACCAGCGATTAATTGTCTTAGGTTAGTTAGGTTTAATTAGTTCTAAGTTCTAGGGCACTGACGACCTCGGATGTTAAGTCCCATAGTACTCATAGCCGTTTCAACCATTTTCGTGTTTCGCAAGAACGATGTTTTCTAAATCCGTGTTCACTGTGTGTCAATAGATCGTTTTCTCCTATGCAATTCATAAAGTTCGGACACAATATATGTTCCAAAATCTTGCTGCATATCGATGTTAATGATATGGGCTTGTGATTTAGTGATTACCTTTCTTGAATTTGGTGGAGTGCTATTCAATTGGTTTTCAACTCTTTTCAAAATTATTCTTATTAGAATTTTTGATGCGTGTGAAAGAAGACTGAGTGTTCGATGGTTTTCACAGTCCATAGTAGATGCTTTCTTAGGTATGGGGAATATGATGCATTTCTGATAGTCTTCAGGAACTTCACCTGTTTTGTATATTTTCTGTATGAACTACAATGAACCCATACGAATAACAATAAAGGGAGAGAAACTAGGGCAGGTTACAGAATTTAACTACTTAGGTAGCAAAATAACAGCAGATGGAAGGAGCAAAAGTGACATTAAAAACAGAATACAACTTGCCAAAATAGCATTCAATGGAAAAAGAAACTTACTGACGAGTAGAAATGTTAGTTTAGACGTAAGAAAGAGAGTCATGAAAACCTATGTGTGGAGTACAGCCCTTTACGGATGTGAAACTTGGACTAGTGGAAAAGAAGAAAAGAGAAGATTAGAGGCATTCGAAATGTGGTGCTACCGGAGAATGGAAAAAATCAGCTGGCGAGACAAGGCTACAAACGAAGATGTCCTCAGAAGAGTGAAAGAAAACAGATCTCTTTGGCGAAATATACAGAAAAGAAGAATAACCTTCATAGGTCACATTTTACGGCATAACAATTTCATTAAGAGAATATTAGAAGGAATCATTGAAGGAAGAACTCGCCGAGGACGACCTAGATTAAGCTACATTCAACAAGTAATAAATGGCATCGGGTGCCAGACCTATGCAGATATGAAGAAGAAAGTTGACAAAAGAACGGAATGGCGTGCTGCTGCCAACCAACCTGTGGGTTGATAACCGAAGAAGAAGAAGAAGAATTTGGTGTGACCTGTGCAACTTTCTAGTCTTTAGGTATGGGTCTTTCGTAGAGCGAACGGTTGTACATGATTGCTAAGTATGGAGCTAATGCGTCAGCATACTCCGAAAGGAACGTAATTGGTATACAGTCTGGACCAGAACACTTGTTTTTAGTAAGTGATTTAAGTTGCTTCACTACTCCGAGGATATTTACTTCTACGTTACTCATGTTGGCAGCTGTTCTTGATTCGAATTCTAGAATATTTACTTCGTCTTCTTTTGTGAAGGCATTTCGGGAGGCTGTGTTTACTAACTCTGCTTTTTCAGCACAGTCTTCGACAGTATCTCCATTGCTATCGCGCAGAGAAGGCATTGATTGTGTCTTGCCGCTAGCATGTTTCACATACGACCAGAATCTCATTGGATTTTCTGCCAGGTTTCGAGACAAAGTTTCGTTGTGGAAACTGTTATAAGCATCTCGCATTGAAGTCCGGGCTACATTTCGAGCTTATGTAAAAGATCTGCAGTCTTGAAGATTTTGCGTCTGTTTAAATTTGGCGTGTTTTTTTTTCGTTGTAATCCATCCAGTACTTGGCAGAGAAAAGAGAATATAGGATTTTCAGTTGTTAAACTACTTCTAAAACCAGACTCTACATTTGGCAGCAAATTATGTGAAATGAAATCAACAATTATCCTTACATACATAGCCTTTTCAATAACTTTAGCGAACACTGATGTCATGTAAATAGGACTAAAATTGTCTACGTTACCCCTTTCTCCATTGCTACAAATCGGCTTTACTACTATGTACTTAAATCGTTCATGAAACTGAACATTCCTAAAGGAAAAATTACAAATATGGATAAGTACAGGGCTAACACGTGCAGCACAGTATTTTGCAGTTGTCCTGTGAATGACTGTGCAGGGC
Organism: Schistocerca nitens; assembly: GCF_023898315.1. Lineage (NCBI taxonomy): Eukaryota > Metazoa > Arthropoda > Insecta > Orthoptera > Acrididae > Schistocerca > Schistocerca nitens. Next base: position 373,834,693 of record NC_064615.1, on the reverse strand, counting down.
GAACTGAAGAATATCCAAATGCTGCCGGCGCCTCCTGGCTCGTCGCGGCAGTTGAGCAACGTCCAGGGTTTCATGCCACACATGCACCTGAGCTACGAGCACGCGCTGCTCGAAGTGTGCCGGTACGACACGAGCGTCGTGGCGATGCACTGGAGCCGCCTCTACGCCCTCTGGAGGGCCGCGCCCTGCCCGCTGGCCATCGTGCCAGCCTCCCAGATGCACGTCGACGTAGTCATACCCATGAGGAAGGACACCCCTTACCTGGAGATCATCAACTACTCGTAAGTGGACCAGCTTACCATAAAGTCTTCAACAATTTGAAGACAGTGCCGATTGCAGCACTGATTTGCCTGATAATAAGAGTAATGTGTAGTGTAAATCCAAGAACATCATGTCGAAACCTATTCAAAGAATTGGGCATATTAACCACAGCTTCTCAGTATATTTATTCCTCAACGAAGTTTCTTATAAATAATACATCTCTTTTTCCAACTAACTGCTTAGTACACTGTATCAATACTAGGAATAAGAACAATATACATAAAGATTTAAAATCACTTACTCTTGCCCAGAAAGGAGTCCAGTATTCAGCAACGCATATTTTCAGTAAGTTACCAGCAACCATTAAGAGTTTAGTTTCAGACAAGGCACAATTTAAACATAATTTAAAAGAATTTTTGGTGGCCAACTCCTTCTATTCCATCCATGAGTTTCTCAACAAGTGCAGTAGACCATTTTAATGAAAATTTATTATAATTTAATTTTTGACAGTACTTGGTTGTAACAGCCAAGTAGCTACCTACTGTGTGAATGATGGATGTGTGGAAAGCAAATGTAAATCTTAAGTCTGTAAATAGTGGAAGTTTAATTTTAAATCTTGTACACAATCTGACTGTTCTTAACTGAGGATCACTGAAATGAATAATTTACTTTAATTTTTGACAATACTTGGTTGTAACAGCCAAGAAACTAGCAAATGTCTGAATGATGGATTTAATGAAAGCAGATGTAAGTATTAAACCTTTAATTATTAGAAGTTTAAATTTAATTCATGTACATAATTTTACTGTTTATTGACCGAGGATCATTAAAATTAATGAAACCCTAGTTTTTCTAATTACATTTTTGTAATGTGTTTATCTGACATGTTCCACACCCAGGAGGAATCCCTCTTTTATGGGTCTATGGAATGAATAATTAATCTAATCTAATCATCGTTATGCTGGATTTTATTTGGTACATTCGAGATCCTTATTTAGCAAGAATTACAAGCAAACGTGAAAAATTATGGATAGAGAATTAAATTTAACTTCCTGTTAATGACTATCTAAATCCATCAGTCTGCCCCCTTTCTTGACAGCCAATCTTCTCCTCTCTCAAGCCAGAATACAGGGGTAGTGACAGAGGCAATGTGCTAAAAAATGGCCTTGGTCCAGCTGGCCCATTCGGTAGCAGACCTACCTCTTAAAGCCCTCTTTCCAGTGTTAAGGCGAGAATTGCCACTCTTTTGGGGGTGAATGGGATCAGGTGATCACTGACATAGTTCACAGAATCGGGGCAGCAACTCTCTCTGTAGAGTTAATACATAAGGGAAGTTTCACACTGGAGGAAGACATCAGTTTTATCAAAAGTCACACCTGGTGTAAGTCAAAGAGGTACTGTTGTGGCACTGTGGACTTAGAAATTTTCCTGGCGTACCAAATACAGTGAAACCTCACGAGAAGACCACCCCTTTAGAACGACCCCGTCTCTAACCGACCATATTTTTAAGGAACGGAAATAAACTTCCATAAGACTAATGCATCTTTATCCCCTTTGAGATGCCCACCCCTTTTCCCAACCAACGACCACTCTTTAACTACCTATGTCTTCCCTTTACGAGGACCATAACAACCTTAGAAGAGGGAATTACAATACTGTGTTACTGTGAAGTTTCTCGTTGACAATGTAACACAACAATCTCTAAAATTTAATTGTCATTTGTACTTCTAATAGCAAACAGTTCTGATTTTTCCTCTGTAGTGAACAGTCACGGCTACTTCAAATAAAAGAAAACATGTTGTTCTTTCACTAGAGCAGTGAATTTCTGTTCTCAGAGAGAGAAAAAAAGGAAAACTTCAGCATCAGTTAGTGGGTGAGTCTAATTGTGGAAAAAGTCAAATATGAAGAAAACACCAACAAAAATTCAAAGAAAAGTCGCTGGCAACCATTTGAAGACGTTAATAATTCTGTTTTAAAGTAGTTTAATAGAGCTCGTGCCAAAGGAGTGCCTATTAGTAGACCAGTGTTACAAGGAAGAGCTCTTAAATTTGCTTGTGATCTTGGAATTCCTAATTCCAATGCAAGCAACGGCTGGTTGGGCCGATTTCGTGTCCGACAGAGTATCGTTTTCCGACCAGTCTGTGGAGAAGAAGTTAATCAAAGTGTTGTATCCGACTGGAAGTCGAGTCTTAGTAAAATTACAGGTGGCTATTATGGCAGTGACATTTACAACATCAATGAATCTGGTCTATTTGTAAAAGTTACTCAGGACAAAACACTAACCGTGAAGGGCGAACAGTGTAAATCAGTGCAAAGGCGGCAAATGGCGAAACAAAGATTAACGATCGGTCTTTGTGCTAACCTACGCTGTGGAAAAGGCGAATCACTGGTGACACATACAACAAATCATCCACGGTGCTTCAAAAACAATGACATTTCCTTGCTTATTAGTGTCTCTTGGCATGCAAATAAAAATGCATGGATTTTCTTTCGTTCTTGGATGAATAACTTAAATTCAAAAATGAGCATTCATTGAAGAAAAATCCTACTTTTCGTAGATAACGTATCTTGTCATTCCAGCGAAAACTTATCAAATGTGAAAGCAAAATTTTTCCCTGCCAAGACAACACCGTGTTGAGGCTCTTGACAGAGGAGTAAACCGATCTTTTAAATTAAATTACAGAATCCTTAGTTGGGATTGTGGACAGCGCCATATCCGTGTATGACATACCTAAGTCTGTGATCGTAGATGATGCTGACATCTGGACGAAAAGTACGTGAAATGAAGTGAAGAACGAAACAATTAGAAAATGCTTCATCAATTCTGGTTTTCAGTCTTCTCAAAATGGCTACGAATTAATTAACATCGTTTGTCACCTGTGCGATGCAGCCAATATTTAATTGGACATTTCTACAGTGAACAAAAAGTTAAATGCTTCATTAGTGGCGATAATTGGGAATTTTTAGTAGTGGAAATTAACCCAGATCCTTAATGTAGTGACAACCAAAACTGTGACAACGAAGATGACGCAATTCCTGTAGAGGAAATTCCATTAAGCGATGCCTTACATAGTATTGCTAGACACAAGTCCCTTGCTTCTGAGTTTTCCAACTAGAAACTGATGTAGTTACTGTGAGGTGGAAAAGGAATATCAGAATGTGATTGAAAACAAATGCATGAAAAAGTGTGTGCAGATGTCAATTACCGCGTATTTTACTACGCAGGACAATGCGACACCCCACACGTCCAGAATTGCTACGGAGTGGCCCCACGAACAGCCTTCTGAGTTTAAACACTTCCGCTGGCCACCAAGCTCTCCAAACATGAACGTTATTAAGCATATCTGGGATGCCTTGCAACGTGCTGTTCAAAAGAGATCTCCAGCCCCTCGTACTCTTACGGGTTTATGGACAGCCCTGCAGGATTCACGGTGTCAGTTCCCTCCAGCACTACTTCAGACATTAATCGAGTCCTTACCACGTCGTGTTGCGGCACTTGTGCGTACTCTTGGGGGCCCTACACGGTATTCACAGGTGTACCAGTTTCTTTGGGACTTCAGTGTACATTATAAGAGATTGTTTTTCATTGTAGCAGTTGTTGTCAATTATTGTGTTTAAATGATTATATCCAGTACCACATTTTACCTTGACCACCCTTTAACACCAACCCTCCAGATCACCACTTTCTCACAAAAATTTAAGTAGTCGACTTAAAAAGGCTTCACTGAACACTGTCTGATCAAAAGTGTCTTGAGCCGCGGAGTGGCCATTTGACTTCACGAGACACAGACCCGACAGTATAAAAGGTGGTGGGGATTATTATGTTGTCAGTAGAGAGGCAGTATCAGCAGAATGGTCAGTCAGCAGAGCTCAATGACTTCGAGCTTGGGCTCATCATTGGATGTCACTTAAGTAACTAATCCATTAGGGACATTTCAATACTTCTAAAGCTGCCCAAGTCGGCTGTTAGTGATGTGGTTGCGAAGCGGAAACGCAAAAGAACAACCAGAGGTAAACCGAGATCAGGTAGACCTCGTGTTATTGAACGATAGGCACCGTCGAGCACTGCGGAGGGTGGTTGTAAAAAATTCCATGAAATCAGCAGATAGTAACTCGTGAGTTCGAAAGTTGTACCAGCAGTCCAACTAGCACAATGACTGTGTGTAGGAAGTTAAAACTACCGGGATACAATAGTCGAGCAGCTCCTCACAAGCCACACGTTTCCCTAGTCAGTGCCAAGCGGCACTTGAGGTGGTAAAAAGAGGGACGCCATTGGACAGTGGATGACTGGAAACGAGTGATTTGCAGTGATGAATGACGCTAAATCCTGTGGCGATCCGCTGGAAGAGTCTGGGTTTGGCGAATTCCTGGAGAACGCTACCTGGCTTCACGTGCAGTGTGAGCAGTGTAAAGGGTGAAGGAGGTGGTGTTGCAGTATGTTGGTGTTTTTCTCGGTTGTGGTGTGGACTCCTTATTTCACTTAACAAAATAAACCAGCTTCTGTTTCATATGAATAAAGAAATATCGAATCATTTATTCCACCCAAAATTGAGATGTGTGCAAAAATCAAGCAGAATGCCAGCAAGATATTCGAAGTGCAATTCAGAGAGTGCAAAATACACACAAAGTCATATTCAGGAATAAAATGCTATGAAATCAGATTCTGCTTTGAACCAGAATAAATATGGATACTTTAAATCACCCAATAAGTAACCAAAATCGTAGACTCATAAATTTGCAGTGCCAGAAGTCACCTGCAACGAACCAAGGTCGTGTTACCTGAATTCCTTGCATGAATTTCATCCCCAGCTGCACACTGTACATGTTCCCAAAGAACGAAAAACCACGCCGTCCGGGTAATACTCGTAAAATTAATATGCAAGACTGAAGTAAATACACTATGTGATCAAAAGTATCCCGACATCCCCAAAAAATACGTTTTTCTTATTAGGTGCATTGTGCTGCCACCTGCTGCCAGCTATTCCATATCAGCGACCTCAGTAGTCATTAGACATCGTGAGAGAGCAGACTGGGGCTCTCCGCGGAACTCACGGACTTCGAACGTGGTCAGGTGATTGGGTGTCACGTGTGCCATACGTCTGTAAGAGAGTTTTCCACACTAAAAAACATCCTTAGGTCCACTGTTTCAGATGTGATAGTGAAATGGAAACGTGAAGGGACACGTACAGCACAAAAGCGTACAAGCCGACCTCGTCTCAAGAGGGTCGTAATGTGTAATAGGCAGACATCTATCCAGACCGTCACACAGGAATTCCAAACTGCCTCAGGATCCACTGCAAGTACTATGACAGTTAGACGGGAGGTGAAAAAATTTGGATTTCATGGACGAGCGGCTGCTCATAAGCCACACATCACGCCGGTACATGTCACACAACGCCTCGCTTGTTGTAAGCAGCGTAAACATTGGACTATTGAACAGTGGAAAAACGTTGTGTGGACTGACGAATCACGATACACAATGTGACGATCCGATGGCAAGGTGTGGGTATGGCGAATGCCCGGTGAACGTCATCTGCCAGTGTGTGTAGTGCCAACTGTAAAATTCGGAGGCGGTGGTGTTATGGAGTGATCGTGTTTTTCATGGAGGGGGCTTGCATCCCTTGTTTTGCATGGCACTATCACAGCACAGACCTACACTGATGTTTTAAGCACCTTCTTGCTTCCCACTGTTGAAGAGCAATTCGGGGATGGCGATTGCATCTTTCAACACGACCGAGCACCTGTTCATAATGCACGGCCTGTGGCGCAGTGGTTGCACGACAAAAACATCCCAGTAATGGACTGGCCTGCACAGAGTCCTGACCTGAACCTATAAAACACCATTGGGATGTTTTGGAAAGCCAACTTCGTGACAGGCCTCACCGACCGACTTCGGAACCTCTCCTCAGTGCAGCACTCCGGAAGAATGGGCTGCCATTTCCCAAGAAACTTTCCAGAACTTGATTGAACGTATGCCTGCGAGAGTGGAAACTGTCATCAGGGCTAAGGGTGAGCCAACACCATACTGAATTCCAGGATTACCGATGGAGGGCGCCACGAACTTGTAAGTCATTTTCGGGCAGGTGTCCGGATACTTTCGATCACATAGTGTATGATCGAGACATGAACTTAGGAATTCTCTTCCAGTCTAGTTTTAATTTTATACACTGACCACAATTTTATTTTATCTTTGTAACTGTCTTTTTTTTTAACAGTGACTTTGTTAAATTGGTGTACCATACATACAGAGTGTGACGTCCCCTAACATGCTAGCCCACACTCCTTTATACTCCCTGACTTTGTAAAGTATGTATGTTGGTGGCTTGCAAGCTCTGTGCACAGCACACAAAACTGAGGGGTAGTTCTGCTATTACAATGGGTATCGTACACACTACTATATTTATCGTACGTGTGTTTTAGATTAGTTACGTAAGATCAAACTAAGCACGCATTTTTAACAAATCTGAAGATGCTCATAAATTGAACGATACTGGTACTACTATATAATCATATGCGGCAATAGACAGTAATAAAAAAAATCAGAATAAAAGTTCAGTTGCAGCGGATTTATGTCAGCTCGACGTCATGTCGAGTTTTCACAAAACTTAACGTGATGGGGAAAAAGGAAAGTTGGGCTCAAGTACACTCCCTGCCCTTTGCGAGTAACATAGCGGTATTAAGACGGAAGAGGAAGCTAAGAAACAACTCAGCAACCCATGCAAGATAGCCAGAAGGGTGAGACTGAGGATCGCTTTCGAAAAGACTTGCAGAGTCGTTAGTAAAGATCAGAAGGCACCCTACAAAAGGTGGAGAAATCTAAATATCGCGGAATATACAGTATACAAAGAAAAATGAGGAGTAGTGAGAAGATAATAGAGAGAGTGGTGAAGATGAGATCACCATTGATCAGAGACATACACAATAAAAGAAGTATATCAATAGAGGGAAAGACCTGTCATTGCAAGGCAATGGTTAGGAATGCAGTACTATATGTGACCCTCGCAATGATTCGAAGATATGGTACGGAATACCTAGAGAATGAAAACAGAAGAGTACTGAAGAAAATACTGGTCCCAAAGCAGATGGTGGAAGATGTATGTGAAACATGTAGGGCAGGATCAGGAGAAATCGGACTGGAGAGGATAAGATTTGCGCGACTGTGATTATGATGAATTTCGGCCGAATGATCAAAAGAGTTTTGGAGGCAACGGGTAGAACAAGAGGAAAGGTGATTGTAGAGAGCAAGAGGGATTTACTGGAGATAGCAATCAAGGTGGAAGGGGAGGAAAATATTCCACAGATCAACGACAGAGAGCGATACTGGAAAAGGGTTGAGAATAAAATATTTTTGAAGTACAGCGGAGAGAAGAAGGGAAAGACGAAGAGGTTCTGGGAGGAGACGATGAAAATCCAATCCATGAAGAAGCTACTTGCGTGTGATCCTACAGAGTCCGTAGCTGAACAAGAATAGGAAGAAGAAGAAAAAGATGCGAAACATATGGGGCTCCTCCTATACAAATCATGATACTAAAACACACCTGCGTGAAACATAAGACTCGTCTGCCACGTGAAGGTCAGATTCAAGATCTAATAGGTAAACAAGATTAAAGATCGTTATTTCATATACGAGGTACTACCCAAAAGTTCCTGGAATCTAACACAAAATAAAATTACATTATACAAGATTTTTATTCGCCACCGTCATTTTCAAAGCAGTCCCCTTGGGAGCTCAGACTGCGACGCCATTGTTCCTACTACGAACGCAATGCATCCTGAAAGTCGTTTTTAGTTCAAAAAATGGTTCAAATGGCTCTGAGCACTATGGGACTTAATTTCTGAAGTCATCAGTCCCCCAGAACTACTTAAACCTAACTAACCTAAGGACATCACACACATCCATGCCCGAGTCAGGATTCGAACCTGCGACCGTAGCGGTAGTGCGGTTCCAGACTGTAGCGCCTAGAAGCGCTCGGCCACTCCGGCCGGCTCATTTTTAGTCAGTGTGTTCAGCACCCCTTGCGATTCCACTTGAATCTTCTCTATCGTGCCAAATCTTTGTCCCTTCAATTCCACTATTGTCATAATGAAGGACCCAGTCATTTCTACTTATCTTCTCTGGACGTTTCCTTTTCGTATCCTCCTTTAGCAGCCTTAGAGATCACCAGATGTGAATGGTCTGCCTATGTTCTTTCACAATCACATTTCGAATAGCACTGACATTTTCTGGTTTAATGCCACTGGTGGTCGTCCCGAACGTTCATCATCAGCAGCAAATATCTGGCCATTTTTAAAGCGCTTAAAATAGTCACAAGCTTCTATCTGGCCCAAAGCGTCATTACCGAATGTTTACTCTAACATTTTGTACGGTTCTGTGGCTGTTTTACCAAGTTTAGAAGAGAACTTGATACAGCAACGCTGTTCTCCAGGTAGATCATTGCAAAATCGCGAATACAGGCAAACGTCACAATGGAAAACTGCCCGCCAACAATAAACACATCTACTTATATCGAAGATGCCAGGCATACTGATGCACGAAACATGTAATAAGTTGCTCCTAGCGGGGTTTTGTTGTACGACCGTTTGCAAGAGGAGGTCAAACAAATTTCGGGAACCTCGAATTCTTCTCTAGACATGACTGTTGATCTATTATATGCACAAAATGTACTATGTAATCTGAGAATATTTAGCAAATCAATAATAAAATCTCCAAAAACTAAAATCTTAGGGATGTTGCATTTTCCCAAGTGAGAAATGGTATTTTCTTGGACCTCTGTGAAAAAATCGATACCACTTGCAGGGGTACGGATACTGTCAATACAACCAATTTAAAAACAGGTAGTATTATAGTAGCTACCTCAAATACACTTTCATTGCTGTAATTATTATTATCAAGGACAGTATAATGTGGTTCAAGATCATTATTGATCTACATTGAACAACCTTAACAATTAAAACTCGATACTTTTCTGCAGCCTGATGGCACATGGAGACGAAGTTGATTCTTATTTAACCAAGGCTAATTTACACACAAAACAGTATTCTTGATTTCTCATAGTAGAACACTAAGCTCATCCATTTTACTTTTTAGTGGTCTGATATGGATATGCAAGAATAATCTGCATGTCTTATAGAATAGGGATAGATTTGATCAGAGTACACTAGGCCTATACTTTATCCTTCTTCAGAAAGTACCACATTTCCAATTATGTTTGTACTGTTGAGTTGAGTTTTAACTTGTTGGTGGTGGCATGCTGAGGCCCCAGTGACCTAATTGTTGATTCGGTATCAGGTATAAAAAAACCATTGCTTCTTCTTGGCGCTTGGTACCTTTTGGTCCTATTTGACAACCTAAGGGCAGCCTTCTGTGTGAGATTTTCGCTTGAATGCTGAATGGGAGATTGAAACAGGTGGTAAGCTGATAAAGGTGTCTTAGCACAGAACACACAGAAAGATGTATTCTTCTGTTAGACATTACTCTTTTGCTGCATGGAACTGTGGAGCATGTTGGCTTCTTGGGCAATATTATCTGTCGTCATAGAAGTGTTAATGGTGCAATATTCACCACAAGAAGTGTGTTCATCATGGGATATGGAAGGGGAAACAGATTTCTCAATGTTCTCTCATTCTAAGTGTTTGTATATATGGACTCAAAGTTTTTGTGCAATTTAATATTTGCTTTCTGTTGAGATGTAGTCCATGCCTGGTATAGTCATGTATTTGCCAAATCTTGTTATGTCTACCCAACATCACAGATTTTTGTATGCGATGGATCCATGACATACCATTAAGGTTGTGTGTAAGCTGGTTCTCTCGTGGCCTATCTTATCTGTAACAAATTTTGAACATAATTAGTTTCATATGATCAGTTACTAATAGTAGCTTATCCACAAAAGCATTGAATTTGGATAAGTTTGATCAGCGTTATTATCCCAGTTAGAAAAATAACAAAATTCCTGGTATGGTACTTCATATCTTTTGACAACATTTCCGAGACATGTATTTCGCTTCACAACAGTCCATTTAGATTTGTCTGCCTTCCTTGCATTATTTTCCAACCAAATGAAACGTAAAGAAATAATATAAAAATGGATGTTATTGGTGTAATGAGGATCAGTTGACACAAGGGATGCCATTACCCCAATCATGATGATTACCATTACAGTTAATGCATGGTTTAATTCAACAATTAAGAAAGGTAATGTTCTTAAAATCTTTAATAAATAACTACAGGGTGATTATAATTAAAGTGCAGCTACTGGCAGGGGTCCAGTGGGGGTAAATATCGTATAACAGTGAACCTTGGTAGATACGATAATGCGTTAATGCGGAACCAATTTGCGCTAGAAAAAAATTTGTTCCATTTCTGGCCACCAGGTGCCAATCTGGCGCTGTGAATGCAAGAAAGACGTGTATTCAATCGGTTCCACATATAGTGGATTAGAAACGAGACATTGACAGAAAAGTTCAAACAACTGACAAAGGCATAATGTTGATTTTATTATTATCCACTGCATAAGTAATGTGTTCAACATGAGAACTGTAGACGTCGGCGAGATGATTCTTCCTTAAAACGACATGATCAACAGCACCAAATTTGCACCTCATGGCAAAAATTGGAACTAATTTTTTCCAGGATAAATCGGTTCCGCATTAACGCATTAGCATATGCACCAAGTTTCGCTGCCATGCGATAATTACAGCCCACACTGGTCCTCCTTGAATAGTTGCACTTTATTTACAACTAAGCAGTATCGGATTCAAAAGCAGCGCTTACCTTGATGCTATGTAATCATTAGTATGTCAGCAGAAGCAATGAAACAGGCGAGTAACTGCAATCTGCACACTCGCTTTGCTTAAAAAAAAAAAAAAAAGAAAAGAAAAGAAAACCGCGCTCTAAACACTCTATCACGCTCAACATCGAAACAAAAGCTGCCGAGATGTCGAGCTCTAGTGTAGTAGTTTCAGAGGGAGGCACCTGGTGTCAACACCGATCAGTTGCAGTTTGCATTAACAATTTTATAAGAAATCATAGTGACCACGATTACCCCTTGGCTTCTATTACCCCAGCCTTCCCTGGCAGGATCTGAGATTGAAGAGGTTGTTTTCAGATTAGCAGGTGAAGCTGCTAACCGGTAGACCATGACCAATATGGGAAACATTAGCAAACGGTATATCAGCGTATAATTTTTTGAAGAACCACTGAATGCTATTAAATGAATTGTATCACGTTAATAAGGAAAAAATCTGAAGTACATGTACTGTCGTTGTCACAGTAAGTACATAAGAGTATGCAGAAGAACACTCACATTGTTGCATATTATAATTTGTAGTTTAATTTGATTTGCTGTCGTATTTGTTTACACAATCGTTGTTGAAGAAACAGTACCACGTAACTGGCTTTTCCAATTTTCCTGTTACCATGAGAATGACGAATTTTCAATTCTTTACAAACAAGATAAACTCCGCGTAACTTCAGAATCATGAAATACCGCGAAACTGGAGGCCGTTCACAGGCGATACAGTTGTCTATGGGGAAGTTGTAACTACAGTAGCCTGCAGCGAAATGCAGAAACACGTACAGAGAATCGACGATTGTTGCAGTGGCTGACGCCTGTCAGTCACTCTCAAAAACGAATGTCCACTTCCACACGCTACTTTCAGGTGAGAAATGATTTCTTTCTCGGTGAAACTATCGTCTGTTTCCATCTACCGAAAATGCTACTTTCCAACTTCGAGAGATACGTAACAAACAAAGAAAACTGTACTGTGGCTGTGCACCCTTTTGTATTTACGCGGAGAATCGACATGAGTACTATTTATACCATGATGATACATTAGGAATGTATGACAGGCGCGGCTGGATGCGGACTGGTTTAACAGATGGTTTGGCGTCGCTCGTGTCCCGACACAGGCAAGCGTCACCTTGTCCTCTATTACTGGCAATAAACGCGGGCCACGAAGTGAGCCGGCTGTCAGATGGGCAACGGGTAGTCCCAACGGTTACTGCGAGTGGTTTCCTCCGGGCGGGTGGCCGTTACAGGTAGGCGCGTGGCGTTAGGCTCGGTGCACACGGGCGATTTATTATCGCGAGCTCGGAGCGCCATTTTCTCGCTCGTTTCGGCTGTTCATGTGAAACAATGGAGCAGCGCCCACTATTGCAGTGATGCTGTGAACTCGCCGCGATGTTGACCGCCTTGCCAAGAGGAGTATTACAGAAGGCCAGTTACGCCCAATGACTATCCCGTCTACGGATCTTACATCGACGATACGGAAGGCTGCTTACCACGCTTGGAACTGTGAATAACATGTCTCTCAGCACTCTTTGGGCGGCCACCTGGTGGGCATACAACCGAACATCTCTTCTCGACCATGATTCGCCTCGGTGCACCTTCGTAGATATCATGTGACTTCTACGAGTTTTATTCGTCTAATTAACATGGGCGGAATGGCTTTTTGTACAGTGAAGCATAAGCTGAAATATTAGGTTGAAGCTTTACAGGGGGTACCCCAAAAAACCGGAATTATTTTTTAAAAGTTATATATTTTCAAATTGCTTACATAACAATCTTGGTCCCTTCAAAATACTCTTCGTTACAGCTAATAAGGTCATACTGGTGTTTTCCCTGTTCGAAACATTTTTTGTAGTCATCTTTAGAAATGGCTGACAGCTTTAACTTCGTTTTTTCCTTGACTTCTCAATGTTGACTTGTCATGCGTGGGAATAGAAGAAGTCACACGGAGCCAGGTCAAGCGAATAAGGTGCGTGGGGCAGTGGAACCATGCCATTTTTCGTCAAAAACTGTCTAACAGAGATGGCTGTGTGTGCAGGTGCATTGTCATGGTGGAAAAACCAGCCTCCAATCAGCCCAAATCTTCCGTTAAAATTCGCTGACCGAGCTCCAAGACAACCTACTAATCTCTGACAGTTGATCAATTGTCTGTCGACGGTCTGCTAGAACCAGGTCTCGACTTTTTTCAATATTTTCGTCGATTCCGGCATTTGATGAACATCCAGAACGAGGTTTGTCATTACTCGACATATCGCCATTTTTAAATCGTGCAAACCATTCGTACAATCGAGTTTTTCACATAGTGTCATCTTGGTAAGCTGTTTTCAACATTAGAACAGTTTTAGCAGCATTTCTCCGAGTAGAGAAACAAAATTTCACAGCTACACGTTGTTCACTTAAAGTTGCCAGCATAAAAAATGAAATAAGAGCAAAACAGTGCTAGCAAAAACAATCACTGCAGATGTACATAACGAGCCAGGTCGACAAAAAAGGCGGCACTGAACTGGCAATGAGTTGTGCTATACACGCCTAGCGGCAGAAATGCGTACTACACAAGCTCCGCCCACGGAAATGATGTTACTCTGGTCTTTTGGGGGAGGGGGAACGGGGGGGTGGTACCCCGTCGTACATTTCGTCTAAGTGAAGAGAAATAGCGATTGTGCTGACTGCATCAGAAACTGTAGCAGCTGTTTTCCAGGCGCCATAATTAACTGGGCTAGCAAATCTGCTTCACACCTTAACATGTAAACACGACAAAAAACGGTTTCCGAAATTCGGTTTTCGTCTTTCGGAACATGTGTCGCATGTAAACGTAGTATGTTACTCGCTCGTGAGCGAGCACGTTGAGCGTGCCAAGTTCAACGTGCTGCTGAACGCTCAGGAACGAAGCGACTTGAGCATACGGTACTTGGGCCCCAACGTGGCATACGCGATCGCAACGCGCTCCAGCGGCAGTTGAGGGATGTTTCTAGTTCGTAAATCACACTGTTTACTCAAAGGGCGCGCGTAAAATTCCCACGTTACCTCTATTAAAACGCACTTTTCCTCCATCATCCACGAAAAGGAAAGTACTATGTCCAATCAATAAGGACACAGGCTTATAAAAGTTCCATTACAAACAGTGCGGTACAAGTTTGGAATACTTCTCTGCATAAGATAAACATTATTTCATCATTCTCACATTTTAGTAAAACCCCAAGGTCAGTCTTACTTGATCACTGTCCCTATCCAATAGCAGAATCTTTGCAACGTGTGAATTACGAAGCGCAAAAGAAAAAGGAGCAAAATATCTTTATACAAGTAGCTGTCCTGTAGATTAAGCCAATCGAACAGTCACCCCTCAAAAAAAGGTGAACTTATATTTACATAACCTCAAATATTATTGTATATACTTATATTAAACTAATAATAAAGTACCAGAACCAAATAAAAACGCGAATGTTCCGAAAAAAATTCGGTAGTGGCAAAACGCAAACCAATGCGCCAACGTACTGCACATCATCGAACAGTGACGCTAGTCATTGCGCTACACCAACAACTTCCATGCTATGCCCAACAATAGTATCTTCCCCCATGCTGAAAACCTTGATCATAGATATGTTACTAATTGAAGTTTAATTATAACAAATCGTACCAAGAACACTGCGTTTTGGGTGGATCTTCAGTGTGTCGCTGCCTTCAAATAGCCTGCTCTCATAATACGAAAGTTACAATAATTCTTTTGTCACGAAAATGATATTTCTCATTATTTTATTGGCACGAATCACACAGTTAACAACGGGTTTTCCAGTGATTCTCAATTTGCTGGTGCTCAGAAACGGCATATATACATATAGGCTTGAAATGAATGCCAATATTGCGCCTCACAACTGTGTACAGAAGGGAGACAGCGTGTGTGTGACGTAGGTGGCGTTGTGCCGTCTCATTGGTCAACGCTCAGAGGCACGCTTAAAGGCACGCTCAGAATATCTGACATGCCAGATATTGCTCTGCACGTTCGGAAAGACTCCCGAACGTGCTATTCCACGCTATGACGTCAGAAACTCGGCACGCTCAACGCTCAACGTTCGGATGCACCGTCCGTGTGCCGATGGCTTAAAGCCGTCGGCACACGGACCGTGCTGTCGAACGTTAACGTTGAGCGTGCCAAGTTCAACGTGCTGCTGAAAACTGAGGAATGATGCGACTTGTGCATACGGTACGTGGGGCCCAACGTGGTATACGCGATCGCAACGCACTCCAGCGGCAGTTGAGCGATGCTTCTAGTTCGTAAATCACACTGTTTACTCAACGGGCGCGCGTAAAATTCCAACGTTAGCTCTATTAGAACGCACATTTCCTCCATCGTCCACGAAAAGGAATGTACCAAGTCCAATAAATAAGGACAGAGACATATAAAAGTTCCATTACAAACAGAGCGGTACACATTTGGAATACTTCTTCGCATAAGATAAACATTTCATCATTCCCACATTTTATTAAAACCCCAAGGTCAGTCTTACTTGATCACTGTTCCTACCCAGTAGCAGAATCTTTGCAACATGTGAATTACGAAGCGTAAAAGAAAAAGAAGCAAAATATCTTTATGGAAGTAGCGCAAGCTGCCCCGTAGATTAAGCCAATCGACCAAAGTCACCCCTCAAAAAAAGGTGAACTTATATTTACATAACATCAAATATCATAGTATATACTTATATTAAACTAATAATAAAGTATCAGAAAGGCCGTTTAGCTCTTGAGACAATTTTTACTACTGTGCAATTTCTATGCCGACAAGGACTAGCAATGGGAGGGCACGAAGATGCAAACCCAATTTTTTTTCAATTGTTGGAACTCCGAAAGAATGACATACCTGAGTTTAAAGATTGGTTAGGGCGTTCAGGGTATAAGTGGACGTCCCACGATACTCAAAAAGAGATCATTGATCTACTAGGAAAGTTTGTGTTGAGAAAGGTATTGGCTTCAATCAAGAAGACTGAACATTTTTCTACTATTGTTGACGAAACAAGTGATTCTTTGATTCACGAACAAGTGTCATTTTGTATTCGTACTGTCAGTGATTCCTTAATCATCAACGAAGACTTTATTGGCTTATATGAGACTCCCAACACTGAATCACAAACTCTCTTTAGTATTTTAAAACACGTTTTTGCTCCTCTTGATTTGTCAATGGGTAACTTAAGAGGACAGTGCTATGATGGTGCCTGGAATATGAGGGGTACGTTCAAAGGACTAAAAAAGTTAGTTTTGGATATACAACCAAAAGCACATTATGTGCACCGCACTGCTAGCACTTCAGACTTGGCAGTTGTAGACAGTCTCCGCTATCTTGCGTCTGTCAGGGATATTATGGCTCTAGCCAATGACTTAATAAACACCTAAGGGAATCCAACAAACGGATGGGACTTCTCAGAAGCATACGCTGTGAGAGCGCCAACGACCAAACTGGTCTAAGACCCCTTTGTCCGACTCGATGGGCTATGTGAGCTTATCTTGAGAATATTGAAAAACTTTGATGAATTTCTAGAGTTTTTTTGAAACATTTTCTGAGGAGGACAAAAAAGAGGTAGGTTACAAATGTGCAGGCTACCTTGAGTCAATATTGTAATTCAAGACTTATTCTTTTTGTGTCTTTACTCCATGCAATGAACCCTGTAGAGGATGTCAATGGAAAAATTCAAGGCCCTCACCTAAGTGTTGCTGATATGGAAAAAATATATGAAAAACCTTCACAAGTTAATGATTTTTCGCTTCCGCAGAATCGAAGTTTCCGGGGTTCTAATGTCGATCGTATGACTCTAGAATGCTTAAACATCTTTAAAACTCACGATTTTTCATCCAAAATTTAGAAAATTTCCCGGGGCAAGACCCCCAGTATGCCCCCCCCCTAACCCAATATTTTTTATAAGTCGGCGCCCCTGCAGCGGTGACACTGCGAACTCGAACTGTGCTCGCCAACCACTGCTACGTCACAGCGATCTTGCCGATTGGCGCGATGCAGCAGTCGTTGTTGGTGAATGGGGCAGTGCACACACGGGTGTGAAAGCTATGTGGGAGAAGAGGCAACAAGCCACATAATTCCTTGCAGACCACTAGAGGCGCTAGGGATCAAACGAAGCTGCAATTGACCAATGAGAGTTGGCCAATGGTGGTTGTTGACATTCTGTCGTCTTGATCTGTACTGTAATCTACGGTCTTTGCATTTGTTTCATATTCACATACTACTGATCTTCATTATAAACAGACTGTTTACTTTAAATTTCATGAAGTTCACCGTGGAACTGAAGAGATTTCCTGCTGAAAAAACGTCCACAATTAATCCTAAGGTAAGACACTTAATTTTCAGTAAATAATCTCTTGTGTCATGAGTTAAACTGTGTGGTTTCCATTTGTTTATTTAAATAACGTTGATATGGCAGTAGCAGTTTTATTTAATGAAGTTTCTTCAGAATATTCAACACAACAAATTGACGTTGAAATACTCCTGTAAATTCCCTGGCTGTTCATCTGGATATTACGTGGGTTCAACGGAGAAAGTTAACAACAAGCATTTCTACAGGTATCCAAAACAACCTTAAGAGTTGCTTCTGAAGTGGAAAAGTGTTTGTAAACTGTCACCTGATGTGAACTGTGCTACTTATTTTGTTTGTGAAGATAATTTTTTTGAAGAAGATTTTATGAATAAAACTAGGCATAGACTAAACAGGAGAGTGTTTCCAAAACATGTGGCAGGTGTTCCTTATGAAATTGCTATTATCTGTAGTGAATCAGGTGAAACTGTTGTTAATAGTGAATTAGGCCTACCAAGCACTAGTGATGCTATGGCAAGTGTTCATTATACAGTTGCTAATACCAGAAATGAAACTGGTGTTAATGAACTACAAAACCTTAGTTGTGCTGTGGCAAGTAGTTCTCATGCAGCTGTTAGGACCAGAAGTGGGTCAGGTGAAACTGATGTTAATAGTGAATTAGGCCTACCAAGCACTAGTGATGCCATGGAAAATCTTTATTATACAGGTGCCAATACCAGAAGTGAAACTGGTGTCAAGGGATTACTTAGCACTAGCTGTGCTGAACAGTGTAATTCATAGAGTGATGCACATCTTAAATTTTCCATCCCCCCTCAAAATGAATCTGCAGATGGTGAGTACATATTCTTATCTGAGACATTTTGTAATGAGGAAAATGGGGTTTCAGGTACAAGGGTTTCAAAAACAGACTTAACTCCAATAAAATCAAAATGTACAAGATTCATAGGAATACTCTAACAAGAGTTAACAGTTGAAAGCAAAGCTACATCATGAAAAATCAGAACTTAAAGCTGTCAAAGATTTATATGAGAGCAATACTTTCTCTATCATAGAAACTAATTTAAATTCTGTTGACAAAGATTTCATAAACAGCCAATTAAGAAAAGTTCATCAATCAGGAAATGCGAGGCGATGGACATCTGGGGACATAGTATTTGATTTATCCTTATACAAATATTTGTAAGTTCATTTTTATCTTCCTTCTGTGATGTATCTGAAATCTCTGTTGTTTAAAATACCATTTGAACCAGTATTGAATACTCCTGTGATGAATGTAATAAAAGCAGAAGTTGAGGCAGTGAACAACAGTGATAAATATTGTGCTTTGTTGTTTGATGAAATGTCTTTGAAGAGAAGGTTGTATTATGTTGCAAGTAAACACGAAATTTCAGTTTTTCAAGATTTAGGGCATTTAGGGAGGTAAAATGTACATGCAAAACATGCATTAGTTTCCACAATTAGAGGCATACATAAAAGCTTGAAGCAGGATGTTGCTTATTACTTTACTCAGAACTCACTTTCAAGTATCACTTTAAAGTCTTGTTACCTATGTCGTAAGGCAATTGCAAGAAATAGGGCTGAAGGTAGTTTGTACCGTTTGTGACCAGAGTGCAATCAACCAGAGAGCACTGAAGCAATTCTGCTGTGAGAAATCTTCTGAGTCCAAAAAAATGTTCAAATGTGTGTGAAATCTTATGGGACTTTACTGCTAAGGTCATCAGTCCCTAAGCTTACACACTACTTAACCTAAATTATCCTAAGGACAAACAAACACACCCATGCCTGAGGGAGGACTCGAACCTCCGCCGGGACCAGCCGCACAGTCCATGACTGCAGCGTCATAGACCGCTCGGCTAATCCCATGCAGCTTTCTGGGTCCACTCCATTTCGTTTTTTAGTCAATGATGAACCTATTGCAGTAATTTATGATGTCCCACGTCTACTACAGAATACTAGAAGTGCTCTGCTAGAAAAAAATATAGTTTGGGTTTGAAAAAGAGGCCAGTTTGAATTTATTCAGAGGGCTTTTCTTCTGGATCAGCAGAAGATGTTTAAGACATGGCCAAAATTATAGAGGAATCATTTTGAGCTTAAGGTTTCTTTTACTAAAATGGAAGTTAAGGTAGCCTCAGCCCAGCTTAGTCATACAGTTGCTGCAATTACTGAAACTTATGTGGCATTTAATATCTTACCTGCTGAGGCAATATATGCTGCAGAATTTGTTGAAAAAATGAATTGCTTATTTGATTCACTGAACAGCTCCCATTATTATCCACAAGATGGTAAATCTTATAAATGTGCCCTCTCTGCAGAGTCCCCACATACTGAAATGTGGTACAGTCTGTTAAAGGAAATGGAAAATTGGAAAGTGTTGGAGCAAGGCACAGGGAGAGATAAGACAAAAATGTTCAGTTCCGTAAGTGGGTGCCAAACTACAATAAGATCACTGCTGTTCATTTGGAATAGATTTTTAAAAAATCAGCTTTAATTTTTTAAGCATAAGGGCTTTCAATCAAGACCCACTGGAGAATGTATTTTGTTGCATGAGGCAGCATGGTGTTGCAAACACCAAACCAACTTGCTTTCATTTAGAAGCAGCATTGAAAACAGTTGTAGCCAATAACATGTCCGTACCTATAAATTCACTAGGTAATTGTGAGGATGATAGATGCATGCCATCAAGAAATTTAAGGCAATTTTTGGGGAGCAAGTGATGACAGCTTTCTTGACTCCATACCAGCAGCCAACTTTAGTGGCTGTAAAACAACTCTGCTTGCACCAACACCCACTGAGCATCATTTATTTACAAGTTTCAGGGAATATGACGCTTTAAACCCACAATTATTGTATGCTAGTGAAAGCTTAATGTCCTTTATAGCAAATGTTCACAGTCAGTTGTTTGCATTTTTAGATATATGTGGACACCAGAAAAAAATGGAGAATACATTCTATTCACTGTTTAAGTTTTCAGAGGATATAACATTTTGCAAACCCCATTTTTTCTGAACAGTATATTTTAAAAAAATGTGTACCTCTTTTGATTTACAAGTATGTGAGAGATTGGAAACACACCATCAGTAATAAAAGACTTAATGTTGTTGAAGACAAAATTAGCAAAACGTTTAAAGCTGTATGACAGTTAAAAGAACATTTTTATTGTGTGCTTGAGAAACAAAAAGTAAGTTTTGTCTTCATTTCACTGTTTTTATCCACCTTTTCTATTTTTGGTACTTAATATTTATGTCTTTTATGTTGAAGATTTACAGTTATAAGATGTAGGAACAGTTTTTAAGAAATTAATGGTCACTAGTGCAAGTTTCCTCGGCAATTACTCAGAAATTACTGTCTTCATTAATTAACACTGTGATAAAGATTTCTTAATTGAACCTTTTTAACTGCCGGTTATTCTCTTAATAATAGGTTTTTTCTCCAATGACGCTGCAGTTTGTAAGTCATCAAAGTATGACATTATTCAGGAATATTTGTAGTCCAATTTAGCTGCTACAGTTTTTATTTAGTTTGTACCTCTTATTTACAGTGTAAACTTGTTTCGACTTACTGTCAGTTTCAAGTGTTATGTCTAGTTCTTATGATGCATAAAAAGGCCTGGAGTTATTACATGTTGATAGAAATCAAGATAAGTGTGTCAGTTTGCAAGACTATTTTTGTTGTTTGCGTCTGACAGTCGCTGCTCAAGAAAACATCATAGGAGCAGCGACTGTCAGACGCTGAGGTCAAAAATAGACATGTAAAGTGACACACTTATATTGATTTCTATCAGTCCAGAATGTTTTGTGCGTCATAAGAACTAGATGCAACACTTGAAACTCACAGTAAGTCGAAACAAGTTTGTAACGTAAATAACTGAAGCTAAATAAAATTGTAGCAGCTAAACTGGACTACAAATATTCCTGAATAATGGGTTTCTCTCTGCTGTATTGCAATGTGCTACAGCTGTGTTTAAATTATTTTATTATGATGCTAGCCAAAATAAGTACCTAGCACGCCCAGAAAACTGAGATAAGAAAATTAAAAGCAAAAATATTCCTACTATGTACATAAGCTAGGAGGGATGCAACTCACAATGTTTATCCCTTTTTAGTTCTTCTCCATGCCACTAGAGGCGCTGCTATTCGACTGTGTTTCCCTCTTTTAAAACGGGAGTTGCACTTCCCTTTTCTTGTTGTTCAGTGAGTGCACACATGTCCACAATTCTCGCATAAGCTGCTGTCAGCCGCCGTGGATACAGCCGGTTTGCACATGGATTTGTCATTAGAGTGGTTAAGAAATATCCTGAAATATGGAACACATCTCACAATGATTATCATGATAGGATTAAGATCAGAGTCTCATGGTTTCAAGTGTGGATCAGGAGGAAAATGATATAATTATCACCGGTAAACTGCATCACCGCTAAGCAATTCTATGTTTGTGTTATAATGGTGGCCTGTTTGCTCAAATGTGGCCATTCAGAACTTTAAATAACGCTAAACAGTAAATGCTTTACTATCTGGTGAGAGCTCTTGCAGCTGAATGAAAAAATCTTTAGTTTAAAACAGATTCTGTTCAAAACTCCGTTATAGTCCATGCTTTATTCTACTGTAGCCACAATAAATATAATTGCACATATTTAAACACTGATATAAATTAGTCATTCACTTTTGGTAGTAAATCGGTTAAGTGTTTACTACAATTGTTATGAACCAGATACACACACATTTGCTTGCCATGGTACTTTGCCAGTATTCTCTGTAAAGCACACGGCGAAAACGTTACTTCCACTGGTAAGTGAGCTTTTTCATTGGGCTGATGAAAGTACATTATCCAGATTAAATAGTCAATACATGCTTAAGGTGTGTTCAAAGTTAAAACTATCTCTTTAACGGCAGTAGTTGTGAAGGACATAGAAACAGCTGACAATACTAGCACTAAAGGTCAGCTTTACATCGATAAGTCTCTGAAATAGTCTCCCTTTATTCGTTAGAATTCTAAATGCGCACTACACTTATCTTGGGGCACAGTTTATGCAGCAGTTTAAGATACGTTTCTTGTAAGAGAGGAAAATTCTTCATAAATACAAAACCGCTCACAGCCACAGGGAGCTGCCATATCAAAAATGCAGAGGCCACAAATTGTTTTACTCCAACCCATATCCATATTAATAAGGTACAGAATATCCTACGGCACAACATGGAAGAAAGAAGAAAGAAACGAAGCGACGAAGTGCATCTAAAGATTTACCTTGTAGATGTAATAGATATTGATGATAAAATATTTGAATGTACTTAATTCCTTTAAAAATTTATAACTTCCAAACACCTTAAGCAATATTAAAGAACAAAGTGTTATCCAATAGTTTTATAACAGTACTACTGGTATACAGTCTCAGAATTTCTATTAAAGCAATACAACTTGAGTTATGACCTGGAATGTTGGTTGTGATGGTTAAACAAACCATTTTAGTGCAAAATAAATAGCATAACAGCAAGTTTAGCGGTAGTATTAAATAACAGACTACAACAGCTATCTGTAAAGGTTGTATTCTAATTAGGTTTAAAATAGCAAATAGTAAATAATGCTAATTTTGACTATTTCTCTGAGTAAGATACAGGTAATCAAAGAACCAAGGACGCTACCAAAAGTTAATGTCACCATGGAAAAGAGGGTAAATTGTATAATTAATTCATGTGTAATACATATATTGTAGCGATAAATTTAAAATATGTAATGTTCAGGTGCAGCCAATGAAAGATGTTACA
This sequence comes from Schistocerca nitens, assembly GCF_023898315.1. Taxonomy (NCBI): domain Eukaryota; kingdom Metazoa; phylum Arthropoda; class Insecta; order Orthoptera; family Acrididae; genus Schistocerca; species Schistocerca nitens. Next base: position 373,811,572 of record NC_064615.1, on the reverse strand, counting down.
CTAGATAATTTGAGAAAAAGATAATGAAAGTGATATGTTTTAACAGCTCAAATCAATCATCACCTAACTGCGAGTCATGTAAGATGTTTAGGTGTGCAGATTTTATAGCAATATGTACAGTATATGTAATTTTTTGGATTTTGGAATGACAGATTGAGGCTACATAAGAACATCGGCCGTATTGGACTGGGTCGGTTGGTTTTGCGACTTCAGTCCCGATTAAAAAATTTGACACTTTGCGAACGACAAGTCTAGGGACTTGTTAAATGTCTTGAGTAGTTTGGGAACTTTGAAAACTTTTCGACAGTTGCACTTGTGGAGTTTTACACTTAACAGCAGAGCAGTAGTAGATTTTGAAAATTTTTGTATAACTTCATGAACTTTGAACTGCGGGGTAGTGTTTAAAGACTTGGGAAATTTCAACGTAGATTGGTGGACTTTGAAAACTTATCCTCAACAGATTTTTCGAACTTCTGAACGGCATTGTGATGTACTGAACTTAACGTACTCTTGATCGAGCTCGTCGAGCAATCTGTCGTTGAATTCATAGAATTAAGCAAGCTTTCAATAAACATTTTAATTACTGAACATATACAAAGCCAACGAGCTGTAAAAAGTCATACACGAAGTTAAGCCATTTGACACAAAGAGAGTGGGTAAAAGGAGAAAGACTTCGGACGTTGGAGGGGTTCAACGTACATATCACTACCTCTAAACATACAAAATACAAATTATGCTCCGCCATTTATAAATCAATGTTAGTTATGTAATTATTAGAGTATGCCAAAATTGAACTTCATACATTTCCATGAGTTTCTGTCTATGGCAATTTATCTGAATTTCTTACTAGTGTTATGGTGAAGCCGCTTCTGACTTCAGTGTTGTGTGTGTGGGATGGATTCTCCAGTACTGTGGTGGATGCCGAGACAGGAATGCATGAGCAATTTTTGCTTTATTTATTGACCAATAGCTCCGTCACGATTACAGAGGCAGCTGCTGTGGTGCAGCCCGCGTCTCATACGCAGTGTGTGATGCCGTGGCAGAATGCTTATTGGGTGCTGGCGCTGCCACCGTGGCTGGTGGTTGTGTCCTTGCTGACCAAGTAGTGTCCTAGCTTCAGCACCTCAATGCCAGGCGGCTGGGGTGCATCGCCTGTGACCTGTGGCGGCTGGCAGAAATGTGCAGGCGCCCTGTGTTGAATTCAAGAATCTCAGGGACTGGCTGATGTGCCAGTCGATTGCTGCCACTGAATAGTTTCATCCTTGCGAATCCCATTCGAAACTCCCAGCACCATCACGGCTGGCTGTCGGCTTGTAGACCAGTAGCTCAATAATAGAAGACAATGCTGCTTGGTGAGGGTCAGAGTGATCTAGCCATACATTCAACTGATGACTATTTGGAATCTGTGCACTGTAGGATACAGAATGATTTTTCGAGGTTGCTAGGAGTATTAATGGCCTCTCAGTCAGGTGTACCGTTACAGAAAACACGCTCCCGTCCTGTACCCGAGTATGTAAATACCATGTTGTGGTACACGATTTAGCAGCACGGCAAGTCACTGGGGACACAATAAAGCATTGCTACTTTCTGATAGTCTAATAACAACTCGCACCAGTACTACAAGGCGGTCCACGGGAAGTAGTACATTTTCAAGCAAGTTCGAATAATCCTCGAGTATTCAGTCGGATGGTATCATCCAGAAAGCGAGATATTTCGGCAAGTCGACTTCTTGCCATCTTCAGGGGCTCCTAATAACTGATTGTTTCCTACTGGGCTCCCCCTTTATATCCCCGCCCCCCTCCACGGCAGCAATCGTCAACCGGTCGCTTCTGAGCATAGACCTGGTGTGATGGAGAACCGCGATGTCGGGGATCGATCCAGGGTCTTCAGCCACGATGCGGCTGGCACCAGACGCAGGTCTCTAACGTCTTCGTCTTCTTTAGCTGCCCTGACGGGAGCGGGTTTCCACGTAGATTGCCACTGTGTTTTGGCCATGCTCAAAGCTGGGTCCCAAGATTTGTTTAATACAAATCTACACTCTTTATTTACACTCACAGGAAAAAAATCACATCACGAAGGAACTATCCGAATGGAACGGAAATCAGTAGATGTGACGAACATGTACAGGTGAACAAATGATTACAGTTTCAGAAAAATAGAATGATTTATTCAAGGGAAAGAGTTTTACAAACTGAGCAAGTCAGTAAAGCGTTGGTCCACCTCTGGCCTTTAAGCAAGTAGTAATTCGGCTTGGGATTGATTGATAGAGTTCATGCTATGAAATGAAATGGTACCCCACACCACTGCTTCTGGCGGGTGAGAGTCAGGTTGGAGTCCCTCTGCTGTCTGGAGAGTCTGCAAACGGCTCTTTTCTGGTCATCGGGGTCTTCAATATCATTGACTGGAGTAAAACCGTCTTCAGCTTCGAATTAAGCCCCAGTGACCAGCGAAGAAGTTTCTGGAGATGCTGCGGACAGCAGTGGGATTCCAACCAGTCACCCACCATACGGCCCAACAACCAGGAGTGATAGTCTGGGGTGCCATTTCGTTTCATAGCAAGACCTGTTCGGCTGTCATCCGCGGCCCCCTTGCAGCACAGCGGTACGCCGACGATATCATAAGACCCTGTTTATTGATTTTCAGGCAAACCATGCTGGGCTTACATTTCGGCAAGATAATGCCCTTACACACCCTGCGAGACTTTCTACTGCTTGTGTTCGTCGTTGTCAAACCCTTCCTTGACCAGCAAGGTCGCCAGATCTCTCCCAAATCAAGAACGTTTTGAGCATGATGGGCAAGGCCCTCCAACCAGCTCGGGATTTTGACGATCTAACGCTCCAATTGGACAGAATTTGGCAGAAGGACATCCAACAATCTTGTCAATCAATGCCAAGCCGAATAACTGCTTCTATAAGGGTCAGCGGCGGACCAGCGTTTTATTGACATACCCCATTTGTGAAGCTCTTTCTCTTGAATAAATCATCCATTTTTTCTGAAACTCTTATCATTTGTTTGTCTACACGTGTACGCCCCATCCAACGATTTCTGTCCCATTCGGATACTATCTTCGTGGTGCATAGTTTTTATATCTTAGAATGTATTAATTCATAACGTAGTCTGACTCTATATCCTCTTTTAGAATACAATCCCAGAAAATGTTGAATTGTTGCAACAACTCTTTTCCGTCGTAGCTCATGGCATGTCCGTGGGAGATGCAGTGCTCTGCCACAGCGGACTTTGTTACCTGTTCGTTCTGTGTGTGCCGTTTACACTCCTGTACCATCCGGATTTTCTGGGCTATAAACACTGTCCCGCACTGACAAGGGATGCGGAAGATTCCCTGTTTTCGGAGGTCGAGTCCACCCTTGAATGATCCCATTAAGGCCTTCTTCTTGTCCTGTGAACGGAACACGTACTTGACATTATGTTTCCGAAGTATTCTTCTGTTTTTTGCTGATATGTTCCCGACGTGGATAATCGCCTTCTCTCCGTTCTCATCAGGCTGTGGTATCAGCTTCTTCGGTCTTAAGGCATGTTGTATCTGGCAGTTGATGTAACCGTTCTTACAGTATACCGCCTGTAGGTGCTGTTATTCGGCTGCTAGACTGCCGAAATTTCGCGTACTCTACGGACTAGTGTGTTTAGGACACCTCTTCGTTGTGAACGGGGATGACAGCTTGAGACATGCAAGTACAAGTCTGTGTGTGTGTGTGTGTGTCCTAGTTTCACACCTGTTTTCGCTTGACGAGCACGTCCAGAAATTGAAATTGGTTGTTTTCTTCTGTCTCCATCCTGAAGCAGCGTATTCAGCTGTTGCAGGAAATCTTGTGAGTGGCGTCATCCGTGCAACCAAATTACGAACATATCACCTACATATCGAAAAAATCACGAGGGTTCGCCGAATCTAGAGCCTTTTCTTCAAATGTCTCCATAGCATATTGGTAATAACAGGCAGCCCACTGCATTTCACTCTTTTAGTCCGTAATAATTTCTGTCGAATAGACAGTAGGTTAACATAAACACGAATTCAGACAGTTCCGTTAGAGCTAGCCAAAACTTTTGCCCTATGAGGCTTACGGAGTCTCTCAGAGGTACCCTTGTAAAAAGGTATACCAAATCGAAACTCACAATGAGGTAGTCTTGACCCATCGCAACTTCATGAGCTGCTGGTTGAAATGCATCGAATTCCGTGTGTGGTACTGGCATTTGCCCAAAAAGAGCTGATCATCCAAATTTGCTAATAGTTGAATGGAGTGACATTCCTTCCCTGTGTACTTTAGGTGGTATGTAAAATCTAGGTGTGACTACTGCTCGTAGACGAAGTTATCTGAGAATATGTGTTGGAGAAGCTAGATGGTCTTCCTTTTCACTCAGTTGGTTGGCACGTCTTCAGTTCCCCTGTAGACAGGGTGTTCTAATAGGTTGTAAATCAGGTACGTTTTCATGTTGTTATTATGAGGTTTAATGCATATTTACACCAATGTAACTGATATATGACTGTCCTCCACACAATGTTGTTACTGAAAAGCCAAACATAAGTTTATTTCTTAAAAATTACGTCTCACAAATGGCTTCCATCATCGGTGATGCGTTGCTGAAGACGATCGCAGAAGCTCCTCATTATTTTCTCAAACATTTCTTGAGGAAGGCCTCTATCTTTTCCTGGATTGCGATTTTAACCAGTGTTATGGAGTCGCCATGAAATAAATTTATTTTTCAGTACATACCACAGAAAAAAAGGGTTTGAAAGATCAGGTTATCTCGACGGCCATGGGATATCACTGAATCGTGTGAGTAATCGATGTGGAAAATAGTGTAGTAACTGAACTATCGGCGGTATGAGCCGTATGTTGCTGAAATCATATCGCGTTTAGACGGTAATGTCCCTGCAGGGTGGAATGACGAAAATGTTAATCACGGCCGCATATTACTCGAAACAGACACTTGCTGGATGGCCTTTGCTGAGTTCAAAACATGTGGCCCAACGATTCCAATGGAATGTCCAATAGCACAACAGATAATGGCGTTTGAGATACTTTGGGCGTTCTCGTGAATGAGCTGAGGGTGTGTGTGTCCGAGTGATATTGTAAGTTTTGAAACTTCCTGGCAGATTAAAACTGTGTGCCCGACCGAGACTCGAACTCGGGACCTTTGCCTATCGCGGGCAAGTGCTCTACCATCTGAGCTACCGAAGCACGACTCACGCCCGGTACTCACAACTTTACTTCTGCCAGTATCTCGTCTCATACCTTCCAAACTTTACAGAAGCTCTCCTGCGAACCTGCAGAACTAGCACTCCTGAAAGAAAGGATATAGCGGAGACATGGCTTAGCCACAGCCTGGGGGATGTTTCCAGAATGAGATTTTCACTCTGCAGCGGAGTGTGCGCTGATATGAAACTTCCTGGCAGATTAAAACTGTGTGCCCGACCGAGACTCGAACTCGGGACCTTTGCCTTCCGCGGGCAAGTGCTCTACCATCTGAGCTACCGAAGCACGACTCACGCCCGGTACTCACAACTTTACTTCTGCCAGTATCTCGTCTCCTACCTTCCAAACTTTACAGAAGCTCTCCTCGCAGGAGAGCACACGGTCGGGCACACAGTTTTAATCTGCCAGGAAGTTTCATATCAGCGCACACTGCGCTGCAGAGTGAAAATCTCATTATTGTAAGTTTTTTTTATTAACAAATCCATCCAGACGAATGTTTGCCTCATCAGGCATCATCAAAATTTGTTAGAAATATGTCATTTCGGTCAGTACTGTCCAGAAATTGGGCCTGCCCACTTCATCTCCCAGTCGTAACTGTCGAGCCACTTGCAGCTTATAAAGATGCCACTTTATATGCTATTCCACAGTTCTCCGCAAAGTCGTGCGAAGGATTTGTAATGTTCTGCAACTATAATGAAAACATCGCTGTAGGGTTCGTTACAGAGCTGCACGAACTCGTCACATATTTTCCGTCGTTCGAACTGTCTTTTCAGACATCTTATGCTTCACTTTGATTACCTGGATATTGTCCTTCTGTCTGGAACACGGAAACGGCGGTCTCTTCTACGGGTACACTACTCGTTGCACAGCCGCAACGCTCTGTACACGACAAAAATCTTCCGCTAACTGAATAAGCACCAACGCCAACGTTCCATACTGAACTGCATGACGCACTATGTGGGTCCGATTAGACACCATAGATGGCATGACCACATCTACGTATTAACAGGATCATCAACTGAAAATGTACCATTTCCTGGGAGCCACCCTGTATTTCAGTGCCCAGTTGCAGAAATTAGATTAGTTTAGACGCATGTTTCGTCCCAACTGATCCATAATGATATCATCTTGCATGTGGAACATGTCAGAAAACAAGAGTACACAGTAAATATTTACC